>NC_053494.1:119875527-121261777 GCF_905171775.1 Rana temporaria | reverse complement strand
ACTCGGCTCCTCTCGCGGTCATGTCCTGTGCGTCCTGTATGTCCTTTACGCGAGAGGAGCCGAGCCTGCCCGACTATACCCGAGTGTACTGCGCTCGGTATATGTCGGTGCAGTGGTTCAAACACAGCGCGGGAATCGGGGATCGTGCGGGGAGGACACCACGATGGCCGATGAAGGACGCCGGACCGGACGAGGCCACCGATGGACGACGGGCAGGACGCGATGGATGACGGGCAATACACCGATGAGGGGCATCCAAACTAAGTATTTTTTTTCCCAGGAATTTTCCTTCAAGTTCGGGGGTGCACGCTATACGCCGGGGCGCGTTATAGCAAGACAAATATGGTAAATAGCATAGACTTTTAAATGTTTTATCTCTGTTTATTATTATTTTTTCCTTATAACAATTTACATGAAAAAAGGGAACATAAGGCTCAGATAGATATTCATTTACATTACAATACACCATATCAGTGAAAGTAGGATATGCGGGTATATGTGGTTATGTACATATCAAAAGATGACAGGGTATTTCCCAATAGATAAATAACAAAAAAAAAAAAAATAGAAGTGTAAATACCCTGTGTGGGTATTGATGCAGTCAATATTCAGATAGATATACATAATAAGTCTCACAAATATACGTTATACCAAAAATATAGGAAACATTAAAAGTAAGTCCTGTGGAGAAGGGTCTGTCTACAATGAGAGCAATAGGGATACCTTTCTCGGACAAACAAATAATAATATGGTTGTAAATAAAGATGAGCTTTATGTTCGAGACGAACATGAGTTCGACTCGAACATTGGCTGTTCACCCGTTCGTCGAACAGCAAACTATTTGGGGTGTTTGTGTCAAATTCGAACACCCTTTAAAAGTCTATGGGAGAAATCAAAAGTGTTAATTTTAACCACTTAATGCCCGCCGCACGACTATTTATGTCCACAGAATGGCACGTACAGGCAGATGGGCATATATATACGTCCCTGCCTTCTAGCGGGTTGGGGGTCCGATCGGGACCCCCTCCGCTACGTGCGGCTTACCTCCGGGAGCGACCTCCGGCTGTTCGTTTCTGTCCGCCCCCTCGTGATCGCTTCCAGCCAATCATGTGAGCCGCCGCCGTGTCACTTCCTCTGCCTGTAAAATATAAACATAGGCAGAGGAAGTGATGCAGCTCTCATCTCGGCGGTATTTTCAAACCGCCGAGATGAGAGAAGAGTCACAGTAGTCGCAAAAAACACTACACTGACACCAGTACACATAGGCACATTTATCCCCTTCCAATCACTCCCCCACCCCCTTGTCACTGAATGCAGTGATCATATATGTACTGATCACTGCATTTAGTGTCAGTGTGACAGTTAGTATGACAGCCAGTTAGTGTTAGGTCCAGGGCAGCCCCGTACGCCCCTAATAAAGTTTTAACCCCTTGATCACCACCCTAGTTAACCCTTTCACTCCCTATTGCCAGTGTCACTAAGCGATCATTTTTTCTGATCGCTGTATTAGTGTCACTGTTGCCACTAGGAAGCTATTTTTTTTTATTGCAATTTTTGGTTTTACTAAAGACATGTGGCTGAATACATTTTGGCCTAAATGTTTGACTAAAATTTAGTTTATTCAATTTTTCTTATAACAAAAAGTAAAAAATATTGTTTTTTTTTTCAAAAATGTCGCTCTATTTTTGTTTATAGCGCAAAAAATTAAAATCGCAGAGGCAATCAAATACCATAAAAAAAGCTCTATTTGTGGGAAGAAAAAGACGCACATTTTGTTTGGGAGCCACGTCGCACGACTGCGCAATTGTCTGTTAAAGCGACGCAGTGCCGAATTGTAAAAACGCCTCTGGGCATTTAGCAGCATATTGGTCCGGGGCTTAAGTGGTTAAAGGTTAATATGCAAGCTATTGTCATAAAAAGCAATTGGGGACCCGGGTCCTGCCCCAGGTGGCATGTATCAATGCAAAAAAATAAATAAATAAAAATGGCATTTTTTTCGGGAGCAGTGATTTTACTAATGCTTAAAGTAAAACAATAAAAATGAAATATTCCTTTAAATGTTGTACCTGGGGGGTGTCCAAAGTATGCATGTAAAGTAGCGCATGTTTCCCGTGTTTAGAATTGTCCTGCACAAAGTGTAATTTCTGAAGAAAATGGTTGGTCCCGGCAATACAGAGAAAAGTAATTGAAAAAAATTACAGCTCCCTCGTCCATTACCAGGCCCTTTGGGTCTGGTATGAATATTAAGGGGAACCCCTGCCATTTTTTTTTCAATTACTTATCTGTATTGCCGGTGCCCGACAATTCATTAATAGCGCAAGTAGTTTTAAACTACTTTTTGTTTTCCTTAAAAAATGAAATTTTATGCAGGGAACCAAAATTGAAAAAAAAAAAATGTGTGGGGGTCCCCCCAAATTCAATGTCAGACCTCCAGCTCTATTAAGGGGAACCCCACATATATATATATATATATATATATATATATATATATATATATATATATATATATATATATTTTTTTTTAATGATGTTGGGTTCTCTAAAAAAAAATCTATACCAGACCCTTCAGGTCTGGTATGGATTTTGACTACTTAACGACCGCCACATGTACATTTATGTCGGCAGAATGGCACGGACAGGCACATCAACGTACCTGTATGTGCTTGCCTTTATGTGGGTCGGGGGTCCGATCGGGACCCCCCCGGTACTTGCGGTGTTCCCGTAGCTGTAGGAGCGATCCGGGATGAGGGGGCTGCTATTCGTTTCTAGCCACCCCCTCGGGATCGCTCCCAGCCAGTAATCTGCTTCCTCTGCCTTCTCTGCCTGTGTAACTGTAAACACAGGCAGAGGAAATTATGTCATCTCTCCTCGTGTCTGTCTTTTCGTCCGGACACAGAGGAGAGAAGACATCAGAACAGTAAGTTGCACCAACAGACCACTGACACAGTCACACACAGGCACACAACCCCCCCCAGTCACCCCCCGATCACCCCCCCCAGCCCCATGTCACTGATTGCAGTGATCATTTATTTTCTGATCACTGCATTTAGTATCATTTGTGACGGAAAAAAGTGTTAGGGACATTAGCTTTAGGCCCCTTTAGGTTCAGGGTAGCCCCCTACCCCCCTAATAAAGGTTCAACCCCTTGATCACTAAGTGATCGTTTTTCTGATCGCTGTATTAGTGTCGCTGGTGCCGCTAGATAGCTAGTTATTTTTTGAGGTTTGCCGCCAGGTTTTTATAGCGTTAGGTACCCCCATAAATTTTCTAAATAAAGGTTTTAAGCCCTGATTGCCCACAGAGTTAACCTTTTCACCAGTGATCACCGTATAAGTGTCACTGGTGATGCTGGTTAGCCAGTTAGTTATTTAGTTATTTAGGTTCACCGCCAGGTTTTTAGAAAGCGTCAGATACCCCCTTATATTACCTAACAAAGGTTTTAACCCCCTGATTGCCCCCTAGTTAACCCTTTCACCAGTGATCACCATATAAGTGTTACGGTTGACGCTGGTTTAGTTAGTTTGCTGTTTATAGCATCAGGGCACCCTCCGTATTTAACCCAATAAAGGTTTAACCCCCTGATCGCCCGGCGGGTGATATCAATTACATTTTAGCGTTAGTCAGGGTCTGCGTCGTCCCAGGCAGTGTTAGGTTAGTGCCAGTAACGCTTACACCCAAGCGCAAAGCATACACCCCCCTTAGTGGTATAGTATCTGAACGGATCGATACCTGATCTGATCAAATCTATACTAGCGTACCCAGCAGTTTAGGGCACCCAAAAATGCATTGTTAGCGGAATCAGACCCCGGATACCCGCTAGCACCTGCACTTTGCCCCTCCGCCCAGCCCAACCCACCCAAGTGCAGTATCGGTCGATCACCGTCACTTACAAAACACAACACACATAACTGCAGCATTCGCATAGACAGGCCTGATCCCTGTGATCACTAACATTTTTTTTTTGGAAGCGTTTTCTACAGTCGCTGACAGTCAGGTGCTTTTATTACCTGTGAATCATCACTAGTGTACCACTAAATTTAGAGCCCAAAATGGCAAAGCGAATGTACACTAGTGCAGAGGCCTACATGTTTCTGAGCATGACAGATAGTGAAGAGGAGGTCACGCATCTGTCAGATTCTGGCTCAGAATACGATCCTGTAGACAACAGCGGCTCCATGCCAGATAGCTCTGACGACAAAGTTGTGGTCCCTGCTAAGGCCGGGCGTACCCGACCCCGTTCTGATTTTGTTGAGCAACAAGAACCACAGGACCCTTGTATGGAGCAGAGAGCCAGTACTAGCGCCGCTATTCCTTCTGGTGAACTGGCAAGCACCAGCGGCCTAGTACACCCTGGTCGTTCATCCAGCACTGCAGTATCACGTGGTGACGTGGCGAGTCCCATAAGTGCAGTTCAAGCTGGCGAGGTGGCAAGCACAAGTAGTCTCCCACTGCCACCAAGAAGAAGACAAAAACAGGCCCGTCGTGCCAATCCTGCAGAATTTGCCAATCCTGATTGGGTCCCCACCACTTCTGCAGAACCCGTACTTCCCCCATTCACTGGCCAACCCGGTATTCAGGTGGATACAGCTGATTTTACGTCACTTGATTTTTATTCGCTGTATTTCACAGAAGATCTCTATAGATCTATTGTGGACCAGAGTCATTTATATGCTGGTACTTACATTGTCGCTAATCCCCAGTCCGTCCTTGCCAGAGAATGGAAACCACTTACGGTCTCCGAATTTAAAACCTTTCTGGTCCTTTCCCTCAACATGGGCATACACCAATTTCCTAAGTTGCGGACTTATTGGTCCACAAGTCCACACGACCATATGCCAATATTCTCTGCTTCCATGGCCAGGAAACGATACGAGGCGATCCTGTGGTTCTTGCATTTCAGTGACAATTAACTTTGTCGTCCGCGTGGAGACCCAGCATACGACCGGCTCTACAAAATTTGGCCCCTCATAAACCATTTCAACGAACGTTTTGCAGCCTTGTTTAATCCCCAGCAAGTTGTCTGCGTTGATGAGTCCCTGATTAAATTTTCTGGCCGCTTGTCTTTCAAGCAGTACCTTCCCAGCAAGCATGCCAGATATGGGGTCAAGCTCTATAAGCTTTGTGACAGGGCAACAGGCTACACATGGAGCTTTAGGGTTTATGAGGGAAAGATAGTCAGGTAGAGCCGGAGGGTTGCCCAGATTACATAGGGAGCGCTGGCAAGATTGTGTGGGACTTGGTGTCACCCTTATTCGGAAAGGGGTACCACTTATACGTGGACAATTATTACACCAGTGTTCCACTTTTTAGTCACTTGTATGATCGTCAGATTGGAGCATGTGGCACCGTGGGACCTAATCGCCGGGGCTTCCCCAGCGGCTTGTAGATTCCTGTCTTGGCTGGGGGCGAGAGCCTGCTACAGGTGTAATAATTTGCTTGCTGTGAAGTGGCGGCACAATAAGAATGTTTTCATTCTTACCACCCTTCACGCAGACACGACAGTCCAAATTTGTACGGCGGCTGGTGTTGTAGAGAAACCCCTCTGTGTCCACCAATATAACCAAAATATGGGAGGGGTGGACCTCAACGACCAGTTGATAGCGCTGTATCATATTGCCTGTAAGGCGAGACGCTGGTACAAAAAAGTGTCTCTATATTTATTCCAATTGACTTTACTGAATGCTTATGTCTTATACAAAGCTTCAGGACGGAATGGATCCTTCCTTCAATTCCAGGATGAGATCATCTTAGAACTCCTGTATTCAGGCGGTTCCGTACCTCACCATCTCCTACCAAATGCAGTAAGTCGACTGCATGAGAGGCATTTTTTGTATGTCCTCGAGAGTACCCCTACCCAACGAGCCCCCCAAAGAAGATGTTGTGTCTGTACCAAGCGCGAATATAGGCGTGACACCCGTTATTTTTGTCCCCGCAGTCCTGCCACTCATGGTCTTTGTATTGGTGAATGTTTTGAACGCTTCCACACACAAGTGAAGTATTAGCGTAGGGTAAAGCATTTTACAGGCTAGGCACACTTACACAGGGTCTTCCAAGATGTCATCGCATTTTGAGAGACCCAAACCTGGAACCGAAAAGTTGAACAGATACAGTTACAAAAAAAAGTGTTAAAAAAGTAAAAAAAAAAAAAAAAAAACACAAAAAATATATATATATATAAAAAAAAAAAAGTTGTCATTTATTTTTTCTCTCCCTCTCTATTCTCTCTCTCTATTGTTCTGCTCTTTTTTACTGTATTCTATTCTGCAAAGTTGTATTGTCATTATGTTTTTTTCATGCTTGCTTTTCAGGTATGTATTTTACTTTACTGTTTTCAGGTACGCCATTCAGCTGTTGCGCGGACTTATTTATCTTGACAGCAACAGCGTTTGCTCCCACGATATATAAAGCTGTAACTCCAGTGCTGTAGGAGGTGATTTCGCCACCACAGTTAAAAAAAAGAGCATATATGCCGAAGCATAGGGGCATTAGGGGCGGAGGAGTGATTTTGTACATACGGTCGACATTCTGACGGAGGCTTGCCCGTGGAAAAGTCCGACCGTGTGTACGCTGCATAACTTTTTTACGGGAGGATGCTCCCATGCTTCGGCATATATAAATGGTGCATGTATGCCCATCATTAGAAGTGGGTGGATGAACAGAGGTATTGTAATGGTGGGCATACCCACCGATCAATCTTTTTTTTCGTTCAGCCAACAGGTTGCATAAAAAGAAAAGATTACAATACATGTCCAACAAGAACCATCAACGTACTGGTATGTTGCTGGATTTTGAATGGTTATACCAGAATGATGCCTGCAGGTTTAGGTATCATCTTGGTATCATTATTTTCAGCCAGCGGTCAGCTTTAATGTACAGTGGGTGACTGTGATATTGTGTTTTTAGCACGACAGCATCGCGCTGATTCTCGGCGACATGGTGCTGACATCTCGCACTCGCTGGAATAGACAAAGCACATTCCAACGTGCGCGTCATAGAAGCGACGGGGATCCGACTTGGATTCCCGCCAATTCTAGCATCGTCATTTGGTATGCATTCCTGAGAGGGAGAACTCCACGCCAATTTTTAAATAAAAAAACGGCATGGGCCCCCCCCCCAGGAGCATACCAGGCCCTTGGGTCTGATATGGGTTGTAGGGAGACCCCCCTACGCCGAAAAACCGACGTAGGGGGTCCCCCTACCAAACACGTATCCAAAGCACGCTACCCGGCCGGCCAGAAAAGGGAGTGGGGACGAGCGAGCGCCCCCCCTCCTGAGCCGTACCGGGCTGCATGCCCTCAACATGGGGGTCGGGTGCTCTGGGGCAGGGGGGCGCACTGCGGGGCCCCCCCACCCCAGAGCACCCTGTCCCCATGTTGATGAGGACAGGGACCCTTCCCGACAACCCTGGCCATTGGTTGTCGGGGTATGCGGGCGGGAGGCTTATCGGAATCTGGGAGCCCCCTTTAATAAGGGGGCCCCCAGATACCAGCCCCCCACCCTAACTGAATGAGTATGGGGTACATCGTATCCCTACCCATTCACCTGCAAGCAAAGTGGTATAAACACAAATAAACAACAGGGTATTAAAATATTTTATTAGTCTGCTCCGGAGGCCCCCCTGTCTTCTTTAGCTCTTTTAGCAGGGGAGGCTTCTTCTTCCGCTCTCCGGGGGTCTTTTCCGCTTTCCGGGGGGGTCTTATTCTATGTTCGCCGCTCTTGACTCGGTGCACCACGGTTCTTCATCCCACTGTCCGGTGCCTTCTGCTTCAGGGCTGGCCGCCGCTATCATAGCGGCGGCCAGTCCGCTCTTCTGTGACGTCTTCTTCTTCTGCCTTCTCCCGATGTTGACACGCCGGCTCTTCTCTCTGCAATGACGGGTGCGTGGCTTGCATCGGACTTATATAGGCCTCACAGTCCCATCATGCTCCGGTACCTACCCACGTGGGTACCTACCCACGTGGGTAGGTACTGGAGCATGATGGGACTGTGAGGCCTATATAAGTCCGATGCAAGCAGCGCACCCGTCATTGCAGCGAGAAGAGCCGGTGTGTCAACATCGGGAGAAGGCAGAAGAAGAGAAGAGAAGAAGACGACGTCACAGAAGAGCGGACTGGCCGCCGCTATCATAGTGGCGGCCAGCCCTGAAGGAGAAGGCACCGGACAGCGGGAGGAAGAACCGGGGTGCGCCGAGTCAAGAGCGGAGAGCGGCGAACATAGAAGAAGACCCCCCAGAGCGGAGAAGACCCCCGGAGAGCAGAAGAGCAGAACAACCAACGACCAGGGTTGTCGGGAAGGGGCCCTGTCCTCATCAACATGGGGACAGGGTGCTTTGGGGTGGGGGGCCCCGCAGTGCGCCCCCTTGCCCCAGAGCACCCGACCCCCCCATGTTGAGGGCATGCAGCCCGGTACGGCTCAGGAGGGGGGGGGGCGCTCGCTCATCCCCACTCCCTTCCTGGCCGGCCGGGTAGCGTGCTTTGGATACGGGTCTGGTATGGATTGTAGGGGGACCCCCCTACGTCGGTTTTCGGCGTAGGGGGGTCTCCCTACAACCCATACCAGACCCAAGGGCCTGGTATGCTCCTGGGGGGGAACCCATGCCGTTTTTTTATTTAAAAATTGGCGTGGAGTTCTCCCTCTCAGGAATGCATAACTTTTGTGAAAAACAATAAATATACGCTTATTTACTAAAGACATGTGGCTGAATATATTTTGGCCTAAATGTTAGACTAAAATGTAGTTTATTCTATTTTTCTTATAACAAAAAGTAGAAAATATATTTTTTTTTTCAATTTTTTTTGTCTGTTTCCGTTTATATCGCAAACAATAAAAATCGCAGAGGCAATCAAATACCATCAAAAGAAAGCTCTATTTGTGGGAAGAAAAGGATGCAAATTTTGTTTCGGTACAACATTGCATAACCGCGCAGATACCAGTTAAAGCAGCGCAGTGCCAAATTGTAAAAACACCTTGGGTCCTTTAGCTGCATAAAGGTCTGGGTCTTAAGTGGTTAAGGGGAACTATGCATCAAAATAAATAATAAAAAATAAATAAAAATTGCATGAGGTCCCCCAAAAAATCCATACCAGACCCTTTATCCCAGCACGCAACCTGGCAGGCCGCAGGAAAAGAGGGGGGATGAGAGAGCACCACCATCCTGAACCGTACCAGGCCACATGGCCTCAACATGGGGAGGATGCTTTGGGGGTCTCAAGGGCCTCATCCCCACAACTTTTGCCCAGTGGTTGTGGGGGTTTGTGGGCGGGGGGGTTTATCGTAATCTGGAGGCCCCATTTAACAAAGGGGACCCCCAGATTCTGCCCCCCATGTGAATCGGTTAACGGCTTACATTGTACCTCTACCATTTCACAAAAAAAAGGGTAAAAAAAGGTAAAAACAAAAAAAAAAACATACAGACAGCTTGGACAACATATTTTAATAATAATAAAAAACAAAAAAAAATCAGCAATGTAAATCCTTCCACGATCCGGACCTGCGCTACCCACCACTACGATCGATACAGACTCCTCCATAGAAGGCTCCTGTGTGAATGACGCGTGAGTTGTGTGACGTTTATTTTAAACCCGAGGGCGTGGCCACCTGTGACGTGGATGAGTGACCCTGCCCCGTTCCTTACGTACAGGGGTTTTCGGCTGCTTCCCCATTGTGTCACGGGTGACCTGCCCCCTCTGGCGCATCAGGGGTTTTCTGTGATGCGCCAGAGGGGGTGGCGGGGTCACCAGTGACACCACGGTGAAGCCACCGGAAACCCTGTACGTCAGAAGGGAGCGGGGTCACTCGTCCACGTCACGGGTGGTCCTGCCCTCAGGTTTAAAAGAAATATCTCACGGCTCATGTGTCATTCGCCCAGGAGCCTTCTATGGAGTAGGCTGTATTGTTCGTAGCGGCGGGTAGCGCAGATCTGGATCGTGGAAGGATTTACTTCGCTGGAATTTTTAATTATTTTTTTAATTAAAAGACTTTTCCCAAGCTGCCTGTGTGTTTTTTTTTTACCTTTGTTGAAACTTTTTTTGGTGAAATGGTAGAGGTACAATTCACATGGGGGGTCAAAATTTGGGGGTCCCCTTTGTTAAAGGGGGCTTTCAGATTACGATAAGCCCCCCGCCCGCAGACCCCCACAACCACTGGGCAAGGGTTGTGGGGATGAGGGCCTTGTCCCCATTAACATAAGGACAAGGTGCTTTGGGGGGTCACAGACCCCCAAAGCATCCTCCCTATGTTGAGGGCATGTGGCCTGGTACAGTTTAGGAAAAAAAGAGGGGGGGCGAGAGAGCGCCCCCCTCTTTTCATGTGGCCTGCCAGGTTGCGTGTTGGGATAAAGGGTCTGGTATGGATTTTTGGGGGGACCTCACACCATTTTTTTTATTTTGGTGCGGAGTTCCCCTTAAAATCCATACCAGACCTGAAGGGTCATTTTTTTCAATTACTTTTCTCTGTATTGCTGGGACTGACAATTTATGAATAGCCGTGAGTAGTTTTAAATTACTTTTTTTCCTTCAGAAATTACACTTTGTGCAGGGACAATTATAAACACGGGAAACATGCGCTACTTTACATGCATAATTTAAACCCCCCCAGGTACAACGTTTAAAGGAATATTTCACTTTTGATGAAGTTGGACATCCAACAAAAGATATTGAGTAATACAACAGGGAAATGTAGAGGAAGTCGAAAGTCATTCCACAGCATGGACTCAAAGGGCTACACTATGTGAAACACCTTTTAATTTGCTAAAGAATAGCATGAATGTATAGGAATACCAGATTCTGGTAACCACACTTTTGTATTAAGTAAAAAAATAATTGTATATATATATATATATATATATATATATATATATATATATATATATATATATATATATATATATATATATATATATACACATACATACTATATATATATATACACATACATACTATATATATATATATATATATATATATATATATATATATATATATATATATATATATATATAAATTGGGTTGCCCCTATTGTTATTTAGGCATGTTTCTAGGGAATAAAAGTATAGTATAGTATTTGTCTTAGTGAAAAGCAAAACATTGAAAATTAAAACCCCACCAAAATCATTATACTGTCTAGTCTCTATCTTTCCCATCTTCAGCCCACTTGTGACTTATGATGCTGTCCCACATTCTAGCAGTTTTACATGTTCTTTCACAAGTGAACATTTTCAGAACTGATTATGTAATATATTCTCTTCCTTTACTCCTGAGTATGACCTCTTGTTTTTGAGTTAGTTATTTTGAACAGCTTCCAAGAATCAATACAATTCTTTCTCTATACAGTGGGTATCTTTGTGAGGTCAACTTTTTTTTTTTTTTCTTCCCCATCTCCCGTCACCCAAACTACAGATGTCAAGACTGGCTAATCTCCAATTGTGGTTTAAGCCTTCAATCATACTTTTGCCCTCTGCGATACCAATTTCACAGTGTGCTGTGTCTTTCTTTGCGTGCACGGTATTCAGTAATTGCATATTACTCAAATATAGTACTGCGACCGGAAGGTATAACACTCCTGACGAAGCAGCATTCATTCCTAACCTTCAGAAGTTTTTGACATGACAAGTTGTTCCCATTATAAAATAAGGAACAGATGATAACTAAAGAACTCTGAGTTTAATCCAACTACTATAAATGCTTGACTTTTTCACAATGCAATAGGACAAAGCTTTTCACAAACCAAAAATATAGAGTCATATTTACACCCCAGAAAAGCAATTTCATTGTGAGCCAAGTTATAAAATTGAATTGTTGGCGTGCAAGCTGAAGAAATTATGTAATATGCTAAGGCTGTAAAATATAAATGCAGAAATATATAACATACTGAACTACACTTAATATTTTATGGGTATGTATATGTGTGCGTGTTGCATTGCATATTACGCACATATATCAAGCATTTAAACTTTTAATGCATCTGTTCCACATTGATTTTCTCATAAATAATTTATTTCAACTTCTCTATTTATTGTAGGTAAATATGATCTGTAAAATCAAAGTAGTACATGCAGACTGTGAAGCAGACCAGAGGGCTGGAAAAAAAAACATTGCCAAAGGAGACCTTGCAGCAAATATTTATCATCATTTTGGTTTATTATTATCATAGCAACTTATAGTATTCAAAAATATATATTTGGATATGTTTTATCAATGTTATCAGCTTTAAGAGAACCAATGAAGAATGGACGTTACTTGCTAGTGACAGATTGAGACAAAGGAAAGAAGGAGAAAGGTGGCAAATATAAATCTTTATAAATGTAGCATGCTGGTCCTAAACAGCGTTGCTAATAAATCTACTTGTGCTAGGTGGTAGCCTGGCTAATTGGTAGGTTGATCCACTGATTTATGTCCTAAGTCTGGGTTTGGTTTAGTCTCTCTCTTCTGTCAATAGGTGGCACTGTTGGTTTTGGCATTAGAATGATGGATTACTATAATCAGGTAATGGGTAACTAGGTTGTCTCAGCCAATCAGCAGGAGTTGCTTTAACCGCTGTGTATGCTGGGATAGGCTATTTATTTGGGAGGAGTCCGGCAAATGGGGTTCTTCCCGCCCTAGGCTGTGGCATGGGTGGGTGTGTGTTGAAAAGCTCCTGGTTGCTAGGCCTGAAGCATGAGGCTTATCCAGGAGACATGCTGGCTGCTAGGTCCACTTAAGGCCCATCCAGCAGTTTAGTCTTCCGCAAAAGGAGGAGCAGCCAAGGATACGCCCAAAGTTTTTATATATATATATATGTGTTACTTTGCCCAGCCATGCCATTCAGCTGACGTATATGTACAGGAGCCGGTCGGGAACTGGTTAAAGCTCAACTCTGGGCATTTTGTAGATAAAATAGACCCACAAGTAGGTCAGGCTGCAATACACATCTTCAGTCTGGAACTATCCTCCAAAGTACTTATTTTTTCATCACACAATGTCCTCAGTTTTCCAGGCTGAAATAAGCACAGCTTCACTCACCCCAAAAAAAAAACAAAAAAAAATTATATAAGTAAGTGCAGGGAGTTAAAGCGGAGTTCCGGCCACAATTTCACTTGTTAAATATAAATACCCCTGTAATACACAAGCTTAATGTATTCTAGTAAAGTTAGTCTGTAAACTAAGGCCCGTTTTGTTAGGTTGTTGCAGCATGTAGACACTTTATACAATAGCAATTGACTGGGGCCATCTTAAGTGTGGGCATCATGAAGCCAGACTGTATGACTTCCTGGATTTCAGCCTTGCAGATCTCGCACATGCTCAGTGCTGCACAAGCAGTGTAATAGGTTTCAGATCAGGTTTCAGCACCTGTACTGTCCAAGTCACATGATTCTTCGAGACTGGGGAGTGCACAGACTTGTGGTAAGTTACACCCACTACATTCCCAGGAGTCTGTGCGGTGTAGATTAGGAAGCTTAAGCACCTAGGTGCAGGAAGAGGGAAGATTAACTATTCTGCCTAGCAACAACACTTTGAAGGCATCTAAAAAAAAAAATTTTTTTTCTTAAAGGACTAATGACATGTTTTTTTAAAACTACTGATGTAATGTTATATTTATGGGTGAAACTCCACTTTAAGCTGGTCATATATGGATTGAAATTCAGCTGGTTCAACAGGGATTGGATGGATTTTGACCCATGTATGGGAAGGGAGGCTTGTAGTGATCAACTTCTGTAAAACCAACCTGTCAGATTTCCTCTGCTCAATCAGCACTGCAGGCTATAGCCAGCAACACTATTCAGTGTATTATGAAGGCGGGGAAGGCTTCCTGCTGTCAGAATACAATAGCTCAGTGGGGGTGATTCCCCCCACTGAGTATGTGAATGGGGGAATAAAGTCAGTTTTCTTCCATTCAACCAGATCAATGGGTTGACCTTCATTCACAGTATAATGAATTCATGACTACCCACCACAGGGAGACTTCTCTCTATAAAGTTTCAGTTAGCTTCTGAAGGTAAGCAGATTATGTTGTACACTCTCATAAAAGCCTTTAAGGTTTACTAAACCCTTGTTTTTTTTGTTTTGTTTTTAAACATATCATACTTACCTCCTCTGTGCAGTTGGTTTTGCACAGAGGAGCCTGATTCTCCTCTTCTGGGGTCCATCAGTGAAACTGGTGGCTCCTCCTCTTCTCAAGTGCCCCTTCAGGACACCGGTGTGGGCACACTCCCAAGTCCTGCTGCTGCCTCTATTGACACAGACAACCCCCACATCATTGGATTTGATTGACAGAAGCAGAAGCCAATTATTGTGCTGCTGTCAATCTATCCAATCAGTACACAAGACACCAGCCAGAGCCGGTGTGCTCATTCCCGTCACGGAAATTACAGGGCTTGAGGGGCTGCTGCACAACAGGAGGTTGTTCACCTTAATGTATAGAATGCATTAGTGATGAAAAATATTGAGGGTTTACAACCCCTTTAACACTGTGAATCCTGTGTATTGGACGTACACTCTGTTAAATAAATATCTTAAAAAAAACATGTAGGTGGGTTTTCAATTCCAATCACAAAAACAAAAATAAAATGCTTATTTAAGACAGTAAACAGGTCATCATGAATAAGAAGGTATTTCTTCTTGGAACTATATTGAACAGTTGGTTGATCATATAACCTGAATATAAACAAAACAGCTGTGTTTTCTTAGTCTATAAAAAAGTTGCCTTCTGTACACACAAATGCTAAATGCTTCCAGGGTTGCTTCTTTATTTGAAAGCATTTTTTTGTTGCACTCTGCCCGCTGAAGTAGTAGATATGGGAATTCACTTTAGCTATAGCAGCCACAGAGCCAATAAAAGGTCAATGATCCCTGGCAGCTAGGGAAAATAAATGCAGTATTGCAGATGAACCATAATATGAATATTGACAAATTGTAATGCTTTTTCTCAGAGGATACACAACAATATTAAAGTAAAATAAACAAGCTAAAATATTTAAAGTACATATGCTATATTGGGCTGTGTCTAATAAATATATAATACATGCATAAACTTGCATTACACATCTTTGTATGAGGATTATCTAAACCAGGGGTGGCCAACCAGTGGCCCGTGGAGCCCTCTGAGGTGGCCCACGACTACCCTGCCCTGGAATGGTGGTTGGCAAGCACAGATCGCAGGTTGCCGACCCGCCATACCACAGCATCAGTGTTGTGAATGAAGCTGGTGGTAGAGGAAGAAAGTGGCTGCAGAGCAGAGCTCCATAAGCCAATGCTTCCTCTACAGCGCTGGCTTTTGCCACAGGCGGAGTCTATGGCAAAGTTCAGCTAACCCGTAGGATAGACACAGGTGCACTGCACTGCACCCGCAGTGTGGGTAAACCGCAGCACATCAGTGTGAAAGCAGTCTTAGGCCCTTTTGACACGACCAACCCGACCACATGGGACCCTCAATTCACCTCTATAGAGCGACAGATATCCATTTATACCCACCTACCTCTAATCCGAAAAACAAAAGGGAATGTGTCCCCTCCCATGGGGGCGGATCAGAGGACCTATAGAGTAGCTGTGACCTGTCATCTGCCCGCTTCACTCATTGATTACCAAGTTGCTTAAGTGGCCCTCGCTCTTCAAAAGGTTGGGCACCCCTGATCTAAACCTATAAACAACCTTAAAACTTGATTATTATCATATATAAAGTACTCCCCAGGAAGATAAAAAAAAAAGTCACCAAGCAGAAGATTTGTTACCTTATACTCCAGCTTGAGCCTATTTCTTTATGGGTATGAAAGTTTTCAGCAACCTCACATTTCCTCAGAATTTACAGCAATAGGCACAACAATCAGAGAATTTCAAGAAAGATAGACAATATAGCATGCAATAACATATTCAGTCCACTAGCACTGTAGGAAGAACAAATTCATAGAGCACAAAAGAAAGACGATGACTAAAAAGGAGCTATAAAGCTTGTTAAAGTTACATCCTGAAAGCTAGGGAACATGAGAAAGAAACTAAGGCCTCGTACACACCGGCCAGAATCTCGTCAGAAAAAACAAAACAAAAAAACATATAACCAGATTCACGTATGGTGGCGTATCTTTATGCCGGCGTAGCGCATCCCATTTGCACTACGCTGACGTAACATAGTGAGGCAAGTACTGTATTCACAAAGCACTTGCTCCCTAAGTTACGTCGGCATAGCGCAAATGGCCCGACGTAACCCCGCCTAATTCAAAGTAGGCATGTAGTGGGCAGGCTTCATTTAAATTAACTGTGACCCCATGTAAATGAAGGCCGTTGGTACGACGCATGCGCACACATGCTCAGAATCACGTCGCAAATACTCATTGCTTTCGACTTGAACGTCACCTACGCCCAGCCTCATTCACGTACGTTTACGCAAACAACGTAAAATACGACGACTGTTCCGTTGTCCATACCTTGCATGGGCTGCGCCATCTTTTTGGTGGTTTATCTTTACGCCGGAAAAACGCCTTACGTAAACAGCGTATCGGGCGCAGGTACGTTCGTGAATCGGCGTATCTAGGTAATTTGCATATTTAATGCGTAAATCCACATACACGCCCCTAGCGGCCAGCGTAAATATGCAGCCAAGATAAGACGGCGTAGGAGACTTACACCGGTCATATCTTGGCAAAATGTAAGTGTATCTTGTTTCCAGAATACGCTTAAATATACGATGGCGCGCATTCGGACATACGACGGCGTATCTACTGATACGCCGTCATAAGACTTACTGAATCCGGCTAATAGTTTTTCCTGACAAGATTCTTGGTAAGAATCTCTTGCCGCCCGAGTGTACACACAGTCATTTCAAAAGAATTTTGAAAGGCAAGAATGTGGTGATGTTATTGCCTACGAATAGCATGCAATTGTCACAAATGATGCCGTCACCGCCATCTTGCTTCACCCTACATATGCCGTGGAAGCTACCGCGCATGCGTCAAAGTCATTTCGAGCATGTGCGGCTTTCCACGGTGACAGGTAAGTATACATATTCTCGGGTTTCTTATCGGGAAACAGGCCGATAAGAATCTCGATGAGAAAATAGAGAGCAGGATCTCTATTTTTTTTGTCGAGATTCTGGCCAGATTTCCAGATGAGAAACCTGAAAGCCTCATACACACGCTCGGTTTACTCGGCAAGAAAGTTCTGCCAATAGTTTTCTTGTTGGTTCTTGCCGAGAAAACCGAGTGTGTGCATGATTTGTTTTACTTATCTATGTGTGTAATCTTAATATTTAAGTTTGCTGGGTTGGTGCAAATTCACTATGCAGTGGAACCAGACACCAGCAAAAGCTTATCCTGGCTGATTTAAAAAGGAATCTGTATGTGAGGCCTTTGATAATCTTAAGGTCCAACCGCCAAGGTGAAGATGTTTCCATAGGTGGTGGTCACAAATGTGTTTTGTACAATTTAGAAAGTGTTGCACAGTAGGGTTTCCAGACACACATGGACTTTTTCATGATTTTATTATTGCTCGTTAAGACTTATGTAGCCAAGGTTTGCTACTGTAGTTATGGTTAAGAGATAGTTTGTTGTGTTCATGTATTGGGTTGGCTTCCTCTAGTGCCTGCTGGACTCTATGAGTGGTTATTTTCCTTCTGTGAGAATTACCACAGCAATGCATTATGGGACATGTCATCTGGAACAAGGAAGTGACACAGAATGCAGTGCACACAGAACAGCCTGTTTGGAGAGGAAATAAAAAGGTGGGTGTGGCTTTATTTTTCTCTCTCTCTGGACACCATTGGGAACCTGCAGGCAGGAGCTCTGTGTGACAGGGAGTGAGAGTTTGTGGTCTATCACCCGGATCACCGAGGTACAGCTGCATTCCAGCCCACCGGGAGTTGCAGTGCAGCATGGTGGTGTCATTTCCACGGGATACAGACACCAGGGAATTCCAGCTGGAACCCTCCATCCATCTGATGTCCATAGCATAGTGGTGAGTGGGCACAGCCCATCCTGATTGTGATAACAGTATTGCAGAGTAGTTATTTTACAGACTGGCTGGTGATACCTGTAGTTCCACAGATGTGAATATACTTCTTCACAGACCTCACATAACATGCGCTTGGGCCTTTTTTTTTCCCATTCTGCCCAGAAGTCAGAACTGTATTCCACTCCTATTTACAGTTATAGAGGAACACATATGTGGTTCTAGTTTTTCCCATAAAGCATCAATTAGTTTATCCTGCACTTTTCCTTTAATGTTTCTCCTTACTTTGGATTACAAATTACACTGCAGTATAAAAACTACAGGCTAGCTGAAGATATCTGGAATTGAAAGAACATTTATCATTTCCTCTTAGTTGCCACTGCTCTGCATATTATTGCTAAATCATTGAACTAAAACCTAGGGGAAGGTGAATTGGTAGGATATTATTCAAGTTACATTGTGAATTGTATGCCTATGTCTATCATTGATTATTGGTCTGTGTGCTGAGGCCTCAGAGGAAAGGTATCCAACACATGTGTTAAGGGTGTTGGATATTTGTTTCTCTGTATATCTGTTCACATGGGTCTGGTAGAGGATTTATGTTAAGCACCTTTGTATAACAGTTATAAGAAATACTGTGTCCAACTTAAGCTGTGTTTATTAATGCTATGCTTTGTGTTCATTCTTTATCTCAGTAAACATATCTGAGTGGTTCAGTGATACTGTGTGAGTTTCTCATTACTAATGCAGCCTTGCAGAATGGAACCCAAGGTGCCAGAGGTAAGAGGCGATTTGCAGAGTTGAGTTAAACAGTGGGGTATAGAGTCTATCAGCAGCCCACATGGGGGTACCGCTACACTTAATTTTTGATAATGTTTATTGAATTGTAAAGTGCATAAACAATAATTAGTATTAGAGTTATTGGTTTGGATTGGTCACGCTGATTATGATTGCAGTATAATAGTTGTATGTTAATTTCCCACTGCCCTAATGTATATAGGAATGTAGCCACCATCTCTTACTCCCAAGATGGACTAGGGACTACGGGATGTGTAGTGTGCATAGGAGCAGTACACATGGCTGCATGTAATGTGCACCACTCATTCCAAACAAACAGAAGTAAGGGGAAAATGGAAAAGTCATTGAGAATGTTCTCTGCAAGGAGGCAGAAAAATGCCGATAAATGGTATATTCAGTCCTTTCTCTGCTGAACTGAAATGGTAAACATCTTGCATCCATGCCTCCACACACATTGATAACAGCATTATTCTTGGACTGGTAGAACAATTAATTTGTTTGGATTATACTATGTGCATTATTGTTTTATTTTGATGATGACAGTGATGTAATTAAGCTATTTAATTGTGTTCTATTTGTGGGACTAGCTTTACAGAACCCACTTTAAAAAAAATAAAAACAAACAGTTCTACAGAAGCTGTACTTGAAAAGGCAACCTGAGGGCAAAGGACTAGTAAGTTAGTTACCAGCTTTTCCTGTGGTGACTCTGCAGCTGATCATTTGCCCATTACTGAGTTACTGTGCCTTATTCTGCACTGTGTCTCTGTGTGGAGGCAGCCAATTTGAAGAACAGGGCTTTGTTTTCTAATGTCAGAGATGCCTGGGCATCTAATTGTCTGTCACAAAACTCATTAACTTTTGTGGCTGTCTGAGACTCCGGCATCACTGTATCATCCTGCCCTACTTGAAAATACAGCCGCCAAATCCACTTTCCCTGGGAGTCATGTGATGTGTGCTTTTAAGCTCTTCTTGGAGTCAAGGAGGAGGAGACAGATTGGGAGACATGCCATCTCCTCTCCTATCCCCACTATGCATTAAGCTGGCCTGGTCTTTGGAACATTGAAAGAATAAAGTAGGTAACACATAATATGAGCTTTCTGAACCCTATGACAGCATAACTGAAGCTGTATTTTGACTATGTGTCCGTAAAAAAAATGTTGAGTGCCTGAAATGTTTTGCCAATTAAGTCAAATTTCTGGCTGACAAGGTATGGTAACTAAAAAGGTATTTTTTTCTGGTTTACTGCTTAGGCACAATTGACATTTCTAGGTCCATATAAGATAACAAATCCCCCATTGAGTTCAGGCCCACTTTAAAAGGCAAAGGGTAAAATACTGTAGCATCTTTCCGATTCCCAGCATCAGAGAGGGCTGACATTTAACCCCAGGATACAAGTTGCTAGGCATAGTGAGCTGTGTACAGTGTAGAAAAATGGATGGCAATCACTTTTAATGCTGAACACAAGTGAGTTCATTGCTCACACAACAACATTTAGGGAAAGGGGGTAAGGGCACAGGACACCCTAGACCAAAAAGACAAGCAGAGACCTCGACAAAAACAGAAAGAAAGACTGCAGTACAGGAAAATAGCCTTAAAGCTGTACCCAGCATGCCGTGCTTTAGTAGAAACAGATGTTTGTTATAGCAATGACTCACAGTAAGTAGGAATTGTCTGGAAGAGGATATCTTGACATTTTTTCCAGGCTCTCTGCATTTTTCTGGTCTATGATGTCTGGTACTTCATCCTAGATCTCCATTATTTTATTGATGCACGCAAGCAGGCCCTCAATTGCAGAGTCAGTAGCACATGACCAGGCCTGCCCAGCACAGCAGTTCCCACACCAGACCAAGGTCTGGGTTGGATGACCCTGATCACTAAACCTCTCTGAATATTTATATCCTCTCCCAGCATACACCAGGGCCAAGATGCTGATTGGCTGAGAGAAATATGCACATTCATAACCCAGTTTCACTACAGCTCATCATACTAATGTCAAAAGTACCAGTGACACATACTGATAAAAGAGAGGAACTATAGCTACATTGAACTTAGAGGAAAATCCAAATTGAGCAAACACATTACAAATTAGCCAGGTTATCTACAACCCAGCATAGTCCCTATTTTGGACAGGGTGACTACAATACAAAAAAAAAAAAAACACAAGCAAAAGCAAAATACAGGGTAATTATGAAGTCATTCTAAACTTGCTATAGTGTAATAAAAAAAAAGACAAGGTTAAAAATGTGTATATTTGTTCCAGACGCCTTCATAGGTGTATCATACATGCCCCCATACTTGTAGATATGTTCAGTGCAGGTTAAGACTTAAATAATAACAAGGAAAGGAAAATAGAAAACATGCTATAATAAAAGGAATGCACTGAATAGAAGTATTAGAAAGACCATTTTGAGCACACAAAATGGCTCAAATTGACGTGCAGAAGACACTGGGTATTTTATTGCTTATAGACAGGAAAGGGAAGCATTTGACCAGACCTTCATCCTGCCCCTTTCTTAATAAGAGGTCAAATATACACACCTACATCAATCAAGATAAGGTGGGACAGAGGCTTCTTTGTCTATATTGGAACTGATATGTCTCATGCCGGCAGAGGATTAAATACAAATGGAAGAGGCTATGAGTTATACACAAAAACTAAGGAAGACATTTACGGCTAATATAAACCTCAGAGTCCAGGAAGGAAACTCAAGAGCTCCATCAATGACAATCTGATAACTATGAAAAATGGTGCACTTCCCCTCAAAGTAAAGTAGAGTATTACAGGGGAAAAAATGTTGTAAAGACATTTAAAACATGTTAACTAGTCACAAATCCTGTTTTTTGGAGTGTGTAAAATATACAATAATGTAAAATTGGTAAAAAAAAAAAAAATAATACAAACAACTGCAAAGGCTCCAACAACCATATTTAAGAGAACACTTACAAATAATAAAAAAAAATAAAAAGACACTGGTCAACAAAGATTTAGCTTCCTAAACCTTTTTGGGTGTATCTTATAGATTTTTGTCTTCCTATGATGAAAAAAAAAAATATTTTAACCTATCATGTATTGAATTATATAATTCTGTTTTTGCAATTACTTCTTCCATATACTGTGTTTACTAATTTTTGAGAGCCGGTTCTCAATTTTTCCCGACAACAAAAATTCTTGTTGGAAATTCCGATAGTCTGTAGCCAATTCCGACGCAGAAAAATCCTATGCATGCTCAGAATCAATTTGACGCATGCTCGGAATCATTGAACTTAATTTTTCTCGGCTTGTCGTAGTGTTGTACGTGACCGCGTTCTTGATGTTCGGAATTTTTGACATTTGTGTGACCGTGTGTTTGCAAGACAAGTTTGAGCGAGCAATCCGTCGAAAAAAAATCCAGGGTTTTGATGTCAGAATGTCCGATTGTGTGTACGCGGCATTATGGTTCATTTACACTTTCTTTGACTTTAGCAGGCTTTAAAGTGCCTACCCTCTTCAACATGCTTTTTTTGGGGCTTGTTTACACTTGCTTTGACTTTAAACACACAATAAAGAGCCTCCCACTTCAAAAATATTTTTCGATGCGTTTTTGATACTTATGTGATGCTTTTTTGAAGCTTTAACCACTTGAAGACCAGGCATTTTTCTGAAACTTTTTGCTATCATGTAAAAATCAGATTTTTTTTTGCTAGAAAATATATACGTAAAAAAAAAAAAAAAAATGTTATATTTTTAAAGCAGAGGCCTAAGAGAATAAAATGGGGGCTGTTATAATGTTTATGTCACACAGTATTTGTGCAGCGTTTTTTGGAAAAATTACACAAAACATAATACCCAATTGTTTGGCAAAATATAAAAGGTGGTGGTATGTTGTATTGACACCTACAGTGGATCGCAAACAGTGCAATTGCAATGCGGTGTGAGAAACGCACATGGATCATTGTGTTTCCTGCATCACATACAGTAGGTGAACCCGATTTTGTGTCAATCTCGCTCTCTTTCTCGGCGAGATTGAGCACCTACGAGCCCCATCGCGGGAGCCAGCGCCGAGCTGGCTTGCCGCGATGGAGACAGAGCCGTCATAGAAGCGACGGGAGATCTGACTTGGATTCCCGCCAATTCTACACGCGTGCGGCGTTTGTTATGAATCCTGAGGGGGAAGTCCCCGCCGGATTTTAAATAAAAATCCGGCATGGGTCCCCCCCTCAGGAGCATACCGGGCCCTTAGGTCTGTTATGGGTTGTAAGGAGAGCCCCCCTACGCCGAAAAAAACGGCGTAGGGGGTCCCCCTACAATCCATACCAGACCCGTATCCAAAGCACGCTACCCGGCCAGCCAGGAAGGGAGTGGGGACGAGCGAGCGCCCCCCCCCCCCCTCCTGAGCCGTACCAGGCTGCATGCCCTCAACATGGGGGGGTTGGGTGCTCTGGGGCAGGGGGGCGCACTGCGGCCCCCCACCTCAGAGCACCCTGTCCCCATGTTGATGAGGACAGGGCCCCTTCCCGACAACCCTGGCCGTTGGTTGTCGGGGTATGCGGGCGGGAGGCTTATCGGAATCTGGGAGCCCCCTTTAATAAGGGGGCCCCCAGATACCGGCCCCCCCACCCTAAGCGAATGAGTATGGGGTACATCGTACCCCTACCCATTCACCTGCAAGAAAAGTGGTAAAAACACAAATAAACCACACAGTGTATTAAAATATTTTATTTTTCTGCTCCGGAGGCCGCCCCATGTCTTCTTTATTAGCTCTTTTACAAGGGGGGGCTTCTTCTTTGACGTCTTCGGGTGGGTGGGGGCCGCCGTCTGGTTCTCTTCCACCGCCGGGGGGGGTGGCTTTTAAAAAAGCCCCCACCCCCCCGGCGGGTTTCCTCCGGCGTCTTCGGCGGGGCTCTTCTTCTTCCGCTATCCCGACGGGTCTTCTCCGCTATCCGGGGGGTCTCGCCGCTCTCCGCTGTTGACTCGTCGCACCCCGGTTCTTCGTCTCGCAGTCCGGTCCCTTCTTCCGTGCTGTACGTCTTCTTCCGCGCTGTGACGTCATGTTCTTCACTTCTCTTCTTCTCCCGATGTTGACTCGCCGGTCCTCCTCGCTGAAATGACGGATGCGCGCCTTGCATCGGACCTATATAGGCCTCACAGTCCCATCATGCTCTGTACCTACCCATGTGATACCTACCAAGCAGCTTAAGGGGTATAATTTTTTGAAGCAAACACAACAGTGTAAACAGGACTGTAAGGTAACTATTTTATTTAGTGAGGGGTGCTTTGATTGGCATTCAGTGCTTTTTTTTCAAATAGTCCCTGCTGTCTTCTGGGACCTGTGTGTCTCCCAGAAGACAGCGGGTCCAGTGAAATCATATGGCATTTTAGTGTGTAAATTGATATCCCTCAGTGCACAACATTGCTATATCCTGGATATCAATGTCAGACAATATTCAATATTTAGCAATAAAAGATTTGAACATTGGACAAATGTTTCAGCCACTCTTATTGTTAATTGCATTCTTGCAGCAAAAAATAAAATAAAAAATATTTCAGCATTGACAGACAAAGACCAATACAACCATTTATTCTGTAGTCTACCACACTCTACAGAAACTGTATTGGTGGGGCTATAGAGACAACCCAAACTGCCCCAGGTGCTACAGCAGTACTGCAGATCACATCCATATGTTGTAGAGATGGCCTAATGTGTCCTGCTACATGCAACCATGATAGCCACCTTTAACTTCTTGGAGCCTGGGTCATTGTCAAAGGATGGCCACAAGGTGGCTCTACAGGTCAAGGAGACAGTCTTTTTTTACGGTCTCGGCTCCTCCAGCCACTGGGGGCGCGCGAGCGCCACCGGCGGCGTGCACACATGCCCGGCACATCACTGAGATGCTGATGCGCGTGCCTTGTGGCCGTGATGTCCGCCAGGTACCCGCAATCGGCCGTTACACAGCCAAGGACGTGGATCTCTGTGTGTAAATACAGAGATCCATGTCCTGTCAGGGAGAGGAGACCAGTGATGTGTCCCTTGTACAAAAGGACACAGATCGGTCACCTCCCCCAGCCAGTCTCCTCCCCCCAACATTAAGAATCACTTCCAGGGAACACATTTAACCCCTTCCTCACCCCCTAGTGTTAAACGATTCCCTGCCAGTCACATTTATACAGTAATGAGTGCCTATTTATAGCATGTATGCTGGTGAGAATATAGTCGCACAGAGAATTTTCTCTAAAAAAATGTTTTAATTTATTTAAACATAAAAGATACAATTCATGTTAAAAAAGACTTGACATTCCAACAGAGCTATCTGATAAACCAACTCGACAATGCAAGGTACCTCCAAGATATAACAGGGATTGATAAACTAGTAGTCATACGTGAAAGTACAGAACTTCAATAGTAGAGTAAGAACTTTCTTATCCAAAAACAACACGTTAGAAAGTTAGAATGTCATGTATAATGATGGAGGTGCAGACAGATGAATGTCTGAAGAGATGGAACTTGCAGTGTATAATGACTCAAACATTTTTTTTTAGAGAAAATTCTCTGTGCAACTATATTCTCACCAGCATACAGTGCCTGAAAAGTCCAACAACTCGCCCCTAGTTATTTTTTTGTTCATACGTATTAGGACGTGGCACATTTTTATATTACTAAGTATCCACATGTACACTACATGTGAGGATACTTTTCCTATCCTCTCTTTCCACTATATATAGCACGGTTCGCTGTATAATGTGAATGGTCCCAAAAATGTGTCAAAAGTGTCCGTTGTGCCATAATATTGCAGTCCTGACAAAAATCGCATATAACCGTCATTACTAGTAAAAAATATAATTAAAAAAAAATTCATAATTATATCCCCTATTTTGTAGCCGCTATAACTTTTGCGCAAACCAATCACTATACGCTTATTGCAATTTTTGTTTACCAAAAATATATAGAAGAATACGTATCGGCCTTAACTGAGTAAAAAAAAAAATATATACATTTTTTTTTAATTGGGATATTTATTATAGCAAAAAGTAAAAAAAAATATTGCGTTTTTTTTTTTTCAAAATTGACGCTCTTTTTTTGTTTATAGCGCAAAAAAAAAACTGCAGAGGTGATCAAATACCACCGAAAGAAATCTCTATTTGTGAGAAAAACAATGTTGAAATACCTCTTGACCCATTTAAGTATCTAATTATGTTATTGTATGAGTTGGCCTTCTACCCAGAGGTATTTCCCATGGTGGTCATACTTGTCTTCCTAGTTTACAAACTATTAGCTAAAACAATGTGTGTCTGATAATCAACCAAACACAAAATGAAAAAAAAAAAAAAAAAAAAAACAGGGCATCTCTCCATTACTAAAAGAAAACCCCATTTTCCAGTGTAGAAGTTGTAAAATGTCACTAATTATGGGACCCTTGGTTGGCAGTACCAGAATTAGCTCATATGACACAAGTTTTAGCACAGATTCTATAGTAGCCCAGGCAGTTGGAATTTTTAAAGATAATCCTAGCAGAGGCTGAAAAAAAGGGATTTTTAATACAGCTTACCTGTAAAATCCTTTTCTTGGAGTACATCACGGGACACAGAGCAGCATATTCATTACTAGTGGGTTATATGGAGTACCTTCAGGTGATGGACACTGGCAATCTCAAACAGGAAGTGCCCCTCCCTATATAACCCCCTCCCATAGGAGGAGTACCTCAGTTTTGTAGCAAGCAGTATGCCTCCCAAAATGGTCCCCATAAGAGGGGTGGGAGCTCTGTGTCCCGTGATGTACTCCAAGAAAAGGATTTTACAGGTAAGCTGTATTAAAAATCCCTTTTTCTTTCTCGTACATCACGGGACACAGAGCAGCATATTCATTACTAGTGGGATGTCCCAAAGCAATGCTTACAATGAGGGGAGGGAGACATCTTCCCAAGACAAAAGGATTTAATTTAGAGATATACTCAAATCATAATAAATCCAACTTAGTTGAGAAAATTAAATTTAAATTTTAAATTTTACTCAAAAGGGAGCCCCCGGAATCCGAGGGTCTCAAACTGCAGCCCGCAGCACTGCCTGCCCAAAGGCTGCATCAGTATTCCTTCTTACGTCCAACTGGTAGAACCTTGTAAACGTGTGGACAGAAGACCAGGTTGCCGCCTTGCAAACTTGAGCCATAGAGATCTGGTTGTGTGCTGCCCAGGAGGCGCCCATGGCCCTAGTATAATGAGCCTTTAATGATAACGGAGGAGGCAACCCCTTCAAGCCGTAGGCCTGAGTGATTAACTGTTTAATCCACCTCGAGATGGTGGATTTTGCAGTTGCCTGCCCCTTCTTGGGCCCATCCGGTAAAAAGAACAACACATCTGTTTTCCGGATCTTCTCTGTAGCTTTAAGATAGGCCTTCATGGCCCTGACAATATCCAAGGTATGCAGCAACCCTTCCTTTCTGGAAGTAGGTTTAGGAAAGAAGGATGGTAATACCAAATCCTGGTTTAGATGAAAACTGGATATAACCTTTGGTAGGAAGGAAGGATGAGGGCGGAGAACGACCTTGTCCTTATGTAAAATAAGATATGGTTCCTTACAGGATAAGGCTGCCAGTTCCGATACTCTTCTGGCGGAAACTATGGCGACCAAAAATACTAACTTCCTTGTCAGTAAAACCAAAGGAATTTCAGCCAATGGCTCAAAAGTTTGTTTCTGTAAACTTGACAGAACAAGATTTAAATCCCACGGACAAAGCGGGGATTTAACTGGAGGATTAATACGCAAGACCCCTTGAATGAAGGTCTTAACCAGCGAGTGGGTGGCCAGCGGCCGCTGAAACCATACTGACAAAGCTGAAATCTGTCCTTTGATTGTGCTTAATGCCAGTCCTCTACCCACTCCTAGCTGGAGAAAACGTAATACTCTATCGATGGTAAACTTACGAGAAAGCCATAACTTGGACTCACACCAGCCTACATAGGCCTTCCAGACCCTGTAATAAATCACCCTAGAGACCGGTTTCCTGGCTCTGATTAGGGTAGAGATTACTTTCTGAGACAGACCTCTACCCCTGAGAATCAGGGATTCAGCTTCCAGGCCGTCAAATTTAGATGCCGTAAGGCAGGGTGGAGGATCGGACCTTGCGATAGCAGTACTGGCCGTAGAGGAAGAGTCCAAGGGTCTCCCACTACCATCCTTAGGATTAGTGAATACCATGCCCTTCTGGGGCATGCTGGAGCTACCAGGAAGACTGGTATGTGCTCCACCCTGATCCTGCGCAGCAGGCGGGGTAGTAACTGGAGCGGGGAAAATGCATAAAGAAGTTTGAACTGATGCCAAGGGCAAACTAACGCATCGGTTCCGCAGGCCCTGGGATCCCTTGTGCGGGACATGAACCTGTCTAGCTTCTTGTTCAGTCTCGATGCCATGATATCCACGTCCGGCACTCCCCATTTCTGGCAGAGTGTCTGAAAGACCTGTGGATGCAGAGACCACTCCCCCGGCAATAGAGTCTGGCGACTTAAGAAGTACGCCTGTAGGTTGTCCACTCCGGGAATGAATATAGCCGATATGCAGGCACATGGGCTTCTGCCCACAAGAAAATCAAGCTCACTTCTTTCTGAGCGGCTTGACTCTTGGTTCCCCCTTGGTGATTTATATATATGCCACCGCCGTGGCATTGTCCGATTGTATTTTCACCGGGAACCCTTGTAGTTTGGACGTCCAAGCCCTGAGGGCTAGTCGAGCAGCTCTGAGCTCCAAGATATTGATGGGCAACTGCTTCTCTGCCGCTGCCCAAGAGCCCTGGCGAGTGCAACCATCCAAAATTGCTCCCCAGCCCATCAGGCTGGCGTCTGTGGTTACTATCTTCCAGGTCACAGGACTGAAAGTCTTTCCCTTCAGGAGATTCTGAGGGTTTAACCACCAAGCTAGACTTTGCCGCACTCTTGGTGAGAGTGGCCAAGGAATTTTTAAGGCCTGAGGCCTCTTGCTCCAGGCTGACAGGATGGCTGCCTGCAGGATGCGAGTGTGGCTCTGAGCGTACGGAACCGCCTCGAATGTGGCCACCATCTTGCCTAGTAGCCGCATACATAGGCGAACAGTTGGCCTTCTCTTGCTTAGAACCATTTGTATTAGCTCTTTGATGGCCTTTAATAGGGGTAGAAACACCCTCTGTTGTTCTGTATCGAGGTACTGAACCGTGAGGGCCACTGCTCTTTCCAGGCCAGGAGACGAATGGTCTACGACCAAGAGGTCGTCCAGGTAAGCCAGGACCGTGACCTCCTGGATCCTTAGATTGGCTAGGATTGGGGCTAGGACCTTCGTGAATACCCGGGGGGCCGTAGCCAACCCGAAGGGGAGCGCCACAAATTGGAAATGACGCTGAGCCACCGAGAAGCATAGAAATACTTGATGTGGCTGAAAAATTGGCACATGAAGGCAAGCATCCTTTATGTCTATGGACGCCATGAAGTCGTCCTTCTGGAGCACAGCGACAGCTGACCGAATAGTTTCCATCCGGAATGAGCGGACCTTTAGATACGCATTTACTCCCTTTAAGTCCAAAATTGGCCTGACATCGCCGTTGGGCTTTGGGATGATAAACAGGTTGGAGTAGAACCCCAATCCCTGTTCCCGGACTGGTACTTCTACTATCACCTTCTGGCATAGCAGATGATTCAATGCCGCCATCAATGCGGCTCCTTTCACAGGGTCGCCTGGTACTCTTGACTCCTGGTAATGAGGAGGAGGGAATTTTAGAAATTCTAGCTTGTAGCCCGTGGTCACGGAAGACCGTACCCAGCAGTCGGGAATGGTGGCCTCCCAAACCTCTGCAAAGAGACGCAGCCTTCCCCCCACCATCGTGGGTGGGGGCGCCCCTTCATAAGGCCGACTTGGGGGCCGGCTTCGCAGGCTTGCGGTACCACTGCTTCTTGCCCCTAGTGGCTTGGCCCTGCGGCTTATTGTTAATGCCTGATCTTGCAGGAGGCCGTCGATACTGTTTGGTATTAGAGGGCCCCTGCCCCGGGGAGGGCTGGCGCCTAAATGTGGGCCCTCGGGCCTTCTATTTGACTGGCAAGAGAGTGCTTTTGCCGTTTGATATAGTCTGAATATATCTATCCAAGTCTTCTCCGAAGAGACGTCCTCCATGGAAGGGAACCCTACCAGGAGTTTTTTGCACGGGGGCTCAGCCTCCCAATTCTTCAACCATAAGAGCCTTCTCATATGGATTAGAAATAAGGATAAACGTGACGCCTGCTGGATGGAGTCCTTGATAGCATCCACCGTAAAGCGTATAGCCCTGGGTATATCCAAAATTCCTCTGCCTGCTGGGCAGGGATAAGTTTAAGCATTTGCTTAGTCTTATCTGATAATGCTTGGGCCACTCCAATAGCAGCCACAGCGGGCTGAACTATCGCCCCTGCTGAAGTAAAGGAGGCCTTAAGTAATGTTTCCAAGCGTTTATCAACCGGATCCTTAAACACCTGCAAGTTTTCTACAGGACAAGTTAAAGATGTGTTCACACATGAGATGGCTGCGTCCACAGTAGGGACAGCCCATCTCTTTGAAAACTCTTCCTCTAAGGGTTACCTGTCTGGCTTAGCCCAGTCCTGAAAAATCAGGTCCTTTAACAAAGGATGTACCGGGAATACCAAATTGGCTTGGGGCGCTTTCAGGGAGCCCAATGATGATACCGCGTAGGCCAGAGCCTTAAGCACAGGTCTCTTAAAAGCCAACCGCACCATATCTGTTAGGGACTGAACCCACCGTCCTTCTGCGTGAGAAGCTGAAAAAGGTTCCTCTATTGTAGAATCCTCAGAACCTAAATGGTCAAGGTGATCCTGACCTCCCTCTGTCTGGTCTCCTTGATCCTCCAATTCGTCAGTCGGAGAGGATATCCTCCTCCAGAGACTCAGACCTGGGAGACGGGGATCTAACCCGCTTCTTCTCTGCCAAAGATGCCGTAATTAGAGCGGCCATCCTCCTTTCCAATCCACCCAAGGTGGAGGCTAACATCTCTTCCGTTACATAGGAAGGAGCTGGTTGAGTAGGGCCAGCCATAGCACCTAGCAACCCTGATGGCTCACCTAGGACAACAACTTCCGGGCATTCCGGAGTAGTAGGGGCCACTAGATTTTGGATATCCTCAGAGCCCGATGGAGAACCTTTTGGTTTTTTAACCGTTTTAGCGTTATTAGCGCTACCTGCACCCTTAGGAGCCATAATATACAAATTCTGAGGCACTCCGCTAGTATACAACTGACTGTAATAGCTGGAGAAAATACACATATAATCAAATAAATGTGAAACAATAGGATAGGGTAATGTTAGAGGAACTCCAAACCTCCCATAACCTATAAAAAGGGAAAATCAATACTGAGCCCCAAGGGCTTCAACCAGAAAAAAACTTTTTTTTTTTTTTTTTTTTTGTCTGGTATTGACCCCCTAATGCTGGGCTAGGTGAGCACCCTAAGTGTTCAAAGGCGCTGCTTAGTACACAGGCTTGAATGCAAACTTTTAAGCCAGAGGCTCCTTAGTAAGGTGTACTTCCCACAACTGCCACCGGGTGTCACTGTGCCAGAAAGCTCTGTCAAACCTTCCTATGCTGTAGCCAGCATCGCTGCTCCGTGTCCCCTCACAGCCTTTACAGACTGAACAGCCCTCCAGGATTTATCCTCCCTGTGTGCAGGGGGGAGGAGCCGCCCGGCGTCAACCGCCCCCTCCCCGCGGCGCGCGCACAGATAAGTAAAAGCGCGCGCACGCGCGCGCGTCAAACGCCGCTAGGGGAAGCAGGAAGCCATGTGGAGAGGAGACACCAGGACCCTAGACGCTGGAGCAGCAGACACAGGTAAAAGGGAAGCTTTAAACTGTCTCCCTAATGGTATGGTTCCTTCTCTGTGGAACACCCTGCCCAAAAAAAGGCCCTCCTTGTGACAGAAGCAGCAGCAGCCTACTAGCCCAGCCAGGGGAACCATACCTGGGTTTTTTGAGCCATCCCGTTTGAAAACTTTGTGGTTCTCCTTTGCCCATGCACAGAGGCATACATAGGCTGCCCAAGAATCCCCTGTAGGAAGCCTACTGACAAACCAAGTTCCGTAGGCCCCCTGCTTACCTTTCCACGCCGCAGGGTATTGCTCTGCAAGAGGCCCAATCTTCACCCTTCACCGTGGGTATGGTCATAGACCTTCAGGGACTGGGGTCTTAAAAGAACACCACAACCTGGACCTATACAGCACCACTGGCAACAGGTATTCTCTAGGTTAGAAACCAGACCTGGAACCCAGGGTCCAGCCCTCCAAGGAGAGGCATTATAGGCAAAACCCCATCCACAAATTGGGGCCCGGGTACCGTCCACTTTGGCTATGAAGCACCTTGGACGGATCCGGTCAGCTGGCCCTGGTCCCAAGGACTACTACAGGCACAGCCTCAACGTGCACCAACACCTAAGACACTGGCGAAAAAACTGAGGTACTCCTCCTATGGGAGGGGGTTATATAGGGAGGGGCACTTCCTGTTTGAGATTGCCAGTGTCCATCACCTGAAGGTACTCCATATAACCCACTAGTAATGAATATGCTGCTCTGTGTCCCGTGATGTACGAGAAAGAAAAATGAGTTTGAAGTTGGGTAATTGAATTTCACAGATAACAATATGTGCATTTTCTCTGCAGGAGTATGAATATGAGTTAGTATAGGAATGAACATGGGACAAACGATTATACATATTCATCAAACCTCTATCAGAAGTTAACAGGTAAAGTTTAATGTGTGTGGGGCAGTCTGGTTGCAATAATGTACTGCAATCCACTGAAGCATAAACTATTAGCTCTGCATGCTAGAGGTAATATGCAGCCAACATGTCACACTGTAGGGGCATACGATGCCAGAGAATGGGTGCATATCACTACAAATAATAAATATATACCGCCTTTGGCAAAACCCACAAATGAACTCTGCCTATCCCTATTGTTCACAAAGTAACTGCAAATTTGTGAATAGAGAGGGTGGGCAGAGTTAGTGCATATGGGTGTGGCCAGGGAGGCAGTTCATCTAGCTTTATACATAGGAGCCAGACCAAAGGGTCTGTCCAAGACAACGGGACTGCTGCTTATGGTCTCAAGAGATCTGTAGACTGGATGTTGTAGTAGCTCTTCATACAGCAGGTTTCCAGGCCCACAGTAGAGATATTTAAAAGGGCTGAATTGTGGCAACTACCTCCAGATACAGTCTCTGAATAGAGAAAGGCAGGTTCACTAAAATAACAGTTACATATCTATTTAGTTCATTGGTGAATTGTATTTTTTTCCTTTAGCAGCTCATGATTTTAATTCATGAGATTCCATAAACAAACTATATTTTACATTTTGGTAACATTTACATGTATAACATGAGAGAGTTTTATGAACTGTGAATACTTTATACTTGTGCTGACAATAACTCTCAAGCTCCAGAGTAAAAATAATAATAAAAAATACTGTAAAAATATGGAAAAAACATGAAAAGACACAATGCAGATTTGTTCAGCTGTTAGCGTGGCCCTAACAGCATATAGCAATCAGTCTTCCGGGATAGTATTCCAGAATCTTTAACATGGATCTACCACATAAAATCAATTCTGTCATAATTACAGAAAGTTCCACTCTGATTAGAATTGCACAAAGTGTTTACCGAGGCTGCAAGAGTAATACAATAACAGCCGATGAGCTTGGTTGTACATTTATCATGCTGGGATCAAATCAGCATGCCACTTTCCCTCAGTGTGCCTTTTAAATCCTGCAGGGTTACATTTTATGACTTGTCATGGCAGATTTAAATCATCCATACATTTTCTCTGGAGTTGGATATATTCATGGACTTCTCAATAAATCAAGTGCTGTGTGATACCCATGACAAAATCACATCCCATAGCTTATGATGTCACCAGGGGTTGAAAATCAAATTTCATGGACCGATGGTAAATCATTGTTTGATTTTGATATAGTGTAAGCTGATCTCACTGCCTGCGGTCTGGCGTCTGCCTGAAAGGTGGTCAGTCTGGCAACAAACAACATGCAATGTATTCAAGGCTGTAGTGTTAGAGACATTACCAGTTCACGAGGTAAGAAAGCTTCTTCCTGTCGAGCAACCACCAGAGACACGGTTTCGCCCAGCTTGGTACTCCTTAGCATGGCTACAAGCTCCTCTTGTGTTTTTCCAGCAATTGCTATGCCATTAACCTTTTAGGGAACACAACATTTAAACATGGTTTCAATTGATCACTGTATAGTTTTTTAAAAAAATGACTATGCATGACTACTAGCAAAAGTATTTTTAGCAAAAGTTGTTAAGTATACCATACGCCATAGGTATGCAATGCATGAGCTGCATTATTACATACAGTATATTAAAAACTTCAACGTGACATGTGTGCATGTTATTACTGCACAGACAAACCACAACAGATGTAAAAAGGTAAGAGGCAAGGGGACAATGCTTTGATTCTTATGTCTGGCCCTGCATATGGTGTATTTATACCTGTCTATATCCATACTTCTATATATTGATAGTGGGCCATTCAGATAGGTTTCTCTGTATGTTTATATATCTGGTCATTTATGATGGAAAATTATCAGCATTTCTATGTTGTATTACACTTTTATGAGATTCTAAACATGCTGGACAAATAAATAAATATATATATATATATATATATATATATATATATATATATATATATATATATATATATATATATATATATATATATATATATATATATATATACACATACATACATACATACATACACACACACACAAGTAGGGCCAAAACAACTAATTGATTAATTGACAACAGTTGATTTATTCACTCCAAGCTGCTTGCCTATTGCAGATCCAGTCTTCCCAGCCTGGTGCAGGTCTACAATTTTGTTTCTGGTGTCCTTTGACAGCTCTTTGGTCTTCACCATAGTGGAGTTTGTGTCTTTTATACCAATAACAAGTTCAAACAGGTGCCATTAATACAGGTAATGAGTGGAGGACAGAGGAGTCTCTTAAAGAAGATGATACAGGTCTGTGAGAGCCAGAAATCGTGTAGGTGACCAAATATGTATTTTCCACCATAATTTGCAAATAAATTATTTCCAAACCAGACACTGTGATTGTCTGGATTTTTGTCTGTATTTTTTCCATATTGTGTCTCTCATAGTTGAGGTATACCTATGATGACAATTACAGGCCTCTCTCATTTTTTTTAAGTGGGAGAACAAGCACAATTGGTGGCTGACTAAATCCCTTTTTGCCCCACTGTATAATGGCAATGGCAGGTGTATAAGGATAATGACATCCAAACACTTGAGGAAACTTGGTACAAGAAGGTATTTTATTATAAATAATCCTTTAGTCAATGTGATATAACAAAATAGCAAGGACACTTAAAGGCCAGATTAAACATCCGGTATGGCACTTCGATTTCTCTGAATATGACTGACACACTTTAAAAATTGTTAATTTGGGGATGGAAAAAATAGACACACCATGTCCACGCATTGCGACATTGCAGAAGGAAAAGCATAACTTTGTTTATGCAAACACTGACTTTTTATAAAGCAATTTCCATAGAAATTTCTGGGGGCTCTAGCAGTGCTCTGATAAATCTTAAGTGCAACATTGAGTGTATAATTTAGTACTTGGTGTTTAACAATATTCTGAAATAGAATGTAGTACGTGACCAGTGTATTTTGTGGAAAAAAAAAAACTCCTTGTCTTCCTAAAATTGTTTCTTCCCATTGTTTGCCTTTAGAAAGCTATTCCAGCTTGCAGTATTTTAAAACCATTTGTTCCAGTTTTTGCTGTTCTTACAGCTTGTTTTTTTTTTTAAATACTAGCTGTAAATCTACTAAACTGAGATCCAGTACTTTCTTTACAACAGCAAAGAAGCCTATTTGCCATTGTAATTAAGATGACCCCTTCCCCTATTGCTAGAGAAGCCATTTCACAGCATGCTGAACAAGGACCAAAGAGTAAAGAGGTTACATTTCTTTAAATTGGAAAACAGAAATAAAACATATAAAAGCATAGAAGAATCATAACCAACTTCAATGCAAAACTTGCCCTGGAAGGGAGAGTCCCATCAGAACCTTTCCATAGTTGACTCCTCAATTTGTGCTGCCATGGAAACAGTCTTTAAGGCAGGGGAATTGCACTAAAAATATATCAGTTATTTTTTTAATACATAAATCCTGAAAGCAAATCAAGAATGGAATTGCTTTTAAATTGATGTAGACTTTAGCAAGTTTACTTTAATGTTTGCAATCCAAACTCTGTGCTTGAACATTTCCACAGTTATCTTACCTAATCTGAGAGATTCCATTCTGATCTGCAATTTTTTTTCAGAATACAGAAGAGACAGAATATACCACATATTACATAACTTATGTCTGAGCAGAGGAATGATTGTACTTGAATGCAACTTTGAATTTTCTTGAATTTGGATTTTTGGGAAATTCTCAAAAAAAAATACAAATATACAATATATTAGTTGATAATTCACACACCTCTGCTATTCGATCTCCAGACAGTAATCGTCCATCCTTTATGGCCGCTCCTTTGGGGAGAATGTTTTTAACGAAAATAGGGCCAGGTCCATGTACTGTAGAATCCCTGGTCACCACTGTGAATCCAAGCCCATCTGCACCTTGATTGGAAGTAGTAAATAGAAATTTGTGACAGACTCTAAACAGTTGTGTTCACACAGAATATCTCACCAGAAGACAGAATGGTAAAAAAAAAAAAAAAAAATCCCCCTTTTTGGCCTATTTCCAAATTGACATGTTAATTACAATCTTAGTCCATAGTAGAGGGAAAAGTTAAAAAGTTATAAGATGATTTGTGATTGGTTGCTATATTTTTCTGCTGCCTTTCTCTTCGAGGTTCAGAGTCTATCAACAAATAAAAAATAAAAACACATACACACAGTGATCCCAATATATTGGTATGGGCAAGGTGTGAACAAATCTCCCAGAGATTTAGTAGCCAGCTTAAAAAAAAAACCTTAACCCAATAGAAAACCTTTGGGATGAATTATAGTAGAAACCGTGAGTCAGGCCCTCTCGTCCAACATCAGTGTCTAACCTCACAAATGTGCTTCTGGAAGAATGTGCAAACTTCCCCATAGACACACTTCTAAACCTTGTGGACAGCCCTCACAGAAGAGTTGAAGCTGCAAAGGGTGGGCCAACACAATATTGAACCCTACGGACTAAGACTGGGATGCCATTTAAGTTCATGTGTGTGTAAAGGCAGCTGTCCCAATACTTTTGACAATATATATATATATATATATATATATATATATATATACACACACACACACACACACACACACACACACTAAGCCATCACATAATAAAAATACACAATATATAAAGCTCCTTGCATAAAGTGTTACTAAACCCAGGACCCTGCATTCACTATATCTAGTCTCCCACAGTACACAGAACTTGGAAATGTAATTATGTTAGTAAATATAAACAGCTAAATTTCTCATCAGCAGTATATAGCAGCCTTGTGATTTCTATCAGTTCCTGGTGAAGCTTGTAGGAGAAGTTTTTATACTGCACTGAGCTGTTCTATGAGGCTGCAGGGCTCCCGACCCTCTGTCTGGACATGTTTGGACAGTGCCGACTGGTCCTGTGCTAAATCACATCCACTCTCCCTCAAAAAAATTCAATAAAAATTCAAGCAATACACACTAAACTGAGCATGTGCAGCCTGACTTCAAAGGCTCGTTCTTATCCGGACATGTTTTGGAGTCAGAGTAAGAAAAGGAGGATCTGTGCATACAGGATCAAGCATCCTTTGTACACAATGAAGATGCTTAACCCCTTCCTTACCGTCAAAAGTTTCCGATGTGTTCGCCGCAAAGTCACGGTCACAATAAAAAAATCGCAGATCGCCGCCATTACTAGTAAAAAATTTATAAAATAAAAATGCCATAAATCTATCGCCTATTTTGTAGACGCTATAACTTTTGCGCAAACCAATCAATATACGATTATTGTGTTTTTTTACCAAAAATATGTGGAAGAATACATATTGGCCTAAACTGAGGAAAAAAAATGTTGTTGTTAAAAAAATTGTGATATTTATTAAATAAAAAAGTAAAACATTTTGTGTTTTTTTTTAAAAAAATGTTGCTCTTAATTTGTTTATAGAGCAAAAAATAAAAACCGCAGAGATGATCAAATACCACCAAACAAAAGCTCTATTTGTGGGGGGAAAAAAACAAAGATTTAGTTTGGGTACAGTGTTGCATGACCACGCAATTGTCATTCAAAGTGCAACAGCGCTGAAAACTAAAGATTGGTCTGGGCAGGAAGGGGGTGAAAATGCACTGTATGGAAGGGGTTAACCTCTTAAAGTCCACATTGAGTATAACAAGCATGCTTTACTGCATATACAGACTCATTTTACTGTTGTGGGTTTAGTAACACTTTATCACAGGCAGGTAGGGGGAAAATACAGTATATATGGGACACAAAGTGGTCTTGAGGTTTTAACTCGCATTGCCATGGTATTTCAAACAGTCATCTATAAATAAGCAAACTTTCTTGGGAACACATCTCTGGAGTCATGTATGCAATATATATTATAATGATCTGGAAACCAGGATTTGTCAAGTCCTGGTATAGGTACAACATGCTGATTTCCAATTATCTAAGTGGTTGTTGAGATCTTGACCACAGGGAATGATTTATACTTCCTAACACCCTAGGTTGACTGTCTTGACTGCTTCACCTCCATCTAACCCAGTCAACATTAATATTAAGCCAACAAGTTTCTGGGAGGTTATCATAGAGAGTTTACTTTACATTATTATACCCAGAAGAATAGGTCAAATTGCCCCTATATTCTGCTAGCAAATTGGTACCAAATATACTGACCCAGAGTGAGAGAACTCTAAGTACATAATCAGTCAGCAACATTCTGGGTGGCATACTTACTAAAATGTTAGTTTTGGTCCCCAGGATACAGGTAACCCCACCCACAGATCACAACGTCTGTGCTAAAAACTGGGTGGTCCTGACCATATACCAGAATGGCTAACCCAAACCCCACCTCTAATTATATGAGGACCAACCAATGTGGGGACTGCCCACTCACAGTCCATGATCATCATAAAAAATGCTTTGAAGTCCAAAATGCAAATTCAAAACAATGGGCATTTCTGGAATGGCTGTATTCTGCCATAGGCCACAGTTTGCGTTGACTATGCAGAAATCAGGCCCTTTGTTTCCAAGCTAAGGGGTTGTATATACACAAACACTTAGTACTTAATTAAGGAACAACACAAAAAAAAAAAGTAGTTACCTTTTTTTAGATCAATCCTTAAAATCTTGGCAATTTTCTTAGTTCCAAAGCCCAGAGGTGAGGAGTATGAACTACCATCACGTGTTGGATCTGGGCTTACCGAAGACGGTAGTGACAGTGCAGAATCTAAACCATTTATGTGGTCACTGATCTTCCCACTTAGCTTTGTATGGGTAGGTGGAGGAGGTGGTTTTATATTAGGAACATCATCATCTTCATCTTCTAAAAGTGGTAGGCAAGTTATGGCAGATTTCTCATACAGCTCACGATTATGGGATGGCACAACTTCCACTAACACACTGGGATGTTTCATTGCTTGTCTGAAGATATCTTGTGCCCTAAGATACAAGAAGGTTAAAAAAACGTAATGAATATACCACCCAGTATTCCTAAAAAAATTAAAACAGGAGGGAAAAATTGTATAATGTTTGTCAAGGTTCTCATTTCATAGTCGATCTAGTAGTAGAAAGTTATATTCAACTTGACTTGTTCTGTAACGTTAAAACCATTGTGCCACTTATCAATCTTCTTCTTCAGTTCCTAGAGTGTCAGGAAGATACCCCAGCATTTACACACCTTGGGACATCTAAATGCAATCATTATAAAATGTGTACATGTGGAAATGTCCAAGAGCAGGATGGAAGATTTGAAAGTTGTAGCTCCATCCTTTCATAGTTACATTATCCCAATGCTGGTGTCAGAAAGCCTGCATAGGGGTTAGTTCCTCGGTTTACATGGCTGAAATTGTGAAATCGCTGTGATAGAGAGTTAAAACAGTATTATACAGCTGGTGACAAAGGCCCCCACCCCTGTTCAGGGATGATTGTTCCATTTTGATATAATGCCTTCTTTCACACCCTAAACCAAAATGTGCACTATAAAACCAAACTAAAATGTACTATACTGTCCTTAAACATGTCCCTTTTCTTTATTTTCAGGTAGACTTCTGAGTCATGGCCTGTAGAATTTACCCACCCCTCCATGTTGAGAGGTTATTAATTTGTTAAGAGGTTGTTTTGTCTCCCCAACCTATAAGTCTTTGTCCTCTGTACAATGTAATGCATACAGTATACCAAGTTAAAAGGTAACATGGCACTTGTATTTCTGGATTTTGTGTTTTGCTGGGAGTTTTGTTTGTAAGCTGGTGAATGTGGTGTCTAAAAAGCAAAATTTATTTGCAATAACTAAACCTAGATACACAAAAAAAAAGCAAAAATAAAAATGTACCAGCCATACCTTTGAAAGTTATTTTTTAAACATATGACACAATGCCACTGAACACTTTCCATAGTATAATACTTACTGTGTAAAAGATCTATCAGCAAGTTCCACACTATTAATTTTCACAATGCATTCATTTTCTTGGAAAAGGCCCTCTTGTTTAGTCCTGCTGTTCTCTTCAATTCCACGAATGTACAGTCCCAAAGCACTAAATGGCAAAGTGAGAGTAGGTTAGGTATGTGTTAATGCTATGAGTTATACATATTGTTGGAAACATGAATTGTGCTTTTTTTTTTTTTTGGAAACTGTTACATACATTGTATGAGTTTATACAGGGAATATATATATATATATATATATATATATATATATATATATATATATATATATATATATATATATATATATATATATATATATATATATATATAGTACAGACCAAAAGTTTGGACACACCTTCTCATTCAAAGAATTGTCTTTATTTTCATGACTATGAAAATTGTAGATTCACACTGAAGGCATCAAAACTATGAATTAACACATGTGGAATTATACATAACAAAAAAGTGTGAAACAACTGAAAATATATTTCATATTCTAGGTTTTTCAAAGTGGCCAACATACATGTCAAAGCATGTAGGGCCAAATCCTCAAAAGACATACGACGAAGTAACTGCTGTTACTCCGTCGTATCCCTGGTCCTAACTATGGAACTGATCCACAGAATCAGTTTCCCATAGTTAGGACGAAGATCCGACATGTGTAATTGAATTACACTGTCGGATCTTAGGATGCAGTACCGCATCCGCCGCTGGGGGCATTTTGCGTCGAAATGCCGCCTCGGGTATGCAAATTAGGACTTACGGAGATCCAGGAAGCTTTTCAGCTTCTTTTTTTCTCCGTAAGTTTTATTTTGCAAACGCAAAATTAGGGCTGCTTTTACAAGGTGTAAACTGTTTACACCTTGTAAAAACAGACCTTTCTTGCTCGCGACGCGATTTTTTTTAAATTTCAATTTTTTTTTGGCGCCGTATCTTTTTTTTTACCCGACGCAACTTTATTGTCCCGTCGCAATCCACAAAGCCCGACGTAACGTAATTTTGCACTATGCACGTCGGGAAAATGACGTCACAAGCATGCGCAGTACGGCCGGCGCAGGAGCGCGCCTCATTTAAATGGGAATCGCCCCCTGGAGAAGAGGAACGCCTTGCGCCGGCCCGATTTAAGTTACACCGCTCAAAATTTCTAGGTAAGTGCTTTGTGGATCGAGCACTTAGTTAGAGATTTTGCGGCGGTGTAACTTAAATGGAAAAAGTTACGTTGCGCCGGGATTTTGAGGATTAGGCCCGTAGTTTTGCCCAGTGAGTCTCCTTCAGATAATAGAAGTGTCATTGTAGAACCCCCCCCCCCCCCCCCCCACACACACACACACACACACACACAATTGAAACAAAGATATCATGCATTAATGTACCAAAAGAGGTGAGTCATATAAAATCACAGTGATTTTGCTTTGTTCTCATATTTTATACTATGAGATAATGAACTTGTTCAAGAATGAGTAGGGATATTATACACAACCTAGTGCACACAAGCAGCTACAATAACTGTTTATGTAGAATCAACTTATATTTTAGATTTTAATTCATCTTTGCGTGTACAAAGCCTACAGTTATTTCCTAGCAAACTTAGTTAAGAGTGTACTATGCACAGGTGACTTCCACCATTATATTTCCATGTCATTTTAGGTTATTTTACCAAAGAACACACTGACTGCCTGTCATTTGCACAGACAATGTAAGCCAACCCATAACATTTATTTGAACAGTATAAGTATATGTATGGATCAGTGGGTCGGAGAGACAATATTAAGTCGTTTACACATGATGTCCTCTTTGACGTGAAAAGGTTCCAATTATGCCCTATGTCATAGAAATGATTATCCCACAGGTTAAACTTGAAATTCTGATGCAAGTAAAAAATGTTTTGACTATGCCTTGTCTACCAAAGCACTTACTGCAAGGAATGGAAAAAGAAAATAAGCCATTAGAAGTTATCAATGCATTACATGGTATGCTGCCTAAGTAGATAATTTGTCTACTTGAAATTAATTTTGTGTTTCATGAATCATGGGGGAAATATCACCAATAATAAAATACCATCTTCTAATGGAGAGTCAGATGAAGCATTAAGGAATACACACAATAAATTGGTGGCTTATACATATAGACATGTCAGATGTGATACAAGAATTCTGGGGAAAAATTAAATAAAAATCACAAATAATTTGCATGCTAATAAGTGCTATGAGAAAGAGTAATATCTGAAAAAAATAAAAATAAAATAATGTTTTATATAAACACTGTATTGTCAAAAGTATTGGGACACCTGCCTTTCTCCACTCAAATTCATCCTAAAGGTGTTCTATCAAGTTGAGGTCAGGACTGTGCAGGCCAGTCAAGTTCCTCCAAGTCTTTATGGACCTTGTTTTGTGCACTGCTCCAAATCATTTGGTGGAGGGGGATGCGTTTCAGGAGTTGGGTTTGGCTCCTTATTTCCAGTGAAGAAAACCCTTAAGGTGTCAGCATACCAAGATATTTTGAACAATTTCATGCTCCCAACTTTGTGGGAACAGTTTGGGGATGGCCCATTTCTGCTCCAACATAAATGTTCACCAGTGCACAAAGCAAGGTCCATAAGGATGAGCGAGTTTTGGGTGGAGGAACTTGACTGGCCTCAACCCAATAGAACACCTTTGGGATGAATTAGAGCAGAGACTGTGAGCTAGGCCTTCTCAGTGCCTAGCCTCACAAATGTACCTATGGTAGACTGGGCAAACATTCCCACAGACACACTTCTAAACTTTGTGGACAACCTTCCCAGAAGAGTTGAGGCTGTTACAGCTGAAAAGGGTGAGACAACTCAATATTGAAGCCTACAAACTAAGACTGGGATGCCAATAAAGCTCATGTGCATGTTTGTATTTATATATATATATATATATATATATATATATATATATATATATATATATATATATATATATATATATATATATATATATATATATATATATATATATATATATATATTATGGGCGCTATGTTGCACCAATATTTGGAGTGTGGTCCCTTTAAGGCAATGGTATAGTGTTTAGGAGGTCACCCAGAGGGGGTGAGAAATTCCGGGCAATAAAAGTTGATCCAGAGAGGATGGGCCTACCGTCCTCTCTGTCCTTGTTAGAGTGTAATTTGGGGCCTGGAATTTCGGAGGCTCTAAAGTGACGTTCGGGAGGGAAAGAGCCTCCTCTCCTGACCACTGGCAGTCAAGCACACAGTTAAGAACTTCCAGGAAAACAGCTTAAAAGACAGGAAGTGCTGATAGAGGGTGTGGTGGAGTATGGGAGTGCACCTGTCTGAAGAAGCTGTGTACCTCAGAGAAGCTGATGAAGGGTCAGCAAGGACTGGAAGTCCTGGGGGTGAAGACCTGCCTAAAACTGTATGTGCCTTTGCTTTAATTAATTGCTGTGCTGAAGAAAAACATACTTTTTTGTTTATGCTGGAGACAAGCGGACTTTTACTTTAATATCTTCCCCTGTGTGCTGAATAAAGCATTGTTTTTGGTTTGGTCACAAATAAAAAACGTTTTTGGTTCAACGTTAACGGTTTATGCACTAAATCCCGCAGAGCTAAACAACCCCCCAAAGTTCACTATATATATATATATATATATATATATATATATATATATATATATATATATATATATATATATATATATATATATATATATATATAAGACCAAAGTCCTTGCTTGAGTGACAGGTTATTTATATATCTTGTGCACTAGCTTGCAGACAAGCACAGCTTATGTAAAGTGCACAATTCACATCCCCCTCCCCTCTCCCGTCCCGCTCTCCCAGGATTGGCTGTCTTTCCTGTGTTTTGATTAAATGTTTTCAAAATATGGGGTGATCCACAGTTCAGTGTAAACAGCCATCAGAATATACATATTCAAGAAGCTGTGCTTGTCTGCAAGCTAGTGCACGAGATATGTAAATAACCTGTCACTCAAGCAAGGACTTTATCTGGAAGTCTGTTTAATTTCACTGAACATTAAAAAGAAGATTGCTCAGCACTGGATTAACTCTGTGTGGCAAGACTGGGCACAAATGATAGGAAATCGTATTCTCTACAATGTGACATAAAACATAAATAAATGGGGTTTACATCCACTTTAAGTTATATGTAATAAAATGGAATGACTCAGGGAAAAAAGTATTGAACACACTAACTGAAATGTATTTAATACTTTGTAGGTAATGACAGCTTTAAGATGCCTCCAGTATGGAAAAACTAGTCACATGCATTTCTTGGGTGTAATTTTGGCCCATTCTTCCACACAAACGGTCTTTAAATCTTGAAGGTTCTGTGGGCCTCTTTTATTAATCGCTGATCTTTCCATAGATTTTCTATAGGATTCAAGTCAGGTGATTGACTGGGTCATTCTAGCAGCTTTATTATCTTTCTTTGAAACCATATAAGAGATTCCTTGGCTTTATGTTTGGTATCATTGTCTTGCTTGTCCATCCTTGCTTCATCTTTATCATCCTAGTAGATGGCAGCAGATTTTTATTAGGAATGTCTTAGTACATTCATCCTTTCTTCAATGATATGAAGTTTGCCAGTACAATATGCTGAAAATCAGCCCAGCACCATGATGTATCCATCTCCAAACTTGTTGTTAAGGCGATGGATTTGGGGTGATGTGCCATTTGATCTCCAAACATGGTGTGTATTATGGCACCCAAAGAGTTCAATTTTGATCTCAACTGACCAGAATACATTCTCCCAGTATGTCACAAGCGTGCCTAAATATTGTGCAGCAAACTGTAAATGAGCTTCAACATGCTTTTCCTTCAGCAATGGAGTCTTGCATAGTGAGCATGCATACAGGCCATGACAGTTAAGTGCATTAATTATTGTTTTCTTTAAAACAATTGTACCTGCTAATTTCAGTTCTTTCTGAAGCTCTTCACAAGTGGTCCGTGGCTCTTGGACAACTTTTCTCATAATTCATTTTGCTCTTCTGTCAGAAATCTTGCGAGGGGCCTGGTCATGGCCAGTTTATGGTCATGCATCAAACACGTCACAGCGGCTGTCAGAAGGTCCCCAGAACACAATCCTACCTCTGCATGCTCGGTACTTCCCCAATGTCTGCCGCAAAGCGACAGAACTTGTCCCGGTCAACATACATCATGGCCCAAAATGGCACCCTGGCACAACGCACTGCTAAGGAGATGCACAGGGAGGTAGTTGAAAAGCTGTTCTCCATGCCACTCTCCACTGACCCTGCTGCATCTTCCAGCTCTCTAGAGGACTCATCCGGAGGAATATCTGAGGCTGATGACACAGTGCCCCTGGAAGACACCACCGGCTCGGGTTTCGCTTGGGACGCAGTCAGTACCCCGGGGGATGTTTCTACTAGGCCACACGTCCCCACCAGCCCTAGTGCTGATGGTGAACCTACACTGCGGGACATTTTCACGGCAGTAACTTCCTACAACAGCTCTCACTGCTGACATAAAAGGGGTAAAAACAGAAAGCACTTTCCTGTGGCAAGATACCAAAAAGTTGAGGGAGAGAACATCGCGCAGCATTCCTCGCTTTGGAAGATTTAGAAAATAGGATGAGAAAAAATAATGTGAGAGCTATTGGATTGCCTGAAAGAATAGAAGGAAAGAATCCTGCGGAGTTCATTGAAAAATGTCTGATTACCGCTTTTGGCAAGGAAGTGTTCTACCCCATGTTCTCTGTGGAGCGGTTCCACCACAACCTTTCCTGTTTAAACTATAAGGACAGGGACGCAATTCTGCACAATGCTAGAATAAAACCAGCGGTCCTGAAGATTGATAATGCCAAAATATCTATTTTTCCGGACTTTTCTGCTGAGTTGCAGAAACAATGGGCCAAATTCATGGATGTCAAACGCTGCCTCAGGGATCTCGACCTGAAATAAGCCATGCTATACCCTGCCCACCTACGATTTGTGGTGATGGGTTCAGTACAATTTTTGATTCACCATCTACGGCTGCACAATGGTTGGATCAAGAAGAGCAAAGGATCCGAGAAGCTTGCAACAGGCGTCCTGCCCCATCATGAACGGTATCATACCGCTCTTGCACATCACAACTTTATTCCACTTCTATGTACCAAGGTGGAGAAAGCGGTCGTTATAAGGAACTTTGTTTACCATCAAGGCTTATTGTTCTAGTTGTTGTGAAGTTGTTAAGACACTGAAGTGTGCTGCTACTGTTGCCCCCCAGGATGGTCTGGTACAGACCTCTCACCGACCCTTGGCAAGACGGTTTGGCCATGTTGGCCAGTTATCTTATGTTTTTTTTTTTTTAATCTTAAACCATGACCTCTTTATTATTTTCATTTTTTTGCTCTTTGTGGTTCCTACCACCCACAAGACTGCTAATCACCTAACTGTACCGCTTGGTTGCTCATTGGGACCGACGATGCCTCAGTTTTTTTCTTTATATGCTGGCCTGTGTTTCTCTTTGCATGCTGTTACAAACCCCTGATGTCTACTCATACCGCACCTACAAGTCTTCTCCTTGTTCCCATTGTTATAGTGTTGCAATGTCTAAGCTAACTAGATCATGCCTTCTGATCAGTATCCACAGTGCCTATCAGTGCAACCTGTGTCCATCAGTGCCACCTATCTGTGCTGCCTCATTAGTGCAGCCTATCAGGGCCCATCAGTGCAGTCTTTCAGTGCCTATCAGTGTAGCCTATCAGTGCCACATTATCAGGACATCAGTGAAGGAAAAAAAATATATATGTTTGCAAAATGTTATAACAAAATATAAAAAACAATGTTTCTTTTTTTTTTTTTTTAATTGTCTGTCTTTTTTGCTAAACAAACAAAAGAACAGTGGTTATTAATTACTACCAAAAGAAAGCCCTATTTGTGTAAAAAAAAAAAAAAGGATAAAAAATTATATGGGTACAATGTTGCATGACTGAAATTGTCATTCAAAATGTGATCATGCTGAAAGCTAACAATTGGCCTGGGCAAGAAGAGGGTATAAGAGCACTGTAAACAAGTGGTTAAAGCTTAAGTTTAGGTATGCATAGTTTTGCATAGTAATGAAAAATACCAAGTCACCTGGCTCTCTTCAGCAGCACCACTGCTCTTGTCTCTGGTATTCCAGATTGTTCAGGCACATTGAGCCTGAGGCTCGGTTCACACCTATGGGTTATTAGTGCACCTTGTGAAATGCACTCCAGTCCATTTCACAAAGTTTCCTATGGGACACATTGACACCTATGCTTTTTTTTTTACTTTTGCATTTTTGGAAAGGGACAGGGACATTGTGTAAGTGTGAAGGGTTCCTTGTTTTCGGTTTTTGGTTCAATAGACTTCAATGGAGTAGCTGCAGAAAAGCATGTAGTGTATTTTTGGCACTTTTTTTTTGCATTTTTTAATCTGCCCAAAAACAAATTGGACAACCCTAGAATTCTACCATTTGACCTTAAACCACCTATCTCTTTATATAGTATTGGACATCTTGTCAACAGGACCATGCTGTCATTTTTTCTTCTTTTTTTTTTATTTTCTTTCCCCATATTAGCCATGGTTTTTAATGCTTAATTTCCTAACATACAGTGCCTTGCGAAAGTATTCAGCCCCCTTGAACTTTGCGACCTTTTGCCACATTTCAGGCTTCAAACATAAAGATATAAAACTGTAATTTTTTTTAAAAAAAATCAACAAGTGGGACACAATCATGAAGTGGAATGAAATTTATTGGATATTTCAAACTTTTTTTTAACAAATAAAAAACAGAAAAATTGGGCGTGCAAAATTATTCAACCCCCTTAAGTTAATACTTTGTAGCGCCACCTTTTGCTGTGATTACAGCTGTAAGTCGCTTAGGTTATGTCTCTATCAGTTTTGCACATCGAGAGACTGAAATTTTTGCCCATTCCTCCTTGCAAAACAGCTCGAGCTGAATGGAGAGCGTTTGTGAACAGCAGTTTTCAGTTCTTTCCACAGATTCTCGATTGGATTCAGGTCTGGACTTTGACTTGGCCATTTTAACACCTGGATATGTTTATTTGTGAACCATTCCATTGTAGATTTTGCTTTATGTTTTGGATCATTGTCTTGTTGGAAGACAAATCTCCGTCCCAGTCTCAGGTCTTTTGCAGACTCCATCAAAACATGGCCGCTGAGTGTAGATAGAGCAAGGATCACAGGAAAAATTGCCGCTGAACAGCTGCTAGAGGCCAAACACAGGGCGGACCACAAAAACATGGCCGCCAAGCGCAGATGGGCAAACACCGCCTGGATCACAAGAAAAATGGTCGACAACCGCATGGAACAGGACACAGGTAAGCAAATCTCTTTATGGCAGCTCATAACATCTTATTTAGCGGACGTACATGGACAGTTCCCCATAGGTGAAGCCCCCCAGGTGAAACCCCAGCAGCCAGCCTAGCTCAGGGAGCCTAGGGAGGAGGGAAGGAAGGGAGGGGGAAAAGGGAGGATAGACCCCCTTACTCACCTCTCCAGGAATGCCCAGCTCTGTCTTCCTGCCGAAGCAGGGGATTACTACTTTCCCTTCCTGCGGGACCCTCTTCTGCATGGTGACAGAGGTGACTGTCGGCCTGGCTGCTGCGACTTGGCCCCTATAGACCGGTCACATGCATGCCCTGGAGCGTATAGCTCACCGGCCCCCGAAGAGCGACGGGCATGTTGTGGACAACCCAGTGCATAGCTATGGTCGGCGGGGGGCTTATCGAAATCTGGAAGCCCCTTTAACAAAGGGACCCCCAGATCCCACCTCCCCATGTGAATTGTACCCCTACCATTTCACCCAAAAATGTGTCAAAAATGTAAAAAAGACAAGAGACAGCTTGGGACAAGTCCTTTATTGAAAAAAAAAAAAAAAAACTATTTCCAGCCATGCAAATCGATCTTGTGACGTATTTTTTAAAAAAAATTGACACTTTTTTTTAGTGAAATGGTAGGTGTACAATGGGCCTGATAATGGACTGGGGGAACCCATGCCATTTTTTTTATGACTTTTTTTCTGTATTGCCGAGACCCGACAATTCATTACACCCGCGAGTAGTTAAGTGATTTTTTATTTTTTCCTTTAACCTCTTCCATACAGGGCTTTTATACACACCTCCATACCGGGCCTATTCTGGCACTTCTCTCTATTACGCAGAACCCCCAAACATTTATATGTTTTTTTTAGCAGACACCCTAGGGAATAAAACAACGGTCATTGAAACCTTTTATTCTGCACGGTATTTGCGCAATAATTTTTCAAACGCCTTTTTTTTTGGAAAAAAATTGTTTCATGAATTAAAAAAATAACAAAACAATAAAGTTAGCCCAATTTTTTTGTAAAATATGAAAGATTATGTTACACCGAGTAAATAGATACCTAACATGTCACGCTTTAAAATTGCGCACACTCATGGAATGGCACCAAACTTCGGTACTTAAAAATCTCCATAGGCAACGCTTTGAAATTTTTTACAGGTTACCAGTTTAGATTTACAGAGGAGATCTAGTGCTAGAATTGTTGCTGGCACTCTAGCGCACGCGGCGATACCTCACATATGTGGTTTAAACGGCGTTTACATATGTCGGCGGGACTTGCGTGTGCGTTCGCTTCTGCGCGCAAGCTACTGGGGACAGGGGCGTTAAAAAAACATTTTTTATTTCTTTTTTTTTTTTTTACATATTTAGTTCTTTTTTTACACTTTTTTATTTTATTTCATTTTTTTTATTATCACTTTTATTCCTATTACAAGGAATGTAAACATCCCTTGTAATAGGAATGTGTGTGACAGGTACTCTTTATGGAGAGATGCGGGGTCAATAAGACCCCACATCTCTCCTCCAGGCCTGAAAGCATGAAATCAGTGAAAAAAAATTCACCGATCTCATGTTTACCGTTGCTTAGCAGCCGCAATTGCGGCTTTGTTTACTTACGGTGACCCGGGCGTGACGTCATCACATCGCGCCCGGGTCCTCCGACGGTCATAGAGATGACTGGTGACCATCTGGTCACCAGTCATCTCTATGCTTCCTGCGAGCGCCGGACGATTCGTTCTCCGGGCCCCCGATGGCATGGGAGAGCCCGGAGAAGCACCGGATGGCGGCGGGAGGGGGGGGATGTCCCCTCCCGCCGCCTGTAAGAACGATCTAGCGGCGGAACCGCCGCTATGATCATTCTTACGTTGTGCAGAATCGGCGGCACAAGAGAAGGATATCTGAATGATGCCTCTAGCTGCAGGCATCATTCAGATATCCCCCCCACAAAGCCCAGGATGTCATATGACGTCCACTCTGAACGGCAGAGGTTCTTTGTGGACGTCATTTTACTATGGGCCGGTAGGGAAGTGGTTAAAAATGTCATTTTGCTGTGGGACTGTTCTAAAGACGGGAAAATGGAGCCACTTTACAGGCATACTATAGACCAGGGAAATGCAATTAGCGGACCTCCAGCTGTTGCAGAACTACACATCCCATGAGGCATAGCAAGACTCCGACAGCCACAAGCATGATACCCAGAGGCAGATGGGACTTGTAGTTTTGCAACAGCTGGAAGTCCGCTAATTGCATATCCCTGCTATAGACACACCCCAGGTACGCAATTTAATCGCTTAACGACCGTTGCATGTACATATACATCGGCAACATGGCACGGACAAGCAGAACGACGTGCCCGCACGTTGCTGCCTTTCCGGGGGTCCGATCGGGACGCCCCCGGTACATGCATCGGTCGGTAAGCCTCAGGGAGCGATCCGGGATGAGGGCGTGGCTATTCGTTTCTAGCCGCCCCCTCGCGATCGCTCCTCGGAGCTGAAGAACGAGGAGAGCCATATGTAAACACGGCTTTCCCCTGCTTCACTGTGGCGGCTGCATCGATCGAGTCATCCCTTTTATAGGGAGACACGATCGATGACGTCAGACCGACAGCCACACCACCCTACAGTTGTAAACACACACTAGGTGAAGCATAACTCCTTCAGCGCCCCCTGTGGTTAATTTCCAAACTGCAACTGTCATTTTCACAATAAACAATGCAATTTAAATGCATTTTTTGCTGTGAAAATTACAATGGTCCCAAAAATGTGTCAAAATTGTCCGAAGTGTCCGCCATAATGTCGCAGTCACAAAAAAAAAAACGCTGATCGCCGCCATTAGTAGTAAAAAAATAATAATAATAAAAATGCAATAAAACTATCCCCTATTTTGTAAACGCTATACATTTTGTGCAAACCAATCGATAAACGCTTATTGCGATTTTTTTTTACCAAAAATAGGTAGAAGAATACGTATCGGCCTAAACTGAGGAAAATAAAAAAAATTATATATGTTTTTGGGGGATATTTATTATAGCAAAAAGTAAAAAATATTGAATTTTTTTCAAAATTGTCGCTCTATTTTTGTTTATAGCGCAAAAAATAAAAACCGCAGATGTGATCAAATACCACCAAAAGAAAGCTCTATTTGTGGGAAAAAAAGGACGTCAATTTTGTTTGGGAGCCACGTCGCACGACCGCGCAATTGTCAGTTAAAGCGACGCAGTGCCGAATCGCAAAACCTGGGCATTTAGCTGCCTAAAGGTCTGGGGCTTAAGTGGTTAAAGGAATATTTCACTTTTATTGTTCCACTTTAACCATTATTAAAATCACTGCTCCCGAAAAAAACTGACTTTTTTAATTGATACATGTCCCCTGGGGCAGGACCCAGGCCCCCAAACACTGTTTTATGACAATACCATTCATATAAGCCTTTAAAATTTGCTCTTTTGCTTTTTCATGTCCCATAGACTTTTTGCAAACACCACAAATTGTTCGCTATTCGGCAAACAGGCGAACATTGGGCTCATCCCTACTAGTTACCAACCATATTGGGCAACAACATATTAAGCTTGTCTTTACTGCTTGGTTTGGTACCTGGTTTCTTTTGGATACCAGGTATTACAAATCAGTGATTTCCTGTGGTATTGTATGCTTGTACACCCAACCTAGGATGTCAGATGGGCTGAAGATCTTGAGAAGGTCGAGGAAAAGAACAAAGAGCCCATCCTATCCAGTAGTTCCCATGGGGTAGCTCTGCACGGATTCTTTTTTTAATCATTTTATAGATATACTGTATGTTTTTTTTTTTTTATATACTATAAATGTTATATATACTCAAAAATAGTTGGTTCCACAAATTCATAGGTTTTTATGTGATGCATGTTAACAAGGACAGTGAAATGTTTGCTGGATTCCATAGTAACATAGGAAAAAAAAGCATGTGTAAGTGTCTGACATCTAATTTATCGGTAGTTAGCCAAAGCATTAGGGTTAGTGGGTCTGAATACTGCAAAGCAGACCCTGCTAACTCTGCAATAGGAATGTAGTAATGTTCCTTACACCAAAATGCTGGTACTTGTTAAATAATTAGTCTATTAAAAGTTAACACTCTGGATACTTTTTATTAGATAGAGATGTCATTCAACATAATAGGTGTTCTTCAAGCCTGGTTAGTGAGGCAATAACTCAATGGAGCATACAAAAACATATTGACTCAATTTGTTGGTTTATTTTTTTTTTTTATCATGTAACTCACCGTCCACTAAGAGAGGAATAGAAAGGCACAACATGTATCCCCAAAGGCCCTCTGTCCCCTGAAATCTCTACCTTTCTTGACAACTCACTGTAAAAGAAAAAATGAAAAACATAGGTTGTGTTGAGGCAAGAGCAGTTTAAAGTAGCTATTACAAAATCTGAGTGGCATTTAGTGCATTTTTTTAGGCTAATGGTATTACTTGACAGTTCATTGCAGCAAAACTAATAGATCTCATTGAGCAAAGGGATTGAAATGAAAATTTCTATATAATGGAGAAGCTGGCATGCTTGACCAACTTTTGATCACCATTCACAGAAGTATTTGATGGAGGGTTTCATTATTCACCTCTTCACTGCTGGAAAGGGCAGCACCCTTACGCAGTGAAAAGAGGTCATGTCAATTTGCTTGTGTGCTGAGGAATTGCTATTAATGGCTCTTAATTCTGAAGCTTTAATTTAGCCTCTCACCTGCCTAGGCAGCAGAAGCACAAGCATGCTTGGTCAGATGCATTAGACGCCATGAGTGCAAAATGTTACTAATTTTCATTAGGCATGGCATGCAGAAAAACAACTGGACTAACGAAAATAACTGAAAAAAAAAATAGCTTTAAAAACAAAACACAAATGCAAACTTAAAGTGATTCTAAAGGAATATATATATATATATATATATATATATATATATATATATATATATATATATATATATATATATATATATATATATATATATATATATATATATATATATATATATATATATACATATACATACATACATAATATACACGGTTTGCGTAAGTCGTACGTCCAGCATAAAGTTATTCCCCATATATGAGGCGCAACTCATGCAAAGGTATGGACCAGTGAACACAGCCGTCGTATTTTACGTTGTTTACGTAGTACGTGAATAGGGCTGGGCGTAGGTTACGTTCACGTTGTTGGCAGTGATCTGTTGTATCTTAGGGAGTAGTTCTGACGTGATTCTGAGCATGCGCACTGGGATACCTCCACGGGACGGCGCATGCGCCGTTCATTTTATTAGCATGGCTCATTAGCATGGCTCACGCCCACTTCCACCTACAACGGCTTACACTGAGGAAACCCAGCGCAGTTTGGGAGGCAAGTGCTTTGTGTATTCTGTGCTTGCCTCTCTGCGCTATGTCGGCGTAGCGTATATTAGATACGCTAAGCCGGCATAAATATGCGCCAATGTATGTGAATCCGGGCCAATATATCTTTTTTTTTATTAACATGTTATAGTTATCTGCTCTGTGCAATGGTTTTGCACTGAGCAGTCTCAATCCTCTTCTTTTTGGGTCCCCCGCTGGCAGTCCTGGCACCTCCTTCTCTGGCAAGTGACCCCCAATAGCAACCATTGAGCAGGCTCACTGCCAAGCCACTAGCTGTGCCCCTGTTAACATACAAAGTGGGCTCGGGCCTGACCACTCTTTTTCCTCATTGTTTGACTGATTGTGATTGACAGCAGCAAAAGCCAATGGCTTCTGTTGCTGTGTGAGCCAATGAGGAGAGGGAGACCCATGAGAGCCACTGTTTTCATGCACATTGCTGAATTGAGATGGCCTTAATGCATAGAATAACATTAAAGTGGATGTAAACCCTCACATATACCCAGCAAAGTGAAAAGCCTCAGATGATACACCGAGATGAAACAAATCTCCCTACATAAGTTTTACTGTATATCTGCTGTCTTCGGCTTTATATACTGTTTAGAAAGTGCACATCCTGTTAGAATGTATCTTCCTGATTTACCTGTGGGTGTGGATTGTTGTCCTATACCGGGAGACAGCTAATTGGCGGAAAGGCACACATTCCTTCTCCACATAGGCAGAAAAAGGAAGAAACAATGCAGACTTGTGCTGTGAATAGACAAGCCATCTCCTAATCTATTTATAGCACTCACCTTGACACAAATTTCAGCCTGGTTTTATCACAGTTGACGGAAGAACTTGTCAGAAGTTATCATGCTGATAACAGAAGAACAGAGCAGGAGAAAGCCATGGGACTCAGAGCTTTGGAGAGAGATAAGAAAACACTATAGATATATGTTCCCAGCTCAAATTTCATGATTGGGTTTACATCTGCTTTAAGGTAAAAAAACCTTGAGTCTTTAGAACCATTTTAAGACCTACTAAATTAAAAAAATCTGTAAAACCAGGACAACCAGCAACTAAAGTATCCAGCTACACAAAATTCAAAGCTTACATATTTGCACTAGCACTTGATAATTTTTGTTATCAGATCACAAATACTCATATCATCAAGCACGGAAGGAGTGTATGTATAGCCAAAAATGAATGATACATAATTCCATAATTCACCCCATCATAGACCATTTCTAGAAACAATTATCCCTGCTATTCTTAACTGGTCAGCTGTCTGCAAATTTACTTGAACGGTTGGCACTTATTCCTTCTTTTCCAACAGTTCAGAAAGAAATCCCATGATGTTAAACTAGCAGTGATTGCTTGATGACTTCCTGTCATCATGAACATGTGTCCGTTTAATGAGAAAATCTAAAGTTGACATCTGTCAATATAATTAAAGATGGAGGGGTGATCTCTCATAGGGGATACCTGTCACAGTGATAACTGTCAAGTGTGTCACTTATTTTGTGGAGATTTCCACTTAGTGCTGGTAATATTTCTGGGGAGAAAAGGAGAGAGAAGAAGAGATGGGAATAGTGTCGTACATTCCTGTTTCCAGCAGGAAACAGAGCCTTCCAGGTACAGCATGGGAAATGGATATGATGTCACTGATAATGCAGCTTGGATGTGGCTACGCATTTGCGAAGCATGCATGCTCCTTTCTCAAGCCATTCAGCATTCATGTTGGAAGAGGTATTTAAGGGCACCGGTGGCCGTAGGACAATAAAGCCAGTCGGACGCAACATAACAGAATGCCCAAAATCAGGATTTAGATGAGCAATCAACAAAATAAGCCAACTTATAAACGGAAATAACCATACAATTCCCCCGAGAAAGACAGAGGTATTTAAATAATTTAAAAAAAAATTACGCTGAATGCATAATAAAAATTATCTATTGGGCACCATCGTTCGGGCACAGGATACCCGTGCAAAGCTGGTTTATATCCAGTTTATGGTGAGTGCACTGTAGACTGGTGGTGGGTATTCACTGCAAAGTTTTACTGCATCGCACAGAGTGGTGGATTTTGTTTCCCTTAAAGAGGAGGTTTAGGTTCTACTGTGGGTTACTACACGTTCTAATACCTCCCATGTCTGGATAAAGAACTGTTTGAAGTGATTCATCAAGCTTAGTCACAAGCAATCTTTTTTTCACTAACTGTTGAATATTGTTGTTGTTGTATTTGGTTTTTTGATCGTTGGACATTCACATAGTATATGTTTTTTTTTTTTGTTTTTGTTTTTTGTACTGCACTGTTATATATTGCTTATATTGTTTCAATAACCCACACTTTTAATCCTGACAAACGTTTTTGATGAAATAAAAAAAAGTGGTTTGGGACACTATGCTTGTCATTGCCATCTTCTACAAGACGGTGATGGTCACCAAAATGTTTCCCGAGTGGTCAGATAGTTCTTCCTATGTAAAACATGTTGCATAAGCACATAAGGCAGTAAATGACATGGTCAGTAGAGCAGGTGTAAAAGTCATCAGTGGAATAAGTATTTTCATTGACTACAAAAATTCTTCTGACCATACTGGATATATAGGTTAGCATGGCCCTATAGCTTGAATATGTTCCACCTGATGTACCGTTAGAAATACTAAATATATTCTTTTTTTTTTTCTTTTTTCTATTCCCATTAGTTGTCCGATAACATCCGGGCCCAGAAATATTGTCAGGTCCTACAATTGGGATGATAGCCTTCAGTGTTATCTTGCTCCTGTAGATACTATAGATTTTGTTTTAATAGCACTCTTTTGCAGCCATCCACATTGGGTTTCTTATAGCTTAATATACATAATTATATATTTTTGGCAATCTATTATGTTGTGTCTAACTGGCTGGGCTTTATTGTCCTCTGGTCGCCAGTGCCCTTAAATACCTCTTCCAACGTGGATGCCAAAGGGCCTGGGGAAGTAGCATGCATGATCCGCAAAGGTTTAGCCACACCCAAGGTGCATCATTGGTGAAGTCACATCCATCTCCCGTGCTGTACGCGGGCACTCCATAAGAACCTACACCGCACTTCCCATTCATCCCAGTGGGAGTAAACCAGGACACCCAGAGAGCAGAGGATAGATGAGCTTTACTTGTACAGTCATTCTGGGAGTTGCTTGATTATAAAGCAATAAATTATGTTTTCACTAACGACTACACTTAGATGGCGCTTGTTTCTTTCCCTGTTATAGTGTAGAAGAGGAGTATGCATGGGGAAAAAGTCCTTGTAACTGCAATCTGGAAAATTGGATGTGTTTGGATCAGTGTTGATTTCCACACTAATCTTAACATAGTAGGTAGACCCAATTATGCAAATAGATCTAAACACATGCATTGTTTCCTCTAAATCTTATATTTACTATGTTGGCACATTTTGTTTTTGTTTTTGCTCCTGTGGATTTAAAACACTAACACTTCATAGGTCATTGAAGTCACATTACCTGTATATGTAGACCTCTGGATGAATTACATTATTTGTAGCTTTATGACATACAGAATTGTATCCCAAGATAAGCTGCTTGATTTTGGAGGAATGAAAGATTATTAAAAGTTATATATTCTGAAATCCCGCAGGCCTGCCTGTGACGACCTTCAAACACACAATGACAGTCTGCTGCCCTTTGCAACAATAAATTCTAAATATCAGCTACCTCCAGGAATAACACAAAAGCCAGTGATACTCCTTGTGCAAATGTGTTGTGAACCTGGCCAGCAGGACCTGGACTCCAAACATATAATTCAGTAAACACAGGCAGGTTGAATCAAGTTGATGTTGAGTAAATTATTTTGCGAGAGAGGGTCTTTTGATGAATTGATATTATTTTGCAGGTAATTAAAATAAAATAGCAATGTTTTTCCTACTTAAAATGTATCCCAGTGTTCACAAATATTATAACCCTTACAGTAGAAAGGAAGAGAGCTTTGCATTTTTTAACAAACCATCTTCAATAAGTTTGATTTTAAAACAGTATTGCCAATCTGGAAAGAAGATGATGTTAGATGTGCTAGCAAATTAAGATAGACTTGACTAATTAAAGCTAAAATCCACCTAACACTTTTTAAGTTGTTACAGAAACAGATTTTTGTTTTCCATTACCTTTTGGAATACAGGTTTTACATGAATGAATACAAGCTGAACATGGTAACCCCCCCCCCAAAAATACTTACCTGAGTTTCAAAAGTTTGATACCTGCGAGGTATCTCCCCCTAACTTCTTACCGGTGTCAGTCTTTAGCTGTCTTGATTGGCCAGCGTGGGATGTCATCAGGCCCATGCAAATGCAGAAGTGCTGTAATTGTGATACACAAGTAGTGTGTCGGAATGTAAACAAAGCTAATGTATCGAAGAAGGGAGTAACTGCTCAGATGTAATTGATGAACCTCTTCACTGAATCCAAAGCCACGGATGCTGGCAATGCATATGGTAATGCAAGAATAAGAAGGAAGGTTTGGACAGCCACACTTCAAAAAAGTGTTCCTTTTATTGTAAAATCAAATCACAAAATGCCACAGCAAAAAGCCAGATGCAAGCTGACGTGTTTCACACTGTAACTTAGTGCTTAGTCATAGCTAACACACATGACTAATGGATATTAAATATATACTCTGACCCACTGATCACATGGCCAGTGGGATAGTGGTTGGAGACGCAATTAAAAAGTAATTAACTGGTATCTCCTGTGAACACAGATGAATCAAAACATGTGATTAAAGTGGTAGTAAACTCTGTACTACCACTTTCACTTACAGGTAAGCCTATAGTAAGGCTTACCTGTAAGTATAAAGAATATCTCCTAAACCTGTGCGGTTTAGGAGATATTCCCCTCACAATGCGCCGCTGACTGCAGCGGCGCATGCGCAGCGGGGATCTTTGGCTAAAGGCCCGGAAGCCACCGAACCTTGCCGGACAGAAGTCTCCCGCGTGCATGCGCGGGAGTGACTTCAACGCCGCTCCAGCCAATCACAGCGCTGGAGTGGCGATACCCGGAAGACACGCCGAGGCAAGATGACATCTCCCTCGGTGTGGACCAGGTAAGTTCCCGTAACCTTGTTACAAGGTAAGTATTTCATAATGAGCTAGTATGCGGTGCATACTAGCTCATTATGGATTTTGCTTTTCAGGTATGAAAAAAAAAAAAAAAAACAGTGGCGGCTTTACTACCGCTTTAAAAAACACACACCCCCATCGAAAGACCTACATTTTATATGTGTTTTTGTTATTTATTTTCATTTGTTTATCTATATCTGTGTTTATATATTTTATATGTGTACATTTTGTATGTCTCTCTATCTATCTATCTATCTATCTATCTATATATATATAAGCAAAATATGTCTTGGTCATTTGTAAAAAATGGTGAATGTAAATAAAAATGTATAATATATAATCAAGGAGGGAAACCTGAATGAATCTTTAAAAACACCCAATAAGTTGTGAACTAGTGCAATGCAGTGAAAAGGTTGGATTCAATTACATTAAATAAAATAAAAATGTAATTAAATGTTGATTGTTTGTAATGTGTTACCAATTAGATGTGACTCATCGTGAAACTTTGGAATCAATGGTACATAATATCCAATAATAGGCCCAGGAGGATGACGATAAGTCTACATATAGTGATAATAGTGTGCATATTCGGTAATCATGATATTGTTTATAAAAGTACCCTTAATAGTACCCATGGACAAAGGTTAATCTGGATATGATTGCTATAAAAGCTGGGTTTGCATTATTTGGTTTATATTTATATTTGATTTTTGTACTATAAATATGAACTAATATTAAAATGAAAATAATATTATATTCTAATATAATAAAAACATGATTTTTAAAAGCTAATGTATATTCTATAGTGGAATGCGAGCAGGCAGGTAAGTATATTGTATTACATTAGAAACATTGAATGTCTCTTCTGCAATAAAGAGCCTGCCTATTCAAAAGTTTTTTTTTTTTTTTTTTTTTTTCAACTTTAGGCCTCGTACAGACGGACAGACTGTACGCTGAAAATGGTCCGCCGGACCGTTTTCAGCGGACATGTCCGCCCGGAGATTTCTGTCTGATGGTTGTACACACCATCAGACAGAAATCCGTGCGTAAACAATACGCGGGGACGTGGCCGCGCCGTCGCCGCGACGATGACGCGGCAACGTGGGTGGCCCTGGAAGTTCAAAGCTTCCACGCATGGGATGCCGGCCGATCGGACATGTCCGGTGAGTTTGTACAGACGACCGAACATGTCCGACGGACAGGCTTCCAGCGGACATGTTTCTTAGCATGCTAAGAAACATTTGTCTGCTGCAAAACGATCGGCTGGACAAATGTCCGCTAGAAACCTGTCCGGTTGGCCGAACACACGACCGAACATGTCTGCTGAAACTGGTCCGCGGACCAGTTTCAGCAGACATGTTCGGTCGTGTGTACAAGGCCTTAGTTTCACTTTAAATGGATTAAAGATTTGGAAGCTGCAATAGAATACATTTGTGTTGTTATGTTTATCATCACTTTAAAATAAAAGTTACTATAATTCAGTGAATTATTCCATGGGTCGTGACTAATCACAAACAGCTCTGAAAGTTGAAGGAGGGAAGATTGGTGTGGTACTTTAAATGCATTTTTAAACCTTCCTACCTGTACACTGATCATATAGTTTTATGGTGTAATTTGCTGCCCTGTACTCACAGTCTATCAGAGTAAATCTTCACATGGCTGTGTCAGAAATTTGTGTTTGTGCTCAAACAGGGGACATGCCGTGTGGCACTGCACAGGCTAATGTTTGTAAATCTAAATTTCCCTGTGAAGAAACTAAATATCTCAAAATCTCCATGTCTTTCAGGCTAGTGTTCTTCTAGTCCAGTAACTAGATCTGACATGGATACAAGCAGGCAGAGCAATGAAGACAAAGAGATGTGCTTTGATCACATTAGCACTCCAATGATTGTGAGGCAACGGAGAGGAAATAGTGAGGCATGGATTGCTACCCAGAAAAAGAAGTTGCCTGTACCTTTGGCAAATAAGGACAAGCTTGGTGAATGAATATATGGAAATACAGTAGGGGAACTGATCAGCAATGACACAGCAATGACACAATAAACTGCAGCTACAGCATATGAGCCCACCATTACAAGTAAAGGCAAACAAACAACACAGGGCATTTAACTACACTCACGGCCAGTTCACACCAAAAAGATTGGTGCACATTCCATAGTGGAGGTTATGTCACCATGTGGGATCAGAATTAGCAGGAGGTGATATAGAGATTATATATATATATATATATATATATATATATATATATATATATATATATATATATATATATATATATATATATATATATTACAGGGCTCGACAAATCCCGGTCGCCAGGGCGACTAGAAATAGCGTCCTGGCGACTTGGCTTGGAAGGTGGGCAAAATGTTTTACAATTTTTTTGTGAAGTCCCCAGCTCTTCCTTGTGTGAACTGGCACCATCTGGTGGTGGCCCTTGGTATTACAAGTTAAGCATTACAAGTTAAACAGCAATTCTAATGTCATTTTCACTATTTTCACTGCCATCTTCTTCCCTCTAATTGGAACCCCCAAACATTATATATATTTTTTATCCTAACACTCTAGAGAATAAAATGGCGATTGTTGCAATACTTTCTGTCATGCCGTATTTGCGCAGCGGTATTACAAGTGCAATTTTTTGGGAAAAAATTACACTTTTTTTAATTAAAAAATAGGACACCAGTAAAGTTATGCCCATTTTGTTTTAATATTATGAAAGATAATGTTACGCCGAGTAAATTCATACCCAACATGTCACGCTTCAAAATTTCGTCCACTCGTGGAATGCCGACAAACTTTTACCCTTTAAAATCTTCATAGGCGACGTTTAAAAAAATCTACAGGTTGCATGTTTTGAGTTACAGAGGAGGTCTAGGGCAAGAATTATTGCTCTTGCTCTACCAATCGTGACGAAACCTCACATGTGTGGTTTGAACACCGTTTACATATGCGGACGCTGCTCATGTATGTGTTCGCTTCTGCGCGCAAGCTCGTCGGAACGGGGTGCATTTTCTGGCTCCTAACTTTTTTAGCTGGCTCCTAGATTCCAAGCAAATTTGTCAAACACTATATATATATATATATATATATATATATATATATATACACACACACACACACACGACACCATTAAAGCTTGTGTGTCAATGTATACAGACAGTAGGCTTCTAGCAGAATTTGGGAGCTGCCACATTTAGGCGAGCTTCAACTTTCCTCTCCTGAACAAGGAAGAATTGCGTTCAGGGTAGGAAAGTTTTGACCGCCAGCCACACGATAATGTGGTAAAAACACAACAAAACCAAAGACACAATGTGCAGCGTTTTGCGGAGGTTAATGTAGGTCAGTGTACATCAAGCCTTAGTTGATCTGGAGGGGTAAACCGTTATACCACTCATGTAGAAAGTCACTTTGGTAGAAATTATCATAGCAGATGCCTTTGCCCCTTGGCAGAGTGCCTTACTCTCAGGAATTGTTCCTAATTAATAGGGATATTGGCTAGGGTAGGAGTCAATTATTAAAAATAAGAACTGATAGGAGACAAATGGATAAAATATGAAACTCAAAAAAGACAGTCATAAATATAACTTCAGCTCTCTGACCAAACAAGACAACAGGATTGTAAATCTATCTTAACCACTTCAGCCCTGACCATTTGGCTGGCCAAAGACCAGAGCACTTTGATCACCTCTGGTTTTTATTTTTTGCGCTATAAACAAAAAAAAAAGCAACCATTTTGAAAAAAAAGCAATATTTTTTTTTTACTTTTTGCTATAATAAATATCCCAAAAAAAAATTTTTTTTTTCCTCAGTTTAGGCCGATACATATTCTTCTACATAGTTTTGGTAAAAAAAGTAAAAAAAAATCCAATAAGCGTTTATTGATTGGTTTGCGCAAAAGTTATAGCATCTACAAAATAGGGGATAGTTTTATGGCATTTTTATTAATATATATTTTTTTTTTACTAGCAATGGCAGTGATCAGAGATTATTGTGACTGTAACATTACGGCAGACACATCGGACACCTTTGCCGATATTTTGGGACCATTCACATTTACACAGCGATCCGTGCTATAAATATGCACTTATTACTGTGTATATGTGACTGGCAGTGAAGGGGTTAAGCAGGATAGGGGCACTAAAGGGGTTAAGAGTGTCCTATCGACGTGTTCTAACTGTAGGGGGGCTAAGCTACGCGTGACACGACACTGATCACCGATCCCGATTACAGGGAGCTATGATCAGTATCCTGTCACTAGGAAGAATGGAGAAATGCTTGTTTACATTAGCATTTCCCCATTCTTCCTCTCTATGAGACGATTGCGGGTAACCCTGCGGACATCGAGGCCATAAGACCCGCAATCACACTCACGGAGCTTGCGGCGTGCGCACCCACAATGCCGCGTCTTAAAGGCGACGTACAGATATGTTAATATGCCTGTATGTGACATTCTGCCGACATATATCGGTGTGAGCCGGTCAGCAATCGGTTAATAATATAGTTAAACAGTTGTATGTTAAAGTATAACTAAAGCCAAAATGCTTTTTTCCATTTTGGATGGCGTAGGGAATGGTGAACCCACTTTATGGGGGCTTTTTATTTTACCTTTCTGTAGACACAACAAGAAGTGGGAGAAAATCTCATCAAAGCCAGAAAAATGCATTAAACAGCTGTCAAAGGAACAATCAAAAGATTCCCTCTGTGATCCTGTTCTGGTGGCAACTCAAATGTTGTCACCCAGGACAAATCTCGCCAACAGGGGCACAGTCAATATTAAAAACACAAGAGGAGTTCTTATGCCTCATCACTCTAACCAAAACTAAAATAAAAGTTTTGGCTTTAGATACACTTTGAAATGACTGCACTATTGGTGACAGTACAGAAGACTACACAATGACAGTTGTAAACAGACAGAAAGGTAGAAGTTACATGAATGTACCTGTGAAGAAGCAGATAATAATTGATGAGAGGAAGAATGCATGATCTGGTGCTTTGTTAAACTGCAATATCACCTTGGTAATAATTGTCATGGCAGATGTATTTTCCCCTTAGCTAGAGGGGAAGCGATTTATTTTTTTATTAATAATTTAACCACTTGACCTCTGGAATGTTTTACCCCCTTCATTGAACAGGGCATTTTTTGCTATTCAGCACTGTGCTATTTTAACTGGCAATTGCTCAGTCATGCAATACTCTACCCAAATAAAATTCTCTAATTTCTGTTAAAAAACATATCCAATTAAACCAAATGTCTGCATAAAGCTAGGCCAAAATGTATTCTGCTACATGTCTTTGGTGGGGAAAAAATCCTGCATCTAACACTGCTTTTTTGGGGACACTATACAGTTATGGACATGTAGAGTTCTAAACGTGATCAAGATCCGTGCATACACTATACTAGTAATGGCGGTGACATTGATTTATAGTATAACTATGATAGTGTGGTGGAAAATTGTGTGCTAACTGGCACTGCCTGGGAGGGACACTAACTGACATAGTGACACTGGCTGGGTGACAAGGCATTCAAAGGGTTAACTGGAGGGCAATCAAGGTGTTAAATGCACCTAATAAGTGTATGCAAGTGTATATGTGCTGCTTTTACTCACCCAAAATCTGTCTAGTCTCTCTCACTGAATGAAAAGAGCTCAGGGAGGAAGAAACCAGACAGATTATATGGGGTAGATCCACAAAGAAATTACGCCAGCGTATCTCTTGATACGCCGCGTAATTTCAAATTTTGCGTGTCGTATCTTTGTTTTGGTATCCACAAAACAAGATACGACGGCATCTGTGTTAGATCCCACAGGCATACGCCTTAGTACTCCGTTGGATCTAAGATGCAATCTTCCGGCGGCCGCTAGGTGGCGTTTCCGTCGTATTCCACGTCGAGTATGCAAATTAGCTATTTCCGACGATCCACGAACGTACGAGCGGCCGTCGCATTCTTTTATGTCGTTTCCGTTCGGCTTTTTTCGGCGTATAGTTAAAGCTGCTATATGGTGGCGTACTCAATGTTAAGTATGGTCATCGTTCCCGCGTCTAATTTAAAAAATGTTACGTTGTTTGCGTAAGTCGTCTGTGAATGGGCTGGACGCCATTTACGTTCACGTCAAAACCAATGACGTCCTTGCGACGTCATTTAGCGCAATGCACGGCAGGAAATTTTAGGGACGGCGCATGCGCAGTTCGTTCTGCGCGGGGACGCGCTTAATTTAAATGAAACATGCCCCCTAGCCGCCGCATTAGAATTCCGCGCCCTTAAGCCGCAAAAGATACACTACGCCTCCGTAACTTACGGCGCAAATTCGTTGAGGATTCAAACCAACTCAAAGTAAGTTACAGCGGCGTAGCGTATCTGACATATGCTGCGCCCGGCGCAGATCTATGTGGATCTGGCCCTGTGTGTTTAGTTTACACACAGAGGTCTGTGCTGTGATAGGTCACAGCCAAGCTACAGGGATACAGCCAAAATCATTGGCTGTAACCACCTGACAGACTCGCACTATGCCAATCATAGCACAGATCAACAGCTGTGCACGCCTGAAAACCAGGAATTAAGCTGTGAAGTACCTGTATGTCGCCTAACCTGAAGCTGCCACCCGCAGAAAGTGTACTGAGGGTGGACAGCAAGTGGTTAAAGAACAACTTAACCTAATATACATTTACCAGCAAGATATATCAATCTATAAATATTACCTGAACATAAATCGGGCCTTCTGTGATTTCATATGGTCACCTTGCCAGCTCAGCTCTTTCTGACCATCTGTAGATATGGAGGTCGGACCCTAAAAGTGTGAGAAGTCTATTAAAACAATAGCTGATATCGATAGTTGGCATATATATCAAATGAGTAAACTCTGTAGTCTAGTTTAAATACATATTTCAGCATGTACATGAATAAAACACAAAAGTAATAGCACTTTAAAATTAAACTTATATTAGATAAGATTACAGGACTTTTACAAAGAAATGCACGAAAAACAGTTATTTTTTTCCTTAAACTGCGATTAAGCCTAAACTGTAGCTCAGAACATACTGCAATATAAAATATATATATATATATATATATATATATATATATATATATATATATATATATTTTTTTTTTTTTTTTCATGTGAAAAGGTAAGTATGCCCCGTGGAATTGGTTGCCTTTTTTAACATAATTGAACAGGTGAACATTAGATCTTATGCCTACAGATAAAGGTGACATGTGAACATAAAATTGGCATGGTCTACTTATATTCATATAAAATATATATATATATATATATATATATATACCGTATTTATCGGCGTAAAACACGCACAGGCGTATAACACACACCCTAACTTTAAGAGGGAAGTTTCAGGAAAAGAAAACTTTCCACAACCCCCTGTGTATAACACGCAGACACAGTTTACCCTCTATTTTCAGGGTAAAAAAGTGAGTGTTATACGCCAATAAATACAGTATATATTATTTAGGATTTATATAGTGCCAACAGTTTGCACAGTGCTTTACAACATTGGGGCAGACAGTACAGTTCCAATACAATACAGGAGGGACCAGAGGGCCCTTCTCTTTAGAGCTTACAATCCAGAAGGGAGGGTCAAGTGAAACAAAAGGTAATAGCTGTGAGGGATGATCAGATGGAGAAAATTAAAATACAGTTAGGTGGGGGTAGGATAGGTTTATCTGAAGAGGTGGGTTTTCAGGGATTTTCTAAAAACTAATAGAGTAGGAGATAATCGGAAAGATTGGGGTAAGGAGTTCCATAGAATTGGTGGGGCTCTTGAAAAGTCCTGGAGGCAATGATGGAGCTAGGGAGCAGGAGGTCTTGAGAAGAACAATTAGGTTGGCATTTTAAAACTAGGTCAGTCATGTAGCTGGGGGCAGAGTTGTGGATGACTTTGTAAGTAGTTGTTAGTATTTTGAATTAAATTTGTTGGGTGAGCAGAAGCCAGTGGAGGGATTTACAAAGAGGAGTAGCAGACACAGAGCCGTTGGTAAGGGGGATGAGTCTGGCAGCAGCATTCATGGTTGATTGAAGGGGGGTGGACTATGTAGAGGTAAGCCAATGAGGAGGGAGTTGCAGTAGTCAAGGTGAGAGATGACCAGGGAGTGAATTAAGAGCTTTGATGTGTCATTAGTTAGAAAGGCATATTTTGGAGATGTTGCGGAGGTTGAGGCGGCAAGATTTGGACAGTGATTTGACATGGGGCTTAAAGGAGAGTTCAGAGTCCAGGATTACAGCTAGGACCTTGGCATGCAAGGATGGTCCATTGATTTTGACAGAGAGATCAGGAGAAGAGGCACGTGGAGGAGGAAAAATTATAAGTTTGGTTTTGGATCGCTTAAGTTTGAGGAAGTGGTGTGACATCCAGACTAATATATCTGAGAGTAAATTAGTGATACATGAGGAGACTGAAGGAGTGAGCTGAGGGGTAGAGAAATAGATTTGGGTGTCGTCAGCGTAGAGGTGGTATTGGAAGCCATGAGAGGCTATCAGCTGACCCAGAGAGGAGGTGTATATTGGAAAAAAGAGAGGTCCAATAACAGAACCTTGGGGGACCCCAACAGAGAAAGGAAGAGGAGAGGATGAGCTAGAATTGTAATGCTAGTGGTGTGGTTCGATAAGAAGAGAACCAGTGAATAGTAAAGTCACAGAGACCAAAGGTCTGCAGATTATTCATGTGGAGAAAGCACTGCACTAAATTTACTAAAACTTTAAATCCATGAAATTAGAACCAGGCATTCCAGATTGGGTGCCAGTGATTAGAACATTCTTAGGAATTAGCAAAATTCATATCAGACCCTTATCTGAGCACGCAGCCCAGCAGGTCAGAAAAGGCTGTGGGGACGAGTGAGCGCACCCCCTCCTGAACCATACTAGGATACATGCCCTCAACATTGGGGGTGGGCACTTAGGGGAAATATCTCCCTCATTTGCATATGTGCATAGAAAATCAATGGGAGTGGAAAAAGTGTGCTTGTAAGACCCATGCGCAAATACGGTGTGACAGAAAGTATTGCAATGGCTGCCATTTAATTCTATGGTGTGTTATATATATATTTATATATATATATATATATATATATATATATATATATATATATATATATATATATATATATATATATATATATATATATATATATATATATATATATATATATATATATATTTTCTATTTGGGGGATATTTATATATATGTATATATATATATATATATATATATATATATATATATATATATATGGGTCGAAACAACTAATTGATTAATCAACAACTAATTGATTATGAAATGAATTGATTACAATTTTCATAATCGATTAATCGGGCAGTAACATAATGGGATTAAAAAAACTAAAATTAGCCCTTTATAGTACAAAAAAGAAAATTGCTACTGTAATTATTACTTCCACTGTCCCACAGTAGCGATTATTTGCTCTTTTTGTACTTATTTTTGTTTTTTTAACCCCATTATGTTACTAAACATCTCAGGCCTGGGTTCACACCTCTGTTTTCTGGTGCTTTTTGCAGAAACACACTACAGTTAATTTATATGTTTTCCTATGGGACACGTTCACATCCATGATTTTTTTTCAGCTGCTGCGTATTTGGAAAGGGCAAGGACTTTTTAACGCAAAACGGTGCTATTTTGTTTTTTTTGGTTCAATATACTTCAATGGAGAAGTGTTTTGTAATCAACAAATTGGGCCAAAAAAAAATGCATTTTTTTTTTAAGGCTATTATCCGATTACCGTATTTATTCGAGTATAACGCGCACCCGTGTATAACGCGCACCCCTAATTTTCAATTAAAAATCGGTATAAAATCATTGTAATTGCCAAAAATCATTTATGTCCAGCCATGCCCCCTGTATGTCCAGCCATGCCCCCTGTATGTCCAGCCGTGCCCCCTGTATGTCCAGCAGTGCCCCCTGTATGTCCAGCCGTGCCCCCTGTATGTCCAGCCGTGCCCCCTGTATGTCCAGCCGTGCCCCCTGTATGTCCAGCCGTGCCTGCTGTATGTCCAGCCGTGCCCCCTGTATGTCCAGCCGTGCCCCCTGTATGTCCAGCCGTGCCCCCGTATGTCCAGCCGTGCCCCCGTATGTCCAGCCGTGCCCCCTTACCTTTAATCACGCGGGAACATTACAGACAGCGTTCGTTTGAACAGCTGTTTTCCCTGCCACGCATAGACACTCCCCCTCGTTCGCGATTGGACAGATCCGTCCAAGGGGGAGTGTCTACGCGCGGCAGGGAAAACAGCTATTCAAACGAAAGCTGTCTAATGTTCCCCCGCGCCGAGTGATTAACGTTGTAGCGGCATTTGTGGCTTCGGTGGCGGCGGCGGTAGCAGCGGCGTGTGCAGCGGCGGTAGCAGCGGCGTGTGCGGCGGCGGTAGCGGCGGGGGGGACAAAGTCCTCGAGTATAACGCGCACCCAAACTTTGAACTTTTTTTTGGGTATAAAATTTTGTGCGTTATACTCGAATAAATACGGTAATCAAAACAACAATCGGCCAACTAATTGATTATGAAAATAATCGTTAGTTGCAGCCCTAATATATATGCAAGGAGTCAAATGTGGCTTTGTTCACTGGCATTAACTGCCACACTTACAGACTCTGGGCTATTTCTGGAGTTACATTTATAAAACATCACTCCTGAAAGAGGCATTAGTGTAGTGGTTAAAGTAAATACAATAAATAAAACAAATTTAGTTGAAATGTACCAATAAGTGAAAAAACTATGAGCAGTCTTTAAAAATTTAAAAATGGCTATTAAGGGGGGGGGGGGGAGTAGTCTACCCAACATATGCAATCCACCCTATTTAAATTCTCAGTCCACAGTAAACACTTATTGACTTAACTTAAAAAAAAAAAAAAAAAAGATGAATAATGCCACTTAATACTCTGTCTTTCCTCTCAAAAAAATGTGCCACAGAGACCTTTGTAGGCAATAAACTAAAAGGACTGGAAATGAGAATGACAGTATCTGCCAATAAGCAATACATTATCTGTTTTTATCCTGTTTGCCTTATTGGGAAGGTATGTCCCAAACACTGAAGACTACTGACAGCAGATGATGCATTAGCTTTAATGTACTTTACTCAGGCCTCTATGGCACTAATGTAAATACTACCAAATCTATAAAAGACATTGTGCCTGAAGAGGTCACTTCTGAGATGTTTGTAACTGGAAAACGTAACTCTCGAGATGGCACAGTGACAAAAGAATTGATACAGAGTACTTTGTACTGGATATCTTCCTTCAGTGTAACTAAATGTTAGCATATTTGATGGGATACTGTAATGAATGCCATCAGGCTAATGCCACTATTTACACCCTGATTAATGATGGCACCATTCAGTCCCAATAATTTCTCACTTAGATGATTAATAGTTACTGTGTGAGACAATGATAAGTGCATCAAACAGGCCCTGAAACTTTTCATTATTCTGACAACATTGTAGTTTTAATTTAAGCCTTTAAAGCGGTATTAAACCCAAAAGCAAACATTTATAAGATTCCAGCTTACTAATTCTTAGATGTGTTGGTTGTATTTGTTTTCTTTTTTTGGCTTTCTTCTGTTTTTGCTTTGTGATTTGACCAGTAAGTCTGTTGTTTTTCAAAAGAACAAGCCCTCAGTTTTAGGGATAAGACAAACCATTTAACACTAGCAGGGGGCTTACAATGATCAGCTTTTATTTATTCATATAAAACGTATTCCAAAAGGAAAAATGGTTTGCTGTAAATGATTATAAAGTGTTAACTGGCGTTTGGCGTCTATGTGTTAGTTTATTTAAATCTGCTAGTACATCTAAGGCCCCGTACACACGGTCGGACCAAACCGATGAAACTGGCCCGTCGGACCGTTTTCATCGATTCACCTCTGAAGTGGCCGTACGGCCTGATATGTGTAAACACCATCAGTCCAAAAACTGATCGGGTCAGAACGCGGTGACGTCTAACACACGACGTGCTGAATAAAACGAAGTTCAATGCTTCCAAGCATGCGTCGACTTGATTCTGAGAATGCCCGGGTTTTGAACCGATGCTTTTCTGTACTAACCATCGGTTTGGTCCGATGGGGCAGCGGTCCATCGGTTCGGTTTTGAAGCATGTTTAGAAATTTTGGACCGAAGGAAACCAGACCGATAGCCTATACACCCGGTCGGTTTGGTCCGCTGAAAATTAACTTCGGTTCAGTCTCATCGGACCAAACCGACCGTGTGTACGGGGCCTAACACACTCTTCCCCCCCAGACTGACAATGCTGCTGTCCTAAGGAGCCCCTGTGTTGCTTAAACTCTACTGCCGCGTACAGATGATCGGACAGTCTGACAACAAAACTGTGGATTTTTTTTCCAGTGGATGTTGGGTCTAACTTGTCTTGCATACACACGGTCACACAAATGTTGTCGTAAATTACGAACGTCAAGAACGGGGTGATGTACAAGACATACGACGAGTTGAGAAAAATTAAGTCCAATAGGCAGTGTGGCTCTTTTGCTTGATTCCGAACATGCGTGGAATTTTGTGCGTCGGAATTGTGTACACACGATCGGAATTTCTGACAACAAAACGTGTCGGAATATTTGAGAACCAGCTCTCAAATTTGTGTTGTCGGAAATTCCAACAGCAAATGTCCGATGGAGCCTACACACAGTCTGAATTTTCAACAAGCTCCCATTTAAACATTTGTTGTCGGAAATTCTGATCGCGTGTACGCGGCATAATACAGGAAGTGTGTTACTGGTCAGATCACCAGGTGAAAACACAGGGAAAAAAAATAAAAAAAAGGCAAATTAATGCAACCACCACATTTAGCAGCAATATATTACATGTTTTGTTTTGCTTTGTTTTTTGGGTTGAATACTGCTTTAAATGTTCACAAACAGCATATATACAGATGTAAATATTTCACCATATGTTTAATTTACTAGGCATTTCCCATAACCACAGATTTTGCTTACATTTTTATTTATTTGTTTTTTTAATTTAGAAAAAAATTATAATACAAAACAATCAAAAACACAGGTAGTATTCCAAAAATGTGCACATGAAATAACATTAAAAATACCCAGGGATTCCATATTCCCCACAATATACAGTTGAGCTCATAGGTTAACATACCCTGGCAGAATTTATGATTTCTTGGCCATTTTTTTAGAGAATATGAATAACAAAAAAAAAAAAATATTTCACTCATGGTTAGTGTTTGGCTGAAGTCATTTATTATTAATCAACTGTGCTTACTCTTTTTAAATCATAATCACAACAGAAACTACCCAAATGACCCTGATGAAAAGTTTACATTATTAAAGTTAACCATCCTCTCACCAGTGATCGGTTTGTTTGTAATTAGTGTGTATGTGTGTAACAAGGGTCAATGAGTTTCTGGACTCCTGACAGACCGTATACAAAGATATCCAAGGGATTGAGAATGCCAATCAGCAGTGTTCAAACTCTAATCAAGAAGTGGAAAATAAGGGGTTCTGTTGAAACCAAATTGCGGTCATGTATACAAACTAAAATGTCAGCCACAACAGCCAGGAAAATCATTTGGGATGCAAAGAAAAACCCACAAATAACTTCAGGTGAAATACATGACTCTCTGAAACAGTGGTGGTTCGTCCATAGAGGGCGCTGGAGCGCCGCCCCCTCTGGCTCTGCACCGCCACTGAGTCTAATAACATAGATTCATGCATTGCAGTGGCGACGAAGGGCACAGTGACATCAATGGGCACAGTGGCGACAATAGGCACAGTGGCGACAATGGGCACAGCAACATGAATGGACACAGTGGCGACCAATTAAAGGGCACTGTGACATCAATGGGCACAGTGGCGACAATGGGCACAGTGGTGACAATTGATGGCACAGTGGCTGTGTTTAATGGCATGGCACAGTGGTGACAATTGATGGCACAGTGGCTGTGTTTGATGGCATGGCACAGTGGTGCGAATTGATGGCACAGTGGTGTGAATTGATGGCATAGTGGCTGTGTTTGATGGCATGGCATAGTGACTGCATTTGATGGCATGGAACAGTGGTGACAATTCATGGCACAGTGGCTGCGTTTGATGGCATGGCATAGTGACTGTGTTTGATGGCATGGAACAGTGGTGACAATTGATGGCACAGTGGCTGCATATGATGGGCACAGTGAGGCTGCTTTTTTTTTTTTCCGTTTGCACCCCCCCCAAAAAAAATTTGAGCACCAGACCCCACTGCTCTGAAAACATTTGGTGTGGCTGTTTACAGATGCACAAGGAGGCACTTGAAGAAAGATGGGCTGCATGATCGAGTTGCCAGAAGAAAGCCATTACTATGCAAATGTCACAAAGTATCCTGCTTATATGCCAAACAGCACAGAGACAAACATTTAAACCTTCTGAGAAAGTCATTTGGAGTGATGAGACCACAATCTAAAGCTTTTTGCGCACAAATATAAAAACACTACTTTTGGAGAGGAGTCAACAAGGCCTATGATGAAAGGTACATTACTCCTACTGTGAAACACGGAGGTGGATTACTGATGTTTTTGGGATGTGTGAGCTACAAAAGGCACAGGAAATTTGGTCACAATTGTTGATAAGATGAATGCAGTATGTTATCAAAAAATACTGAAGGAAAATTTGCATTCATCAGCCAGGAAGCTGCACATTGGGATGTACTTAAACATTCCAACGTGACAATGATCCAAAACACACAGCAAAGTTGACCGGTCATTGGCTACAGCAGAATAAAGTGAAGGTTCTGGAGTGGCCATCTCAGTCTCCTGACCTCAACATCATTAAACCACTCTGGGGAGATCTCAAAACGCAGAGGCTTTTTGCCAAGAGGAACAGGCAGCTTTTTCATCTGAAAAGATAAAGAGACTCATCCTCAAATACCACAAGACTTCTATCTGTCATTGATTGTAGCCTAAAGTCCACCCAACCTCTTCACCTACATGGTTACCAGAGCCGTATGCTGAAAAACAGCTCCACACCATGATATTACCACCTCCAAACTTCACCGTTGGTATTGTATTTTTGGGGTGATGTGCAGTTTCATATGACCTCCAAACATAGTGACCAGACTATAGTTTCCCAATATTTCACAGGCTTGTCTAAATGGTGTGTAGCATACTCTAAAAAAGCTTTTACGTTATTTTCCCTCAGCAATGGAGTCTTTGCATAAGGGCATGGCGGTTGAGTGCAGTAATTATTGTTGTCTTTGAAACAATGTTGCCTGCCAATTCCAGGTCTTTCTGAAGCTCTCCACAAGTGGTCTATGGCTCTTAAACAACTCCAGTTTATGGTGAAATGATCTTCTTCCTCATTCCAGATTATGGCCCCAACAGTGCCCACTGGAACATTCAGAAGTTTAGAAATCCTTCTGTAACCAACGGCATCAGTATGTTTTGCAACAATAAGGTTGCAAAGGTCTTGAGAGAGTTTGTTGCTTTTACCTATCATAAGAGGTTTCTTGAGTGACACTTTGGTAATGAGACAGCTTTTAATAGGCCATCAGTTGAGACCAGCTGATATTAATTTGTACTGACAGGGGCCGGATTGCTTTCTAACTAGTGATAGACTGCAGCTGGTGTCTTGGGTCCCCATGCCTTTTTGCACTTTCCTTTCTTTATGTGTCCAATAGTTTTTTTATGGACGGTTACCGACATGTTGTGAAAATTTCATGTCAATTGCACCTTTAGAAATATATTTACCTAGAAAAAATGTGCTGTGTTCAATACTAATTTCACCTGAGGTATATATATATATATATATATATATATATATATATATATACATATACACATATAAATAAATTACACACACACACATAAAACTATACCACACTTTTAGGCACGGGCAATATACATTTCCAGGTGAAAAGCATAATAGGGGCTCTTGATGGTAATGGTTTGCTGCTGATCATAGGTTTAATCACCTGAAGTAGTTTTACGCTATTCATTGCTGTGCTAAAGAGATGATTTTTTTTTATAACTGTACATCTGAGAGGGCTGTTAAACTGAGCTCACACATTGTCCTCTTGGTGATTTCTGTAAGATATTGACACAGAATAATGCAAAAGCACTACAGCTGTTATCTACCAAATAATGAAGATAACTCGCTAAATTGAATGGCTAAGAGGAAAGTCATGGAAATGCATCTGTGGTCTTCAAAAAGAGGCATTTTAACCATCTGTCCATTTAAGTAATTTTCAGAAAAACATGCTGTAAAATATTTTTTATGGTGATCTAGAGTAAAATAAGGTAGGTGGAAAACAGCTTAATAGATCTAACATATAACACATACACGAAAGGTCTTGAAATTCATGCCTGGGAATCTTTTGTATTAATTTAGCTTGATATATTATATTATTTCTGTATTACTAGATAATTTGAACACAGAGGAAAAAAATATATAATTAGCTTGTGTGGGTAATAGGTAACAAGGAGTTACTTCTCTGCACAGATATTTTTTTAGTAAAGTTCTTGGTTTAGACTGCAGTGGATCAAGCCATCACACGTTCCAGGCTCTTTGTGTTTAACAATAACAGCTATTTTTCTAGAAGGCAAGCTATTCGATCTAGCAGAGATCAAGAAGCTTTAAAAGCGGAGCTCTTGCCGGGTAAAGTTAGGCAATCATAAAGAAAGAAACTAATAATGTGCTGACTAGACCATTATGAGAGTCTTAAAATTACAACTATAGAGTTGGTAATATATATTTTTTTTTTTACTGAACTTTTAGAATAATGTTTTTCAGTTTTTAAAATTGTGTTTATTTGTGTCCTTTACCAAACAGCACCATATTGCTTCTACAAAAAAATAGCACAAGAACCAGCTCCCAGATTTTACAAGGTTTATGCCTATTATACTATGATGAAATCATCAAATTCTTTACTGAGCTCTCAAAATTCATGTTTTACAAGAAGAATATAATTAAACCTCTGGCATATAATGTATATACCACCCTTTCCAAAAAGTGTCTACAAAAACTTTACCCAAGTAAATAGGTTAAAAGCTGACTGTTGTTCAGTCACTCATATTTCATTGGTGAAAGAAATTAAGAATCTGGTTGTAATGGATAAGAGTTTATTTATTTTATTTTTGAAAAAAAAAATGATTCAACAGTTTATTTTCTGCACGTATTATTCACTTCCATCTAAGTGTGTTGAATTCATCCTAACTACCTGAATTCACTAGCTGTTTGACTGTGTCTGACATTATATAACATACAATTCATATACACTATATTACAAAAAGTATTGCCTTTACATGCACATGAACTTTAATGGCATCTCAGTCTTAATCTGTAGGGTTCAACATTGAGTTGGCCCACCCTTTGCAGCTATACCAGCTTAAACTCTTCTATGGGAATGTTTGACCATTTTTCAAGAAGCGCATTTATGAGGTCAGACACTGATGTGAACGAGAAGACCTGGCTCGCAGTCTCTGCTCTAATTCATCCCAAAGTGTTCTATCGAGTTGAGGTCAGGACTTTGTGCAGGCCAGTCAAGTTCCTTCACCCCAAACTCACTCCTCAATGTCTTTGGTCGCGTACACACGGTCGAACATGTCCGCTGAAACTGGTCCACGGACCAGTTTCCGCGGACATGTCCGACCGTGTGTACGGCCTAGCGGACAGGTTTCCAGCGGACAAAAGATTCTTAGCAAGCAAAGAAACTTGTCTGCTGGAAACATGTCCATCGGACATGTCCGATGGTTAGTACACCTAATCGGTTATGACGTGTAACCAGCGTCCCGAAATCCTGGGCATGCGTCAAATTGATTTGACGCATGCGTGGAAGCATTGCACTTCCGTGTTTGAGAACGTTGGTGTCTTCTATGTCACCGCGTTCTCTGTCCGCAGGGATTTTGGTCTGATGGTGTGTACACACATCAGACCAAAAGCTCCCAGGAGACATGTCCGATGAAAACGGTCCGCGGACCGTTTTTATCGGACATGTCTCCTCGTGTGTACGGGGCCTTAATGGACCTTGTTGCTTCCAGGAGTACTATATTTCACAGTCACCTACTTTATCCTCACAAGGCATAGACCTATATTGATCTTGGTCAGGTTTTCCTGCCTATTCTCATCAGAAAGGCAATATTTAACCATTCTCTGAAGACAAATTAGATGTGGCCTTGAAGTCCACCAGAATCTATAAAGCCCCCAGTCCAGACAGTTTCACTCCCCTATGCTATAAAATGTCCAACAACCTACCATTCCCCAAAGCCTGCAAATCTATACTACAAGATCATATATTCCCTGCCAACTCAGTGAGATGCTTCATCACCATCATTTCAAAAGAGAGCAAAAACCCAACTTAGTTTTCTAACTACCAGCCCATTTCATTTTCAAAAATTGTACTTTATCTTTTTTTAGTAACATCCTAACCAATAATCCAACATATCATTCACCCAGCTCAAGCAGGCTTTGTGCCCAGAGAAAGCATAAATGATACTACCAGGGCCCTAAAAACAATACACATGACACACACCAGTACAATTCTAACCATTGATGTCTAAACTGATGCCAAAAAAAGGCATTTGATTAGAGAAATCTGAGGCTTTTCAAAGCCAACCTAAACCACATAAGAAGAGTGAAAATAGATTGATGCCATATATTCTCCTCCCTCAATGAGTCAAGATAAAGGACTCCATTTCAGACTCCTTCACTACAACCAATGGAACTTGTGAGGGCTTACCTTTCTGCTCCCAAATCTTCATTCACCTCCCTAGAACTCAATACAAAGTAGCAGGCTTTATGGATGACCTACTTTGTTTCATTAAACTGAAATCACCCTCCCCAAACTACATACAGATTTTAGAACACATGACTCTCTCTCTCTAATTTCAAGATTAACCTCTAAAATTCTAAGGCACTAAACATTAATATCCCACATCAGACTTCAGCACATACCAATAAACTTGTCATTTAAATCGACCACCTCCAATTTTCAATACCTGGGTATCCACCTTAGCCCAACCATCAAATACATTTCCCCCAACACATTTTTCCACCCTCCTAATGACAATTAGACAGGATGTATGCCGATAAGATTCAGACCTTCACTTGTGCCAAAATTCAATCCATGTATGGCTGGCTTAATGCGCACAACCATGCTCATCCCCAGCAATAACCTGGCTGTTCTTCTCCACCACCTGATTCCCATAGCAAAAAAGAGCTACAAACATTTCCCACTTTTCCACCTGATTAATGCCATGAGGGCATGTATCTACCTGTTCTGGTAATTACCTTAACCACCTTTTCTATCAGCATGTAGATATCAAAAGTACAATACATTAAAATGGTGGAGATCCTCACAGCTGCTCTCAATTAAATGAGGAATCATTTAGAAAAACCTTATTTTACTTGACCAAATGTATCTGCTCTCCTGAATATTGTGAGGCCTTCTCTGACCCTTGACTAACCTAAGTTGAATATGGACATTACCTTCCCTGTCTGAACTTTCTCCACCTCATTGTCACACTACCAGTTTCCCCCTATTGCCACCCCAGTCCCCCTTCTATTTACATTCCAGGTCCCATATCCCCCCCCCCCCAACATGCTACTGATACCCAACAATGCTTTTCACATCACCCCACCCCAAGAAAAGATATAATAGATGAAAGACAGAGAGCAGCATTCTTCATTCTACCTATATATACCAGTAGATGATCCACCCACATAGGCCAATGCCACTGCTTCTCCATAATATTGTATGTGCTTTTGTGTACTCCCTTCTGTTTTTAAAAATGGCAAAATTTGAAGAATTTATTGAAAAAAAAAAAGTATTGAGATACATACAGAAAAAAACAGGCTACTTCTTTAAAATGTCAAGTTTTCAGCCAGACAAATATCTTCCACTTCTTGGTTAGAGTTAAAGAACTCCAAAAATGTAAGTACTTTGAAAAAGTGCTGGTTTATAGGGCTTAAGTACAAGGAGGTGTAAGCCAAGGTGGACCAAACTCTTTAATTTACAATATACAGAGCGCCAAGAATATAGTTATTCCTATAATCCCAATGCTCTACCCAGCAGCTGCACTGCCCACCCTCTCTGCCTTTGTCCATGCATAGAATAGGAAAAGAAAGAAGAAACGGTGCTAAGATTGGAAGCAATCTCGTGAGCCCACAAAAAATTGCCTGAAGCTCAAACGTAAAGCAGTGACTCTTCTGTAAACTACAAAACAGTGGACAAAAATGGAAAAAATAAAGTTGCGCTAAACCTAAAATGTGACAATAAATATCTAATTGATGGATATGAACATAAACAAATAAATTGGCATAAAGCCTCCAAGTATTTAATCATAAAAATAAAAACTTAAAAAAAATATAAAAAAAAACACTCAAATGAAAATGATTTTTTTTTTCGAAATCGTTGTTACGGAGGACCCGGAAGAGCCTTTAATGAATCACAGGCTAATAAAGGCTCTTCCGGGTCCTCCATAATAGGGGACCACAGGGTTCTGGTAAGCAGACAATTTTGTCATATGGTGTTTTTCTTTCGATATCTGAAGAGTGTGGACGTCACTTGTTCAAGGATTTGTGCATGGGTGAATTATTATCACTTGTTGATGTCACAGGCAGACTATTCATTTATGAACTTTATGAATACTTATGGACTTTCATTAACAACAATTTATTTCACACAATTTTTCTCTTTTTTTTTTTTCATTTATGAGTGTTTTTTTATTATTTTTTAAGTTGATTTTCATTACTAATTACTTGGAGGCTTTATGCCAATTGTTTATGTTCATATCCATCAATTAGATATTTACAATTTTAGGTTTAGCGCAATTTTATTTTTTCCATGCATAGAATAGTTTGTATTTTCTGAATTAATTCACATAATGGAAAGTGATTGATGATTTGGCAGGGAGAGAGGGGTGGTGGGCAGAATGGCTGCAAACAACTCTACAGTTTATCGACCCTAATGTCCAGTGTCAAACCACCAAAAGTCTTTAATTGGTGTCTGAGTTAGTGATCAAGAAAATGAAACCTGCATAGCCTAACAAAACGAAGTATATATTCAAATAGCTATTTGATCATTCTTTAAAATTACATATTTGCCTATTAATGCAACAATATGTAAACATATAATTTTAGAAGTGCTGGCCAAATCTCACAGATGTAGATCCAACTGTCTATCTTTTTCAGGGGAACATGGGAACAATGGTTGAATACATGTACAGGCTTTCAATATTCAGACTTCCCAGCCATTGGGTAAGAAAGGCTGGGGAGAACCTGTACATGCAGCAGTTGAAAGAAAAAATAAATAATCTAAAACAAGTCATCTTTGCAAATAATCTACAGGTGCATGAGACCCTTAATACAATACAATATTGATTATGGATTGCCACTAGTTCTATTTTAGATGTCTTAAGAATGTACAAATCACACAGAAGCATAGGTTTCAATATGAAGGTGTGTGCATGCATGAATTGCTGAGCTTAAACATAGTACTATACTTTAAACACAACAGTATACTATAATTTAAAGAGCTGACTGTTTACTTATGTATGGTGTGCTTAGTTAATGCATTATAATAATCATTACAAATTACAAACCCAAGTGCAGAATAAATTTGATCAGGTAATTGTATCAGTTTGGTTAATGTGTGGACACCACATATTATGATTTTGCATTGTATTAAAAGCTTATTAAATAACAGTAATACAAAGTATATTTCAATTTACCTGTAAACTCTTCTACACTGCTGGAAAGTCTTTACAGTATAATCACACCACCTAAGTTGTGATAGCAATGTTCTATGTAAAATGTATTTACAAAGCAAACACAACAAAGCTCTTTTTTTTTACAGACAATACTAATTAAATATAGTTAACAAAAAGAAACAAGGAAAAAAATATAACCCAAACCCCCTTAAAGGGCAGCAGCAATTAGATTTAGAAACAGAGTGCTCTGCGTGCCCTATAACATTGCACAAAATAACCAGCAAATTAATGCTGCATATATGCAGTTCAAATGACAGTACTTTGTAATTTAACACTCTTTGACATGCATGTGTTTCTTTGTTTTTTAAAGATAAAGACATGTAGAGAACAAGCATGCTACTTAGTTGTCTATATTTTTCAGGTATTTTTTTTTTTTTACCAATTCCTAAGGTACATACTAAGGAAGGTTTAAGACCCGGTTCACACAGGGGCGACCTGGAATCTGACTTGAAGTCTCCCCAAGTTGTCCCAAGTTTTGTAGTTGAGAAAATCAATGGAAGTGAATGGAGCCGTCTTAATGTACACTACTGAAGTCGCTCCGACTTCAGAAAAGGTTCCTGTACTACTTCAATCCGACTTGTAGGCAACTTGTACCCATAGATGTCAATGGAAGTTGCCTCAGAAATCTGATCACTGTCTTAACTGAAGCAACAATACAGGAAGATAACATACGTTTCTTAGGCAAACCCCTTCCTCCCACAAAGCTGATTGTTGTTTGATTGGCCACTGGAAAGCCCCCTGTCCTGGAGGCGACTTGAAGTTGCCTTGTACTGTCCCGGAGGCAACTTGAAGTTGCCTTGTAAGTTGCCTGATGATTCACACTCAAGTTGTGTCCAAGTTGCCTCCCAAAGTCGTGCTGGAAGTCGTGTTGCCCTTGTGTGAACCAACTCTAAAGGATAACAATAATAATAAACATCATAATATACGGATACCGCCAGGTTCAATCCTCATTTGAATCTAAATGGCAGCAAAAAGCTGTCAAGTATCTTGGAATCCAAATCCCTACCTCTCTACCCACCCTGATAGATATAAACGATATGTCCCTAATAAGAACCTTGCGAACATGCCTCGAATCTTATGATAAACCGAACATCTCCTGGTTTGGCCGAATGAACGCCGTCAAAATGGACATTCTACCCAAAGTTTTATACGTTTTTCAGGCAATTTTTAACCCACCTCCTTGTGGCTTCTTCCAATCGATCAACAGGGCTATTCGGGACTTCATATGGCAACATAGGAAGTCCAGGATTGGCTTTAACGTTTTAATGTTACCTAAAAGTAGAGGGGGTGCTGCCCTTCCTGACCTATGGCTGTACTTTCACGCTGCATCGTTGATCAGAATAGTCAATTTGGTAGCACGGTTGGTTCCTCCACTAAATTATGGATGTCATTAGAAAATGGCCGAATATCTCCCGACCTCACATCCCTTTCATGGACACACCCGACAGACAGACCCCCCCACAGACCTATTACCCCTTGTGACTTTCACTACGCTGCAAATTTGGGACAACTACCTCCACAAAGGTTTATTATCCTCGAGACCCAGCCCCTTGACTCCATTATTTGATATCAACTCTTTCCCTCCAACTTGTGCTAAATCTAAATTCATTATGTGGCAAAAATTAGAGGCTCTGTTGAGTCATATGCTTCGCGCTGGACAACCGATTCACCTACCAGACATGCTCTCTTCCTGCCACAACTCTTCTATGGCTTGGCTTGAACACACTCAATTAACACACTTTATGCACAAAATATCAAACATCAACGATATGATTAGACCACAGACAGCTTTTGAGTCATTGCTTTCCCAGTCGGACGGACCAGAGCATTCGCTATCCCTGATATATCAGTTACTGGTTCAGGTCTCCTATCCAAACTCACTGTTGTTCCTCTCAAAATGAAAGGGAGATGAATATGTCTCCGGAGGATATGGAGTGGGGAAAAACACTGGCGCTCCCTTTTAAATTATCTATTTAATGCCCAAGAACGGAATTACCGTATTTTCTCCAGGTGGTACCGCTGCCCCATTATTCTACATAGGTTTGATCCTAATGTCTCTGACGTATGTTCGAGATGTTTGCAGGCCCCAGGGAACATGACACAAATTTGGGGTACGTGCCCATGTGTCACCCCCTTTTGGGACAAGGTTCTCAAGCTATATGACAAACTTGTAGGTGACAAATATCCCAATGAACCCTGCTTAACAGTCCTATCTATGATTCCGGGGTCATGCAAACAAATCAAGAGCTTAATCCGCCATTTGCCGACGGCTGCACATTCAGTTATTGCCAAAGCGTGGCGTCAACCTGTGATCCCCTCTCTGGCTGATTGGGCATGTGAAATGGACAGTGTGGGATACCGATAAGAGTGAGGACCACACTATTATGTGGACCGTTTGGTTACACTTTCGGTTCTCTGCTGATTTTTAATCTTTTATAGCGGATACAGCTCCTACTGCTTCCCCGGTGCCCTCTCATGAGTAGCGTGATGTCCCTTCTCCCTACTTTCCTTTTCCTTTTTCCCAGCCTCCCCCCTTTTTTTTTTCTCTCCTTACTTCTCCTCCTCCTGTACCTTTAACCACTTGATTACCGAGCCTGTTTTTCAGATTTGGTGTTTACAAGACTAAAGCAGTTTTTTTTGCTAGAAAATTACTTAAAACCCACAAATATGATATATATTTTTTTTCTAACACCATAGAGAATAAAATGGCAGTCATTGCAATACTTTTTGTCACACCGTATTTGCGCAACGGTCTTACAAGCGCACTTTTTTTGAAAATAAGACAATACATTTTGCCCATTTTTTTTATACATTGTAAAAGATAATGTTACGCCGAGTAAAATGATACCCAACATGTCATGCTTAAAAATTGCGCCCGCTCGTGGCATGGCGTCAAACTTTTACCCTTAAAAATCTCTATATGCGACGTTTAAAAAATTCTACAGGTTGCATTTTTTGAGTGACAGAGTAGGTCTAGGGCTAGAATTATTGCTCTCGCTCTAACGATCGCGGCGATACCTCACTTGTGTGATTTGAACACCGTTTTCATATGCGGGCGCTACTCGCGTATGCGTTCGCTTCTGTGCGCGAGCTCGTCGGGACGGGGCGTTTTAAAAAAAAAATGTTTTTGTTTTATTATTTATTTTTATTTAGTTTATAATTTTTTTACACTGAAATAAAAATAAAAAAAATTATCACTTTTATTCCTATTACAAGGAATGTAAACATCCCTTGTAATAGAAAAAAGCATGACAGGTCCTCTTAAATATGAGATCTGGGGTCAAAAAGACCTCAGATCTTATATTTAGACTAAAATGCAAGAAAAAAATAATTTAAACTGTCATTTTTTCAAATGACAAAAAAAAAAAAAGTTTCTTTAAGACGCTGGGCGGGACTGACGTTTTGACGTCACTTCCGCCCAGCAGAGCTATGGGGACGGATGAAGGAGACTTTTCCCTCACTCGCAACCCCAGTCAACAGCCGAACAGTCCCGATCGCCTCCGCCGCTACCGACGGCTACGGTAAGCAGCGGAGGGCGCGGGAGAGCAGCGGGAGGGGGGGGCCCTCTCCCGCCACCGATAACGGCGATCTTGCAGCGAATCTGCCGCGGAGACCGCCGTTATCGTTTACAGGACCGTTGGCACTAAAGATGGATACCTCGGTTGTGGCAGCAGCTGCTGCCATTCCCGAGATATCCATCTTTAAAAACAGGACGTCATTTAACCAAGTGGTTAAAAGTTTGTAGTAATCTTACCAGTAGATTTACCGCACGTTCAGGCCATATGTGTTGAGCCTTGTTTTTTTTCGTTTCCAACGCCACTGTTTACAGTGGTCTACTGGTTACTTGATTTACCATTACTTAGTTTCTTTCACTTATTTATATGTTCATAAAGGTTATTTACCTGAATATGTGATACTTGTTCTTTTAGTGTCCTTCTGTTTCAAATGTATACTTGTACATTCAATAGACATATATTATTCCTGACCTATGTTTAGTCTAAATGTTTTACAAACGCCTGTAACTCAATAAAACAGATTCAACATAATATACTGCTACCCTATTTTCTCTCCTCTGAAATACCCACTATCATTCTTTATGACTTCAACATCCCTGTTTATGTTTACAGCCCAGCTACAGCTCAATTTTTTAACTTAACCTCATATTTTGATCTTAACACAATGAATGCACACCTCCACTCACTACAATGGTAATATACACATCCTTGTATTCTCCCATCTCTGTACTCCTGGCAACCTCACCAACACCCCATTTCCTCTCTCTGAAATCTCATCAGTTTCACATTATCCTTGTCTCCAACCACCTATCCCACCAAGCAGCAAATGATTACTTGCAGAAATCAGGCCCTGATTGTTACAATGTTGGCTAACCGATGACACCAGAAAGACATTGTTGTGCTCTTGAACGATTGCAAATCCCTGCAGGACTTCACCCTATATAAATCTGCCCTTCTATAATACATATATTTTTCCTGCCTCGATACTGCCAAACAAACTTACTTTGTCTCTCTTATTAATACTTTGTAATCCATTCTCCATCAGCTCTTCTCTATCTGCAACTCTTTGTTTCCCCCTCCACACCCCCTCTGCCCAATAACTCACTCACTGAAGAGATTGCCAATCGCTTCAAGGACAATATTGATGCAATTTGTGAGGACATACATCTTCCCCATGCAGTATACCTTGTCTAACAGCACAGTCAACACTCTTCTTTTGAACTGGTTACTACCAAAGAGGTAACACAACTTTTCTCAAATGCCCACCTAATTGGCCCCTGGATCGTGTTTCCTCGCAACTACTATGGTCACCCTCCAATTATATTCTATGCTCCCTCACTCACATCTTTAATCTCTCCCTCTCTAGTGACACCTTCCCCTCCCCTCTAAAGCATGCACAAATCACTTCCATACTTAAAAAGCCATCACTGGACTCCACCAACCTGAACAACTTAAGCCCCATCTCATTGCTCTCTAATTCTAAAATGCTTAGTCTACAACCATCTTAGCTCCTACCTACTTGAAAATAACCTTATTGATCCCTCACAGTCTGGCTTTCGCTTGCTGCACTCTGCCTTACTGAAACTGCCTTACTTAAACGCTGTAATGATTTACTAACTGCAAAAACCAATGGTCACTACTTCATACTCCTACTACTTGACCTCTCTGTGGCGTTTGATACCTTTGCTCCTCCTCAATAAACTCTGTTGGTCAGCGGACTGGCGGGTGAGTTGAGCTTTGGAATGTTCTGTTTTTGTCTATTATGCATTTGTCCTTCCATGTGCATCTTTCTGTGAAGGCCAGTTATAGGTGGGGCAGGGACCAATTGTTTGATAAAGAAGCAAAACACTGCCTTCTAAGCCTCTACTCGGATAGCTGTCCCAACACATAGTCAGTAACAGCAAAAAATCTTCACTAAACTTGAACTTAAAGAGGAGTTGCACCCAAAAGCGGACCTCCCCCCCCATCCAGTGCCACATTTGGCAACTTTCGAGGGGGGATGGGTACCTGTTTTTACAGGTACACTATCCCCACTTCCAGGAGACCAGGCCGCAGTGAAGTACATCACAGATTGGCCCCCTCCTCCCCTTCAACCCAGCCAGTGGGAGAGTTTCTGTGAGCTTCATGCATGCGCAGTAGGGACCCAGCCGTGAAGCCGAAAGGCTACACTGCCGGGTTCCCATACCAGCAATGGCGGTGGCAGCACCCCAAACATTGGCTGCAGTGCTGACATTGCTGAACCCCAAAACAGGTAAGTGCTCCAATGTTAAATGTCTAAAGCTACAATATGTGAAGTTGCTCACTTTTAATTTTTAAAGGGGCGGGCAGAACTCCTCTTTAAGTCAAAAAAAGATTGACTTAAAATATACTCACATCATTTACCTGTAATGAAGTATGCCTCAAGCCTGTCAGGCAGCTGGAGCCTTTCTTCTGTGTAAGGATGATGGATCCTATTCCTGCTGAAGAAACTCCAGTGCTTTGGGACTTCTGTGAGCAGCAGTAAAAATGATCTGATTGGAGTTCACCCCCCTCCTCCATTGAGAAAAGCCTGTGCCTGCACTGCATGCAACACAATCTCTGAACGGAGGAGGGGGGGGGGGGGTCCTATCATTCATCTGACTCTTTCTATTCAGATATCATGTTATAAGCAGTGGAATCAATGCACAGCCTATTCTCATTGGATGGGGGGGAAGGGGGTGAGGGAAGGGGAAAAAGGGAGATCAGACCAGTTTCATTGCAGCTCACAGACCACCCAAATCTGCACCCTGAAGTTCAGTAGCAGGAACAGCATCTGTCATCCTTACAAGAAGAAAGGATCCATCATCCCTGCACAGGATCCAGCTGCCCTGAAAGCTGTAGACGTACTTCATTACAGGTAAGTGATGTGATTACAGCTATAGAAGCAATGTTGTATTTTATTTCAGGCTGATGACCTCTGCTTTTATGTCCCATATTTTGTTTGCCATCCATGTATATGTTTGTTTGCCATTGTGTTTGTTTTGTTTGCCATTCATGTATATATCATATTAGTTTTATTTTGTGCAAGCCAACGGATTAGCTCAGTGATCTCCCTCGCTGAGCTGCTGTGTTTCAATGGGGGGGGCAGTCCCCCGCCAGAACACTCTGATAAGCAAGGCTACTTGCTAGGCCACATGCTCACAACATAAGGGGGAGTGATGTTGATGGGGGCAAGGGCCTCTTCCCCACAACCCTGACTGGTGATTGTGGATGTTTGTGGGCAGGCATCTTTTTGGAATCTGGAAGCCCCCTTTTAAGCTCCCAGCCCCCCCATGAAAATAAGTATGGGGTACTTGGTACCCTTAAACATTCACCAAAAAAATGTAGTGTAGGCAATTTTTGACAAGCCCTTTATTTAAAAAACAAAAGTAAAAAAAATGTCACCTGGTGTAGACAAAGCGTCAATCATGATGGCCGCCACCACCACCCACCCGAAGAAAAAAAATGCTCAGCTCCCAATGAAGGCTCCTGCTGTCTGCCAGCTATGCCGTCTGCTAGTTCCTAAATACCTAAGGCACTGTCCCCGTGTAAAGTCGCCGACCCAGCATACCCTCAGTTGGTGAAGTTGAAAGGGGGCGGTGCCACCCCACGCCAGTTTTTCTTAACCTTTTTTTGCCAGCAATTTTTTCTTCACATTCCCGCTGACAGCTGATGACTCATAAGATGTTACGATCACTGCAGAAGCCCATTCCTTAACCACCATGACAGTTACTGGTTGTTAAGGATGCTGGCGGCTGCCCACTTCTTGACAACCAGCTATTTACAGGACACCGGCTGCCGCTGGCTGTATATTACCACAGGCTTTCACTACTAAAATACGGCATGGCTTCATAAAATAACTCATGCGGTATTTTAGTAGCCTTGTTTAGTGAATGCCCAAAAACATTTTTAAAAAAAACACTGTGCAGTAGCTTACCGCATACTGGAATGTGGCAAGATATGGCTTTGTGAATGGAGCGCAATAAGAGGTGGTCATAATCAATTAACTGTCTTAAACAGTGTTTGGAGGTTAAAGCGGATCTCCCACCCCAAAAACGTTTTTTTTTTAATGGCTTTTTAAAAGTATAATGACCCGAATTAGCGCTACTCACATGTACTGTCTCCCCCGGCCGCTCCGCTGCTATACAGTGGCAAATAACAACTTATATTCCTCCATCCGGTTCCTGCTCCATTTTAACTGTGGGCATAAGCCCACAGCTCGGCACTTCCTTGTTGCGGTGGATCTGTCTAATGGAGAGATTTCAAATGCCTGCCCTCCTTCCATTGTTTAGATCGCGCGTCACTTCCTGCTGGACGAAGTCGCGCGATGTTTCCTCTAACACGGGCCAAATATGATAACAAGGGAGCTATGACACAAGCTCCCAGAAGACACTGCGCGGGACAGGAAAGAATGGAAAACCCGACGGAAACCTGATGTCTGCAGACCGGAAGCCTATCTTGGTTATAAGGTACAGTAAACGTTTTTTTAGATGCACATATCGGATACAGCATTGTTCAGGAGCATTATTAAGTTTGAGATTATGTTTTATTTAGGGTGGAGATCCGCTTTAAGTCTAACCACATTACAAACCAATAGCCTACCTCGCAATAACAAATGACAATCTGTACATTAATACATAGATTTTAACTAACCTACTCAACACAGTTTCTACTGAAGAGATGAAATCCTTGCAAATATAAAAGACAGGAAGCCAAGAACATACTATTCCCGTTTGTGTGCTTATATCTTATGCAAAAACATAGCATGCACTGTTATACCATATCCCTAAAGAGTTAACAAGTAAAAACATAAGCCATGTATATGGAGTGGTGTCAGGTAGTGGCCTTAAAGATATGAATCAGCCCTCTCAGTGGGGTTCAGCTTCCTGAAACTTTAGAAAATCAAATGCTCTATACAGGGCAAGTACTATTAATCAACATGCCTAATGAAGCAAGTTATTTTGAATAATTCAAGAAGACCAGAAGTATTAACATTTATGTAATTTTAGCTATATTATTGGAGCAATCATTTTGTAAGGTTGGTGAAAAATGAATATCTTGATTTCTTTGCTACATTGCACAATGGGTCAGTGGTTTGGGAATTTAAAAATACCAATATTTTTAATTCCCCCAACATTTAAAAAAATTAAAGCAGGTCTTACAGAAATAATACATATTTTATCCAGTGAATTATCAGAGGTGGTAGCTTACATGCACAATCATCATATTAAAGCCACATGTTTACTCATGTTTACCAAGTTATGCCCAGAATGCAGGTATTCTGCTTTCCAGACTATGTTCCTGAATGCATAGAGCCCTAAATGCAAGTAACAATTGATACAGCATCAAGCTCCATTCAGAAGCAGCATATTTCAGCTGGTCATAGACTTTGAAATGTTGCAGGAAGTAGGACCGGATGATGCACCTGTGTCCTCCAAGTACACAAAAAAGCCAGGACTGAATGTACATGGGCTAAGTGCCCAGTGTGCGTGTGGCCTTGGGTCCCTTTCACATTGATCAGTTTGTTATACACTTTTGGTGTTTAAAAAGCAGAACAAAAAAAGTGGAGGCATGGACTGGACTTGCATGTGAGCAGCTGGGCTTTACAAAGCTCCCTCTATATATACTCCATTGATCCCTGCATCAATTCTTTACCAAACTGACCCGACCTTGCAGCTGCCCTCCCGGGGACCATACTGAGCCTGGTATTGCCATTCTGCAGCCTCACCATAAGCCTGTTCTCTGGTGTCTCTGACTCTGCAGACCAGGAAGACCCAGCTCCCTCTCCTTCCTCAGAGCTTGCCCTGCAGGGGGAGCAAACATGCATGAAAAGTGTATCACTCTAAATCCTATGGAACTCCTCAAACTAATGTGCTGCAGGGTCTCGTGTAGCTTTAAAAGTCATGCATGCTGCATTTTCGGTGCATGTTTACCACTTCAGCTCCGGAAGGTTTACCCGCCTTCATGACCAGGCCATTTTTTGGTGATACAGCACTGCTTTATTTTAACTAACAATCGTGTTGTTGTATGACACTGTATTCTTATAAAATTGGTGTCTTTTTTTCCCCCATAAATATAACTTTCTTTTGGTGGTATCTGATCACCTGTGTGGCTTTAATTTGTTTCACTATAAAAACAATAATAATAATAATAATAATAATAATAATAATAATAATAAAACAAAAAGATGGAACATTTTGAAAAAAATAAAATAATAAATTCTTACTTTCTGCTATATAACACATCCAAAAAAAAAAAAAAAAATTATTCATCAGTTTAGGACAATATGTGTTCTGCTACATGTTTATGGTAAAAAAAATAAATAAAAAAATCACAATAAGCATATACTGATTGGTTTGTGCAAAAGTTACAGGGCTGGATTCAGAAAGATGAGCGGATCTTTCTGCGGGCGTAACGTATCTCAGATACGTTACGCCGACATAAATTTGGGCGCAAGTTCCGTATGTAGAAAGAACTTGCGCCCTAAGTTACGGCGGCGTAACGTATGTGGGCCAGTGTAAGCCCGCCTAATTCAAATGGGGATGTTGTGGGTGTGTTTTATTCAAATTAAAGATGACCCCGCGTATTTTACGTTTTTTGTGAACGGCGCATGCGCCGTTCGTGAAAAAATCCCAGTGCGCATGCTCGAAATTACGCCGCAAGTCATCATTGCTTTAGACGTGAACGTAACTTACGTACAGCCCTATTCGCGAATGACTTATGTAAACATTTCAAAACTCGGTGCGGGAACGACGTCCATACTAACATTAGCTACGCCTCATATAGCAGGGGTAACTTTACGCCGGAAAAAGCCTAACGTAAACGACGTAAAAAAATGCGCCGGCCGGACGTACGTTTCTGAATCGGCGTAAATACCTAATTAGCATATTCCTCGCGTAACTATACGGAAGCGCCACCTAGCGGCCAGCGTAAATATGCAGCCTAAGATACGACGGTGTAAGACACTTACACCAGTCGGATCTTAAAGAAATCTATGCGCAACTGATTCTATGAATCAGGCGCATAGATACGACACCGCAACTCAGAAATACGACGGTGTATCCGGAGATACGCTGTTGTATCTCATTTCTGAATCCAGCCCACAGTGTCTACAAACAATGGTATATTTTTATGGAATTTGGATGTATTTTCTTTTTATTAGTAATGGCGGTGATCAGTGACTTATAGTGGGACTGCGACATTGTGGTGGACAAGTCAGACACCAAGTGACACTTTTTTGGGGACCAGTGACACCAATACAGTAATCAGTGCTAAAAATATGTATTGTCACTGTACTAATGACACTGGCAGGGAAGGGGTTAACATCAGGGGTGATCAAAGTATTGAATGTGTCCGTAGGGAAAGCTTGCTAACTATGGAGGGGGTGTTTTAACTGTGGGAAGACAGAGATCCCTATCTCTATCTTCCCTACCAGAACTTGTTTAAATAGGTAGACCACCGCTATGCCCCTCTCAGGAAAGATCATCATGTCTCAATGGACATCAGGTCCGCTGGGCCCACCGATTGGCTCCAGCAGTGCACCAAACATGGAAGTGAAGAATCACGTAACTGTACATGATTCTGCTCACAGGAGTCATCGCCCCACGGTAAATGTGCGTTGGGTCGAAAGACAATAAGTTACAAAGTGCACCAAAAACACATCTACCCTTTAAAATGAAAAGAAAAAGTATAACAAAAAGATATCAAAGACATATCTGATTTATTTTTTATTTTTTTAGTCTTATGTTGAAGTTTCACAGGTGCATGCTGAAGAGTCAAGAAGACAGAAAAACGCACCAAAAATGCATTGAAAATCCATCCGTCAAAAACGTGAAAAGCGAACTGGTGTGAAAGGGTCCTTAGAATGTACTAGTGCTAAGGAAAAAAAAATACATACATACATACATACATACACACAATATATATATATATATATATATATATATATATATATATATATATATATATATATATATATATATATATATATATATATATATATATATATATCATACATCATACATATGGTTGTCACAAAAGACACTTTACATAACCAAAAGTTAGCCTGTCGCAAACTTAGTCAGTTGAAAGTTGAAACTAAAACTTCATAAAACAAATTGCATGCAAAAAAAACACTGCACTTGATGAGAACTTTCCTAGGGCACTGATTATATTGAAGCTTTGTGATAATTTTAATAATGTCAGTTTCCAGATGTAATTTCCATTCAGGACATCCTAGCATTTTTTTATTTGTTTTTATTTTTATGGATTCACACTATGTGAGTGTTCCTACTTTTACATTGATTCTGTGCCATTTTGTGTGATGAGCAGAACCGATGGTGGTAGAATGGGAGTTGTACAGGAGTCTCTTGAGTACACGCATGTCATGACCGCTCTATAGATAGGTGATCATAGCAGTCTGGTAAGCGCATCTTCGTATCTGAGCACCGAATTAATAGAGCACTAAAGGAGAATATACAAGTGCTGATGGATTTTATTGAAGTACAGACTGACACTGGGAATGTTATTTCACTTCACTTTTTTTTTTAATTTTTGTCGGAAGTATTTATTTAACAATATCTTCTATACTCTGCATGAGGAATTTGATATATATTGATATATATATATTATATTGATTGGTACACAAATAGTATCATCTGCTTGTATGAGGGTATGATAGATGCACTTGTTTAAATATTTAGATTGATATTATCCTTATTTGCAATGCACTGCATATGCATTATTTTGAGGTACACAGTCGATTGAATTTATTCATATTTTATTTATATATTAAATTGCATCACTATCAGGAAGGGAAATTTGAGAGCTGTCTGTATATGTGTGTACCGGTGTATATATATATATATATATATATATATATATATATATATATATATATATATATATTCATATATATATTTATATATACACACACACACACACACTCTTCCCAGCGAGATGTGCATGCTGGGTAAGCTTTAAATCCTGTGCATGTGCATTAGAGTGCCGCTCGTAGCGGTTATTGTTTGTGCCGCTGTCATAACAACGTGCCCTTATTAAACATGGCGCTGTAAACAGCACCTGTACTGTCCTTAGGAGCGCACAGACTCCTGGGAAATTATGACACTACTTTCCCAGGAGTCTGTGCGGTGTAGGCTAGAAAGCATAAGCACCGCGGTGCAGGAAGAGGGAAGATTAACTAATCTGCCTAGCAACAACAGTTTAAAGGCATGTATTTTTTTCATTTTTTTTTTGTTAATGGACTAATGACATTTTTTTAAAAACTACTGATGTACAGTTATATTTGAGGGTGGAGCTCCGCTTTAAGGAAAAGCATAATTTCAAAAACACTGAATATACCGATAGGTACATTTCCAAAATAAATTGATCGTTCAAATTCAACTCACTGTGCCAGATCAACAATATATATTGTATAGATAGATAGATAGATAGATAGATAGATAGATAGATAGATAGATAGATAGATAGATAGATAGATATTTTTAGAGCCAAGGAATTACCCTTAATTGTATTCTAAAATTGTGGTTATGTTACTGTTTTGCATTGATTGAACTGGGGTGAAGGATAGGGGCATGCACCAGAATGAAGTCACTGACGTAACACAGCAGCTCAGGGACTGCCCCATTAAATCACAACATCATTACACTGCCCCCATGTTAGTGGAAGTTGGATAGAGGTTTATGACAGTAGGACTGGGAGATCAGCAGGGATAGCCTCAAGCACAGGTTTCTATAAGGCCATACATACCCATTGATACTAATGTTTTAAGCATTCTAAATAGGATTGTACTTTCTAAGAAGAGAATGTAATCAATCAATTTTTTTTTTTTTTTTTTACTAATGCAATAACAAAAAATAAATAAAAATAGTATAGGTTAGGGATCTACTTTGCATTTATGGATGTTAAAGGTTGGATGCAGTTATTACTACCAATCAGACACGTGCAGTCACTATTAGAAGTCTATTTACATGCATACCTCCATACCATGTATTTACTTGTTTACTCCAATACGAACAGAAAAATAAATGGTCTCAGCTGTCTTTTGCCTTCTGCTCAAGTGGACATTGAAGTTGACAAATTAGTATGGTTTGCCACACATTATATGAATTTGGTAACCTTAAGATATTACTTGTCCTCTATTTGTCGCAGACAGATATGATACTGTCAAGACGCAATTTTAGATAATAGCTCTGAAACTGAACTAAGTGATGAGAAGCTGTGCTGGGAAGCAAGCACTGAGAAAGTCCACTTGACCAGATAAACCAGGCTGCTATTTATATAAGAAATAGCAAATAACCTTTCAGTGAGGCTATGCTTAATCTGCATAACAGGGAGCACCTGAGGACCAGAAGGGTTGTCAAAGCAAAACTGCAGACTCAAAATGATTTCATGATTTTTTATTAGTTCGTGCCAGTTAATTAATAGATGCATATTATGATCACTTAAGGTAGATCTTTGTGCTCTAGGTGATGCAGAGGCAGCTAATTAATGTTGACATATCCAACCATGTTTAATTTGTTGTTATAAGAAGACTTCAACTGTATGTTTTGAGATTCAGATACTGATTCCCACAGGTTTTTAATGGACAATCAGAATAGCAGCCAGTACATTTGAATGCAATGTCAGTGCACCAAATGAGAATTGTATATACAGATTAAAAAACAATGCTTTATACAAGAAAAAATATAAAAATGTGCTTGGAATACACAAACATGTAATTGTATATTGCAACAATCCTTTGCCTAAATGAATACATGTAAATGAGAGTCCAAACAGGCAGCGTGTCTAAAACATTTTGGCCAAAGCATCAAACCCCATTGCATGATTTATTTTTGGTTGAATTAATGTCAATTTACTTAGGTAACAGCTAGGATTGTGCTTTAAGACCCAGTTGAAAACTCTTAATTTATTGCTGGAATGCAGTCAAGTTGCATATACAATATTATGCCCTCTTTACTTTTTAGAACAAATAACTTGTTATATAAGAATTGTAATATAATAAAAGATACAAGGCAAGAGAAAATGTTGGTCAAAATACTAAATTCTGTATCAGAGAAAACAACAGTATGAGGACATACATGATCAGTGCAATTTACATGTCAGATAAGGGCCTGAAAGCCATACAGATACAAATGAAGGCCAAAGTTATATTAAAAAAAAAAGGGGGGGCGGAGTCTACCCTGTCAAAATGAAAAATTGAAGGAACAGGTTGGAAAAAGGCTGCCAAACGATCAATATATTAAAAGGTAATGTGTTTCTCATCCATTAAAAATGTAATATTTGACCCTGGTTGGGAAATTAGAGGTTAGCAATTGTATAAATCAAATTATACAAACAAAAAGGCTCCTCCCCCAGTCATCACTTTGGGTTGCTAGGAAGGTAAATGGAAGTTTATTTTGGAACGCTCTTTAGACACCCTACGATTTGAAGTTATGGTTGGGAGAATTTGTTGTGGAAAGTGGCTGAGCATCTAAAATGTGCTTCTTGCAATGTCAATCCTCCTTTTATGAGCATGATATTGAATCTTTCTCTGGAAGCCATTTACTTTAAACAAGCAGGAGGAATTCCAAAGCCCAAAACTACCTACTGTAAGTATGAACACAGAAGTTTCTACTGGGAAAGCGGGAGGCCTAGGGGTATAAAACACGATTTGTGTCTCATTCCTAACGCTTATCAGAAAACAGTTTAGGGTATCTAAGAACAGAGCATAGGTAAAACATGTAGGAGCATGGTAGTGGAAGGTATCGTTTTGGAATAAGTATTGCCCCCCAACGTCATCTTTGAGCTGAAATGTCCCCAGGAAGGCAAGTCCCCATGGTGATAGACGACAGCCACCTTTCCATTTTAAGAAGCAGTTAACTGGAAAACATACCACAATCTGTACTTGACATCATTTGCTTTAAGCGGCTCCAGAAGTTGTTTCAAGGCTCTGTGAAGGCTGAGCGTATGGCGTGAGAGATTAGGCAGTAACATGATAGGCTTGTTATTGAAGCCTATCATGTTATGGCTTGTTATTGAATATGATAGCATTCTTCATCTTGAAATAATTGTTCTTGCAAAGAACATCTCTTGGGCGGGTGTCAACAGAGGGCCTAAGGCAGGCCTCAACAAAATCTGGGCGCCAGGTAGCAATTGCAACAAGAAATTGTGACCTGGCGCCTGGGGAAGCTTAGGGCTGCAGAAGGCCGCAAAGCCGGCGTGGGGCGCGATCGCGGTGGGCCCGCGCCCACTAGTAATTGAGGCCGCGGATTTGCGGCCTTCACAGAAGGAAGCTGGGGCCAGCAGAAGGCCGCAGCCTCAATTACCGGCCGGCCGGTAATTGAGGCTGCGGCTTTGCGGCCTTCACAGAAGGAAGCTGAGGCCTGCAGAAGGAATCTAGGAGTGGCCATCTTGTTGTGGCCGTTGGTATTACAGGTTACATTACATTTTATTACAAGTAGCAAAAAACAGCAGTTCTAATGTGTTTTTTCACTGCCATCTCCTTCCCTCTAATTAGAACCCCCAAGCATTATATATATATATATATATATATTTTTATTCTAACACCCTAGAGAATAAAACGGCGGTCATTGCAATACTTTGTTTTTTTGGGGGAATTATTTTTTTTAATTAAAAAATAAAACAGTAAAGTTAGCCCAATTTTTTTTAATATTGTGAAAGATGTTACATCGAGTAAATTGATACCCAACATGTCACACTTCAAAATTGCGTCCGCTCGTGGAATGGCGACAAACATTTACCCTTTAAAATCTCCATAGGCGACGTTTAAAAAATTCTACAGGTTGCATGTTTTGAGTTACAGAGGAGGTCTAGGGCTAGAATTATTGCTCTCGCTCTACCAATCGTGGCGATACCTCACATGTGTGGTTTGAATACTGTTTACTGTCTACTCATGTATGTGTTTGCTTCTGCGCGCGAGCTTGGCGGGGCGGGGTGCGTTTTTTGGCTCCTGACTTTTTTAGCTGGCTCCTAGATTTCAAGCAAATTTGTCAAACCCTGGCCTAAGGCACAGGCACGATGCATCCTATTGCGTTCCAAGGCTGAGTCCGTAGACTTTTGCAGCATTTGGTTAAAGAAAGAAATAAGGGCAGATTGAAAATCTTCCAGGAGCCCAGTCTCAGGGCCCCCTGACGTGGATGTTTAAGTTTTCAAGGTCATCAGGGTGGTAGATGAGACCTTGGTGTTGAACTGTGTGACCATGAAGCATCTTGTCATTTAACAACCATCTTTTGAAGCTATAGGACCACAGCGGTCAGTTCTTTGACTTTTGAACAGACTTGGTTAATATCCATTTTTAGAAAGCTCACCTCACATTTGTAGGTCATCTCCAGTCTAGAGATGTAATGTTCCAGGTAAGAGCTAGCAACTGGATGTAATTCTTTAAATTCCAGTCATCCTCAATATCTGAGACTAATGGTGGTGATCTAGCAGTCCCACATGGGCCAGTAGTCAGGCTTCTCACTGGTGGTGTTTCTTTCTGAGGCTGACAACATCTGTGCAGGTGTGGTATGAGAGAGTGGAGAAGAGTGTCAGAACCCATGTGTATAGGTGGTGGTGGAAAATCACTGCAAATGTCCTTTGATTGCCAACTGAGAAGAGATAGCTAGTGATGATAAGGATGTCGACTCCAGAGTCATCAAGGAGCAGAAACAGCCTGAGAAGCAGTCAGGGAACATCCAGAGGGGGAGGCGAAGGGGCCAGCCAGCGGCAGTGGTGAAGAGTTCCAGCTCTGGGGTGTAGCCTGGAGGCTTTTGTGTTTCTTAGTGAATGTAATCAATCAGTATACTATATCCTACCTCCATAGTGTTTAGCAATAGGAGGACATGAAGGAGAAGAGGGAGGGGAGTGTAATTTACCACTGTGTATACACCCACATGTGTGACTCTATCGTCATGTGAGCTGCACAGATAAGAAAAAGAGAGCAAATGAAGAGCTTGGAAGGGAACTGAAAATTAAGCATGCTCAGTAGAGGACACTAGCTGATCTACACAATAGCAATCTGCTGTGGAAAATGAGAGGGAGAGCTGAAGGCAGGAACTACCAAGTATATTTCACTCTACACAAAACAAATGCTTTAGTGTATTTGTGAATAGGCACACTCTGTAATATAGCATGTAATGAGAGTTTGTCATAATCAAGGTTTTTTGACACTTTAAGTACTTTACGTTTTTTGTGCCAACCACAGTGTCTATGGTCGTCTATGTTGCTGGATCAATAGTGTTCTCAATGCTGAGAAATGCAGATGCTCATCAATCATTTAATACCATCAGGGAAGCATGTGATTGGCCCTTAAACCTATTCTGCAGCGGGACAACAACCCCAAACATACAGCCAATGTCAAAAATTTAAGAAAAACAAGGAGTCCTGGAAGTGATGGTTTTGCCCCCACAGAGCTCTGATCTCAAAATCAATAAGTCTGTCTGGGATAATATCAAGAGACAGGGGAATTTGAGACAGCCTATATCAACAGCTCTGTGGATAGTTCTCCAATATGTGTGGAACAACCTACCTGCCAAATTCCTTCAAAAACTGTGTGCAGGTGTATCTAGAAAAGTGTACGCTAGTTTAAAGCTAAAGGGTAATCACAGCAAATATTTAAAGGCAATATTGATTTGATTTTGATGTTTCTTCTGTTCCATTTAGTAGATTTATTAAACTAAACAATTAAAATATATTTTTGAAAGCATTCTTACTTTACAGCATTGCTTCACACCTGACTAAAACTTTTGCACAGTACTGCATCGGTGGGATTTTAAGGTGATATTTAGAGTTAGTTTACCTTAAAAATCCCAGAGATCTGTTGGCTGCCATATGAAATAATGTGGTAATGGTCACAAGTGAACCCTTGGCAATATACTTGTTGTCTAACTCTTTCACTGGGAAAGTAATGTTTCACTTACAGGGCTCTTCCTATTGCACTGATGGCTTGCACTGCTGCCAGAGAGCATGTGGCAAATGGGCTGCTATGCTCAAACTTTGCTAGTTATTACTAAGTTACTACTAATGTAATACTAACAAAATATACGTTTTTACATGTGCTATGTAGACTGACTAAAGATTGCAAATTCAGTTATATGTATGTAGCGCCTATGTACTTTATAGTACTGGTGCTAGTCAAATTTAAGTATAGATCAGAGTATATTTAGACTCTGATCTTAATTATTAGGTGTGAGAATAGGGCCTCTGTCTCAGCTTGGCTGTGCTGTGGGTCAGTCTGCAGTATTTTTGGTGTTCTTCCAACCCCGGTACTGCAGGTGGCAGCAGTGGAGTCGAGGGTTGGGTGCTCTTCCCAGCAGCCAATCAGGAGAGTTTGTCCTTGCTGTGCATGCTGGGGAGGGGTATTTATGAGACAGACACCATTGGTTCTGGGTCTTCTTCGTCCAGTGTGGCACCCACCTTTAGGGTGGCCACATCACGGCGCCCTGGCGCTATGGCCTACCTTTTGAAGATCCCAAGCTGTGTGCTGTTCGTGGGGAGTCGGTCTGAGGAACGCCACTGAGAGGGTGGCAGTCCAATAGGGCTTGGACGAAACCACTGGGGATCTCAGGTAGCCGGACACTGCGGGACTGATCACCTGTCAGTCGGTACCTGGGTGACAAGTTGAAGGAGATCCAGATGTAACTGAACCAAGGAGGCATATCTCCAAGAAATCTACCCAGAGGGGACCTATTGCAGAGGTATCTTCTGAGGCTCTTTGAGAGGGGTCTGTGGCAGAGACTTTCTCCCAAGTTCAAGTTTACCAAGGAGGGTCTGTGGCAGAGACTTATTCCTATAATAGTCCGAGTGATACTCTGGCTGCCAGGTCAGTGAGGGAGGCCTGTCTGGGTACACTGAACCCACTCCGTCGGGAGTGGTGCAGAGAAGTGTTACGTTTGGGAGCAGGACTGTTTCCTATCATTATGCCTGAATCTTCTATCCTTCCTCCTTTCAACTTTACTTTCCTCACCGCAAGTTGTATTGTTTTTACCGGGCTGGGTAATAAAGAGCACAGCAAAAGAGAACCTGTTGTGGACATTCCTTTGCTTACATACGTATCACTCGCCCCTAGAGAATTCGGAAGAGCCACGAGGTAACACGCCACCCAAAAATCCAGCAGCTCCAATGGGGGTAATGCTACATGTACATTTACATGTAGAAAAAAAAGTAATTAATTTTGTAAGTCTACATATCAAAACCTTCTCAAGTTTTGAAACCCCTGAAATTTAAAAGTAATATCTTAAAAATGGCTTTGCCTTAAACAAACAACATATGCACAAACAGTTGCTGATATGTGGCTCAGTGTTACAGAAGATTGTTTATCTGTGAGTGAAATGAATAATGCAGTCTTGTGCTTTGCATATGATAAACAGTGACATTTTGTGATGCAGAATCTGGCCTTTGCAGGTGAGCATAATTTAGATATTGAATGAAGTTTCCCTTATGGTGAAAACATCACATGGGTTTTGAATGATGGATTATATTTCTGTAATACATTTCACAGCAGAAAGTGCAAAATAACTTCTTTCAGAAATGCAGAGAGAATGAAAGATTTGATTTGTGTGTTGGGGTTGTGCCTGATTTATTTATTCCTGTTGTGCTGACAAACAAGGGTAACAATAGAGTATATACAAAAGTAGAAACATCCACCTTCTGTTACTAGATGCATAGGGTTTCTAAGGACTGTTAAAGTAAAGCTAAACCCAAACATTTAAACCAAATATGTTTTTGCACATGTTTACCTTTACATCTTTCATTTATTTCATGTGTTGTGATCCTACATTCAAAAAGCATGGTGTATTCAAAGACACATAGGCCCAGATTCTCAAAGGAGATACGATGGCGTATCTCCAGATATTTTCGCTGGCCGCTAGGGGCGTGTACGCTGATTTCCGCATCGAATTTTTAAATGTTTACGTTGTTTGCGTAAGTCGTCCGTGAATGGGGCTGGACGTAATTTACGTTCACGTCGAAACCAATACGTCCTTACGGCGTACTTTGAAACAATGCACACTGGGAAATGTCCACGGACGGCGCATGCGCCGTTCGTAAAAAGCGTCATTTACGTGGGATCACATAACATTTACATAACACACGCCCACATCTTCCAAATTTGAATTAGGCGGGCTTACGCCGGCCTATTTACGCTACGCCGCCGCAACTTACGGAGCAAGTGCTTTGAGAATACTGCACTTGCCCGTCTAAGTTGCGGAGGCGTAAAGTAAGTAGGATATGTTACGCCCGCTCAAAAATACGCCGTTGTACGTGAATCCGGGCCTTCATTTCTGTAGGGTTACAAAGCTTACTCAATTCAGTAAGGACTTTGACACCTTTCCTTGCATTTTCCTTAGGTTAGACAAATGCACCTCACATTGGCCCATGTTGCTATCACCAAAGAAAAACTGACATGGATTCAAAATGTGCACACATCTACAGGATGGTCATGGAAAGAGTATTTAGGATGTCCACAGCACAGGGAGAAAAAACAAACACAAAAAAAAAAAAAACACATGTATTAAATCTAATAAAAAATAAAATAAAAATACAATCATATTTAAGCTTACTTAATTGTCCCACCCCAACAATCTTTGCTCTATTGCAAAGCTACTGGAGCCTGAAGAACCTTCTGCATCTGACACTTCTGGAAATGTTGGATGCCTGGTCTCACTCTGCATACAGTTGTTCCTCTCTCTGACCCCTACACCACTATAACACATTAGGACATCATCTTACGTTTCCCAAACTATAGCTAAACATTGCTTTAACCACTTCCGGACCGCCGCATTTACATATACGTCGGCAGAATGGCACGTACAGGCACATTGGTGTACCTGTACGTCCCTGCCTAGGCGTGGGTCGGGACCCCCCCCCCCCCCGGTACCTGCGGCGGTCCCCGTGGCTGTCCGAGCGATCTGGGATGAGGGGGCGGCTGTTTGTTTTTGTCCGCCCCCTCCGAATCGCTCTCAGCCAATCCGCGCGCTCCCCCTGCGTGTCACTTCCTCCTCCTGTATAAACACAGGAGGAGGAAGTGATGTGATCTCTCCTCTCGGCGGTATTTTCAACCGCCGCTGAGGAGAGATCACATCACACAGTAAGTCGCACCAACACTACACTGACACACACTACACATAGGCACATTAACCCCCCCCCCCCGATCACCCCCCTGTCACAGTGTCACTGAATGCAGTGATCATATATGTACTGATCACTGCATTTAGTGTCAGTGTGACAGGCAGTTAAGGTTTCAGTAGATGCACTCCCAGTAAAACTGTATAAGGATAAGCTTAGGTTAGGGCCTAGCTCAGTTCATATCAAAAGGGAAAAAAGTGTGCTTATCAAGTGAAATATATACAGCTGCAAACTCAAATGTTTATACAAACAAAATGAACAATAAAAAAAGGTGGAGTTGCGCTAACAAAATATAGTGATTGTGTTTATCCCATCAAAAAAAAGGGACGAGAATAAATATAAAAAAGTCCAGTGATGAAGGAAAAAAATAATAAATATTTTTCTCAATAATAAAAACAAAAAAGTATTTTTGATAAAAATGTGATAACTGAAATCATAAATTCATAAAAGTCATTTCTGTGAACGATCAAGTGCATAAAAAGCTTATTCAGAAATGGTGAAGATCTGGAAGGAAGATAAACAATGGACCTGGATCACAACTCTCTGGTATTGATGACCCTTACCAGATAAAATGATCCTTATGGATCAGGCCAAGCGAGCAGCCACACACCTGGACTGCACAGGGGATCGGGATCTTTAGGATCTTCCCAATGGTTCTCCAGCAGAGTGTCCAAGAAAAAAACAAATAGGCAAAAATAGTGTGATACTGTATGGAGCACCTACATGTAATTTCACCCAGTGACTGGCAAACCGACAGTGTGACATATAAAGAGATTTTTAATACAGCTTACCTGTAAAATCTTTTTCTTGGAGTACATCACGGGACACAGAGCGGCATTCATTACTATAAGGGTTATATGGAGTACCTTCAGGTGTAGACACTGGCAATCTCAAACAGGAAATGCCCCTCCCTATATAACCCCCTCCCATAGGAGGAGTACCTCAGTTTTGTAGCAAGCAGTATGCCTCCCAAAATGGTCCTCAAAAAAGAGGGGTGGGAGCTCTGTGTCCCATGATGTACTCCAAGAAAAAGATTTTACAGGTAAGCTGTATTAAAAATCTCTTTTTCTTTATCGTACATCACGGGACACAGAGCGGCATTCATTACTATATGGGATGTCCCAAAGCAATGCTTACAATGAGGGGAGGGAGAACATCTCCAAGACAAAAGGATTTAATTTAGAGATATACTCAAATCATAATAAATCCAACTTAGTTGAGAAAAATAAAATTTTTAAATTTAACTCGAACAAGAGGAGCCCCCGGAATCCGAGGGTCTCAAACTGCAGCCTGCAGCACTGCCTGCCCGAAGGCAGTATCAGTATTCCTTCTTACGTCCAACTTGTAGAATTTTGTAAACGTGTGGACAGAAGACCAGGTTGCCGCCTTGCAAACTTGAGCCATAGAGATCTGGTGGTGTGCTGCCCAGGAGGCGCCCATGGCTCTAGTAGAATGAGCCTTTAATGATACTGGAGGAGGCAACCCTTTCAAGCCGTAGGCCTGAGTGATTAATTGCTTAATCCACCTAGAAATGGTGGACTTTGCAGCTGCCTGCCCCTTCTTGGGCCCATCCGGTAGAATGAACAGCACATCTGTCTTCCGGATCTTCTTTGTAGCTTTAAGATAGGCCTTCATGGCCCTGACAATATCCAAGGTATGCAGCAACCCTTCCTTTCTGGAAGTAGGTTTAGGGAAGAAGGATGGTAATACCAAATCCTGGTTCAAATGAAAACTGGATATGACCTTCGGAAGGAAGGAAGGATGAGGGCGGAGAACGACCCTGTCCTTATGAAAAACAAGATATGGTTCCTTACAGGATAAGGCTGCCAGCTCCGAAACTCTTCTTGCGGAAACTATGGCAACCAAAAATACTAACTTCCTTGTCAGTAGAACCAAAGGAATATCAGCCAACGGCTCAAACGGTTGTTTCTGTAAACTTGACAGAACAAGATTTAAATCCCACGGACAAAGCGGGGATTTAACTGGAGGTCTAATACGTAAGACCCCTTGAAGGAAGGTCTTAACCAGCGAGTGGGTGGCCAGCGGCCGCTGAAACCACACTGACAGAGCAGAAATCTGTCCTTTGATTGTGCTTAATGCCAATCCTTTATCCACTCCTAGCTGGAGAAAACTTAATACTCTATCGATGGTAAATTTGCGAGAAAGCCATCGCTTGGACTCACACCAGCCTACATAGGCCTTCCAGACCCTGTAATAAATCACCCTAGAGACCGGTTTCCTGGCTCTGATTAGGGTAGAGATTACTTTCTGAGACAGACCTCTACCCCTGAGAATCAGGGATTCAGCTTCCAGGCCGTCAAATTTAGATGCCGTAAGGCAGGGTGGAGGATCGGACCTTGCGATAGCAGGTCTGGCCGTAGAGGAAGAGTCCAAGGGTCTCCCACTACCATCCTTAAGATTAGTGAGTACCATGCCCTTCTGGGCCATGCTGGAGCTACCAGGATGACTGGTATGTGCTCCACCCGGATCCTGCGCAGCAGGCGGGGTAGTAACTGGAGCGGGGGAAACGCATAAAGAAGTTTGAACTGATGCCAAGGGCAAACCAACGCATCGGTTCCGCAGGCCATCGGATCCCTTGAGCGGGACATGAACCTGTCTAGTTTCTTGTTGAGTCTCGATGCCATGATATCCACGTCCGGCACTCCCCATCTTTGGCAGAGTGCTTGAAAGACTAGTGGATGCAGAGACCATTCCCCCGGCCATAGAGTCTGGCGGCTTAAGAAGTCCGCCTGAAAGTTGTCCAATCCTGGAATGAATATTGCCGATATGCAGGGCACATGAGCCTCTGCCCATAGAAGAATCAAGCTCACCTCTCTCTGAGCGGCTTGACTCCTGGTTCCCCCTTGGTGATTTATGTATGCCACGGCCGTGGCATTGTCTGATTGAATTCTCACCGGGAACCCCTGCAATTTTGACGTCCAAGCCCTGAGGGCTAGTCGAGCAGCTCTGAGCTCCAAGATGTTTATGGGCAACTGCTTCTCTGGCTTTGCCCAAGTACCTTGGCGAGTGCAACCATCCAAAATTGCTCCCCAGCCCGTCAGGCTGGCGTCTGTGGTCACTATCTTCCAAGCCACTGGGCTGAAAGACCTCCCCTTCAGTAGATTCTGAGGGTCTAACCACCAACACAGACTTTGTCGGACTCTTGATGAGAGCGGCAACGGGATATCCAAGGCCTGTGGCCTTCTGCTCCATGCTGACAGGATGGCTGCCTGTAGGATGCGAGTGTGGCTCTGGGCGTATGGTACCGCCTCGAATGTGGCCACCATCTTGCCTAGTAACCTCATACATAGGCGAATAGTCGGTTCTTTCTTGCTTAGAACCAGTAGGATTAATTCCTTGATGGCTTTTACCTTCCTCAGAGGTAGGAACACTCCTTGTTGTTCTGTGTCTAATCTCATGCCGAGATATTCCAACTGCTTTGTGGGCTGGAAAGCTGACTTTTCTCGATTTAGGACCCAGCCGAACCTCTCGAGGTATTGGACCGTGAGGGCCACTGCTCGCTCCAAGCCGGGAGACGAGTGATCTATGACTAGGAGGTCGTCCAGGTATGCTAGGATCGTGACCCCTTGGATCCTTAGTTTGGCTAGGATTGGAGCTAGGACCTTCGTGAACACCCGGGGGGCCGTAGCCAACCCGAAGGGAAGCGCCACGAATTGGAAGTGACGCGAAGCCACCATGAAGCGTAGATATCTTTGATGTGGCTGATAAATTGGAACATGAAGGTAGGCATCCTTTATGTCTATGGACGCCATGAAGTCGTCCTTCTGGAGTGTGGCAGCTGCTGACCGCACGGATTCCATCCGAAATGAGCGGATCTTTAGATATGCATTTACCATCTTTAGGTCCAAAATTGGCCTGACATCTCCATTGGATTTTGGGATGATGAATAGGTTGGAGTAGAAACCCAGCCCCTGTTCCAGGACTGGTACCTCTACTATTACTTCCTGGGAAAGTAGATGATCTAATGCCGATCTTAATGCGGCTCCCTTTTCCGGATCGTTTGGAATCCTCGACTTCTGGAAATGAGGAGGAGGAAACCTTAGGAAATCTAATTTGTAGCCTGTGGCCACGGAAGACCGTACCCACTCGTCGGGAATGCTGGCTTCCCAAATCTCTGAAAAGAGTCGCAGCCTTCCCCCCACCTTCGTGGGTGGGGGCGCCCCTTCATAAGGTTGGCTTGGGGGCTGGTTTTGCTGGTTTGCGAAACCACTGCCTTTTGCCTCTAACAGCCTGTCCTTGTGATCTGCTGTTGAAGCCGAAGTTTGCTTTTGCAGGAGGCCGTCGATACTGCTTGGCATTAGAGGGCCCCTGCCCAGGGGAATACTGTCGTTTAAACGCAGGTCCCTGAACCTTCTTCTTAGTTGGCAAGAGAGTACTCTTGCCGTTTGAAATGGTCTGAATGTATTTATCTAGGTCTTCTCCGAAGAGTCGTCCTCCATGGAAGGGGAACCCTACCAGGAGCTTCTTGCATGGGGGCTCAGCCTCCCAGCTTTTTAACCATAAGAGTCTTCTCATATGGATAAGGGATAACGATAAACGTGACGCTTGCTGGATAGAATCCTTGATTGCGTCTACCGTAAAACATATGGCCTTAGGGACATCCGAAAATTTTTCTGCCTGCTGGGCCGGAATAAGTTTAAGCATCTGCTTAAATTGATCCGATAATGCTTGAGCGACCCCAATCGCGGCCACAGCTGGCTGTACTACTGCCCCTGCAGTAGTGAAGGAGTTCTTAAGTAGTGCTTCCAAGCGCTTATCAACTGGATCCTTGAACACCTGTATGTTTTCTATAGGGCATGTTAACGATCTGTTAACACATGAGATGGCTGCGTCCACTGCAGGAGTAGCCCATCTTTTGGAAAAATTTTCTTCCATAGGATATAGGACAGAGAACCTTTTAGGTGGTAAGAAGATCTTATCTGGCTTGTTCCAATCTTGGAACAAAATTCCCTCTAATAGAGGATGGATCGGAAACACAGCATTGCTTTGAGGCGCCCTCAGTGAGCCCAAAGCTGAAACCGTCGATACCTGGAGATCTGGTACTGGCAAGTTGAATGTCCTATGGACCAAGTCCGACAATCCTTGAATCCACCAGCTCTCCCTCAGGGAGACTGCCCCAGACTCCTCTGTATCCGGGTCTTCGATCCCTGAACCTACTTGGTCCGTGTCCAAGAGGTCGTCCAATTCCCCTGAGGAAAGGACCTCCTCTTCTGAGGGTCCGCGCTCGGGCGACGGAGATCTATTCCGCTTACTGCCCCGCATAGCTGCGGATATCATTTTTCCCATGCTTTTCTGCATCTCTTTTAAAGAGGTGAGTAATACCTCCTCCGTGACCATCTTAGGGTTGGACTGACCCGCGTCAGCTCCAGCCCCAGATCCCGATGGCCCCAAGGCTCCCTGTAGGGAAAACAGCGGCATACCATGGTACAATACCGAGGTACAGCTGCTACCTATTGGTATTTGGAACTATAAAAGTTAATTGTCCAAACACCTGTTTGGGGGATAAAAAAATGCTTCCTCTCCCCTAGATGACTTTTTTTTTTTTTTTTTTCGTTTTTGTTTCAAATCCAGGAAAGAAAAAACATTCTGTCCCCCTGAGTAGTATTGCAAAGAAAAACTATGAGATGGAAAAGAAACAGCCTATTTCTAGGCTTGACAAAACAGTCCTCTGAAGACTGCAATATCCTTTCTGGCCACTGTGTGTCCTCGGCGCCCCGTGCTGCCGCTCTGGTCTTTCTCCTCAGTTCCAAAGTATTGATGGAACAAACAAGGAAGGGCCGCCCCTTCCTTTAAGCCACTGACCCGCCCTTCCCCCCCAGCAACCTCAAACAGGAAATGCCCCTCCCGACAGGGGGAGGGGGGGGATTTGGGAGGAAGGGACCTCTCTGTTCCAGCAAACTGCAGCCTGCAGCCTGGAACCATGAGGAGGTCAGCGTTTTGCCTGCTTGCAGGCTCTGAGGAGGAAGACTGAATGGAGCATCGCCTGGAGGCCTGCAGGTAAGCAAAGCTCTCTGACACACACATATATTTTTATATAACACAGGCCCCACTCAATGCTTTTCCAACACTACAAGGGAGGTCACATCTTATGGGGAATAATACATAGAGAGCCATCCTATCTTTATGATATGTGACTAGTTTGCCAGATGCAGTGCATAACTTTAGGCATGTCCCCTGTGACCCCCCAGAAAAAAACCTGCTAAGAACCAAGTTCCGCAAGTTTTCCCCTCACTTACCTGCTCCATGCCGCAGGACTTTGCCAAGCAAGAGGCCCAATCTTCCCCCATCTCCGTGGGGATGTCTAGACCTTCAGGCCCTGGGTTCCTATGAAGGATCCACTGTCCTGGGCCCATATAGCACCCTGGCAACAGAAAACTTTAGGTACCCAAAGGTTTCTAAGTTCTGGGCCCAGGGTCCAGCTCTCTAAAAAGAAAAGCATTATGGGCTATACCCCAAGGGTTTGGGGTCCGGTTACTGACCACTTTAGCGCTGAGGCTTTTTTGGACAGAACCGGTAGCTCACCTAATCCCAAGGATGCGGAGGCAAGCTAAACCATGACTAACACCTAAGACACTGGCGTAAAAACTGAGGTACTCCTCCTATGGGAGGGGGTTATATAGGGAGGGGCATTTCCTGTTTGAGATTGCCAGTGTCTACACCTGAAGGTACTCCATATAACCCTTATAGTAATGAATGCCGCTCTGTGTCCCGTGATGTACGATAAAGAAAAGACCACCACCACAGCACACACTGCTCCTTACCAGAGCCCTAGGAATGACTATCGCAAACAGCAAATGAAGTATGTGCAGCAGGAGAGGGACTTGTCAGAGCGAACCTCAAGCAGGTATTCAGGCGATAAATGGGCATGTGGAAGAGAACTTACAATAGTGTGACATCATTTAAAGGTTTAATGAGTAAAAAAGTATTGCACTTACAGCATATATGAAAACAAACAGCATAAAAAGTTTCGGCCGGTAGTGGAACGAATTCCTCACTCGCGGTGACGTTAGCACGCCTCCTCCCAACGTTTCGTCCAATCAGACTTGTTCACGGGGTATCATACATGCCCATTTATCGCCTAAATACCTGCTTGAGGATCGCTCTGACAAGTCCCTCTCCTGCTGCACATACTTCATTTGCTGTTTGCAATAGTCATTCCTAGGGCTCTGGTAAGGAGCAGTGTGTGCTGTGGTGGTGGTCTTATATGTCACACTGTCGGTTTGCCAGTCACTGGGTGAAATTACATGTAGGTGCTCCATACAGTATCACACTATTTTTGCCTATTTGTTTTTTTCTTGGACACTCTGCTGGAAACCATTGGGAAGATCCTAAAGATCCCGATCCCCTGTGCAGTCCAGGTGTGTGGCTGCTCGCTTGGCCTGATCCATAAGGATCATTTTATCTGGTAAGGGTCATCAATACCAGAGAGTTGTGATCCAGGTCCATTGTTTATCTTCCTTCCAGATCTTCACCATTTCTGAATAAGCTTTTTATGCACTTGATCGTTCACAGAAATGACTTTTATGAATTTATGATTTCAGTTATCACATTTTTATCAAAAAGACTTTTTTGTTTTTATTATTGAGAAAAATATTTATTATTTTTTTCCTTCATCACTGGACTTTTTTATATTTATTCGCGTCCCTTTTTTTTGATGGGATAAACACAATCACTATATTTTGTTAGCGCAACTCCACCTTTTTTTATCCTAGCTCAGTTCAGCCCAAACCTTTTGGAAACTGTAACAAGATAGCAGGTCACTGTCCCAATCAGGAAAAATAAGATAAATTGATCAGACTTTCAGATCTTATCCCACCTCTAGTGCTTGTTAGGTTGCACTAGTAGCTAAGGGATTGATTTCCTGGGACTGATAGGTGAAAGAATTTTGCATAGGATCGTGTCATTAAATTCATATAATATCACATTACAGTTGACATTTTAAAAATAAAATTGATTTAAATTCATTCAAAGACCAGTGCATATGTTTACGTAATTTCTGTAGCCTTAATTACATTGTTTTTTTTATTTTTTTATTTAAGTATTACTATCTAATGGTCTACATAGGAAACTACATTTTTTTTTTTCATGGGCAAACTTTCTCTTGTGCCAAGTAAAATTAAATGTGTAACAGTGACATGTAATCAAATAATGACTTGCCTTCGAGTCTTTACACAATTCAGCAGAGAAATTTATTTTTGACTGTCCCTGCTTTCTTTCAGAAGGTTTAAGGTCAACTGGTATAGAATGACTTCACGTGACAAAGTTAAAGGAGTTGTAAAGCCTCCAGGTTTTTCACCTTAATGCATTCTATGCATAGAGATGAAAAACCTTCTGTGGTGCAGCTGCCCCCTTTTTATTACCTGAACCCGATCATTCCAGCAACGAGAATGAGCCCAGACACTCCAGCCGCTGTCTCAGGTCCTCAGTGGATAGACTGATAGCAGCAGAAGCCATTGGCTTTTTTTGCAGTCAATCAAATCCAGTGACGTGGGAGTCGGGGCGGGGCCGAGTCCTGCTGTCTGTGTCAATGGACGCAGCAGCAGGACTCGGGAGCGTGCCCGCACAGGTGCCCCTATGGATTGCGGCTCTTTGTGGGGGCACTCGATTAGGAGGAGCCAGGAGCGCCGCCGGGGGACCCCAGAAAAACAGGAATTCAGGGAATCAAGGAAAAACTCTTGCACAGACCAGGTAAGAATAACATGGTTGGTATTTTAATAAAATTAAAAAACTAATCTTAACTTGTGGGCTCCATGCTGCACGTTTGGTGGACCTGTCCGCGCATAAGATCCTTTTGGTGGAAGGTATTCCGTTCCATTGGTTCCTTGATTGGGGTAACGGTATCCCCTCATCCCTCTGTAGCTCTGCTAAATCACAGTATTCCAAACTTATCCAAAACTTCACAAGCACTGGCATTTTTTATACTATTGGGTGCCAAGCTGACCATCGCCAAGGCCTGGAAGAGACATGCTGTCTCCTTCCAAGGGTTCAGGAGGAAAGTCTCTTGGATCATGGTACAAGAGCAAATGGTTGCTAAACTTAATGATAGAACAGAGAAATTCAGGACCATCTGGGAGCCCTGGGCCACTTCCTGCAATATCTCTCTCATACCTGGGGTTCGGGGGGAGACTAGAAGGTCTGTATCTATCATAATCTGTGTACGCACCTCTCTTCTATCCTCTCACGTTTTCTCCTTTCTTTTCTCTATTTTCCGCAGCCTCTCTTGGCATGCCTGGGTTAGCCCTCTGTCTCGACGGCTTACTATGAAACTTTCCTTCAGATGCATATTGAGATGGACCATTTTTTTTACTACTAATGGCGGCGATCAGCGATTTTCTTCATGACTGCGACATTATGGCGGACACATCGGACACTTTTGACACATTTTTGGGACCATTGTCATTTTCACAGCGAAAAATGCTATAAAAATGCACTGATTACTGTGAAAATGACAATTGCAGTGAAGGGGTTAACCACTAGGGTGCACTGTAGGGGTTAAGTGTGACCTCATGTGTGTTTCTAACTGTAAGTGGGCGGGGCTGGACGTGTGATGTCAGTGATCGTTGTTCCCTATATCAGGGAACAGACGATCACTGACATTGCCATAGAGAAGAACGGTGAAGGTTTGTTTACACTCACCTCTCCCCGTTCTTCAGCTCCTGTGACCCGATCGCGGCACACCTGCAGGGATCGGATCCGCGAGTCCCGCGAGTGTGGTCACGGAGCTTCGGACCTGGTCGCGAGCTGGGCTCTTAAAGGGGACTTATATATATACGTCCATGTGCCCAGCCGTGCCATTCTACCACACCCAAATGATCTCTAAAGAAACTCATCATCTTTACCAGGGGGTTCAAAAATACACACCAAATTTATCAGTGCTGGGTCAAGAGAGTTAGATAATTTTTAATTATACACTTACTACCTATTATAGAAAAGCCAAATCTTGCTGCATGCATTTTGGTTGTATTGTATTATGAATATCTCTGGTTTTATTATGTGGCTATAAAGTTGTTTATTTACATGCAATGTCATTCCTGTTTTTCTTTTACTGGCTTCTGTCTCCTAATGCCCATCAAATTTATTGACCCCCAATGGTAGTAAATTCTGACATAGTTGCAAATTCAAAGCAATATCAAGACAAAATATGGGGAACACAGGATTGATGAATCAATGCTTTGCAAAAAGAGTACTGCAGATTTTGTATTAATACATCATCATAACTGTGATGTTACCTTTTAGATCTTGCAGGAAGGTAAAATAACTGAAGCATGCTATTCTCTACTACTGCCTGTGTATATCACTTTCAGTTAATCTATACTGTGTCAAAGCAAGTCATATTAATAGGAGAATCAAGATGACCCTAAAGTCTTCCAGATACGACACTAGGTGAAATACAGCTAGGGTTATGAGGCCCGCTGTGTTCATAAAGATAAAATATTGCTGCAATATACAGATTCCAGTTATAACTTCCATGATTAATTACTAGATTTATATATTTGGGGAAAATAATAAATAAACATTACCAATGATGTCACACAACTCAGACATCAGTCTTTTGGTTTAATTTGATGTGCTATTGCCTTTTGCCTGGAGGTACAACAGCCTCCTTGAATGAATACAAATATTGTATTTACCTTGAATGGAAGGAAGGATGATATTAAAATATGAATGATGCCCAACTTTATTTGTATTTAAGATGTGGATTTCGTAATAATCTCAAGAGCTATTGCCTTTGGGCATGACATATAATTGTAATATCTGAAGAGCTGAATTTGACAAACACTGGTACATTGGCCTAAAAAACAATGGAAGTATATTATTGCACAAAATACATGCAACTTGAAATGTGCACCACGTTGGCTGCCTATAAAAGGCCAGGGCTTTAAGCAAGACAAAGGAATGTTCCCTTAGCTTAATGTGGTGAAATTTGCAAATAATACCTAATTATATACAAGAAAATAAAATCACAAAAACACGATTTTTGTGTGCACATAACTGGATGATGGACGCCAGCAGAGCTTCACCACATTCATTAAGTTAAAGTGGATCTTCAGTCATTTTTTTTTAGTAAATCTTCTGCCTTTGTTGTTTTAACCACTTAAGAACCGGACCTTTATGCAGGTAAAGGACATGGCCAGTTTTTGCGATTCGGCACTGCGTCACTTTAACTGACAATTGCGCGGTCGTGCAATGTGGCTCCCAAACAAAATTGGTGTCCTTTTTTTCCCACAAATAGAGCTTTCTTTTGGTGGTATTTGATCACTTCTGTGGTTTTTATTTTTTGCACTATAAACAAAAATAGAGCGACAATTTTGAAAAAAATGCAATATTTTTTACTTTTTGCTATAATAAATATCCCCCAAAAAGATATAAAAAAATGTTTTTTTTCCTCAGTTTAGGCCGATACGTATTCTTCTACCTATGTTTGGTAAAAAAAAAACGCAATAAGCGTTTATCGATTGGTTTGCGCAAAATGTATAGCATTTACAAAATAGGAGATAGTATTATTGCATTTTTATTAATTATTTTTCATGACTGTGACATTATGGCGGACACATCGGCCAATTTTGACACATTGTTGGGACCATTGTCATTTTCACAGATTTTTTTTTTTAATAAAAATGCATTGTTTATTGTGAAAATGACAATTGCAGTTTGGGAGTTTGGCGCTGTAGGGGTTGTGTGTGACCTCATATGTTTTTCTAACTGTAGGGGGCGGGGCTGGACGTGTGATGTCATTGTGTGTTCCCTAATATAGAGAAACACGATCAATCAATGAAGCTGCCACTGTGAAGAACGGTGAAGCTGTGTTTACACACAGCTCTCCCCGTTCTTCAGCTCCGGGACCGATCTCAAGACTCCTGAGGCGATCGGGTCCACGGGTCCTGCGGCCACGGAGCTTCGGACCGAGTCGCGGGCGCGTGCCTGCAACCCACGGCTGGGCACTTAAAGAGGATGTACAGGTATGTGCTTGTGCCCAGCCGTGCCATTCTGCAGGAGGCGGTCCTTAAGTGGTTAACTTTTGATATTAAAGCAGAGTTCCACCCTAAAAACAAACTTTTTTATTAACAGCTTGCCTTTAATGTAAAAAAAAAAAAATGTTTTTTTTTTTTTTTTTTACTCACTTGTATATGGCTGTTACTAGGCAGATTTATTTCGTAATCGGCCTAGTTCCTAGTCCACGGTGGTTAAACTTCCTGTCCTAAGACCCCATTGACTCCTGTGAAATGATTACACTCATTTCCCAGGAGTCTCTGGGCATTACTGTGCCTAAAAATATCAGCATGCACCCCTCTAGGGAAATCCAGGAAGACACAGGAACCATGCCCATAGCTAACATGGAAACGGCCACAAGATCGCTGAGCAGATATCAGGTAAGTGTTTACACTGTTTTTATTCACAGATCATGTTTTTTTTGATAATTGTAAAAGAATATTGAATGTAATGTATTGTGGATTGCAAAGAAAAAAAAAACTATGCCCGCAATCCCGGTTTAAAAACGTATTTTGTCTCCCTCTTCCAGTAAATACATTATACAGCTCACTTCCTGTTTCTTGTCTGGTCATTAGCCTAGGCTTATGACATCATGCGCAGCTCTCTCTCAGTCTCATGAGAGTTTGCCAGGAAGGGAGGGGGGGATAAGTCATAAGAGAGCCAATGAAAGATGCAGGGCTGCAGAGCAGGAGGTAAATCCAGGTAGTGAACAGGAAGCAGCTTCAGGTGCCCACAGTTAAAATGGCTGCAGACAGACTTAGTGGAAGAAGATTTAGGCTTCATTTCCACTGGCGTTTTTACAGCCACTGTTATTAGCCTTTTTTACAGCTTAAAAACGCCTGTCCATATTTATTTATTAATTAGTTTTTTAACGTCTGGCGTTTTTACAGCTCTACTCTGGAGCTTCAGAACGCCCTGGTCCTGCATTTTTTTTACAGCTCAAAAACGCCTATGCCATTTGCAGCTCAAAAACGCCTATGTGGGCATGATGCCATAGAATAACATGGACAGGCGTTTTTAAGCTGTAAAAAACGCTCAGAAAACTGGCTGTAAAAATGTCAGTGGAAATGAAGCCTTATGCAGCATATTTGGCAAGTACAGAATCACAGTGAATATTAAATAATATGCAATGTGGTTGGAAGCAAGCTTCAGAATGGCAAAGATGTTTTTATTACAAATGATGTGAGCAGACTGCAGTTCCTCTTTAAGTGAGCAGCCTATTTGCCTTTAAAAAAGCCTCAAGGTTTCTTTAAAACTGCCTTTTTACTGGCATAGAACTTTATTAGTATGCTTCTAACCAAAATGATCAAAGTATCTGAATAACACAATGCTGTGTTGCCTTATAAGAAGTAGTGAAATTCACACTTCCATTGGAAAATTACAGCTGGAAAATTAATAGTTGAATCTCTAAGTAATTTGAGGCATTACATACCGATTCTTTGTTGTGTTATGCCCATTGCTGCCCAGCTCATTATGCACTAAAGACATTAAGTCCATGCCTAGAACTGCTACCTGAATTTACCTGCCCCCTCAAAGAAGATAGTATGTGAATATATATATATATATATATATATATATATATATATATATATATATATATATATATATATATATATATATATATATATATATATATATATATATACACATACACACACATTATATATATATATATATATATATATATATATATATATATATATATATATATATATATATATATATATATATATATATATATAACATACATATACACACACACACACACTCAAATCTAGATTGTAGCATGCAATGGATTATGGGAAGTTATTATTATATGATGTTTATGCAGATAAATCACTAATGTTTAATAAGTCATGATCTTTTAATATATAACAAGACAGGGTTTTTAAAAATCCTTAAGCCATTTAAATCCATCTAAATCCATGAGGCATGTCTTAGAAAAAATAAAATAAAAAGCAACATATTTGTTGCTTTGTAATGCTCCGAGTTTATTTGTATACCCCACCCTTTATTTAACCGGAACATATCATTTTCATATGTAAATATTATATGGAGAAAAGTTAGTCACTTGGGTAAGAAACATTTTTTTTTTTTTTATAAATTTCTAAATAATGGATTTAGCAAAATTATCAGCATTTTTTACAATCCAACTACATAGCCAGTCTACAGAATGTGGTACATTTTGTAAATAAAGACAACCTAGAAGTCAGTGATTTGCGATGCAATCCAGAATAAAAAGATGGCATACATAAAAAAAAACAATATCATACTGTATACTGTCATCACATTGCTTAACCACTTCCCGCCCGGTCAATAGTAAATAGACGGAGATAGAATCTAGAGTGGGGGCGCTGCTGAAGTGTGGTGGTATATGTGTCCTTGTTTTCAGTGTGCCACTAAAATGTTTTAAAAATGTCGGGCACCTTACTCTGGTGGACTCATGGAAAAAAACCTCCAATAGGATTTATAAGGTCCCTAGGTAATGAAATTTTGTAGGAAAAAAGTGCCCACTGGTTGATATACAAGTGGTGTGAAAGTGCTTGACCAGTGGTGATCTGGAGGTAGGTGTTCAAGGATAATACAACCCATTTGACGTCCCTTCTGCACCTTGACTGAGGTGTGTAAATAGGTGTTAGTGTTGGATATAAACAATATTACAAAAAAAAAAATAATAATAATATGTTTGCTGCTACTGATGCTATTGCAATACTGCCCTCAACATTTTTATTGTGGAGTGAGATGGTGTTAAGGCTCCATTTTCTCAGTTTAATGATATTTCTAATTAAATGTATTTATTTACGTTGTGAAATAGTTACATAAAATATTGAATTCCTTGTTTTGAGAAAAAAAAATTGAGCAATGATATATGAGAACCATGGTACATAGGCACACTTTAATGACCTTCTGGGCTATGGGTGAGTGGTCAAACATCCAATGTCCACGTAAGGGACACCAGACTATAGCTTGGAACAAAAAGGAACACTGTTCAACTGTGTACTGCTCTTGTCATGAAAAGATCTCCACACCACTGCTCATGCAAGGAAGGTAGTCATTAACCAAGCTGATGGTATCATAAAAGGTCTATTATTGACTAGAAAAATGACCTTACATATGTTCCTTGCTTCCTGTACACAATGAAACTGTGCTTCTCCCTTGTGAGTTAATGTTCCCTGAGGGATACTCAGTTAAAAGATCACTGTAATCTTGTGAAAGGAAGATCCTGTGTCCTGGTGTCTAATTTGCTGTTATCTTTGCAAATAGCTTATCAGAAAAAAAATCATTTTTGGTTGCAGTCAAAGTAACCATTTAGTTTACAGGCCAAGTTAAAATATGTATATGGAAAATGACAATAGAATATAGATCATTAGAATATTTATATTGCAATTATTTTAAAAGTGAGCAGCACCTTCAATTTCCCTTCTGAGGCCCCGTACACACGACAGAGTTTCTCGGCAGAATTCACCGAGAAACTCGGTCAAAACCCGGATTCTGACGAGAAACTCTGTCGTCTGTACAGTTTTGGCTCGATGGAGCCGCCGAGGAACTCGACGAGAAAATAGAGAACATGTTCTCTATTTTCTCATTGTTCTATGGGAGAAGGCGGCCCGCCGAGCTCCTCGGCGGCTTCATCCCAAAACTCGACGAGGAACTCGACGTGCCAAGCACGTCGAGTTCCTCTGTCGTGTGTACGGGGCCTAAATGTTTTTTTTTTCTTTGTCTGAATTTCTCACTTCCTGTTTCTCCTCAGTAAGCTTTCCAGCATCATCCGAGTGGTGGTTAGTCAGCAAGAACAGATTACTGAACAGCTTACTGAGGAGGAACAGGAAGTGAGAAATTCAGACAAAGAAAAGAAAGAAAAGAAAAACATTTAGAAGGGAAATTGAAGGAAAAGGTAAGTGAACCAACAATGCACTAGCTTAAAGGAACCGATTTAGAAAATAAAAAACAAACCTTTACAACCCCTTTAAATCACAAAGATGAGAATCTGGCCATAGATGGACAAATGTCTCCTTTAACCACTTGACCTCCAGAAGATTTACCCCCTTTCATGACCAGGCTTATTTTTTGTGACGCTGCACTGCGTTACTTAAACTGACAATTGTGTGGTCATACAACGCTGTACCCATATAAAAATGTATGTTTTTTTTTTGTTTGTTTTTTCCACAAATACAGCTTTCTTTTGGTGTTATTTGATCACCACTGCATTTTTTTTAAACTAGAAAAAAAAAAAGATCAACTATTTTGAAAAATATAAATAATATTTTTTTTTTTTTACTTTTGGCTATAAAACATAACCAATATTAAAAAAAAAAAAAAATCTTCATGAATTAGGCCAATATGTATTCTGCTACATGTATTGGCTAAAAAAAAATCCCAAAAAGTGTATATTGATTGGTTTATGCAAATGTTATAGTGTCTAAAAAAATATAGGATACATACTGAAATTTGTATTTATTTTATTTTTATACTAGTAATGTTTGTATACTAGCATAAACTACCATATTTTCCGGCGTATAAGACAACTTTCTGGATGCAAAAACATGCATCCAAAGTCGGGGGTCGTCTTATACGCCGGGTACGGTCTCCGTGCTGCGAGAGCGTCAATGATTTAAAAGACGCTCGTTCTCTTCAGAGTGTTCTGTGATAGGCGGAACACAAATCTTCCCAGCAGCGCCTCTGTTCTGTGTTCCTCCTATCACAGATGCCTTCTCATCCTCGGACAAGATGAGAAGACTTCCGTGAAAGGCGGAACACAGAACAGAGGCGCTGCTGGGAAAATTTGTGTTCCGCCTAACACAGGACAGTCTGAGGAGAAGGCGTGGCTTTCAAATCATCGACGCTCGCGCTCGCAGCACGGAGACTGTCACCGCCTGCAAAAAAGTGAGGGGCAAGTGATGGCACAGTGAGGGGCAAGTGATGGCACAGTGAGGGGCAAGTGATGGCACAGTGAGGGGCAAGTGATGGTACAGTGAGGGGCAAGTGATGGCACAGTGGGGGCATATAATGTAATGGCACAGTGAGATTTGAAAAAGCCTGTTTCTGTCAGCGGTTCTGGCTACCCCTCAGCTTCCAGAAAGACTAGTAGGAAGGGGGTAGTCTTATACAGTGAGTATATCCCAAAACCAAAAATGTTCCTGGAAAATTAGGGGGTTGTCTTATACGCCCAGTCGTCTTATACGCCGGAAAATACTGTAGTATAATTATGTTTGGGGCAAACAATCTGACACTTACACTTTTCGGGAACCAGTGATAAGGTTACAGTGATCAGTGGTAAAAATATGCACCATCACTGTACTAATGACACTGGCTGGTAAGGGGTTAAACATCTAGGGTGAGCAAATGGGGTAACTGTGTACCTAGCCAGTGTTTGTGTTTACAATGTGTGCTGCTTTAACTAGGGGAAGAGATTGATTTGAGTGCCTGTTTTGCAGGAACACTGAATCTATCCCTTCACCCCGTCAGAAAAGGACACTGCCTTGTTTACACATAGGTAGAGTCCAATTGGGAGTCTCTGCCCGACAATTGGTGGGTACTTGCAGACATTGAGTGTCTGGTACCCGCAGATCAGCTTATGCTGCGAGTTATCAAAACAGGAGTGGTGCAGAAGTGACGCCCTCTGCAGGCAAAAATGTGGGATCACACATACATATTATATGTGTATATATATATATATATATATATATATATATATATATATATATATATATATATATATATATATATATATATATATATATATATAATGATCTAGCACACTGCTGCTATAGGGCGCTGAAGTATGTGGTTAAAGCCTGGTTGTGCCTTTGCCAACAATGAATCAGATACATTGATGGTGCAGGCAATGCAAGTTTTCAAAAGTCTTACATTTAGTGAGCTTTTAACTGCTCCCCAGAACCAGTATAAAACCCTATCCCCGAAGAGTTGAGCTTTGGAGACCACGGTTATTTGTATGTTAGCAAACTCACATTCTGCCAAGTCAAAGCTAGAGCTGTGCAACTAACAGGAAGCATGACAGTGATAGGTGTTGGACTAATGTAGAAAGACTGTTGCTCCCAAACTGATAGCTGCAGTCTTTTGTGCAACCTACTGTCTCAGGGAAAACATGTTCTTGGTACTGGAGTTAAATTAAAAGCCCCAAAAATGCAAGAAACGTTCAAATGTATTTCTCTGAACCATCAATTGATCTAAATTAGTTTTAAATGAAAGTACAACTGAGCTATAAGACCAATGGATGGGGGAATATTGAAACTACTCTGAAATGGCTTCATCCTGGTCCTCCCACATAAGAGGAGTGGTGTCTTCAGGTCAACACCGCTCTCCTGAAGAAACAGATTTTTTTTTTTCAAAATAGAGGCACACCAAATAATTCTACAAAATTTGGGAGCCCTGGCTGTCGGTACCAGATTTAGCTCCTTTTTTCTATGGACTCCCATAGGATGCTACAGAGCTGTTAACACATTTATTGTGAATAATGTATCATTTTTACTAGGACACCAATATTTTCTTGTCTTACGTTTGAGGAGCTTAGATGAGAGTTTGGTATATGTTGCTATTGCATGCTACAATAATACTGTATACAGGCAAATGGTACACTATGGATAGCTCATTGCTGGAAGCCTCCATGTATCCTGAGACCATATGAGAGAAATTTTGTTTGTTTTGTATTAAGACTGCAATGAGACCCAATGTGGTTTCTACCTTAAGAGATTATTATTATTATTATTATTATTATTATTATTATTATTATTATTATACAGGATATATATAGTGCCAACAGTTTGTGCAGCGCTTTACATCAGGGAAGACAGTACAGTCACAATACAAATCAATACAGGAGGGATCAGAGGGCCCTGCTCCTTAGAGCTTACAATCTAGAAAGGTTAGAGGTGTAGTTAACACCTTGTTTGCTCCTCTTATTCAGGAAAAGGAAGGATGGACTGGATCACACAGATTTTCCAACTAGTACTTTTGTCCCTAGAAAACAGTGGTCATCACCTAAATTAAACGTGCCCCTTCTGTCTTCACAATTTTTAGTTGGTCTTTAAATTGGTTCTCCAACAAAACAGCACCTCCATAAATATTCTTTGATCTGTAGATATACACCAAACTGGAATCCTCACTCCCAACATATTTTCATGTCTCATTTACCATTCCTCCAAGCCTATGAACATTCTATCAAGCACTCATTTTCAAAAAGCCTGCATCTGATTTTCTTGTTTAGAAGGAACAGAACTTTCTTAGAGCAGAAATGAAAGGTGTTTACATTTTTCCCAGATTTCTCCTGTATGTGTGTTAAAACTCCGGGAAAAAGATGTCTGTGTTGATAATCTGTATCTGTGTTGTTAAAATTACATTTAAGGTTTATAATTTACATAAGACAATCATATGTGGAGTGCAGGCTCCTTCTAGTGTTCTTGTTTGGTATTGCTGCAGTGTTTTGTTTATGTGATTACTGTATGTGTAGTTAAGGAAGCTGTTGGTAAGCAGGGAATTCTGGGTAGAATCTTCGCAGGAAGTGAACCAGCCACCATTCTTTGAGAAGATACTGTAGAAAGCAGGACATGTCTTTCTCAATCTATTGCCATCAACCCTTAGCGACCTTAAAAAGTAAGGGCCAGATTCTCGTACATCGGCGTATCTTTGCGGCGGGCGTAACGTATCCGATTTACGTTACACCTCCGCAACTTAGACGGGCAAGTGCTGTATTCTCAAAGCACTTGCTCCGTAAGTTGCGGCGGCGTAGCGTAAATCGGCCGGCGTAAGCCCGCCTAATTCAAATGTGGGACAAGGAGGCGTGTTTTATGTTAATGTATAATGTGTTTTATGTTAATGTTCTGTGATGCGCCGTCCGTGGAAATCTCCCAGTGTGCATTGCTCCTAATACGCCGCAAGGACGTATTGGTTTTGACGTGAATGTAAATTACGTCCAGCCCCATTAACGGACGAGTTGCGCAAACGACGTAAAATTTTAAATTTTTGTCGCGGGAACGATGGCCATACTTAACATTGGTACGCCGCACTTACGCCACCATATAACAGGGGTAACTTCACACCGGGAAAAGCCCAACGTAAACGGCGTAACTGTACTGAGACGGCCGAACGTACGTTCGTGAATTCGCGTATCAAGCTGATTTACATATTTTGACGCGAAAATCAGCGCACACGCCCCTAGCGGCCAGCATAAATATGCAGTTACGATCCGACGGCGTAAGAGACTTATGCCTGTCGGATCTAGGGGAAATCTATGCGTAACTGATTCTAAGAATCAGGCGCATAGATATGACGGTGCAACTCAGAGTTACGACGGCGTATCTCTTCTGAGAATCAGTCCCTAAGTTTGTCTTATCTCATTGTGTATTGTATATTGTTGTTTCTGTAATGTATGCTGTATTGTATGCAATATTGTACTTATTGAGGTCTATTTCTGTTATTTTGTAGTTTCACCTGACTTGTTCTAATAAAACTGAGGTCAAAGAAATATGGTATCTGAAGTTTATGGGACAAGAATGTTTAGCTATATGTCCTAGAGACAGAGCACCCCCAGAGTAAAAGAAAGAGCACAGGTGAGACTTGCTAAAGCTAGTTCAGGTGTTGGATTGATTTGTTGCATTAATATATGCAAGAGAACACAAAGTATTCTGGATTGTGGCAAATAAAAGAAAAAAAAATGCTGGTGGCTGGGGGAATGCTCATTTCTCTCAGCTACTGAATGCATCTCAGCTTTCACTTTTGTGTGTGTGTGTGTGTTTATATATATATATATATATATATATATATATATATATATATATATATATATATATATATATATATATATATATATATACACACACACACACACACACACACATACATACATACATACATACATACATATACACACAGACACATTTATTCTTGTTTTTGTAAACAGTTTTCTGAAAAGTGACTATATTTTTACTTAATAAGAAAGTGAAACCTCTATTTATTTTTTAAAAGATATTTATAGAGCAAGTAATTCAGAATTTTGACAGTTTCCTAGATTTCTTCTTTTTTGCTTGTACAGCTTATTTGTATTGACAGAATTTTTACATGAGGCACTTTATCAGACCCTAGACATAATACACATATCCTTAAAGTGGTATTAAATCCAAAAGCAAACATTTTGCAGTTCACCAATTCTTAGATGTAATGGCTGCATTACTTTTAATGTTGGGCTCTTTTTCCTTTATTTTCACCTCCCCCTCTGGACAGTAATAGGTAGATTCAGGTACATTGGCCTAAACTTGCGGCGGCGTAGCTTAGCGTGTTTAGGCTACGCCGCCGTAAGTTAGCTAGGCAAGTACATGATTCACAATGTACTTGCCTGCTAAGTTACGGCGGCGTAGCCTAAAGCGGGCGGGCATTAGGGTGCCTAATCCCAGCGTGCATTGCGGCTAAGTACGCCGCACGGGCCTAATGATTTCGACGTGGACGTAAAGACGTAAATCCCGATTCACGAACGACTTGCGCAAACGACGTAAAAAGTTCGAATTCCGACGCGGGAACGGCGGCCATACTTAACATTACTATTCCAACTAGGGCCTAGCTCTAACTTTAGGCGGCCTATCTCTAACGTAAACGGCGTAAAAGTACTGCGTACGTTCGTGAATCGGCTTATCTACTAATTTACATATTACATATTCTACGCCGACCGCAATGGAAGCGCCACCTAGCGGCCATCCAAAATATTGCAACCTAAGATAGGACATCGCAAGCCGTCGTATCTTAGATATGTTTAAGTGTATCTCTGATTGAGAATACACTTAAACATAAGCCGGCGTAGATTCTGAGTTAGGTCGGCTTATCTACTGTCAGGACACTCTGTACTTTGCAGATAGAGAAAGGAGCTGTGTGTTAGTGGGCGTCCTGACACACCTGCTCGCCCCCTCAAGAGGCTTTCTCTACACCAGAGAGAAAGTCTTGCATTACTGTGTGGAGTTACAGACAGAAGAACAAAAAGTGAGGATTTCTCAGAAGAAATAAGGACATTTAAAAGCAAAATGGAAGGATGAGGTAAGTGAAGGAGGACTGCACTAAGGTAAAGGAAGCTATTTTACTGAAAAAATACCTTTACCACCCCCTTTAAGTTACTATATGCCTATTTTATTTTTGTTTGTTTTGTTTTTAATCAATGCATTTATAAATGTTAATTTAATCAGCAGATTAACATGTATGTACTTCTTTTAAAAGATAGTGCTTTACTAAATGTTTGAGGTTGGAGCATATTTTCATTCAACATTTATAAATTAATATATTTGTTATAGAATATGTGTATGTTAATGAAACTGAATACTTCTAAGCAAAAGTCAGATCATGCATATTTGACAGTTTAAGGAAATATGCCATTTCCCTTGTCCTTTAAAACAAAATGAGCAATTCATAGTTACACAAAGCATCTTAATATACACAATTAATTTCACACTGATATGAAAAAAACATCTGGCATTTCTAACAAATTATCCAAAAATACTTGTTTCAGATTACATGGGATTCTATTTGGGAAAAAAAATTAGGACTACACAACAGAACTACTTAACTTGTATTTTGTGTGCTTTTGTGAATTTGCCCTGTGCACTCCAGTTTCCCCCCACAGTCCAATAACTTACTTGTACATTAACGGATCTTTTCATAACATTGGCAGAACAGACTAAACCAGAAGATATCTCAAATGTTACAATGTGCACTCACTTTTGGCCCGTGTTGACAGTTGACAGGCCGAGGTTAAGTCAAGGCAAGGTGCAGAGTTGACAGACATCACATAAAGTGTTTGTTAATCCAACATTTCATATTCCTGATATGTGCCTGTTGTACCATGTACTTGTATGAGTAAGTATTTGTATTGCATCCTTTGTGTGAAATCTCTGCTGTTTCTGCCAGTCTGTTTTCTTATTAAAAACTGACCACACTTAGCAGGAGATCACACTGTGGTCAGTTCTCTAGACAGGGTGTATAAAAATTGACGATTCATTTAAAAATAAAAATAAAATCAGATTTTATTTAAATAAAAAAAAATAATTCTGTACCAGGGTCTAAGGCCGCGTACACACGACCGGTCCAAACCGATGAAAACAGACCGAAGTCCAGTTTCATCAGTCCAAACCGACCGTGTGTACGGCCCATCAGACTTTTGTCCTTCAGACCAAAGTTTTAGAACTTGCTTTAAAATCGAACCGATGGATGGCTGAACATCGGTCAAAAGCGATGGTTAGTACACAAAAGCATCGGTTCAAAACCCGCGCATGCTCAGAATCAAGTCGACGCATGCTTGAAAGCATTGAACTTTGTTTTTTTCAGCACGTCGTGTGTTTTACGTCACCGCGTTCTGACCCGATCGGTTTTTGAACTGATGGTGTTTACGCACATCAGACCATCAGTCTGCTTCAGTGTTGAACCGATGAAAACGGTCCTTTGGACCATTCTCATCAGATGGATCGACCGTGTGTACACGGCCTTAGTGTGAAGAGCCCTTGTGCAAACAGTAAAAATTAAAGTCAAACCTCCTAAGCAGCTTATAAACCTTGTCATCGTTCTGCACACAGCTTGAAGTGCTTTATTCCTCTCCTGAGGAACAAAATGGCAGCAGGCCATAAAAGAGACCCAGTTTGGGAATATGTTATTGACGTTCCTTTACCTATTGGTAAAGCAGGTATTCATGCAAAATGCAAGCAATGCGACAAAGAAATGCAAGGCATGGTGGCTCAAATGGAAAAACATCATGAGAAGTCGTGCTGTGAAGAAAGGACCGTGTTTTTTTTTTTTTTTTTTTATGTGGACCCAGCTAAAATATTCAGTTAAAGTTATTTTGTTTGTTTCAAAGATTTTTTTTTTTTATGCACTTCAGTAACTAAACATTTATCTTTAATTAAATACAAGAAATTTTAATATAATATTGTTTTAATTAAATAAAATAATTTGAGTATTTCTATAGCTATTTATGATTAACCTAAAATCAGTTCTGATATCAATGTTTTACTGACCTGACAGCTTATTATTCTAAATAGGAAAGCTTTGTTTTGTTTGCAAATATTAAATATTCTAACTACCAGCATGAACGAGTCCATTTTTTTTTTTTTTTTTTTACGTTTCACTGGTTTTAAAGTGAGTGAGTGAGTGAGTGAGAAACTTATATAGCGCAGCACATGCGAACTGAATCGCCTCTGGGCGCTTGGTATCCATTCCCTGGGCTCTCAGAAGAGATGGGTTTTGATCTTTCTCCTGAATGCCAGGTGGTTTACCTCCAGCCGGATACTGGTTGGTAGAGTGTTCCATAGTCTGGGTCCTTGGACCGCATATCTTTGTTCTCCTTTGGACTTGTATCTGCTTTTGGGTATCTGGAGTAGATTTTGATTGGTGGATCGCAGAATGCGATTGGTGTTGTGAGCTTTTAGTTTTTCGCATTAGGTATTGGGGGGCATTTCCCAGAATACACTTATGCGTTAGACAGAGAGCTTTGAAAGTGATTCTGTCTTTTACTGGCAACCAATGAAGGGATCTCAGTGAAGGCGAGATTGATTCCCATGTTTTTTTTTCCCAGTCACAAGTCGAGCGGCCGTATTTTGAACGACTTGCAGACGAGTGATTTGGTACTTTGGGAGTCCAAGATAGAGGGCATTTGCATAGTCAAGTCTGGAGTTGATAATTGTTCCCACCAAGACTGCTATGTCTTTTTTTGGGATAAAGGGGGTGAGTCTTCGTAGTAGGCGCAGCAGATGGTGCGATCCGCTGACTACTAACCCTATTTGTGCATCCAGTGTCATGTAGGTGTCGAAGATAACTCCAAGACTTTTGACTTTGGTGCTAGGGGTGATGGTTTGACCCAGAATGGGTGGGGGCGTCCATGTTATTGCACAAAACAGAGCCTCGGGGCATTGCCCGGCTCGAGGTAAACAACAAAACAATCTATGATTATCTGCACTCAGCTCAGTTAGAAGAAGTACACCGTTAAGAAACACGTTTTGAAAAAAAAAATACAACAGAAGGGCCTCTGCATTACCCATGGTGCAGCACACTACAAACAATAATGAATATTACATTAATTTTCCCAGATAACCACTGAGATAGAATCACCCAATAACTACAGGTGGAACGCAAAAAAAAAAAGAATATTGTGCAAAAGTTCACTTCTGCACCATATTAAATTTTTTGGAGTTTCACCTGTAAATCACCAGATACTATGTGGCCGTGAATGGAGATAGCCATAAGTCCCACATCTTGTTGAACTTTCGAGAACACCCATGAGATTCATAAGTTGTTTTATAAAGAGGTGTTACCTTATTTTCCTGTATTTTCCAAAATTGTAAGCTTGGGGCCTCCTTAGACTTCCACTTTAAGGTAATGGTCTTACAGGCATAAAAAAACATCAACCTGAGAATGGTCCTAAGAGCCCACCGGGGGATCAATGCACCCACCAGCCCGAGCAAACATACACCAACATTCAAGGGGATCTCAACAGTGGTGAGCTGTGTGATAAAACCAGTAACATCAGACCAAAATGTTTTATTTTCTGTGCAGGTCCAGAAAATGTGGTGAAAATCTGCTTTTAACTTCAGCCTGTTCAATTAAGCTTTGACAAAAGACCCAGAGGCCGATTGGTTTCTATGCAAAGCTGCACCACTCTCTCTTTCTTTAGTAAATCAACCCGACTGATCTTTTGTTTTGTGTATGTAAACGCTTCTTACAGTAGCATCATCAAATGGAACCAGAACTCTGCTAGAGGAGGGTGATGAGTTATTTTTAAATGTAATTTTTGCATCATCTGAATAAGCCCCAAAGTAGTGCATGAACCTTTTCTAAAGTCAGAGCGACTTGTCTGACATGTCATGCAACTTGGCCATCTCACAAGTCGGGTCCCATGTCCCAACAGTGTAAACTGAGCCTAAATCAGAATAGGAAAACATGTACTTAAACTGTTTGTTACACCAACACTTCATATTCCTGATAAGTGTCTGTTGTACCACATGCTTGTATGAGAAAGTATCCTGTTCCCTTTGTATTACTTCCTGTATGTGAAATTCCTTGTGTTCCTGCTAGCCCCTCTGCTTTCCTATTAAAAACGGAACACACTAAGCAGGAGATAACACAGTGGCCAGTTCTCTAGCTATGCTAGGAACTCAGGCTGCTCTCCTCCTGCAGTAAGCTTCAATTCATGTCAAGTGGCTAAGTTGTTAACACTTTTACATAACATATCTTATATCTTGGGTTCAAATCCCACTAGAGACACAATGGGGGTTATTTACTAAAGGCAAATCCACTTTGCACTACAAGTGCAAAGTGCACTTGAAAAAGCACTGAAAGTACACTTGAAAGTTCAGTCGCTGTAGATCCAAGGGGGGACATGCAAGGGAAAATAAAAAACAGCATTTTAGCTTGCACATGATTGGATAATAAAATCAGCAGAGCTTCTCCTCATTTCAGATTCACCCCTCAGATTTACAGTGACTGCACTTCCAAGTGCACTTTGTACTTGTAGTGCAAAGTGGATTTGCCCCCAATGTCCACATGAAGTTTGTATATTCTTCCTGTGTTCATGTAGGCTTCCCCAAGATGTTGGATAAACCAAAGGCATATTGAGATGCTTATAGGCTGCCACCAGATGTGGTTCTGCTGCAATATGTGTACAACAGTTGTAGAAGTGCAAGCTTTTTGGGAACATGCAGTGATATGAATACGGTTATATGTGCTCTGCAAAGCACTGTGTAATATGCTGCTGATATATAAATACTAGAGATAAAAAACTGAGAAACAATGCAATTGTTGAGTTTCCAATCTGCTGAAAAAAGGCACGGTTCACCAAGAGGTAGGGGGGAATGGAATGTAGGGTGAAGACAGATTGCTATCTAATAGTCAATGTACCATATGCTTATAAATACTGCATGTAAGTATCATATGATGAAGATGGCAAGACAGATGCTTTTCAGTTGAAATAAAGCAATGTGTCCCTCTAATTTTGTTTCTTATCCAGAGTTATATATATATATAAAATAAAAATGAAATCTAATGCAGTTTGGAAACTTGTTTATCCAGCACTGCTCAAAGCTAATATAGAAAAAAGAAAGACTATGGTGGAGATAAACTAATTTCCACCTGTTTCTGCCTACTGCATACATGCTAACTCAATTTAGATTGATCGGATTATGTGTGCAGACTTACTTCACTGGCACATGCTACTCTATCCATTTGGGTAATTTCACGAGCTCTCTTTGTAAGATGAAATAATGACACAATGGGCTTTTAATTTTATTCTAGATGTTCAATTGTCTTTTAGTTTTAAAAATCATATAGTTTGGCACACAAGACTGTGCAAAAACAAAGGAAACATGTGGAAAGAACTAATGAATAAACATGGTTTTAAATAAACAAACAGCTGTCAATTTCTCACAGTTTGTAGCTAGAATTGAGTGACTTCCTTCACAAATCCAGCCAAGTCGGCAAATTTTACATTTTGTGATTCACAAGAAAATGTTGGTTTGCCTGATTTGCAGTGATTCACACAATTCAGGAATACAGCCAATCTCCAGCCCAGCATCAATGCTGGAAAGTACCTTTCCAGGAATCGATATGAGTTGTACACCTTCAAATATTGAGAGTTTAGAGTGAAAAGGGGCAACAAGGGTACAAATCATTCCTGTGCATCCACTAATCAGAAAAAGTGACTCAAAGGGAAAAATAATATATATTTTTTTTTTACATCAAAGCAGAATATATGGGAAATATATGGGAAAATATGGAAGTTTAATGTTAAACATAAATGAAAGTAAATATTGCCCAAGTAGATTTGTGTTTTAGTTTGTTGTTTGTATTACAGGGGGTCCCCGACTTACGAAAGCCCAACTTACGAACAACTCCTACTTACGAACGGGACGTATCACCCGTTCTGTGCATGCACGGCCATTCAAAAAAACATCGGAAAACAAACGTAATTGCCGTTCTGTGCATGTGGTTTCCGACTTACGAACATTTTTGACTTAAGAACAAACCTAAAGTCCCTAACTTGTTCATAAGTTGGGCACCCCCTGTAATAAGAAATCATGTGTGTGTGTGTTGTGGTTCCCAATTCTCACTTCCGGTTTCGGTTATATTGTCATTTAGATCCTGTCTTATCATTTAGAGCTGGTCTTGTTTAAAGGGGTTGTAAAGGTACAATTTGTTTTTCTAAATAGCTTCTTTACCTTAGTGCAGTCCTCCTTCACTTACCTCACCCTCGATTTTGCTTTTAAATGTCCTTATTTCTTCTGAGAAATCCTCACTTCCTGTTCTTCTGTCTGTAACTCCACACAGTAATGTGAGGCTTTCTCTCTGGTGTGGAGTGTCATGCTCGCCCCCTCCCTTGGACTACAGGAGAGTCATGACGCCCATTAAAAAAACAGCTCCTTTCTCTATCTGCAACATAGAGAGCGTCATGACTCTCCTGTAGTCCAAGGGAGGGGGCAAGCACAACACTCCACACCAGGGAGAAAGCCTTGCATTACTGTGTGGAGTTACAGACAGAAGAACAGGAAGTGAGGATTTCTCAGAAGAAATAAAGACATTTAAAATCCAAATGGAAGGATTAGGTAAGTGAAGGAGGACTGCACTAAGGTAAAGGAAGCTATTTAGGGAAAAAAAATTGTAACACCACAACCCCTTTAAGCCTACGCTATTGAGGGTCATGTGTGCTGTGTCTGCGCAGGCACAGCAGCCCATTCATTATGGCTGTGTCACAGAAGAGCTCTAACCAATTAAAACCACTTTGAACTCATCCCAAGTTAATATTTTCCAACAGGCTAAGAATAGTCAACGGCAAGGATGAATAAGAAAGCTGGGCAGTAAGCAAATCACAAGGGAGAGTTTCCATACAGTAGTAGATATAAAGCAATATATTTACTGATAAACTAGAATAAAGCTTAGAATCTGTGGCTCAAACTACAAATGTCTGAATAAAATAGAAGGGAGGTTTAATTTAAGCATTAGGACACAGAAATGTGGTTGGTGGCTGATGTTTCATCCAAATGCAAATCTTCAAATGGCAAAGGAACAGAGTGTGTGTTCCAGAATATAAGAAAAATCAAAGCACAATATACTGTAGATATTTATGCTAACACATTCATCATTGGCAGCACCAATACACCAAATGCACAAACCATTTTATCGGACTGGTCTCCTTTGGATCATATAATTTGTATATTTTCAAATTAAATATTTTACAAAATAATTTGAATGCCTTTTTTACTACAAAGTTAATGTATCTCCTACACAGTACAAATGTACACAATGGGGGTTATTTACGAAAGGGAAAATCCACTTTGCACTACAAGTCCAAAGTGCACTTGAAATTGCACTGCAAGTGCACTTTCAGTGCAATTTCAAGTGAAGTTTGCACTTGTAGTGCAAAGTGGATTTGCCATTAGTAAATAACCCCCAGTGTGTCACTACATAATTAGTAACTCCACCTTAAAAGGACTGTCCAGAAGGGACAGTACACATTTTCATGTTTCCTACACATTGTGCTGTTCTGAGTGTTGCCTGCAGCATTTGTTAGGCATTCACTTCAGTAGCTGGGGCCGCTAGAAGAGTGATAACAGCATGACCCAATGGCCATCAAAATGGTTGAGTGAATGTACCGTAGCTTAACCACTTCCAGCCCAAGGTTGTTATAGGACATCCTGGACTTTGAGTGGGGACATCTGAATGATGCCTGCAGCTATCATTCAGATATCATCTTTTACGACTGGTGATTCTGTGCACCGTAAGAACAATCATAGCGGCAGATTGATCATTCTTACAGGCGGCAGGAGGGGACATCCCCCCTCCCGCTGCCCTCTGGTGCTTCTACCGCAGTGGTTCTCAACCCCCCTATGCCATGACCCCTTGATAACATTTTCCAAGTTGTGGGGACCCCAAAAGTAAAATTATTTTCATAGCGTGGGTTGTCAGCACCCAAGGCAAGACAAATAATTTGCGCCCCTAACCCATGGACATTTAGCGCTCTGAGTCCCTTACACTTGTACAGTATTAAAACCCCTTACAGTACATTTAAGGATGTACCACTTTTTTTCTTTGTTTTCCTTTCTTTCCCTTTTAATTGTCTCTATCCTAATTTTAATTGTTTTTGTTCCCCATCCCTCTCTCTAGCCATCTTTTTTGTTCTCTTATTCTTTCTCTTCCTTTTTCTTTGTGCTTTCTGATCAGCCAGCTTAGGTGCTCTCGATCAAAGTCATCTGCTGATCTGATAACTGTAGTGGGGACTTTTAATGGCAACTATAATCACAGGTAGTGTTACTCACTGTTTCTCCGACTTTGTGGTGTCTCGTAGCAGTGACACCTATGATGAAATCAAGAGATAGGGTCTCCTCCAGCCCCTCCCACTTCACATTCCTCACCAGTTAGTTGACCTCCAGTCTCTGCCCTCAGCCATGAACTGAATGGGCAGCTGCAAAGAAGCTAAGTGGAAGGTTGCAGGCTCAAGGAACAGCCCAGCTGGGTGGCCACGGGCTCTGGGGACAGCCCTGCTGGGCAGCCACAAAAAGACTGGGAGAGCGGTGTGGGCTTCAGGAACAGCCAAGGATTCGGTGACCCCTGGCAAATCATCATTTGACACCAGGTTGAGAACCACTGTTTTACTGGCTCGCCCATGCCATTGGCGAGCCAGAGAAGATATCCGCCGCCACGGAACATTGATCATAGAGATTTCCAGTGACCAGATGGTCCCCAGTCATCTCTATGACCCTGGGAGGCCCGGGCACAATGGTATGATGTCACATCCGTCTGGCAGAAGTAAACAAAGCCGAGTACTCGGCTGGAAAGAAAGAGAGTTCATACTTTTTTTTTTTGATCTCTGCCTTTTATTTTTTTTACTTTGTTTTTACTTTTTTTGTTTTTCTGATGACGTTTATTCCTATTACAAGGAACGTAAACATCCCTTGTAATAGTGCGTGACAGGTCCTCTTTGTTTGTGGAGAGATCTGGGGTCTATAAGAGGACCTGTCACGCACTATTACAAGGGATGTTTATATTCCTTGTAATAGAACCAAGAGTGATCAAAAAATATATATCATTTTAAAAGAGAAAGTGTAAAAAAATGAAGAGTTAAATAAACAATAAAAAACAAAATTCAAACGCATATTTAAATGGCACTCAAATCACACATGTGAGGTACTGCCATGTGTGCTATAGAACAAGAGCAACAATTCTAGGCCAAGATGTCCTCTAACTCCAAACTGGTAACAATGTAAAATAGTGATTGTACAGCTTGTATAAAAGTGTCAATGTGCTGTCCCCTCAAAAGAAGTCAACACACAGCCACTAATGTCTCAACCGCTGGCAACAAAAGTGAGTACACCCCTAAGTAAAAATGTCCAAATTGGGCCCAAAATGTCAATATTTAAAAATTTCCAGCACTGCCTTAACCTCCTTGGGCATGGAGTTCACCAGAGCTTCACAGGTTGCTACTGGAGTCTTCTTCCACTCCTCCATGACGACATCACATAGCTGGTGGATGTTAGAGACCTTTCTCTCCTCCACCTTCCGTTTGAGGATGTCCCACAGATGCTCAATAGGGTTTAGGTCTGGAGACATGCTTGGTCAGTCTATCACCTTTACCCTCAGCTTCTTTAGCAAGGTCATGGTCTACTTGAAGGTGGGTTTGGAGTTGTTATGTTGGAATACTTCCCTGTGGTCCAGTCTCCAAAGGGAGGGGATCATGCTCTGCTTCAGTATGTTACAGTTCATGTTGGCATTCATGGTTCCCTCAATGAACTATAGCTCCCCAGCTCCCAGCAGCACTCATGCAGCCCCAGACCACAACACTCCCACCACCATGCTTGACTGTAGGCAAGACACACTTGTCTTTGTACTCCTCACCTGGTTGTCGCCACACACGCTTAACACCATCTGAATCAAATATGTTTATCTTGGTCTCATCAGACCACAGGACATGGTTCCAGTTACCCATGTCCTTAGTCTGCTTGTCTTCAGAAAACTGCAGGCTTTCTTGTGCATCATCTTTAGAAGAGGCTTCCTTATTGGACAACAGCAATGCAGGCCAATTTGATGCAGTGTGTGGCGTACGGTCTGAGCACTGACAGGACCCCTTTAACCTCTGCAGCAATGCTGACAGCATTCATACGTCTATTTCCCAAACACAACCTCTAGATATGACGCTGAACATGTGCACTCAAATTCTATGGTCGACCATGGTGTGGCCTGTCCTGAGTGGAACCTGTCCTGTTAAACCGATGTATGTATATAAATATATATATATATATATATATATATATATATATATATATATATATATATATATATATATATATATATATATATATATATATTCTGGTTTGGGTCGTATAAATGTTAACAAAATACATTTTCTCTTTAACTGTGCTGTGTCAAAAAAACATGCTTTTCATGTTGCACTGAAGCTCATAATGGCCCACATGTACTTAGATAGAAAAATGGCAGTCTGTCCAATACCAAACGCTTGTATAAAAAAAGGAGGAGGATGGGCAGGAGGAGGAAATAAATGTGTCACCAACAGAGACCACTCAAACTCAAAATTTGTAAAGCTTTAAAGTGTTACTAAACCTAACAATGCTTTTTTTTTTAACCCTAAACCACTTCCCGACCACTGCACGTCGATATATGTTGGCAGAATGGCACGGGCAGGCAAACGGGTGTACCTGTACATCCCTTTGAATTTGCTGCCTAGTGGGCGCGTGCCGAGTGTGTCTCAGGAGTGTGTTTGTGGGTCCTGCAAACTCAATGTTTGCCGGCTGTCCACGATTGTGGTGTGGAGAGGCAGAACGGAGAGATGTAAACAAGGTTTTTCCCTGCTGCCTAGTGACATGACAGGGATCTACTGTTCCCTGTGATCGGGAGCAGTGATCGCTGTCATGTCAGTGGTAGCCCACCCCCCCCCCCCAAGTCAGATTTACTCCCTAGGACACACTTAAACCCTTGCGTGCCCCTAGTGTTTAACCCTGTCCCTGTCAATGTCATTTATACAGTAATCAGTGGCTAGTTATAGCACTGATCACTGTATAAATGACAATGAACCAAAAATACAGGTCGGGAGTGTGCAGACCATGTTTCTCCCCATAGCAAGCGGCTGGCTATGGTGGACGTAAGAAGAAGAGGAGAAGGAGCAAAGATCCTCGCTGGGGACCCCAGAAGAGGAGGATCAGAACCACTCTGTGCAATATCACTGCACAGAGCAGGTAAGTATAACAGATTTGTTTGTTTTTTTGTATTAAAAAAAAATTACTTTAATACCACTTTAATAATCATATAGTTTATAGAAGAGGTGAGAGCAATCAAGTTGGGCCTTTTCCAATAAAATTTTCCAGCTTGCTGACTAAGACATTGGAACAAATCTTCAAATAGTCTTTGTCCAACAGAAAAAGAAACAATCTTATTTGAAATGTGTAAGTCTAAGGTGGCCTTCTGCCCAGTACCTGGTCCTCAGTTGAATCCTTCAAAGACTGTCAAATCTCGCACTCACCTACCCGTCTATTAATGCTCCCACACTTGTTAAAAAAAAAAATTGCAAAAACAAGTACTAAATTCTTAATAGCAGTGCATATAGAATTAAATATATGCAATGTAAGACCAAACAGTCAATAGGAAGTCCACTTTAAAAATGGTATGCTTCTGAAAAATAACCGTAATAAATAATTTCATTTTGCACATTACAGCATAGTCTTACTGATTAACCTCACAGTTATTTAATTAATTATGACCATTTACTCTTAAGCCTTGTACACACAATCAGACTTCCAGCAGACTTTTCCGTGGATTTTGGTCCGAAGGGCATTGGCCGTGAACTTGTTCTGCACACGGCACAACATTTTCAGCCAACATTCACCAAACCACATGGTTTTCAGCTCTTTACTGCCACCCTTTGGCCAACTTCTGCTATTTATGCCTGATGTTTAACATTGGTTCTGAAAATGCATGTTTGTACTTTGGATTTTAGTTGGGCAGATTTGTGCACACAAGATCGGATAAAACCGACTAAACAGATTACCAGATAGTTGGTGAGCATAAACTGCCAACATGTGTCTGATGGAGCATACACACAATCGGATTATCTGACACAACAGATCCAAAAGACAATTATAGCCATAAAATTGGATCGTGTGTACAGGCCTTTAGACATTTTAAATCTGTCAGGATTTTGCCTGTTACGGATGCACAAGTCATGCAATCATTTAGAAATGGCAGCTTACATTTCACTTTGCTTTATACAAAAGTCCCTAGCTAGTTACATTGGTATTTTGAGACTGACAGACAGAAAACATGCACCTCTGCAATTTGACAAGTCTTCAGTCAGCTACATTCTTTTAGAAGAAAAAGAACCATAACTTAATTCTTAGCAACTTGCTGCATTTCTGTTTTGCCAACCTGCCAACAGACTAGAGGTTCAACAGGGCAGCACGCCATTGACTTGAAATCTAACCAGCTCCAGATGCCTGTGTGATCATCTAATCAGACATCAAAAGCCCTGTGCTGACAACCTACAAAACTGATTAGAAGAATTCAAAGAGTTTTCACTGGGAAAACAAATGTGTACGTGGTTTGTGACAAACTGATGCATGAAAATCAGATATCTCCCTTGTTCCCAATACAGTCATGTTTTTTTCCCTCTGTAAAGTCTCATATGCAAGAATCTTTAAAATATCTCAAGGTGAAACCTAAGATGAAGGTCATTTTGTGTCAAGACACTTTCAATAATGATAAATGTTGTGCTAAACTGCCCCTAGGGGTAATTTTCTCTTTTCTCAAGACATATCAGGGGTGTGCAGCATTCTTTATCCATGGGTTCCAATACCCTTTCCTTGCTAAAATTCCTTGCTAAAATTTATTTGGGTGGCTAAACACCCGTTCCCCAGGGTTCATACCCATGGACTCAGGACATGAGCTTTAGGTCTGTTGTATTTATTTATGCATTTGGTTTTTTGATTCAATTGTTTTTTGACACACCATTGATAATCTGTTCAACATGAGTATCCAAAGACCAACAAACTTGTTACTGGTTCTCCTTCCATTACTTTTAAAAGGGCCATGTCCTTAAAAGACAAGCCAGTGCAGAGCGAATTTAAAGGGGCCACCACAAAGAAACACTGTCCCGCATTTGGAAACTTTTCCATGCGGCCAGTACTCGCATTGTCCCCTTATGCGTAAGGAGAAATCCTTCCCATTACCCAATGGTGTGATGTTTTTTCCACACCATTTCGCTAACTGCCAGACCCACGGAGTTGTCTACCCAATATCATGTGAATGCAACGCATTCTACGTTGGCAAGACTAAACAAGAATTTTGATGTCGTGCAGCCAGGCACGAATATAACATGCAAACTGTAAACCGATACCTGCCCCTTGGCAGGCATGTGGTTTTTAAACACAATTATAAAATGCCTAAAACCATCTTCGCCGCCATTGATCGAGTTCATACACCGATCAGGGGCGGCGATTGGAACAAAGCCCTCCCCCAGCGTGAGCAAAGGTGGATTTTCATACTCCATGCCACGGTGTACCCAGGCCTGAACGAATCCATCTCCTTTGCTCCCTCCCCGAAAGGGGTGTACATCCGGGAAAACCGACTTAATCTAGGACGCAGGAGAGTTATGGCCGCCCTGTATGGCGACCTACCTCTCATCCTACATGTCTGCGTCCTGTGTCCTTCCCGGTTGGTTTTTTGAAGGTTTTTTGTTTCCATCAGTAGATGGCTGTTTTTTCCCCTTTTGGATCCCCTTTCCAAGTGTGTATGTTTATTTACAATATGCTCAGCTCTCCAATTTAGTTATGATTTTATTATCATTTCTTTGTTCTGTTCTCATATACATTATTTTGTTTGTTTCAGACTAATATTTCCATTTGGTATATTAATTTCTTACACGATTCAAATGTACTTTGCATCTGTTTCTGATGCGGAGCATTTACCCAAATATGATCGCACAGCAATCTGCATTTAACATATACTTTAATAATATTTTTTCAGATTTTTACCACCCCCCATGGACGTCCAATTCTTGGATTTTGGGCCTGGACCGTCACCACATCCGCATCCTTCCATCATCATTTTTCCCCTGGGGGCTCCATGGGTGCACATGGTTCGGTAGCCAGCAGGAGATTTTTCCTTCCCTGGGCCTCACGGCAGGCGGGGACTCTGCACATATCCGGGCTGGCCCCGGCTCTTGTGCTTTCTCTGATGGCCTTCTTCCCGCTGGCCACTGGGGGGAGTTTCTGCGCCTGCCGGCGGCGTCCCAGGTCCCTAGCGACCAGCACACGCCCTTGCCGAGCACGCGGGGTCGCGATGGCGTCATGGCGCCGACGCCTCGCGTGACCGCGCGCGGCTTACACCACCTGCGTGCCTGCGCATTGCCGTCCATGGACGAGGAGGATGGAGTTGGTACACCGGGGACCTAACGGTCCCTTCTGGAACGCCGGGGAGGCCACCACTTGCCGCCTCATGGCGGCCTGGGCGCGCTGTATTGCTGCGGGTGGGTGTGGGTGGGGGGGCGGCGGTTTGGCCGTGTGGGGGGGTGGGTGTGGCGTTCTCGTAGATGGGGGGGGTTTCCCTGTGGGGTGGGGGGGGGGTGTGTGTAGTGGGGGGGATCTTCGGCGATGTTTACATCTGCCACAGCGGTGGGTGTGGTTCCCGGCAGGGTTGGGTCCATCCGGGCCTGCCCCCTACTGCATCATAGGGTGGGGTCGCTACAGGTGTAGAGGGAGTGCACTCCCTCACCTGTTCAAGATATACCTTATATAAGCAGCCAGCCTTATTGGGACAAATTTAGATCCCACGGCGACTGTGTTTGGTGGTTATGACAGATTTTGGCTGCAGGAAGGTAAGTGGGAGCCTTGGCTCTCTTTTCCATTTCCAGCAAACCTGCCATCCATCCGGTATCCCCATTATTATCTTACTCTTCTACTTCGTTTACTTTTCAACAGACGTCAGCACCTCCTTCAATAGGTGTCTCAACATCCCTCCTTAACAGGAAGGCTACAGCTTCAACCATTTTACCATCTGACCATCTTACCTCTGTGAGTTTTACAGATAGCACAGGTATTTTTTCACCTTTTTATTTGTTTCCATACTAGCCCCTTTCCCCTGCAGTTTCTTTTCCCACCCTCCTCTTATTCACCTGTTTTCATCATTTCATTCACCTGCACACACACCCATAGATCACTCATACACTTATAGTCACATGATTATTATCAGCATTTTTATTATTATTTTTATTTTCATTTGTATTCCTTCTTCTTCTCTTTTTCACTGTAACATTCCCCATATTTCCCGTTCCCCTTTCATCCTTTTTCCCTTCTCCCCTTGTTGTTTTCCATTTTTCTTTTGCTGTCCTACCTCACACTGCTGCCCTACCACATCCCTTTCACACACACTTCCACATTTCTCACTAGATCACACACTGCATTCTTCATTGTTATTCATTCAGTCACTTACACACCTTCTTTGTTTTGTTTTATGTACTTTTACCATGCTCATTATTTTTGGTTTGTTTTCACTCTGTGTCCTATTGTTGTTTTGTTGTTTCCCCTCATTCCCACATCTCTTTTTCTCCCCTGTGCATCTCCCTCACGCAATTTCCATGCCTACACATCAGGCTTCTTGTTCAGCCTGGTGTGTACTCATATATTTACCATTTTTATTCTCTAGACATGCTTCCCAGTCTTATACATATACATGTATTTACATTACAGGGTCTTCACCGCAACCTCAGGAGGGGAGCGCTCCCCCGCACCCCAACTTACCCATCCCGGTGTACACGGTGGTGCCGGGCCCCCCTGTGACTTAGCCAGGCGCGTGTGCCCGTCCCCACCTGCTTGGCCCTGATCCGCCATCCCCGACCCCGTTGCCCCCCCCCCCCCTGTGCTCCTTCCCCGCCTCGGTGTGCCCTCCTTCCCCCCCCCCCTTTTTGCCTGCCGCCCCCTCCGGCCCGCGGCTTTGGCGCGCTATCTGGTGACCTCTCGTAGGCCCGGGCGGTACCTCTCTTGGTGGTGCACCTGAATTCGGAGTCCTTTTCCACACTGACCGAGGGGAGCTCCTCTCCCCTTTTTCCACCCCTCTGGCACCCCCCGGGAGAGTTTGATGGTGCGGCAGTGGTTCATCTGGTCCGGGTCTACGCCTTCCATTGGACGTCTTGGGTGAGTGGCAGTGGGATTTTCTACACTAGTCCACTTTTGTAGGAGGTTTACCCACATCCTGCCATCTACCTATATGGCTGTGGGTGGCGGGCCCTCTTTGTGTTCTTCTGTTATTATGTCCCACTTATCTATATGTATCTCTTTGTATGCATTTTCTACCTTACAGAACCTATGGCAGCGTCTAACTAATACTCCCTGAAGAAGACCGCTACTTATAAAAGGTCGAAACGCGTAGGGGTGTTTTTCGCCCATAGTATTTGCATACTTACAGTACTGTTATGCTATGTCTGTACTTGTTCTACCTTGTGTTTTTATTTGCCATGTATGACTTATGTTTTTTACCAAGTTCATATCTTGAGTCCCTACTGTTTGGGGCTTTTTCCGTACAACATATTTAAATAAATTTATACTTTTATACATTTTTTGGTACATTTCTATTCCTTGCTGCAGCACAAAGCCCCTAGGGGTAATTTTCTCTTTTCTCAAGACATATCAGGGGTGTGCAGCATTCTTTATCCATGGGTTCCAATACCCTTTCCTTGCTAAAATTTATTTGGGTGGCTAAACACCCGTTCCCCAGGGTTCATACCCATGGACTCAGGACATGAGCTTTAGGTCTGTTGTATTTATTTATGCATTTGGTTTTTTGATTCAATTGTTTTTTGACACACCATTGATAATCTGTTCAACATGAGTATCCAAAGACCAACAAACTTGTTACTGGTTCTCCTTCCATTACTTTTAAAAGGGCCATGTCCTTAAAAGACAAGCCAGTGCAGAGCGAATTTAAAGGGGCCACCACAAAGAAACACTGTCCCGCATTTGGAAACTTTTCCATGCGGCCAGTACTCGCATTGTCCCCTTATGCGTAAGGAGAAATCCTTCCCATTACCCAATGGTGTGATGTTTTTTCCACACCATTTCGCTAACTGCCAGACCCACGGAGTTGTCTACCCAATATCATGTGAATGCAACGCATTCTACGTTGGCAAGACTAAACAAGAATTTTGATGTCGTGCAGCCAGGCACGAATATAACATGCAAACTGTAAACCGATACCTGCCCCTTGGCAGGCATGTGGTTTTTAAACACAATTATAAAATGCCTAAAACCATCTTCGCCGCCATTGATCGAGTTCATACACCGATCAGGGGCGGCGATTGGAACAAAGCCCTCCCCCAGCGTGAGCAAAGGTGGATTTTCATACTCCATGCCACGGTGTACCCAGGCCTGAACGAATCCATCTCCTTTGCTCCCTCCCCGAAAGGGGTGTACATCCGGGAAAACCGACTTAATCTAGGACGCAGGAGAGTTATGGCCGCCCTGTATGGCGACCTACCTCTCATCCTACATGTCTGCGTCCTGTGTCCTTCCCGGTTGGTTTTTTGAAGGTTTTTTGTTTCCATCAGTAGATGGCTGTTTTTTCCCCTTTTGGATCCCCTTTCCAAGTGTGTATGTTTATTTACAATATGCTCAGCTCTCCAATTTAGTTATGATTTTATTATCACTTCTTTGTTCTGTTCTCATATACATTATTTTGTTTGTTTCAGACTAATATTTCCATTTGGTATATTAATTTCTTACACGATTCAAATGTACTTTGCATCTGTTTCTGATGCGGAGCATTTACCCAAATATGATCGCACAGCAATCTGCATTTAACATATACTTTAATATGGCAGGCGGGGACTCTGCACATATCCGGGCTGGCCCCGGCTCTTGTGCTTTCTCTGATGGCCTTCTTCCCGCTGGCCACTGGGGGGAGTTTCTGCGCCTGCCGGCGGCGTCCCAGGTCCCTAGCGACCAGCACACGCCCTTGCCGAGCGCGCGGGGTCGCGATGGCGTCATGGCGCCGACGCCTCGCGTGACCGCGCGCGGCTTACACCACCTGCGTGCCTGCGCATTGCCGTCCATGGACGAGGAGGATGGAGTTGGTACACCGGGGACCTAACGGTCCCTTCTGGAACGCCGGGGAGGCCACCACTTGCCGCCTCATGGCGGCCTGGGCGCGCTGTATTGCTGCGGGTGGGTGTGGGTGGGGGGGGCGGCGGTTTGGCCGTGTGGGGGGGGGGGTGTGGCGTTCTCGTAGATGGGGGGGGTTTCCCTGTGGGGTGGGGGGGGGTGTGTGTAGTGGGGGGGATCTTCGGCGATGTTTACATCTGCCACAGCGGTGGGTGTGGTTCCCGGCAGGGTTGGGTCCATCCGGGCCTGCCCCCTACTGCATCATAGGGTGGGGTCGCTACAGGTGTAGAGGGAGTGCACTCCCTCACCTGTTCAAGATATACCTTATATAAGCAGCCAGCCTTATTGGGACAAATTTAGATCCCACGGCGACTGTGTTTGGTGGTTATGACAGATTTTGGCTGCAGGAAGGTAAGTGGGAGCCTTGGCTCTCTTTTCCATTTCCAGCAAACCTGCCATCCACCCCGGTATCCCCATTATTATCTTACTCTTCTACTTCGTTTACTTTTCAACAGACGTCAGCACCTCCTTCAATAGGTGTCTCAACATCCCTCCTTAACAGGAAGGCTACAGCTTCAACCATTTTACCATCTGACCATCTTACCTCTGTGAGTTTTACAGATAGCACAGGTATTTTTTCACCTTTTTATTTGTTTCCATACTAGCCCCTTTCCCCTGCAGTTTCTTTTCCCACCCTCCTCTTATTCACCTGTTTTCATCATTTCATTCACCTGCACACACACCCATAGATCACTCATACACTTATAGTCACATGATTATTATCAGCATTTTTATTATTATTTTTATTTTCATTTGTATTCCTTCTTCTTCTCTTTTTCACTGTAACATTCCCCATATTTCCCGTTCCCCTTTCATCCTTTTTCCCTTCTCCCCTTGTTGTTTTCCATTTTTCTTTTGCTGTCCTACCTCACACTGCTGCCCTACCACATCCCTTTCACACACACTTCCACATTTCTCACTAGATCACACACTGCATTCTTCATTGTTATTCATTCAGTCACTTACACACCTTCTTTGTTTTGTTTTATGTACTTTTACCATGCTCATTATTTTTGGTTTGTTTTCACTCTGTGTCCTATTGTTGTTTTGTTGTTTCCCCTCATTCCCACATCTCTTTTTCTCCCCTGTGCATCTCCCTCACGCAATTTCCATGCCTACACATCAGGCTTCTTGTTCAGCCTGGTGTGTACTCATATATTTACCATTTTTATTCTCTAGACATGCTTCCCAGTCTTATACATATACATGTATTTACATTACAGGGTCTTCACCGCAACCTCAGGAGGGGAGCGCTCCCCCGCACCCCAACTTACCCATCCCGGTGTACACGGTGGTGCCGGGCCCCCCTGTGACTTAGCCAGGCGCGTGTGCCCGTCCCCACCTGCTTGGCCCTGATCCGCCATCCCCGACCCCGTTGCCCCCCCCCCCCCCCCCCCCCTGTGCTCCTTCCCCGCCTCGGTGTGCCCTCCTTCCCCCCCCCCCCTTTTTGCCTGCCGCCCCCTCCGGCCCGCGGCTTTGGCGCGCTATCTGGTGACCTCTCGTAGGCCCGGGCGGTACCTCTCTTGGTGGTGCACCTGAATTCGGAGTCCTTTTCCACACTGACCGAGGGGAGCTCCTCTCCCCTTTTTCCACCCCTCTGGCACCCCCCGGGAGAGTTTGATGGTGCGGCAGTGGTTCATCTGGTCCGGGTCTACGCCTTCCATTGGACGTCTTGGGTGAGTGGCAGTGGGATTTTCTACACTAGTCCACTTTTGTAGGAGGTTTACCCACATCCTGCCATCTACCTATATGGCTGTGGGTGGCGGGCCCTCTTTGTGTTCTTCTGTTATTATGTCCCACTTATCTATATGTATCTCTTTGTATGCATTTTCTACCTTACAGAACCTATGGCAGCGTCTAATTAATACTCCCTGAAGAAGACCGCTACTTATAAAAGGTCGAAACGCGTAGGGGTGTTTTTCGCCCATAGTATTTGCATACTTACAGTACTGTTATGCTATGTCTGTACTTGTTCTACCTTGTGTTTTTATTTGCCATGTATGACTTATGTTTTTTACCAAGTTCATATCTTGAGTCCCTACTGTTTGGGGCTTTTTCCGTACAACATATTTAAATAAATTTATACTTTTATACATTTTTTGGTACATTTCTATTCCTTGCTGCAGCACAAAGCCCCTAGGGGTAATTTTCTCTTTTCTCAAGACATATCAGGGGTGTGCAGCATTCTTTATCCATGGGTTCCAATACCCTTTCCTTGCTAAAATTTATTTGGGTGGCTAAACACCCGTTCCCCAGGGTTCATACCCATGGACTCAGGACATGAGCTTTAGGTCTGTTGTATTTATTTATGCATTTGGTTTTTTGATTCAATTGTTTTTTGACACACCATTGATAATCTGTTCAACATGAGTATCCAAAGACCAACAAACTTGTTACTGGTTCTCCTTCCATCACTTTTAAAAGGGCCATGTCCTTAAAAGACAAGCCAGTGCAGAGCGAATTTAAAGGGGCCACCACAAAGAAACACTGTCCCGCATTTGGAAACTTTTCCATGCGGCCAGTACTCGCATTGTCCCCTTATGCGTAAGGAGAAATCCTTCCCATTACCCAATGGTGTGATGTTTTTTCCACACCATTTCGCTAACTGCCAGACCCACGGAGTTGTCTACCCAATATCATGTGAATGCAACGCATTCTACGTTGGCAAGACTAAACAAGAATTTTGATGTCGTGCAGCCAGGCACGAATATAACATGCAAACTGTAAACCGATACCTGCCCCTTGGCAGGCATGTGGTTTTTAAACACAATTATAAAATGCCTAAAACCATCTTCGCCGCCATTGATCGAGTTCATACACCGATCAGGGGCGGCGATTGGAACAAAGCCCTCCCCCAGCGTGAGCAAAGGTGGATTTTCATACTCCATGCCACGGTGTACCCAGGCCTGAACGAATCCATCTCCTTTGCTCCCTCCCCGAAAGGGGTGTACATCCGGGAAAACCGACTTAATCTAGGACGCAGGAGAGTTATGGCCGCCCTGTATGGCGACCTACCTCTCATCCTACATGTCTGCGCCCTGTGTCCTTCCCGGTTGGTTTTTTGAAGGTTTTTTGTTTCCATCAGTAGATGGCTGTTTTTTCCCCTTTTGGATCCCCTTTCCAAGTGTGTATGTTTATTTACAATATGCTCAGCTCTCCAATTTAGTTATGATTTTATTATCATTTCTTTGTTCTGTTCTCATATACATTATTTTGTTTGTTTCAGACTAATATTTCCATTTGGTATATTAATTTCTTACACGATTCAAATGTACTTTGCATCTGTTTCTGATGCGGAGCATTTACCCAAATATGATCGCACAGCAATCTGCATTTAACATATACTTTAATAATATTTTTTCAGATTTTTACCACCCCCCATGGACGTCCAATTCTTGGATTTTGGGCCTGGACCGTCACCACATCCGCATCCTTCCATCATCATTTTTCCCCTGGGGGCTCCATGGGTGCACATGGTTCGGTAGCCAGCAGGAGATTTTTCCTTCCCTGGGCCTCACGGCAGGCGGGGACTCTGCACATATCCGGGCTGGCCCCGGCTCTTGTGCTTTCTCTGATGGCCTTCTTCCCGCTGGCCACTGGGGGGAGTTTCTGCGCCTGCCGGCGGCGTCCCAGGTCCCTAGCGACCAGCACACGCCCTTGCCGAGCGCGCGGGGTCGCGATGGCGTCATGGCGCCGACGCCTCGCGTGACCGCGCGCGGCTTACACCACCTGCGTGCCTGCGCATTGCCGTCCATGGACGAGGAGGATGGAGTTGGTACACCGGGGACCTAACGGTCCCCTCTGGAACGCCGGGGAGGCCACCACTTGCCGCCTCATGGCGGCCTGGGCGCGCTGTATTGCTGCGGGTGGGTGTGGGTGGGGGGGCGGCGGTTTGGCCGTGTGGGGGGGTGGGTGTGGCGTTCTCGTAGATGGGGGGGGTTTCCCTGTGGGGTGGGGGGGGGTGTGTGTAGTGGGGGGGATCTTCGGCGATGTTTACATCTGCCACAGCGGTGGGTGTGGTTCCCGGCAGGGTTGGGTCCATCCGGGCCTGCCCCCTACTGCATCATAGGGTGGGGTCGCTACAGGTGTAGAGGGAGTGCACTCCCTCACCTGTTCAAGATATACCTTATATAAGCAGCCAGCCTTATTGGGACAAATTTAGATCCCACGGCGACTGTGTTTGGTGGTTATGACAGATTTTGGCTGCAGGAAGGTAAGTGGGAGCCTTGGCTCTCTTTTCCATTTCCAGCAAACCTGCCATCCACCCCGGTATCCCCATTATTATCTTACTCTTCTACTTCGTTTACTTTTCAACAGACGTCAGCACCTCCTTCAATAGGTGTCTCAACATCCCTCCTTAACAGGAAGGCTACAGCTTCAACCATTTTACCATCTGACCATCTTACCTCTGTGAGTTTTACAGATAGCACAGGTATTTTTTCACCTTTTTATTTGTTTCCATACTAGCCCCTTTCCCCTGCAGTTTCTTTTCCCACCCTCCTCTTATTCACCTGTTTTCATCATTTCATTCACCTGCACACACACCCATAGATCACTCATACACTTATAGTCACATGATTATTATCAGCATTTTTATTATTATTTTTATTTTCATTTGTATTCCTTCTTCTTCTCTTTTTCACTGTAACATTCCCCATATTTCCCGTTCCCCTTTCATCCTTTTTCCCTTCTCCCCTTGTTGTTTTCCATTTTTCTTTTGCTGTCCTACCTCACACTGCTGCCCTACCACATCCCTTTCACACACACTTCCACATTTCTCACTAGATCACACACTGCATTCTTCATTGTTATTCATTCAGTCACTTACACACCTTCTTTGTTTTGTTTTATGTACTTTTACCATGCTCATTATTTTTGGTTTGTTTTCACTCTGTGTCCTATTGTTGTTTTGTTGTTTCCCCTCATTCCCACATCTCTTTTTCTCCCCTGTGCATCTCCCTCACGCAATTTCCATGCCTACACATCAGGCTTCTTGTTCAGCCTGGTGTGTACTCATATATTTACCATTTTTATTCTCTAGACATGCTTCCCAGTCTTATACATATACATGTATTTACATTACAGGGTCTTCACCGCAACCTCAGGAGGGGAGCGCTCCCCCGCACCCCAACTTACCCATCCCGGTGTACACGGTGGTGCCGGGCCCCCCTGTGACTTAGCCAGGCGCGTGTGCCCGTCCCCACCTGCTTGGCCCTGATCCGCCATCCCCGACCCCGTTGCCCCCCCCCCCCCCTGTGCTCCTTCCCCGCCTCGGTGTGCCCTCCTTCCCCCCCCCTTTTTGCCTGCCGCCCCCTCCGGCCCGCGGCTTTGGCGCGCTATCTGGTGACCTCTCGTAGGCCCGGGCGGTACCTCTCTTGGTGGTGCACCTGAATTCGGAGTCCTTTTCCACACTGACCGAGGGGAGCTCCTCTCCCCTTTTTCCACCCCTCTGGCACCCCCCGGGAGAGTTTGATGGTGCGGCAGTGGTTCATCTGGTCCGGGTCTACGCCTTCCATTGGACGTCTTGGGTGAGTGGCAGTGGGATTTTCTACACTAGTCCACTTTTGTAGGAGGTTTACCCACATCCTGCCATCTACCTATATGGCTGTGGGTGGCGGGCCCTCTTTGTGTTCTTCTGTTATTATGTCCCACTTATCTATATGTATCTCTTTGTATGCATTTTCTACCTTACAGAACCTATGGCAGCGTCTAACTAATACTCCCTGAAGAAGACCGCTACTTATAAAAGGTCGAAACGCGTAGGGGTGTTTTTCGCCCATAGTATTTGCATACTTACAGTACTGTTATGCTATGTCTGTACTTGTTCTACCTTGTGTTTTTATTTGCCATGTATGACTTATGTTTTTTACCAAGTTCATATCTTGAGTCCCTACTGTTTGGGGCTTTTTCCGTACAACATATTTAAATAAATTTATACTTTTATACATTTTTTGGTACATTTCTATTCCTTGCTGCAGCACAAAGCCCCTAGGGGTAATTTTCTCTTTTCTCATGGTAATGAATGAAGACATGCCTGGAAATGTTCATATTACAGAAGTATAAAGTAGAGAAACAAAAAACAATCATTTCTATTGATTGTCAAATCTATGTAGCCGGACAGCATTTAGCAACTTGTATAGTTTAGTATAGATTTGTAAAGCATAAGGCATTGTGAAGGGTTTGGTCACAGCGTTACTTATAAAGAGTATCTAAACCCAACATTTCATATTCCTGATATGTGCCTGTCGTACCATGTACTTGTATGAGAAAGTATCCCGTTCTGCTTGTATTACTTCCTTTGTGTGAAATTAGTGGTCATCCTGCCAGTCTCTCTACTATTCTATTAAAAACTGACCATGCTGAGCAGGAGAACACACTGTGGTCCGTTTTTTAGCTATGCTGGGAACTCAGCCTGCTCAATTACAGTGATCAGACTTGTCCTGACAACCCTCGCCCCCCCTGCATAGCATTTCATTGAGAAAATCAGGATGCTGCTTCTCCCCCCCAGCTTGTATGCAGCCGAGAACAGAAAGCATGTGATCACTTATAAACAAAAAAAAATATTGTGACGGTATCGGTATGATATCCCCGTCAAGCATTCCCTCCTCTCCATACAAGAACATCACAGGATTCCCCACACATGAGTCAAGACTGGATGCTGGAACCAAGACACTTTATTGACACAAAAACTCAGCTTATATGTGGTTACAGCCTGTTAGGAACGCCCCCCTCACACAGTGGGGTTTCCCATACAGATTATAGGAGACAAGTCGGAGCCGACCATGCAGACACGTTTCTTTAGATAAAGACATCAGGGGAGTTAATTAATACACTGAAGCAATCAGAATAATTAACATACTACTTCTCTAATCATTTAGCCTGATGATACAATACTCATCTTTTAAGGGTAAACACAGATCTTCTTTACACAACACAATAGATCAATTAACCTTTAGAATAGTGAGGGGACATTAGCACGTCAATAACCGGTCAGAGGAATGAATCACACATGAAATTCCTTTCTACCTCTACAGACATGGCTAGCAGGGAGCAGTAAACAGACATATAGGCAAATGTATCACAATGGCCCCCCTTTTGATCCCTGCTCCGGCAAATCCGGTTGGACCTTTCCTGGTCCAGTAGGGTTGACGGGTTTAGAGCTTTTAGTCCGAGGTTAACTCTGTTTGGCATGACTGACCTCCCTTGGCAACTGCTTCAGACTCAGGTATGTCACCGGGTCGTCAGATCACACGCCGGTCAGTCCCCAAGTCTTTGTGCGATCTGCAAAGTCACCAGAAGTCAGTGTGAAGACAGCAAATGGGTCTGTGCGCCGCCGTCTAGGTGTCCCGCTATGGGAGGGGGCAGGTTATGGCTCTGAAGTGACAATCACAGGAGATTCATAAAAAGAAAAAGTTATATTTGTTGAAATGCTGTAGCACTGGTGCTCAGAGTCCGGGGGGGGGGGGGAGAGGGGACTCAGAGCCCCATAAGGTCAGCCACCCCCTGCTCCCTCCGCAGCCGCCGGTTCTCCTCTTGGAGCTTCTCCAGCTCCATCTCCAGTTCATGGAGCCTGGGGGGGTCAGCCTGCTGTGACCTCAGGTGGTTGTTCTCCTCCTCCATGCGGCTTATGCACTCCTCCAGCTCTATGTACTCACGGATCAGCTCCTGCTTGCTCATGTCCTGCAGGCTCTCCACGTGGTCCTTCATCATCAGGAACTGGGTGGTGGTGTAAGGGGCCACCGGTGGGCCCTTGGCGAACATCTCGGCCCGCATCTGGGACGCCCGCTGCGACTCCCTCTCCTCCAGTCGCTTCTTCTCCTCCCAGGTCAGCTTGTTATATGGCTTCCAGGACCTCTTCTTCTTGAAGGGTGGCCGGCGGTGCCTCTTTCTGCCCAGCTCCCTCCAGGGCCCCTCCGGCTCAGGGCTGGAGCCCATGACCAGCTGACAATGGTGTTCCCTGTTGTCCGTAATAGCAGATTGTACCATGAGGGCTTCGTAAGGGGTGCCCAATGGTTCTTCCCGACCCCGCTCTTGGGGATCCCAAGCCGAGTCTACACAATGGGCTGCTGCTGGTGGGCGGTACCCAGGTTGAGACCAATTTGACCTGGTGTTGTCATTCATGGGGCAATTCTGCTTGAAGTGACCCAGCTGTTTGCACCGGAAGCAGCGTTGTTCGTTGTCCTCCTGCCGTGGATAGCGAGGGCTAGATGTCACCGGTCTGTTAGGAGGTTGGTATCTAGCGGCTGGTGGGTGTGAGGGCACCATTTGTGGTGGAGGTTGTTCCTGTGGTGTGATCTGGTTCGTCTTGCGAGTATCCGCATATTCATCCGCCAACTTAGCGGCCTCTGGTAGAGTCATGGGCCTGCGATCTCTCACCCAATCTTTGACATCCGTCTGGATGTGATTGTAAAATTGCTCCAGGAGCATTAGTTGCAAAATGTCCTCTGCGGTGGTGGCCTGGCTGCTGTTAGCCCAGTTAGAGGCCGACCGGGACAACTGGCATGCCCATTCCGCATAAGAGTCTTTCGTGGTTTTGCGTGAGCCCCTGAACTTCTGTCGGTGGGACTCTGGGGTTACTGCATAACGAGCCAGGAGCACTTCTTTAACCCGGGCGTAGCTATGGATATCCTGATCTGGCACGGTCCGGAAAGCATCAGAAGCTTTGCCTGACAGTTTGCCTGACGATATTGCGACCCACTCTCTTCTAGCTATTCGGTGTAGGTAACATTGTCGCTCAAAATCCGCCAGGAAGTTATCAATCTCACAGTCCTTTTCATCAAAAGCTTTAAAAGCGCTAAACGGAATCTTCCTTGCGTCTGCTGTGCTGTACTCACTGTTCGGAGAAGGTGCGGCTGCTTGTTGGACTGCTGCCAGTTTTAACTGTAGCTCTGCATCTCTTATTTGTTTATCCTTCTGTAGTTCTGCGTTTACTAACAGGTCCATCACTTTCAGCACCACATCCGGCGTTGGGTTCGGGCCGAACCACGCTAGATTCTCTCTCATTAGCTTGTTGACTGGCGATTCCTCCTCCTGAATCCCTGGTGTCTCCATCTCTTGTACTGCTGGCGTTGCTGCAATCCCGTCCTCCTGGTCTAGCTCCATTGATTCTGCTATGATGACCCGCTTGGTTTTGTTGCTAGCAATCCTTCCACGAACTTCCAGTAGTTCTTCCAGTGTCTGCTTGGAATCCGGGTGTAAAGGAGAGTAGAAGGGAAAATCCCACTGCTACCAACCAATTGTGACGGTATCGGTATGATATCCCCGTCAAGCATTCCCTCCTCTCCATACAAGAACATCACAGGATTCCCCACACATGAGTCAAGACTGGATGCTGGAACCAAGACACTTTATTGACACAAAAACTCAGCTTATATGTGGTTACAGCCTGTTAGGAACGCCCCCCTCACACAGTGGGGTTTCCCATACAGATTATAGGAGACAAGTCGGAGCCGACCATGCAGACACGTTTCTTTAGATAAAGACATCAGGGGAGTTAATTAATACACTGAAGCAATCAGAATAATTAACATACTACTTCTCTAATCATTTAGCCTGATGATACAATACTCATCTTTTAAGGGTAAACACAGATCTTCTTTACACAACACAATAGATTAATTAACCTTTAGAATAGTGAGGGGACATTAGCACGTCAATAACCGGTCAGAGGAATGAATCACACATGAAATTCCTTTCTACCTCTACAGACATGGCTAGCAGGGAGCAGTAAACTGAGACATATAGGCAAATGTATCACAAATATCTATACACAAATGTGTATTTTAAACTGAATGGGTTGTTTTACAAGGTGATCATTTACAATTGCTTTAATCTATAGCAAACTATTGTCATGAATGGATGTGAATCCTGTGAGAAAACAATGTGGGCACACATTCAGTTATCCACAAGGATCATCAATGGGGAATTTAAAGTGATTGTAAATAACAAACTTGTTATACTTACCTCCACTGTGCAGCTTGTTTTGCACAGAGTGGCCCCGAACCTCGACTTCTGGGGTCCCCGGAGGCTCTCATGGCTCCTCCCCACATCAGATAAACCCCCCTAGGAGAAGCACTCTCCCGGATGGTTACCTTGCGGGCGCGCTCCCGGGTCCAACATTTGCATCCATCGACACGAATGCCGGACTTGGCCCTGCTCAATCTATCCAATCAAGAGACAGGCCCCCGTGGAGTGAGGGACAGCATGTCCTTGCCAAAGGAAATTTGGGGCTCAGGTAAGTAAAACGGGGGGGCTGGGGGGGCGGTGACTGCCAGATTTTTTTTCACCTTAATGCATCCTTAACAAACCCTTTAAGCTGCAATGTGTGACACTCCCAGGTTCGGGCTCAGATTTACCACAATGATAACACTTGTACACAAGTAACCATGCAAACTACAGGACCATCCAGCAAAGGTGTGTAGTGTAGTTCATAGGATAGGAGGAAATCCTGGTTCGAGAAAAAGGTCTATTATTGCTGTGTTATAGGGTCACTGTTTTCATGAGATGTAACAGCTAAGCCTTTATGTTTGTATTGTTTCCAAATGGGTATGTAAATAAAAAGCCATTATGTTGTTTACAAAGAGTCTTCTGTGCTAGTCAGTTGGGATACAACTATACAATTATCCTGAGTTGCATTTAAAACCAAAAGGCAGCTGACCTGTACCGGGGGTATTTAAGAGACCAGTTCACGCAACTCCCTCCACTTATACTCTTTGCATCTGCATCTAGGGCCCCAGTTAGTTGGCCCTCATTGCTCGGGTATTTGAATGGACCATTGGGTTATCCCATGTGGTCACCCAGGGCATAGCTAATACCTATAAATTGTTACTTGATTGTTATTTGCAATGCACTATACCCCTATGTGGGTGAACATTTGTGAAGATATTTTTATTTTTTGCAATAAAAACTATTTTACCATAAAACTATGGGCAGATGCTGTCATTGACATGCTGGAGTGTCACTGTACTCAAACTGCAGATGGCATAGGTGTGCACTTCCTAACAGCAACATTCAAGACCAGGTAAGAGAGTGAGCCACTGAACAGGTGGTCACTACCCACATATACTGTAGCTCATTACACCTGCTGGATCGAGAAAACAAAAACAGTAAGGCTAGGTACATATATGCAAATCAGATGAGTTTTGCACTGAATCGATTTGCATAACAGGTGGACCAGACCAGCATTCAACGGAGCTGGTTCACACATGTCCGTGGTGGCCATGGTCTGCTTTTTAAGAGTCCTTTGCGATTTTGGGTCTGATTCAGGTGCAAATTCAAGAAACATCTGCACGTGAATCGCATCTGAACCCAGTCCAGACTGCAAACCACAGCCAGACATGTGTGAACACAGCCTAAAAGCTGTTATTTTATTTATTATAGTGATGTTAACATTTCTTCAAAGATCTCTTTAATTTCAACATTGTGGGAGAACTGTAGGAATGCTTCCATTCCAGGTCCAAAAATCCATCAATAAAAAATCCATCGATAAATTTGTTTAATTGAAATGTGAAAACAGACAGCCTTATTTTGTTTATATACAACCCCAATTCAAAAAAAATACAAACCCATATTATATTCACAATATAAAATATAAAATGTCAAATGTTTAAACGGGGAAAATTTAGGGACAGGTTTACCACGGTGTAGCATTCCCTCTTCTTTTAACAACACTCTGTAAATATCTAGGAACCAAGGAGACCAGTTGCTGGAGTTTTGGAAGAGGAATGTTGTCCCATTCTTGCTTGATATAAAATTCTAACTGCTCAACAGTACAGGGTCTTCTTTGTCATTTTTTGTTTCAAGAAGTGGCAAATATTTTCAGTTGGTAAAAGATCTGGACTGCAAGCAGGCCAGTTAAACACCCGGACTCTACTACAAATCCACGCCGTTGTCATGAATGTGCCTTTCCACATGTGCAAGCTGCTCATTCCATACGCGCTAATGAACACAACACCCCCCCCCCCCCATACCATGAGAGATATAGGCTTTTGAACTGCACACTGATAATAAGCTGAAAAGTCCCTCTCCTCTTTAGTCCAGAGGATGTGGCGCCCAATCTTGCCAAACAAAAAGTAAAATTTTGATCTGTCTGACCACAGAAGTATTCCACTTTGCAACAGACAATTTATTTAATTTTTTTTACGGGTAATTATATAGTGCTGACAATTGTATGCAGCATTTTACCATTTTAAATGAGCTTTGGCCCAGAGAAGATTATTTCATTTCTGGATCATGTTCAGATGTGCATTTTTTATTGCATTACAGAGATTTAATTGCATGTGTGGATGGTACGGCAATCTGTGTTCACAGACAGTAATTTTTGATCATATTTCTCAGCCCATGCAGTCATGTCCATCACAGAATCATACGTGTTTTTAATGCAGTGCCGTCTGAGGATCAGAAAATCATGGGCATCAATACTGCATTTCAGCCTTGTCCCTTGTGTAAAAAGAATTGTTTCCAAATTCTTGCAATCTTTAATGATATTATGTACCTTAGAAAATAATATATTTGAAGTCTTTGCAATTCTAGACACAGCTTTTCACAGATTGGTAAACATCTGCCCATCTTTACTTATGAGACACTGACTCTCTAAAATGCTCCTTTTATACCCAATCATGTTACAGACCAACTAACCTAATTAGCTTCAAAATGTTTTTCCTGCTATTCCAGGTCAGTACCACCAACTTTTTGTTGCCCTGTTTCAACTTTTCTGAGACGTGTGCTGTCCTCAGTTTAAAATTTACCTTGTTTTTTTCTTAAAATGGTAAATTTTCTCAGTTTAACCGCTTGTCGACCAGCCGCCACAGTTTTATGGTGGCAGGTCGGCTCGGCTGCGCAAAACACACAGATCCCGGTACTGTCAGGGGGAGAAATGACTGTTCGTCTGTTCATACAATGTATGAACAGTGATCAGTCATTTTCCCTAGTCAGTCCCACCCCCCCTTCCGTTAGAACACACCTAGGGAACATAATTAACCCCTTCCTCGCCCCCTAGTGTTAACCCCTTCCCTGCCAGTGACATTTTTACAGTAATCAATGCATTTTTTTTAGCACTGACCGCTATAAAAATGCCAATGGTCCCAATAATGTGTCAAAAGTGTCCGAAGTGTCCGCCATAAGGTTGCAGTACCGATAACATAAAAAATGTAGAAGAATACGTATCAGCCTAAACTGAGGGAAAAAAATTTTTTTTATATATTTTTGGGGGATATTTATTATAGCAAAAAGTAAAAAATATTCATTTTTTTTCAAAATTGTCGCTCTATTGGGGGGCGTGGCTTGTGCGCAACGAAGATGGACGCTTGAGCCTGCAGCTCTGACAGAGAACGGGGGGAATAGCGACTCCCAAGCGTGATTTTGAACGCCCGGTGCCCCAATCCACCTTCCCCTCCTCGGGACAGTCACCCGATGCAGGCTCGCAAGCGGAAGGAGGAGCGGTACCCGAAGAAACTAACGGACTTCTTCACAATGCCGTCCGGAGATCGAGTGAGCCAAGATGGCGCCGGCGCACGCTCACTGCCTGCCTCTTCGTCTTACACAGACTTGCCGGATTCGAATCCGGGCCCCTGGGCGGCCGACACTGAGTCACACGGGGGACGAGACAGATCGCCTCATACTCCATCAACGCAGAGCCTGGCGAAAGCGCGGATGAGGATGGACACCTCAAAACAGGTCCCGGACGCTGAGGCCTCACCCACGCCACAGGAGCAGGTAGGCCTAGATGCCGCATCCTCCATTGCACACTTTCCCACGTCCGGACAACCTGTCCTGGACACTACACTGAAGGACATGTTACTGTCACTGCAGTCCTCCCTCATGCTCAATTTCTCCATGATGGTTAAGGGGTTTACCTCAGAGCTTAACAACCTGGGGAATAGGGTACAGCACGTGGAAAGTAAAATGGATAACTGTGCTACCACTGTAAATGAACTCATAGATGCCTGCAGGGATCAAGCGGATGAAACTGACTGGATAAGAGCTAAGCTCGCGGACCTCGAGGACCGATCGAGAAGAAATAACGTTAAAATGAGAGGGGTCCCCGAGTCTGTTATGCCTGCTGATCTGCAAAAATATGCCGGGGACATGATTGCTAAATTGCTCCCTGAGGTGTCGCAAATAGAGAGTATCATTGATCGCATACATCAGATTCCCAAACACCTAGAGGCCTCCATCCCTAGGGATGTGCTTATGAAAATCCATTTCTTTCCAACCAAAGAGAAGCTGCTTGCAAAGACCAGATTAACCCCTGAGCTCCTGGCCCCGTTTACTGGAGTCCACTTATACGCAGACCTCTCTCAATTCACTTTGTCCATGAGGAGGCAGATGAAATCTGTGACGAAGGCTCTTAATAACCACAAAATCTCCTACAAATGGAGGCATCCAGCCACGTTGGTGATCACTCATAACAGCTTGACTACTGTTATATCTAACCCGAGAGATGGCCTACAGCTGCTCCACTCATGGGCCATCATCCTGGAACTTTCACCCGAAGAACAACAGGCCTTCTCGGCTCACCGCCCAATGGGCAAGCGCCGCCAATTCCAACCACCCCAAGGCAGGAAGTGAGTGCCTCATCAACTTCACTATGTACAACGACGAATGTCCCCTGTTCTCTGTCCTACTAACATCCAGCTGTTTGGAACTTTCCCCTAATTTGAGTCAGTATACCAGGTTATTGCTGCTGACCTTTTTTGTTATAGTTCTCTGGTTCCTTTTTGTTGTTTTCACTTGACCTTCTAACCTTCGATTACTGGACCGCCATTTGCCCGCTGAGCATTGGGTGCCCACGGTGGTGGGTACAGAGCACCAGGCTCTAGAGTCATCTAGGACCTCTGTTATTCAGCGGCCAGGTCTGTTGCAATGGTGCAAAGTGACTGAACTTCATTAACCATTTCTTTTCCAACAGAGCCGTTTGGGTTTTATTTTTTTAGTTTGTAGTTTCAACTGGATCCAGACTGGCCGTGATTCCCAGAACTACCACATTGACAATTGACCGCTATCCTTCACCAGGCATCACCAGTGATCTCTTCTGAACTGTGAGTCTCCCACTACACTACATATACTCTCCTTTCACGATGGCTATCAATGTACTATCACTGAATACAAAAGGCCTTAACCACCCGGTCAAACGGGCTTCCCTGTGGAAAACAGCGCTGTCCCACGATAGCGACATAGTGTGCGCCCAAGAAACGCACTTTGCCCTGAACGCTACCCCCAGGTGCCAACACAAGTCCTTCCCTCATGTGTTTACTGCCTGCTATACGAAGAAACAACGGGGGGTCCTGATCGCAATTAGAGACTCTGTTGCTTTCCAACTTCACGATAGTATCCTGGACTCTGAAGGCCGCTACATAATCTTAGTATGTACTGTGGAAAATGTTCAATACACTATAGTGAATGTGTATGCCCCAAACACTAAACAGATTGGTTTCCTAAAGAAAGTGCTGAAGGCAATCCTGAAAGTTCAGCAAGGACATCTTCTTATTTGTGGTGATTTCCACCTTGTGCCGGACTACGACATGGACTCCTCCTCTGGCCCCAAGTGATTCGTTTCATCACTGTCTGCCTTTTTGAGTTTGCATGACCTGCATGACGTGTGGAGGTGTTGTCACGCGACGGAGAGGGACTACACGTTCCTTTCCTCGCATCACAACACCTACTCGCGCATTGACCTATTTCTGTCTAAGTGGCTACTGCAAAATGTGTGTGCATCTAAAATCCACGAAATCACCTGGTCGGACCATGCTCCGGTGAGTATTCAAATTAAAAACCAACACTCTACCCCAAAGGCCTTTGTGTGGAGAGTGAATAATTCTCTGCTCCAATGCACTGACAACCAGTCGTTCCTATCCGAACGCCTCACGGAATTTTTCCGCACAAATTCAAACTCAGTGTCCGACCCGGCGGTTTTGTCATATATGAGGGGTTATTTTATACAGTTGGGTGCTAAATGGAAGCGGAGGAGAATGCAGAAATTGGATGAATTGACAGCTCAGATAGTATCAATTGATACGATGAACAAAACTAACCCAACCCCGTCCCTACAAGCCCAATTATTTCAATTAAGAACCAAACTAAGATCGTTGCTCTTAGAGGGGTACGAACAGAAGCTCAGGAAGTTGAAGGCTACCTCCTTTGCCTCGAACAATAAGGCTGGTAAGGCTATGTCCCAACGTATCAAGGGGCATAGACTTAAATCTAAAATAGCGCACATTACCTACCCTACTGATCGAGATAAACATATTAACCCACAAGCGATAGCCGACGCATTTAGTTCATATTACAGTGAACTGTACAACCTAAAAAATAGTAGCGACACACATCACCCTACAGTACACGACATAGAAACCTTTCTAGATCATGTACATCTTCCCTCCCTTACGCCTGAACGGCTGTTGGATCTTAACAAATCCTTCACAATATTAGAAGTCCTAACAGTGATTGGCAAACTCCCCTCAGCAAAATCTCCAGGGCCCGACGGGTATACGGGGGAATACTTCAAAACCTTTGCTCCCACTTTAGCTCCTTATCTTTGCGACCTATTCAATCACGCTGCAACCTCATCTCAGTTTCCAGACGAAATGCTCTCTGCCCTTAACATCACCCTGCCCAAACCTGGTAAGGAACCCACGGTCCCTCAGAATTTCCGGCCAATATCTTTTTTAAATATTGATGTGAAAATTTATGCTAAACTAATTGCGAACAGACTTGTAGATATCCTCCCCTCCTTGATTCATGCGGACCAAACTGGCTTCACCAAAGGGCGTCAAACGTCCGACGCCACGAGACGTCTTATTAATGTTATACACCACACGACAACGTCCGGAACGCCTTCTCTGCTCTTATCCTTAGATGCAGAGAAGGCGTTCGACAGGGTTAACTGGTCTTACCTCTCCTCGGTCTTGGAGAAATTTGGCTTTCGGGGGCACATACTTAGGTCCATACTCGCCTTGCATTCCAACCTGTCAGCACGGGTCTACTCCTCTAACCTACTCTCTAAGCCATTCCACATCACGAACGGCACAAGACAAGGATGCCCCTTGTCGTCGCTAGTGTTTAACCTCATGATGGAACCCCTCGCGGAACACATTCGCAGCAACCCAGCCATATCCGGTATCACCATAGGACCCCGCACCCATAAGATAAATATGTTTGCGGATGATGTGATCTTGATGGTCACGGACCCTTCCCGCTCCCTAACAGAAATTCAAAAAGTACTGAATTGGTATGGGGAGGTCTCGTTCTACAAAGCTAATGCCACTAAATCTCAAATCCTTAACCTAGGCGTAGATCCTGTGACGAGTAATGTATTGCAGCATCAATTCCCATACACTTGGGCAGATTCAAATCTACACCAGACCTTTTCGCTTATAACTATATACCCCTGAGAAGTAAGATGCAACAAGACCTTGGTAAATTGAGCAAGGTTGAGTTTTCTTGGTGGGGCAGGCTTGCCGCCTTCAAGATGATTCACATGCCACAGCTGCTATACTTGTTCCGCAATGTGACGATTCCTGTCCCAGCCAGTTACTTTCGAGCACTGCAGGCCATGCTGGCAAGCTTCGTTTGGCAAGGGAAAAAGTCCAGATATTCCCATACCAAATTGATTAAGCATAGGCTATCCGGAGGGGTTGGTTATGTTGATTTTTGCGACTATTTTTCGGCCTCGATTATGGCCCAGGTGAGAGAATGGTTCCAGCATGAGCCTGCGACCATCTGGGGCGAGATCGAATGTGTTTACAGCTCGGCAGGCCCACCTAACCTATGGCTTTTTGCCGCCCTTTTAGGCCAACGGACCCCGACCCACTTAGCACCCTCCATGGTTGTGACCATATGAACGTGGCTCCAATTTCTAGCACACCAAGGCCACTCGGACCCAACGATTATTTTGAACATTCCAATTGATACCCTCTCCCAGCTGATTACCCCATTAGCTATTAAAAAGTGGCGAGAGAAGGGCATCAAGTACATTAAGGACCTGTACTCCAACAACAATATTAAATCATTTCAGCGAATACAGGAGAAGTTCGACATGCCCCAGAACTCTTACTACCAATACCTACAAATTAAACACTGTCTAGGGAAGATCCCGGCACATCCACACTCCATTAACTCATATGTTTGGGTGTATCTCACCGCAAATACCTCGCCAAAAAAGGGCATTTCCCTCTTCTACAACCTGATGCAAGACAAACGAGGCTTCGTAAAATCTCCCTCTCGCGGGCAATGGGAAAAGGATCTACAGAGATCTTACTCAAACCTTCAATGGCACACAGCCTGTAAACTAACACAAAGGGCCTCCAACTGCACCAACCTGTGGGAAATATCAGTCAAAATAACTCTCCGGTGGTACTATACACCGGCGGTTATGTCCAGGTTTAAGGCTCAACTCCCCAACTCCTGCTGGAGACAATGTGGCTGGAGCGGGGATCTCATCCACATACTTTGGAGCTGTCCCAAGCTTCAGCAATACTGGGGTTATGTGTTCAGCATTATCTCTGCCTTGTTCGGTACCAAAATTACACCCGACCCAGCACTTGCACTATTATCCCTAAGGATAGAGCTGATTCAGACAGATCTACGACATGTAGTCCTCCTTCTGGCGGCTCGCTCATCAATAACAAGGAAATGGAAGAACGCCCTCCCCCCGACAATCACTGAAGTGATTGACCTGACTAATTTGCATTGCACTCACGAAAAACTCCTGGCGTCTTCACTAGGACATCTCACAAAGGCTAAAGCTCTGTGGTCTCCATGGTCGACCTGGTTTGCCAGCAGTAAGGAATTTTCAGTGTTATGAGTATGTCTATCCTTCTTGTTCCTATGGAGGAGAACCCACACCCCACTGGGCGCAGTGAGTTCCCTTGCGGGGCGTCAGTGGGGTCTGGGTGATCCATTCTACCGGTAACTAGCGAACCATCACCTCTCGGTGAGTGTTACATACTCTGGGTAGCGACTACCTTGTTATCAGTTGTTCCTGCCGCTGGATCCGTTCAACAGTTAATTGCCTACCACCCTTATGGTACTTGCCAACGTGACATTTAAAATGTGTTTAAAATGTGACTAACTATGTTGATATTGATCAAGGTCATGTACTGACATGTGACTTTACTCCACCTTGTGACTTAATGCACTGTTGTATTGTCTCTTTCACTTTTTGCTGAAAATAAATAAAAACTATTGACTTAAAAAAAATTGTCGCTCTATTTTTGTTTATATCACAAAAAATAAAAAATGCAGAGGTGATCAAATACCACCAAAAGAAAGCTCTATTTGTGGGAAAACAAGGACGCCAATTTTGTTTGGGAGCCACGTCGCACGACCGTGCAATTGTCAGTGAAAGCGGCGCAGTGTCGAATCGCAAAAAGTGGCCCAGTCATTGACCAGCAAAATGGTCCGGGGCTGAAGTGGTAAAACACTTGATATGTTTTCTATTTTCTATTGTGAATGATATTTGCCAATCATTGCATTCTGTTCTTATGCAGATTTTACACAGCATCCCAGCTCTTTTGGAATAAGGGTTGTAGATGGCTAGCCAATATCTAGCCATAAATAATATGAAATAAGTCCAAGAGAGGATGGTGTAAACATAAAAAAAAAACATTATATTGTAGGGAATCTGTATTCATCTCCATCTGGTAACACTTCCAACATTTTTGCAAAGAAAACTTTTGACAAGACAAGCATAGAAAGCTGTAACGGTCATGTGATCTACATCTGTTAGCCTGTCACTGCCACAGACAATGTAGTTAAATAATCAAAGATGGCTTTTTGTTTTTCTATCAAAAGGCACTTATGGCTCAGTAACCTCCACCTAAACATATGTTACTAAAGCACCATAACTAAATGGACTGTTAACCGCCCTTTGAATTAAAACAATAAGAAAATGAAACACTTGCCAACAAAGACTTTTTAACTAGTCTGAGGTTAGTTAGGGTCTTTGCATTGTATAACAAATACACTGCATTTTTTTAGCCAGAAAATGTCCCTAACATTTTCTCTTTGCTGAAAGAAACATCTTAAATTCTTGAAGAAGACCCCAGACTAATTGCAAACCCTGTCTTTTCATCCAGTAAATCTTGTTCCAATTATTTGGTAAAAAAGAATCCAGAAACATGGAGAACGTAGGAAGAATATTATACCCTCAGCTATGTTATACCTCATGGTAAAACATTACACCCGCTGGACTGGCACTAGCCTCTGGATAGAAAGAAGGCATGATATGCCATCACAGCATATTACTACCACAATATGTCACATTGGCTCTGCTGCAGCAAAAAGAAATGTCAGACAAAGACAACATTTGGCTTTAATTATTATGCTTGTCCGAGCCCTTCAGACAGCACCAATCTGTCTTCATAAAACAGTTTACAGAATTGTGCCCCAGGTGTCCATAGTTTTAGCCAAATACCCTCTTTTTAGATTATTTACATGAAAACTGTGCTCATTAAGAGAATAATAAATGAAATGGCCTTCAACTTCCTATGACTGCAAAAGCACTTGGCCTTGTCAGTGCCGATGGGCACAGAGTTGTATCTCTGGAAAGAAAGGCACATAGGCCATGCCATGCTGTTTTCCTATCTAGCTAGTGAAACTACATGTTAAAAATGATTATTAGATTGTACAATTGCACTTTAAAAAAAATAATAATAATAATTCTCTGACTGTTGTCATCAAAATAAATCACACAAGATGATTAACAAGTAGATATTAAAAGTTTATGTAAACCCTGTTACACCACTTGTACCTACAGGTACGCCCATAATAAGGCTTACCTATAGGTACTGTAAGCATCACTTAAACTTGCACAGTTAGGAGATATCTACCATATACGCTTGTGCCAACGTCATCGGTGCATGCACACTGAAGAAACATCTCGCTCGTGCCACTTCTTCAGCAGCATGCCATAACTGGCGGATCCCATGTGCATGTGTGGGAGTGACCTCATTGTGGTTCCGGCCAATCACAGCGCTGGAGTCTGCGTACCCAGACCTAACTTGTACCTGTCACAGCGGTGTGTGGGGCCGCTGTAACAGGTTTGATCTAAGGTAAGTATTTCATAACATTTCTATATCTTTACTTCTAAGGTGTCTTATATTGTATTTACTATGTCTCAGTGTATGCTGTATTACAATAAATGCATACATGTTGTGTGTTCTGCAACAAATATCCTCTGGGAAAAAAAAAAAAGTTTATACTTCACTTACACCCATCCAACAAATGTTCAAATTCTCTAAACAGAGATAAGAGGCATTTATAACTTTAGCGGAAGTGTATTATGTTATGCAAGGATTCTGTCTCTTTTATGTCTTTGGAGATAAAAACCTGGTTATCTTGCATGGACAGCACCCTGGCGAACGCATTCCAACCAGTAACAAAAGACATCGATAACTCTCAGCATTCATCTTGCAGTAGATTGTGCAAGCTAGAGAAAGGAATTGCTCAGTCACGACACAATGCAAGGCTATCAAGTTTTTTAATGGAAATTTTAGACATCTGTATGTTGGTACGATTTTGCCACCTGGTACAATGTAAAGCAAGTGTCTCTGCAATTTTTTTCAATTGAAATATACCATAAGATGACATTTATATTTATTGTGAAAGAATATGATGTTATAGCGGAAAGTTCATACACAACGGCTAATTTTACCTACTGAACAATACTAATCCTATGCATAGGTTGGTAATATATATCAGTATGATTTTAACTACTGCAAGCTCATATTTGTACCTTATAAAATTAGCCCATAATACATAAAAAATGAAATGATAAAAATACTTTGTCATATATTTACAAAAAAAAAAAACCTCCCCTGCTATGCCAGATCTTTAATCCCTTGCCAGTCTTGACCAGGAGCTGTGGCCCTTGCCAACTTGGACCACTAACATCGGCCGTCTATTACCATTTCTTTTTTTTTTGCTGCAAAAATGCAATGTTGTTCAATCTCACCTAAATTAAATGTCCGACTGACCGAAAAATTTTATACGGCTGGTACTATACTACTATAAAGCTGGTTACAGATATCAGTGAATGGTTGGATGTTTATGATTACGGTTATCACACAATGGGAAAGATTTACTAAAATTGAGGGACACAAAATCGGGTGCAATTTTTATAGTAACTAATCCGCTTCTGGGTTTTATTGTCAAAGCCTAATTGAACAAGCTGAAAATAGAATCTGATTGGTTACAATGTGCAGCTGCACCTGATTCACCAGTTTTATTAAATCTCTCCCAATGTCGTTTGTCTCTGTTTGTTCACCTAACAGGAAAGTTTTTTATCGCATAGGGGCTTCTGTTTAGGCAACAAAGAAAGGGAGGTTACGAGGTTCAACGAGGATCTGAGTGGACAGTCAAAGTGCTGCCTTGTCTCAGGGGAATCAATTGCAATGGGGCTAATGTGTCTAACTGCTTAATCATTTTGTCTCCCTAGAACTATTTTTCAGAGTGATTGCCCCATAGACATAATATCATCACTCAAGCCATCAAGCCAGCTGCAAACAGCTGTCTTTAGGATGCCTTAGCCTAAAGCATTTGAGAAAACACAAGTCATGTATATGCCTGCAGAAGCAGAAACAAAACTAGAAATGGAAAGCTAGATTAATATAGATCCTCATGGAATTGTAATGGGATGAGGATGACACAAATCTCAGAGCACTGCAAATAGCCAAAGGAAAGGGTGTATCGCTCAGCCCCTCTTCGCCCTACCAGTAAACCACACTGTCTGTTAAGGTTTAGAATGTTAATGCTATTTTTTCCTGCAAGCTGAATTTCATCTAGCATATTCCTCAGCAGTGAGAAGGTTAAGTCTAGAGAGAGATGTACTCTAATATCTGAAATCTGGCTGACTTTTATGTAAAATTCCTGTTTTCAGCTCTTACTGGACAAACAATCGTGCTTGGAAACACTACAGAATGCTGCTGGGGTAGTGTTTACAGCCCTGGGGATGCAGATGAATTCAAATGCATCGCAAACAGCTGGTTTGAGAGACCAACTGTCTCAGAGGTGCAAGGATGGGGAAGGAGGTGATGGAGCTATAAACACAGCCAGCATGAAGGTCAATGTGAAAGCCGAGGCCATCTGTCGTCTGGGGTGCACTGAATTCTGGTGGCCTGGCTCAGTTATTTCCCAGTGAGTGACAGGCTCTCTCCCAAGAGAAAAGACAGAAAAGGAACCACATGTTGGTTCAGGCAGAGAAATATGGGATGTGCACAGTGGAGAGCAAAATGTTAACAAATTAATGATTAAAACGCTACATTCTCCTTCACTTGGTCTTTGTGGACCGGAGAAATTTAGGCAGCTGCACGCTTAATTTATTAAGGCTGGACTATCTGCAGAGACTGAGCCAATTCAAATTATTCTTGTATTCATTAGACTGCAGTAAACCGAAATTTGATTGGTTGGTATTTGTTATTGGACTTTACATATCTATATAACTTTGGATTTATTTTATGAAACAAGAGAGTTTATTTTTTTCATATTAAAGCAGTTATAAACTCTGTTTGGACATTTTTACATACAGGTAAGCCTATCATAAGGCTTACCTGTAGGTAAAATAAATATCTCCTAAACCTACATGGTTTAGGAGATATTTACCCTGCATGCAGCCACTGGCAGCGCATGCGCAGTGAAGGTCCAGCATATAATGCCGAAACATATCATGCCAGTCTAAAGCTCTCTGCTCACGGAGCTGTGAAAAACAAGCAATCAGCGATGTTTGATCGCTCAGTTTTAAGTGCAGAGACTTCGGGGGACAGATGCAGCATCGCACCGATGCTGCATCCACCTAGGTATGTATAAAAAAAAAAAAAAAAAAATTATCTTTTAAACTAGAAAAAAAACAAAGAAAACAATATAAAGAAGCTGCATACTCAGTAAGTGATTAAAACTGTGCTTAACCACTTGACCACTGGGCACTTAAACCCCCTTCCTCACCAGACCAATTTTCAGCTTTCGGTGCTCTCACAATTTGAATGACAATTACTCAGTCATAGAACAATGTCCCCATCTGAAATTGTTGTCCTTTTTTTCCCAAAAATAGAGCTTTCTTTTGGTGGTATTTGATCAAATCTGGGTTTTTTATTTTTTGCACTATAAAAGAAAAAACACTGACAATTCTGTAAAAAAAAAATATCTCGTTTCTGTCATATTAGCAGGTTATTTCTCACACACAGCATGCCACAAATTACACCCCAAAACACATTCTGCTATTCCTTCCGAGTATGGCGATGCCACAAGTGAGACTTTTACACAGCGTGGCCACATACAGAGGCCCAACATGCAGGGAGCACCTTCAGACGTTCTGGAGCACCCAGACCAATTCTGACATTTCTCTCCTACATGTAAAAATCATCATTTATTTGCTTGAAAATTACATAGAAACCCAAAACATTATATATGCTTCTTTAGCAAAGACCCTAAAGAATACAATGGCGGCCATTACAACTTTTTATCTCGCACGGTATTTTCGCAGCAATTTTTTGAACGCTTGTTTTTAAAAAAAAACAGTTTTGTGCTTAAAAAAAACAAAACAGTAAAGTTAGCCCAATGTTTTTGCATAATATGAAAGATGAAGTTATGCCGAGTAAATAGATACCCAACATGTCACCCTTCAAAATTGCACACACTTGTGGAATGGTGCCGAACTTTGCTACTTAAAAATCCCCATAGGCGACGTATTGCAAGGTATTGGAGTATTGCAGGGAATTGCAGGGTATTGGGGTATTGCAGAGTATTGGGGTATTGCAGAGTATTGGGGTATTGCAGAGTATTGGGGGTATTGCGGAGTATTGGGGGTATTGTGGAGTATTGGGGGTATTGCAGAGTATTGGGGGTATTCCAGAGTATTGGGGGTATTCCAGAGTATTGGGGGTATTGCAGAGTATTGGGGGTATTGCAGAGTATCGGGGGTATTGCAGAGTATTGCGGTATTGCAAAGTATTGGGGGTATTGCAGAGTATTGGGGGTATTGCAGAGTATTGGGGGTATTGCAGAGTATTGGTGGTATTGCAGAGTATTGCGCAGGGATGGATGGATGGCTGGATCTGTGACTGCATTTGTCACAGATCCAGCCACAGCAGCTGCTGCTGCTTCCGCTCCCCCCTTCTCCTCTCACACTGTACCGATCGGTACAGAGAGGGGAGGGAGGAATCGGTGTCATCACATGACGCTGTTTTTTTTTCAAGTGATCGTTCCGTCATTTGACGGAGCGATCACGTGGTAAACGGCCGCTATCAGCGGCAATTTACCGCGATCCGTGATGCGCCAGGTCCTCTAGACCCGGCGCTCTGGATGATTCCGGGAGCGTGCCCCAGGGGGCGCGCAAGAGGAGGATTCTGGGAGGATGTCCCAGGGACGTCCTCCCAGAACAACTCCACCGCGCTGTAGAGGTGTTTTGTCTATAGCGCGGTGGGAAAGAGATTAATATCACTTTAAGGCTGGGTTTACACTGGTGCGACACGATACGACAGCCGTCCTACTTTGGATCCAACTTTACTCTCCGACTTGAAGCCGACATACGTCTGACTTGGATCCCCGCCAATACCAGGCACTGTGTTTGGTATGAATCTTGAGGGGGAACTCAACGCCAAATTTTAAATAAAAAACAGGCATGGGTTCCCCTTCCAGGAGCATACCAGGCCCTTGGGTCTAGTATGGATTTAAAGGCGAACCCCTACTCCAAAAAAACTGCATTGGGTTCCCCCCAAAATCCATACCAGTCCCTTATCCAAGCACACAGCCCGGCCAGTCAGGAAAGGGGGTGGGGATGAGCGAGCGCCCCCCCTCCTGAACCATACCAGGCAGCATGCCCTCAACATAGGGGGGTGGGGGTTTTGGGGCGGGTGATTATTTTTTATTTATTTATTGTTTCCTTTATTTTCACCTGGATGATCCAGCCAATAAAGTCTGTTATTTATCAAATTCCTTTAACAGGCTACGTTGTCCAGCAAAAGTGTCTGTTAGAGGGTTGAGGCAAACATTTTGTTACGAACATGAGTACTAACAATGATCAGCTTTTATTCATTTGCGTAAAAGCTTTATTCCAAAGTAATATTACAAAACTGTTGCTGTGATTGCTTAAAAAGTGTTAGCTGGGGTTCAGTTTTAATTTGTTAGCCATCTAACGCTACCCACTCCCCAGGATGACAATGCTGGTGGCCAAAGGTATCTTTGCTGCTGTTCCATCCAGAGTGGGGCCCCCCTAATGGCCTGTACACACGATCCGAATATCGTACGAAAAATGTCATCCGAGGAAGAATCGTACGATAATCAGATCGTTAGTACAGAGCTTTCGAGAGGCAATCCTGACAGTTCATCCGATATTATTTTATCGGACAAAATGTTTCTCCTACGGTACCAGATCGTACGATTTTTGTTTAGTCAGTACAGTTGACGTCCGAAAATACAATACAAATACATTACATCATGACATCAAGTTGTATGATCTTTTGTACGATATTTGGATCGTGTGTACAGGGCATTAGAGAGGAAGTGTGTTACTGACCGAGTAACCAGGTGAAAATAAAGTAAAAACAAGCCTAAGAAAATAAAATGAATGCAGCCACTACATTTAAGGACTAGTAAGTATTACATGTTTGTTAAGTTGTTGAATTTAGCAATGCTTTAAAGCGGTGTTTCACCCTAAAAACACATTTCTAGCATGCCATCAAGCATACTAGCGCGAGCTACAGTATGCCTTGCTTTTATTTTTTGGCGCCGTACTTACGGTTCACTGCTGTAGTGAAGTTTCAGACTCCCTGCGGGGAATGGGCGCAGGGAAGATGATTGACGGCCGGCTATGGCGCGTCACGCTGCCCGAAGATAGCCGAAATAGCACTTGCCTCTTCACGGCTCTATAGGGCGCCTGCGCACAGACATCGGAGCTGACTGCGCAGGCGCCGTGAAGAGGCAAGTCCTATTTCGCTATCTTCGGGCAGCGTGACGCGCCATAGCCGGCCGTCAATCATCTTCCCTGTGCATAGGAACGCCCATTCCACGCGGGGAGTCTGAGACTTCACTACGGCAGTAAACCGTAAGTATGGCGCCAAAAAATAAAAGAAAGACGTATTGTAGATCTCGCTAGGATGCTTGATGGCATGCTAGAAAAAAAAAGTTTTTTTTAGGGTGAACCCCCGCTTTAACTGTGGTGTTGTCATCAAAAATCCATATACATAAGCACAAAATAATATGCCAACAGGATGTTTCCTACCACAAATATTCAAATTAACAAACAAGTAGCAAGTAACTATAGCAACCAGTAATAAACTTTTAATTAATTAAAGATGAACTGCAGGTATGATCTTCATTGCATTCTTACGTTAGTCCAGCTTGGACCATTATAAGTGTGCATCTTTCATACCTGAGGGGCTGTTGGGGAAGCTGACAACCACTGTAACAGTTGGCACTCTTACAGTGATAGTAGCTCCTAGTGGTTCTGTGTGAGCAGCTTGCCCTTTGCATGCTCACCACAGGCAGGTGCTCACTGGGCACTGCTGCCATTTGCAGGGCACCTTGTATTATTTCCCATGAAGATGAGTCCTTCCTTAATTAGATACAATAGAAAGAAGCAAGATGATGTCATGATCTCCACCTCATTCATTTAGAGACTGCTTTGCTTTAAATGAAAAAAATAAATAAAATAAACAAAAACAAGACATTCTGTTAATCCATTATGAATGCTGCTGCCAGACTCATAAATCTTACCAACCATTCAGTGTCTTCCACCCCTCTCTGCAAATTTCTCCATTGGCTGCCACTCTCCCAAGGAATAAACTCAAAATACTAGCACCAACTTACAAAACCATCTAGAACTCGGCCCCCAGCTACATCACCAACCTCATCTCTTTGTTCCTCTCAAGACCTGCTGATCTCTAGTTGCCTTGTCACCTCCTCCCATGCTCGCTTCCAAGACTTCTCCTCAGCCTCCCCCATTCTCTGGAATTCCCTACCCCAATCTGTCTGATTATCTCCTACTCTGTCCACTTTTAGGAAATCCCTGGAAATCTTTAATTTATTTATTCACTTTTATTTTCTTCATCAGCTCATCCCCCACTGTTATTACCTATTGTATCACTTGACTCTCCCTTTAAGGTTGCAAGCTCTAACAAGCAGGGCCCACTGATTCCCCCCTGTATTGAATTGCATCTATACTGTCTGCCCTCTTATTGTAAAGTTGGCGCTATATAAATCCTGTATTATAATAATAATGGCAGCAGTGCCGAAAGAGTGACCCCCTGTGGTCAGTGTCTCACAAGAATTAGGTATGTGATATGCATACTTACATTGTAAGTATGTAAATATGCAATTAACCCCTTAGCGCCAGCCCTTTAAGGCCTTTCGAATTTTGGGAGGCGGAGCGGGGCCTATGGCCATGCGACCGCAATGTTTGGCTGTCACGGTGGTCACGTGATCAAGGTTTCCGTTACCTGCCAACCACTGTGCCAGAAATGTGCATGATGCGTGCTCTCGGCACAGCTCTATTGGCACTATTGCACGCAAATGTGTGGCTGCTCAGCGACAAGGCCTGGCCGACGAGAGGCTGCAAATTTGCTTGCTCTCGACACCAACAAGTTAAGATCATACCAGGAGTTCAGAACTGATTTGGCCAGTTCTTTTCATCAAATTGCTTGTCTTCACGTGAGACCTGGAGAACTTGGAATGATTTTGTGTATACCGACGCGTACCTCCAAGAGGTGGTACAAACCAGCTAAACTCCCTTGCTCCACCTCCACTCCCTGGGTGAGAGGCCCTATCTGCCCCTATTCTCAACTTTCTCTGTTCTGGGGACTCATAGCCTCATTTCCCCCTCCCTTCTCGGTTACCCTTCCTGTCTTTCTTTTTTTCCTCCTCTCTTTTTTATTTTGGGACTCAGTGATGGGTTTTGTTTTTTTTTTAGATATATTGCATATCCTTGCCTACATTTGGCTTTTAGGTTGATCCATCCCTGGGTTTACCAGGCCTAAGGGGAGTTTTATCTCCCACTTAGTTAATTGAAAAGTTCCAATCTTACTTACTTTGTCTTATTATACATTTGTTTTACTATCTTACTGTTTATGCAATAAAGTGTATGTGCCATGGCCCTCTTTATTGACACACGGTGGACATCCTAGCGAGATGAACTGAGCATTAGTTTCACAAACGTATTTGTTGTTATGGCCGCATATTCTGTGCAATGCTGGGCCTGCTGTATTCTGACTTGACCCCTGTTTATTTGTTACCTGTTTGAGATATTGTATACTCTGTTATTTATGGCTGTTACTTGAAACTTACTTTGGTAAATAAAGAAATAAAAAAATAGCTCGTCTTCATACTAACCTGGACAGTAACTTTCATACTCTGATCAGCAGTGTGAGAAGATCCAGGATGAAAATCAGGCACTGGTCCCATGGTTGGGTCACTGCTCCGTCTCACCAGCAGAGGGGTTCCTGCAACAAAGCAGACAACAGTCAGAGGAAGGGACAGAGGGCAGCAGTTGCTTTGATATCTGTACAGCAGCCTCCTAAAATAATATTTTTCTCTGTCTGTGTCTCATGTGCTCACTGCACGACAAAAAGTATGTTCCTTTAGGAAAAATAAACAGAAAACACGAGGCACAGCAAGAAATATCTTTTGAGCTGTCTGGTAAATGTTAATGCTTCTCATTTGGACCTGTCATAAGCAGAAAGAAAATAAATGGATTAAGCCACAGCATTTCAGTGGTTAGAAGGTCAATAGCCATTTAAAATTTCCAATGCCATCCAAAGCCTACCTGTGCTAGTCATAAGAATATATTAAATACCAATAAAACAAATTGAGTTAATTTAATGTGAAAGCTGGGATGGAAACCAATAAAGCTGATCCATTATGAGTTGAAAAAGGTTTTCCACTGTGAGCTTTAGAGCAGCTACAGTGTCTAACTGTGCCTAGACGCAGCCATAAAGAGGATTACATGGGGGAGCACCTTGTTTCTATGTATTTTGTTTTATTGATTACTCTTCCTTACAAAACATATTCAATTGACAGCTAAAAAAAAAAAAAAAAAAAAAATGAAATCAACTCTTGAAAGGCTAACATGCTAGAAATAAACGTTTGTGTTAAAAAGGCTGTGGTGTCTGGGAATCACACATGATGGAAATTAGCATTCAATGACTATAACTTCCGTAACCACACCATGGATGTGAATTCATTAAAGAAATCACAATTTCCCATTTAGGCTCAAGAGCTTCATTATCCTAACTGGTAGCTTTGCAGGATATATGACAGCTTGTTTGCATAATGACACTGAACATTTTTTTTTTTTTTTAAAGATGAAAAAGAACGACCAGCAAATAACAGAAATTAACATAATTTAAGTGTAATGTGTAACCACCATTTATGTTTGGAACAAAGAAATGTCCTGATCACTAGATGAACACTCCAGCCTCTCTTTATACTACAACATCTACTTTATTTTATTACATGTTTTACCATATGAAGCCTCAGATCTCTAAACTAAAAAGGTACATACAAAGGTGATCTGACTATTGTGCAGTCCTGTTGAATTTCAGAAAAACTAAAGTTGCACTCACGCTAGATATACTGTAAAAGACACACATAAAATACAGCTCAGTATTCTCAAATTTATTTCTTGAATTGAAAGGAGTACAAGTAGCTGAATTTGAATTATTAACAACCTCTTGCAGTCCCTTGAGCAGCAGAGCTCAGACTGGGAGATAGAAAAGCAGTACTATGAGCTCAATTAATTGTGGTGAAGAGCCAACAAGGGGCCTGCTGATAGGAGTAGAGAGCAGAGGTACAGAAATAGATCAGTCTGCTGCTTTTCTTTTCACTGTCCAATGACAGGCTGGGGAAAGGACAAGACCTGTATGGTTCGGTACTGTAAGGTTATGATCAGAGAAAAATCAGGTCTTCTGCTCTATCAGATAAAGCTGTGCTGTAGAAGGGAGCTCTGTACATATCAGAATTACTGACAAATATAAATCCTTTGGCAGGCAAAACAGCTCCTGCATGTATATTATATTTATATAATCAGCCACTTGCCCTAAGTTAAAGGAGTTGTAAAGAATTTTTTTTTTCACCTTAATGCAATCTATGCATTAAGGTGAAAAAACATCTGATGATGCCCCCCCCCCCCCCCCAAGCCCTGCGTTTTACTTACATGACCCCTCGAAAGTCCCGTGCTCGGTCCCGAGATCCTCTTTGACGCTCAGCCTGGCCGCTGATTGGCTAGAGCGGATGGATTGAGAGCAGCGCAGCCATTGGCTGGCGCTACTGTCAATCACATCCAGTGACGCGGCGCGCCGAGGGGCGGGGCTGAGTGATACAGTGAGCAGCTATTGCGGGGAGGACCAGAGACAGTCGCCGAGGGACCCCAGAAGAAGTGGTTTTCCTATAGTAACCCTTTAAGCTCTAACCGAGGACAAGGAGTGCACCGAGCAGATCGGCCTTGGGGGGAAATGCCTACACCAGATTTATAAGCTTTAGAAGCCATCAATTAATTTGACAGGAATTATGTGCCTAATTTACCATCCTAAACCATTTTACAATTAAAAAATTGGCTTATATTTAGTAAATTGTTGTAATACATCCCCTGCTCATGTGTTTTACTATGGACATAGGGACAAACTGCATTTTTGGAAATTGTACACATTACACAGACTTCTAACACCTTTACAACTGCCCAACATATACACGTATCCAAACTGTGATCAGCTGTGTCCGAAGAACAAGAGAGCCGTGCTGTAGTCGTCGTTCGGCTATAGCACGGTACTGAGCTGGTAAAGAGGAACTGATCCCTCCTTTCCTTTACAGCCAAGGAAGGTGCCATCTTAGCCTCTGTTTGATCTGCAGTTGCCACACTGTTGCACTTGTGATCAGCTAAGACGCCAACCATTTAAGGGCGTGAAAGTGTGTTTATGAGCAGACATAAGGATACTGGCTACTGTGACAGGTATTACCATAAGGATGCCTTGAATTTAGGTTTAGGTAAACCGGTAAATCAGTGTGTTCATTTGTGCTTTAACAGACCAAGCTGTGCAGCAAAAGTGGAAGACAGAGGGCTGAGACAAGCCATTTAAAACAGACAATGCTTACAATGATCAGCTTTTTTATTTTTTAGTTACAACCTTTAACCTAAAAGGAAATGTTTCTGCAACTGCTTAAAACGTGTTAGCTGAAGCTAGGATTTCGTTTTTTAGCCTCTCCTGTAAAGTCCATCTAACTCTTTTAGTCCAGCAAACACTACCCTCTCCGAATAGTGCTGTCCAAGGTTGTCTCCTCTATTGCTCCCCTATAGATACAGAGACCACTCTGAGACAACGGGTGTGTTACTGGCTGCATCACAGAGAATGTTTTATTTATTTTTTCATAAAATGGTGCATGCTAAAAGGTTAAATCATTTTTTTTTTTTAAGATATTTTTATTAGGTTTAAGACAAACAGAAAAACATACAAAAAAAACACCAGACAACCTGGTCATAAACGTTAGGCAATAATCAGAAAAATAAACTGACATCAGTGCAAAATATAAAGTAGGCACAGTGGTAAAAGGATCAGGTATAATACCTGGATATAGCAAAAGCGGAGGTCCAGACATTAGAGATCCGTGAGGCACGGCCCATCAATGGTCAAGCAAGAGTAGTACAATCAGTGCTGGGAGGGTTAGCGGACTAGCCAACCATCTACCCCAAATTTTGTGGAAGGTTTTGTTCCGTTTCCAGCGTTCAAAAGTAAGTTTATACAGTGGGATAGAGTCATTAATACGTTTTAACCAGAGGGATTTCAGAGAGGTCTGTGCGCCCTTCCAGAACAGTAAAATAGCTTTTTTTAACATAGAAGAAGAGTATACGGAGCAGTCTCTTGGCATGTGATGATAGGTGTAATTTGCCAAAAATGCCTAATAGGCAGTTCTTGGGGTGGATTATGTTTGGGAGGCCTAGCGCCGATGAGATGAAAGCACCCACTTCTTCCCAGAAGCCCTGAACTACCGGGCATGTCCAGAAGCAGTGTAAGAAATCAGCCTCCCAGCCACAGTCGCGGAAACAGACAGCTGAGGGCAGGAGACCCATCCTGTGTAACCTAGCCGGAGTGAGGTGGATTTGATGGAAAATTTTGACCTGTGCGATGCGGTCCCAGGAAGCAATAACAGGGGTTTTATACGTATCAGTAAATTCTGACCAGTCCTCGTCTACCAGGGAAGGTTAAATCATTTCTAAAACCCTATGGACTTAATTGGTCTACGGTTCTCCATTCTACAGTCATGATACAGCTTAGTGTGGGCTGCCCCCTTATAATTTATCCATAAGAGTAATATGGAAAATCCAGCAAGCTAGGTGACACCTCTGCTCGACATTGCACAAAACAACATAGGTAACACATGCAGCAAGGGAGTGTGATAACCATGGTCATTGGGGTCACCAAACTGAGGTCTAAACAACTTTAAGAAGCTTGCAAGTAATATAACCGTTTTACATTTTGCCCAGTGACTGATAATGTACTCGCTCTTAGAATTTATATTTGTGATGTTATGTCCTAATAAGACCTGTTACTAATGAACTGAGAAACAAACCAGAATAGAGTAGCTAAATTATAAAATATGATTAGCTTAGTCTGCTATTTATATTTTATAATTTTGCTGCAACCAATTAATATTAACTTCCTACATTTTATATTTATACAAGCTAAAAAAAAGTTTGACAGATCATGATAACATTCTTCCTAACCTTATGACATGGAATAGTGGGTCATATATTAGCATCAATTAAAAAAATGAGAAAGGGGATATGGGGGGATACAAAAACAAAGGAAGCAAGGGGAAATGTTCAGCCAAATGAGTAGACAAATAAAGTAATACAATATTGATTTGAGTGTGCAAGATATTAAACAGTGTATAATTAAAATGGTGATTACAGGGAACCCCCGAGATTTGTACATACAGTGTAGCCTATCCTTTCTACATTGTCATATTAGTAACTCCTGAAGAAGCACACACATAAGGCATCCTGATAAGTGATATTCAGAAGCTTGTTCCAGGATTGGGTACCCTTAGAGGGGTGGATGCAATGCAAGTCCTTAACGGGAGAGTAACCCAGAAGCTGTTACTTAAAAGGGACCAAGGACCCCATTTGCTATACGCATGACACACCGAAGGAAACGCGCTATCTGACTTCTTTTTAGAGGTCGACGACATCTGGTGAGTGTGGGGGTGTGTGTTTATGTCTTAAAGGCACAGAGAAAGCAACACGTTGGTATTGGGCATGTCAGAACCAACAGGCACAATGCATGTTTTTGTTTTAATTTGCTGTTTTTTTTTTTTTGGAAATATAAGTGCCATCCTGATATTTTATTGAATGTCTAACAAAATTGCGCGGTTCTCTTTTCTATTACCCCTTGATAATTGTAATACAGGGCAACACCGAGCATCCTTATGGGGACAGTGACATTGCAAAGACCGTAAAAAGCAAAGGGATCCAGTGGCTGTTTAAAGGGTCTGCATAATACACCGATAAAAAAGTGCTCTTTGACTTATTTGTAATATATAAGTCAACAACATCTGGAGAGTGTACTATGCTAAATACACAGATAAAAAAATGCACTTTGAGAAAACACAACATGTTTTATTATTTGGATTATTGATTTGTGCACAATAACATATAGACACATGTTAAGATGGTAGTGTTGTCTTCACCCTAAAGGAACTTTGTTTACAGTAATGTACAATTAGATGTCCTATTGACAGCAGCTCCAATTCACCTTGTTTTATTGTTTATTTGTCACATTTATTAAGTGCAGGTGTTTCCAATATACAAATTAAAATGCGTACATGAAAGAAAACATAACAAGTACAAGTACAACATCCCTACAGGGACCTTGCCCTTGGGGGGTTAAGACAAGGTGACAGAGGGTGAGAAAAGTTTACATTGATGTTTAGGGTCATTGTCCTGATGCTTCACCCAACTTCTGCTAAGCACCAGCTGGCAGACAGCCACCATGACCTTATCCTGTAGGATATTTTGGTAAACTTGAGAATACATTGCCCTCTCGATGATGGAAAGTGGTCCAGGCCCTAAGACAGCAAAACAAGCCCAAATCATGATGTTCCCTCAACCATTGGGATGATGTTTTGATGATGGAAAGATGTGCCATTTTTGTGCTATACATCCAGTAGTGCTGAATATTATTAAAATGTAACTTTTGTTTCATCAGTCCACAAAACATTGACAAATCACATTGCTACTTTGAAAAAGCGATGCTTGGCAAACTTCAGTTGCGCAGTGGCTTCCTCTGGGGTGTTCTGCCATGGACACCTTGACTGTTCAAAGACTTACAAATGGTGGACTCATGAACAGGGGAAGCTCTGTTGATTTTATTATTCAATCATATGCAATCTAAAATGCTATGGGCCAGATTCACGTAGAAGTGTGGCGGCGTAACGTATCGTAGATACGTTACACCGCCGCAAGTTTTCATCGCAAGTGCCTGATTCACAAAGCACTTGCAATGAAAACCTACGCTGGCAGCCTCCGGCGTAAGCCCGCGTAATTTAAAGGGGCGTGTGCCATTTAAATTAGGCGCGCTCCCGCGCCAGACCTACTGCGCATGCTCCGTTTCGAAATTCCCGCCGTGCTTTGCGCGAACTGACGTAATTTTTTCGATCGCGACGTGCGTAGCGTACTTCCGTATTCCCAGACGTCTTACGCAAACGACGTGAAATTTAAAATTTCAACGCGAGAACGACAGCCATACTTTATACAGCAATACGTTTGCCGTGTAAAGTTAAGGCACCCAAAACGACGACTAACTTTGCGACGGGAAACTAGACTAGCGGCGATGTAGCGAACGCGAAAAACCGTCGTGGATCGCCTTAACTCCTAATTTCCATACCCGACGCTGGTTTACGTCGCAAACTCCCCCCAGTGGCGGCCGCGGTACTGCATCCTAAGATCCGACAGTGTAAAACAATTACACCTGTCGGATCTTAGGGATGTCTATGCGTAACTGGTTCTATGAATCAGTCGCATAGATACTCTGAGAAATACGACAGAGTATCTGAGATACTCCGTCGTATCTCCGCTGTGAATCTGGCCCTATGTTCCTTGCATGTGCCCCTTGGATCTACAGCGACTGCACTTTCAAGTGCACTTTCAGTGCAATTTCAAGTGCATCCCTGCTGACAGCTGGTGGTGGTGGGGGGGGGGGTTGGTCAGGTGAAGCCAGGAGTGCTGGAGAAATAAACACGGATGATCGGAATGGCGGGGAAGGCCTGGGGGGATATTGGCGCACACAGGGAGGTGGAGGAGAGAAAGGATCACACCTATGAATAGCTACAAACAGGGCTTGCCACCTACTGGTTACAGCTATTTTATTTTTATTTTAGCACTGTATGGGGGACAGTTCTGCTAGCAGTCTATGGTCCTGAAGCTACCATGAGCTTATAGCAGAAGGGGGAAGGCAGCCAACCCAAAGTATAGTGACCTGGTTAGCTGAGAGGGGTTCTATGCTTTAGGTTGGTGGAAGCAAAAGGGTTAACATGCTTCAACCCTGCTCTTACTACCACAGATAGCATACATGCTGGCAGGAGTAACGGGACCAGATTCCATCCTCGTTTCACCCTTCACAATGGTAATACCACGGATGGGGTCTTCATGCACAACACTTTACAGAACAAGGCTCTGTACTTATATAGCATGCTGAGGCTAACACAGTGTGATACACCATAAGCTAAGGTGAGTACCCTCACATGATCCAGTGCACAAAGCAACATTACAGGCTGGTCCCTCTTCTTCCATCTGGTATACACACAAAGGTGACATTGTTGAATGACCATTTATCTCATCTACTTACTGTACAGTGTCACATTTGGCTATCATTGCATATTCCAAAACTTTCAAGTTGAAAAAAGTGACCAAACTTCACATGAACTCCAGCGATAAAACGATAATTTTCCTGCTCTACAAGACTCTGGTCCAGCCACACCTAGAGTAAGCTGTCCAGTTCTGGGCCCCAGTCCTCAGGAAGTATGTACTGAAAATGGAGTGAGTACAAAGAAGGACAACAAAGCCAATATAGGGTCTGGAGGATATTAGTTATGAGGAAAGGTTGCAAGCACTGAACTTATTCTCTCTGGAGAAGAGACGCTTGAGAGGGGATATGATTTCAATTTACAAATACTGTACTGGTGACCCCACAATATGATTAAAACTTTTTTTGCGGAAGGGATTTTAACAAGACACGTGGCCACTCATTAAAACGAGAAGAAAAGAGGTTTAACCTTAAACTACATAGAGGGTTCTTTACTGTAAGAGTGGCAAGGATATGGAATTCCCTTCCACAGGTGGTGGGGCAGCGGGGGGCATCGATAGTTTCAAGAAACTATTAGATAAGCACCTGAATGACCACAACATACAGGGATATACAAGGCAATACGGATATACAAGGCAATACTGACATACAATCACAAACAACTTGTGTATTTTTTCAACCTCGCCTACTATGTAACAAAAAACAAACAAAAAAAACACTCAAATCCAAGCAAAAGAAAATATAACATGTGATGTCTTCAAGGTGTACAAAAGAAAAAAGTTTGTGGCATGGATACATTTAATTGAAATACATTACTTTTACTGAACAAAATAAGGGTGATAATTGTTCAAGCTCATGCTTCTAATGCACAAAACATACCAGCAGCTACATAATAGGGGCATTTATTCTTCTGTACCAGTAACATGTTTTATACCTTGTCTAGATGTTTTGTTCTTCTAAGAAAAAGCAAAGTAACCACTTTGATCTGACCCTTAATTTCAGGGGGGGGGGGATTGAATGCTGCAACATATCTTAAAAAAAAAATACAGTTTTCAGGTATTGAACAAGAAGAAAGTAGAAACAGCTGCAAAGAGATGATTACTTACTTTCCCTTTGTCACAATGAATCAATAAAAAGTCTAAAATAAGCAGCATTTTTCCAAACAGGTGGCATTGATGATACAGATATTAGTTTAATTTGTACAAAAAGTGGCATATTAGGAGATTTGTGTTATTTTGTTTTCATAGTCATTGGCAATACCAGAGTCACGAGAGAATGGCTTGCAGTGTTATTAAGTACAAGAAAAATAAGCACAGCATGAGTGGGTGGGTGTAATTTACCAGCGTGGGAAGATAATCACAAGTCTTAACAATATTCTCTACTTTCAAAGTTCTTTTTTTTTTTTTGTCTTTGCATTATTTTCTTGCAATACGTTGCTTTGCTCCTCCTTATGGCATCTGTGTTTGTTATAAAAGGAACTTATTATATTTTAATTTCTGTAGACTCGTATATAAAACAGTTTTAACGTGGCCTAGTATGATTCATGATCGTGCAATATTACCCTTAACTAGTTGGGAAATACTAAAAAAAATAATACATGCTAGATGTTTTTATTAAAGGGGTTGTAAACCTACATGTGTTTTCACCTTAATGCATCCTATCCCACTGGTTTTTGCTAAAACAAACAACATTTTTATTTTTTTTTTTAAATAAACAAACAGTTTTCATAGTTTGTTATAAAATTTTGCAAAGAGGTAATTTTTCTCCTTCATTGATGTGCATTGATAGGGCTGCACTGATAAGGCGACACTAATAGGCAGCACTGATGATGAGGCACTGATGGATACTGATTGGCAGCACTGGTGGGCCCCTTACTCTGACTCGATGATCACAGGAGGATGCTGCCCACACCCTGCAGGGGGCACGCAGGCAGAACATGCATGGGAGGACGTAGATGGACACCCTACTGGCAATTTAGACCTGCGCTGTAGCCGTCTTTTGGCTATAGCGCAGGTTTGGATAGGTTAAGCAAGCTGCTAGAAAGCATCAGCAGGCTTTCAACAAGTTTCAACAAGTGCTGAAACCTGTTAGCTTGTTTACAGTGGCAATAAACACTAGGATTTGTGTTCAACATTTATGAACTGGAGCAGAAGGGTACTTTAAAAAAAAATATTTCTGAAAGCTCTGTCACTGGGAGCTAAAATTGCACTTTAGCAACAAACCATCCAATATCAACAACCTCAGAATTACTCAGGCGGTCACTTATCTCAAAGGAAACATGCCCTTGCTGGCAGGGAATAATGCCAAAGGTAGCAACATCTCATTCTCCAGGTTAAGGAACAACTAAATAGAAACATGTAAGAGGTCAGCCTTGTGTGGCATGGCCCCTAGTGATATTTGGAGTGGGACTTGGTGATGTCAACCATAAAAGCTTTTCAATGGCCACAGTGGAATTGTGTTTTTGGTATCCTGGAATGCTGTGATGTTTCCCTCACTAGCAAGTGGGGTTGATGTAGAGCAGGGGTGTCAAACTGGCGGCCCTCCAGCTGTTCCGAAACTACAAGTCCCATCATGCCTCTGCCTGTGAGAGTCATGCTTGTAACTGTTAGCCTTGCAATGCCTCATGGGACTTGTAGTTTTGCAACAGCTGGAGGGCCGCCAGTTTGACACCCCTGATGTAGAGTTATGTCCTTCTCCCAGCTAGTGAGGGAGGAGCACCATAGAAACATGTTAGTCATCACTTTTTGATCCTGTCCCAGGAGAGTTGTTGCCAGTGGACATGTTTTGCACTTTCTGCTACTCCCCTAAAATTTTGAGTGAAAGTTAGTGATGTCACTACTGTGCTGCTCATTGTTCTCTTTGTACCTGTGGACCTGCAGTAAAATGATCTCTCCTCTTCTGCTTTATTCATTTTGTGGATCTGTCCTTTCTGAACCTTTCTTGCTCCCTCTTGATTATTATTTTTTTCAGCCATCAGTGGAGTAGCTCTGACATGAACAAAGCAAGCTCCTTTACCAAGCCGGTTACCTCAACACTTAGATGCAGTGCAGAACAGGCCATGCTAAGTCAGCAACAGACAAATGATCATCAGCAGGGAGCCCACAGGCAATACTGGGGGTTAGTCCTTTCTACCCTGCGTTCCTTTTTTGAGCACAAAATCCAAAAGTTCAGGTAATTTTTATGAACTTGCAACTGAATGTGAAGAGCCAAGTGAACTCAATTAAATGCCCCTCTCTTTACTTTACATAACATATGTGTACAAGCCCTACACACACACACACACCATTTAAAAAACACTTCTTTTTTTTTACACTTAGAAATATGCAAACTACAGATACACAGGGATTTTGCCTTTGGTTTAATTTGGGTATTCCGGTTTCCTCTGACACTCCAAAGATGTGCTGGTAGGTTAACTGGATACTGTCTAAATTGGGCCTAGTATGTGTATGTATGACTGCGAGATAGGGACCTTAGACTGTAAACTCTTTGAGGGCATAGACTGCTGTAAATGTACAATATGGGCCAGATTCAGAAAGGACTTACGACGGCGTATCTCCAGAAACGCTGTCGTAAGTCCAAATGTGCGCCGTCGTATCCATACGCTTATTCTGAAAAGCAGATACGCCTGATTTTTTGCAAGATACGACCGATGTAAGTCTCTTATGCTGTCGTATCTTGGGTGCATATTTACGCTGGCCGCTAGGGGCGCTTCCGTAGATTTATGAATCTAATATGCAAATGACCTAGATACGCCAATTCACGAACGTACTTGTGCCCGTCGCATTCAGCTACGCCATTTACGTAAGGCTTGCGTCCGGCGTAAAGTTACCCCTGCTATATGAGGCGCAGGTAATGCAAAGTATGGACGGCGGAACAAGCGTATCTGTTTACGTCGTTTACGTAAGTCGTACGTGAATGGGGATGTGCGTAGGTTACGTTCACGTCACAGGCATTGAGCCGGCGTATCTTAGGGAGTAAATTTGACGTGATTCTGAGCATGCGCGCGCATGCGCCGTTCGTTCGGCCATGCATTTACATGGGGTCACGGTTAATTTAAATACAACACGCCCACTACTTGCCTACTTTGAATTACGCGGGCTTACGCCGGCCCATTTACGTTACGCCGGCGCACATATGGGAGCAAGTTCTTTCTAAATACTGTACTTGCCTCTCAATGTTACGACGGCGTAGCGCATATGAGATGCGCTACGCCTATGTAAAGATGCACCCGTCTCTCTGAATCTGGCCCTATATATGTAAAGTGCTGCATACATTGTTGGTGGTATATAAATAGCTGTAATAAATAAATAAAAACGTACCAGGTTCAAGTTAGTAAACTGATATTACCCCACTGGTGATGGACAAGAGGAAGTCAAACGATAAAATTCTGATAATATCAGAAATTTGATTAAAAGTAGCAGTAGTAGTAGAAAAAAGCTGGCTAGAGACACATCATACTTAGTTTTGCACAGTGTTAGACAATGGATTTTAAATGGAATCATGTAGCTTTGTGTGGGCATAAAACATTTGAAAGTGTTTGGATTCACACCATAGGCTAACAGGACGAGATAAATAAAATTGCCTGCAAGTTCCCTGTAGAAGTTTAATTAAATAAAGCACATGCCACTTTTATTGGCAATTATTCCACAATTAATAATTAATCTCCTTATTGAAAAGGCTATCTTGGTCTTTAAAGAATGTGGTCTGTAAAATGTCACCAGAATAAAAAAAATAGAAAAGGCAAGCCAGTAAATAACTCAACAAAGTAGGAACATCTTTAATAAGTAATGTCACCCTGTGAGAAATAAAGGTTTGTCTCTGTACTGTTACACTGACTGCATTCAGAGGGAAAGTTGTGTTAGGCATTCAGCAATAAGGCTAGAAAAATAAGAATCTTGCATAAGATATTCCTAAGGGAAAAGACAGAAATGGCGACACTTGCACGTTTATAGTCAGACACTAAAGAATGTGTTTTCAACAGTAAACATATAATGGATCTGGCAGCAGCTATATTAATTGCATGCATGCTGAAGCTGGCCATACAACATGCACATTTCGAGTGGCTCATGATAAACTGGCTAAAGTTTGCTCAATGGGTGGCCATGTCACCACCTGAAATCCTTTAACTGAAAAAATTGATTTAGCTGGATGAGAAACTGTTGGCTGAATAGCAGCTGCATCCAATCCAAAGTCTAATTCTGTATGGCCAGGGTAACTCATTTATTATTACTAAAATGTATCTCACAGAAGTCACAGTATTTCCTTGATAATACTTTTATTATTTTTATCAATAGTGCAATGCCATCTTTGTCCATGCATCATCTTTGGACTCAGCATCTACTTCCTGGGCTGAGATGCTGGCTAACATGGGACAATCGAATTCTGATGCTTGCACTGTTCACAAAAGACACATCCTTGTCACACTACCAACCACACAAATATACAAAAAAAGGTTCTGTTGCAAATAATTAGGAGATTGGGTGAAAGATTACATGGAATATAATGGATTTGGTAGCTAAAGTGTTTGTTACCCCTACATTTCATATCCCTGATACAGTATGTGCCTGCTGTACTGTGTACTTGTACGAAAAAGTATCCGGTTCTCTTTGTATTGCTTACTTTGTGTGAAATGCCTGGTGCTACTGCCAGTCCCTCTGTGTTCCTATTAAAAGCTTATCACACTAAGCAGGAGAACACACCATGTCATCTGTGCTGGGAACTCAGCCTGCTTTCCTCCAATGATCAGACTTGTCCTGACTTATCTTCCCCCCTGTGCAGCCTTTCACTGGAAGATCAGTGTACTGTTACTTCTCCTGCCCTAGCTCTTTTGCAGCTGGGAACAGAGGGAATGTGATCACTAAAATTATGGGAACATACACATATAAAAGTCCCAGCATACAAGTATTCAGGGGAAAAAAACCTCCACTACAGTCACAGAGAGTTCAGTAGACAATGTCAGAGAAGATCCAGGTATGCTCGCTATTCGCTGAAACTGAGACAAACTTTAGTCAGGGTAGCTAAGGATATTAGCCTCAGGTGGGGGACCTTAGCGGTAATGCACTGCTAATATTAGCAGAGCTTCACAGCTGTAATGGCGGCCGCTGCTTTTAACCCCTGCTAGTGGCCGAACAAAGGGTTAAAAGTGCCCACAAAGCGCCTCTACCGAAGCGATTTGCAGGCGCTTTGGCAGCACTGAATTAAAGGCATTGGGAATATGATTTCAATGGGCAGGAGCGGTGTATACACCGCTCCTCTACCACCCGAAAGATGCTGCTTGGAGCCCCAGTGTGAAAGTACTCAGGCTTTGACACTGGAGCTACACGGGAGGCATTTTTCAGGTGTTTTACAGGCTCTATTTTTAGCCCAAAAGCACCAAAAAATTCCCCAGTGTGAAAGGGGTCTTTGGAAGAAATGATAGTCAAGGAAGCAAACCTCCAGAGATTGTATTTAGTGAAAATGTGCTTTATAAAAAAAAGGTTTGTATTACTGGGCAGCTTCACCACACATGAAGCATTGTCCAGACCTCTCCAAAACATTTCTAACATACATTCATAGTTGATGGAAATATCTTGTGGAGCATATATGAACATCAATATTATTTATTATCTACTGTGTATCTCATAGCTCTTTTTCTTCACAAAAAATAGCAACATTAGTTTTGTGGGTTAAAGTGAAAGACTGAGTAAATTCCTCCTAAGAGACGGCCTGAAGACCTGTTCTCATTTTGCAACACAATATAAATTGTACAGATAAAATACAGTCAAGCGAAGTTTATAAAGCAGTGAGATGGTATGCATTGGTCCATTGCTTTGCAGACAGACATTTTCAAAGGTAGTAGATTGCCCCAAAAATCTAGACATCTTTTTAATGGAGGTATAAAGAGTGTACAACTGAAGTTAGGTAAACCAGTATCATAGTTCAAAAAGTCAGTTAGGGACAAGGTCAGTGAGGGCATTGATAGTCTTCCAAGGCTTGAATTACTGGCATGGGCCTCAGAAAATTGTATGTATTACATCCCAGTTGGAAAGCAGGTTCCTCAGCAAGTGTTTATTGATGGGTCCATCATGGGAGAACTGCCATCCCTCTTGATTGGCTGAGACACAGCAGTGGCACTATTGGCACCCACTGCTGTCAAAGTCAGTTAGCCAAAAAGAAGAGAGAGGGGGTGGGGCCGAACGGTGGCTCTGTGTCTGAATTAACACATGGAGCTGCAGCTTGGCTCAGATGCCCCCATAGCAAGCTGCTTGCTGTGGCAGCTCTCACCAGGAGGGAGGGGCCAGGAGCACCAAAGAGGGACCAGAGAAGAGGAGGATCTGGGCTGCTCTGTGCAAAACCATCACACTGAGCAGGTATGTATGACAGATTCGTTATTTTTAACCACTTTAAAACCGCACGCCGTCATATGACGTCCAAAAAGGGGATCTGTTATCCCGGGTGGACGTCATACGACGTCCTGTACTTTGTGCAGGGATATCTGAATGATGCCTGCACCTAGAGGCATCATTCAGATATAATTTTCTTCCGGCGGCGATTCTGAGGACCGTAAGAATGATCATAGTGGCGGTTCCGCCGCTTGATCGTTCTTATAGGCGGTGGGGGGGGGGAAATCCCCCCCTCCCGTCGCCATCTGGTCGCCATCTGGTGCTTCTCCGGGCTCTCCCATGCCATCGGGGGCCTGGAGAGATGATCGCCGTCCACCGGATGTGAAGCATAGAGATGACTGGTGACCAGATGGTCATTAGTCATCTCTATGACCGTCGGAGGCCCGGGCGCGATGTGATGATGTCACGCCCGGGGTACCTGTAAGTAAACAAACCGCAATTGCGGCTAGTAAGAATGAGATCTGTGAATTTTTTTTCACAATCTCATTCTTTCCAGCCTGGAGGAGAGATGTGGGGTCTTATTGACCCTGCATCTCTCCTTAAAGAGGACCTGTCACACACCATTCTTATTACAAGGGATGTTTACATTCCTTGTAATAGGAATAAAAGCGATTGGAATAAAAAATGTAAAAAAAAAGTGTAAAAAAAAAATAATTAAAAAAATAATAATAATTAAAACGCCCCTGTCCCCGGTAACTCGCGCTCAGAAGCAAACGCACATGTAAGTCCTGCCCACGTATGTAAACGTCGTTCAAACTACACATGTGAGGTGTTGCCGCGTGCGTTAGAGCGTGTGCAACATAAAAATTTTAAAGCGTCGCCTATGGAGATTTTTAAGTAACAAAGTTTGGCGCCATTCCATGAGTGTGCGCAATTTTAAAGCATGACATATTAGGTATCTATTTACTCGGCGTAACATCATCTTTCATATTTTACAAAAAAAAATTGGCTAACTTTAAGGTTTTGTTATTTTTTAATTCATGAAACCATTTTTTTTTTTTACAAAAAAAAGGCGTTTGAAAAATTATTGCGCAAATACTGTGCAAGATAAAAAGTTGCAATGACCGCCATTTTATTCCCTAGGGTGTCTGCTAAAAAAACATATATAATGTTTGGGGGTTTTGAGTCATTTTCTAGCAAAAGAATTATGATTTGTACATATAGGAGAGAAGTGCCAGAATAGGCCCGGTATGGAGGTGGGTTTTAAAGCCCTGTATTGAAGTGGTTAAAGAAAAAAAAAAACATGAGTCTTTAGTATCACTTTAATTGTTGAAAGGCATGGTTGTTTTTGAATAATGATATGAATATATTATATTGTGACATGACAAAATGTATTCAAGTGGGCTTTTAAAGTAACTAAAAGGTCCAGAAACTATATCTGTCACCTAGCTAGTGTCTACAAAGAGTCAGTGAATAATCTTGATCAAGAAAACTGGAGCTAAAATATGTAGGACGTGACTGACAAGATTATATTTTTTTTTCTTAACTAGAACACCCTCACCCTGTAAACCAGTTATTACATCTTGATAAATGAGGAAGATTACAGACCTACTTTAATAAATGATTTTTTTTTTTTTTATTGTTATATCAACTTATTTAACCTAAAACAAAAAAACAAAACAAAGCAACACAGTGTTGCCAACCTACTAGATTGAAATTAACAGGCCAAAACCTGCCCACTCTTTTCATTGCCCTGCACATTCCTATTAAACAGCAAGGTTTTCCATCATAGTGACTGGCCCAGAAGAATGCAGGGAGTCGGAGGTCAGCAGCAAGAAGCATGCTCCTGCACTTGCTGGAATTGTTGGAAATTGGACTTTCACAAAAGCCCAGCATTTGGATGTCACTGGAAAGGGAAAGTTGATGTCTGCAGGTAAAGGCAGGGCACCTTTATGAATCAGTATTGTATATGTATCCCTCTAACTGCAGATGAGAAACATGAGATCACTGACTTGGCTGTGCTATCTGGCAGTGGTGATGTGTAGATCACAAGACAATGACAAATTCTTTGGCAGGTAAAACACGTAACATATATACTTTGTTAAGCTGTAAATGTAGCTGATTGCCCAAAGTTCAGCTTTAAAGTTTATAAACTCAGCAATCCAATCCATTTTCTGTGATTTTCAGAGCACTGTTACTTTATGCTGAAACCCTCTCCAGGTGAATAAAAACAAAAAACATGTCTCTAAATGGATCCTTATGCTTTTTTTCTTGTTTAAAAAAAAAATTCTCTTTTGACACTATAGGCCTTTCACAGAACAGTCTGTGCAAAACACAGGAAGACAGCTGCAGATCTAAAAGTACTACTACATAGCTTGGAGTATATGCCTTATGGGCCTATCCATCAAAGTGATGTTGCACTGGGGACCTGCAATACAATGCTTCATAAAGCCACTTACAAAGTTATTTAAGTATGCATGCTGTGATTGAAAGCCCTGTGCCCCCACCTTCAACTGCACCGTCTGATAAAAAACACATGTAAGTAAAATTCTTTATGTAAAGTTCTGATTGAATAAGGCTCTGCAGTCTCTTGAAAAGCTATGGTTTACAATCATGTTAACATAGAAATTATAGATTGATTAGGGGGGGGAAGCAAAATACCTTGTGCTTATTGTATAATACGGTATAGCAACCTCAGATTTATCTTTGAGCCGCTGTCTAGATCTGACTGAGCAACATTTCATAAGCTGGACGTGAAGCCTGATTGATACTGCAAGCACTCAGTTAGACATACAGTAAGTGAATACACATGGACCTAGTTTTCTCATGTTCAGCATTCTAAGTCTTGAGAGCCGTTCAAATAGTTTCAAAAAGGATTATGCTGAAAATAATAGCATTATTTAAGAATTATTCTAAAGCTTAAATGTATTATAATAATGCTTAAAAATGTATGCAATGCATGATAAAATCAATGCATGATGAAATCAGGAAAGAATCCAAAAGTTTGTGTTTTGGATAGACTAGGGCACAGTGGCTGCTGCATTTCAAAAACTCAAGCAGCATGATTACACCATGTGCCAAGACCTTGACTGAATTGTAACTGCTTTCAGAAGAAGATTTTAAGCTAAAAGTGAAATGTGGCTCTAATCTTGTTCACAAGTAAGTGTATGTAAAATTGAACAAATGAACTTATTTTATTTGATGCATTAAATACAGTTAAAGTAAAACTATGGGCAACCCCCCCCCCTATTTTGGATATTGCAAGGGAGGGTTAAAACCACTGTCAGATTTTTTTTTCACCATCTGTGTCCCATTGGGGAGATTTTCCTTAATTCCCTGTCCCATAGCCAAACAAGTAGTGAAGGAACATCCATGCAAGTTAAGGGAATGTATTGGCGACACCCAGGTCACCAGAACTTGCATCTCCATTAGAAGATTTCCTTTCTAGTAATCTCAAAATTTGGGATTTTCTTTTACTTTCACTTCCAATGATAATGGTAAACAGGACAAATAGAGAGGACAGACAGCAATACAAACTGAAAAGCATTCTAAGGCTGGGTTCAGACTGGTACAAACACTCCGACATTGGAAGCACATGTTGCATGACATGTATAAATCAATGGTTCCCTACGAGAGCCGTCTTAAATGGTCCGACTTTGAAAAAGGTTCCTGTGCTACTTTGGTCCTACTTCAGCTCATTGAATATCATTTAAGAGCGGATCAAAGTCAGATCCTTGTCATAACCGTCTGACTTGTGCCATCTTACATGGTGATTACAGCAGCAGAAAAAGGAAATTATGTCACACTGGGATTGTTTTGTATTGGTCAAAGGACAAGTCATCTTAAAGTTTGAGCATAATCTTACCCTGTTCATTCAAGTCAGATGGAAGTAGGACTGATGTTGCAGCACAAAGCAGGATGACATTCTTCAAGAACGATCTATTTTAGAGACTGGATCCCGAATGGAGAGGGATGCTCAACTTGTCTCTTCAGAATTCCCCATAGGTGTTTGATTGGGTTCAGATCAGGAGACATACTTGGCCACTAAATCACTTTCACCTTGTTCTTCTCCAGAAATGCAATAGTGTCCTTAAATGTGTGTTTGGGATCATTGTCATGTTGGAAAAGTGCACGGCGACCAAGGGCACGGAGCGATAGTAGCATCTTCTCTTTCAATATAGAGCAGTACATCTGTGAATTCATGATACCATCAATGAAATTCAGCTCCCCAACACCAGCAGCACTCATGCAGCCCCACAGGAAAACACTTTCACTGTAGGCATCATGCAATTTTTATTTGTACTCCTCACCTTTGCAACGCCATACAGTTCTGAAGTCATCGGTTTAAAAAAATAATTTTGGTCTGATCACGAGTAGAGTCCCAGGAGTCGTCTTTTTTAACATGGGCCCTGGCAAATTCTAGGCAGGCTTTTTGGTGTATGGGCTTTAGGAGCATCTTCCTTAATGGACGACACCCATGGATGCCACTTCTCTGCAGTGTACACTGTATTGTGTCACGGGAAACGATCACCCCAGTTTGGCTTTATACTTCTTTAGCTAAATGCAGTGAACTTTCATGGCAAATTTTCTTCTCATCAGAAGACGCTCCTGTCGAGGTGTTACTTCCGTGGACAACCTGAGATTGTTGCAGTACCATCTTTGTTACTTTTTTTTACCACTTTTGCTACAGTTTTCTGACTATCAGAAATTAAAGCTTTGCTGATCTTCTTGTAGCCTTCATCTTTCTTGTGGAGAAATGTTTTTAATTCTCAGGCCTTGTTACATTTCTCTGACATGTGGTGCTACTGCTGACAGCATGAAATATGAGGTATTTTCTTTTCCAAGTAACGCCTTTTTATAACCAAATGCATGCTGTTTGATGAATCATTACACTCACCTGTAGTTGAATTTGTGTTAAATAGGATTTTGTTGTTTAAATTTAGCTTTTCTTCCAAGACGTTCATCGGGGTGTATTCATTTTTGCAACATCAATTTATAAGGAAAAATACTGTTTTGGGGTGTGCAAATAAACAAATCTTGGTTGCAATCAATGGCCTGCATTTGTTAGAGTATTGTGTAGTTTATTGTTCTATAGAAAATGTTGATTCTGAAAGGAAAGTAAAAGTTTTCTGACAAACCTTTTGTGGTGTTCACATTTATGCTGAACATTGTATGTAATAGAATATATAGCTCTCCAACTGTCCCCCTTAAAGGGACCACAACTCAAATATCGGAGTTATGTACCTGCCATCAGGACACATTCAAATATATTTATATAATTATGTTTATGTTTTGCTTTTAGCTTTTAACTGTCTGAAGAAGCCAGAGCCATCTTGAATGAGCTAAGAATATAATATTATGTGCTGTCGAATAAATACAACGCTAATTAGTGGTTAGGGTGGATCAAATAGTTTTAAAGGTAAATCACAATTCTGTGACACACCTGAATAAAAAAAAGGAATAAATTCATCTAATCTGTAAAGAATCATACAATTCATGAATTTCAGTTGCAGGGCAACATTTCAAATTTGCTGTATCTCGGGTGAGACAGTATAGACATAGTGGTAGGAAGAATGCACATCTTAGATTTTGGACAAGTCTTCTTTTATGTAACCCTATTTGCAGAAAACTCTGCAGAAAATCGAATGAAAAAACAGAAAGAAATGTAAACCGACAGGATACCTAATGATTCCAATACAGTTCCCAAAGGACAGCAGGCCAAAGAAAAAAGGTCATAGGTTTTATTTGCATAGTTGTTTGATTTGCCTGGATATATTAAAGGAGCTAGGATTTTTTGAAAGTGCGTTTATACTTTAAGTTACTTTCACATAGCCATCACAGAGATAAAAAAATTAATGAAAGGAACCCTTCAAGGAAAAGATACAAAGTAAAGTACGTATATAAAATGCATTATTGTACATATGCCCATTAATGTAAAAGCTTTGATCGAGCCTCCTAAAAAATATTTGCAAAAAATGCATGGTTATATATAAATACTTGGAAACCATTGATAATATGCTTGCCTTGTTTCATTACAGTTGTAATTGACAGCCTAAAGCAGAGCTGCACATCTGCATATCAGTACAGCAGACTAGAGGGGAAGTGAGAGGAAGAAAATTAGATTTCTTTCATAGTGGCCAATGAGTTATTCTGATGGCCTCACCTTTTCAATTTAGATTACATGCAAGACAACCATGAAAAGAGAAGATGGTGAGCTTTAGTCAAAGGTGACAGTGGGGTTAACCGAGTAGTGGAACCAAAAAGAAAAGGGGAAAAGAATGTGGTGGACAGGCAGTATCCATTCATCAGGATGCATTATCTGATAATGCATGCCAGGAATTCCTGTGATTGTTAGAAAATGTGATGCTTTTTAAGATGGATCTTCTGCAAATAATTAAATTAAGTCTTTTTTCCTTTGCCTGTCACACTTAGGGAGAAAAAAAATGAAACAACATAGTACAGAAATCACAGTAACTCATCTTAAGTAGTAGGAGGCAAAGGGCATTTACTATTTTATAAGAAAAAAATGTGTTATGCAAATTTCTCTAAAGACATAAAAATAAAATAGATTTTTAGTGACCCTTTTTATTTTAAATATTAAAGTGGCACTTTGTTGCCTGTACATACTATAGCAGGGTGGTACCCTGCTAGGGACTTGGTCTACCATGCCCTAAAATTAAATTCCTGACTGGCTTGGATCACTGACAAAAGCATCTACCACGAGAGCCAACAATCCTTCATGCCACAATATCACTATATATATATATATATATATATATATATATATATATATATATATATATATATATATATATATATATATATATATATATATATATATATATATATATATATATATATATATATATATATATATATATATATATACACATATATACATATATACACACACACACACATATATATACACATATATATATAAATATACATATACACACACACACAAAAAAAATACTTATATACACAGCCACATACACAGTCAGTGGAATTGGCAGAGCGTGTCGGACACAAGATAGAATTCCCTCAATCCTCTGCATAACAAATGTCAGTGCAGGGTGGCAGATTTATGTATCTGTTGGGAACAGGTAAATGAATCTGTAGCATGCAAAGGGGTGGCACTTAAGAGTAGAGTGCCCAAAAGGTGCATACTACATCCCCAGTGCATGTTCAGCCTGTTGTTAGCTAGGACACAGTCAGCTCTGCAGCCGACAGCTTCATCAAATCTATGGCTAACCCCTAACCCCATTTGACTACTGGTCAGAAGATTCCCCAGCCAACAGCTACAAGTCAACAAAGGGGCAGGGATGCTGACTGACATAATTATTCAAATCCATATTCAGTTAATAATGACATCAACCAACATCTCCATCTATTTTGTTTACTTTCAGCTGTCGGTTGGAAAATTTCCCGGTCAGTAGCCTATTGAGGCCAAGTATAAGTCTTTAGTTGCTATGCTGACAGCTTCATAGAAACAAGAGAATCGTGTGAGGACAGATTCCCAGCACAAAATACCCCATTCTGAGCACTGATGTCTCTCTGGGTGTGTGGCATTGGGGGCATCACCTAGCGGGAGCCTAGGCCGAGGTTGGTACATACCATCACAAATGGGATTGCTTCGATGTACGGTTTAAGGGATATACATACTTCTACACATTGATGTTTGGAGCTGGGATGGGCTCCCTCCCCAGGCAGCACTCGCAGCAGTGGACCAGGACTAGCACCCTTTCCTAGTCTGAGCGGCTCACACACAAAGATTAATGACACACACACACAATCGCATATAGATACGCACACATTGGGCTGTGATCTTGAGAACAACTAAGTTGAAGATTTGCATGAACTATCAGTAAGCTTTCTTTTATGTCAGTTAGTGGGCTATTAAAAATAGTGCCTCCTCCTGTACATTAGACCACCCAAGCTAAATATATAATTCACTAAATCACGTGCACATGTTAGAAGTTTTCTAAGGCAAAGAAAATTGTATTTTGTATTTGAGTACTTCATTTACAGGGTTTATCTTTATAGGAAGCTGACATGTGTAGCAGTTCTGCTATTCAACATCTATATTATAATCAAATCCCCCCCCCCTCTATAAAATGATATGCCTGCAAAATAATGGCCTAGTGGTCTATTTATTCCAAATGACCTTACCAACATTGTGATATTTATAAATGAAATAAAGCAGCAATAAATTTCAACTTGAACATCTGTCAAAAAAGCACAGCAAAAATGCCTGTGTTAGTAATAATTATAAATGTAGAACAAACACATCAACTTCATCTAGAAGTTTTATCAACTATAGTTTCCTTTCTGCTCACTAATACGCTTCAGTGTATGATGACAACTGATTAACTGGCACATAGTCTATAATAAATACATCAATAAAACTGAGTATATAATACCTTGTTTAACCTCCTGGGACCCGCGCTATAGTCAAATGACGGCTATAGCGCGGATCCCAAAATCCAACAGGACGTCAATAGACGTCCGCCCCTTTGGGAGTTCCCCGCGCGCGCTCCAGAGCGCGCAGTGGGGAAACTCTGTGTTGGCCGTGTCCCTTGGACACAGCCAATTACAGATCGCCGCGAATGGCCAATCAGAGTGGCCGTTTGCGATGCGATATGTGCGGCCAATGAGAGATGATCTCATATGTAAACATATGAGATCATCTCTCATTGCCGTTTTACACAGAGACAGCGGTGCTGTCTCTGGAGAGGAGACCGATCTGTGTCCCTTTTACATAGGGACATAGATCGGTCACCCCCCCAGTCACCCCCCCTCCACCTACAGTTAGAACACTCCAAGGCTACACATTTAACCCCTTCCCCGCCCCCTAGCGTTAACCCCTTCAATGCCAGTCACATTTATACTGTAATTAGTGCATATGTATAGCACTGATCGCAGTATAAATGTGAATGGCGCCAAAAATGCGTCAAAAGTGTCCGATGTGTCCGCCATAACGTCGCAGTCCCAATAAAAATCGCAGATCGCCGCCATTTCTAGTAAAAAAAATAAATAATAAAAAATAATAATTCTGTCCCCTATTTTGTAGGCGCTATAACTTTTGCGCAAACCAGTCGCTTATTGCGATTTTTTTTAATTTTTTACCAAAAATATGTAGAAGAATACGTATCGGCCTAAACTGAGAAAAAAAAATGTGTTTTTTTTTAATTGGGATATTTATTATAGCAACAAGTAAAAAATATTGTATTTTTTTCAAAATTGTCGCTCTATTTTTGTTTATAGCGCAAAAAATAAAAACCGCACAGGCGATCAAATACCACCAAAAGAAAGCTATATTTGTGGGGAAAAAAGGACGTCAATTTTGTTTGGGAGCCACGTCGCACGACCGCGCAATTGTCAGTTAAAGTGACGCAGTGCCACAAGCTGAAATTTCACCTGGGCAGGAAGGGGTATATGTGCCCAGTAAGGAAGTGGTTAAAGCCATTCTGAACCAGGGTTCTTCTTGAGGTCTCTATGGGTTCTTTGAGCAGTGGTAAATGATCTCTTACCTATAATCACTTATCTAAGGGTTCACTTCTGCATTAACCATGTATGATGGGGACACCAGAATTTTCATTATGTGTATTACTCTTCTGTTATTTGTCTGTCCATATTATTTTTGATAATAACTTTTGGTATGCAGATGCATGTTAAAAATGATCTGGGTGTAAAATTCTGTAGGTACACCAGTCTTTTATATGAAACTTACTACACCCTACTGATCATGCCAATGTACTGTGAGCTGTAGAGATTACAATTTTTAGACCAGGGTTCCTTGAAACTTGAAAACTATTTCAATAGTTTCTCCAGGGTAATGATGTTGAGAAAGGTTGGTGTAAAGGGAAACTGTTAGGGAGAAAAAGAATGGCATTGCTGAAATATTTGGAAGATTCAAACAATTTTCCTTTTCGTTTCATCGACCTGAAACAAGCATGCAACCAGAAAAACCTTGGGACAATTTCACATATTTGCTCCAGTTAGAATGTCGGTGCCTCGGAGAAGAGGAAGAGAGAGAGAATTTTGAATCGTGACATGTTGGGTATCAATTTACTCGACATAACATTATCTTTCACAATATAAAAAAAATTGGGATAACTTTACTGGTGTCGTATTTTTAAATAAAACATTTATTTTTTCCCCCAAAAAAGTGTCCTTGTAAGATCGCTTCGCAAACACGGTGTGACAGAAAGTATTGCAATGACCGCCGTTTTATTCTCTAGGGTGTTAGAATAAACAATTTATATAATGTTTGGGGGTTCTAATTAGAGGGAAGGAGATGGCAGTAAAACAGACAGGGGAAGCTCTATTAGCATAGTTGGTTGTCTTGTCATACCAACGGCCACCACAAGATGGCGTCCGATCACAGAAGGAAGCATAGGCCTGCAGAAGGCCGCAAAGCCACGACCTCAATTACCGGCCGGCGTGATCGTATGGTGGGGGAGGTGGGGGCGCACGGAGACACAGGATACCCCAGCTGTGCTGCCCCAGGCGCCAGGTCGCTAATTCTAGTTGCAATTGCGACCTGGCACCCAGGGTTTGTCGACCCCCGACTTAAATATATATAAAACTTTCTCTTTCTACTTCAAAGGTGACATAAAATGCACAATGAACAGATTCTGCATATGGTGCCCATGAAATAAGCTTGTGGATACTAATCCACAAAACAAGCTTTCAGATACAGATATGAATACATGAAAGCTAAAAATTGTTTTACAAGTTCTATGAATTGCATGAAGAAGCTAGTTATGTTTTTAACTTGTTGTGTAACATAAAGAGTTGGTAATTTACCTACTATCCCCCCAGCAATACACATAAGCTGCTTATTGTTGTATCAAAATGTTTTTTTTTTTTTTAAATACTTTCTGTTATGTAGAAAAAAAAGATTAATAGGTATTCTTGAATAGCAACAACTCAATTAACAAAACAGGCTTGTAGTCATTGGGAAAACCTTAATGCAGTGGCAAATAATGCCTAGTTGGTTTGACCAGGCAGAAGCAGCATTTGGCATGACATTACAAGTATAATTTGTGACCGTTGCAGATTAAAGTCGAAAGTTGTAGACAACATGCATTTCATATATACACTAGTTGCTTTCAGATGCTTAATAAAGTGCAAGTTCACTTTTACAGAAAAATCTGTAAGGTGAACTTACAAATGACCCCTTTTTCGCCCCCTCATTCCCGCTGACCTGGACAGCAGCAATCTCCCATTTTGAGCCCTGGTATATCCGTGATAGGAGTCCGGGGCTTAGAAATCCCCTCAGCTGAATGTCCAAAATGTACCTTGTCAGGAGGGAAGTTTTGGAGCATTCTAATTAGTCAGCGCTGTCACATGGGCCACAGAGCCCGTCGTGTCAGCTATAAAGAAGACGCGTGGATGTGTGAGGGGATTTCCATGCCTGGACTTCTGACGCGGATATACCTGGGCTCAGAACGGGAGACTGCCACGGTCCAGGTCGGGGGCACCCCTTGTAAGTTCACCTTACAGATTTTTCTGTAAATATGAACTTACCCTTTAATACAAAAAAAAGCAGTGTTGAGACAGCCTTAGCTATGTGCAGCATTGATGGTCCCACAAGGAACCATTCATCCATATCTTATATCTATAGCTTCCTGGTGGGTAGCTTATAATAACAGTGGTACAAACAGACTGCACTGCAAGACCCCTTTCACACTGAGGCGCTTTGCATGTGCTATAACTCTAAAAATATGGCTTTCATACTGGAGCAGTGCGCTGGCAGGACGGTAAAAAAAAGTCCTGCTAGCCGCATATTTGAGGTGCTGTAGAAGCAGTGAATACACCGCTCCTAAAGCACCCCTGGCCATTGAAATCAATGGGCAGCGGCGATTTGCGGGAGGTTTCAACCCTTTTTTTTGTGACACTTTACCGCTGACGCCCCCACTGCCCCAGTGTGAAAGGGCTCTTACAAACGCTTGCATTTAATTAGGAGTGCTTATGTTTTTTAGTATTAGTTCAGCTTACTTAATTATATCTACATAAACTGAAACAAAGTATTAGGAAAATGGCGGTTTTATCATCTCATAAAATGTTGCATTGTCCAATTTAACATTTTCCCATAACCTCAACTGTACAGACTGTACTATACATAATTTATCATAGACACATGAACATTTCAATGGACTGATGGAACTGTTAAATATAGAATGTTCACGGGCATAAAACCTCTAATAGTTTGGTTAAGGGCCAAACAGCTACAGCTGTTGACCACATTCAAAACACATAAAAAAATAAACCGTTTTTTTACCAAGGAAAGCCTTCACCTAGAGTGATATGATCATTATTGGCTCATTATTAAAACTGTGCCTAGCCATGAATCATTTAAAGGTGTTTTTATATATATATATATATATATATATATATATATATATATATATATATATATATATATATATATATATATATATATATATATATATATATATAAATCATTTAAAGGTGCTTTTCTATATATCGGGATGATTTACTAAAATTGAAGAGTGCAAAATCTGGTACAGTTCTGCATAGAAACCAGTTTCCAGGTTTATTTTGTTACAGCTTAATTGAACAAGCTGTAGTTAGAAGCCAGTTGGCTACCATGCAAAACAGCACCAGAGTTTGCACTCTCCAATTTTAGTTAATCAACCCTTATATTTCCAACACAAGCTTAACAGTAATGTCTAATCTACAACGAAAAATTCCCTTTTGCATAAGGATTCACTTTAAACCTTGCTAAAGGCTGGATGATTTGTTGCCCTCTATGACGAACACCTGACAAACGTATATATTACCACTTAGTTTGGTGTACAAAAAATATCACCAAGAGACTTGCAGACACTGGACAAACTAACTTTCCAACAAGACTGAAAATCACTCTTACCAGATGTACAGATGATTTTACAAAATGTAACAATTCAGAGACTGGGATGTCTATTGAGTAACTATGGTATCTATGTAAAATGAGCCACAAGCGCAGCCAATAGGAAGGATGGAGCCATTTACAAAAAAAAATCAAAATAATCAGTGTCAAAAACACGCATTGCAATACTGTATGTCTCCTAATACTATAAGGCATACTTGATGGGACTGTCCTGTAAATCTGACTTTCTGTCCCTGGTCCCCAAAAAGTGTAATTTGGGGTCAGATTTGTCTGCCGCAATGTCGGAGTCAAAAAATCGCAGATCTTCGCCATTACCAGTAAAGAAAATAAAAAAGTCCCTAAATCGATCCTGTAATTTGTAGACGCAATATCTTTTGCACAAACCAATCAATGTACGCCTATTGCGTTTTTTTACCAAAAATATGTAGAAGAATATATATTGGCCTAAACTGTTACATTTTTTTATATTATTTTGGATATGTATTATAGCAGAAACTAAACAATTTTGTTTTCAAAATTGTCGCTCTTTTTGTGTTTCTAGCGCAAAAAAAAAAAGACCGCAGAGGTGATCACATACCACCAAAAGAAAGCTCTATTTGCGGGAGGAAAAGGATGTCAATATTGTTTGGGCACGACAATTGTCAGTTAAAGCGACGCAGTGCCATATCGCAAAAAATGCTCTGGTCATTAAGGGGGTAAAACCTTTCCGGAGCTGAAGTGGTTAAACCAGGGGTAGGCAACCTGGGGCCCTCCAGTCCCATCATGCCTCTGGGAGTAATTGTAACTGCCAGCCTTGCAATGTCTTATGGGAAATGTAGTTTCACAACAGCCCCAGGTTGCCTACTTCTGCTTTAAACTATAAGGAAACTGGTATAGCCTATAGTAGATACATTTTTAATTTTATAGGGCAAAAATAGAGCAATGTGTAAGGCACAGTAAGTAACTCTGGCTCAACAAAATAGTTTTTTTATTGATTTGACTTCGGTAAACCGAATTGTTATGGGCTGATATGGGCTACAGCACTTTGGACATTATCACTGTACTGCCTTAGTAAAAACATCAGGCAGTGATCTGGCAAGAAATAAAAGCTGTATAGGCCTTATAACAAATCATTTTGTGATATCCTATCAGCAAGTAATACCTAATTATAATATTTTATTAGTATTATAAAACTCAGAAAATGAGAAAAAGCTATATCTGGAAGTTTTGTATCAATCTATACATGCATGTGGTCTTATCTGCTTCTACTTTTCAACCCTGTAGGACAGAGCACAATGTGATTACAATAGCTAATTGCCCAGATAAGAAGGTCAAAAGGGCCCATGGATAGAAATTCTTTATATCTATGCCAAAGTTATACAAAATGGAGCAGCAGGAAATGAAGCTGGACGAAAATCCTATGACTGTAATGTGACAGTTTTAATAACAGTAAATGATCTCTGGACCTGCACTAATATGTTTAGATGCTAACATCTTTACAAAGGATGCCTGGTATTAAAAACCATTACATGCTTTAGAAAAAAGTAGTTCAAAAGATAAGAAAAACAAACATTTGGCCTGGCATAACTGACTGGTCATGCTGTTTGCCAACAATTAGGCGATCATCCATTGATGTATCCCTTATGACAAAGCCAAATTGGGAGACTTACATTTTGAATCCCCTAAACATGTCCACCATTGTTTGGTATATTTTGCACTTTTGAAGTCTAAAAATGCAAAGTAAATTGAAATAATATTTTGTAATCATTTACATCAGTCTTTATAGCAACCAACTAAACTAACTTAAGCCACACATTAACTTCAATAAAATATTAGTCCACCTTGAAAGCTTTTAAGTGGCTGTAAAACTCAGACATGAAATATGAACAAAGCACATCCCTCTATAGTATGTGCTTGTCTCATTTAAGAGCACCAAGTGTCATGAACCACTTCTGGAAAGTTTTCCTGACACCAAGAGAAAAAAAGGTGACTGGGGAGGGACCTGGTTGACAGCCTCAGCTCTGTTCCTGTTTTCTGTGTAAAGGGGAGTGTTTCCTATCCCTCCAATCAGCTCTTAGAGCTCTCCTCACTGGGCTCTACAGAGTAACTTCAGCTCTCCACCCCCTTTTTTTCTGACAGCTCAGACAAGCTTTATAAATCTATCAACTTGAATGGATGTGGTAAATGGTATGAAACCATGGTAGTGTAAATCAGTGAGACAAGAATAGAATAAAGTCCATGGAAGAAGAAATGTGTGAAATTAGTGAAAAAGGGGAGCAGTAAGGAAGTGTCCATGTAGTGACCAAATAAAGAATGAAAGAAGTAAAAGGGAAGATTGCTTGAAAAAATAAATAAAAAAAGACAAAGTAATACCAAAGTAAAAACAATGTGCACAGAGTACTTATTAGGTGATCACCTTAGTAAATCCTGGTCAAAACAAAAAAACAGACTCGAAAAACACTGGTCTGGAAATACATAAATTGTGCTGCCAGTAACTGTCAGGTCCACTCCAGCGTCACGCTGGCATGACACAGAAGAAGAGACAGGCCGGCGGCCGCCAGAATGACTCCCTGCATGTCAGCCAAGTGCCCATCGCAGCTGACAGACTGGCACCCCGGCCGCAGAACACACAGAAACAGATCAGCTCAACAGAATGAAATCAATAATGGAAACACTGGGGCAGATCCACAAAAGAATTACGCCGGCGTATCTATAGATACGCTGCGCAATTTAAAATTTCCCGCGTCGCTTTTTCCGGCGTATAGTTACCCCTGCTATTATGAGGCGTACTCAATGTTAAGTATGGCCGTCGTTCCTGCGTCAAATTTTGAATTTTTTTATACGTCGTTTGCGTAAGTCGTTTGCGATTAGGGATTTGCGTAGAATGAAGTTACCGTCGGAAGCATTGGATTGTTCCGGTTTATTTTCGAGAATGCGCACTGGGATACCCCCACGGACGGCGCATGTGCCGTTAAAAAAAAACGTTGTTTACGTTGGGTCACAACGTATTTACATCAAACACGCCCCCATCACATCCATTTGAATTCTGTGCCCTTACGCCGCCAAAAGATACACTACGCCGCCGTAACTTACGGCGCAAATTCTTTGAGGATTCGAAAAAAAAGTTACGGCGGCGTAGTGTATCTTAGATACGCTACGCCCGGCGGATATATGCGCCGATCTACGTGGATCTGCCCCACTATATCTATCAATGCAAACTGTTTACTGTAAATGGCATATCAAATTATAGTCTGACTAATTAAGGCCAGCAGCCATAGGAAAGTGATGGTTCCTAACCACATAACACACCTCTATGCCTATTAAATATGAAAAGAGGTGGGGACATTTGGGACTTTAGATGAGACATAAGGGACAGCTTATGCCTTATTCCTTATACTATGCAAAAAAGGGCGGAAGTTTGGTACCTCCTGTTCCAACATGACTATGCAGCAGTGCACAAAGCAAGGTCCATGAAGGCATTGATGAGCGAGTTTGGGGTGGAGAAATTTGACTGGCCTGCACAGAATCATGACTTCAACCCGATAGAACACCTTTGGGATAAATTAGAGCGGAGGCTGCGAGTCAGGCCTTCCAACATCAGTACCTGACCTCAAAAATGCACTTCTAGAACAGTCAAACATTCCCAAAGACCTAAACAACTAAAAGGTGCAATCCATATGCAACTTAAATGTGAACAAAAGTCCATAAGTTAGTCCATATAACATTAAATAAGTGATCTGTGTACTTAGGGCCGCCACCAGATTGGAATAGACGCAACATTTTCCAGCGAAACTGAGAATGACAAGGAAGAGAGGTGCCTCTAAGTGTAGAAATTGTAAAACTTTTAATAGTAACAGCCAAATGGCAACTAATATGAGTGAAGATAAAAGCAAGCACATCTGTAGATGAAACATCCCAGGAACCACCTGGCCTTCAGGAGAAAGATCAAGACCCATCTCTTCTGAGGGCTCAGGGAATGGATACCAAGTGCCCAGAGGCGATTCAGTTCGCATGTGTTGCGCTATATAAGTTTCTCACTCACTCACTCAGGAGCAGAATGGGAAGCCAGGTCATCGTTCCTCCACTTATCAGCTGATCTGTGGAGAGGTGTAGCAGGCATATCAAAGTTGTTATGCCAGGAGGGCGGTGAACTGCCAGAGTCCCTCGCTCATAGCACTGCAGGGAAATGGTCCTCGCTACACTGCTGTAGATGGAAAGATGGTCGTGCAGTGGATGTTCCAAAACAATGCTTGGAGAGCATGGGGCAGAGCTGAAGGGGGCAATGGTTTCTTAGCATGTGCACTGCGTATGTTGTGGCAACAGCGCTCCTTTTTCAAGCATCCAATGATCTGCCCCATGCTCTCCAAGCCTCGTTTTGGAACATCCAGCGCACAGCTGTCTTTCCATCTACAGCGAGGACTGTTTTTATGCCTGCAGTGAATAAAGTTCATGTATGTGTAAAGGCAGGCACCCTAATACTATTGGAAATATAGTGTAAATTGAGTTTATCACTTAAGGGTCGTGTGTCTATTTCCTAATACAAATTCACAGTCAAGTTAAAGATATCCACACTTGTGAGCCTATAAGTTTGTGCAGCAACTTTCACTCAACCAAGTGTGCCAGAGGGAAAGAGGTTGTTCTTAGAGACGAGACACAGAACAGCGACCCAAAATTACCAAATGGCTCCTTGAAGGGTAGTGCTATACTTGTAAAGTGTGAGAGGTCCACTTTTAAACTAAGATACCATACTTCATCAAAAAAAGGTGTTGTTGGTAGTTGAAGACGGGCGCTACAAGGGCAGGAGGTTGAATATTACTACAAACATTTAGGTTTTTAACACTAAAATAGTGTGAACGGAAGATACTTTTTTTTTTCCTAAGTAAGCTGAATAGTTCCTCCTCTGCAGGTAAAATTCCCTAATATTCTTTACATTTGTGAAGACAAGAACATTCCATTTTTTTTTTTCAGCCCCAGCAATGTGCATTCGGATTATTTTCTTCTATACTTGACATTCATTCTGCAGTTCATCATTTATTTCTCACCTAATTAGTTCTTATAATTGTAAATGCTGAGATGTTATAGAGATAATCAAATAGCTAATTACCACTAGCTCATTTTTACAATACGATATGACACTAGAAATTGTATTATTACTAAAGTATACAGCTTGCATTCTGGCTGATGAGTGCAGAGAGGGAGATCTGCAGTGTAATTTGTATTTGACTGTGTATTGTACAAGGACATTTAAATAAAACCAGACATTTAGGTTTCAGAGTGTTTGTGCTGGCAGAAAATAGAGAAAGAGCGCACATTTTTACATATCTAACAAGTGACATACATCAAAAGCAGACAGTTACATTTGTGTGGGCATTTTACCTTCCCACGTCTGTAATATTATTCAACTCCTATCTTAGGGAAATCAAGCATTTTTTCAACCCAAATACTATGAATTCACATATAGAAAATAGAAGTATGACAGTGATAGAACTGGATTGCCTGAGAGGATGACAGACAAAAGAAGACAGGTACTGCTTATGTTTTAAGACGCAGACAATAGGTGCAAATAGAGATGCACGGTACCAGACTTTCTTCACTCAGATGCCATAATTCAGGATTAGGATCTGTGCTGCGGTGTCATATATACTGTTTACTTGTTCTGCAAAAATACTGCACTTACAACTAATGCAGACAGAATATAAAATAACAAGGTAGAGAAAGTAGACCTATTTTGCTTTTCCTAAGTATATACTAGAATGAACAAGCAGTTTGGCAACATCTACAATGCTATCAAAAGACAGATAAACATCGTACAATGGTCATTCATGCTAAATTCAAGCCCTTGAAAATGCATAGGAAAACAGCATACCAAGTTTCAGGGCTGAAGGAGTAACCTCAATTTCTCCTCGAAGTGGATGGTATGTGGCATTATGAGCTTCTAGTTCTGCTTCAAAAGGGTCAGGGCTGAGGCGATCTGTGATGGTGATTCCATCTTCTTTTTTACTGGAGACATCATGTTCATCAAACACGGCTATCAACTGGAAGAAGAGGGCAAATGTGGTTACAAACATTGCGGTTAAAAACACTACAAAATTAAAGGATCTCTTAACAAAACGGCAATTGGTATTTACAAAGTATTTTTGGAACAACATTTATAAGAAGGTGTTAATGTATACGAGGAGCTAATTAAACATTTTTTTATGTGGTAAACCTATGTCAAATCTATGAAAATGTTCAAGAGATTCTATCCAGAAAGTGTTTGCATAAGTACTTTTTTCTACATTAATCTTAACTCTTTTTTTAAAAAAAACCCTAGCAGTAAGACCCCCCCTTCATTCCAAGTGTTAAAATTGTTTGTCAAGTCTAGTGGTAGAGGAATAAGCTGTAATGCCGCATACACACGATCATTTTTTGGCTTGTAAAAAACAATGTTTTTTTCAGCCTCTAGAAAAAAACAATGTTTTTTCCAACTTCATCATTAAAACGATGTTGCCCACACATGATCGTTAAAAAAAAAATGCTCTAGCAAAGCGCGGTGACGTACAACACGTACGACGGCACTATAAAGGGGAAGTTCCATTCGGATGACGCCACCCTTTGGGCTGCTTTAGCTGAGTTTGTGTTAGTAAAAGACGATTCGCGCTTTTCTGTCTGTTACAGCGTGATGAATGTGCTTACTCCATTATGAACAGTAGTTTTACCAGAACGAGCGCTCCAGTCTCATAACTTGCTTCTGAGCATGTGCAGGTTTTAACGTTGTTTTAGCCCACACACGATATTTTTTTACAACCCGAAAAACTACATTGTTTAAAATGTCGTTAAATAATGCAGCATGTTCGAATTTTGTTTTTTGTCGTTTTTTCAGAACCCGAAAAATGTGGTGAAGCCCACACACAATCACTTTAAATGACATTTTTTTAAAAGCGTAGTTTTTTACATGCCGAAAAATTATCTTTCTCTTTAGTGCTCGGGCCAGAGGACACACTTTGACATCATCACATACAACAATGGGCCAATATTCTACAGACTACAGAAAATGTTTTAAATACACTTCTACTAGTTCAGCTCTTTGGATGTACTACATACTGTATGTCCAAAGAGCGAAGAGTTAAGCACAACCATCGGCTTGTGCCTGTTTTTCTCAGTCTGCTCCTGGCTACAAAGTGAAAGTGATCCAGAGGCTGAATAGCTGCTGATCACATTCACAGTACAGACAGTGCAGTTCTCCCTGGGCTCAAAACAGGAGTCCAGGACCTCACTGGAAAGAATCAAAATGGTGAGTGGGAGGTGACAGAGAAACATTCATTCCTCATACTCCTCTGCCCAGAGTGGAACCGGAAGCGACAATGATTTAGTCAGTTCCAGAGTCTGAGCGGTCATCCTCTTGCTGATACAGCCAGGGAAGCATGTTACCAAGCCAATCTCTGCTCGGTTAGATGCTTTGGAGGGCATGGGAGACACTGGGGTATATTGGACCCCCCCCCCCCCCCCCAATGTCGCCATAAAAAGAACCTGTCACTTGGCACAAAGCTATCACAAGGGGTTTTGTTAACTGCTTGTGATAGCAATAAAGTTAAATGAAAAAATGAAGGTTAAAAATAAACAAAATTTAACAGAATGTATTAAAAAAAATAACTAAACATTGCTGCCTTTTACACATCTGCAAATACAAACATGCCAACTGGGTGCACACATGTTCAGTGTGCGGCTGTCCAGAGACAATCTTTGTTCCTGCTATGCCAACTGGGTGCACATATGTATATAAACTTCACCCCGCCTGAGGTATGAGCACACAGAAGCTCACAGTTAACGCTAAACCAGTGAGCCACAAAGGCTTTTAAAGTGTCACCCATGGAGATTTTTAGGTACCGTAGTTTTGTGTGATATCATGGGCACACACAATTTTAAGACTTGACAAGTTTGGTATCTGTTTACTCAACACAACCTGATTTGTCATATTTTACCCAAAACTTGGGTATTATTTATTATATTTTAACCTGAAAATATGCATTTACTAAACAGTTGCACAAATATCGTGCAACAAACATTGCAACAACCATCTTATTATTGTACAAGGCCTCCGCTTTATATATCCAGTTCTGGGGGTATTAAAGTCATAGTAAAGCTTTGAATATATATAAAAAAAAAATAACAAACATGTTATACTTACCTCCACTGTGCAGCTAGTTTTGCACAGAGTGGCTCCGATCCTCGTCTTCTGGGGTCCCTCCGTGGTCTCGGCTCCTCTCCGCTTTTGATAACCCCCTCTGGGAAGTGCTTTCCCAAGGGTGCGTTTACCTTACGGGTGCGTTTCCAAGTCCTGTATTCGGCATCCATAGCCACAGATCTCAGCCCCCCCCCTGGCCCTCGCATAATTGAGTTGATTGACAGCAGTGCGAGCCAATGGCTGCGCTGCTATCAATCTATCCAATGAAGAGCCGAGAAGACCGAGCAAAGGAAGAGCGCTTTCGATGTGGGACTTTCCAGGGCTCAAGTAAGTAAAAACGGGGTGGCCAGAAATCAGATTTTTTTCAGGTCTAACCCCCCTGCCCCAAAAGCACATTGCCCCCATGATGATGGGAACAAGGGCCTCTTCCGGACAACCCTGGCCAGGGGTTGTCGGGGTCTGTGGGCAGGGGGCTTATCGTAATCTGGAAGAAGGGGACCCCCAGATCCCACCCCCATGTCATTCACTAAAAAAGCAGTGAAATGCAAAAAAACACAAGAACCGGTTTTTGACAAGTCCTTTATTTAAAAAAATTGCTATGTGCGGTCTTCTCCAGGTGCTGCTGTCTTTCTCCTTTCTGCCGGTTATTTGCCAATAACAAAAAAGGCCGCTCTCGCCCTGAGGCCATCTTCCTCCATTGTGATGTCCCCTGCTGTCTGACATCTCTTATATAGCCATGGGACGTGACCATCCAATGAAATCACCCAGAGAGCACGCTCTTAGTGATGGACATGCTGCCTGGTATGGTTCGAGGGGGGGGGGGGGGCGACGCTCGCTTGTCCCCTACCTTGCCTGACCTATCAGGCTGCATGCTCGGATAAGGGTCTGGTGTGGATTTTGGGGGGGACCCTGCGACATTTTTTTTATTTTGTCATGGGGGTGTCCCCTCCAAATCCATACCAGACCCTTGTCTGGCATGGTCTTGGGGGAGGACGCCATTTTTTCCCTGAATTTGTTTAGTCAGCAATTTGTTGTGGGTTTTATATTCACCCGTCAATGAGGAAGCCCACTGACAGCTGATGACTCATCGGTTATTAAGGACACAGCAGCCGTCTTCCCTGTTCCATAGCAACCAGCTATATACAGTGAATGTAAAAAAAAAACACAAGTTGCAAAACGCAAATTGCGGCAAAAAAGTTACAAAAATGCAGAAAGTTCAAAAGCAACATGCATAGATGTGAATCGAGCCTAAAACAAATACAGTTTTGGCTGCAGCTTAACCATTTATTGTCATTTACTTTTAGTGCCTTTTTAATGCCATAAAAACCCCACAGATCTACAGTTTTGGCATTACAAATAGACAATGAATTTTACAGCTAACATTCAAGTTTACAATTACAGATGAAATCCACGTGAAGTCATATTAAGAAAGGATCAAGTTCTTCCTGTTTGAGAATCAAAAAAACTAAATGAAAAACAAAGTAGAAACTGCAATGTGGACTGCACAGGTCAAAGGCCATAATTATGAAATTCCCTAGTGGGTATATATATGATCTGTCAAGCGATAAGAATGGTAATGAGCTGACTTATAGTGTTACATTACAGTGGGGCATTGTACATGATTTTGTTTTCAAAAAATCAGCATTGGTTACATTGAGGGTCATGATAGGAGCAGGGCTTCCTCTTATTTTTGTTGTCTTTTATGCCAGCAAGGGACGGACCTAACCATATATACACATTTATTTATTTTTTTAATTTTAATAAATTTACAGACTTTTCTAAAATTCGCTTTTCATTTTATCATTATGGGGTACTAAGGGTAGATTAATGAGAAAATACTACTGAATACTTTATGAATGCACTGCATATTGCACTGTATTTCTGGCTATACTCTTGCAGATGTTTTGTCCGGTCTCAGGCCCGGTTCACACTGCTGCAAATTCCATTGCGATTTTGAGCCGTTGTGATTTCTCAAATTCGCAAGTCATTAAAATAACATTGTTTTCCATTAGTGCAGTTCACATCAGTGTGGTGCGAATCTAAGCTGTGGGAAAAAAGGGTCCTGTGCGAGTTTGATCTGTGTGCAATGCAAATTCAGCTCTATAGACTGTAGCTGCTGGCTTTTAATAAACACACACTCACCTGCTCCAGGTTCCTGCGACGCGCTGGCCGGGGCTCCGCTGCTTCCCCCCCCTCCCCGGCCGGCGTCTTCATCCTAAGTGTGGGCACCCGGCCGTGACAGATTTTGGCTTCATGGCCGGGCACCCACTGCGCATGCACGAGCGGCGCTGCGCTCTCATTGGACAGGCGATCACATGGGACCTGTCGTGTGTCCCAGGCGATCGCTTACAGGGAGGGGCTGCAGTAAGGCGATTAAGCTATTTGCCTTACCAGCCCCTCGGCGGAAGGAGGAAGTGGGACAGGAAGTCCCACTCCTCCTGAAGCCCCCACTGCCCCCCCAAAAAAATACCTGGGTAGGGTGAATATTGTAAAGGTAAATTTTTTTCGTATCTATTGAACTGAAACACTGAGTGCTTATAGTGTTAGTGTACAATATTCTATTTCCCGTATACTGTGTTTCTAAAGAATATTTTTTTATCTGTATAGTGTCAAACTCAATTTTATTGTGGGCCGCATTAGCATTATGATGGCCCTCAAAAGGGCCGGTTTTATCTGCAAGATTAGATGTCCAGCGCATCCCCTCCCCTTACATTAGATGTCAAGAGCCACCTCATCATCAGAAGTTGAGTCCCCCACTCTCCCTTACATCACAGTGCATCCCCCTTTCCTTATGCTGCTGCTGGGAAGACGCTGGATGCATTGCTTAAAAGCAGAAAGTAAGGGTCTGGAGGAGGACCAGAGGAGGGCTGGAGGTGTGAGGGCCACATGAAATGGCCTGAAGGGCCGGATTCGGCCTGCAAGCCTTGTGCTTTTTACACCTGTGGTGTACAGGATACCAACACTATTTGGTGTGGGTATCCTGCAAAGGTATGGAGTATTTTTAATTTTCTGTTTTACTATGTCATTGTGACTTGTCAAGAATTGTAGTTTTAACATATCTTTCTGAGTCTAATATGTTCAGTTTACACCACCAGCTAAAGAGCAACCAAATACCAAGACAGTGACAGTAATTCAGCAGAGTTGCGGCAGGTTTTCTGTTTACCAACATTATTTTATACCCAAGTTATTATGCATCTACTTTTAATGAAAATTGGCTAGCACCGTATGCATACTGTATGTCTACAGCACAGTAACAAAGATAATAAACTTGACCTGTACACATATTTACTGCTCTAGACTTTCCAAGATAAGAGAACACTTGTCTGTTCTATAATGCTATTAAACCAAAGGTTTCTCATAACGTGTCACTGACTGGAAAACTGACCATCTCATTAACCAATATTAGGTCATAATGTTCGTCTACTCCAAGTTAACATTAGAAAATATGCAGGGTTATGTGAGAGTGTTGATACAAATCTGTGGCGACAGTGCTAACTAGAGCTGATTTAACATAGATTTGATTCAGGAACACAATATCTTAAAGGGTAGAGAAGCCTAATTAGTTATTTTCCAGAATAGGTGTCAGGCGGGGACATTGTTCATCTGAACATTTCACCACTTGTAATTAAAATGAGCTTTATGGCTAATGGAGGACATAAGATAAAGCACTCAACACACTGCTATACTCAATCATAAAACTATTTATTACTACCTTTATGGGTTTATGCATTTAGCCTAGCTTCAAATTGTTTAGAAAAAAAATTCATTTAAAAATAATGAAATAACTTTAATGAAAACGAATCTTTAAACGTCTCTGTAAGACATAGCTGTAATAAGATGTAATGCAGGCTTTTTAAGTGTTGAATAGCGCCTGTCATAGAATTCTCAAATTACATTTCCACAATGGGTTTTTCTGAAAAAAATGTAAGCGCACAAACTATTTTGTAAGCCAACATAAGAAAATAGGGAGAGTAAGGTAAAAGTAAACAAAACAGGTATAAATATGTAAACCACCTGGATTCCAGACAATATTTATCATACAACTTTAAAATATATCAATGCAATAAATGTGTTTACACAGCGAAGATACCCCACACACATATAAAAAGGATATGCAACCGGGATCTAGCTCATGCTCCTTGTGGTTTAGGGGTTTGGCTATACAGCAGAGGGAAAGCCTTTTCAAACTAACGGTCACGCTCTGGCATAGCAAAAACTATTCTGCAGATAATGTTTCAGAGCCAAAAAGAACCCCTTCATCGGGCATGTGAAGATCCATGCTGTGTTGGCAAATATTTACACACTGCTTTCCAGAATAGGTCTCACGGACTCTTTGGCCACACTACCTTCAGCATCATTCCAGAATGGGTCTCACAGACTCTTGAGAACACCAAAGGATAGTGTGGCCTAACTTGTGGTTTCCTTCACTTTTGACAGGACTTTACTAGAGCTCCAGCTTATCACCCTTGTATTAGTGCATTTCATGCTTGTCATGGAGAGGACACTATAGGTTTTATCTGTGCTCTGCTAGAGCCTCTGCCATGTAAACAGTAGATAACCCCTATCTTTCTTTTGCCGCATACACACGGTAGGAATTTCCGATGGAAAAAGTCCGATGGGAGCTTTGCATCGTATTTTCCAACCGGAATTTCCGACGGACTTAGATAGGAAAAATAGGTTTGTCTGTATGGAATTCCGACGCACTAAAAAACATGCATGCTCGGAATAAAGTCAACGCAAGCTCGAAAGCATTGAACTTAATTTTTCTCGGCTCATTGTTGTGTTGTACATCACCACGTTCTTGGTGTGACCGTGTGTATGCAAGACAGCTTGAGCGCAATTCCGTCGGAAAACCATCCGTGTTTATTCCGATGGAAAAACCGGTCGTGTGTACAGGGCATTTGGGTTTTTGTCGTGGAATGTCTGCTTCCCAACATGAAGGCCTTCAAGCTGACAGATCACACCCAGGTTCTCTGGCACCAGCTTCCTCAACAGTGGTCACGATTATCTCATCAATTTGGCCTTAATGTGGTCAACCCCTACCCTTCAAACCAGTTGTTATTTTATGGTGTAAAATGGGCATTCAATATCTACACACATTTAGTTTACTTTTTACCTTTTTGTATTAAAACAGAGCAGAATCATTAAATTTAAAAACAATCAAGTAACATTCTGATATTATGAGAAATTGGGGTACTAATGCGCAAACCAAAGAGTTAATAACTAATCCTAGTCTAGCATAAAGCAGCTGCCACAACAGAAGAAGTGTTCACACACTAAAAGAGACAATGGAAAAGGGGTGTATATGGCGCTTGCTTATAAATATAAGCGATAAAAACAATAATGATAATAATACTACCAATAGTATTTAAAATTCCTAATGTGCAAAAAATCTTGTGCAAATATGCAGAAAGTAAAAATTTACTATAAAATGACCAATGATTCAATTCAAGGAATTGAATCGTTGGTCACTCTGATATTATGATTGAAGTTTCCACACTTTGGCAAATTTCTCCTCCCGAAGAACTAATGATCTGTCCTACTCACTTCAACTCCATTCAAGTGACATGCTTTGCAACCACTGAATGGGGGAGCACCACCAACAGTTCCATACTCCCTCAGGATGCAGAATCCTGGAAGCCAACTTCATGGCACCTTCTCATTCACCAGAGAGTCATGACATTTCACCCTTCAGCTCTCCTCACAGACATAATAGTAGAGCTGCTTTCAGTGGGTGATCTGCTCCCTGACTTATAGGCTTTAGAAACTGCTCATATGAGTCCATTGGCTCACTCTGCGGTCAACCTAATTCAGTGATACTGGACAATGGTCAATGGACGCAGCAGCAGGACTCGGGAGCACGCCCGTGCGAGTGCCCCAATGGAAAGTGTCTCTCTGTGGGTGCACTCGAGAAGAGGCGGAGCGCCTGAAAAGGAGGATTGGGGCTGCTCTGAGCAAAACCCTTGCACAGAGGAGGTAAGTATAACATGTTTGTTATTTAAGAAAAGCAAAAAAGAAAACATTTACAACACCTTTAATTTGTGAGGGATGATATTGTATATCAAAGCAGACTTTTTGTACAAAGTTTTTGCAGATATGATTTTTGAAGGTAAAGTGGATTTCAACACAGAGTTTTTACAGCTGCTACAAAGGAACTTCTAGAGAGTCTTGAAAGAGGGGAAAAAAAGAGCTTAATGCAGCCTCTGCAAACAGGTATTATTAGATGGGGGGGGGGAGGAATGTTCATGGCACAATAAGTACGTAAATGCATTGGCTTATTTTAATGACATAAAAAAATACTGAAAACTTGACTGCTGTGCATTGTATGCATTACTGCTAACAAGCTAATTGCCTTTATTTAAAAATACCATGGGAATGTCTTGAGTTTTAATGATTATAGACATTAAAGCTAGAAGAACAGCAGTCATTTTTAAAGACAAAAGGTCTAATAAACCTTTAAGATAATTATTACAGAATGTCAATATTTTAGACAGATCGAACAAGATGCTGTCAAGTTATGTCTGCTTTACCTATTAATTGCTTAAGAACATAATCTGACAAACCAAATAAAAATGGAAATAGGCACAGCACAAGGCCATTAATCCCAAGCAGAGAATATTTCATGCTTGGAAGATGTGGTCTAAACAATAGGTTGAACTTTGTTCCCTTTGGCTATGTTCCCAAGCACGCATTTAGCAAGTATTCCACTGAAGCTCTTACTTTAATTCTACCTTATTTATTATTTTATTGAAACTTAGCCGTTTAATTTCAGTCACCAGAATGATTATTTATACTGCTTTTCGCACATACTTCTGATACACGAAGACTGCCAAAATAAAGTAGTTTGCTAGAGCGTCAATGCAGTTTAGAATTGTATTTGCCATGCCTGGCCATATGTGAAAAATACATATATAAACTGCCAAGTTTGTAGGGACACACACAGATCTAAGTTTGGTGGCAATAATTAAACTAACTTGCAATGCTTCGTTTTCCAGGGATGAAATGCAGGTAGCTGTAGGCAAAAATTAGCACAGATTTTGCTTCTCAAGCTTTAAACGCAACGAAGAAAAATGGGCACTACTAAGATGCAATCTGTACTGCAAAGATGATATAATAAAAGGTGTCAACAAAGAGATTTTGGCATTGTGCCTTCTGGTTCCTGATCTCTGTGTTGGAGTGCTGCACAGGTCCCCAAGCCTCTAAAAAGTGCTATTTTACCTCTTATGTTTCGGGGTCTCTCTTTTTGGTTAGAGGCTGATTTTTTTTTAGAAGTGGTGGTGGAAGAAGATTTATCCCTCGTAAGACTAAGATTTATCCCACGTAAGACTGTACTTCTTAGATGGAAATCAACCCAGCCCCCCACATTAGATTATAGTCAATAAAGTGGTTCCATTGTATAAATTGACATATGAATATAGGGGATGTCCAATAACATTTTCAAAGTATGGGATAATTGGACAGCGTCCAGAGATACTGTCAGATCCTCTGCAACCCCTCCATAGGATACTCTGTTTTACTTCTGTTTACTGCTTAGAAGTGGATCCGTACACAAAGAATGTACCACTCGACCCTTTTACTTTGCACACTCCAGATACTTTGCTTATAGTTCCCTTTAGCCTTGGTTACCAAAAACCTTGCCTTTTGTTGTTTTGTCTTTTAATGTGTGTGTTTTCACTTAAGCCTGGGTATGCCCAATAGGCTTTGTTATGTATTCCAATTTATATTCTTACAATAAAAGAATAAAAAAATAAAAATAAAAAAGTGGTGGTGGAAACTAGGGTTGTCCCGATACCACTTTTTTAAGACCGAGTGCTGATACTTTTTTTCCAAGTACTCGCCGATACCGAATACCGATACTTTTCTTTATGTCATGTGACAGTGGCACACGCGTCAGTATTGTTATTTATTTTTTTACAATTTTTAGTTTTTACTACTTTTTGTTATTTTTTTTTTTTTACAATGCTCTCTTATTTTTATTAAAGGGGGGGGGGGGGGGGGGGGTGGATTGTCAGTGTGTTTTTTATTTAAATTTGTATTCTTTTTTTTAGCCCTGTTGGGGGGCTTTGGTGAGATTTCAGGGTATCTCATCTCCCCTTTGAGACAGAGAAAGGGACTAAGGACACAAAAAATGAATAAGTGAATAGAGGGGAGACAGAAGCTCCTCTCCATTCATAAACTGAAGCATCGAAAACACAGGTTACAATGTTTCAGTTATGTGAATGGACAGAGATCACTGACTGTTCATTCGGAAAAGGAAGGAGCTGGGTTTAGCGGCTCCTACCTCCGCTCTTAATCCTGACAGATCGAGGACAGAGGGAGTGGAGGAAAACATGGAGAGGGACACGCAGCACCGAGGGAAACATGCAGCATCATGGAGGGGGACACGCGGCATCTTGGAGAGGGAGAGCAGCTTAACGGAGGGGGAGACGGGACACAGAGCGTGGAGGAGGACAGCAGCAGCACTGTGGGGGACACGGAGCACGGAGGGGGAGAGCAGCATCATGGAGGGGGAGAGCAGCATCACGGAGGACACAGGAGGAGGATACAAGGACAGTGATCGGTGCGGCTTTGGGGGGAGTTACAAGCACCGATCACTGCTGTATAAATTTCACTAAAGCAGATGAAAGGGGGGGATCCAGGAAGAAACTATCAGGCTTTATTAAAATCTATACAGGGAGATCGGTGCTTGTAACTCCCCCCGCCGCACAAATCATCCCTGACTGTCCATGTATCGGGTGAAGCATCGGAGCATTTCCCAGAGTAAAAGTACTCAGAGAAATGCTCGGTAACAGGACAACCCTAGTTGAAACCAAAGAGGGAATCGGAAGATTTTAAGCGTCACTGGATTATATTTCATTTTTGGTGGATTTATGCATTATGATTTTTGCATTATTGGGTGAATGTCCATGTTCATATATATGATGGTATACAATTTACATAGTCAGGTTGCAAAAAATATATTTGAATTTAAAGGAACAGCGGACCCATTTTTATTATTGGATGTATCCAAGTGTTTCTGAATGCTGCTGTGCAAATTTTTTTACCCTATTTTACTTTATTTTCACACTAAGAGCATTTTTTTTTTTTTTTATAATTAATATCTCTCTAATATTGATTGAGCTCTTATTGGGGCCATATCACATTATTAATATTTTAACTGTAAATAGTCACCAGCACTCCTAGACATTGGTTCACTGTATTATTAAGCATGATCACAGAATATGTTTTAACCTATTGGTTTCTTTAGATGCTTGTGAAACAAACATATTTAAGCACAGGTGATTTTCTGTATTTGACTCTCCAACGATGCGCCACCTGTGTCATTCTTAACACCTATCTTTACCAGATCACAGGATGGAAGTTGTGCATCTCACTTAAGGATCTTAGTCACTGGAAGCAACTCATTTGCTTCTACCTTATTAGCTGCATAGAACGATGACTCACTGTTTTGGCCAGCAAAGAAGTAATACCATAGGGGCAAATAAGCGTTCACATTCCAATCTTTTCACCAACCACCTGCCAGTGACATCACAACAAACTGTACTACTGGTTTATCTGTGCATGTTCAATAGAAAACAAGAAATCTGAAAATTAAATTTTTTATGGTCACTGTGTTGACACTAGGGAGCAGTTTAGCAGGGGCAAATTCTTCTATATGCATTTCAGTTGAAAAGATTTATTGTATAAGGTAAATTAAATGTTCTGTTTACTAATAGCTAGACAGTTAAGCAACTAAAGCAGGCTAATATCCATGGTTGTAGTTTGTTACATTGGTCATTGTTCTGTTTGGGCTAATAATTCAGACTGCTCCCTTTATCCTTTGAAGAGCTATAGGCAGAAGGCAGTTCCATTAACATTCTGCAAGATCTGCTACGTACTCTGCACTGTATGAGGATTGTTACACTAAACAGACCTCAAAATCAATGCAACTTTGTGATTCATGTAATGGAAATATTTTCTACATTTAAACATCAAAGTTGATGTACAGTAAAAAAAATAATGCACATGTCAGAGCTATTACCTTATCAGATTGTTCTGAATTATGAGCTAGATGGTTTTAGGAAAAAAAAAAAAAAAAAAGAGTGCAAATAAAGTTTATCAAGTTGATCCTATTTCAGCAGCGGAAAACAGAGAATGACATTTAGAAGTCCAAATCTACTTAAGTGAATACAGAACACTTTTTCTGGCGGTGCACTTTTTCCTATAGGGAATGTATAGTGTTTTTGTATACATTTTCTTTATTTATGTATTGTGTCGAAGAGTATAAAATGAGATTAATTCCTTCATTTTGAAACCGATTTTAAACCCTCAGTTATGCTCTTTCAACAGCGACTGTAATCACTTTCGCTTTAATCTGGTGCCATGACTGCTACCCCAGGTTTCCTGTTTCAGTGTGGCTCCTTTTTCGTGCAGTGTTCCATGGAGCCACCTTTGCATGCAGGGAAGAGAGCGGTGTCTCCCCACACTAAGATGGCAAGGCACCCCCTGCCCGTTCCTTCTTCCCCCCACTCCTTTCTCCAAGCTAACAGACTGGCACCATTTACTGTTAACTCTTTCTTGTGAAGTACAGAAGTTCAAAGAAGCCACAATAAGTGAGCAGGAGCCAGCAGTATTGAAATGTTTATTTTATTATGCCTAATGTGTTAACCACTTAAGGACCGCCTAACGCCGATATTTACGTTGGCAGAATGGCACGGCTGGGCACAGTCACGTACATGTACGTCGCCTTTAAGAGCCCAGCCGTGGATCGTGTGCGCCGTTATCGCGGGGAAGCGACCAGCTCATAGTACTCCAGGGTTGCAGATTACTGACATATTGTGCTAAGAATTCAAACTATAAGGATCCCAAGATATACACACCTTCCCACATTGCCTTTAACATGTTGTGATCACTTTTTACTGATATTTTTACATCGGTCATTTGATGCATGTAATTTACCATTTTAATAACTTCCCATTTAGTTGACCTGCACCATATGGAGCCATTTTTGTATTTTTTTCAGTTTTTGGGGTCTCTGATGCGAATACTCATTTGATGTATGTAATTTACAATTTTAACTGCTTGCCGACTGCCGCACGCAGATATACGTCTGCAGCATGGCACGGACAGGCAGATGGATGTGTATATATATATCCCCTTTAAGAAGGAGCATTTTGGACGCGCGTGGGCCCGCTCGCCGCAAGCTCCGTGACTCTGACCGCGGGCATGCCCGCGATTGTGTCACGGTGAGGCAGAATGGGGAAATGCTGATATAAACAAGCATTTCCCCAGTCTTCCTAGTGAAATGACAGTGATCACAGCTTCCTGTAATCTGAAGCTGTGATCACTGTTGTGTCACACACAGCCCACCCCCCTATAGTTAGGAGCACTCCCTAGGGCACACCTAACCCTTTCAGCGCTAACCTAGTGGTTAACCCCTTCACTGCCAGTGTCATTTTCACAGCAATCAGTGCATTTTTATAGCACTGATTGCTGTAAAAATTACAATGGTCCCAAAAATGTGTCAAAAGTGTCCGATGTGTTCACCATAAAGTCGCAATCCCGATAAAAATTGCAGATCGCAGCCAGTAAAACAATTATAATAATAAAAATGCCATAATTTCATCCCCTATTTTGTAGATGCTATAACTTTTGTGCAAACCAACATACGCTTATTGCGATTTTTTTAACCAAAAATATGTAGAACAATACGTATCGGCCTAAACAGAGGAATAAAATGTTATTTTTTTATATTTTTTGGGGGGATATTTATTATAGCAAAAAGTAAAAAATAGTGTTTTTTTTTCAAAATTGTCGCTCTATTTTGTTTATAGCGCACAAAATAAAAACCGCAGAGGTGATCAAATACCACCAAAAAAAGCTCTATTTGTAGAAAAAAGGATGTCAATTTTGTTTGGGAGCCACATCGCACGACCGTGCAATTCTCAGTTAAAGCGCTGCAGTGCCGAATCGCAAAAAGTGGCCTGATCTTTGGCCAGCAAAATGGTCTGGGGCTTAAGCGGTTAATAAATCCCATTTGGTTGACCTGCACCATATGGAGCCATTTTCGTATTTTTTCCTTTTTCGGGGCCTTTGATGAGAATACCTACCATTACCTCTTGGATTCATCTTCTTCCTGACTTGCCATTGCTGTTCCTTCGTATGGTTTGGAGTCCAAAGATCCTCTATGTTGGTCATACTTGGCTTTTCCATCTACACAGCCTAGGAGCCCGAGGAATTGAGGGTTCAGAACCATGTTTGACCCACTGCCGTATGGTATGTGTGTCCTTCACATCTGGTAAGAGTACCTAAATTTTTCTCTGTGCAAGTCTTCAAAGCAATCACAAGCATCTGAATAGCTCATGTTGATTAAACACTCCAAATTACATCCTGAAGTGGATCCCCCATATTGTTTGTTTGGATTTGGATGCTTATTGTGTGTAGGTTCACACCACTTCTGTTTATTTTGAGTGGACTTATATTCACTTATGTGTTTGTGCATTTCCCAGGGCATAATATCATTATTTATGTAAGTCCACCATTCAGTGCTACACTATTTTGTCATATTATACTTGAGACTTTGTTTGAGTGTCAGCAGCTACACCTTTTTTCAGGTTTTGGTTTAGCGCAGTATTTCCCCCCCTTTTCCACATACACCTCTTTAATAATAGAGAAGAGAATCTTCTATCTGCTTGACATCTCATTGCTTATGCCACGCTGCATCTGCATTTTACTGCGCCTGCAGTGTTCTACAGAGTGCTCTCTGCATAATGGTATAAAGCACATTCTGAGTTAGATCATGTGATCAGGCTATCCTACTCCAGGGACTTTTTTTGTTTTATATTCACTGAAATAAATGCAGCTTTGCTTGACTGAATATTCTCAGATTAAGCTGGCCAACTCTTGTTGCACTGGATTTTAGCAATATTCCCTGCATAGTTCACGAGTTTACTCATATTTACCATTAGGGCTAATAAAGAGGAGAGGGTCGCCACTACTCCCTGCCAGCCCAGGTAAATAAACGATAAAGAGCAGCCTCAGCCTACCTGTCTCCACCAAACCATATACTCTAATGCATTTCACCCCACCCACCCTATGATTTCTTTCCAGTGGGTGAGGCAAAATGCATCAGGATGTGTGGCGTCAGACATGTAGGCTGAAGTTGCTCTTTCTGGTTTATTCACTTGGGCTGGTTAGGAGTAGTTGCAATTATCTCCTTTTTATATTCACTAACCCCCTGGATTGGTATTATGGCAAACCTGCACCCCACGTTCTGGGACACAGGGATATGCTTTGCCAAAAGCAATCAAACAGATACCATTGGGGTTCGATCACACCAGCCCGCATGCTAAAACATTTGCTGCTGGTGTGTGTTGTATAGGGGCAGTAAAGGGGTTGTGAAATGTGTTGCTCCAATGCAGTGGTTAACTTTTTTTTCCTCTTTTCTTAAGCTTTACTGACTTGAATGTTCCTTTCTATGGTACAGTGATATGCTGATATGCTGAAATGATGCATGTTTATGTTGCACACCACAATATGCCCTCACACTGACCTATGAGCCTTATAGGCGCCATTTCCCTATTTTATAAAAAAAAAAGGCTTTACAACCACTTTAATCAAAGTATTCTAAACCAGATTAGAACCTGTTTTAAAGAGATGATTGCAACAGAGGGATGTTGCTTAGGGTACCAAAAGCTGTGTGCCGCCCTACAGGCTCCAGAAATGAATTTATATGCCCTGCTTGTTGCCTGAGATTGTACATTAAAAGCCTTCCATCAATTATATTACTAACAAATCAATCGCAGTTAGGAACTGTGCAATAGCTTTTCATGTTTGTTGTTCGGTATAGAATCATTTTAAAATGCAAATGATACAGAAGTGACATGCTGAAACAACTCAATTATTCTTGCAACTGACACCTTCTAAAGTGTTTTCAACACAGCAAAAGGGGATCTAAGGATACCATTTCCAAATATACCAAACCAGTTTTTAAATTTGGTCTTTTGCCGCGTACACACGATCGTTTTTCGGCATGACAAAAACAACGTTTTTCAGCATGTAGAAAAAACATTGTTTTTTCCAACTTCCTCATTAAAACGACGTTGCTCACACACGATCGTTTTTAAAAAATGCTCTAGCAAAGGGCAGAGACATACAACACGTACGACGGCACTATAAAGGGTAAGTTCCATGCGGGCTGCTTTTGCTGATTTTGTGTTAGTAAAAGACCATTTGCGCTTTTCTGTCTGTTACAGCGTGATGAATGTGCTTACTCCATTATGAATGGTAGTTTTACCAGAACGAGCGCTCCCGTCTCATAACTTGCTTCTGAGCTTGCGTGGGTTTTTAACGTTGTTTTAGCCCACACACGATCATTTTTTACAACCCGAAAAACGACATTGTTTAAAACCTTGTTAAAAAATGAAGCATGTTCGAATTTTTTTTTTGTCGTTTTTCGAAAAACGATCGTGTGTACGCGGCATTAGTCTTCTGATATTTATTCATTAAAATATATTTGAAAAAAATATGTTATCACAGTACATATTAAAGCCTGGTGATCAACTTTACTGCTGTTGGGGAGGATATATGCAAGAAACAAGTAAAATAAAACATTTGAGTCATATTTTCATCATCCTTACCATGTGCACAAAAATCAAGCAAACACAGTGAAATAATGCAAGTCCATTGGCCAATGATATAAACAAAGCTGGATAAAATACTGGAATTCAGTGTTAGGTTTTACTAATAATATCCATTAATTATATGGTTATTATATTTAGGCTTAGGGTGGGAAGCATGATAAATTGTTGTATATTTGAATTTACGTATAAAAGATACCTACTGCAGTTTCTGAAGCACTCACTAAAGCCACTTTAAAAAGGTATGTGCAGGTACATCTAGCTGCATGCACTTTATATACGTACAGCAGTTTTTTCATAGATGTCCGGGTTCTGTACGAAACAAACTGGAGCTTCAAAAATACTCAGTAGGGTATAGAAGATTGTGTGAAATTGCTGATGCTTGTTAAATGGCTTAGTTCTGTTAAATGGTATGGGGAGAGAGTGCCAAGTCCTTCTTTGTTGGCTCTATCGGTGAACAGAAAGTAGGGGGGAGTGAAGCAATAGTAAGTGTGCGCTGGCGGGAATGGGGGGAATTGAAGGAAACCTTGTGCTTTATCCTGAATAGGTGAAAAGTTCAAACAGGCTTGCTTTAGGAAGTATTCCACTGAAGCTACAGGTTCCCCAATGCCCCTTTTTAACCTATTTTGTAATTAAAATGTAAGCATGTGACAAATCATAAATATAGAATGTGTACCGCAGCTAAGATGTGTATCCCTACTAAATGGTGCTCCCCTATTCCTCCGTCCATTGCGGAATGGTTCCATCTTATTAGTAAAATCGCAGAAATGGAGGACCTAATTCACCAGGCAAAGGACACACCTTCTAAATTCACCAAGACTTGGTCTTGCTGGCTACATTTCACTACTACAGATGATTACAAACGGGTCGTAACATGAAATGACCTTGAGAGTTGTAATAGGACATTTGAGACTCTGGTAACCCTTATCCCTTTCCCTACCCTATACTTCAACTCACCCTTTGCTCTGACGACTACAATACCATAATACTTCTAACAATCCCCAATAGCACCTCAAGTATTATCTACTTCCCTTATACCCCCTTCTTACGTCAAAGGCTATTTATTCATCATTACGCAATCTTTCTCCCCTGATAGCCCTCTTCATTCACTAACTACTTAAGGTTTGACTGATAAAACAAGTTCTACCATGTCAGGTTCTTTTCATAGGCGAAACATCAAAAATCCTCATTTATGTACCTGCTCATAAGGATTCACATTTGAAGTTATTGTATCATTTTGCCTTCTCTACTATTGATTGTTATATGAAATTAACTTTACGACTGTACAAACATGGATTTGAGTATATTGTAGCGGCTGCGCCCGCATATATTATTTTCATGTAATCCTGTTTATGATCTCAATAAAATACTTAAAATATATATATATATATATATATATATATATATATATATATATATATATATATATATATATATATATATAAAATGTGTACATGGCATACAGCTTCAGTCATATTCCCACTCACAAAACAGCAAGTAAAGCAGTATGTGAACAACTAGTGTCTTTTATAGTTGTCAGACCAAGAAGATAAGGTACAGTAGAGCCCTTATATTCCAAGACTGCAGATGACCATAATATTTTTTGCACTTGTTGAAAACATGATGATATACAATGGATATGGAAATGTCTAGCCCTTTTGAGAGAGTCAAGGTTCATACAACAGACCTTGACAAATTGTGTAGGTTGTCCAGCACTGCCTCATTCAAAATTCAATGTCTGATGAACTCTAGTGCTATAACACTTTATAGCTTTTATGTATAAAATGCCACATGAAACCAACCCTCTGTGATGGCTACTTCACATGCAAAAATGGCACAGCTTTGAAGAGTAGTTTTGAGCAGACAAGAAGGCCTGTGTATCACATAACTACAGTACAAGAATATGGATCTATAATTATTTTGGTCTTCCCAACCATATAAAAATGTACACACAACACGGAAACTAAAGATTATCCTCTGACAATGTGCTGTCCACAGGGAGACATCAATACCGCCAGAAATTCTAAGGTACTTGCAGCTTTGTAAGACATAATAATAGGTCTATAGCTATGCAATTCTGGAGTGAATAGCTGCATTTTTCTAAAAGTATCACTTCTTTGGCAAATCATAAAAAAGGTAGTTGCTGGAAAAACACTGAAATCTTAATGCTGAAACAATAAAGAACGATTGAAAGAGGTAATTCTTCATATAAGCTGATCTTCTGGGATCACTGCCACCGTCTAGTAATTGATCAGAACTACCTTAAGACCCCTCTGACATTTTCTTGCTAAACATCTGAAGTGGAAAGCAAACTGGAAATTTTATGTGACTCCCCCACCCTCCCACATGAAGATTTGCCAGTCTGCAGAGAAATCACACAGTTTATGAATCAAGATTACCTGGATTCCAGAACTGTGTTATTCTAATATGCATTTGCCTTTCTTAATAAACGTTTCTATTAAAATCAAAGAATGGGATTTTTTTTATTTTAAGAATCATATTTACCCAAGTTGATGCTTCATCTGTCCCCCGCCGGCTCGAAGACTGAGAACCGAGCAGTCAAACACCGCTGATCGCTCTGTTCCCACAGTTCTGTGAGCAGAGAGCTGGGGACTGTCAGTAACTGATGTCTGCTCTGATGCCAACCTCCCTCGCTCTCACATGACATTAGAGGGAGTGGGAGCGGCCTGTGTTCTGCCGAGCTGGTTACTCCTATTAATATGGTTCCATTGCAGGCGCAATCCTAGCCGACGGAAAACTCTGAGAGGGAACAGCTGTTCGTCAGCTGTAGACGCGATAGCTCCTGATGCCTGATTATACACTCTATAGTACACGCCACTCTACACAGCAAGGGGCAGATGTGATATTGACCAGTGCTTTTTTGATTGGTTATCCACGCCGCTCTTTACAGCAAGGGGCAGATGTGATATTGAGCAGTCCTTTTTTGGGGGATGGTTTTCTGAATAAAATAGATGTCTCACATCCGCCCCTTGCTGTATAGAGCAGCATGGATAAGCAATCAAAAAAGCACTGCTCAATATCACATCTGCCTCTTGCTGTGAAGAGCGGTGTGTACTATAGAGCGCCGTGTATAAGCAGGCATCGGGAGCGAGCTTGTCTAAGCTGACAATCAGCTGTTGAGGCTCTGAGATTTCCGTGGCCTCCAACTTCGCATGTGGCGCGCCTGGCCGCACCTGCGCAGTCGAGGCAGGAACCTATCCGATGGAGGAACCAGCTCGACAAGACACCGGCTCAAGCTTGCAGAGAGTCTGAGCCATGTGACAATCCAGGGTTGTGGGCAGATCCTGACCATATTATTGTAATCTTTCCCCAGCCCGGACCTGCTCTGTGACATCAGCCAACAGCGAGTTTCAGCCCACTGTCTGCTGAAAAGGGGTCACAGGAGTGCAACATGAACTGTAGTCCTATGACCCACAGGAGAAGTATAGCCAAACGGTCTCGCCTCATGCACATCAATATTTTGAGGCTTGTATTTGAAGCTGTTGGATGTCCCAGTGGCTTCAGAAAAGGTATGTACAGTGATTTTCGCTTTACAGGGCTGGATAGGTTAGTCTTAGTTCGTGGCTGCAAGCAGATTCAGAGATTTTAGTTTTATGTTGAACTTTTACTTTAAGCTAAAAATGCTGAAGCTTCGTAATTGCTTTAAAATATTTCAAAATAAGGGGTTATATTTTAAAATCTAGTGGGTTGGAGTGTGAAACACATTGATTTCTGCATTATGCTTAATTCCCACAAAGAAATTGAATGGAGCTAAAAAGGGTCCTATTTGTGTAGAATATTGCAATGTAACCATAAAATGCAAAAGTTAAAGAGGAAATAAACCCTCTTTAAAAAAAAAAAAAAACACCCTGCAAGGCAAAGGCATAATAAGCTAGTATGCATAGCATACTAGCGCATTATGAAGTACGTACGTGAAATCGAAGCGCCCGCAGCAGTGCTCGTCACCTCTTCCGTCTGCGCCATCTCTCCACAAGTGACTGGCCGGAGCCACCATGACGGAACTCCCGCGTGGGTGCCATCCACTAACGGCATGATCGCCATTAGTAACGGCACGCTCAGTGCGCCTGCTCGCCGTTGTCTACGGTACCGTTCTTTTGCAAATATCTCCTAAACCGTGTAGGTTTAGAAGCCATTTGTTGCACCTACAGGTAAGCCTTAATCTAGGCTTACCTGTAGGTTAAAGTGGTCTGTAAGGGTTTACAAACACTTTAAGGCGGCTGTATTTAATTGGCCAGTTAAGGACTACAATACAAGCAGCAATAGGATTTTAGGAACTTTATGATCAGCCTCTTAAAGGGAGACTGACCTATTTTTCTCACCAGGCTTCTCTAGAGCTCCTGTCCTCCCCAAACTGCATTCTGGGCAGTAAATATTTTTCCATCCAATACTTTGACATTTTAGCCCAGACTCTGTCACAACATACACAGTTAACCCACAAAATGTAAATCCTACAAATTTGGCAGACACACACAGGGCCTGATTTACGAAGCGATTTGCGCCATGAGTTGTAGCGCATAGCCAAGCGCAACGCGAATAGGGCATTTACGAAAATGCGCGCGAAGTAGCGCAGCGCAAACGGCCATTTATTAATGCGTTGACAGCGCGCGACGTAGCGCAAACGGTACGCCACTATCGACCTGGCGCACAGACCACTCAAATAGAACGAACTCAAATTAAGATGTCTCTATTTTACAGGCTAATGCTTGGTTGACATGGGGTAGCACATAGCAAACAGCCAAAGTTTATACAATGCCCTAAATGTAATCCTAAAAGAACTTTTGCTATGCAAGTCTCCTATGCCTGCAGACAAGACCAGAGCTGCGCCGTCATGTAGTATCCACGGCGCATGCGCAAACACCGATTGCGCGCATCGACGTGCGTTGGATCAATGCGCGGGTATTTTTTTGGTAAATCCTATGTAGCGCACACTAATTTGCATATTTCGTACTGGCGCACAGCATCTTTTGCTTTCGTAGTGTGTGCACGTTTTTTTTTTTTGGTTCATTTAAAGGGGAACTCCGCACTCGAGGGACACATTCTTGTTTAATTTTGTGGAGGTCTTTTTCACGTGAGTGTTTTCCTTTTAATCTTTTCTCGCCAAAAATGGCCATGTATGTATGGGGGGCATATAATTGTTATTTTTGTGTTTTAACCTTGCAGCTGCAATGTCAAATTTTAATTTTTTATTGAAAGCTGTGCATATATATAATCCAATATAATACAGCGATTAAAGAGACATTTATGCATGTTTTGTGCGTGAAAAATTTCAAAGAGTAGCTCATAAATGACTTTTTGAAATCGGTGCAGTGCCGCATATGCGGTGTTGCAATGATTAGGATGGTTAGGACATGTCAAATCGCACCAGTGTGAAGCGTGGCTCAGGACTAGTTCACCAAATAGAAGTGCAGTCCAGATGTGTTGCATCTGCTTTTCTGCATGTGCGTTTCTTGCTGCGTTGTCCTGCGTTACTGTACAGACCACTGCATGGAAAATGCAGAATTTGATATATTCCATGAACTGGAATTGCGAGTATTGGTGTTAACTCTGCCATTTAAAATCCTAGTACCTAATTTTCATGCGATTTTCATGCAGAAACCAAAATACATGAATCGCATGTGGTGTAAACTGGTCCTTCTGAAATTTGGCACATTTAAATGCATTTCTCCTTGTTTCCTTTTTGTTGTTGTCCAAATTTCAACCATTGATATATGTCACTTAGGGTGGTACCTGGGCCCCCATACTCAGTTTCAGCCCTGGTTCACACTGATGCTACTTTTAAATCACTACTTTACTTGAAGTAGTGGGATTTCTAATTAGCAAATTATGTGCGATTTCTGTTGCTACTTGATCGATATTTGTGTGGCTTCCTACACCGATGTATGGAGAACTCGCACGTGGAATCAGGAAAAGTAGTGCCTGAACTTCTTTTTAAAATCAGTTCTGCGCTGCCCAATCTGTGTCGCACCGATTGGAACAGTGCCATTGCCACCAATAGGCTGCAACTTGTCATGCGATTTGATCTCTCAAATCGATCCAATGTGAACCTAGGCTAAGGACAAGAACTAGAAGAGAAGCCAGCCAAGTGGTGCCTCCGAAAATTAACCTTAGTCCTTTCACATAGACTGCAATGGTATTTTTATTAGAAATTTAGCCCATTTTTTTTTATTTTTTTGCCCACCCCGCCCAGGGGGTATTTGTCACATTTCGAATTTAGTAGTTTGCTGGATGATGTGATTCATTTAGGACAGGGCTTTGCTGTAATTTTAGCGAGCTGAGGAATGTTTGGTCTGGGCATGCTCATGGACTTAGAAAATTTTGCTCGGCCTTTTGCTGATTGTAATGCATTTGGCATGGTCTGAGCATGCTCGGGGACTTAGCTTATTTTCTCTTGTTTTTTCTTGATGTTTCTGAGCATGCTCATAGAGTGGGGTATTTGGGTTAGTAATTGATGGACATCCTTAACAGGTGGAGTCACTTAGAACTTCAGTCTCTACATTGTGTGAAATGGTGCGTTTCATGGGCTGAGCATTTGTTTTCAATTTCCTCATTAGCACAGAAGCCTATAAAATGGGTAAAGATCAGTTGGACTCTGCCTTGCAAAGAGGCCAGAGTGAGTGTGTGTGTGGACCATATTGAGTTTGGAACATGTTATTTGGGTTTTTGTGGTTTTCATTGTTTTTTGGTGTCATGGCAAATCAGATGTGTTTTCCTGCAAGTTTCTTTGTAAGTTGTTTTTTTTCCTAAACATTTGTTGGGGGGGGGGGGGATCTTTTCACATGTTATTTAACTTGGCGCTGTATTTTTAATTATTTTTTCTTGTTTTACTTTTCTGTAATTGTACTGCATGTTTTAGGTCCGAATTTTGCGAGATGATGTTAATGAATGTAATATTTGTCTTTCTCTCCTATTACTTTATAAAGCAAAATTGTTAGTGTCTTTATGTATCATGCATTGTTTTGGCTGTACTGGCTCTTTAACATGTCCTGTAATTTTCTTTTAATCAATAAAAATATTTTTTAATGGTTGTTTTTTATTATATTTTTGTTTCTTTTTTTTGGGGGGGGGGGGGTTAGTTATTGGAGTAGTAATGGGACCATTCACATTGATACAGCAAACAGTGTTATAAATGTGACTGGCAGGGAAGGTGTTAAATGTGTACCCTGGGAGTGATTAGAACTGTGAAGGCAGGGGGACTGACAAAGAGGTGGCTGAGCTGTGTTCCAGATGTACAAGTTACACTGATCAGTCTCCTCTCCCTGAGAGGACATGGATCTGTGTATTTACACACAGATGCACGTTATTGTCAGTGTAACAGCCGATTGCGTGTACCTGTACACCTGCGGGCACTAGGTATGCGCATAATTGCACATGTATGGGCATAAGCTGTATAGAGGTGGGCTAGGTACACAGTTTGCTTATGGTGGCGCTTGCGCGCCCCCCAGTGGCCTAAGTAACTAAGGGCGACAATGGATGTCCTCCCAGCATTCTAGAGCCACCTTGTAGCTACAGTTTAATTACACACATGTTTTCTGATTGGCCGGGCACCATACAGGAAAAAACAGACACCATCTACAGGAAGTTGCAAGTCCTGCTGGGTATTCTTTAATATTCTTTAATACAAGATGCCTCGCTCAGGCTTTTCCAGGGCTGAAGTGTTGCTGATTGCCAAAGTATGTTAATTTAATTTTGCTAATTTAATTTTGCACGTGTGCGCGTGCGCGCGCGCGCGTGCATAGATAGATCTATATATATATATATATATATATATATATATATATATATATACATTTTGTACTTTTTAGGCCTCAAAATACACACCTGTCTACTTGTTCCCCACTTTTCTATCAGCTCACAGACATTCCTCCTTCTTTAGTTCTCTACATATACATTCTAGCTCGATGTATATATGTATATGTGTATGTATATATCTATATATATATATATCTATTTTTTTGTGTGTGTGTATATATATATGTATGTGTGTATGTGTATATGTATGTATGATATATATATATATGTGTGTGTGTGTGTGTGTGTGTAGGTATATGTATATGTGTATATATATGAGATGTATATATATTAGGAGAGTAACACACACTTTTCACCATTGTGACATGCAAATGAGGGACACAGCTCTCAAATATATGTAGACAATGGACACGCCCCCTACCATCCTTCCTTAAAGTGAATGGAACCCCAATTTTCGAATTTTTAGTTTTGATGTCACAATGGAGAGTATAATATTTCCTGTCATCTGTGCCCAGTCTTGCCACACAGTTAATCCCCAAAGCAACAAAGCCAAATTTTTGAAAAATACATTGTGGTTTTAAGCAACGCAAAAACAATACAAATATACATGCATAGGTGTGAATCAAGCCTAAGGCTGAATGAACTTAGGGCTGGTTCACATTAGTGATCGCAAGTGATTAGCCCCGCACTGCTGTTCAGATCACATGCGATTTCAGCCATACAAACTGTAGGGCTGAAATTGCATCTCCTTTAGACCAAACACGCACAGGACCCATTTTTTGGTCAACACCAGAATCGCATAGGTGTTCACACCTATGCAATCTGATTCATGTCCAGACATGTCACTTTGCAGTGCGAGCTGAAAAGGACGTGTCATTACTATTGTATGACACTCCCAAGCAGTTTGCATATGGCAGAGTGAACTGCTGTGCGAGTCGTGTGGGATGTGGGAATCCGCAGTGGATTATATATGTATTTTTTAAATGTGTTTAGGAGCCATTCCTGGTATTTTAAAGTCTCTCCAGCGCCCCACCCCACACTTATGGACACAAGTGGTATTGCATGCATGCCATGTGGATGTAAATGTGGAACCATTTTTCTACATTTACATGCAGTTCGATGGGGTAAACACGCTTTGATATATGTGTGCTTTGGATTCTAAACATTATCCTGCAATGGATTATGCACGTAATCGAAGGTTGCAATGTAAAATGGAAAAGGCCATTTTGAATGATTCCTTGCATTTCACACTTGGATCTGTAGTGACGTTGCCCCTGGCTCCTGTTTCCAAAATAATACAAATTGAACATTATGTGAGCTGTGTTTTTTTGGAATCCACTGCTTGGTAAGGATATCTATACACACAACATACAGTACATATGTGTATGGATAGTGTACAAAAGCAAGATTGTGTTCATGGTGTGGGTTTGTCTTGTTTGCCAATTTTTACATTATGGTGATGTGTTGAAATGTTAACTTCTTTCCTTTTTGTTTCCCCCACAGTTTTTTTTACTAAAGGCATATGATGGCAGGCGGTCCAATGAGGCCAAGCGGGGGATCATTAGGGTGGTGAAGAGGCGGCTGTGGCACCAATTCCAGTCACGGCCAACAGTGCAGCAAATACAGCACTGTTGGTCCGACCTGAAGAGGCGGAGGGAGGACTTCCTCCGCTTTGCCTGCAGGGAAATTAGTGGTAAGTCAATATACTCTAAAGTTGTTTACAAATGAGCTTTGTGATGAAGTCTGGTGTAGTAACTTTGCAGGAGAATTTGTGCAGTGGATTTGGAGTAAGGGATGGGTTTTATACCCTGGGTGTGTCATTTGTTGATATTTTTGTTTTCTCTTGTCCTAGCCACAGCCGCTGGCCACCTTCCCAAAGTGACTTTGGTCATCTCCCCCGCAGGCAGGCGGACCGCCTGCCTAAAATATGTAGCTGCAGGGGCAGCTTACTCACACCTTGAAATCATTCATGGTAAGCACTATTTCATCAGCCTGGTGTGTTTGGATCTGTATTTTGCTCTATCTTGTTGTATAGTATAAACAGCTCATTCTCTTCTTTATGTACAGAGCAAGGTGACCAGGCCCAGCCGCCCTCCAATACTTGTAAGTTGCTTGCACTAGATTGCATTTGTATGTTGGGTTTGGGTGTTTTGTTAGGGAGGGATTGGGCATGCATTTTCCGCCTTGATGTCCCCAATCAGGATGGACTTGGGCATGAGTGTTGTCCAAAGATTGGCAGATTTTTCTTTTGGGCCAATAACACTCATTTGCAGGGTGTTTGTTGTGGTTTCACCCCGACAAACCCCCTGCAATGCACTGAGTGCTGCACAGTGCATTCTGCGCTTGTTGGAAAAAAGGTCAACATGTAGAGGCACCAAAGCATTACAAGAGACAGAGGGTTAGCATGATCCAGCAAGGTTAGTGATGAATGGCTCTTTGCTTTTGTGTTTCTCATGGCCTACAACACAGCCAGTGAGGAATGGCCAGGGTTTGTTCACTAGCTGCAAGTCCAGAGTCTGACCAACGTGGATTTGGACATAGTGGACAAGCACTTAAAAATGCACACAGGGGCAAGAAGAGCCAACAGGTCTTCTTTTAGGAGACTCAACCATTTCACACACATGATTAGTGTAACATTTAGCATTTTGAGGGGATAGTAACGTAGGAACTTTTAACTGTTTTATACGTTGTTTTTGTTTTCCTTCATGTAGCTGACGCTTCAGATCAAGAGGTGGAGGGGGCAGAGGCGGCAGAGGTGGGCCCGACCTCTCCTGGCCAAACTAGTAAGTTGGAATGTACTTTTTTGTTGATCCTACAGTTGTACAGTGCAAAATCAGACTCACTTCTGCCGAGAAACCAATCCTCTTTTCATCTCAGCTTGTTAGAATAACCTTAAGCAACAAAAGATGCCAGAAGATTGGTTTCTATGCAGAATTGATTTTGTTTTTGCACTGTCCAGCTTAAGAAATGATCCTCTTAGTCTATTGTTTCCCCTTAGTGTATTGTTGTCAAATTGCCACAATCCTTTGATTAGTTGTGTGATCTGTGTTTGTCGTTTGTTTTTTTTTATGCAGGTGGAACACAGGAAGAGGAGGAGGAGGAAGAGGAGGAGGAGGAAGAGGAGGAGGAGGAAGAGGAGGAGGAGGAAGAGGAAGAGGAAGAGGAAGAGGAGGAAGAGGAAGAGGAAGAGGAGGAGGAGGAGGAAGAGGACCCTGGCGTCTCTGGAGGAGATTGTAAGTACCCTTTTCCACATTAAGGGACAAGAGTGTGTGAGTGTGGTGTCGTGACTCATTTTTGGACTTTTGCTTTTTATTTATGCAGGTGGAACACTGGACCCAGCCGAGGAAGTGGGGGAGGAGGAGGATGATGAGGAAGTGGAGGAAGAGGAGGATGATGAGGAGGAAGAGGAGGATGTGGAGGAGGAGGATGTAGAGGAGGAGGAGGAGGAAGAGCGGGAGGAGAGAGCCCCCCAGGTGGCTTGGGAACCACGTAAGTCCTTTTTCCCTTTTCTTTTGGGGAGGGGGGGTGATGTAGCTTGCTGCCTTAGAGAGCCCTTTGCAAAAGTATTGGTTTTATGGTGCTTTAGAGGTGTAAAGATGCCTGAAACCAGCCTCCCCTTCATTCCAGTGTGCCTTTTCACACTGGGGTGTTGCAGGAGTGGCAAAAGCTCACTAAAGCTGAATCTGTTGTGGTGGGTTGAGAGCGTTGTGTACTGTGCGCACAGGGGGCCAGATTCACAGAACAAGTACGCCGGAGTATCTGCTGATCCTCCGGCGTAATTTGGAATTTGATGCTTCTTTTTTTTAGTTTGAATACTCAAACCAAGAGACGTTGGATTCTTGCTTCGATCCAACAGGCGTACGCCTTGGGATCGTAGATGAAAAACTTTGGCGCCCACTGGCTGGAGTTTGCGTTGTTTTCTGCGTTGGGTATGCTAATTATCTGTTTAATGCGATACACTAAGGTACGCGCGCCCCTCGCATTCTGTTACGTCGTTGCTAGTTGGTTTTTTGGGTCCCAATCCTAAGCCTGCTATTTCATGGCTTAGATTTAGACCAGACATGTAAAAGTTTGAGCGTCATTCCTGTGTTGATGTTTTGTTTTATTTTATTTTGCCGTCAGACGTCCGGGAATACAAAAGTACGTTACGCACGTTGCCATTCTAAAAACACGTTGGTGTGCCGTAATTTCAAGGCAAGCAGGGCCATAAATTTAGTAATGGAGCATGCGCAGAACGTTTGGCGCCGGAACGTGCCTAATTTAAATGGTACACGCCCCATTTTTATTAGGCGGCCTTGCCCCTGACTGATTTACGCTATGCTGCCGCAAGTTTTGAGGCAAGTGCTTTGTGAATCAAGCACTTGCCTGTAAAACTTGCGGCGGTGTAACTTTAAGGACATACGTTAAGCCACCGCAATTAGATCAGAATCTTGACGAAAGTGCTTTTAAAGCCAAGCAAAATGGCCAGTTCTAAAAACAAGTTCTATGTTAAAAGCACATTGCTAGTGGCTGCTAAGTGGTCCCAATGGGGGTTATTTATTAGTCTGCGCAGAATCATGTGACAGTCAGCTTGGAAATTCAGCTTTAGCAGTTGAGCTCAGACAAGAAGACATGGAAGGTAATTGTTTTCTAGGCCGAGCTGCACCAGTTTGGAAACTCTACATTTTGTGATTTATTCTAAATCAGATTGCTTGGCAAGTTCGGGGGAAAGAATGCCTTGAAATGTATATTTCTTGGCCTGATTTCAAGCAAACAGTCCACTCACCATACTTGACTCCATTTGATTGCCCTATCCCTAGGGTGTTGCAGATGTCATGTCACCTGCCTTAACTTCTTAAATCAACGAGCAAACTGTTCCTCTGAATTTTTGTTTCTTTATTTGGAAGTAGGTTGAAATTTGCCCCCGGACTTAGTTTTAGGGAACACAACTTTGCCCAATCGAGTTAGTGTGTAAGTAGCTAAACAATCTATCATTTTAGTCTAACTAACTGTGAATAGGTGAATCCAAAATCTCACCTTCCTGGCAAATGGAGATCCTTTCAGCACACAGCAGATGTCCTGCACCCTCTGATGTTTCTCCGCCTGTGTAGAGAGGTGTGGTTTTTGCTTCTAATTTCCTGCCCAAGAATAATTCTCTCCACCTGTGTATTTTAGGATTTACTTTTCTTAACAACCCCCCCCCCCCCCACCTCTCCTAATACTTGGGAAAGTGTTTTCAGGTGTGTTTGTGTGTCAAAAATAGAGGACACAGGCCTGGTGACCAACATCAGCAAAACATCTCTGGTTTTGTATTCGTTGAATCTTTGTTAAACCTTCACTTTGCAGGGGGGGTATATACAAGGATCCTAAATCTTGGCCAATGTGGTTCCGAAGGATTGATTTCTTCACAGAATGTATTATTTGATGACCACCTTTCACAGAGCCTTTCTTTAAGGCAGTCCCTTGATTCTATTGAGACTAGATTAAAACTGACCTGTTGTGGAACATGTATTTATAGGGCAGGAAATGTACAAAAAATTCTATTCTGAACACTAAATAGGTAACATATATACTCGAGTATAAGCTGAGATTTCAAGCACATGTTTATGTGCAGAATATGCCCCCCTTGGCTTATACTCGAGTCATCTTTTAGTGCTTGATCTCCCGGAATTTGGGGACCTGGAACCAGCCAGTCGTAGGTCCCCTGGACCCCAAAATTTGACACACACGTAGCCCTACTCTTCCTCTACCAGTCTAAATTTTGGGGGGGTCACAGCGACCTACAGCTGTGGATCTCTCATTTTTCTGAGTCAGCCACCCCTTCCATAGACTCCCATGTTAAACAACAGTCTAGTCAGGGGCACAGTGAGTCACGCAGATGGACACCCTAGGATTGTAGTCCCTAAAAAATCTTTTGGTCAGGATTTTGGCGGTCAAATTAGGTGTGTCGGCTTAGATTTGTCTCAGATCCTACTTGACTTCACATGTGAATGACAGCAATTTACTCACCCAACTTTGAAGATTAAATGAACGTGTTAAGGGCCAGATACACAGCGCAGATACAACGGAGTATCTCTCAGAGTATCTATGCGACTGATTCATAGAATCAGTTAGACATAGATAGGCATAAGATCCGACAGGTGTAATTGTTTTACACTGTTGGATGTTAAGATGCAATCTTGCGTCTGCCGCTGGGGGGAGTTAGCATCGTAAACCAGCGTCAGGTGTGAAAAAGACAAATTACGGCGATCCACCACAGATTGTTGCGTTAGCTACGTCGCCGTTAGTGTAGTTTCCTGTAGCAAAGTTAGTGGTTTTGTTTGCGTCAACTTTACACAGCAAACGTATTGCTGTCTAAAGTATGGCCATCGTTCCCGCGTCAAAAATCAACATTTGCCATCGTTAGCGCAACACGTCCGGGAAGACTGAGGTACGCTACTCAGGTTGCCAAACGCAAAAATTACGTCATTTTGCACTAAGCATGGTGGGAAGTTTTGAACGGAGCATGCGCAGTAGACCCGGCGCAGGAGCACACCAAATTTAAATGGTACCCGCCCATTCAAGTTTGACCACCTTGCGACGGACTTATTTAGGATACACCGACGCAAGTTTCCATGTAAGTGCTTTGTGGCTCGGGCAGTAAAACTGAAAACTTGCGGCAGTGTAACGTAAAGGGCTTACGTTACACGGGCACAATTGGTCCTGAAACTTTCCCTAAGTGACTAGTTTAATGCTGTGTCACGTTATTCTCTCTCTCAGTTCGTCAAAAACAACCACTGAGACACAATTCTGGATGTTACAGATTTGCCCCAAGAGGGACTCAGGATTGAACTTTTTCTGTTTCTTTTTTTCAAGGGCCATTTCTGGAGAGGATGCTGGCGATGTTACTGCAGCATGAAGAGCGGCTGGCTGCCCTTGAAAGGCGTTAAGGGAGGTTTATTTTTGTTTTAAAGTTTTTTAATATTTTTTTAGATTTTGACATTTTGGTGAAATAAAAATTCACTTTTTCAAAAAAGTTCTCCTCACTTTCTTTATCATATGTCCTTTTATATCTTTATTTGGAACACTCTGGTAAAAAGGTACAAAACACATACATATCTGCCCACGTCTGCTAGTTAGCAGTGAGGCACAATGGGCAGATTTCGAGCATTTGCAGGTGATTATATGGCAATAATCCAAAAAACCAAAAAAGGACAGCTGTTACCTTTAAAGTTGTTGTGTTTCTAGGTCAATGTTTGTAAGGGATTTCATCTCATACAATATTTGTGTCCAAACCTCGTAAAAAAAACACAATTAGTTTAAAATAAGGGTAAAGTGCACCTGCCTGTGTCTTTTTCAAACTTGCCTGGGATCAACTTATGCCAAAATCATTGACCAAAGTTAGGTTTGGTGTGTGCAAGTTTGTGAAGACTCCTCAGTGGTCAAAGTGGGTTTAGGAGGTATCAGAAAGTGAACTCAACTTTGCAATACAAGTGCAGTCGCTGTAGATCTGAAATGAGGGGGAAGCTCTGCTGAATGTTTTAGACAATCATTTGCAGGCTCAAATGCTGGTTCTTACGTTCCTTGCATGTCCCATTTGAATTAACAGCAACTGCACTTTTAGTGCAAACAGGATTGACCTTTTGGAAAGAACTCCAATAGTATTTGTTAAGAAGACTGGCAAAGGGTCAGTTAGGCTACGATGGTATTCTGCGCCTAGCTGGCACAATCATATCTTCCCCTCCTGAACACTCCAGCAATGGCAGACCTTTTAGGCCCCAGTCATCTTTACCCAAAAAATGTACGGTAGTGTAAGGGCCTGCCATATTGCATACAAAGCTAAATTTTATACGTGGTTGTATAGGTTTGTTTATTATTTTAAACCCTTTCCTTACATTTCCCTTAAAAATGTTTTTTGGTTTCTTTGAATTTCTCACTTCCTGTTTATCCTCAGAAAGGTTACCACCATCATTGTAGTGGTGTAAAGTCTTTAAGAACAGCTTCCTGAACACCTTAATGAGGAGAAACAGGAAGTGAGAAATTCAGAGAAACCAAAATAAATTTTTTAAGGGAAATGTAAGGGAAAAAGTAAGTGAACAAACAATTCACTAGCTTCAAGTAACCAAATGTTCTTTTTTACATTGAATAAGCAAACCAAGATAACCCATTTAAGCTTTGTGCTCATCTTCTCGTTTGTTTCAATAATTTAACCAAATTAAAATCAACTACAAAGATATATATCTCTAAAATATAATAGTGTGTATGTGGACTTTCATTGACAGAGTGAAATATGTAACTAAAAAGAAACACAAAGGGAAGCCTCCTATTCAAAATATAATTTTAATTAGTTAAACACAAGAATACAAATAAGAAAAGCAGGTGCTAGATTATTCTGGTTCCCGCTGGGGGTTGAAGAGCCTGCCCATCTGGTGCTGCTGCTGCTGCTGCTGCTGTGCCATCTGCTGCTGTGCCATCTGCTGCTGTGCCATCTGCTGCTGTGCCATCTGCTGCTGTGCCATCTGCTGCTGTGCCATCTGCTGCAGTGCCATCTGCTGCTGTGCCATCTGCTGCTGCGCCATCTGCTGAGGCAGTTGTATGGTGGCTAACTGCTGGAGTGGGGGGTTAATGGACTGGGGTTGTGCCTGAGGGGTGGGGAAGGTGTGAGAGGTGGATTGGGGCACCACAAAATAGTTGTAACCAGGGAGGGGAGTGTAACTTTGGGGGTTGACGGGGAAGCTAAAAAGGGGTAAACTAGAGGGACCTACATTTTGGGTAGGAAAAGCAAAGATTTGGGGATTTGGGCTTTCGTGAAGAGGGGTAGTGTAAGTTGAACCAGGGGAGGAGAGGTCAGGTTGTGTGTGTCTGGAGGTGTGTGTGGCAGAGGGCAAGGAGAAGAGTGGAGTGGAGGTAGGTGCTGTGTGTGAAGATCTAGGCTGGTCAGGTGGGGGCATGGTAGAACTATGTGAACAGGAAGGATCAGAAGGGTGTGTTTGGGTGTTAGGGTCTGTGGGGGCAGGTGAGGAAGTGAGGAGTGAATCCAATTGTGAGGGAGGGTCCACCGGTGGAACTTCAGAATCAGCCAACCCCTGGCTTGTAGGCCCTGGCCTGGCAACAGGCTCATCTTGTAGCAACACAACACCTTGCTCTTCACTGCTACTGGTCCTGCTGTGAGAGCATCTGGCGACTGTTGCATTTAATTGCTGTACCGCTAAACGCAGACCCCGAATCTCATCCCGACTTTGCCTGAGGACTTCAGTCTGGTTGGTCATAACTGAAGTCAACAGGGCAAGTTGGGCAGCATGATTCTGGTCCCTACGCTCCAATTGCTGGCGGTCCCGAGCTTGTTGGCTCAAGTCTTGCTGTAGGAGCTCCAGTGTCCTTTCTACATAATTAATTTGTGTAGAAGGCCTACCTTGCTCCAATAATCTCTCCGCCTGGGCAGCCAACCTTTCAGCAAGATCGATAAGTTGTCTTTGCCCAGGTGGCAGGGGTGCTGATTCTGCTGCCTCCAATGTGGGCTGGAAAGAAAGAAAAACAAAAATATTAAATTAGACAAGAAATCCTTTGCATTGCTGAACACACAAACATTAGTAAAAGTGGGTGCCATTTGACACAAAAATAGAACATGTTCAATGCTGCGTTACTTAGTACAGGAGACTTCAAAGAAATGTTTGCAACAAGATGAATTTGGAATACTATTAACATGCCCAGATCCCATTTCCAAAAAGAAACTTGTTGGATCAATGTCCAAGGTATATTTGTGGGCACGCCACAAATATAAAGGTTATATGTAAACACTTGTGGCAAAGAAGATTCCTTATTGAACTTAGCACCTGTGAATAGAGTTGCCACCTCATCCCTTTAAAAAGGAACACATCTGATTCTGGGGCAAATTTTTGGCAGATAAGGCACAAAGTGAGTTTAATTACCACCTTAATCAGCCACAGAACCTGTGTAATTCAGATGTGTTCCTTTTTAAAGGGATGAGGTGGCAACCCTAGTTGTGAAGGCAAGTCAGCAGGAGCAGCTGCATTGTCTTCAAAAGCCCAACCAAAAAATAGAAAGTCTGGCATTACAACAAGTACATAGGACTCCTTTCAATGTTCCCCACACAGTTTCAGACTTACACATACCTCCACATTGGATGCAGTATCGTCCCCCACTACAGCAGCAGCCGCCATACTCAACTCAGGATCTGCAGTTGAAACAAACAAAGAAAAGTAAGTAAACATCCCAAACAAACTTTCATTAGAAACAAACATTTTGCCCATTTTGTCTTTGGAAATCATGTGGCCAAATATTTCCAAGTAAAATTTTGCCACTGACAAATCAGCCCAAAACCACCATTAAAGAGGCCTTTGCCCTCAAGATATGTGTGAGTGTTTGCTTTGAATTTAGAGGATAAAGCATGAGCACCCACCTACCCCCCTCCCACCACCAAATTACTTTCTATCTACAAGCATATGTGGCGTTGGCAGTTCAAAACATACTAACCTAGATCTTCCTCCTGGCTTGGGTGCAGTGGGAAGGTGCTCACCGCCGCTGACTCCTCCTCCTGCTGGTGTGTTGCTGTCGAGATATTTGTAATGTAAAAGGTAAGTTTCCGCTTACTGTTGTATTTTGTGAACACAAAGCAGAGCTCATTTGCTTACTTACCAGGGGGGACCTGGTCACTCGGTGTGGGCGGCTCATGGGGTTGTGGCTGGCCAGAGGGGCTGACAGGGTGAGATGCCCACGGACTGGAGGCTGCAATGCCAAAAACATGAAAATTTGAAACATCCAACATGTTTCCTCCTCAAGACAGACTTTGGAAATGGTACATGTGATTGTAACTTACCTTGCTGGATATCATCAGTGTCATCCCGAGAATCCAGACCCACAACAGTATCCAGGCTGATGATATCCAGCAATTGCCTTTGAAAGTCCGTAAGGCGTCCAAGGTGTGATAGAGCCACACCCTGCCTCGTCACATACCCCTGGCCAGCCCACGTGCCCAGGATCCTCTTGAGCCGCCCCAACAGGTCATTTATGTGCTTTTGCACCTTGTCAGCGGTACGGCGAACACGGCCTCCCACTGCACTCACTGCCTCAGCAATTTGGTGCCAGAGTTGCTCCCTTTGGGGAGCACCCGCACGTGAGGTGCCCAGATTTCGCAGCTCTGCACGGTGCAGGATGTACTGGGTGACAAGTACACGATTTTCCTGCTCCGAAAATGGTGGCATGCGGGAGGAACCCTCCCCTGGAGAAGGTGGCCCTTGTTCTCTGGTCGGTACTCGTCCACCACGGGCTGCCAGCCTCGCACTCCTGGCCCTTCTGGTGGGGGGAGCCATGATGACAAGTTCAGCTCTGTTAAGAAACAAAAAAGGAATCTAACTAAACCTTTGTTGTATGAAAACAAAGAACAGGAAGAGTTAGCCAACCAGATTGGAGGAGGAACTTACAACGCAGCAACAAATGGAGGTGGAGGGGCAAAATGGGCAATCTGTAAAAACCAAATAAAATAAGATTAAAAATAATCCTTTGTTCTATGAAAACAAAGAGAACAGGAAGAGCTAGCAAACTCCAATCAAGGGGGAGGGGGGTGCAGAGGGTGCCATGTCTCCAAAAGAGTTTGGAAACAACCCAAAGCCACATAGCTAATATGTAAGCTACATGCAGTGAGTGTACTAATTATACACACACATTTTTTTTGGGGGGAGGGGGGGAAAAATTCACAACACAAGACATTTCCTACCCACAGCATGGTTTTGCTAAACAAATTAAAAATTGGTCTCAAATCAAAACACTTTAGGGAAATGTTCAGTGGAAGCACATGGTAATGAAGGTATTCTTTCAAGCAGGTTATTGTTAAATATGTGACTTACCTTTACACTGAATCTTGGCAAGTAGTGACAACTCTGCATCCAGAAGAAAGAATGAAGAGCAAACAGTGTAGTTTTTATACAAGACCAGGGTGTGGCTACTTTTCGTGCGTAATTTTGGCGGGGGGAATATGCGCGCGCATAGTGATCGGCGCGCGCATAGTGATCGGCGCGGAAATTTCCCGCGCATTTTGGTGCGCATAAAGACCGCTTTTTTCATCACTTTTATTGTAGGGAAGTTAAAATGGCAGACGCAGAACATGTGATGGCTGCTGCTATATGTCTGGTTCAACATGCCATACACAACGAAGTGAGGGAGGAAGAGGCAGCAAGGATAGCTACACCCCGCATTCGGCAGCCTCGGCAGTTTCCAGAACGGCAACTTCTGGAAAATATGAGGGACACTGAAATTCGGACCAAGTTCAGACTTACAAAAGGAGCTATACATTTTCTTTATGGCCTGATAGAAGATAAGCTCCAGCCAACAACGGCAAGAAGCCAGGCAGTTCCTGGCATGGTAAAATTAATGACCACCCTGTATATTTTGGGCCGTGGCAGCTTCCAAACTACCTCTGGCTCGATCTTGGGAATCAGCCAACCCACAGTGTCCAGGGTGTTTATGCTGGTCATTAATGCCATTATTGACCTTGTGCCCCAATTCATACACTGGCCACAAACTGTAGATGAGTGGAATGATGTGAAGGTGGCTTTCTACGCACGTGGAGGAATTCCACAGATCCTGGGGGCCATTGATTGTACCCACGTTGCTATCAGGCCCCCCAGGACATGTGAAGTCGACTTCAGGAACCGGAAGCAGTACCACTCCCTGAATGTCCAGGTCGTATGTGACGCCAGACAGCGCATAATGAGTGCGCGCACAGGTTTTCCAGGGTCATGCCATGATGCATTTATTCTTCGCCAGACTGCCCTTTTTCGGAAATTTGAGAGTAGCCAAATGCCCTCAGGATGGCTCATTGGTAAGATATAATGACAAAACATTTGCTTAACCAAATCTACACCGTTTAATGTAATCACCCTGTCCTCAGGGCCCACTAACAGGCCAGGTTTTATGTATTACCTTGGGGAGATGCAGACTACAATACTGCAATCGCTGAGCAGCAAATGATATCACCTGTGATGTTTGAAAACCTGGCCTGTTAGTGGCCCATGAGGATGGGGTTCATGAACACTGATTTACTTCTGCTAGGTTGACAGGAATGGCATCATTGGGGTATATTATACTGGTGCACTCTGAATCTGCTGCCGCTGTGCATTGTCGGCAATCAGCTTCTCACCTCAGCTTGTTCAAAGAAGTGTTGGCACTTAAACCTTGATGAAGATTGGTTCGTAGGCAGAAGTAAGGCTGACATTGCAATCCCCAGCTTAAGCAAATGAAACCCTTCTTTTATACTAACTGTAGATTGCAAAATAAGTCTCACTTCTGCATATAAACCAATCAGCTTACCTGTTTAAGGTCAACCTACAATAACAAATCTGGGCTGACTTTGCACAAAGTTTTGACCACATCAGCCATAAGCTGGCCATACACCATACACTTTGCTAAAACAATTTGGATTAGATTTACCCTAAACTCCATAGTGCAAGGGCCTGATTGAAAACACATTTGAAGTGTTTATATGGTTATGTGAAATCTGAAGGAAAGTGATACAAGAAAATTGAACAATGTATGGCCAGCCTTAGGCACATGTATAGTGTAAACCTTGAACTTGATGGTTAACTTTTTGTGGGTGATGTAGTGGGGAAGTCACTTCCCAAACATGAAATTTACTAATTTTGACTTTTCTTTTGGCAGGGGATGCTGGTTACCCCCAACTGCCATGGCTGATGGCTCCAGTCAGGTACCCCCAGAGCCAGGCAGAGCACAAATATAATAGGGCACATAAAAAAACAAGAAGTATTGTGGAATGCACATTTGGCCTACTCAAAAGCCGCTTCATGTGCCTGTCTAAGCCTGGGGGGCAACTCCTGTACTCTCCTCAGAAGTGTGCCAGGATCATTCTTGCCTGTTGTGTTTTACACAACATATGTTTGGTAAGGAATGAATCCTGGGACACTTCTGAGGAGACGGAGCCTGAGGTCCATCAGCCAGCAGTCACGAGAAGGGAGAACACCGAGGCAGGATTGGCTACTCGGGCGGAGATGATCAGGCGATACTTTACATGTAAGTAATCAGACCTAGTTGAGAATAGTAAAATAAAGAAATACATAACATGGACACACACTAAGAAATATATGTCACCTGTTCTTGGCATTATATGGAGTCTGCTGCCATCAACATGATGCCACTGGGCAGCACAACCACAAAATAATTGGCCAGCATATTTGCTTTTCACACATGGAGTGGAGAAGGAGTAGAACAGCTGTCAGGTGTTTGTGTGTCCCTTTTAGAGAGAGCTAACCTGTCTATTCTGAAATGACTTCTGTTCTGTTTTGGAGATTTAAAATGTTTTTTTTTTCTTTAGCTGAATAAGCACATGAGCATTGGACCCTGGAAAACCCGTTCAGAAGGAGTGTCTGGAGTCACAGGTGTGTGCCTTAACCAGTACCCAGGTGATACATGGACCACAAACACAGCTCCCTGTCCATGGAGGCAAAGCTGTTTGTAATTCCATAAATTAGGACCATCTTTATTAACATTGGGATTGATTTATACTGGCAAACAAAAACTAAATATGCACAGCAGGCACTACACAGACCAGCATGCACACATGGCTCTCCTGAGTCTATAGGTGCCCAATGACAAACATGCACCTAACTAGTCCTGTATGCCCAACTTGAAGTTAATACAGTGCCGATCCTGACCTCCCTGGGGCCCTAAGCAAAATGAAATGGCACATTAAAGAGGAGAAGTGGGGGGGGGGGGGGTGTTCTGCTATCGGAACTGACATCTTACATTAAAGTGAGGGTTTAGAAGCGGGGTGAGGGCCCAAAAATGACGTCACAACAGGCAGGGCCTCTAGTAATTTGGGTGGGGGGCACCCTGCAGTAACCAATATGTTTGGTTCACTCCTAAACTATGAGAATGTGATTGACTAAACTACAAATAGCCTGCAATAAAAATATGGATATTCTGAAAAAAGACTCATATATATTTCAATGTCATTGTACAGGAGTGGTACTGCTTACGGATCCTGTGGGAAGAAAGCCACCTTCACATCCTCCACTCATCTGCTTTTGTGAAAAGTGTATATGTTGGGGCACAAGGCAAGAACTGTCATCTTGGACCTGCATAAACACCCTGGAATGCCAGAGGTTGTTTGGAAGCTGAACAGCCATTTCCCCCCATCCCCATTACTCACGTTTGTTTTTGAGTTTGTGTTTCAAATAAAACCCGAAAAAATGAAATTGACTTTGGAGACCTTTTTCTTTACAAAGCTGCAATATTTTTATACAAAGTTGAAACACGACTTATTCTGAAATGATGTTGCGATTTACATTGATCTGTTCTGACGTGCAGGAGTACAATTGTGCAAAAAGATTTGTGCACTACTTTGTTGAAACTTCTGTGCGACTTGTTCTCACATGGTTTTCAACAGTCGCATGACTGCATTAAAAAAAAACATTGCAAATTCACATTGTAAATCACACATTTTTGTGGAGGAAATAGTGTAAACAGCAGCAAAAGCAGTAATAGGAAGACGCATTGAAAGAAAATATAACAGGCTCATTGCACCAAATCTACATCATGGAACTAATTGCCCTGTAGTGACACATTTTAAAATATGAAAAACGGCATTTCTTGTGTTAAAAAAAAAAATTTTACTTTGGTTTGGGATTGAAAGATTTTGAGACTAAAATCAAGCCACAAAATACATTACAATTAAAGATATATTGTAGCAAGTAGTTTGACATAACAAGAGGGACAGATACTAATTGGCAAGCAAGACACAACCAATTTGATCCAAATGCGCCTACGCCTGCATGATTTTTAGATTTACCATCCGAATACGCGTACGCCGGGTAATTGACACATTTACTATTGCGGTGCGCATTGCTGTGCGCCGCTACGGGCGCCCATACGCGCGCCCAATTAACTCTTCATCCGGCGTACTAGGAGATGCGTGAACCGGCGTAGCGCATTGCTTTTAGTAAATCAGGCCCATACTGTATTTTCCGGCGTATAAGACGACCTTTTGCATGTAAAATAATGCCCCAAAAGTCAGGGGTCGTCTTATATGCTGGGTACCTGTGGTCAGACAGCGGCCATCCATGATTCAAAAGCCGCGTGTCCTCCACGCTGTCCCGAGATAGGCGGAACACTAGTTTTCCCAGCAGAGCCTCTGTTCAGTGTTCCGCCTATCACGGATGCCTTCTCATCCTCACCCTCCGACGAGAGGACATCCGTGATAGGCGCTACACTGAACAGAGGCTATGCTGGGAAAACGAGTGTTCCACCTATCATGGAACAGCCTGAGGAGGAGGCGCGGCTTTTGAATCATGGATGGCTGCCGTCTGACATACTGTGCAGGAGAAGGTAGAGAGATCATCAAGGTAGAGAATGGAATGGCACAGTGAGGCATGTTCCTAATGGCACAGTGAGGCATGTTACTAATGGCACAGTGAGGCATGTTCCTAACGGCACAGTGAGGCATGTTCTGAACGGCACAGTGAGGCATGTTCCTAACGGCACAGTGAGGCATGTTCCTAACGGCACAGTGAGGCATGTTCCTAACGGCACAGTGAGGCATGTTCCTAACGGCACAGTGAGGCATGTTCCTAATGGCACAGTGAGGCATGTTCCTAATGGCACAGTGAGGCATGTTTCTAAAGGCACAGCGAGGCATGTTCCTAATGGCACAGTGAGGCATGTTACTAATGGCACAGTAAGGCATGTATAATGGCACCGTGAGGTAGGCAATGGCACCGTGAGGCATGTAATGGCACAGTGAGGCATGTAATGTAATAGCACAGTGAGATCTGAAAAAAGCCTATTTATGTCAGTGGTTGTTCCTGTCAGCGGTTGTTCTGGCTACCCCTCAGCTTCCAGACAGACTAGTATGAAGGGGGTAGTCTTATACTGCGAGTATATCCCAAAACCAAAATTTTAGCTGGAAAATTAGGGTGTAGTCTTATACGCCCAGTCGTCTTATACACCGGCAAATACGGTAAGCTTGTTTTATTTTAAGCCCAAAGTATTTTTTTTATTTTGTGTAGGGTAGTAGGGGGAAGTAAAAACTGCTGGAATTGTCTTCTTTTTTTTCCCATCTGGGTCCCATTAGGGTGATTTCCCTTCACGTTCTGCCCTGTAGAGTCAACAGGAAATGAAAGCATACAGTATACTGTATCTTTCTAATGTGAGGGAAATCACACAAAACATGTCACACGAAGTGCCCCATCCATTTTCTCTGTGGTGGCAACTCAAAATTTGGGATTTACCCGCACTTTCATTCCCTGTGACCCTGGGTGATTAGAAAAATATGATAGAGTGCATCTTACTAATGGGAACATAGACAGCAATACAAACCTGACATTGGTTCTATCCTCTTACCACGCTATACAAGTCTAAAATAACAAAAAATATTGGCTTTAGTTATACTTTAAAGTTTCCCTGTAATCCCTGAAGATGACGCGCTATAACATTTTCTCTCTCTCTTTTATATACAGTATATTGTGTATATCTATTTACAAACAGGTAATAGACAGATGTACAGAGCAAACAGAATGAATGAAAAGTCTTATGTGACTTGACTGTATAGAGTGTGGGCCACAACTTCAAATCAGAATCAAATTGATCAGAAAGTCTAAAAGTAGGAATACATTTGGAAAGGAAATTAAATTTGAAGGAAAAAAACTTGTTCTACCATTATTTTTGATTGCAGCGAGGTGCAAATAATCAAATACATTTTATTTTGTCTGAATTTCTTTCCTTCTCACAATTGGAGAAATAACATGAAGCACTTCAATCAAAATGTACTTGTGTGTCCTATTTTTTTTAAATTTCCAGCTAATGCACACAGACAGGAGGTCTTCAATTACTCCTCAGAGAACTCCAAAATTTCTCTAGCAGAAATTCATTTCACATCATGAATTCTTTTTTCATGTTGCCTAATGAATACCTAAAATACTTATTTTTGCATCAGCACCACTTTTCATGGTATTAATGATTATTAAGATTTAGGCAAAGAAAAGCAAATAGTTTGTACATTATTTTGTGCTATAAATTACTCACCATTTTATTGTTTTCTATGGCTTTTTTTAACCACTTTGCTACCAGAGCATTTCTTTTTTTCCACACACATTCATATGGCTACATACTTCTATATTTGAGAAAAGCAGGGGCCCCTCTAGAATAAAAAGATAGTATTTGCAATTCTTTCAGTTGCACGATATTTGCACAACTGTTTATCACAACTATATTTTTTGTAAAAAATACATTTAAATAAACTTTGGTGTTCACAAACACAATTTAATCCCCAATGTTTATAACCAATAAAAGGTGAGGTTATGTTGAGACTAAATTCTAAATGGTTTGAGTCTCAAAATTGCATGGTGAAAAAAATACAGTACATAAAATTATCACTAGGCAATGATTTACTGTACAGTAAATGCCCTTGTAGCTGATAAATTTAGAGTCGGCTGTAAATTATGGATCTAAAATTCTCTTTCTCACTTCAGCATAAGTGTCGATACCCAATATGTGTTGTGCAATAATTTTGTACAATCACATGTGTGTACGTATGTGTACATGGGACCTGAATCCCATTAAAGGGATCAGGCAACTGTAAAGTTGTTCAGATCACTTTTACTTAATAGCTCGGAGCCTGCTAAGGAAAATAGAAACAGGCTCATGGCTACTGCTGCAGTGGATAAATGAGTGAAGCCCTGAAGGAACAGCATGTGTGTTATTCGGAGAAGTACCAGGTGAAATTAAAGAAAAAAGTCTCAAGAAAATAAAACTGATGCAGCCACCACACCAAGATCAATGAATAAGCTGCAAAATATTAAATGTGTGTTTTTTTTTTGTTTTGAAAAACACTAACTAGAATTTTTATCCTGCATTTAAACAGACGTAGTTAGCAAAGTTCAGAATAAATCAACTGCTCATGTACTGGCTTCTTGAGAAACTAGTGCATCATTTTTATTTTATTTTTTACAAATGTAAAACGAATGCATAATCTAATACAATGTTATAGTACAAAGCACACTAGGCCTCATTGTTTTATGTTCCCTCATTGGTCATTGTGTTCCCTCATTGATCAAATCACCAATCATTTTCTAACTTTTAACTTTACATTTTTTGTAAGTAATGTAATGGGTAATTCAAGGCAACTTCTAGTTAGCTGGGAATTTAACCCCTTCAAGATGAAGGGTAGAAAAAAATCTTAAAGCCTAAAACACAACTTTGAAACTTTGACATGTGTTCATGAAACTGTATGTATGTGATCACAACCTTTGTGTATCCAGATGTATTATACCTCGTTTTTTTTTTTTCCAGGACAAATTGGCCATTCATTTAGTGGTAAATGTTAATGGATATCTCCGGATTTCTTATTTTTTCATAGGAAAACTGGCTCAAAATAGTAAAGAAATATATAATTTGTAAATGTAGCTGTATTTTTCTTGCTTCTACCATAACCTTTTACCAAAGAATAAGCCAGAACAAATGTTCCTACTCATCGCAGTGATATATATATATATATATATATATGTGTTGTTTGTACATGTAGTAGCACCTAGAAACAATAGTCTGCTTTTTGCGGACACAGATTATTATTATTTATTTATTTTTAAATCCTACCAAAGTATACTGACCATAATCTCTGGCCTTGACATTGACCCTACCTTTAACCCAGAAACAGACCTAGATCAAACCCTGATCCAACTAGTTTTCATTTTTATTTTTTTGTATTGTTTATTTACATGCACTTGTTTATTTACATTGTTTTCGTCTGGCAAGGTGAGAAAGATACAGTATCTTTTTATCCATTCAGAAGAGAACACATACACAGGGGCCAGTGATTCATCAATCAGAGGTTATCACAGTAATGAGGTGCTTAGGAACCTCTGGTTTCCAAAAAATAGTACAGGACCTGAGGTCAATGAGAGCCTGGCCCCTGTGCTGGGAGCGCACGCTCCCAGCACAAACACAGGTATGCATATATGCAGCCTTTTGAAAGAAGAACCGCTTCAGTGAGGTCACATGAGAGCCATTCGGTGGAGAGGGGTTAATAAAGTTTATAATGTTAAGTTAGGAGCATAGACTAGCATGATTAGGGAGCTTGGGTACATATTTTGTTGTGCTACCAAGCAATAAACAATTGTCATGGTTACTGGGCAAAGTTATTTATATGCTGGTACATTTACCATTTATTTGCCAGTAATACATTGGGCAACTTTTTATTCAGCACATTTGGTATACTGTACATTTTACAGAGTTACATGGTAGTCGGGTTGAAAAAAAAAAAAGACACAAGTCCATCTAGTTCAAACCATAGAAAAAATAAATAAGTAGAAAATCTCCATATACAGAATCATACACCCACAGCTGATACAGAGGAAGGCAAATAAAAAAAAAACACCCTGGTCCAATTTTCTCCAGCAGGGGAAAATGTATTCCTGGTTCCCAAGGAGGTGTTCAGATATTCTCTGAATCGACTATCTCTGGTGTCATTGAATGTACACTCACAAAAATGCCCCGTAACATTTGACAAGCTAAACGGTTCAATCCACTTGAATATCTATATGCCATCACTGACTCACTGTGTTAATCCAGATATTGGTAAAAGCAACATACCAATAGTAAAGTGCACCAAAATATGGACTTGTGTTTACTGATGCCACAGTGATCCCCTTTGGTTAAGAAGTGAGAAAGGATGGGAACATATGCTCCCTCTCTTAGAGTTCCAGTGCTAAGGAAACCGGGCAGAGGCCATTTTTAGAAGCCACTGCAACCTTGAAGGAAGTATTTATAAGGGAAGTCAAATAAGGAAAAATAAATGTACCGTATATGTATTGGTAAGTTTTGTTTTATTAATTCATAACTACATGCATGGTGATCCCTTAAAGGGGTGAAGCAGACAGGGAGAAACCCTGGTGGGAGGGAGTAGCTAAGTGGCTTTAGTTTGTTGGCACCTTGTCCTGGGTACTGGGGTTCTGAAGAGCTTGGTCACAATCAGGTGTTTGTTAAAAAATAAAAAGGAGTGAATCTTTCAAACTTTTTTCATAAATGTTAAACTCTCATGGAAACCATATTTTTTAGACTTTGTGCACAAAAATATTGTTTCCACTTTGTATACGTACTGTTTAATGTTAACATGTGCAAGGCCATGGCCTCTGTACAAACTATTTCTAGAGTTATTGCAGTTTCTTTTTCTAGGAATTATACAATAATCCTTCTATCCACTAAAAAAACATTTTCTCCACAAGTATTCACTAAAATGATACTCCTCCTTGCCCGATGTATTTTTCTCTCTATAAATATTTATTTCTAAGCTCATAATGAAGTCTCCTTTGTCATACAGATATTGAACAGAGATACTTATTGGCCTCAGTAATACAATGTAACAGCCCATTTACAATTTACATAGCACTGTGTAGAAATCGGGCCCACATCAATGTTAGTACTATTTACAAGGAGTCGCAAACTGCTCAAACACTATTGTATATACTCAGGAGTCAGGAATATTTAAAAAGATACTAGGGGTGTTTAAGTCAAACAGGGATTTTTAATTTTACAGGAATAAAATAGGATACTAGTGTGGCGGTCTGCAGTAGTAGGTGGCAAGTATATACCATTACTGATAGACAGCACACATGTCGCGCGCCAGTCCAGAGACCATTAATCAAGATGGCAGACAACAGTGTGTACAGGGTACAGTGTGTGGCATTGAAGTTTCTTGTGAAAGAAGGCATATCTACAGATTTCCAGCACAGTACGGTGATGAGACACTCAGCGCATGAACATTCAGCGCGTGTAACGCCTGATCCTGGATAATCGATGCGAAACTGCACAACAGAAGAATCCTTTTGTGGCATCCTGATGAGGAAGTGAAGCAAGCTGTCCTAGGCATTACTTAAATGCCAAGATAAAAGTATAGATGTAGCAGGGGAGTCGAAACCTGTGACACCTGTGTGTGTGTGTGTGTGTGTGTGTGTGTGTGTGTGTGTGTGTGTGTGTGTGTGTGTATGTATATATATATATATATATATATATATATATATATATATATATATATATATATATTTTTTTTTCCCCCTATACTTGATTAAATATTTAAAGTGATCACATCTTCACTTTATTTTCTAAACAAAATTAACATCAGCAAAGTTAACATACACTAAGGAAGTAGCCTGTACTCTTTTTAGTACATAAACCTATAGACGATTTTGCATGATTTTCTTTTGGCACAAAGCCGGCCATATAGCATGCAGAGTTTGCTTACAAAAGCTACTTACAGTCACCTATTAAGATGACATCACCAGGCAGAGCCAGATGACATTACAAAAGGGAAGTGATTGGACACATCACCAGAGCGGTGCCGAATGCAATTCCATAGGGAGTTTTTATACATATGTGCTATTCTGGAGTGCACCAGCTGTGCACAGCAATCCGTGAGTGTTATTCTTGTCAAACCTGCCTTGCCTACACACGATCGTAAAAAAAAAAATGATTGAGCAAAGCGCGGTGACGTACAACACGTACGACGGCACTATAAAGGGGAAGTTCCATTCAGATGGTGCCACCCTTGGGGCTGCTTTTGCTGATTTTGTGTTAGTAGAAGTTTGGTGAGAGACGATTTGCACTTTTCAGCCTTCGTACTTTTCTGTCTGTTACAGCGTGACAAATGTGCTATATCCATTACGGACGCTAGTTTTACCAGAACGAGCGCTCCCGTTTCATAACTTGCTTCTGAGCATGAGTCGTTAAAGCCTACACATGACCGTTTTTCACGACGTGAAAAACAACAACGTGAAAAACGACAACGTGAAAAAATAGAGCATGTTCTAAATTTTTAATGCCCATTTTTCACGTCATGAAAAATGCTCTGGAGCCTACACACGATCGTTTTTAATGACCCATTTTAAAAAATGTGTTTTTCACGTCATGAAAAACGGTAGTGTGTACGCGGCATAAGCCTAGTTGAATTAACAGTATTCCCAATTTTTTTTTTGGACTTCGTACTACTACCACAACTTATTCCATGTCAAATTTCAAGTGTGATAATTTATTTTGCTGTTACCCCAGAATTTCGTTTATGCACTTCCATCTACCAGCTGGCAGTTAGGTCTATGCATCAAAGCTGAACTGGAAACAGCTGCCAGGATAGCCCTAACGCATCTGGTGTGAACCCACCCATAGTGATTAAAAAGATTTTAAAGTCTCTCTTTTTTTTAAATAACAAACATGGTATACTCACCTGCTCTGTGAAGTGGATTTGCACAGGGCAGCCTGGATCCTCCTCTTCTCTGCTCCTGGCCCCTCCCTCCTGTTGAGTACCCCCACATTAAGCAGTTTGGCATAGGGGCACTTGAGCCGAGCTGCAGTTCTGTGTGTCCATTCGGACATGGAGCTGCGGTTCTGCCCCACCCCCCCTTTCTCCCGATCGACTAACTGGCTTGATTGACAGCAGCGGGAGCCAATGGTGCCACTACTGTGTCCCAGCCAATCACTAGGGAAAGTCCCGGACGGCTCAGGTAAGTATTGGGGGGGGGGGGCTGCTGAACACAGAAGGCTTTTTATCTTAATGCATTAAGATAAAAAACCTTCTGCCTTTACAACCCTTTAAACCCAAATGACTTCCTGGATTGTACCAGTTATGGCCGTATAGGTCTATAGGTACCTTAACTACTTGCCGACCGCCCACCGTCGTTATACGTCCTCACTTTAGAGATGAATATCTCGGTAACGGCAGCAGCTGCTGCCACAATCGAGATATTCATCTCTTCTGTGGGCGGCCGTGTTAACGATAATGGCGGTCTCCGCGGCGGATTCACCGCGAGATCGCCGTTATCGGTGGCGGGAGAGGGGCCCCCCTCCCGCCGCTCTCCCGCGCCCTCCGCCGCTTACCGTAGCCGTCGGTAGCGGCGGAGGAGATCGCGACCATCCGGCTGGTGAGCGGGGACGAGACTGAAGGAAAAATCTCCTTCGCCCGTCCCCATAGCTCCGCTGGGCGGAAGTGACGTCAAAACGTCAGTCCCGCCCAGCGTCTTAAAGAAACATTTTTTTTTTTGTCATTTGAAAAAATGACATTTCCAATTTTTTTTTTTTTTTTTTGCATTTAAGCCCAAATATGAGATCTGAGGTCTTTTTGACCCCAGATCTCATATTTAAGAGGACCTGTCATGCTTTTTTCTATTACAAGGGATGTTTACATTCCTTGTAATAGGAATAAAAGTGATAATTTATTTTTTATTTTTTTTTTCAGTGTTAAAAATTCTAAAATAAATAAAAATAAATGCGAAAAGCAAAAAAAAAAAATTTTTAAAGCGCCCCGTCCCGACGAGCTCGCGCGTAGAAGCGAACGCATACGCGAGTAGCGCCGACATATGAAAACGGTATTCAAACCACACAAGTGAGGTATCGCCGCGATCGTTAGAGCGAGAGCATTAATTTTAGCCTTAGGCCTACTCTGTAACTCAAAAAATGCAACTTGTAGAATTTTTTAAACGTCGCCTATCAAGATTTTTAAGGGTAAAAATTTGACGCCATGCCACGAGCGGGCGCAATTTTTAAGCGTGACATGTTGGGTATCATTTTACTCGGCGTAACATTATCTTTCACAATATATAAAAAAATTGGGCCAAATTTATTGTTGTCTTATTTTTTCATTTAAAAAAGTGAATTTTTTCCAAAAAAAGTGCGCTTGTAAGACCGCTGCGCAAATACGGTGTGACAAAAAGTATTGCAATGACTTCCATTTTATTCTCTAGGGTGTTAGAAAAAAAAAATATATAATGTTTGGGGGTTTTAAGTAATTTTCTAGCAAAAAAAAATGGTTTTGTCTCGTAAACACCGACTCTGAAAAACAGGCCCGGGCTAAAGTGGTTAATATTATAGCAGGTTGTTTAATAAATGTCATAATAGTAATAGTGCCAAATCAATACATTTAAGACAAATTACTATAATCTGATTAAAACATTTTGATTGACTGCAATGGCTTACTACATTTTACATATTTGTTTGCTACATTAAATAAAGACCATCATCTTCCATCTGTGTGAATTATGCATACGCTTTAACCTTGGTGGTTGAAGACTCTATTGATCAAAGTATACTACATGCTAAATTGTTTAATGACCTAAAATTTTATAAATGGTTTCCAGGGAGAGTTTTTATTTTCCTTCCTGGGTAAAAAGTGCATGACACCTCTTGGTCTTCAGTCAATATACCATCAAGATTACCTTGTTGCCCAGCATGTCCCCATCTTTCAACTTTAATATAAAAATCATTACATGACATGGAGTCATTTGTTAAAAAAGCCAGACTGTCATCTCAGAGATATATCCCTTTGCACACAATACTCCAATCCCTACAAGATAGATTGCCATATGAAGCAGCTAGTAAAACAACAATGGCTACAAAAGTGTCCTTTATCACCTCTCTATTATGGTTTTGAATAGTTCTGTAGAAAACCAACACAGGCAGCCAGTGGACCCATGAATAGCAGTGATCTAAACTGTCATTAGACAGCATAGATCACATGCACAACGTATGAGCCAGTCAGAGAAATTCTATACCTTGTGATTGTTGTGATGGCCCTTTCACCTCCCTCCGCCTTTTCCCTGGTACATCTCAGCTCCATCCTGGGCAGTCTGAATATACCCAAATTGATTGATTGATCAACTTGGGTACAACAAGCATGCCGAATTTTACATGTGATTATCATTAGTGGCTGTTATAGCCACTAGCAATAATCACTGTGGACGTCTTCCCTGCCGGCAGAACACAATAGCTTAGCCGGGGGGGGGAGTCTGTGTTGTTGGGGGAAGCCTTAAAATTAAAAAGGATTTTTTTTTTCTCCCTCATTGATTAATCAAGAAATATGTGTGGGGGCGCATGTGCGGAAGCCCCTGACATGGACGCTTAGCTCAGGAGCTCCGTCAACCACTCCAGCCACCTGAGACACCCTGCTGCTGACCGCAACCGCGCCACCTGTCCCGATGCTGCCGGAAGGTGGGGGAACCCTGTTGGTACTCCCAATGTCTTTGGAGACATTTCACAGCGACCTGAGAGGACAATTCAAAGCAAATGAGCCGCTGACCGCGGCCTCCAAGATGGCGTTCGTTCCTCAGATGCAGGCTCCTTTTCATAACCCTGTGCTGGCTTCCCCTGCGCCCACAAAACCCAGACTCCATGTGAGTACCCCCTATTGGCAAAACGCATAGTGACCATTGCTTATATTTTTTACTCCATCTGTTTGGCCCCCAGCAAGAAGGCATCTTCATGGACTCCAGCATCATCAATACAGGAAATCCATGTGTTTTTTTCCTTCATCAGCTCCTTGTTCCATTTTCTCTATACAGAACAATATATCATACAGACATGTTTATGTATTTTCTTAGTTATGTGTTTTGTATGTGATTCTAATTAATTTAATATTTTTATCTTAATGTGAGATTCATTATTTTCATAATCTGGGTTTTAGTGGTAACCCTAAAAGTCCATTCTTTTTTTCTGTTTTTTATTCTCAACAACTGTATGGCAATCCTGGTTTTGTAAAACATGTATATTCTTGTTGTTCTTAATAAAAAAATGATTGAACCATAAATATGTGTAATAAATAATAGAGAACACATTTAAAAAAAATAGCAGTGCTATTTAGTTCATGCATTAGCCCCATGATATGTTATATTTAGGCTTGATGTAATTGTCCTAAACAAAAATATCTTCAACAGAGTAAGATCCTTTAGGAAAGTATAATAACTATAAGGATTATCTAGCATTGTTAATTTACTCTTGTTTACAGCTGCTTGAAATAAATTCATCTGCAGTTAAACCTACTCATTACATCTGATTAGAGATGTTCTGTTTTTGGGGAAGCATTAGCACTGTGATCAGTCAATTATCCATTCAAATCACCAGTGTAGATGACTAGCAGCTATTGCCAAAATGACTAATTCTTTGCTTTCCCTCTGCTTTACTTAACACAATCACAGAAAAGTACATTAAGGTAAATATATGCTTCTACATGACTCAAGGTAATAAATTACAGCACAGCACTCTTACCATGAATTCACGGCATGAACACCCTCTAGAAGTATGCCTGTGCATCTTTACCACTGATATACGCAATATTTATGGTGCATTTTTATTACAGAACACTCATGCAAACACAGCAACAGTTCTAGCTCAAACAGCACGACGCAGTGAGTAGGAAGATACTTAGGAAATAAAGTTGTTTTTAATTTGATGGAAGGATGAAATCAACAGATTCAATCTAAAGTCAACAGCTTAAAAACAAAATCTTTATGAAGTTGGTTTGATGGAGAGAACTTTTAGGCTTGGGCTACATGTCTTTCTCTTAGTTTAAATCAGAGAAAAATGATCAAGGATCAATTGTTCAGCAACAGTTTCTGCTACCTAAGTAAATTGCAATATTGTGCAATCATGTAATACTGATATAGTTCAACTGTGCTACTTAACCACTTGCCTAATGGGCACTTTTGTTGTTCATTCAGTCTCCTGAATATGCTGGCTGACAGTTCATCTGGTAGTGTTTGGGAAGTCAAGTTGAAAAGGTTGCACTGAAGAAAAGTACAACTAGAAAACTAGAAAGTGTTCAGTGTAGTGGTTGGCCACAGTAGGAGTGAGAGGTGCAAAGTCAGTTTTAGATTAAGGAAATTAACATGGAAGGTAAGTTAAAGGCCAACATCTCAAACTTCAATATACAGAAGGAAAGCCACCTATTTAGATAAACTGTAATAGAGTTTAGGTGTTTTAGTGACCACAATGTGATGGCAGGGGTCTTAGGAGAACAGTGGGATTCACATCTAGCAGGTTTGTTTTTCTTTTACACTTGAATAAGTGTATGCCTACACTGTAATATTTAACAGTCATTGTATAGGCTTTGTTGCAATAATATTTTGTTCTGTAAAGCCACCATCAGAGATAATACACCAGCAAAACAAGGAGGTTAGGGGAGCCTGTAACAATTACATAGACAGAATTAGCCACAACCATACCTCTGTTTTTATTTTATTTGTTTTCCTTCATCCATTCCTCCCTCTACTTATCTACCCATCTATCTCCCCATCATCTTGGACTATCTCACTGCACAATATCTATCTCTTCCTTAGATATTTCAACTAAGTTTCCCACTTTTATCATGACTGGTGCATTTTGGCTGTTACTCAACTGACCAGCCCTCCACATGTTCCTATTACTATTTCAGATTCCTTTGTGTGGGCTTATCACTGCTTGGCTTAGCCTTTCTTAACCTGTATTCTAGTCTTTCATTTGATTTTGGCATCCTATCCTCTCCTGTGTATTCATGCTCCATATTACATATGGCCTAAGTAAATTGTGTCTGCTATCTTAATAACCCAGGATGTTTCCTGGTTTAAGATCTATCTGCTACAAGCCCTGACCTTATGGCCTCATGTACACTACAGCTGCCAAACTGAAGTTTAGGAGCAGTTGGGTGTTTTTTTTTTTACAGCAGCCCCTGAACTCTCCTCTATGTTATCTTATGTGTGCATGTACACTCAGTGGTTTATAGTAGTTTCGAAGCAGTTGAGACGGCAGGTGTTTTTTTGAAAGTAGAAAAATTGCATTCGGAACTGTGGTTTACCAGCATTTCAAACGCCAAATGTTTGTAACCATGGTAAACTGCGTTAATGCGCAATTGTCTTTATAAGCATTTTTAAAGGGCAAAAAGAATCTGATAATTTTTTAAATATATAAAAATGTTAAAAAAATAATACAAATTTCACCACATGCTGTTGCCTGCATCAATGGATGAGTTCAGTAGTGACAAACTCTGGTCCTCTCACCCAATTTTCTACGTCTTTGAAGCCTCAGCAACATTTCCTTACACATGCTCATGATGGGATTCAGAGTGAAAACACAAAAAATAAGACAGCCATCTACAAGCCCTCTGCTTTCTCTTCTCTCAGCAAATGGTACTATTTCAATAATTTTACAAATTATTTCTCTATCCAATACTTATTCTTTGCATTTTAAAAAAGGATGTACAACCCTTATTTTGTAAATTAAAGCGGTGGTTCATCCTCCATAGCAACATTTTAGCATAAAATTAGGCATAGTAGCGCGAGCTACAGTATGCCTGTCTTGATTTTTTTCGCCCGGTACTCACAGTGCAATCCTCTATAGAAGATTCCGACTCCCCGCGGGGAATGGGCGTTCCTATCCAGACAGAGGATGATTGACGGCCGGCTCTGGCACGTCACGCTCCCCGAAGACAGCCGGAGTAGGTCTCGGCTCTTCACAGCGCTATACGGCGCCTGCGCACAGACTATGCGCAGGCGCCGTGAAGAGCCAAGCCTATTTCGGCTATTTCCGGAGAAGCGTGACGTGCCAGACGTGCCAGAGCCGGCCGTCAATCATCCTCCGTCTGGATAGGAACGCCCATTCCCCACGGGGAGTCGGAATCTTCTATAGAGGATTGCACTGTGAGTACCGGGCGAAAAAAATCAAGACAGGCATACTGTAGCTCACACTACTATGCCTAATTTTATGCTAGAAGAAAAAAATTTTTTTTTTTGTTTATAGGGTGAACCCCCGCTTTAAAATTAATGTTTTTTTATGTAATTTATTAAAGCAGGGTTCCACCTACGATTTTTTTTTTTAAGTCAGCAGCTACAAACACTATAGCTGCTGCATTTTAATAAGTACACTTACCTGTTCTAGGCACCCTCAATGTCGGCCCCCCAAGGCCGATCCCTCGATCCTGGCAGCTCCCAGGGCCACCATCCTCACTAAGGGAATCAGGCAGTGGAGCCTTGCGGCTTCACTGCCCGTTTCCTACTGCTCATGTGCGAGTCTTGGTAAAAAATGCAGATAGGAACTATCCTGTTGCTTTGAGGAATCTGCACATGGATTTTAATATCCCAAATGTCTTCTAAATAACAGCTGGGTCTTCTGATGTTTACCGTTATACCAGATCTCAGTTCCTGTCCTCATATTTGACATAAGGATTTGCATCTAGATCTGTAATCTCAAAAAATAAGGCACGTGTATACTTGTCTGCTTCATGCATTGCACATCAGGGAAAAAAGAAAAGAAACAGAAGGCAGAAAAGAGCAAATAAAGAAAGAAATAAGTCAAAGTCACACAGAAGAAGGGAAATGTGCTTATCCAGCAGCTATTCATCTTCTTGTACAATGCAGTTTGTCCTAGGATGTGGTTTCTGTCATAGGGTTCCAGGAAGCTTAATCCTATAATGCAATGGTGGAAGTTTTACAAGGCCTAGATATTGAGGAAGTGTAACGTTTGTCTGTTCTGGAAATGCTCTGCCTGACCAAGAAGAGTTTTATCCAGAAATAGCTCAGTCTAACTCCTAATCAGTGTTTAAGACGCACGTTAATATTGCAAAATATGTTTTTTGTTGGATCTCAACCAAGTCTAGGAGATGCAGGACTGTTAGAAAATACATTGTAATTGTTATAGTAAGGCTTAGCAATGCAAATTTTACTTTCATTCTCCATTCTTACGAGGTTAAAGCGGTGGTTCACCCATAAAAACGACTTCCCCCTATTACACTGCCCCCCCGCATTACAATACGAATATGCCATTAATTTTTTTTTGGCTGCTGTACATACCTGGGTACAGCTATTCACCCGAGTCCTCCGGGTTGCGAGTCCCGCGGGAGTGGGCGTTCCTACCATGGCGATGATTGACGTTTTGACTAAAAAACGAGCTCCCCCCGTCGCGTAAGCAGCGTCACGATTGGCGGAAGGAGCCGAACGGCGAGTCGGCGCTATACTGCGCCTGCGCATCGCAGTTCAGCTCCTTTCGCCAGTCGTGACGCGGCTTACGCGACGGGGGGGAGCTCATTTTTTAGTCAAAACGTCAATCACCGCCATGGTAGGAACGCCCACTCCCGCGGGACTCGCAACCCGGAGGACACGGGTGAATAGCTGTACCCAGGTATGTACAGCAGCCAAAAAAAAATTTATGGCATATTCGTATTGTAATGCGGGGGGGGCAGTGTAATAGGGGGAAGTCGTTTTTATGGGTGAACCACCGCTTTAAGTTGCAGCGCCCCAAAACAAATGTTTAAGCCACGTTTAAAGCCAACATGGAAGATTTCTCCAGGGAATTCAGTGCCTGCTCTTGCCCACAGAGGTGGAAGACTGCACAGAAACATCCTGGGCAATGAGTTCTTTGCATACAATTTCCACTAGGTGACAAAATAACCTTATGTTTTTGAGCTTCTGCAACGATAAACAACTCCTAGGTTACATTCTTAGGAGCAGGATTGTAGGATCATGTGACCAGATTTTAGAACCCTGTTTTATCACATCTTCAAAGATTTTATCAAGGAGGAAATGAATACACATAAATGTAATTTTTCAACTGAAATATATCTTTATTCTGAAGCCTGGACTTCCAGTTTATCAAAAAGTTTACTTTTGCCATTTTAATTGGCGAATTGGATTTTTTTGGGCTGATGCTGTGAATTTTTCTTCAAAATGACCACAAGACTGATGACAACATGGTTTTACTGGCATTAAAGGGTCACTAAAGGATTTTTTTTGCTGAAATTACTGTTTACAGGGTATAGAGACATACAAGTTAACTGATTCCTTTTAAAAATGATTAAAAATAGATTAAATTCAATCATATAATGTACCTGCAGTTTCACTTTTGTTTTTAAACTGGTTTCATGTTTCTGTGAAGTAGAGAGAGACACAGAGCAAAAACAAACAAATCCAGGGCAGTGTTTTGTTTTTAAAATAAATCTGATTGGTTCTGAGGAGTTTTAGACACACAGCTTGGACCACAGTGAAAAGCTGCCATGAGATTTTTCATAAGGAGCCAGACAAGCAGGAAGTGTGGAGATCACAGCAGAATTACAGCAACTGCAAAGCAAAAACGAACAATGAGGACATGAAACCAGTACTGCAGTAAGGTAAAGGAAGCTATTTAGCTAAAAAAAAATCCTTTAGTGATCCTTTAAGGCTGTAAAAATCACCTAATTTAAAGAAGCTTCATAGACACAGCATAAACTTTAATTTTAGAACATTGACATTATAATAGTAGTACAAACAACATTTAAAGTTGACAATACAGTACAGGCTTACTTGAAAAAATCATTTTTTCATGTCTATTGGCCACTTCTTTCCACAACTGGAATTACTGTATTCCCTGCAAGCATTGCCATGTCTCCTCTGCGGTTTACTTTTTCAATTTATAATAAGAACATATTCCATGATACCTTGCTGCCTGCAAGCAGTGATTTCTGTACTGACCCCACCACCTAAAACTCCACTTCTCAGCACATCTGTAGTTCATACAGCAGGATTTATGAATTATGTGACACAACAGTACCCATTCACAGGACAAAATTCTATAGTGATTTAAAATTTTGACTATAGATACACTTTAAGCAACTTGCACTTAAAGTGTTACTAAACCCAGTAATATGAAAATAGTTCATCTGCTCCCCACAGTGCCCACAGCTTATAAATCTTATTTTTGCATTAAAATATTGCCACTATATATCTTTTACCTTTTTGGCTAATCTGTATACCATGGTCAGTGATAAATTGCACAGTTTCTCCAGTGCTGAGAATTCAGGTAGGAGATTTCCACTACAGCCTGTATACACGCTGTAGCAGGGTGGTACCCTGCCAGGGTCCAGGTCTAATAAACACCCAGTTCACTATTGAGTTAGCTGTGTTCTGGGCTTTAAGTAATCACCAGACCAAGGCTCTAGGCTCCCAGTTGGAGAGGACTCCACCCTGTAGACAAAAGAGGTCTGGGTATGGGAGTCAGGAGGGCTTCACCTAGGAGAGAGAGGTGGGAGCCAGTGTAGCACGAGGCTACTTGTTGTATGCACGAAGGTGCTGAGCGTCCGGTCTCTGGGAGACAGACCAAGGCCCTAAAGCATAAGGCCTGAGCTGGAGAGCTGCATTTACAAGCCAGGAGGGCTGAAAAATCATTTACTTTGGTAGCAGGACTGCAATACTGAATACCCCTGCGAGGGAATCTGTTTTTTGTTTTATACTTTCTTTTTGAAATAAAAGTGGGTAAAACCAGCCCTGATACTGAGAAAAGCAAGTGGTGGTGTCCTTAAAGCGCTGCAATTGGAGTGAACCCCTGACAACGCCAACGGGTGATGCCAATAGCATGTGACCAGGCTAGTTCTGAGAACAAGTAAATGTTCTCTCGATCATAAAAAGACACAACTGAGCATGTGCAGGCTGGCCTTGCCCAGATAGACAGTGCAGGAGGGGGCGTTAGCGGTAAAGTAGGGAAAATAGGTTGCGCTAAAAAACACACAACCTGATTGTAATGTGTATGTGAATCAAAAAAACGTGAAGATAAAGTTGATTCAGTTCGTACATAAATTGTGATATCCCTAAGTGAAAAGAGAAATGGTACATATAAAAAATAAACATATATTGGTACATGTAAATGATATAATTGCTATCAACCTTATCTTCTAGTTTTTTTGATTCACATACACATTACAATCAGGTTGTGTGTATTTTTTAGCGCAACCTATTTTCCCTGTTTTTTCTATTCTGTTACATGTATATCACATGTTTTTTTAGGTTTGCAGCTTTTTTTATTTTTTTTTAATCAAAGTTGAACAACTTTTTATTGAACAAAAAAGAGAGATGGTACATATAAAAAATAAACATATATTGGTACATGTAAATTATATAATTGCTATCTGCATCAGTCAGTCACAGTTCGCTATAGTACCTATACATATAAAAGATACAGAATTACCGACCTCACTGGCACATGTACGATGCGCCTCCATAGCACCTCGCACCGCCGGGGAGTCCCCCCACCCCATCCCACCCCCCATATCTCTCCACCTAAGCATCATTAAAACCCCCAGATAGGAGAACAAACCATAGGAAGAGGAATAAATGAGGAGACAGCTTTGCAAGACATCTGGACACATTATACACATGTATCAGGCGCTTGAAGCCATTTATCCCAAACCTTCTCATACTTGGACGGGCAACCCCTGTGATATATAAGCTTCTTATACGGTAGTACAGCATTAACCTCCGCTATCCAATGTGATATCACCGGAGGATCCGGTCTCATCCACACTCTAGTAATTACTTTCCGGGCTGAGAAAAGCGTCTCGTGTAAGAACAACCTGGTACATTTATTACCTTCTGGATTTGGGAAAATTCCCAATAGATATAGCTTCGGCTGGAGTTCCAGTTGGGACCTCATTTTGTCATGCAGAAATCTCACCACTTGTGACCAAAATGCCTGTATTTTGGGACAGGACCACAAGAGATAGAAAAAGTTGGCTGCTGGTCGAGCACACATGGGGCAAGCAGAGGAAGAGTTTTGTTTATATTTCGAGAGCCTGAGAGGTGTGAGGTATGATCTATGCATTATAAAGATCTGGGTGAGTCGATCCGACAGCCTGGGGGATACTAGCCTACAAGCGTCTAGGGCATCACTCCACTCGTCATCTGCGATGGGACCCAAATCATCCTCCCACTGAGGTTTGCAGCTTTTTATTAATTTAATACCATATCAATCACTCATTCATTAACTTTTATTAATGTTTCACTATTTATTTCCTTAGCGCAATATATTACCCCTTTTTTTTGGTTAGTGGTAAAGTGCACACATTTTAGTGGTTATAGCGGGCCTCTTCAGCTGCTAGCAATTTAAACCCCGCTAGTAGCCGAAATAAAGGGTTAAAAGCAGCCACAATGGGCCGCTTCCGAAGCGCTTCGCAGGCTCTTCGGCAGTGGCGTCCATTGATTTCAATGGCAGGGGCTCTCTCACTGCTCAAAAGATGCTGCTTTTAGGACTTTTTCTAACGTCCTGCAAGCGCGTGAAAGCACTTGGGCTCTCACACTGGGGCTGCTGGTGAGGCATTTTTCAGGTGCTTTACAGGTGCTATTTTTAGCCCAAAAGCACCTGAAAAACGCCCCAGTGTGAAACGGGTCTTAAAGTAAATATTATACCCAGAATTACATAATGAGGAAAGTAACACTCAAGGTTTTTTACCATTTCCGCATAATCCATGTGCTTTTTCCAGGGCAGCGATCAGAAATTTTAGGGCCCTTACATAGCTTGGGCCACCCTGGACCTGTCCACCAATATTTCCCAAGGCACACCCAATGACCATCCCACCAAATCCTTTAATGCACCCACTTTTAGTTCTTTTTAAACCACTTCATGCCAAATCACGTACCTGTACGTAATTGTGTTAAAGTGGTTGTACCGGAGTGAAGCCTGCAGCTGCAGGCTTCACCCCAATACTATTTTTTAGAGCTGGCGGTTGGCTATCTGCATAACAGCAATGTGGCTTAGCAGCCGCTCGGCCATTATCACCAGGCACAGGATGGGACCTGAATGAAGCCAGAATCAGCTTTGAATGGCTCTCCAATGTAAGAGAGACTGCCACAAGAGATGTTTATATTCCTTGTGACAGCAATAAAATTGATCAGATGTTTTTTTAGCGTTGAAAAAAAAAAAAAAAAAAATAAGAAAATATATATATATATATATATATATATATATATATATATATATATAATATTTTTTTTTTTTTTTTTTTTTTTTTTTTAAAGGGCCCTGTCCCCATGCACCAAAGAAAATGCATATGCAAATCGCACCTGCAAATGTAAATGGTGTTTAAATCACACAAGTGAGGTATCGGCGCAATGGTTGGAGCGAGAGCAATAGTTCTAGCAAAATATCTCCTCTAACTCTAAACTGGTAACTGAAAAAGAAAATTTAAATGTTGCCTATGGAGATTTTTAAGTACCGTAGTTTGTCACCATTCCACAAATGTGCGCAATTTTAAACCATAACATGTTGGGTATCTATTTATGTGGTGTAACATCTTTCAAAATATGCCAAAAAATTGGGCTAACTTTACTGTTTTCTTATTTTTTAATCCAGTGTATTTTTTTCCCAAAAGACCGCTGCGTAAATACATACTGACAAAAATATTGCACCGACCGCCATGTTTTTCTCTAGGGTCTTTGCTAAAAAAAATATGTATAATGTTTGGGGGCTCCAAGTAATTTTCTAGCAAAAAAATACTGATTTTATCTTGTAAGCAACAAGTGTCAAAAATAGGCTTGATCCAGAAGAGGTTAAATTACATTCTAGAAGGATGCCCCAATGAAATTACCACAGTGTAATCCCTCCAGTGTAATTGGCACAATGCACTCTCCAGTGTAAATCCTTACAGTGTAATTCTTCAAGTGTAATCCATCCACTGTGATCCTCCCAGTGTAATCCCACAGAGCGTTTCACAAACAATAGAGCAAGTGGGTTCATTGGGGTGCCGATCCGATCCCTGGAGGATATGTGGGGCAGTGTAGTGCACCTGCCCAGAGTAGGGAGTACTGCCCTGGCCCCCACATTTGTATGGGCTGTCTCCCCCCCCCCCCCCGATGGCAGCTGTGACCAGGGCATACCCTAGCAGAGTATTTTAAAAGGAGAAAATGGTTTAAACATTATGTGCCTACCAATGATATTTCTCTTTGGATTCACAATGTTTTATTAACAATACAACATGGATGTATAGCCAGTCTACATGTTCCTCATACTTCATTTTTTTTTCCACCCTTGTACTTTAAAAATTAACATTTTGGAAGTCCAGCATAATGGGTAGAAATAAATTAGAATATATTAAAATTCTATATAATCAGTACTGTTATTAATGAAAGTAATGTAAAGAGCCAGCAATGATTACAACAATTTAGCCTCATGGGAAAGGTTTGGAAGTTAAAATAAAATCCAGCAAAGCTTGTTGCTAAAAAGGAAGATTCATATTTGGCTTCATATTTGGAAAGAAGCACACCTGCTACATTGTATTACACTACCTTTCCCTTCCTGCTTTTATTATCTTTTGCATATCAATGGCGCTGCACTCTAACAGATTAATACCCAAGGCCTTTCTGTCGCACTGTAATCAAGTGGACATTCGAGAATATTATGCATGGCGTGCATCGTTGACACTAAGCTAAGGAAATCTGATTAGCGCAAAATTGCATCTGACAAGGAAATCAGAAAGCTGTCAAACACAATGACATGGATTCAATGCTTTGAAGGCAGACAGAATAGAAGCAACCGAGTTGGCTTGAACACTACTGGAAAACAAAATAAAAGGTTGCTGCAAATGTAAAAATATCAAAACAAAAGTAACAATACTAAAAATGAAAACCAAAGATTACTAAGAGGGTAATCCGATAGCCGTAACCATACATAATTAGTATGTGAGGCTACGGCAGTATGCTGAGCCTGCATGGGATAGAGCAGAGGGAGAAGTGGGCTGCCGCGCTCTGGGGTAGTAACAGCCTCTGATTGGTCAGCTGCGGCAGCCCCCTTCTCTGATAGGTCCGTTCGCGTGAGGTAAAACCCGCACTGGACGAGCCTATATAAGGGAGAGGCTGAGGCGATTTGCTCAGTCACATCTCCTGACAAGCAGCATCGCCCGCCTCTCCCTCTCTCTCAGGATGAAGCGCGCTGTGCAGGACAGCCGTGAGGAGCTCTTATGTAGACTCCTAGAGAAGGCGGAGAGCAGGGGAGGTGAAGAGTGGCTGAAGCGTTGCCTGTCTGAGGAGAGTGGCTCTGTTTTATCTGTCAGCCCAGCTGCAGTACCAGAGATGAGCGTGGGCGCCCCCAGGAAACAGCCTGGAAGAAAAAAGAAATGTAAGACCAATAATTTAGCTCCTCAAGCTGAGGGAGCTGCAACAAGAGGTGCTTCTTGCCAGCAAGGGAGCAGCGCTGCCTCTTCCCCCCCTCCTGGGGACTTGGGTGAGCATGTTTTACCTGAAGTTGTTTTCAGTAATGTTAACCAGTTATCTGCATTTTCTAGTCTAATTGAATCTTTGTCTGTCATTGTGCAGCAGTTCAAAGGTATACATGATGCGGATTTTACCTCACAAAATGTAAATATGTATGTGCAACCAGGTGAGAGTCTGAGTACTCAGGCATGCACAGTAAGTCAGAGTGCACAGGAGACTGGTGCTGGAAATAGCGATAATGCTATTGATATGGAGGAGGTTGGTGTGGTGTGGCATGAGGCTGGTCATCCCTCTCTGCTAAATAAGGATGTTACTGTCAGATCGAGTGTGAGGTGTCCTGCTGTTAATAATACTTTACCCCTCAGATCCTCGGCTGCTATGGTCAGCGAGTCTTCCTTTAAGGAACCCCTCCCTTGCAGTTTATCCCCGCTGGGTTTTCATCTGTCTAAGTCAGTCAAAGAAAAAATTTGGAGGGGTGAATATCTCGATATATTATCACTTCTCCCTGCTTCTAAGGAGTTTTTGGCTAAATCTGACAGGCAGTCCAGCGAAAGAACAGAGGAAGATAGGAGGAGAGCGGTTCCTAAGACATTTCAAAACTGGCTGCAAGCGTTCTGTATCTATTCAGCAGTTATGGGAGAACGCTTCCCGGGGAAGTGCTCAGGTTTATTCCAACACCTGGATATTATTGCGGAGGCCTTTCGCCACTTTGGCGGCTCCGCATGGTTCTCATATGACGAGAATTTCCGTCAAAAACTAGCTGTGCACCCATCGCTGCATTGGGGGGCTAAGGACGTTGGTTTATGGTTAAACCTTATGCTGCCACCTAGGCCCCAGTTCACCCCTCGCCCCGCTTCAAATGGTCAGAGTCCAGTCAGGAAGGGTGTATGCTTTGCATTCAATGAGGGTCAATGTAAATTCTTATTGAATTGTAGATACAAACATGAGTGTTCTTATTGTGGCGGTACTCACGCGGCGAGCAGATGTTTTCGTAAAGCTGCCGCTAGTTCCTCTCATTCAGGACCCAAGGACACACATGGGAAAGGCCCCGACTCCGGTGAGCCTGGCAAGAATGCGCCCATGGCTCGAGCGCTATCCAGACCACAGGATGGCGGCTCTGCTAACTGAAGGTTTTGCCAATGGTTTCTTAGTGCCATCCTTTACTGGTTCAGGGTGTACACCAGTTAAAAATTTACTATCGGTATCCATGCACTCTAACTTAGTGCTTGAGAAAATTTGCAAAGAATTGTCTGAGGGTAGGGTGGCTGGCCCCTTTAATGACCCGCCATTCTCTAATTTCCGGTTGTCCCCTTTGGGCATCGTACCCAAGAAAGAGCTGGGTGCGTTCAGACTGATCCACCACCTATCTTACCCACCGCATTCGTCACTCAATGACGAAGTTGCCTCTGTGGAGGCTCCAGTCTGCTACGCCTCATTTGATGAGGCTTTGTGTCTTTTGAGGCAAGCAGGGCAAGGGGCTGTGCTAGCAAAGGCTGATATTAAGTCGGCTTTCTGCCTTCTTCCCGTGCATCCACAAGGCTTCAATTCTTTGGGTTTTCAATTTTTGAATAAATATTATTTTGATAAATGCATGCCAATGGGGTTTTCTATGTCATGCTTTTATTTCGAGGCTTTTTCCTCCTTCTTACATTGGGTCGTGTCAGTCGTTATCCCTCAAGGCCTTATCCTACATTATCTAGATGACTTCTTGTTTTTAGGTCCCCGGGGGTCATCAGTGTGTATGGAAGCTTTACAGGTTTTCTTTGACGTTTGTCATGACTTTGGCGTGCCTCTGGCCCAGGAGAAAACAGTTTTTCCCACGACAGTTATTGAATTTTTGGGGATCACGGTTGACTCCGAACGAATGGAATTCAGATTGCCACAACAGAAGATACATAAAATGAAGTCTATGATTGCAACTAGGGTTGTCCAGATACCGATACTAGTATCGGTATCGGGACCGATACCGAGTATTTGCGGGAGTACTCGTACTCGCGCAAATGCTCCCGATACCTAAATAGAATACTTTTTTTGTATTTATCAACATGTTCTATGAAAATTCTTTGAGTTTTTTACTACTGCGTGACAAGCAAATAAAACATTTTTATTCATTTTTACTCATTTTTATTCTTTTATAATGTCTTGAGTTAGAGTTCTTCATAATTCTAAAGAAAATATCCTTAGTCTGTATTGTGGTTTGAAAACTGTCACATGACATTTAAAAAAAGTATCGGTATTCGGTATCGGCGACTACATGAAAAAAAGTATCGGTACTTGTACTCAGTCCTAAAAAAGTGGTATCGGGACAACCCTAATTGCAACCTTTCTTGTCAGTAAGAAGGTGTGCTTAAAGGAGGCACAATCTTTGCTGGGTCTTTTTGCTTTTGCAGCCAGAGTCATCCCTATGGCGAGGGTATTTTCGCGCAGGTTCTCGTTAGCCATAAAAGGTATGGTGAACCCTTACGCTCATTTCCGAATTTCAAAAAGCATCAAGGATGATCTAAGAATTTGGGATGCTTTTTTAAATGAGTTTAATGGTTCCTCGGCCTGGCAAATGGACTTTATTAATAGTTCTCAGTTGGAATTCTTCACCGATGCAGCTGGCTCTGCTGGGTTCGGGGCTTTCTTGGATGGGCGCTGGTGCGCCCAGTCCTGGCACCCTGATTGGCTCCAGAAGGAGATACTTCAAAATCTAGTTCTGTTGGAGCTCTTTCCAGTGATTGTGTCGGTGGTTGTGTGGGAAGACATCTTTAGGAATCGTAGAATCTTAGTTCATACGGATAATAAAGGTGTCTTTTTTGCCATCAATACTCTGTCCTCTAAGTCTGATCCCGTTCTGAGGTTATTGCGTTTCCTTGTACTTCATTGTATGAACTGTAATATATGGTTGAGAGCTTAGCATATTGCAGGTAAAGAAAATAACATAGCAGATTCTTTATCTCGTTCACAGTTCAAGAGATTCCGAGAGTTGGCGCCATCAGCGGATCAACATGGCACCCCTTGCCCAGACTTCCTCTGGGGCTTAATTTGGGAATAATATTCCGGAATCTCAAGGCTTCAGTAGCGGAAAACACCTGGAGGGATTATAGGCTTTCATGGCACAAATGGTGCTCTTTCTGTCAACCATTGGGTTTGGATCCACTAGATGTGTCTTCTTACGTGGCTTTGTCTTTTTTGTCCTTTCTCATTCAGTCTAATCTGTCCCCGGCTTCCATAGGTAAAATATTGGCTGGAGTTTCTTTTTTCCTTAAGTTTGCAGGCCTTCCTGCTCTTACCTCTTTCTTTCAGGTCACCCAGGTTTTGAAGGGCCTCAAAAAGTCTAGGCCCTCTTTAGATAATAGGCGTCCCATATCTATCCCCATTTTGATCGATCTTCTTCAGATCCTTCAAGATGTCTGCTCATCCAATTTCGAATCTTTGCTTTTTAAGGCTGCTTTCTCTATAGCATTCTTTGGAGCCCTTCGGTTAGGTGAGTTTACTGCAGCAAATAGAAACGCTTTTTCATTTCTCTGTTTTTCTCATGTTCAGTTTGACGTCGGTTCTGTCCGTCTGTTTTTGTCCAGATCAAAGTCCTCTCAGGTTGGCCAGTGGTTTTCTTTATCCAGTTCTCCTAATGAGGCTATCTGTCCCGTGTTTCATGTTCGTAATTATCTTTTGGTCAGACCATTGAGTAACGATTCCTTTTTTATTCATGAAGACTTGTCCTCTCTAACTAGGTACCAGTTCTCAGCTGTTTTGGCCTCCTGTTTGAAGCGCTTGAATTTATCTGGGTACCAATTTTCTTCCCATTCTTTCCGAATTGGCGCTGCCACCACAGCTGATTCTATAGGTTTTTCAGAGAGTAAGGTTAAAAAAGTGGGCAGGTGGGGCAGCAATAGATATAAGTTATATGTTCGTCCCAGTCTTCTAACTTTATGATTCTCTTTCAGATTTATCCAGGAATATCGCTTGGGTCATAGGTCACTCCTACGTGTTCTGGGCTTACAAGCACTCCGGATCCAGATCATACTCTGCTAACCTGGGGCTTGATCCTGATTTATTTTTAATTTTATGGTCAGGTGTTAGAGGTATGCGGTGGCGCAATTTAAAAGACCACCTAGCTTATTTGTCTTCTGTCTGGCCTCAACCCCAAGTGATAGTTATCCACGTGGGGGCTAATGACTTGGGTAAATTCAACACATGGGACTTGTTATGTGAAATGAAAAGGGATCTCTATTCCATAACTCAAATGTTCCCAGGTTCAGTGTTAGTATATTCTGAGATGGTTCCCAGGCTGTTATGGTCGCCGCACGGCACCCTTTTCTACGTGGATAGAATCCGCAGACGGCTAAATAGGACGATTCATAGTTTTATGCCTTCAATTGGTGGCTCTTCCTTTCGTCATTCTGAGTTAGAGGGTTTTTTGCCTGGGTTGTTTCGGGTTGACCAAATTCATCTGTCAGGCATTGGCCTGGACATTTTTAATATGGGTATCCAGTCCATGATCGAATCAGCCACGGTGGTGGGGGGGCCTCGGCCAACAGCTTCGCGGTTGGCCCCGGCCGGTGGGGAGTAGTCGTCCAGCTTTTGCTGGATGGACAGAAATTAATTTGATTTTAAAGTTTTAAGTTTAGCCAATTTGGCCTTTTGTAATTTAATTTATTTATTGAGAAAATTTTTGTAACCCCGCCCCCACATTTTATGGATGACACCGTGGCCAATTTTACCAAAGTTAAATAAAAATGTTGTATCAAATTGTTGTTTGGTCTCCTTATTCAATACCTCTGTACTAGCCCATGTGAGGCTACGGCAGTATGCTGAGCCTGCATGGGATAGAGCAGAGGGAGAAGTGGGCTGCCGCGCTCTGGGGTAGTAACAGCCTCTGATTGGTCAGCTGCGGCAGCCCCCTTCTCTGATAGGTCCGTTCGCGTGAGGTAAAACCCGCACTGGACGAGCCTATATAAGGGAGAGGCTGAGGCGATTTGCTCAGTCACATCTCCTGACAAGCAGCATCGCCCGCCCGCCCACCCTTACCTGTCAGTTTGTCATAATAAGTCATGGGGTCGTCTGTATGGGGGGAGTAGTCGTCCAGCTTTTGCTGGATGGACAGAAATTAATTTGATTTTAAAGTTTTAAGTTTAGCCAATTTGGCCTTTTGTAATTTAATTTATTTATTGAGAAAATTTTTGTAACCCCGCCCCCACATTTTATGGATGACACCGTGGCCAATTTTACCAAAGTTAAATAAAAATGTTGTATCAAATTGTTGTTTGGTCTCCTTATTCAATACCTCTGTACTAGCCCATGTATGATACATAAAAATAACAGTGCTGCTGCAGACAACTGAAAAACAAACTTGTCTTTTGATGCATTGCCAAGTAAAAAAAAAAAAACACACACACACACACACACACACACACACACACACACAATAAAGAACTGTTCACTTCCTAAAACAACCACTATATTGTCAAAAGTATTGAGACGCCTGCCTTTACACACATGAACTGTAATGGCATCCCGGTAAATCGCGGCTAAAACTAGTGGCGCTTTACCGTTAACGCGGCTGCACTAGAAGTGATAAATCTAATGCCGCATACACACGGTCGGACTTTTGACCGGGCAAAACTCTGTTGGAATTTCCGACGGAAAAATGGAGAACCTGCTCTCTAAGTCCGTCAGAAATTCCAACTTTTTACATTGGAAATTCTGTCCATGTGTACGCGGCTTAAAGCGGAGGTTCGCCCAAATAACATTTATATAAGACCAAATTCTTTATACTACCAGCATGTACAGTCGGCACTTTTTTTTTTTTTTAGGCCCCCCATATTGTGTAGGCGCGTCACGGAGCTTCCGAAAGGAGCTGAACATGTAAAGGGGCGAGTCAGCTTTACACGGCGCCTGCGCACTGACTAGGAGCCGTGTAGAGCTGACTGCGCAGGCGCCGTATAGAGCCGACTCGCAGCTTTACCTGTTCGGCTCCTTTCGGAAACTCCATGACGCGCCTATGCAAAAGGAGGGGCGGGGCCTTATCCGCCGCGGGGAACATTTTCTGATAGACATCAATCATCAGGGCGAACGCCCAGATTACATTGCGGCTCAGCTTGGAAACGTAATTTTGAGGGTGTTTTCGCCAAAAATTTGAGTATTGTTAGAAAATGAAATGCGTAATATATGCTCTTTAAAAGCCCAAAGATGCAAAGAGGATTTTGGGCCCCTCTATACATCTAGGCTGTGAAAAAGTCTCCCACATGTTGTATCCACATACTTGGGAGCCATAGCAGAGTGTGTTTTGGGGTGTAAATAAAATCATGCCTATGCTGTATAATGAAATATAACTTATTAAAATGACAACATTGTGAAGCACCGTGACTGCGCGCCCATGGACCTGATCGCCGCCGGTGTCTCGCGATCAGTCACAGGAGCTGAAGAACGGTGAGAGGTAAACAAACCTTCCCCATTCTTCTCTGTGGCTTGTCACTGATCGTCTGTTCCCTGTCATCAGTGACGTCACACGTCCAGCCACACTCCCCTACAGTAAGGAACACAAATCAGGGCACACTTAACCCCTTTAGCGCCCCGCAGTGGTTAACCCATTCACTGCCATTGTCATTTTCACATTTATCAGTGCATTTTTATAGCACTTTTTCGCGGTGAAAATGACAATGGTCCCAAAAATTTGTCAAAAGTGGCCGATGTGTCTGCCATAAATGTTGTAGTCACAAAAAAAATTGCTGATCACTGCCATTACTAGTAAAAAAAAAATATTAATAAAAATGCCATAAAACTATGCCCTATTTTGTAAACGCTATAACTTTTGCGCAAACCAATTAATAAACGCTTATTGCGATTTTTTTTACCAAAAATATGTAGAAGAATACATATCGGCCTAAACTGAGGGAAAAAATGTTTATATATTTTTGGGGGATATTTATTATAGCAAAAAGTAAAAAATATTGAATTTTTTTCAAAATTGTCGCTCTATTTTTGTTTATAGCGCAAAAATTTAAAACCGCAGAGGTGATCAAATACCACCAAAAGAAAGCTCTATTTGTGGGGAAAAGAGGACGTCAATTTTGTTTGGGAGCCATTTCGTACGACCGCGCAATTGTCAGTTACGCAGTGCCGAAACGCAGCAACGCAGTGTCGAATCGCAAAAAGGGGCCAGGTCCTTTACCTGCATAATGGTCCGGGTCTTAAGTGGTTAAATAGGTGCATCTATACTGCAATAAACAAAAATATACATGGCATATATTTCTATTCACTACAAAACATAAATAAAAGCATAAATTGGTGGGTTCTTTTTTTAAATCCCAACATTCTTATTGACACTGCTCTAAGTTTTAAATGAATCTTGGGAGAATACCTTCCCAGGGTGAAACTTGGGTTACTTAGAGAAAAGAGAAGTGTTTGTCTCTTGAGAAGCAATTAGGATTGAGGATCCACCACAGGATAAACGAGTCTTGGAAGTTAGAAATAGCGATCAAATGCTACAGTGTCAAGCCATTGCTGTATATTTATGCACATATTAATCGTTAAACTACTTCAATACTCATAACGCAACTATGGATTTCTGTTTCTGAAAATGTAAGCTGCACAGTTTTAAATCTGCTGAATAAAGATTCAAAGGGAAGGTTTTCAAAGAATATTGCCTTATGAATTGAAATACATTCAGCAAGCCGATAGAAAGTGCTTAGAAATGTTAGGGTGAAAAGATTCTCCTAAAACATATAGAACTGAACTCCAGGCAAACAGCTAAAAAAATACAACTGAAATACAAATCTGAGAACTGCCTCATCTGCCAAAAAAAATGTAATTCTGTTTAGCAAGTCTTGTGATCCAGACACCATGCTAGCCAGAGAATAGCCAAGTCTCAGATTTCCCTGCAGACTACATTGCAGCTAAGCAACATAGCCTGGTCCAAAACTATTCCCAATCTGTGACTAAACAATGAAGTTCAGCAGCACATAGATGGGTTCTTCCCCTCACTCTTCCCTATTGTAAGCATGTTCACAACGATAGAAAGTTTTCTACAAAGCAATAGCTCCCCTTCAGTGCTGGCCCTCCCTCCTACAGGTACGAGTGCATCTATACTTATATTAGTCATAAATAAAATACACTGAATTTTTTCTAAGATACCAGGACTTTTTCTTTCTTTTTACATATTTGCCTGGCATTCCAGTTTTCCTAAAACACTAAGGGGCTGCTACATAATACTAGATACACATACTGTTGGAATCTTGAATTTTTTAATTCACAATACATGCATTTTTAATGCTACGAACCATCCTCGCTTTGGAAGACCCCATACTAAAATATTGCAGACCTTCTAAATGCTTATCCATAGGAAATAATCACCAGTTGACTGACACAGTTGCAATTGGAATTTCACATTCACCAAAATGTGGTCAAAAGTCCTATTTATATATTAAATATTTGAGTAGTATTATTTATACATTTTTATAGTATGTTGATCTATTATGATTTTTTATGTGGAGCTCACTGGAGTAGAGTGAAATCATTGTCATGTTCAAGAAACCAGTTTGAGAGGATTTGAGCTTTGTGACATGGTGCATTATTCTGCTGGTAATAGCCATCAGAAGATGGGTACAATCATAAAAGGGATGGACATGGTCAGTAACAATTCTAAGGTAGGCTGCGGTGTTTAAATGATGCTCAATTGGTACTAAAGGGGCCCAAAGTGTGCAAAGAAAAAATCCCCAACACCATTACAGCACCACCATCAGCCTGAACCGTTAATACAAAGCAGGATGGATCCATGCTTTCATGTTTACGCAAAATTCTGACCCCACCATCTGAATGTTGCAGCTGAAATCGAGACTGTTTAGATCAGGCAACATTTTTTCAATCTTCTATTGTCCAATTTTGGTGAGCCTGTGCGCATTGTAGCCTTATGGCGCGTACACACGATCGGTTCAACCGATGAGAATGGTCTGATGGACCGTTTTCATCGGTCAAAACCGATCGTGAGTGGGCGCATCGATTATTTAACCGATGCGCTAAAAAAAAGCCAACTTGTTTTAAATTTAACCGATGGATTCCTAACCGATGGGAAAAAAAACGATCGTTAGTAGGAAGCATTGAACTTTGTTATTTTTCGGCACGTAGTTGTGTTTTACGTCACCGCGTTCTGACACGATCGGTTAGTCAGCTTAATCGGTTAACCGATGAAAACGGTCCATCGGTCCGTTCTCATCGGATGGACTGATTGTGTGTACGCGGCATTAGTTTCCTGTTCTTAGCTGACAGGAGTGCCACCCAGTGTGGTATTCTGCTGCTAAAGCCCATCTGCCTCAAGGTTCGATGTGTTGTGTGTTCAGAGATGGTATTCTGCATACCTTGGTTGTAACAAGTGGTTATTTGAGTTACTGTTGCCTTTCTATGAGATTAAACCATTCTGTCCATTCTCCTCTGACATCAACAAGGCATTTTCTGTCCACAGAACTGCAGCTCACTGGTAATTTTCTCTTTTGCAAACCATTTTCTGTAAACCCTAGAGATGAAAATCCCAGTAGATCAGCAGTTTTTGAAATACTCAGACCAGCCTGCCTGGCACCAACAACCATGCCGCGTTCAAAGTAACTTAAATCCCCTTTCTTTCCCTTTCTGATGCTCGGTTTTAACTTCAGCAAGTCATCTTCACAATGTCTAGGTGCCTAAATGCATTGAGTTGCTGCCATGTGAATGGCTGATTAGCAATTTGTGTTACCAAGCAATTGAACAAGTGTACCTAATAAAGTGACCAGTGTGTGTGTGTGTGTGTGTGTGTGTGTGTGTGTGTGTGTGTGTGTGTGTATATACATCTTTTTTTCATTCTTTGTTTGCCAGCTCTGAAGGGCGAGTCTATTCCCCTGAAATGCATTGGCTTGATGTACATGTTGCCAATATTTAATATAAGGTCCATGAACAATTTTTTAGAAGTTACATTTCTCTGAACACTGGGTGCTCCTTTCTTTTTTTTTTAAGTCTATAGTTGCAATTGGGGCACTTCAGCTTTCCTACTGAACATTTACTTCCCTGCCAAAGTTGAACTTCATTAGGTGACAGAAATGGCCATTGGTATCCAATCCCGACTGTAATTTAGTGACTGTTTCAGGAAAACAAAGAACACAGTTCCAAAGTTATACCCAGCATAGACAGGGATGCTAGGTCACCCACATGGATCCTCACCCACCTTTGTAAAACAGTGTTCATTCTTTAAATCTCAAACATATCGTACTTTGTGAGGTTAAATGTATGGATCGATACAGGTTGATGTGAAGGACTGAAGCAATAAAAAATCTCTCATAAAAGGTATATAATCTTTCACTTGATATTTAGGTTACTTTTGATATGCACTGCTACTAAAAAAAAAAAAAAAAAAAAACAGAGTGGCAGGTAAAACTAACGATGAAGTTGGAAATGATTTTGTAGCACACTAAATTTTCAACATGTCCCAAGGTGTGCAAATTCACATACGCTTAACAAATACATTGACACCTTAATGCAGAAAATACAAAGACTAGATTGTAATAAATGTTTATTAAAGCTTTATGTAATGCCATTTGCATATCACATGAATGCTATATTGTTGCCTGGAAACCTCTCAAAAAAGTTATCATAATCATAATTTAATTTCCACATTGCTTTTCAATTAATTCTAGCCAACACCTATTAATTGTAAAACCTTGACCTACACATGTGCTTCCTTAAATTATGTGACACATATTCACTATATCCTGTGAGTGGCACTACTGTGTCACCTATTTCATAGAGCCTGCCTTAATACAGAGGTGCTGAGAGGAGGATTTTTGGGAGGTAAAGTCAGTACAGGAATCACTGCTTTCAGGCAACAAGGTACCATGGGATATGTAGTCTTTAGAAATCGAAAGAAACCCAAAGCAATGAGCAGAAAAGAACCTGCAAAGCATACAAGGGATCCTGGAAATTGTGAAAGAGATTGACAGCAGACAAGCAGCACTCATAACTCGAAAGCAGATTTTTCTGTAAACGAATAGTGGATTATCAAATAATAATTATTGTTTCTATTGCTATTACACAGCTGATGTTACAAAACAAAGCTGTGACTTTACGTTTTCCTTTAATAAAAACCAACACAACTGATTGAATCATCTATTAAACCTCAACTCCAGGCAGATATAAAAGGCACTAATTAATACACCTATGTATGTAATCAGTAATACAAAGTAAAGTACCAGAATTTGCTTTGGCATCAGTGTCTTGAAGGCCTTGTAAAACAAAGTTTAAAGATGGAGAGGAAGAAGCAAAGAAAACTTTTAGGACTGTTGATAAGAGGTGGCAGGGTGGTGGTAGGGAGGAAACATTGAAGTAAAAGTAAAACTGCCGCAAGTTCAGGTTTCCTGCCAGACGAGACTTCTTTGGCAGGTAAACCAGATCGTTCACATGCATTTCATCAGTGTGTTCAGCAGTTTGACTGGAGTATAAAATATCGCCACTGGGCAGCAAGCAAAAAATTGTTCCAAACCCAGAATTAGCTTCCTGAGACCCAAGAAAATGATTTATATTATTTATTTACAGACAAGGCTTTCATAACTCACTTTCAGTAGACAGCATCTTTATAAGAGCACTAGTACATTTCAACCATAGAATATTTTTTCCTGTGTTTGACCACTCTTCCTTCTCAGTATGTCATAAGTGAGAGGTTCTAAGCTTTGTACTAATATGCAGACATAAGCAAGAAATACACAATGGTAAATGACAGTGAGGCAGGGAATGTTCCACTGAGTATGTTCAACCTCCTTGTTGCTGGTGTCCTGTAACTGCTTTGCTGCTCACCCACTATAATACCTTTGCATCACTTTGACACCTGTGAGAGGCAGAGTGGGCAGACTTGGGTGCATCCCAGATATTTATATCAGAGCTTTGTGTGTGCTTTTACCACCAGCCATACTCCATGGCAGCTTTTGTACTTGTTCTCTGTTGCCGATTTAACACCTGTTTTTAGAATGACATAATTTAGTTGTCAGCTTACTAGAGATGTCCTGTAGGCAACTGAATAAAAGTTGCTTACTATGGTGGGTATTGTGGTCATAATAGCTAAACCCATTTCAGTGACATTACATTTACCATTTCCATTCTTCTAGCACAAAGAAATGCCTATTAGAGACACTAATAACAATGGAATCAATACACAGTAATACAGACATTCTTTGCTGATCAAAAGGATAAGCATAACAGGTACAAATCTCTTAGCTGTACAATTCAGTTGTGCCTGATTTTGCAAAGCAGCAAGTTCATGTTGTGTAGTCATTTCACTACAGCATTCTCATTGACATGCACTGCAGCTCACCGCTTTGCACAGTATACATAAAACACAAGCACATTTGCATTAAAATCATAGCAGCCACAAACCATACATTTGAAACGTAAAATCAATTTATCTGCTACATTCTTACGTTTAATAACCCAACTGTGAAATTATAACACCTATGATTAATATCAAGTAAGGAGTGACCAGTAGCTAGAAAGCTATTAATTCACTACAATTACCAAGAATGAGAGATACTTCTTTATAGAAGCTTTTAAGACAGGCCGACTTTCAGGCGCCAGCATTAAAGAAAAAAAAGGGATAAAAGAAAAGTGCTGCACACATTTTGGTGGAAAATGTCACCATGAATTATAAATTCTACTTTGGGACCAAAAATCTAACTTGAAAATTTAATAGAAAGGACTAAATAAAAAAATATATATATAAAAAAAAGATTCTATAACCAGACATAAAATTACAAAGAAGTTGTAATGCTAAACTGTCTACTGAAACAGGCACGCTGAACCTAGCATAACAATTAGGCCCCTAAAGAAATACATTGTATCTGACTTCCAAAGAACCTGAACTGGGGATATATAAAGATAACTTCAAGCTATAATGAATAGGAGTGTGTGACATGTAAACATTACTGTTCTCATATGCTGCCATTCACACGTGCCAATTCTGAAAGATCAGAGCTCCAACCACATACAAATTAAAAAAATGATGAAAGAGTTGTGTATGCATCCATTTGCTAAAAGCCCATTAATTGTGCAAAATCGATTTAAATATACATATATGAACTATATTCATTGTAAATTTAAATTGTTTCAGATTTTATTCCCACCTTTAATGTGAACTATAAGGCCCCATGCACACGAGAAGCAAATGCAAACTCCGCGATTTACCGCGTTTGCGTTTATAAGCATTTGGTTAAGAAACATCATAAGACCCTCCCTAAGCTCAAAAAACAATATTATTTAACCATTTCAGCTATTTTGTGAGACCAGAGCAGCTGAGAGAGCAGCAGTGTACGTGTATTTAGCGTGTCGCTTGCCACGTCACCTGGCCACATCACCTGCCACGTCACCTGGCCACGTCACCTGCCACAAGTTGTGGATTGTCCACTGGCCACGTCACCTGCCACATCAACTGGCCACGTCACCTGCCAAGTTGTGAATTGTCCACTTGCCACATCACCTGGCTACGCCACCTGCCACAAGTTGTGGATTGTCCACTGGCCATGTCACCTGGCTATGTCACCTGGCCACGTCACCTGCCACAAGTTGTGGATTGTCCACTTGCCATGTCACCTGGCCACGTCACCTGGCCACATCACCTGCCACGTCACCTGGCCACGTCACCTGCCACAAGTTGTGGATTGTCCACTGGCCACGTCACCTGCCACATCAACTGGCTACGTCACCTGCCACAAGTTGTGGATTGTCCACTGGCCACGTCACCTGCCACGTCAACTGGCCACGTCACCTGCCACAAGTTGTGGATTGTCCACTGGCCACGTCACCTGGCCACGTCACCTGGCCACGTCACCTGCCACAAGTTGTGGATTGTCCACTGGCCACGCCACCTGCCACGTCACCTGCCATGTCACCTGGCCACGTCACCTGCCACAAGTTGTGGATTGTCCACTTGCCATGTCACCTGGCCACATCACCTGGCCACATCACCTGCCACGTCACCTGGCCACGTCACCTGCCACAAGTTGTGGATTGTCCACTGGCCACGTCACCTGCCACATCAACTGGCTACGTCACCTGCCAAGTTGTGAATTGTCCACTTGCCACGTCACCTGGCCACGCCACCTGCCACAAGCTGTGGATTGTCCACTGGCCATGTCACCTGGCTATGTCACCTGCCACGTCACATGGCCACGTCACCTGGCCACGTCACCTGCCACAAGTTGTGAATTGTCCACTTGCCACGTCACCTGGCCATGTCACCTGCCACAAGTTGTGGATTGTCCACTGGCCACGCCACCTGCCACGTCACCTGCCACAAGTTGTGGATTGTCCACTGGCCACGCCACCTGCCACGTCAACTGGCCACTTCACCTGCCACAAGTTGTGGATTGTCCACTGGCCACGTCACCTGCCACGTCAACTGGCCACGTCACCTGCCACAAGTTGTGGATTGTCCACTGGCCACGTCACCAAGCCACGTCACCTGCCACAAGTTGTGGATTGTCCACTGGCCACGCCACCTGCCACGTCACCTGCCATGTCACCTGGCCACGTCACCTGCCACAAGTTGTGGATTGTCCACTTGCCATGTCACCTGGCCACATCACCTGGCCACATCACCTGCCACGTCACCTGGCCACGTCACCTGCCACAAGTTGTGGATTGTCCACTGGCCACGTCACCTGCCACATCAACTGGCTACGTCACCTGCCAAGTTGTGAATTGTCCACTTGCCACGTCACCTGGCCACGCCACCTGCCACAAGCTGTGGATTGTCCACTGGCCATGTCACCTGGCTATGTCACCTGCCACGTCACTTGGCCACGTCACCTGGCCACGTCACCTGCCACAAGTTGTGGATTGTCCACTGGCCACGCCACCTGCCACGTCAACTGGCCACGTCACCTGCCACAAGTTGTGGATTGTCCACTGGCCACGTCACCTGCCACGTCAACTGGCCACGTCACCTGCCACAAGTTGTGGATTGTCCACTGGCCACGTCACCAAGCCACGTCACCTGCCATGTCACCTGGCCACGTCACCTGCCACAAGTTGTGGATTGTCCACTTGCCATGTCACCTGGCTACGTCACCTGCCACGTCACCTGGCCACATCACCTGCCACGTCACCTGGCCACGTCACCTACCACAAGTTGTGGATTGTACACTTGCCACGTCACCTGGCCATGTTACCTGCCACAAGTTGTGGATTGTCCACTGGCCACGTGACCTGGCCACGTCACCTGCCACATCACCTGGCCACGTCACCTACAACAAGTTGTGGGTTGTCCACTTGCCACGTCACCTGGCCATGTCACCTGCCACAAGTTGTGGATTGTCCACTGGCCACGTCACCTGCCACAAGTTGTGGATTGTCCACAATGCAATGCAAGCAATTACATTTTTTATGTTTTTTTTATGGTTTTTCATCATTTGCCATCATTTTTGAGATTTCTAATGTAAAAAAATAGGTCACCTTTAAAAACGCCTATAAACGAAATCGCGGCAAAACGCCGGTACCGCGATTTGCCGCGATTTGCGTCTAAAACGCAAAAGCTGAATGCTTCTGAACCCAAAATTTTGGGTTTGGAAAAACGGCCCTAAACCCAACTGCTTTGAAACGCCAAAAAACGTGATTGTGTGCATGGACACATAGGATAACATTAAATGTGTTCAGGGGCAGTTGAAAAAAATGCCCAAATGCCTCTGAACTCGAGTTTAGCAGAGTCTCGTGTGCATGGGGCCTAAACTGTACAACTCGGTTGAACAACAAACTGAAATCTTTTAGGTGGCGGTAAGTATAAATAAAATATGGTTGCAGAAGTGTGCACACCCTTAAATTAATACCTTGTTGGAAGTACATTTTGATTTTATTACAGCATTCAATCTTTTTGGGTATGAGTCTAAAAGCAAGGTACATCTTGCCTTTGCAATATTTGCCCACTCCTCTCGGTAAAAACAATCCAAATCTGTCATCTCCTGTACACAACCCTCTTCAGCTCACCCCACAGATTTGCAATCGGATTCAGGTCTGGGCTCTGGCTGGTCCATTCCAAAACTTAAATCTTCTTCCGGTGAAGCCATTCCTTTGTTGATTTGGATGTATGCTTTGGGCCCTTGTCATGCTGAAAGATAAGGTTCCTCTTCATGTTCAGCTTTCTAGCAGAAGCCTGAAGGTTTTGTGCCAATACTGACTGGTATGTGGAAATGTTTAGAATTCCCTCTACCTTGACGAAGGCCCCTGTTCCAGCTGAAGAACAACAGCCCCAAAGCATGATGCTCCCATCACCATGCTTCACTGTGGGTATGGTGTTCTTTTGACGATGTGCAGTGTTTTTGTCCAAAACATATCATTGTTGGAATTATGGCCAAAGAGTTGAACGTTGGTTTCATCAGACCATAACACATTTTTCCAAATGCTTTTGGGAGACTTCGCAAAATTTAGCCACGTTTGGATCTTTTTCTTTGTAAGAAAAGGCTTCCGTCTTGCCACTCTAGAGCCCACACTTAGAGCCCATAGCAACTCCATTGATCTGCACAAAAGAATTAACTTGAAATCAAAAATAATTGTTAGACAAAATGACTTGAAATCATTTTCCAAACATCTAAATTTGCGGTCCTGATTACTTACCCCTTACTGTCACTAATCAATCCAATAGCCACATCATTGCCAGCTTGATGCGGTATGGATGTATACAAGCTATTAATGTCTCAAGTAACGTGTACAGTATTTAATTTCCCTGACACTACGGTAAACATCTCAGTTTCTATAAAAAAATAATTTGTGTCCTTGATGTAGGACAAAATTGTATCCAACAATTGCGCTGTAAGCATAAAAAATAAGTCTTTCTCTGAAACAGTAGGGCGTCTGGGGGGTTGCTACATTTATACATCTTGGGCAGTGTGTATAATACCAGGATATGGGTATGAGTCAGTAAGAAAAATACCAAAATTGCCCAAGAAATAATGCCTTCCCTAAATGCAGGTTTCAAGATACTTTCTAGTTGTAATCACAACTGATCCACCCTTATCTCCAGGTTTCAGTAAAATATCATTCCGTTTACTTAAATCTCTCAGGGCCATTCTCTCCTTATAGGACATATTGTTTGGTGTATGATCCTGATAATCGGATACAGATCTATCTCTCTCTCTCTTGTCACTTCTTTTACAAATGTGGGAAACACCTGTGTGGCGTCACCCTGGTGTGTGGGTATATAGGTAGGAAACTTTTGTATAGGAGTTACACACAGCTTGATGAAGAGTATGCTCGAAACTGTACAGTCTGCTGCCAATACACTTATTGTATGTAGCACTCAGATTTATCATTTAATCAAGACAGAAAGGTCAAATTTTGGCAAGACAAAAGTTGTGTCGCCTATACAGAAATTGAACAACTTTACTGAAAATCCAAAAATATGTCAGAAAATTAAGTAGTGGTGCTGTGAGATCCAAATGTAATATATTGTATGAGTTCCATGAGCTTGAAGGACAGCATCCATGCAGTTTGGCAAGGAGTCATACAATTTATTGATGAAGTCATCAGGAATAGCAAAGAAAACAGTCTTGCATGCCTCCCAGAGGTCATCAATATTCTTTGGCTTTGTCTTTCATGCTTCCTCTTTCATCCTACACCACATATGCTCAATGATGTTCAGGTCTGTTGACTGGGCTGGCCAATCCTGGAGCATCTTGATCTTCTTCGCCTTAAGGAACTTTGATGTGGAGATGGAAGTATGCGATGGAGCACCATCCTGCTGCAAAATTTGCCCTTTTTTATGGTTGGGAATATAAGAGGTAGCTAAGATTTCTTGGTATTTTAGACTATTGATATTGCCTTCCACCCTGCAGATCCCTTGCATACCCCGATACTGGATGTAACTCCAGACCATGATTTTGCCTCCACCAAACATCACTGTTTTCTGGGTAAATCTCGGCTCCATGCGGGTTCCAGTAGGTCTCATGCAATATTTGCGGCGACTGTGGTGTAATTCAACAGAAGATTCATCTGAAAAATCCACCTTCTGCCACTTTTCCAGAGTCCATCCTTTTAGCAGGCTGTGGCCCTTGGCAAATGCCACACGGTTTTTCAATTGTCTTTTGTTTAGTGCTGGCTTATGGGCACTGATTCGACCATGGAGGCCATTTCGAGACAGAATCCGACAAACTGTTCTGGTTGACACAGGAACTTCAGGTGACCAGGTCTCGTGGAGTTCTGCTGCAGTGGAAAATGGGCTGGCCTTGGATTTTCGAGCCAACAAACGGTCCTCGTGAGCAGTTGTCTTGTAGGGTCGGCCTGACCTGGCCTTGTCCAAAACGTCTCCAGTCTCTTCAAATCTTTTTTTTTATCCTCTGAACTTGACGCTGAGACACATTGAAGGTGTCTGCCACATCAGCAGTGGATCTGGTCTTCAGCCTCTTGATAATCAACACTTTAGTCTCCGGGTGAATCTTAGGCATGTTTGCAGAGGTCTAGTTGCAGTTGATAAGGTCTAGTGTACTGGTGTTCTTTTTATACACACCTGAGACCTAATTGATCCATTATTAGTCACAGGTGAAGCTCATATAACAAGGTGACAACACTTATGTCTTGGCAAAAATGTACTCAATGGGCTTTATCAAGCTGTGAATATTAGAATACTTTTTGTCAGTTTTGTTTAGCACTGAAACATTATGACAAAAGCTGTTAAGATTAAAATTACAAATTTCTTGTAACACAAAATCTTGATTAGAAATATATTTTAGTGGCACTTCAGGTCAATTTGTACACAAGCGACAAGACTTTTGTCAGGGACTGTGTATGTGTGTATATATATATATATTATATTATATATATATATATATATATATATATATATATATATATATATATATATATATATATATATATATATATATATACACCGCGTGTGTCCTTACCTGAATCTTGAGGTCAGTCCACCCACAAAGACCTGAAATCCAGGCTCAACAAACCAATATACAGTATACATCACAAGGTATAAACAGTATAAAATAAAAAAAGTTAAACTGCTTATCATAGAATTTACAAAATGTATTATACTGGTGCACAACGTGCCCTTCCCATATGGTAAAAATATCTGCCAACACACCATGGAACGACGAAAATAGCGTCCAAACGGATGATTTATTGCATGATCACAACACAAAGAGAGTGCAACGTTTCGGAGCCACGCAGAGCCCCTTCGTCAGGTATGGTGTCCTCAGAACATCAGGCCATAGTAATACACCCAAAGTTTTTTATATCAGTGTTTCTCAACTCCAGTCCTCAAGGCGCACCAACAGGTCATGTTTTCAGGCTTTCCATTATTTTGCACAGGTGATTTGATCAGTTTCACTGCCTTAGTAATTACCATAGCTGTTTCATCTGAGGGAAATCCTGAAAACATGACCTGTTGGTGCACCTTGACTGGAGTTGAGAAACACTGGTGTATATAATGGTTACCACCACTTGTGTCTAAACACTGTGAGCCAATGATGGAAGATCATTCATTGAGAGTCCACGTGTAGTAGAGATCAGGTAAAGAGCGAGGAAGGCCAAAACCTTAACTGGGCCCTAAAAAAAAATGTTCACCCTGTCTAGCACCCATAGACGCTAAAACTAATTGGATGATAATTGCTTTACTGCCACTATATGATATATATGCAAAGTGCTGTTCCTAAATAACAGACATACACCCAGATACAGACCAGGGTCTGGCTTTGATACATCGGATATGCATGTTTGAAATGAATACAGTAGTTGTGTCTGTTTGGGGTGTATTACAATATGTAGCATCACACCTGGTTATTTCTGGACTGAAGACTCATCCTTGTATGTGCTATCATAGTGATACAGTAGATGTACAACCTTTCATAACACTTATTTTGTTGGAGGTTACCCGTCTGTGAACTTTGCTTACTAAATTATTTTATATGGATCATTTAGTCAGAATTTATGAGAGTAGAATATAGGGGGGATTTTTTAACATTTGACCAATTTTTTAATTTTATTTAATGTGTGCAATAAATTTCCCATATTCATTTTAAATACTTTATACACTGTATATATATATATATATATATACACACTTTATACATACATACATATACATATACACACACACAATATATCAAGTAAAGTATTTTTATTTATATATATATATATATATATATATATATATATATATATATATATTGTATGTATTGGTTGGTTTACTGAGCCATGATTTCAGATGTTCTTTTGTGAGTGGTTTGAATTCTTACGCATCGACACCACTCCACTCTCTCTACAATCTACAGTGGGTGGAGAAAAGAATCACCCCCCTGTAAAATAATAAAATTTTGCAGCTTTGCAGCCTGAAATGAAGACTGACATTGTTTTTTTTTATCCAGTTGTATTTACTCAGTGCAACTTATAACATCCAAGTGAGAGATATACAGTAACACCAACATGTCAGGAAAAAAAATGAAAAACAGAATCACAGAGTTGAAAAAAGGATCACCCCTTGTGTCAGTATTTTGTTGAACCATATGTTGCTTAAATTACAGCCATTAGTCTGTTGGGATGTCTCTACTAACTTTGCAATATTTTCCCACTCTTCTTTGCAGAAGTGCTCAAGCTTAGTTAAATTTGATGGTGATTTTTTATCCATCTCTTCACTTTTGCCTGTCCACAACTTTATCCCGAAATTCTTTTTGACAGTGCCTTACCACCCATAGTTTGCTTCAGTTGCACTACCAGGGACTGAAATGGTCCAGAAAAGCTATTTTCATGCTGAGCTACTCAAAATGACCACAGCTGATCACAGCTCAAAGTCAAATGGCTTTGTGTGCCATTGAAAAGGTGATTAGCTGCACCTGGTTGAGTTTACAAGTCATTTTTAGGAGGGGGGGGGGGGGTGTTATTTTTTCCAACTCAATAAATACAGGTGGATAAAACAAAAACTGTCTGTCGTAATTTCATGCTGCAAAGTTACAAAATGTGATTATTTTCTATACCCACTGTATGTGCAACACAGTGATGATGCAACTTGTTGGTAATATCTGGGTCTGCAAAGGCATTTGTGGCACCCAAAATGTATTTACAGTAAAAAATTGGTTTGAGAGCTTTTGCAGGACAAGCAGTAACCTTTGACTTGATATACAAGCGATGTCTTGATATAAGAGTAGCGCCATGTCACAACTGGGTATAAAAGAGAAGAGAGGTGCCTGTAAGTGTAGCAATATGGTTACATTTAATGAAGGTTCAACATTTATTAACGTATTGCTACACTTAGAGGCGCCTCTCTTCTTTTTTATACTCCAACTCCTGTTGGATTTTGCTTCTAATCCCCTTGTGGAGGCTTCCAATTGTGGATGGACATTTTATGGTTACACATTGCTATAATGTTTTTATATGGACTATAAACTGAAGGACCTATGAAAAAATGGTTGTGGGACGAATCATTTGAGTTTTTCATTATCTCTAATGGGGAAATTTGCTTTGATATACAAGTGCTTTGAATTACAAGCATATATCTGGAACGAATTAGGCTCACAATCCAAGGTTTTACTGTATATCCTTTGTGGCTTTTGATGAATATGTTTCAATTAAAGTTTTTGTGTCCCGAGTTCAGCTTTAAATATTCATGTTAACACCTTCTTTATTTTAATTGCTTATTGCAAAGTGAGAGGGAGGCTGTTTTACTAAAGGAGCTAGGAATCTTCTCACAATGAATTCTATAAATAATCAATTCAATTATTCATGTGAAACACAAATTCTTGAGAACCCTTACATGTAAACTAAATAAAAAAATATTGTTTTTTTCCGGTTACCAAATGATTAAAGTGAATATTCACACAATTTAGTGCAGTTCTCACCTGTATCGTTGGATTTTTATAAACTTATATGTCTTTAATTTATATTGTAGAAATGTGATCCTGTCTTCACCCTTGATGGAGAGTTTTTTTTCCTCTAAGAGCCCATTCACACCTAGGCGTTTTGTCGCCTGTAGCGCGACGCTCACAAACGCCAGAGGGGCCAAAATACATTAAAGTCTATGGGGATGGTTCACATCTGAACGCTGATGCGCCTGACGCCCATCGCCTGTAGCCAAAAAAAGTTCCGGACCCTTTTTTGTCGCGCGTATCGGGCGGTTTGGGCGTATTTGAGAGTTTCCATTTCCCATAGAAAGTAATGGAAACGCTCGATTCAAGCGACTTGCGCGACAACGGGCGTTTGCTACGGGCGTTTCGTCGCTTTAATCAATAGAACTTGTCGCCCATGCAGAAGATTACAAAAATCTACCAACATAGCAACAAGTGATGAAAAGATGATAGTTTTTCCTATTGGCTAAAATAAAAAACGTCAAAGTACAAAAACGTCGGACAACGCTGTATGCAAACGCGCAAATAAGCATGAATACGCGCGACAAAACGCCGGGAAAAAAACGCCGAAAAAAATGCAGAACGACCGACGCTCAGGTGTGAATGCAGCCTAAAACGCATTGGGTAATAGACACTGCATTATATCACATATATTTTGGATGAGAGTCACTTACCAGCTCATATACATGCCATATCTTTCTATGTACATTTTTATGAGGTTTGAATATTGAATAAACAAGTTTTTATATTTTAAGAAAATTGTCAGTTATATTTGATTTTGTCTCAGTCCCATTTTTGGGAAAAAACTCTTAATTTGGTAGTATTATAGTGTTTTAATAGTTCTGCATCTAGCCTCACTGTAAATACTACCACCCTTTACATAACACACCAAATAGTTACACCACAGACTTCACTCGTTTTTGTGTTCATTAAAAGTCAGCAGCTATAAAAAGTTAAGCTGCTGACTTTTAATAAACACACACTCATTTGTCCCATGATCTAGCTGCCCAAACCCTCGCTTCTCTCCCTCGCCTCTCCTGGCATTACAAGTGAGGGCAACTGGCTGTGACAGCTTGCTAGTCACCTAAGCAGCCGGAGCGGCAGTGGGAGCAGGGGTTTAATAGGACTTTGAGCTGAAATTGCATGTCAAATAGGGGGGGGGGGGGGTGATTAACGTAGTTTGGACGTGTGGCTCTGCAGGTATGTCATTTAATTTCAGTTCAAAGTCCTAGTAAACCCCAAGAGATGCCAGGAGGAAAGCCCCTTGTTTTCCTACAAAGGGTGTCATAAGCAAGTTGGGGTCTCTGGTTTATCTTCATATCCCTTGTAATACATTAGCTATCAAGTTTTAAATTTTAATGCCTTTGAATTATCTTTTTTGTGCTGACATATTTTCTTCATAATTCAACTAAAAACCGATAAAAATCAATTATGGAACGGCATGCAAGTCTCCCATTTCCTTTCCTTGTTAAACTTTTCATGGGTTAACCCAAAGTATAAACTCTAACACATATATTTGTTCATGAATTAGGTCTGCAAAAACATAAAAACCAACAAATAAATCTCATTTGCTGGTATATTCTCTTCAAGTAAATAGTATAAAACATTTTATAATAAGTTTATGTTACAGTGTTCTCAGTTTTAGATAAAATCAAGTTTGAAATTTTGCAGTAGAAACTCAAATCCATATCTGTTGAGAGCAAACATCATATTTAATGAATGGATGCATTTCTTATGCAAAAGCATTTACAGAGCATTTCAGAAAATTCATCTTTTAACTGTAAAAATCTACTGAATTTGCTTACATTCCATTCAAACTTTGCATGAAGCGTAGAAAAAACATCCATAATGTGTGGCACACCTGGCCTCTTGCACTATTAAACATCAGTACAATCTGCGTTCATATCATCTCCATACTAATCAGATCGATTACCTCTGATAGATTGCCTTGTCACACCAACACACTGCTAATCAAACAAATGGAACTGTTGGGACATTAAGCATGGCACAGCATATGTATTTAAAAACAAGACATACAAATTAAAAAAAAGCCAGCAAAGCTGCAGTACTTGATACATTTAAACTAGCACATTCAGAATCGTCCAGTATACTTTGTGCACAATCCATGGTCACCTGTGTTAAAGTGGAATTAAACTCATTGATATAACTGTTTAAAAAACAGTTACATTCAAGGCATACCGCAAATGATAACAGTCACAGTTGCTTGTTCTCTCAACCAAACTGTCAAGCCATGAAATGGCTGGTGTTATAACTGATCACATGTGCAGCACCATTGCAAGACAAACTAAACAGAGGCTAAGATTGCAGCTTCCTTGGCTGAAAAGGAAAAGTAGGGTTTAGTTTTTCTTTATATTATTTAATTATGGAATTCAGTGGAGCTAGATTTTCCAATGTAGAACTATCTTGCAACTACCTGCCCCACCACTATTGCTGATTTAAAGAAAAATTCCAGGCAGGGATACTTTATACAAAGTTACATTGGACCAAATGGTATATACCAAACTTGGTCGATTCCCCTGGAGACACAGCTACATCTCCACTTCCATGTCCCACACCAAGCAGTTGCTGTCCTGCTTACTAAAGACTGAATAGAGCCTCTGCTGAGTGGCTGACCTCCTGAGAATGCTGTGCATTTTCTGAATGAATACAAAGCGTTCTCTGATTGAACAAGGTATATTCGATCGCTGAGGCGGACTCGATCGCTGAGGGGATACCCGCGATCATCTCACGGTGAGGAAGAACGGGGAGATGCTGATGTAAACAAGCATCTTCCCGCTCTGCCTAGTGACAATGACAGTGATCACAGCTTCCTGTAATCGGAAGCGGTGATCACTGTATTGTCACACACAGCCTATCCCCCCTACAGTAAGAAGCACTCACTAGGGCACACTTAACACCTACAGCGCCACCTAGTGGTTAACCCCTTTCACTGTCAGTTTCACAGTAATCAGTGCATTTTTATAGCACTGATCACTGTAAAAACGACAATGGTCCCAAAAATGTTTCAAAAGTGTCTGATGTGTCTGCCATAATGTTGCAATCATGGTAGAAATCACTGATCGTCGCTATTGCTAGTAAAAAAAAAAATAATAAAAATGCCATAAAACTATCCCCTATTTTGTAGACGCTATAACTTTTGCACAAACGCGTATTGTGATTTTGTTACCAAAATAATGTAGAAGAATACGTATCGGCCTAAACTAAGGAATTGTATATTGGGGATATTTATTATCGCGCAATTGTCAGTTAAAGCAAAGCCGTGCCGAATTGCAAAACGTGGCCCGGTCTTTGACCAGCAAAATGATCCGGGGCTTAAGTGGTAAAACTACTGTAATTAACCCCACAGAAGTTTACAGGGGCTAATTAATTCCGTTCAAACAATCCAGAACAAGAGTACAATGACTTGATGTTTTTAATCCCAACACCATTGAATTAAATCTGAAGGCAATGGTGTAAATACAACCAAGTGGATAACTAGAAAAGAATACCATAGAGAGAAGTATAAATTGCATATTATATACTTTCCTCTCTGGGCATACATAAACAAATCTGCTGAGTTCCATCTGGTTCTAATGCCTGGTCCCAGGTAAACCTCTCTAAAACTCAATACTACGAGTAATCAGAGTTAGAGATGAGTTTGGTAGATCCTCAAACACATTTCTACTTATGGAATCAAAGGATGTTTGAGATTTTGCATAAAAAAGATTTCCCCGGGTTTTGGCGCTCATGCACTTGTCTACGAGTTATTAGATCATACATGTAAGGTTCACTAGATGCTTGCTTTTCAAGATTTCTACCATTTATAGCTTGTTTCTTAAAACTTCATCTATATAAATAAATCTGTATATGAATGCGAGTGCATTTTAAACAGCAGAAAGCTTCAATTAACCTTCAGTTATCTTGAAGGTCTCAAGCTACCCTTTAGCGCTAACCTGAGACCGCATACCGCATAGGGGCCAGATAACCCAAACGCACATTGAGATCCCTATGCAGTAGTCTCAGATTGGAGTTAAAAGGGTAGTTCAAGGATTCTTTAGTCACTTGAAACCCTAGTTTTTTTCTCGTTTAATCCCTCAGTCTCTGAGCATTTTTTCTTCTTTGGGAGATGTATCCGTCTTGCACATTACGTCTTTTAGCTTTCATAGCCAAGCCTTTAGGACTCAGAAAAATTTAAATATGAAAAAAAAAAAATCCAGCAATTTCTCCCAATGCAACAATAATTTGAGCAGATATTTTACCGAAAACAAAAACCATCAACGTCTCCCAATTAAAATGATGACATATGTATCATAGCAGAACGGTAAAGCTTAAAGAGCTTTACTTTAGAAATGCGTTGTTCCCCTATTAATGCTACATTGTGACTCAGGCAAGGTTCAGTTAACCAAATTGTTAGCCGAATATTACGATTTGGATGAAGTCAGTTTGGTAAAGTCACAAATTAACACAACAGCTACTTTTTGACAGGTTTGTGATTGCTAAAAATCCAAAATTACATTGCATTAATGTCGGTGAGCATTTAAATAATAAATATGAAATGCTGAGAAAGAAACACCATGCCAGTAAGAGAGGATTTTGGCATATAAAACTCTCTTTAGTGATCAGCTGGCTTGCAAAGGTCTTTTTACAGGAATTCTATACAGAACAACAAATTAATTCCAAGATTTCATTTAGCTGCATGTCCACGGCTGCTTTGATAAAAAGCAAACTAAACTGTCATAATAAGACTAGTCACTATATTTCATAATATCCTTATTAAAACTGCCTCACAGATTTTTTTAATAATAGAGACATGAGAGCTGCATTTTAATACAAATGTGATATATTTGAGGTTAAAATGAGAGCACCAGTTGCAGATGGGTAGGCAGTGATTAGGGCTCTCTAGTGTTACAGTTAGTAATGCTAATAGCACACATAATATTGTAGACAGTTATTAAAAATGAACGCAGGCAGCAGAAACTAAACTCTTGTGCAAAAAGGTTATCTGCAGCTTATAATTAGGGCTCACCAAATATATTCAAAGATGATACTATTTTGATGAAGTTCTATAAATCAATATACTCTCTTTAATTTAACTAAGACCTGCCATAAACAGGCAGATCTTATTGACCCCTAGACGTTAAAGCCATATGCACACTGTAATCTCTATGATGCCCTTTCTCCTACAGGAATTTAGCAGTAGAAAAGTACGCTAAAAGCCACATTTATGCATGTACGTTTGCATGTCTGGCGTTAATGCATACTATAGGTCACAGATCGCCGTGCATGTGCCCAACGTACAATGATGGCGATTCGCACAGGAGAGCCAACCTGCCGCATTACAACTGCGGCAGCTGGTCTGGAACCAGTTAATGGAGGTACAACATTTAGCAACTCAAATAGTTGATGATTAAAAACAGGCACATCCAAGTATGCAGGCATCTGGGGTAAAGCTGTCCACATAGACCATCCTCCCCACCGCCATTGACGTCATCTCTTCCACACTGCGCTCCACGCCTCACTTTTAGATCGCTGTATTGCAGGGTAGTCTTCCCAGTCACGGTTGCAGACTGACAGCTGTGAGAGCCGGCAGGGTGGAGGACTATGTGGACAGCTTTACCCCGGGTGACTGTATACTTAGATGTGCCTCTTTTTATTATGAACCATGTGAGTTGCTAAATGTTGTACCTTTATTAAATGTAACCATATTGCTACACTTAGAGGCGCCTCTCTTTTATACTCTGCAGCTCCTGCTGGATTTTGCTTCTAATCCCCTGGTGGAGGCTTCAATTTGTGGATGGTCATTTTATGGTTACACAACCTATCACCTTGCTATAATCTTTTTAAATTGGCTATAAACTGAAAGACCTATAAATACATGGCTGTGGAACTAATCATCTGAGTTTCCATTATTTCCTAAGGGAATTTTTTTTGATATACAAGTGCTTTGGATTACAAGCATATTTTGGGAGCGACTTATGCTCGCAATCCAAGGTTTTACTGTATATATCCGTTTGCAGATAGTCATTTCATGCAGTGTTTGAACTTCCACAAAGCAGTGTCACAAGCCTAAAACCAATCCACCAATTACAAAGCTGGCTTTCAGATATTCAAAAATCAAACACAAACATTTGCCAGGCTAACAGCAGATTATAGCAGGGGGGAGGTACCAAGCAAGTACATGCTCTTTATGTCCCAATACTGTATAGTAAAGTGAACCTGTTACTTACTGTCCAGTATGGATAAACCATAGGTTTGCTTTAAGTGTTAGATCTTTGATCCACATTTCATGTTTCTCCCTTTTATGTTCTCTTTTCAAAAACACATAACAAAGACCTACTTCTTTTGCTAAAAAAAAATAAATGAAGTTTTCTCTTGGACTGCAAAGTGATTGCCGCACCATTATCTTCATTAATAAAGCTTCTAGTACCACTTTACAAGTTCAATTTGAATAAAGAAAACTTCAAAACAAGGCTGAAGTAAGGTCAAATTGGTTCCGAGGCATGGTTGCTTCTTTGGGTTGCCCTTGCTAAGATCACTAATTTCAGTGTTACCATTTATTTTATTAAAGCACTCAAATATGATGTTATATGAAAAATATGCTACAAAAAATATAACTGCTACAGAGACATGAATTTTTCCGCTGTTAATACAACATGAGCTGTTAGTACAGGGGCAGCTGAATCTTAAAACTTCGAACTTTAGAATGTAACCAAGAACGTCCTTGAATATCTCCAGTGGGGAGTACTGTAAGCCCAGCCTGCATGCCTTGTGCCCCCTGGGGGTATGTACAATCATCTTGGCTCACAGGGAATGAGCAGAATGGCATGATTGTCATTCTATCAAATGTGGACTACTACCACTGGACAGAAAAAGAAGCTGGGGATGATTCTGGAGTGTAGAAAGAGTAAGTAGAGAATGGCAATATACTGTGGTTTTTAAAGTGATACTTTTTAGGGGTGGGGTGGGGGTCAATAAAATGTAGTTGGAGTTCTACTCTAACCTAAACCCTAAATCAAGACTCTTTGGGACCATCTTTTAAGGCAGGCAGGTAGGTTTGCACCTAAAGAGGGGGAGAATGATATATTTTAGGCTGAAGGAGAGGAGGATGGGTACAAAAAAGATTACTATACCTTTGTTTGAAAGTGCACTCCTTTAAGAACTAGTTATAATATATATTTCAGTATGTTGAGAATTGCAGGCAAAATGCAATGCTCGGTTAATCAAGGTCACTTTATGCAAACCCTCTAACTAACTGATCTTTATCTACTTAGAACCCAGATATTTTATCTCCATAATTTGAGATGAAGGACATTTGTAAAGCAAAACTGCAATTTTGCTTTACAAATCAATACTTTAATGAGCCTAGCACACTTATTAAAGTGGTTGTAAACCCTTTCTTAGAACTTTAAGCTACAGGTAAGCCTATATTAAGGTTTACCTGTAGCTACCCAGGCTACACGGTTTAGGAGATATCCACCTGTGTCTGCATGTGCCGAAGTCATCGGCACATGCGCACTGGGGCAAACTGAAGCAATGGCACCTATGTGCCATTGCTTCAGTTTTTCGTGCCGTTACCTGCAGCTCCCGCGCACATGCGCGGGAGTGACGTTATTGCTGCACTGGCCAATCACAGCGCCGGAGCCGCGATAGCCGGAAGTAACTCCAGGACGACATGTCGGCAGCCAGAGGGGGAGACGTGGACCGCTGCGGGGGCTTCGATCTGAGGTAAGTAGTACATAATGAGCAAGTATGCTATGCATACTAGCTCATTATGCCTTTGTTTTGCAGGAGGGTTTACTTCATCTTTAAGTCCGCATCAGAAATGCTATATTTACATTGTCCCTGACCATCCATGCTCCTGTAAGAAAATGGGAACTCAGGAAGTACTCCCCTGTGCTCTTCAATTCCCAGCGTTCAATGCACCTGAGGAAACTGAATCAACAATCTGAAATCTTTTTCAAAACACTCCACCAAACACGTGAAAGTTAAAATGCACATTACTAACATCATTGGTGATCTTGGAATGCTTATTTAAAATGTATATATGCACCCACAGTAATGCCAGGTACTTTCATATATGTGTGGCTATAATATGACTGTTAAAGATTTATACTCTTTATAATTTGGAAAATGAATTTGCCAGTTAAAGTGTTACTAAACCTATAACAGTAAAATCAGTCTGTATATGCAATAAAGCATGCTTGTTATACTCACTGTGGAACCTAAGTGGTTAATCCTTTGCATTGTGTAAAAAAAGCAGTTTTATCTGGTCTACAAGCTTTAACTATACACTGATAGAAGTCACAAGACTGCTATATACTGCTGATAAGAAAAGGTATTTCGCAGTTTATTTACTAAAATATTTGCATTTCCATGTTCTGTGTACTGTGGGCGACCAGATATAGTGAACACTGGGTCCTGGGTTTAGTAACAGTTTGGGGATTTATTTCATCAATAGCATTTGGAGGCTTTTCACTCTTGAGAAAAATTATTAAAATGCGTAACTCAGTAATGTTTTAGTTGGGCAGTATAAACTCTATATGTAATTAATAGAAAGTGTCAGAAACACAAATTTAGAATGTTATTACATAGAGAAACTGTTTCAAATAGTTATACAAAACCTGATAGCCCTTAAAAATATCACTGTAAGAATGTATATGTTATCCAAATATTTTACCAGCTTATATTGTTAATGTTCCTTATGGACCTTTAATGTTCTGCAGTTCTAATTATTTTTCCGTTGGCAACAGAAATACAGTATCTGCAATTTTTATTGTTTACTCTAAAGTGGAACGCCAACCAAAACATTTTTGTTAGAGTGTGGCAGGATAAGAATTTGTAGAGAATTTGTGGAGGATTTCCTGCCCCAATGACAATGGGGCCACAGGTAATAAAAACGTAATGCTTCTCAAAAGATGAAGTTGCATATTAAAGTTTATGTTACCCTAATTAATATACTGTGGGTGTATGCGTATATCTCTCTCTCTCTCTCTCTCTCTCTCTTATATATATATATATATATATATATATATATATACACACACACACACACACACACACAAAATTAACCAAAGTAAAACCCTTTTTTTTGCAATATGGCACTGCATTAATTGAACTGACAATTCTGCGGTCATTTACTCAAATAAAATGTATATGATTATTTATTTATTTTCACAAATAGAGCTTTCTTTTTGTGGTATTTGATCACCTCTGCATTTTCTATTTTTTGTTCTATAAAGTATTTTTTTTTTTTAATAAGGATTGAGAAAACTCAAAAAACAGGTGGACTTTGTGGGCACATAATGAGAGGAAACCTTAATTAAAAAGTTAAATAATTTATTTAAAAAGGTTAAAAAACTGAGACATACAAGCAACGCCCTATATGTACAATGGGCGATGTTGGATCAGACCCTCTTTATTAGACAGTTATAAAGCTATGAGTACCAACTCCTAACACTAAATATCCAACCTCTGTATTTGCGTTATTGGACCGTGTCCACATAGGTTGTTGCTTCTATGTCTCTATGTTTTTTAACCTTCTTGTGATAAAAATATTTAACTTTTTAATTAAGGTTTCCTCTTATTATAATGTCCACAAAGTCCGCCTGTTTTGAGTTTTCTCAATCCTTATTTATATACATTGGATGTTGGCATGGTTGGGGTCCTCCCTTTTAATATATAATAAAACACATCAAATAAAAAAAAAAAAAAAATGTTCTTCATAAATTTAGGCCAATATGTACTCTACTACATATCTTTGGTTAAAAAATCCCATTGATTGGTTTGCGCAAAAGTTATTGTCAACAAACTATGGAATATTTGTATTATTTTTTTTTACTAGTAATGGCCGCGATCAGCGGGACTGCAATATTGTGGTGGACATTCTGACACTTTTTGGGAACCAGTGACACTAATACAGTGATCAGTGCTAAAAATATTTTTAAAAACATTAAATAAGTGAGCGCACCAAAGTCTTAGCGACTAGCGCACATGGGAAGTCCACCAACCTTGTCAATAAACATAAGCACAAACAAAGTGCAACGCTGCAGTAAAACATAAAAAATCACAATGTCACAATGGTAATGTGTAAAATAGTGTAAAACTAATTTTATATATATATATATATATATATATATATATATATATATATATATATATATATATATATATATATATATATATATATATATATATATATATAGTTGTGAAATGCAGTAATATATACTTCTCTTGGAAACGATGAAGGATCCGTTATGTGAAAAGAACAGTCCTTTGTGTGAAGAATGCAGAAGTGCTTCTTGTCCTACCCCAAAAAAGATCATTCATTCGTGAGATACAAAACGTATCTGATAGATTCTCTGGATCCACCACGTAAAAAATAAAAGGTACTAAGCTGCCACCGCCATATATGCACTTGCCAGAAATAAATGACACCATCCACATATTACTGCAAGATCTACTAGGTCTCCACACAATCAAATCTGTGCCTTCTCATACAATCGGACGTGCTGCAATAAATTAGCTCACCAAGTGGAACCAAAGGAATCCATATATAGTGTAGTAGTTTATTGACTCAATAAAAATAGCATAAAATGCTGCAGCATACATAAAACACTCCAGTAAAACAAGCAATCTTGGCCAGACTTGCTTAATCTTGGCTACAAAACTGGAGACTGGAAGCAGCGGCGTGGCATCAGTACATAGGCTCCTTTCTAACGCGTTTCGTGCACACACACATCTTCAGGGGTACACTTAAAAGTCAGTGGCATTGGTCACCACATTATCATTCGTGTTTCGTGCACACACACACACACACACACATCTTCAGGGGTACACTTCATAATAAAAGTCAGTGGCATTGGTCACCGCATTATCATTCGTGTTTGGATATACCTACAACTGATCACTTTTCTTTACAGAAACTGGAATGATCCTTTAAAGGGTATGTCTGGAATAAGGTGATGCAGTTTTGTGCGCACAGTAATTAAAGTAAAACTAAATGCAGATATTTTTTTCATTTTGGATGAAGTAAGGGAGGGTTACAGCCCCTGTATTTTTGCCATCTGTGTTCCATTGGTGAAATTTACCTTTACTTCTGGTCCCGAAGCCAAAACAGTAAGTGAGAGGAGATCCCTGCAAATTAAAGGATCACTAAAGGAATTTTTTTTTTTAGCTAAATAGCTTTCTTTACCTTACTGCAGTACTGGTTTCATGTCCTTATTGTCTGTTTTTGCTTTGAAGTAGCTGTAATTCTGCTCTGATCTCCACACTTCCTGGTTGTCTGTTTCCTTATAACCATAGTACTGTGAGTTTTTCAACAGAACCAATCAGATTCATTTTAAAAACAAAACACTGCCCTGGATGTGTTTGTTTTTGTTCTGTGTGTCTCTCTAGTTCACAGGAACATGAAACCAGTTTAAAAGTGAAACTGCAGGCACATTATATGATTGATTTTTATCTATTTGTAATAATTTTTAAAAGGAATCAGTTAACTGTTATGTCTCTATACCCTGTAAACAGTCATTTCAGCAAAAAAAATGTTTTCCTTTAGTGACCCTTTAAGGGAATCTCCCCAAGGTTACCGGAACCAGTGTCTCCATTGGAAAATTTTCTCTCTATTACCTTTCTGTGGGCAACCTAAAATTTGGGATTTTCTTTTACATTCACTTTTAATGATAATGAAAAACACGGCTAAGAGAGACTGAAAATCTCTCTAACAGGGGTACAGACAGCAATACAAATGGATGCTCTAATCCTACTCCACTCTATCCAATACTAGGAAAAAAAAAAAAGTTTGAAACTTTAGTTATACTTTAATTTGAATATAATCTTCTTCTAGTGAAGCACCTAGCCATTCTTAGTCTACTACTCCTGTCTATAGCTGATTGTGTGACACATAGCCTAATCTATTGTTCTGATACTCTGAGATATGCTTATTCCACTATGTTAATGTACAAAGACTTGTGATTATTTTTGGACATGCTAGATTTCATGCTTGTAATCGGAAGAAAGCCTCATGTCACTATGAGGGTAAAGGCTAAACCTTAAGCCCTGTTATTCTCCAGACAAAGCATACAGCACAGGATGTACAAGCTGCTGCCCGTCTTCTTTTATGTAAACGCTAAATGCTCAGGTATCATTATTCATCATCCTTTCTGTTCTCAAAAATATTACATTTATTCATGTTCAACTAAACTTTCCTTCTTGCCTTAGAACATTGATTTATTTGGGAAGGGGCTAAACTACTTAAATTCTATCCTGGTTCTTTATATATTTTTTTCTTTTATCCTAAAAATATTTAAACCAACATGTAAGTGGTAAAATGCCCAAGATATAACCCCCCCCCCCCCCCCAAAAAAAAAAAGAAAGAAGATGTTTGCAAACATGGTTACACTTATACAGTATCAGAAGTAATGTTTCCCTTTTCAGGTTAATGTTCAATGTTTAAAAAATACACATAAAATATCCAAAGAAAAGCAAACACTTTATAAAACACACAAAAAAAGGATAAAATTAATGTTAAACCAAAACAAAGGACTCATGTGGCTTCACATTTCCAGCACTGATAAATACTATACTGTAGTAAAATCTCCTAACATTGAATGGTTTTATTCTAACACGAGTTCTGTGATGCCAGCAAATTAGTAAAAGGCTGTCTTTATCCTGATCAGCATTTATCTTCAATTAATAGCTAATGTCATTTCGAGGGATTAATATCATTGGAGATAAAAGCTTGAAAAGTTAGAGAACAGCTATATTTTACCAAACTAAAAGCACTAACCAAAGCTTGTAACTTAAAACATTTTATTTTCTCCTGGGTGAAAGCTTATCACACTAAATCTCTGCTGCCCTCAAGGGGTGGAAAGTGGGATTTTTTTTGTTCTTCATTTATATTCTTTTCAAGTCCTAATATTAAGAAAAAACAAATGGATCGTAGTAAATATATACAAGAAAGGCAGTCTATGTTTTATTTAGGAATATTCAGATTCAAAGTACATGGGTATGCAACAAAACACTCGCCTTTGTACCAATTTGAAAACAGCTACCTTCAAATTCATGACATCAGTTCTACTATTTCTTAAAGAGCAATTACAGGCAACAGGTAAAAGCAATTGGTGAGCTAGTAATGCTATCAAGTAAACCCGCAACTGTGCTAAAATATGAAAGATTCATCCAGTTTATCGTAAACATCACAAAATACGACTACATCCAGATTTTCATAAACAACTTATCTAACTCTCTCACTTTGCTTCTTGCATTGATAATCCAATGCCCAATGTCAAGACATGCTTTGATCTGATCAGTGACTAGGGGAAAATTTCTTTGAATTCACATTTTTTTTTTTTTTTTTTACATAGGGCTTTCTGTATGTGAGAGCCAGCAAGGAATTTGCAGTGTATTTTCCACCAATGGAAGCATGCAAGTTCAAAAATCAGCAAACTGTGAACAAAGGGTAGAAGGGTGGGGTAGACATGTGCAGAATAGGAATAGAAAACTGAAGAACTCGGATATTAGGCCATGTTCCCTTATGTATCTCAATAATTCATTACCAATTTTGGGGCAAAGGGCCAATCACACCCCTATACCACGTGATCAGCTGTCAGCCAATGACCCAACACAAGTCGGTTATCAGCTTTTCTTTCCTCACAAAAACAGAGTGAGGAGAAGGAAGAAAGCTGATAACCGGCTTCTGTTAAATGGACATTGGCACTGGTAATCAAGGCACAGATTATCAATGCAGTCCCAACAGTGCCGCCTAACAGTGCTGCCAATCAGTGCCTCATCACCAGTATCACCTATGAGGGCTGCCTATCAGTGCCACCTATCAGAGCCGATCAGTGCCATCTATCAGTGTCCATGATTGCCGCCCATCAGTGCAGCCTCATCAGCATATGTTAGTGAAGGAGAAAAATTACCTGTTGGCAAAATGTTATAACAATTTTTTTTTCTTCAAAATTTTCAGTCTTTTGAAGCACAAAAAACAGAGATGATTATATACCACCAAAAGAAAGCTCTTGCTGTGCGAAAGTTTTTTTATAAAAATTTCATATAGGTACAATGTTGCATGACCGTGTAATTAAAAGTTTGACCATGCTGAAAGCTGAAAATTGGCCTGGGCAGGAAGGGGGTAAAAGCGCCCAGTAGACAAGTGGTTAAAGTGAATGTAAAGCTGAAGTTAAGCTTTAAAGCAGAATGTACTTTTTTTTTTTTTTAGACCCCTTTCACACTGAGGTGGTTTTCAGGCATTTTAGCGCTAGAAATAGCGACTGAAAACTGTATCCTATTCATTTCAGTGTGTCTTTCCACTCGGGGGGGGCGGTGCGCTTGCGGGACGTTAGGGAAAGTCCTGCAGATTCCCACAACGCCTCCAGACTGTTGGCTGCATCTACCATGGGTCCTCTGTCTGGAATTTTCATTGATCCAATTTCTGCGTGGCTGCTGTTCCAGGCCACCCAGGCTCATCAGGGTCAGTGGCCGGACCTCCACCCCTGGACCTCTCTTGCCATCATAATCTTGCCTCACCAGCCGCCACCATTCCTCGAGGAGATGGCTGTTGCGGGCCTCTGCGGGCCCCTCCCACTGACAATCCTACACCGGGCGTTCCTCCTGGATCGACTGCTGGTCACCATTCTGCAACGCCTACGAACATCAGTGAGTATGATTGTGGAGGAGGGGAGGAGCAGAAGAGTACCTAAGATGTATGCTTTAATTGATGCACAAAGTGTAAGAAGACACAAATCTAGTCCCTGCTTGTAAGATGAATCCATAGTGTACTGCAAGAGAAAGGCGTAACCCTGAAATAGAAAAACCTTGCACAGTAGTCATGGCACCGGCTTAAACTGAAATACAGGCAAGGAAAAAAAAAAAGTTAGACCATTTTCACACTGGCAATGGGACGCGTCAGCGATAAAACCCTGCTAGTTTTAGAGGTGCTTTACCGTCATTTTAGCGGCCGCTAGCGAGGTGCTTTTAACCCCCGCTAGCGGCCATAGGGTTAACAGCGCCAAGGCGCTTCGGCAGCGCTGCCCATTCATTTCAATGGGCAGGGTCAATGGAGGTTCCACCGCCCCAAAGATGCTTTTTCTAAATGTCGCACTCCCGCATGTAAGTACCGATTTCTGGAGTGATTTCACAGGCATCTGTGTGGGTTTCTGCACAGATGTCAATGGAAATCGCACCCCAAAATCTCAAAAAGTAGTACAGAAACTACTTTTTGAAATCGGTGCGGCGTTGCAAATGCAGTGCCGCACCGATTAGGACGGTGTCATTGCCGGCAATTGCTGCCAATCTGACATGTCAAATCGCAGGTCAAAAGGCACAAATGTGAACCAGGACTTAAGATGAATTCCAGGAAACAGGGTTACAAGTGTACAACGGTAAAGCCATTCTGTCATTAAAAGTGACATTAACCCTTAGTTTTACGCACTTTAAGCAGCTGATTGAAATTTGAGCTCCTTTGTAAAAAGTGAAGGCACACTATGGCCCCGTACACACCATAGAATCTATCCGCAGATAAATACCATCGAATGGGTTTCAGCGGATAGATTCTATGGTGTGTACACTCCGGCGGATATTTATCCTCGGATAAATCTCCCCTGGGATGGATTTCCAGCAGATGAATATTTGCTGACATGCTCAACAAATCCATCTGCTGAAGTCCATCCCAACGGATGGATCCGCTCGTCTGTACAGACTCACCAGATCCATCAGTCCAAAGGGATTCCCCGCACGCGTCGTAATGATTTGACGCATGCGTGGAATTCCTTATATGACAGCGTCGCGCCCGTCGCCGCGTCATAATCGCAGCGACGGCGCGACACGTCATCGCCAGAGGATTTCGGCGCGCATTTCAATGCGATGGTGTGTACACGCCATCGCATAGTATCCGCGGATAAATCCTCTCGTGTGTATGGGGCCTATGAGTTAAGTTCAACAATGCGCTTCATGGACTTATCTCTATTATTTACATCTGACACGTCTGAGGCTCCGGGCTCTGAGAGGAGAGAAGCAAACAAAGCAGCTATGCCCGCTCCTCCCCTCTGTTGCCCATTTACAAAAGCCTTTCTATTTTGTGAATGAGCTCATATAATGCAAAGGCTTTTGTGATTGGACAGGAGGATGAAAGGGGTGGGCATAGCAACTGAAGCCTCCACAGGGAAATTGGAAGCAAAATCCAGCAGGAGCTACAGAGTATAAAAGAGAAGAGGGGGGTCTCTAAGTGTAGCAATATGGGTACATTTAACCACTTCAGCCCTGGGAGGTTTTACCCCCTTAATGACCAGGCCATTTTTTGTGATACAGCACTGCATTACTTGACAATTGCGCGGTTGTGCGACACTGTACCCAAATAAACTTGACGTCCTTTTTTTCCCAATAATAAAGCTTTCTTTTGGTGGTATCTGATCACCTCTTCAGTTTAATTTTTTTGCACTATAAACAAAAAAGAACGGCAATTTTGATAAAAAACAATATTTTTTATTTTCTGCTATAAATCATATCCAATAATAAAAAACTAAAAACAAACAAATTTCTTCATCAATTTAGGTCAATATGTATTCTGCTACATATATTTGGTAAAAAAATCCCAATAAGCGTATATATGGTGTGTGCAAAAGTTATATAGGTAGATTCATGTACAGCCGCCTATCTTTAGGTCGGCGTAGCGCATCCCATTTGCACTACGCCGACGTAAGATAGTGAGGCAAGTACTGTATTCACAAAGCACTTGCCTCCTAAGTTACGTCTGCGTAGCGCAAATAGCCCGGCGTAACCCTGCCTAATTCAAAATAGGCAGGTAGGGGGCGTGTTGTATGGTAATGAATTCACGATTCATTACCATACATGTAAATGAAGCGCCAATCGTACGGCGCATGCGCGCACATGCTCAGTATCACATCGCAAATACTCCTTGCTTTCGACGTGAACGTAACCTACGCCCATTCCCATTCTAAATCGACTTACGCAAATGACGTGAAATTCGACGGCTGTCCGACGTCCATACTTAACATTGGCTGCGTGATCTTTTTGGTGGTTTAGCTTTACGACTGAAAACACCTTACGTAGACGGCGTATCTTACATGCGACGGGCGAGCGTACGTTTGTGAATAGGCGTATCTACGTCATTTACATATTCTCGGCGTAAATCGACGTAAACACCGCTAATGGCCAGCGTAAATATGCAACTAAGATACGACGGCGTAGGAGACTTCCGCCGGTCGTATCTTAGCAACATTTAAGCGTATCTCAGTTTGAGCATACGCTTAAAGATACGACAGCGCGGATTCGGACTTACAACGGCGTATCTACTGATATGAATCTAGCCCATAGTGTCTACAAAATTATGGATATTTTTATGGAATTTCTTTTTACTGGTAATGGCGGTGATTAGCGATTTTTAGCGGGATTGCGATTGACCGATTGGACACCTAGCTGACACTTTTGACACTTTTTAGGGAACCAGTGACATTACAGTGATCAGTGCTAAAAATCTCCACTGACATAATATAAATGACACTGGCAGGGAAAGAGTTAACATCAGGTGCGATCAAAGGGTTAACAGTGTCCCCTATTTCTAAACTGTGTGGGGGGATGGGCTCACTACACGGACACTCTGATCCATGTTCCTGCTTAACAGGAAAACAAAATCAGAGTGTCCATGCCTGACAGCATGGTGGCAGATCATTGTACAGCCTCTGCGGGGAGCGATCGCAGGTGGCAAAATCACATACAGGTACGTGATTTTGCGCAACAGCGCCTCCTTGCCGCAGTATATGGTATAGTGGTTAATGAAGGTACAGCATTTAGAAACTCACATGGTGAGGATTAAACCAGGCACATCTAAGAATGTAGGCATCCGGGGTAAAGCTGTCCGCATAGACCATCCTCCTCACCGCCGACTCTCACTGCTGTCAGTCTGCAATCGTGACCCGGAAGACTATCCTGCTGTAGAGCAATCTGAAAGCGAGACGTGGAGCGCAGCACGGAAGAAATTATGGCGGTGACGGTGCGGAAGATGGTCTATGTGGACAGCTTTACCCCAGATATCTGCATACTTAGATGTGCCTATTTTATTCATCAACCATGTGAGTTGCTAAATGTTGTACGTGAAGCTACACGTATTGCACATTTATCAAGTTAAAATGTATACAAAAAAATTGCTAGTCTTGTACAGTGCCGGGACAAGTTCATCTAGTGCCCAGGGCGAACATGCCACATTGCGCCCCCCCAAGATATATGAGCATTATGTGCCAGCAAATCTGACCCCTGCTGAAATCCCCCTTCCTAGCACAACTCCTCTAACTCCAATAGCCCCCCCCAGCACAAAACTACTTCCCCAATCACCCCTTCCAACGCAAACCCCCCTAAATCCCTCTTAGCACCACCCAAATTTTTCCAACTAGAATAATACTCCCTGCCACGCCACCAAATTACCCCTTCCAACACAAATCCCCTTCCCCCCACCTCACATGATACCACAGTGCCCAGGGCAGCCCCCCCTCCTGCCCACCTCTTGTCCCGACCCTGGTCTTGTAAGACACTTGCAGACCAAGTTATTCGCAATCCAAGGTTTTACTGTACTTATAAAATGTGAGCAGGAGTTTGGCTTCAATGTGTTAGGTGTATCTAAATCTGTGTGTCTACCCAACACTTTCCTCCCCCCAGACGAACAATGCTGCCATCCAAAGGTGCCCCCTGTGCTCCTTCATCCAGAGTGGGGCACTCTAATACAGAAGATGTGTTACTGGCCAGATCATAAGGTGAAAACCGACGGAAAAAGACTAAAATAAACAAATGCATCCACCACAACCAAATATTGGTATGCTGCAATATATCACATTTTTGGTTTTTGGATTTAATACCGCTTTAAACCTTTAAAGAATTTAGAATTTTAAATATTGTTTGTGTCATTTGTAAAAGAAGAATCTTTATTCTAATGAATCTGATGGAGATTAGTTGCCATTCAAGCAGAAAGAGAAAAAAGTCCTAAGTGTTCAGAGACTTCTCACAACTGTAGATTATACACCATTTATTGGTATATTTTCTGGATCACGATAGAGCAATTAAAATGCATCCGCATCGGCGAAATAACAACATTGCACACATTAAAAGGTCACTGTTAAGAAATATGTGAGAGAAAATGTGAAATATTGTACTAATCTGTTTGTTCTAGTCAACAACTGAGATGGCGAGCGAGCTGGTTAGACAATGATTTCTTGCGGCACTAATTAATGAAGCCACTCTTTTTCCAGCTGCTTCTTGCCAGCCACTGAATGCAAATCTCAGATTCTGCAATTCGAATGAGGCGCAAAAGCATTATAAAGATCGATTGCTCTAGTAAACCAAATGGGAGGATGCATCTGGATTCCACTGCAATTCAAAAGTTTGAAAATATATTTAAATGCCTTTGTTTTCCACCATTTTAATACTATTAATAGGAACACTTAGCTGCCGGGGAAGTCTAGATGTCTTTTCAATATTTTATAAAGATAGAACGCCACATTAATTCAAAATGTTTGTAATCATTGGATTTAAACAAAATGGGGCTTCTCTTTATTCATCTGTTAAAGCCCTGAGCTTTATGGAGAGTGGGAGCAAAGAGTATTATCAGAAAAGTGTCAGCCACAGTGCGAAAATCTTACCATTGTCAATAATATATCAACACTTTTCACACCACAAAAACAGACATTGAGATTTATTTTTAGGATTATTTATTTAAATAATTCCACATTACTATTCATGACCAAAGCTGTAAGGTTATGTTGCTGCTGTATACTGTAAGGATTAAAGGGACACTAAACCCACATCATTAAAACAATAAAATGCTGTATTACATGCTTTTAGTACTCACTATATAGTCACTATTAGATTTGTTTTCTGATTTCTGCAAACTGGTTGATCCTGCTGCTCTCTATCTCCACCTTCTGTCTATGTCCCTAATTCAGCTAGGGATTTTGCAGCTGTGGTTGCAATGCTGCACATGCCCAGTTTTTAGTGAGTTTCTATGTTGAGCATTTCCTCCCTATCACATCTGAGCAGCCCATGTGACTATAGAGTCACACATGTGGACATATACACAACAATAAATGACAGCCCACACCCTCCTTCCTCCATGTCCACTAAGCAGCTAAACACAATGGGTGTGGGTTATCACATGTAGATTCATGGAGGCTTCCCCTCCCTTTTACTCTAAAGCCTTGCACACACGATCGGATATCTGATGTAATCTAGTCCGATGGATTTTTTTCATCGGATATCTGATGAAGCCGACTTTCATCAGTCTTGTCTACACACCACCAGTCAAAAATCTGACCGTGCCAAAACGCGGTGATGTAAAACACTACGACGTGCTGAAAAAAATGAAATTCAATGCTTCCGAGCATGCGTCGACTTGATGCTGAGCATGCGTGGATTTTTGACCGATGGACTTCCACTCAGCCGATCATTTTTTTTTTATCTTTTTTTATCCATAGGTAAAATTTAAAACATGTTCTATTTGTTTTCACCGATGAAAAACAAAACCGATGGGGCCCACACACGATCGGTTTGTCCAATGAAAACAGTCCATCGGTCTGTTTTCATCGGACAAACCGATCGTGTGTACAGGGCTTCAGGCTACTTTCACACTGAGGCTCTTTGCAGGTGCTATAGCGCTAAAAATAGAGCCTGCAAACAAAGCACCCTGAAAGAGCCGCTGAATTCACTCCAGTGTGAAAGCACGAGGGCTTTCACAATGGAGCGGTGCGCTGGCAGGACGCTCAAAAAAGTCCTGCCAGTTGCATCTTTGAGGCACTGTAGGAGCAGTAAATACACTGCTCCTAAAGCGCCCCCTGCTCCTTGAAATCAAGGGGCAGTGCCTCCAAACTGCAGCTGCAGCGGCGCTTTGCCGGCAGTTTTAACACTTTTTCGGCCGCTAGCGGGGTTAAAAGCGCCCCGCTAGAGGCCGCTAAAAGTGCTGCAAAAACAACGGTAAAGCGCCACTAAATAACGGGGGGCTTTACTGCCAACGCCCGCAACGTCCCAGTGTGAAAGTAGTCTAAGATGCAGGCTGGAGAGGTGTGACACAGTCGATGACTGGCAGTAATCTACCCACACCATATTATTGCCAAAAAATAATAAAATATATATATACACACATATACATACATACACACACACACAGTAGCTCACAAAAGTGAGTACACCCCTCACATTTTTGTAAATATTTTATTCTATCTTTACATGTGAAAACACTGAAGAAATTACACTTTGCTACAATGTAAAATAGTGAATGTGCAGCTTGTATAACAGTGTAAGTTTGCTGTTACCTCAAAATAACTCAACACATAGCCATTAATGTCTAAACTGCTGGCAACAAAAGTGAGTACACCGAGTGAAAATGTCATACACATTCAACACCTTCCATAACTGTTTTTCCATGTTTGTTGTTTACGGTCTAGCTTGCACTTGTTGCATGCTATATGTGGGCCGTACAATCAGGGCCCTTTGAGACCGATTTTGGGAACATCTCAGATTTGTTGATGCTGGTCTCCCTAAACAAAGTGTCCCCCGCCACTTTCCCGGAATATCATAAGCATTCATCCAAAGATCTAAAAGTTTGGGTCCTTGAATTAATTCCTGATACATTTTCCCCGGCAGTACGTTTCAAAAGGCTGTGTTATCAGGAAACGTATTGGATTTTCACTTTGGATACCATATCGCCTAGAGGAATGAACGAGGAGATCGAAATCAGCACTGTTATTCAACAAATGCTGGTCATGCCTCTGTGGGTCGCCCGGTTATTGGTGACTGGACACCCAGTTTCTCCACTAAACAGCTCGTATTGGGCAACAAACGCAAATTTCCCCCTCCCTCTTTTTTTTTTGTATAATGTTGTCTTCCCTCCAGAGAGTATTGGGACAGAAAGATGCCTTTGCATATACATGCGTCTATTGCACATGTACATGTTTACTACTGCACGTATGTGCAGGTATGTATATGCATCAGCAGTTATCGCATTGTGTACATACAGGGGCAGACTGACAACTCATGGGGCCCCCGGGCAACAGAAGATTATGGGGCCCCCGGGCTTACAGATGGCCACCACGCCAGGAGGCAGTGCAGAGGCGGGGCAGCTAAAATCTCAGGATTTTCACATCAAAGGCATGTCGGTTTTGGACATATCAGGGACACAGATGTTTACATACTGTACCTGGTTTTACTGAGCCTGGCTACCCTGATAGGGCCCCCTAGTGGCATGGGGCCCTCAGGCAGTGCCCGAGTATTCGAATGGTCAGTCCGCCCCTGTGTACATATATGATTATATGTGTGCACACATATGTACCCAGTAGGTATTACCATCATTATCCATTACCAATTATTATTTGAAGACTTGACTTGATTTATCCCTTTGCGAAGTATTTTTGGTCATGCTATAATTTGGAACAGATATACCCTTAATATTATAACTAGCATAGAGTCATCTCCTTCCTCCATTTTTACCATTTCATTAATTTTATTAACTCATTTCAATTTATAATGATTGACAATTGTTAATAATTTTATACTAATTTTCTTAAAATATTTTTTAGTTAATGTCTTCATACAGATTTATAAATGTTATATCTGAGGTTTATTTATACATTAGAATTTATATATTTATGTATTTCATCCTTTTTTTCTTTGATTGGTTTCTTCAAACATCATAAAATTATCATCCACTACTAATCAGCAAGCTTTTTACTCATATTTACATTCACTTTGGTCTACGACCATATACCTCTTTAAATCTGTATTTGATTTACAGGCCGGCCATCTCTCCGTTTCTATTCCCTCTGTATTTAACTACTTGCTTACTGGGCACTTAAACCCCCCTTCTGACCAATTTTCAGCGCTGATGCACTTTGAATGACAATTGCGCAGTCATACAACACTGTACCCAAATTAAATTGTTTCACACAAATAGAGCTTTCTTTTGATGGTATTTAATCACCACTGGGGTTTTTAATTTTTGCTTACCAAAAAAAAAAAAAGAAGGAAAGTTTTGATTAAAATAAAAATCATGTTTCATAGTTTGTTATAAAATCTAGCAAGCAGGTAATTTTTCTCTTTCATTCATATGCGCTGATGAGGTGGCACTGATAGGCTGCACTGGTGGGCACAGATAAGGCGACACTGATGGGGACAGATATCGCGGCACTTATGGCCACTGATAAAATGGCAAGGATGGGCCCTGATAGGTGTTACCGATAGGTGAATGGTTCACTGAGGAGCTAAATTTACTAGTATTAGTGTTAAAATAGCTCATGCAGAATTTAATTCAGGAGCATGCAATTCACAAAAAAAGCACGTTAAATACCACTTGCATTGAATTTTTATTTTGAGGTATTGAGCATGTTTTCTGAACCTTAGTTTAATGCAAACTGGACCTCCAGGCTGCAGTGGGAAGTGAAACATTTACCAAATTCCCCCCCCCCCCCCCCACACACACACACACACACACAAATAGAGTCTTCTTTTGGTAGAATTTGATCACCTCTGATTTTATTTTTTGTGCAATAAACAAAAATAAGACCGACTAATTTGGTTTGCGCAAAACCAACAATTATCAACAATTTAAGGGATATTTTTAGGGCATTTTTATTTTGACTACTAATGGCAGTGATCAGCTATTTTTAGTGGGACTGCAACATTGTGGTGGACAAATTGGACACAAAGCGACAATTTTTGGGGACGAGTGACACCAATACTGTGATCAGTGCTAAAACAATGCACTGACACTGTATAAATGACACTGGCAGGGAAGGGGTTAACACCACTGGTGATCAATGGGTTAAGTGTGTGCCTGGGAGGTGCTTTCTAACTGGGATGGATACACTGGAGGAAAAGAGAGATTGTGTTTCAGCTTAGCTGAAACACAAGATCTCTCTATTGCTCCCTGATGGGCACACCGCTGCTCCGTCTATCCACAGAACGATTGGTGGGTCACAGTGGCCATCACAGCTGCCGAACCTCCAAATTGGCTCCTGCTGTGTCCAATCACCACGCACAAAAACAGGTACATGATTTTGTGCAGCCGGGTCACCCTGTCGCAGTATATATGCGGTGGGCAGTCCAGGAGCAGTTAATGTCTGTTTTTTGCTGTATTTCCCTTGCATTCATTATTTGTACACTAAATACTACTGCAACGTATAGTGAATACACATTTTTCAATACTGCATGTGATATTTGAATAAATCAGTCAAGTGATCCAAATATTGCATGCAATATTGTTTAGTGTATCGAGTTCTGATTTTCCCAAAAGTCTTTCAAGTCTTTAAGGCATCCTCTGCCACACAATTTTCATTTGTAGTGAAATGCTCTTAAAGGGTTAATCACTTCTAAAGGGATGCAGGCCCTACATATTTCCTCTTTAGAGCACTGCAAGTGCATAAGCGGATTAAGAATGTGTATCCAAAAGAATAAAAAAAGAACAAACGGCTTCTTCTTCAGAGCAGATACAGGTAGGAAAATTTGTTAAAGGATGAGTTCACAAAAAAAAAAAAGCACAGCTTTTTGCAGGTAAAGAACGTGCATTTAATAATTGTTTTACTAGGAGCCTGGAAAGCATCGCACCCGCGATAAACAGATTGCGTGTGTCATGCAAGATTCCTGCAAACTTGTCAGTGTAACAGGCAGATACATGCGGACATGAAGAGACAATGAATTACCTTGTGTGCCCTGGTAGTTCATGAAGAACTAGCGGCAGCCACAAAGGGTGTGAGTACTCGAAGTTTCCTATTCAAATTACTCTGTAAATGAATGATGCGGCCGGGTGGGCAGAGCCCCATACTGCCGCATTGGGGGGGAGCCCTGCAAAGCTGTTTTTTTTAAGTGACAGTGAGCAAGGGGAGAAGATCCCCTGCTTGCTGTCACTAGATGTCGTGGATTGGGGAGACGCTGCAGGAGTAGGTACATGTTACATGTTCCACCCTAAATATGGGTGTAACATGGTTCCCAAGGGTGAACATATCCTTTAAAATTCACGCAATATACATTGATTACCCAGAGGGGATTGCGTTTTTCACAACATAAATGGAGTTCCTCCTTGGCCCCATGTACACAGGGTGTTTGCCCAGCTTTCCTAAACACCTTTGCTCCAAAAAGCAGGGTTTTGGCAGAAAAAAAGGCTTGACCTGTGTAATAGTGTAGGTGCATTAATTAATTTCATTGGCTAGAATAATCATTTTTTCTGGCTATTGAAATGAATTAAACTTCAAGAGCTTAACGTGCCTAGGGTTAACGCACGTTTAAATGCATTTCCACATATCAATAATTTTTTCTGCCTCTAAATGCCTATGTGTGAATGGACACATGGGCCAACACGGTGGGCCATTTAGAGGCATAAAAAAAATGCAAGATACCCCTGAAAGCAGTGGCCCAGATTCAAGAAGCAATTGCGCCTGTGTAACCATAAGTTACACGGCGCAATTGCTTACTTGCTCCGGTGTAACGAGTGCTCCTGATTCAGGAACCTCGTTACACCGACTGCAGCCTAAAATCTGCGCGGCATAAGGCACTTATGCCTCGCAGATTTTAGGCTGCATTCTTGTGCTTGCCGCTAGGGGGCGCTCCCATTGTGATCAGCGTGTAGTATGCAAATTGCATATTACCAACTGATTCACAAACTTGTGCGGCCCCCGTGCAAGCCAGGTACGGAGTTTCCGTACGGCAACTTTAGCGCAAGGCTGCCCTTTCTAATAGTAGGGGCAGCCAATGCTAAAGTATAGCCGGCCTTCCCGCGCTGTGAAATTTGAATTTCACGGCGTTTGCGTAAGTGCTTCGTGAATGGCACTGGACGCCATTCACGTTCACTTTGAAGCAAATGACGTCCTTGCGGCGTTTCCCGACGGAGTATGCGCTGTATGCTCGGCGCGGGAGCGCGCCTAATTTAAATGATTCCCGCCCCCGGCGGGATCATTTAACTTGCGCGCGCTTACGCCGGGCAAATTTGCCGGCACGCCCTCGCAGTTCACGGAGCTACTGCTCCGTGAATCGAGGGCAGCGCAAAATATTTGCGGGGGCGCAGGGCAAAATCGTTGCCCTGCTCCCCCGCAAATATCGCGCAAGCTATGCTGAATCTGGGCCAGTGTTTTTAATGCTCAGTGTGCATGAGGCAATTTAAGTCATGTTCAGTATTCATTGCAGTGTGCTCATGATTATGATATTTTAGTTCACTTTCTGTCCTAGTGACAGTGAATGTAACCACCAATCTACCCTCTTGCTTTACCAACCCTTTTAAATGTAACCAATTGAGCCCTGGAAGGATTTGCCCCCTTAATGACCAGGCCATTTTTTGCGAAATGGCACTGCGTTACTTTAGCTGACAATTGCACGATCATGTAACGCTGTACCCAAATAAAATGTATGTCCCTTTTTCCACAGATATAGAACTTTCTTTTGGTGGTATTTGATCACCTCTACGGTTAAACTTTTTTTGCGCTATAAAACAAAAAAAAAAACAATTTTGGAAAAAAAAATCTGCTACATATTTTTGGTAAAAAAATATTAAGCGTATATTGATTGGTTTGTGCAAAAGTTTGTGCAAAAGTTATAGCGTCTACAAAATAGCGGTTACATTTATGGTATTTTTATTATTTATTTTATTTTTTTACTAGTAATGATGGCGATCAGTGATTTTTAGCAGGACTGCCACATTGCAGCAGGCAGATCGGACACCTAACTGACATTTTTGACACTTTTTTGGGGAACCAGTGATATTATTACAGTGATCAGTGCTAAAACAATGCACTGACATTTTACTAATGGCACTGGCAGGGAATGGGTTATAATCAGGGGCGATCAAGGGGTTAACTGTGTTTCTAACTATGTGGGGGATGGGCTGCCTTGGACGACACACCGATTTGTCTTCCTACATAGCAGAAAGAGGATCTGTGTGTGGTCCCGACAGAACGGAGCTCTGCCTTGTTTACTTTGGCAGATCCTCGTTCTGTCTCTGTGGGAAACAATCGCGGGAGGCCATCGGGTCTGCCGAACCCGCTGATTGGCTTCTCCGCTGTCCAATGCGCGTGCCCACAGGTCTCCGTGTATGAGCCCAACGTACACCTGCGGCAATTTGCGCAGCCGAGCAAACCTGCTGCAGTATAACTGTGGCTGCTGGTCAGCAAGCGGTTAAATACTGTAAAATATTTGTTCAACAGATGAAAAGAGAAGTTTGTAAGTCTTTTGGCTTTACCTTTATAAATATATTTTCTGTCACCATTCCACTTCTTCAACAAACTTAAGTAGCTAAATAGTACATGTAAATGAGAAATCAAGCACATTGAAGGAAAATATTTAAAGAATAAACACTTGATGAAAATTATGAAATGCTGCTTGCATACTTGATTGATTTAGCGCCAGCAGTCCAAATCACAATGCAAGTAGACAAGGATATGTGCTGAGAGCAATAGAACACAGTGGAGATGTTTCCCAGTGTTGCGTGACAGAAGACATGTCTGGCATCCTTTTACATTTGCAACATCCCTGCTTTTCCCTGCCAGCCAATCATGAGCAAGAACATCTTAGGGGACACCAAGTACAACTTTGTTTGATAAAACTCCATATGCAACGAAGCATGTGTCTGCCGACTTTATTAGGCAATTACAACATTTTAAAACTATCATTACCCACTCCACTACTAATTCCACTAGTGCTTTCACAGGACAGCACAGGAAAGGAAAAAGGGGAGATGGTACGTTTTTAAACTTGTTTGATTTTCCTGGCTCTCAGCTTTAGTGAGATTAGGGCCTGGTGAATTCTTCCTAAACTGTCGTTTTTTTTCATGAGAAAAAACGAAGTTTTTTTACAAGACACAAAACGACCGTGTGTACGCGGCATAAAATGCAAAATGCAGATTTAAAATGTATTAAAAGGAAGTAATCCGCTGAATAATTTTTTCTCGCCCACACTATGTGCCTTTTTCTCTCTCTTTCCTTCTTTCTCCTCTACCGCTCATTCTTTCTTTCCTTCTGTCTTATTTTCTATCCCTCAATCGCTCTCTTTTTTATCACAAAGGAGAAAAAAAATTTTTTGAGCTGATTTGTTAAAAAACTAAATAATGAAAGCGCCACATCCCTAATGAATATATAAATAGTATAGGAGGTTTGTTGGGACTTTTAAAGCACATAAACAACAAATGTACAAAAATACAAAATAGTTTCTTCAATGCAGATGGTCCCAAATGGTCACATATGCCCTTCCAGAAAAATAGAGTTTTATTCTTAAATACACAGGTTGGTATTATGATCAGTGCATTGGCTTCTTTCGTGCAAAGTCTGTGATGTATTTGTATATATTGTGTCTTTTGTTTTTGATTTAAGTATGTATTTTTCTATTGTAGTGATCAGTTCATGTACAGTGCCTGTTGTAAAAGATCTCCTGAAGAAGCCGTAGAAGGCGAAACATGTAGAGATAAATCAGGTGTGCACTCATTATTGGTATATTGTGCTGATCTAACTGTGATAATTTTATGAATTTTTATCAATACATTTTGTATTTTTGTACATATGTTTATGCGCTTTAAAAGTTCCAACAAACCTCCTATACTATTTATCTCTCTTTTTTATGTTCCCTCTTTCATTCTCCCTCATCCTTTATTTGTCTTGGGCCCCTTGGACTGTTCATCCGTTTTTCATCCATTCATTGACAGATGAAAAATGGACATCAATGCATTCCTATGAAACAACGGATGATCATCTATTTTCATCCGCTTCCGTCAACATCCGTTTTTTTGAACGGATGAAAGCCCTATTTTTTATCCGTTAAAAAAAAAACAGATTGGACGAAAAACATTCAGTTTTTGCATGTAAATATGACTCTGGCATTCAAGTGGTTAAGGACTCTAGCGGGCAAAACTAATGTAAACTTCATCTGTTTCTTCTTTGAAAAAAAGTGACTGAACTGATCAAACGAACGCATGTGTGAAAGGGGCCTTACACTCCATTTTCTTATTCAGTCATTTTTGGAGCCTGTTCACACCTGAGCGATTTTCTGCTTGAAGCTTGTATCTCTAAAACGCTCGATAAGCCAAATCCAATTAATTTCGATGGCCCCTGTTAGCATCTGAGCATTCTGTCACCTAAAGGGCCTGTCGCTTAAAAAAATAAATGAGCTTATTTTTGGCAGATTGGGCCCAATAGACTTCAATCGAAACATCTAAAAATGTGCGTTTTCTGCTCAAACAGCGTGTCTCCTCTGTAAGCTGTAAAAAAAGCTTGCAATGCGTTTCTAAAGAAGCTAAAATAAAAAGGCCTGAAAGTCGCTCTGCTCAGGTGTGACTGCAGCCTGAAGGGTTTTTATCACCACAATATAAAAACAAAAATAAAAAAAGCTGGAGGATTCCCAGATGCTTAATTTAATCCTATCTGTTTTGAAAAGTAATTTCAATGCTTTTATCAACATGAATAAAGCACTTTTACCCAAACACAAATGTAAGAGAGACAATATGCAACTGAAAAAAACTAAAACTTTTTAAAGATTTACTTAAAAGTAAATTTGATCGAGGACGAAGAACATCATACCGTTTTTTCCAGAAGGTCAGTGTGACAATATATTAGTATTATCAATCCATTTTAGATTAAGTACAATTACGTAGCAGTATCTATGAATAAAGCAACCTTTTTATCCAAGAAACTCATATTCAATAGATATTCCGAAGAGTGCTTCTAACAGCATAATCCATCCAAGTGCCTCTGAACTGGAAATTTTCCACCACAACAATTTCTCCTGTCATGAAATCGGTGACAGGTGAAAATTTCCATTGTCCTTTTAAGATGTACAAATCATATGTATTGGGTACAATCACTACTAGCATTGAAGTATAGTGTGGGCCTTCCGTTAGTCAATTGTTAGTGTTGTCAATCTATAATAAGGAAAGAAGACGGTATAAAGAAAGATGTCTCAGAATATAAATTTATATAAAAATACTATCTGGTTATGCGTGATTTGCAAACAATCCCATCATAAAAGAATAAGCTATAGAATTATAGGCTAAAATTATTTTGCTTTCCTTTTTTAAAGCGGTTGTAAACCGCATAAACATTGTTTTTTTTTTCAAACCTGCAAGGCTAAAAGGCATAATCAGCTATTATGCACCGCATACTGGCCGATTATGAAATACTTACCTCGGAACGAGGTGAATAACACCTACCTGGTCCATGCCGAGCGAGATGTCATCTTGCTCCGGCGTGTCTTCCGGGTATTGCCGCTCCAGCGCTGTGATTGGCGGGTGCGCGCGGGAGATTTAAATTCGGCAAGGTCCGGCGGCTGCCGGTCCTTTTGCCGTGGATTCCCCCCTGCGCATGCGCCGCTGCAATCAGTGGCGCATTGCGAGGGGAATATCTCCTAAACCGTACAGGTTTAGGAGATATTCTTTATACCTACAGGTAAGCCTTATTATAGGCTTACCTGTAGGTAAACGTGAAAAAAGTGGGTTTACAACCACTTTAAACAACAAAGCTGCCCCCCCCCCGCCATTAATATAGGTCTTTGGCATCAATGATTTTCTGTGTATAGAAGAAAATGTGCACAGTGATATACTATACAGTGATTATATACATCCAGTGTTATTTTAATAATATGTGAGGTAAAGAGAATAATGCTATGCATTTGTGAACTACAGTGTTTCCCCAAAAATAAGTCCTAGCCTGATTTTCGGGAGGGCTGCAATATAAGCCCTAGAAAAGTCCATGTAAAAATGTATAATCCATTTTGTAAAAATGTTATATAGTTGTTGTCCACCGTGTCTCCTTTTGTAACTTTATTGTTGAAACTACCTTATTTATAGCACTCAGGTGACCCACTGTAGATCTTCTCCTCTCATCCCCGCTGACATTAGCGGCCCCTCCCTCAGCAGTCTCCGGAGAGGGTCTGACAACAGCAGGCATCTCGCCCTTCCCTAAGCAGTCATTTCGGACCTTACCTCGGCAGAGCAGGGAAAAAGAGCATGCTGTCTTTTAGTATAGGCTCAAGTTTAAAGGGATTGCAAAAGTCTATTTTTTCCTATAAAAATAACAAACATGTTATACTTACCTGGATTTGCACAGAGCAGCCCCGATCCACGGAAGAGTCCCTCTTCCGTAATCCTGACCCTCCCCCTCCTGTTCAGTGCCCCACAGCAAGCAGCCGAGCCGAGTCCCATCTCCCTGTGTCCATTCAGGCATGGAGCCCTGACCAAGCCCCTCTCTCATCTGGGTACTGCAGGTGACTGCAGTACCCATTGTAACCAATCAAAATCTGTCATGCACTAGTCTAATTTTAGTCAAATTAATTCTGAATGGTTGATACCAAGACTTGCACCTAACCCATTGTTTGTGTTCGTTTTCCTAATAACTTAGACCCCTTTCACACTGACAGTGCCCACGGTTGGCGCTAAAGTGCCGCTCATTTTAGCTGCACTTTTGGGGCAGTTTTCGGGCCCTAGTGGCAGTTTTAACCCCCAAAGATGCAGGACTTTTGGTACAGCCTGAGTGTGAAAAGTCACACTGCAGTGAATGGGAGGCGGTTTTCAATCGCTTATCAGAGGCTATGTCTAGCGCTAAAGCGCCTTCTAAACCACCCCAGTGTAAAAGGGGTCTTAGTTATGCGATTTCCTCTTCCTCCCAAATGTTAAACTTGACATTTGATCAAAAGTGTATTTGTAAATATGGCCCATGCTTCCAAACTATTGTGTGCAATGACCAATAGCCAAATGCTGAATGCACTGCATTCTTGGCTCTGCCTTGGTGATCCCCCTCACCTATGAACACAGACAGCAATACCTTCAAGGTGACCATGTCATCACATGGCAGCTTTTGCCCAGCAGGCCACCTATAAGGCCTCACGCACACAGGGCATTTGCTTTGTTCCCCTGAACACCAGAATGCCTGCCAGGAGAAAAGAGTCTTAAAAAACATGTCTAAAGCGATGAACTGCACGCGTGTTTATGTGTGTGTTTGAGCAATAATGTATTCAAATGATCAGAATAATTGTTAAGCTCAGTGTGCATAAGAAAATAAAAAACTGTGCCACCTCTATAAGCCAGCTGTGAAACTGGAAAAAGGGACAATAATCAATATGAATATAAATAAAAATAAAAATGAAAAATTAGTCCAAATAAATGTCCTAATATGCATGAGACAAAATATGCAGCAGGAATCTTTCAGCTGGAATCTGATGACACCGCAGTAAAGGGTATAACTAATCAGTGAGACCACCACCACATAGATAGCCCCTTACCAGATTGCTAAGAGGGAATAGCCTTGAGCAAGATACACCGCTCTGTATTGAGACCAAATCCAAGGGAATCCTGATCAGATCATCCAAGGGAGAAAAGCCAGCTATCCAGGAAATCCTCCACTCATCCAATCCTCCACAAAGGAAGTAGCAGCCCTTCCACTCAGAAATCACGTAGGCCCCCAGAATAGAAACAGACTATAGTGCGATACCGTTTGGGGGTGTTTATTTTAGTATAAAAAATTGTACTTACAATTTACATAAAATCGCAAAGCATAAAAACATGTGTCGGCCGGCAACGAGAGCCCTTCCTCATTCAAATTGAGCGTGGTAGCGTCACTGAGTGCACGTCACAGACGCGTTTCGTCATAGGTTGACGTTATCAATGGGGATCAGTGTGCATAAGGCCCAAAGAAAATATAAATACACTTATCGTTCCAGTGACCTATGTAGTAGAAAACCTCCGCTTCTTTGCTCCCCAGCGCTGCAAGTATTCTATGTTAAGTGTGTAAATTACTTGTTCTGCTGACAGTCGTTGTAGTTCCTCCCCTGTGCTCGTACAGGACATATGAGCCATCAGGAGAACCCAAAACAGCAGGCGGGAGTATGAAGTATTTGACTCATACTCATATTATTGTATACTTGCAGTGGCTGGGAAGAGGAGATATGACCACTTTTCAGTACAAAGTCATGCATTAGTATATTAATACTTATTTTACTTGTGAGTTACCCAGTGGTAACTGGGTCACTTTAACTGGAAAAACAAAGCTTGGTCCGATAATCAATCCCGTGTTCAACTGCGATACTATTATGGCAGGCTCAGGGCTTGCTGTATTGCCTTTGAAATTAAACAATTGCAAAAGGGAGCTAGAATGCTTTACAAACCTTGGCAAGTTGCATTGTGCACTGCTACCTACATGGAGTTACTGCCATAGAGTCGGCAGCTGTTATTAGGTACAAAGCAGAAACTAGGTACCAAGATTATATTATGAGGCTAAAGTCATAAAGAAGAACTCATTGGAGTTGATTTACTAAAACCGGAGAGTGCAAAATCTGGTGCAGCACTGCATAGAAACCAATCAGCTTCCGGGTTTTTTGTCAAAGCTTAATTGAACAAGCTGAAGTTACAAGCCGATTGGCTATTATGCACAGCTTCACCAAGTTTGCACTCTTTAGTTTTAGTAAATCAACCCCATTTGTCAACAAAAGTCATAGTTGGCCATAGACAAATAATTTGAATATACTGTATTTGCTGGCGTATAAGACTACCTTTTACACTTAAAAAAAATGGCCAAAAGGCAGGGGTCGTCTTATACGCCAGGTCAGCTGCTTGGATGCCTGCTGGATGTGCAGTAATACTGTATGTAGCTTTGGCTATATACATTATATACCGCTTAGCCAATCCCAGCGAGTGATGTATTCAAATGAATACAGAACCTGCTCGGATTGGAGTAACAATCTCTGCCAATCCGAGCAGGCTACATACAGTAGCCTGCTCAGATTTGCTTTGAGAGTCAGAGGAGTGGGCTGATGATGTTACAGCCTCTGCCAATCCAAGCAGGCTTTGTATTTATTAATAGAATACATCGCTCGCCGTGATTGGCTCCAGCTCCAGCAAGAAGGAAGAAGAATATGGCTCTAGAAGGAAGAAATATGAAGTGTCGGAAGCCTTGGAAGCCTTGGTCATCTTATACGGTGAGTACAGGCAAAAAATCTTTAACAAAAATGTAAAATTAGGGGGTCGTCTTATACGCCCGGTCGCCTTATACACCGGCAAATACGGTACCTTTCCTCCAAAAGACAAGAAAAAAAATGCTGTGGTATGCTATATAAGCCCCATGAAACAAGCCACTCACTCATTATGGCTTCATTATGTTGGACCTACTGTACCGCTTTAAATAAAAAAACAAATATCCAGTAAGGGCCATTGCAAAATTATTTAATTTAATTAGATTAAACAGATGGTGCTACGAAGCTATTAGCAAATTATATATATATATATATATATATATATATATATATATATATATATATATATATATATATATATATATATATATATATATCTTTTAACAACATAGCCACAATACAATATGGTAATGATATGTTCTGAAATGTTTCTGCAACCATGACTTAACAAATCAAATCTTTTTTCCTCTCATCTTTCCCTACTCTGTCCTACTTTTCAGCGATAAATAATTCAGATATTAAATATTCTATAAAGTGATTGTGACCTCTGGTAAAATTCAGATGCCTGCCTTGATTCTACTTTGCTGCAAGTCATCACATTCAGTTAATAATACTATCCTCCATGCATTATTTCCAAGAGACCGTGCTTGAGACCAAGTAAAGTTAATTTCCAATATTCTTTTCACCCAAGCCATTAGAAAGTCTGTATTATTTAACACATCATATTCTAGGCTAAGTAGGCTTATTTCAGTTGAATTCATAAACAGTTGCCCATTTCATTTCCTCTGCAGCTGAAGTGATATGATCAGATTGTTCTTCCACAATCCATAATGCTTACAGTTACTGTATGCTATTGTGCCATATGGCTTCCATGAGTACCAGCTAGTTCCCAATCCTGAGATAAGAAGGCGGCAAACTAGCCACAATGAAGACACTTTGAGCCCAGGTTCACACTGGGTACGATTTGCTTCGATTTGAGATGCGATGTCACTTGTGAAATCGCATCTCAAATCGGCGGCATTTGCCGGCAATTGTCGGCAATGACACTGTCCTAAACGGTGCGACGCCGCATTTGCGGCGCTGCACCAATTTCAAAAAGTAGTTCCTGTACTACTTTTTGCGATTTAGGGCCGCAATTTTACATAGACATCTGTGCAGAAACCTGCACAGATGTCTCTTAAATCGCGGCCGAAATCGGGACTGCCAGCGGGAGTGAAATCGTGCGAGTTCAGCTGAACTCGCACGGCTTCACTCCCGCAGCCCAATGTGAACCAGGGCTCAATATAAAAAAAAAAATAATTTACCTGGCCTTAGCAAGGTCCACCAATTAACCATAGCAACACACACACTCACAAATTACAGCCAAACCGCAGCTCATACTATAAACAGTTACAGCATGATTGTTCTTTCCTACGGGATAAATGTTTTAGATAAATAATAGTTCATCATTGTAAGCATCCTTGCCAGTGTTAAATGGTCTGCCTCATTCTTGTAACGGATACAGGATTGTCGTTTTGGGAAAAAAGTAAACTAATGCAGCCCTCACATCTGGTAAGCAGAACTATAATAAATGTTTGCTTTCGGGTTTAGTACCACTTCAAACCCTTTCCATGACAACCTTCTGAGGTCCCAGCATGAGTGAAAACTCCTTGTTTTAACACCTTTGAGCGGCTTGTTTTAAAGGACGTCATATGACGTCCAGTCAGAACATTGAAACGCATGCCTGGCTGTCATTTTGCTATATGCAGGGTGGGGGTTTCATTGTTCTGACTGGACATCATATGACGTCCTTCAGAACAAGTCTATGATGTAGGCTCTTTACTACATGATCAGTCACATGATCATGTCCAATCACAGCTGATCACAGTGTAAATAGGAAGTACTGGTTATGGGCATTCCTATACTCACGCTGACAGCAGCGGAAAATCAGCGACTTTCCTGAGGGGGGATCTGCACTGATAATAAATGCATTGATTATCAGTGCAGTCCCATCAGAGATGCCCACCATAGCCCATCAGTGATGCCAATCAGTGCCCATTCAGCAATGCCACCTATTAGTGCTGTCTATCAGTGCTGCCCATCAGTGCCACCTGTGCCCATCAGTGCTGCCTACTGTATCAGTGCTGCATTATAGTGCCACCTCATCAGTACCACCGCATCAGTTCCAGACAGTGCAGCCTCATCAGTAAAAAGAGACAAGTTACTTATTTACAAAATTTTGTAACAAAAACAAAGAAAAAAGCACAACAAACTCAGTAGTGATTAAATATCACCAAAAGAAAGCTCTATCACCAAAAAATATAAACATTTCTGTTTAGGTACAGCATTGCATGACCGCGAAATTGTCATTCAAAGCGCAACAGCGCTGAAAGCGGAAAATTGGCCTTGGCAGGAAGGGGGTGCAAGTGCCCAGTATTGAAGTGGTTAAAGATTAGTGTGAACTCAAGCCCAATATTTAAAGTGGTTCTAAAGTCAAACATGTTTTTACCAAAACAACTTGTTGACCGCATTCGGCACTTGTACTGCGGCAGGTCAGCTCTATTGCTACGTACCTGTCCATCATTTCGTGCAATAGACACTAGGGGGCACGTGCGTGCTGCCAGAGGCGCAATCGCACGCTGATTGGACACAGGGAATCACTCACAATTATTTCCCAGAGAGACAGAAACAATGCAGATCTCCATTCTGACAGGGGAGAAGATAGAGATCGGTATTCCTGCTAAGCACCAGCTAGGCACACATTTAACCTATTGATCACCCCTGATGTTAACCCCTTCCCTGCCAGTGTCATTAGTACAGTAACAGTGCATATTTTTTGCACTGTAACAACGTCACTGGTTCTCAAAAATGTGTCAAAAGTGTCAGTTAGGGGTTCAATTGATCCGCCGCAATGTCAAAGTTCCACTGAAAATCGTTGATCGCCGTCATTACTAGTAAAAAAAAAAAAGTAAAATGCCATCAAAATATCCTATAGTTTGTAGAAGCGATAACGTTTGCGCAAACCAATCAATATATATGCTTATTGTAAAAAAAAATTCTTACCAAAAATATGTAGCAGAATACATATTGGCCTAAATTGATGAAGAAATCAGATTTTTTACATTTTTTTTATTGGATGTATTTTATAGCAGAAATTAAAAAATATTGTTCTTTTTTCAAAAGTGTCGCTCTTTTTTTTAACATAGTGCAAAAAAAAATTTAAACCGCAGCGGTGATCAAATACCACCAAAAGAAAGCTCTATTTGTGGGGAAAAAATTATTTCTTTGGGTACATCGTCACACAGCTGCACAATTGTCAGTTAACCGCTAAAGGACCATGCCACTTTTTGCGATTTGGCACTGCGTCACTTTAACTGACAATTGCGCAGCTGTGCGACGTGGCTCCCAAACAAAATTGGCGTCCTTTTTTCCCACAAATAGAGCTTCCTTTTGGTGGTATTTGATCACCTCTGCAGTTTTTATTATTTGCGCTATAAACAAAAATAGAGTGACAATTTTGAAAAAAATGCAATATTTTTTACTTTTTGCCATAATAAATATCACCAAAATAACCCTCAGTTTAGGTCGAAACTTATTCTTTTTTGTATCCCTCAGTTTAGGCCGAAACTTATTATTTTTTGGTAAAAAAAAAAAAATCGCAATAAGCATTAATTGATTGGTTTGCGCAAAATTTATAGCATCTACCAAATAGGGGATAGTTTTATTGCATTTTTATTAATCATTTTTTTTCTAGTAATGGCGGCGATCAGCAATTTTTATCATGACTGACATTATGGCGGACACATCGGGCACTATTTTGGGATCATTGTTATTTTTACAGCGAACAGTTCTATAAAAATGCACTGGTTACTGTAAAAAATTACACTGGCAGTGAAGGGGGTTAACCAGGAGTGGGCGTTGTAGGGGTTAAGTGTGACCTAAGGGAGTGATTCTTATTGTGGCGTGTGACGTCACTGATTGTTGTTCCCTATGACGGGGAACAGACGATTAGTGACAGGCTCACTGGGAGAGGTTTGTTTTCACTTACGTCTCCCAGTTTTTCCTCTCTGTGACCCGATTGTGGGACACCAGCAGCGATCGGGTTCCACTATTCGCGTGGGAATGGTCACGGAGAAGAGGCCTGGGTTGTGAGTGCGCCGCCAGCGGCGCACTCGCGACCCATGGCTGGGATCTTAAAGGGGACGTACATGTACGCCCTTGTGCCCAGCCGTGCCATTTTGCCGACGTATAACGTCGTGCGGCGGTCCTCAAGCGGTTAAACGAATGCAGTGCAGTATCACAAAAAATGGCCTGGTCATTAAGACCCCTTTCACTCTGGGGCGGTTTGCAAGCGCTATTGCGCTAAAAATAGCGCCTGCAAACCGACCTGAAACAGCGGCTGCTGTTTCTCCAGTGTGAAAGCCTGAGGGCTGTCACACTGGAGCGGTGTGCTAGCAGGATGAAAAAAAAAAGTCCTGCTAGCCGAATCTTTAGAGCGGTGAAGGAGCGGTGTGTATATTGCTCCTGTCCATTGAAATCAATGGGACACCGCGGCTATACCGCCGGCAATGCACCTCTGCAGAGGCACATTGCCGGTGGTTTTAACCCTTTCTCGGCCGCTAGCTGGGGGTAGTGGCCCTTCTAGTGGCCGAATAGTGCTGCAAAATTAGCGGTAAAGCACCGCTAAAAATATTGGCGCTTTACCGCCACTGCACCTTCCACCCCAGTGTGAAAGGGGCCTAAGGGAGTAAAGAGTTCTGGGGTGAAGTGGTTAATGCATTCCTTGAAAATAGAAAACAATTCCTTCTATATCCTAAAACAGAGCTTTAATGCAACTTTGCTGTGAAAAAAGATTATTAAAAAATCGAATCTTGATAATAAAGGCAGTATATACCTTTGTCAGTGCCCATGCCCGTAAACCGTGATTTGTTCGCTCCTTGTTTAACACAATTGAAGGCAATATGCCAATCATTGTAACATATAGCTAGAAACCAATGATCAGAACTTGTTCTTGCCTTTAAAATAATTATGACTAACTTGTGTGCTAACTGCATTCCTGCACATTGTTGCACTTTGCATTGGCCATTTCAGGAAACCTATGGGAGAGATTTACTAAAGCTGGTGCACACATCAGGCTTAATTCACCAATGAATATCTCATGAGATTGAATCACATGACACATGTTTTCCAATTATCTCATGAGATGCTAAAAATGTCAGTTCACTATCACTGTACGAGTTATTTACCCACAAATCAAAAACACCAGGTAAATGCCTATCTACCACCCACTAAACCTAAAGCATTCTAAGGGCTTTAAAAAATTAATTAATTAATTAACATATTTATACAGGTTTGCCGTGGGAAAGAAGTGGGTTTGCACAAAAATACTTCCAACGTAAATGTAAAGTCATTGCATTAGAAAGAAGATGACAGCCGACTCTCTAAGAAGGCTAAAGAAGCAAATAAAAATAAAAAAACAGCAGTGAAATCATCTAAAAATCAAAACCATGTCTCATACCATGATAATGAAAAAAGCTCCTGGCAGAGATTTACCACATTAAAGAACTTTCATACTGAAGTATATATTGACGTTTTTCTGATCTTGCTAACAATATAAAAGTCTATTCAAACAAGTGCTTTGAACACTGAAGATCAAAACAGACCTGTGGCTTTTCAGTATGTTTCTGGTATTGGCTAGTATCCTTCCAAGGTTGCCTTCCACTTTCCTATATGTAAATGAGGTGTAAACAAAAGCACTTCACATGAGAAGAAGCAGCTGGTGGTAAAAGATATTTTGTATAACAGAACTATTTTATAAATGTAATGATCATATGGTCAATAAATGCCATTACTGATCAGAGGCACTGTTAATGGTGCTTTTATACAGAGATGGCTATGGAGAATATCAAACCGCTAAGCTCCCTTTTCCTATATATCTCTTTTGTTTAAGCAGTAAAACAGCACATTTAATGAGCATTGCAAACAGGGTATATACATTTATAATACACAAGAATTTTATAAAGTATTGGAGTACCTGGGGGAGTCTATACTGGGTATCTGGGAGTGCATTGCAGAAGCGACGGTATATGACTAGTATTATGTTGCTCCACTTTTGTTTGGCAGTTCAGTGCCAAGGGGAGAATTCTCTTCAGCTCTAGTCACACCATATGATGGAGGGAAGGACTTTTTTCTCACTCTAAACTGCCGCTTCATCCGGTAAGTAGATCGACATTAAAGAAGAGTTTGTGCTGGGAGATTAGGTTTGGGGGAAGGGGTGTACTGGGGGACGCCTGTACCGGTGGACGGATTAGGCTGGAAGGGGGATCTGTATTGGGAAATCTGTATCTGTTAGGATGGGGAAGGATGACTGTATTGGGGGGGGGTTAGGCTTGAAGGAGAGTGTGTATACTAGGGGGTCTGTACTGAGGGTTTAGGCTGGGAGAGGGGACTGTTCTTTGGAGGGTCTGTACAGGAGGGGAGGGTTTACTAAAGGATTGGAATGGGAGGGGGGTCTGTACTAAAGGGTTAGGCTGGGGTCTGGGGAGGGTTAGAAAATAATCAGCTCCGGACGCCAGATATGCTGGGTATGCCACCGAGTAATATGCACACGCTCAAAATCATAAACCTGCAATGGCAATATTTACAGCATTCTCTGGGTCCAGACACATTTGACAGCACACCAAAAATGCAACACGACTTTATTTTTCACTTTACTGTGCATCTCTGTAGTGGCATAGACATGGGTAAACTGAACAGCCCGGTTTTTTTGTTTTGTTTTTACTGCAAGTCCAAAGGAAGCACAGGGTGACGTAAAGGTGGTCTGAAATGAGATACACCTTGAAAAAATGTACAAGTGACAGCGCATGCGCGGGGTCTAGCTGCACGGTAATGCGGCACTAGAGCTCCGCTCCGTGGGGTGGATGGATCGCGGGTGACATCAATTTTTAATCACCGCACATCGCCGGGAGCTGCAGGATATAATCCCTGGAGGTGAGGAGAAGCCTCTCATACCAAAATGGTACTCGGGGGAGCGAGAAATAAAGCAAAAACTAATCCTGTCAGCGCAGCACAGCAGCCAAAGGGCTCATTGAAAAAGGCGCCATTCACCTCAGGTACCTCAGGGACAAGCGCTGCAGGGAACAGCAAACAGCGCTTGTCACAAGGGAAAAAGGCATCAGCATCCTTCAGTGTCCTGAGCACTGATAGTGAAGAAGAAAATATGTCTTCATTAGCGCAATTACCCACAATTAATGACACTGTTCCCTCAGAGATCCTGAAACAATTTGAGAGAATGCTCAATAAGGCACTGCAACGCACCTCAGAGCAGATTACCACAAACCTGACTAAGGAAATTAGAGACCTAGGTAGCCGCACTGAAACTCTGGAGGCAAAAATGGATGAAATAGAAGTATACACACAGGATTGTCAGTCAGAAATAGATATGTTGAAGGAAGAAAACATGGAACTTAATAGTAAATTGGAAGATTTTGAAAATCGCGCCAGAAGGTCGAATTTAAGGTTTAGGGGTCTTCCAGAGTCAGTTCTTGACCTCTCAGGTACCATCATGGCGTTATGTCAGGAATTAGTACCAGGACTTGATGTACAGAGACTGGAATTTGATAGGATTCACAGAGCATTAGCCCCTAAAAAATCGGATGGCCCCCCTAGGGACATAATAGCTAAATTCCATTATTACAGGTCAAAGGAGCAGGTTATGGAAGCAGCAAGGGCAAAAGGTAACCTCTCATTTCAAGGTCATACTTTTCAAATATTTGCAGACTTATCGCAACTGACTATCACCAAAAGGCGCGCGATGAAACCACTTTTAATGGAACTGCAACAACGCAACATCAAATACCAATGGGGGTTCCCCTTTTCATTAAGATTTACGTTTCAGGGTACTAAAATAGTGTGTAGAACGCCCGACCAACTACATCAAGCCTTAATCGATCTAAAGATCATTGACAGCAGTAATACACACAGCTCCTCACGCAGACGCACAGCATCAGCATCATCCCGTAATGGTACCACTTCACTTGAGAAGAATAATGGCATACATCATACAAACAAGCGCGGACGGTATGTACCTCAGCCCCAAGATCAGGAGGATACTATGGATTGAACACTCTCTGGATGACTTTACCTTTATGCTTAATTTCTCTTATGCTCATAAGACTGCTTAGTGTGATGAAGAGAAGACAAACAGAATATACAATAAGATAATTTTTAGTTTTATTGGTTTTTTTTTTCATTTTTTCATTTTTTCATTTTTATTTAAATTTTTCTTAAATGTCTCTTCTTTAGTCGATTCCACTTTTTCTCTTTTGCTCTAATTGAATCTTTATTTCTATTTTTACCATCCTTTGAGGATCAAATGATCCACTCCTCCTTCCTCTATTTTTGCTCCACAGTTCTAGTCGGTTGCTTTGCTGATTGTTTTGGATTTTTTATTTTTTATTTTCTCTTTTTCCATTGTAATCTTTTATTACACAACATTCCTATATAATACTTCCTCCTGTATTGTGCTCCTTTTCCTCCCTCATGCCAATTGGCGGGGCAGGCGGAGGAGTGAGGCGTAGCAGCCAGATGTGCCAGCAGTAAGATACTCTATACGTCTGAGGGCAGCTACTGTTTCTTATCCTTTAAGACACGTTCATACTGTTCCCTCTCATGTTTTAATAGCACGTTTTGCTCCTAATTGAGTGACAGTTCCAGAAATATAGAATCCGTTAGGATTAATTATATGTTGTATAGATGCATTATTTGTTATATGGTTGAGTCGAAAGTTCTGCTCCCACATGTACTATAGAACAATATAATAGATCCTGAGTGGGTATATTACACAGATATATTTGACCCTTTTATGTGTATAGCACTCAGGATGACTTCTTCCTTTTTTTTTCTTTTTTCTACTTCCTTTTTCATCTTCCATGTGTGTATTCCCTTAGTTAGTTTCGCAAAGGATATTTTGACTCAGCATACACTTTTCACCCACTTCTTAGATACAGGGTCCTTAGTTGTGTCTCATTTGTCATAGCAATAAGGCTAGACCAGGTATTAACATTCTTTGTAGGTGAACACTTCTACATACACTCGACGGTCTTCCACCTCACGGAAACCACTTGTGCTCCTTAAATGATCCTCTCGGTTCCACGCATTACTTTGCGGGGAATTGATGGGATCCCCTTTTCCCCTGGCAGGGGCAGTTTCGCCCTGTCACGGGTAAACAAGATGGACATTATTGATCTGATGTTGGATATATATTTTTTAACTTTTTTTGTGTTTTCTTCCCCTTTCAAGGTTAACTACCCTACTGTCTTCTTTCCTTTTTTCATCCCTAAGTCTGCAGGGATTGGGTCGGTCAGTTGTACTTTGGTTTGCAATGGTAAGGTGAGCAATGAGGTAAAGCTATCATGGCACCACTAAACGTACTATCATTGAATGTACAGGGCTTAAATGTACCACAAAAAAGAACTAAGGCATTTAGATCGTTCCAGGCTAAAAAAGCGCATATAGTTTGTTTGCAAGAGACCCACTTCACTACAAGCACAACTCCTAAATATTTTAATCCCTCATACCCTCAGGTCTATACTGCCTCAGCCTCAGTTAAAAAACGGGGCACGCTAATTGGATTTCATCGTACCACTCCTTTCACTCTACGAGCCGAAATAAAAGACCCGCAGGGTAGATACCTCATATTAATGGGACAGGTACTCGACACGGAAGTTACAATAGTTTCCTATTATGCCCCAAATCTTAACCCAGTACCATTTTTATCACATCTATTTCAAACGATTAACGCACACAAAAGGGGGACTCTTATCATTTGTGGGGACTCTAATCAAGTCCTTCTTCCATTTCTGGATAAGTCTCCCTATGTTCCACCTAAACGTAAGGATACAGGCTCCCTTTCCGCTTTATTGGCTAAAAACAACTTAGTGGATACTTGGAGAGAACATAATCCCACTAAAAGAAATTATACACACTTTTCTCACCCACATCAATCATTTAGTAGAATTGACCACATATTTGTGACAATTGGAATGGCTCCAGAAATATTAGGCTCCAGTATAGTGCCCATCCCTTGGTCGGATCATGACGCGGTATTTACTACAATAGCGTCTACTATTCCGAAGAATCGTGATCCTACATGGTACTTACCTGAAATAATCCTAAAACACCCTGCTCATTGCCCAGTGATTAAACAGGCACTGAAAGAATATCTTGATATCAATTCTAGCCCAGATATATCTCCGATTACCCTATGGGAAGCTCACAAGCCGGTTCTCAGAGGAGTATTCCAACGACAAATAGGAATCCTAAAAAGAGAAAGGATTTTGATGGCAAATAAACTAGAAGCGGAATATAATGCAGCATTTCAGGCCCTTCAAATTCACCACTCTCATGCTAATCGATCGCGACTAGATAAAGCGCGCGTGGAGTACGATCTGTTCTTAACTGACGCAGCAATTAGGACTCTCAATAGATCAAGACATAATTTCTATAAACATGCTAACAAGCCAGGAGCATATTTAGCCAAAGCCCTTAATAAACTTGATAAAAATTATAAACCCATAAAATTAAAAATAGCTAATCAAATGTATTCCAGTAATCCTCTTAAGATTGTACAAAAATTTAGGTCGCACTTAAAATCCCTTTACACGGAATCCACAGAATTTAATACTTCGGAAGCAAACACCTTTTTTGCTCATGTAGACCTTCCGCAATTAAGTCAAGTACAGAAATTACAATTGGAAGAACCTATTACGACAGATGAGGTTGCATTGGCCATTCATGAACTGAAGCTCAATAAAAGACCGGGGCCTGATGGGTTCTCGGCGAACTATCTTAAAACCTTTTCTGACTTATTATCACCTAGATTAGCTGAGGCTTTCAATAACTTGTTAGAACAGAAAACATTTAGACCTGAATCTTTGTTAGCAACGGTCTGCATGATTCCTAAACCGCATTCAGATGACACGCTTTGTATAAATTATAGGCCCATATCTATGCTCAACGTGGACATTAAATTATTAGGTAAAATTTTGGCTACTCGTTTAAACGGTTTTATAGGTAATCTCATAAATCGTGATCAGGTCGGCTTTATGCCCTCAAGACAAGCAGGTGATAATGTCCGCAGAGCGTGTCTTTTAGCGCACATAGCTAAAAAAAGGAGAATACCGGCATGTTTTCTTTCTTTGGATATCAGACAGGCGTTTGACTCTGTGTCCTGGACATACTTAGAGTTTACGCTAAAGAAATGGGGCTTTGGTCCTAACTATATTAATTGGATTTTGGCTTTATATAATAATCCGAGAGCGTATGTTAAGTATGCGGGGTACAGGTCTGACGTGTTTGAGGTCAGAAGAGGAACGCGTCAAGGTTGCCCACTATCCCCGTTATTGTTTGCCCTTCTTATAGAGCCACTTGCACAAAAAATTAGATCGGACCCTACTATATTAGGCATAGAGTTAGGGGGATACAAACACAAACTATGCATGTTTGCAGACGACATACTTCTATTTCTTTCATCACCTCAAGTCACTGGTCCGAATCTTATCCCAATACTAACTAAATTCGCATCGTTTTCAGGTCTGGCCATTAACCCTAAGAAATGCGTAGCTCTAAATATATCTCTTTCAGCCATGGAATTAAGTGCAGCAAAAGTAGGTCTACCGTTTCTTTGGTCTGAAAAAAGTATCCCTTATTTAGGAACACAAGTTACAGCAAATGTAGCTGACTTGTTCACTTATAACTATCCTCCACTCCTGAAACAAGTAACGAAATTGATTGGATTTTGGTCCCAGCTCCCATTATCCTGGATGGGTAAGATTAATGCTATCAAGATGACGATATTGCCAAAATTTTTATATCTTTTCAGAGTGCTTCCGTGTCCGATACCGGCTTATTTTTTGAGGGCATTACAAAAAAGAATATCAACCTTTATATGGGGTACATCTAGACCCAGATTAAAAATGCAAATCTTGTATCTCCCTAGAACACGGGGAGGGCTAGGGGTACCAAATTTTACGAATTATTACAGGGCAGCGCAAATATCCACCCTGGCTAAGTACCACGCTAAAAAGGAAACACCACTATGGGTGGCTATCGAAGCAACTGAATGTGATCCCATTCCTATAGCGAATTTGTTATGGATTCCTCCCAGATTACGTAGGAAAATTGATAATCCCATTATTAGACACTCTCTAGCAATATGGGATAATTATAAATCTAAATATTCCTTGGTGTCCCCTCATAACCCGCTGTTATCCTTTTACAAAAACCCAACATTCTATCCGGCATGGATCTATCCTAATACATTTAAGGCATGGGTTAGAAAGGACTGTATTTATATTTATAATTTTTTGGACTCTTCGGGTGTTATGTCATTCCCTGCAATTTGTAAAAAATATGATATCCCTTCATCTGAATTATTTAGATACCTTCAAATTAAAAATTTTGTTGAAACCCAGGTAACTTCCATGACGCAGACTAGTCAAAAAACCCCCTTCGAATACATTTGTAAAGATAATCCGCATATCAGAGGGGTGATTTCGACAATATACATACAGTCACTATCCATTGATACCTATACAAAATTACCTTATGCACTGAAATGGGAGGTCGATTTGGGTAAGGAACTAAGTACTTCGGAATGGTGCCAAATATGGCGGAATACTAAGTCGGCCTCCTTGAATGTTTTAGCGCAGGAAACGAACTATAAGGTGATATCTAGATGGTACCTGGTACCGAACAGAATTGCTAAATTTGCCTTAGATTATGATGGTCATTGTTTTCGGGATTGTAATTCTGAGGGTACATACTTTCATATTTGGTGGACGTGTCCGATAATAAAGAAATTTTGGGCAAAAATTTTTAAGATAGTGAACGCGCTAACTGACTCGAACATACCCCCAGAACCCAAAATGGCACTATTAAATCTAAAGCCCGACTTCTTAACACACGCACAATTTAGACTACTGATACATCTTTTTACGGCAGCTAAGCAGACCATAGCGAAAGCCTGGAAGACATCACGTATCTCAACGACTGAAACGATGAGCAGAATGAATGTTGCCATGACACATGCTAAAATGGATGCGTTAGAGACAGATACGCTCACCAAATTTGAATTGCTATGGGCTCCATGGATACATTATGTATTTCCAGATCATTTTAATGAACATGTATTACTGCCATGGTAGCTTTCCTTCATAATCATAACAGCTGTAAGTTTCCACTCTGGTATAGAATAAAGGCCCATCCCTGCAGACTTTCTTTCCTGTCCCCTTCCCAACTTCTTATTCCCCTCCTTTATTTTTTCTTCTTGTTACTCCTTTTTCGGTCTGATTATTATAAGGTGGTCCAACTATGGACTTACCATTGGCTTTGAGAAGGCTAGGAATTCTAGACTTTGTTTACAGATAGTTGATATTGTTATCTTAAATAAGGCAGTATTTTTTTTTATATAATTTACTCATCAGTCAATGTTACAGCTAATATATAATTGATACGTTGCTGTATTAGTTGCTGAAACTGTTTCAAATTATTAATGAAATGTGACTTGTTATTAGTTGTTTATTGTAACGCATCTGGAGATGATTATAAGTGTTAGTTTTGCGACATACTAGCCATCATTATACTGTAACACATGTATACTTCATGTTTAATTTACTTTAAGCCTAATAAAGATAAATTTGACACGGAAAAAATGTACAAGTATTACCCATGTCTCAGAGAGGCAATGTCCTTGTCGATTCATGTAATGAAATTTTGAAATTTGAAGGGATTTTAGGTCTAGGATAGGATAAATACCTCCATTGGGTTTTTCTACCATGAACAGGTTTTGAAAGAAACCTTTGGACTTGTCCTATAGCAGTACTGGAACTATTTATTGGGAGGAGAGACAGTTCAGGGTGATTTGCAAATCGAACTGTTCTTTGGCAGAATTTGGTTGGTTTGAATGAAGAAAACAATGATGGGGTAAAGTTTGGAACACTATGTTGTACCCCTTTGAATCCACATAATGAACCCGCAGTTCTGGGACATACAGTATGTGACCCAGAGATAAACAAACTACGGTCTTGGAATACAGTACGCAGTGGATGTTTATTGCCCTAGTCCAATTAGCTGCAGTTTGCCAGACATAAATTGCATTAATAGTTGGTTGCAGAGCTGGGCCTGTGAGAGTAAAGAGAATCTTTGGGTGCGTTTCAAACTTTATATCAAAAGAATCCTTAAAAGGAGGAACATCTTCAATTGGTACAGTAAGTTCTTGAATACAGAGATGGCAGGGTTTACTACTGGAACAGGCCACTTTTTTGTGTACTCTTTTCACACTGGAAAAAGCTCAGCAATGATTTTCTGGATTTACCCAATTGTCATAGATTTCCCTTTTTTTTATCAAGAACAGGGAATATCTTTGTTTTTTGTATCCAGAGGAGAATCAAGTGCAACAATGCTGAGGCTGTTGCACACAGCACGGGGGAAGAGCAGCATATGTAGACCATATACACTGCTGCATGTCCTGGGTGTTCATCATCTTATGCCTAGCAGTCCACCTTGACTTCTGTATGCTGTCAACCAAGTTTTTACATGTAAGTGTGCCATATTTAATAAACATAATTCATAATAAACCGAATCCATCCCTGTGCTGTCAAAGGATCTGCAGGAGTTATTTGGACCCTGGTTTCTTTCCCTTATCTCCAGCTTCCATTTGGGAAGTTTTATACGTGGACTATGGAAGTTGCTCTTGTGAGAAGCACTGAGTAAACCGTGTATACTTCCAATTTGCATATTGCTAACATTCATTGTGTTGATGTGGGAAATCAAGTGATATTCTGCCCTTCAACCCATAATTTAAGGAAAGAAACATGCATAATGGCCGGCCAGCCTAAGTTTACATATTTTGTGCCCTTCCTAGCAGCAGAGTTTGTCCAGTCACCTCCCATTCTTTTCTCCCTCCCTAATCTGAATTCCCTCCACAGTCTGTCATCCCTGTTGGTCTCTTCCCCCTTCAGCAACAGTAAATCTTGAACACACAGTGCCAAGAATGAAAGTCACTGAGCAAGTACAGAGCAGGGCAAAGCATTCCTGGATTTTAAACAGTATAGGCACATATTTTTAAATATTTTATATAGCTATACCTGCAGAACGGGCCAGCCTGAAGTGATTTGTCAGGACCTAATTTTCTGACTAAAGTTCCACTTTAGGTTAAGAGCGATTTTTTCATAAGGGATTCCATCAGCCTAGGGCAATAGCAAAAAGTGGGGTAGGCTTATAGGGGGACATGTCCTCCAAAGCTTTGCCAGTGTACAATCACCTGAAGGTACCAGCCTATAACTCGGGGTCTATGAATATGAAGCATGTGTCCTATACTGTACTAAAAAGATATATAAATTCAAGAAAATAGCATTAATTTCCCTTGTGAATGAAAACCCTGCTTCCCTTATTTACATTAATGGGCACTCCCTGATTTACCTATAAGGGAGGCAGAATTCATACTACACATTTTTCTCAGTACAAAAACACTGCAGCATGAATGTAACAAAATAAAAACCTTTTTATGACTAAATAGATAAAGCTTGAATACCAAACTGTCATGGCAAAAAGTGAAGTACCTGGCAGAGATTTTGCTGATCTGTTTAACGTGTGGAATGTTGAGCTTTGTCAGAAATGCTTACCTGAACACTTTTTATTTTTGTAATGACAGCTTTCCAGTTTTACTAATGTACTTCATACTTTATAGTGATTAAAAAAGGAGAGGCAAATCATGCAACAAACAAATCATGCAACTTTCCTCTACTTTCAGACTTCAGATTAAAAATCAGCATCTGAGGGTTTTAAAGTAGAATAGTGTGCTTGGGTGAGCAGATTATGAATTATTAAATAGAAGTATTTTTTTGCCAAGTGAATTTTTACCATTCACAAAGCTAAGAGAAAATGCCCTTGCAAAGTGGAATATCCCTTGCAAGGTGAAAAGCCAATTTTCCTTTAAGTAAATCAACTCCATAGAATGTAATTGTAAGGTAATCAGATCATTTATCCTAGGGGCAAAAAAAAAAAACACAGGTTTCTTATTTTACCCATTTTGGGCTCCTTTATGCTTTTGATAATTAGAATAATACTATTTAAGAAGAATATGCAGTGCTCTTTGAAGAGGCCCTGGATGAATGGTTTGCGATCTTATGATATAAAATAGCAGTGTTTAACCTCCCTGGCGGTATGATTATGATTATTGTGAATCGCTCACACAGCACGGCAGCGTCGCAGGATCCAGGGACAAGGTAAGTATATACTGCCTGTGAATGCTGCGAGGCGAGCCCGAGTCTGACTCAGGGTTACCGATCGCAGCACAAAAATGTAACCCCGAGTCAGACTCGGGAATACCGCCCAGAGGGTTAAAAGCAAAGTTAACCGCTTCCCGATCGCGCCACGCACTTATACGTCAGCAGAATGGCACAGCTGCACAAAGCAACGTATATATAAGTTGCTATGAATTTCGCGCTGTGCGGGCGCATGCCCTGCCACGAGCTCCGTGACCGTGCCTGAGGTACCTGCTGATTCGATGTCCGCTGGTGTCCCACGATCGTTTTACAAATTGGCAGAATGGGGGTATGCCGTTGTAAACAAGGCATCTCCCTGTTCTGCCTAGTGACAGGACACTGATTGTCTGCTCCCTGTAATCGGGAGCAGCGATCAGTGTCATCTCACAGTAAGCCCAGCCCCCACACAGTTAGAATCCCTCCCTAGGATGCGTTTAACCCCTTCCTAGCCCCCTAGTAGTTAACCCCTTCCCTACCAGTGTAATTTACACAGTTATCAGAGCATGTTTATAGCACTGATCGCTGTATAAATGACAATGGTCCCAAAATAGCGCCAAACGTGTCCGCCATAATGTCGCAGTCATGATAAAAATCGCTGATCGCCGCCATTACTTGTAAAAAAATATATTAATAAAAATGGTATAAAACGATCCCCTATTTTGTAGATGCTATAACTTTTGCGCAAACCAATCAATAAACGCTTAAACTGAGGAAATAAAATATTTTTTTTATAAATTTTTGGGGGAAATTTATTATAGCAAAAAGTAAAAAATAATGCTTTTTTTCAAAATTGTCGCTCTATTTTTGTTTATGGCGCAAAAAATAAAAAGTGGCCCAGTCATTTGGCAGTCAAATCCTCCGGGGCTGAAGTGGTTAAAAGACATTATGGGGTGTATGTATTAAAAAAAAAAGCGGAGAGCCATTTGTCCTGTGAAATTGCATGTATGGAGCGTGGAGCTCTGCAAAAGGGGTCAAACAGAAATGTTTTTCGGCTAATTTCTCTCCAGGTCAAATGTTTTTCATTCATAAAAATAAAGTGAATCAGTGAAATATTGCATTATGGCCACTAGATGGAGCTGATAATTATATGAAAAACATAACTTACTTCCTGTGATCATCAGCTCCATCTAGTGGCCATAATGCAACATTTTCCTAATTAACTCTCTTCTGTATGAATAAAAGCATTCAACCTGGAGAGAAAATAGCCTAATATTTGTTTTTGCCCCATTTGCACAAAGTAAATGTACATGCAGTTTCACAGAATGAATAACTCTAATAGTTTTTGTACAATTACATTCCTATGTGTTTGATTTGTAGAACTATGTAATCCCTTTCATTCTTCGATGGGTACACTTTACATAGATTCCCTTTTACTTCCTAGAATACATTTGTGGGCATATATTTTCAAAGTTTTCTAGTTGATGGACCAGAAGAAAAAAATCCCAGCAGCCTGAAAATATGTTTATGGTTCTGGAGTTCAGCACTTCTGCTATCTGCCTGAATTTTATCTTCTGCATAATACTTTTCCAATAGGAAAATCAAAAGGTCAGCTGATATGGCACACCCCAAACTCATCAGCTTGTCTGTGTAATTACAGTAACTCACACTGGTTAGGTTGACCGAATGCTTTAAAATTATATATCTGTTGAGAGGCCCTGTGTGCCCTCAAGAACTATGAAGCTGAATCTAATTTCAAACACTATGAACCCTGTGTCTACATCAAATAATTCATACCGAAAACTCCAAAGTTATACTTTTAAGGGGAATGTCTATGATTTTATTTTATTTTTTTGGCAAATAAACTTTTCTTTTTTTTTTTTTTCACCGGTCTGTTTTTTTTGTTATTATTACTTTTCAGTCTTGGCAAAAGCACAGCTTCAAATACATGGAATTTCACGGAATTGTACCCCAGATTGCACACCCTGGGGGGACCGTTCCACCCGGGAATTCTGGCGCTTCGGCAAATAAACTTTTCAATATTTGTTAGGATTTAAAAAAAAAAAATTCTGTGTATAGTTCCTATTTATATATGTTTATACAGGCAGCCTAATTTGTCATTACATATGTAGGCACCGCATAATTAACCGTTATCCGCACCTAAAAATGATACAGTATTTTAGCAATAAATTGACACTGCAACTCCCAGCCCCAAGTCCCTATGCAACCATTACTATAATACTCCTGTCCATATTAACTCGCTACAACAAAATAACACCACTACTGTTCCCATGTAAACCATAAACTAGCAGTTTATAAGATTAATTTAAGCACCTTATGTATACAGCACCACTTTGATTGCAATTTCCATTTGAAAGGTGTTTAAAACCTGAAATGCTAGGTATGCTATAGAAATACGGCACCGAATTTACATAAGTGTTATTTATACTAAGAGCATCTTCATCAAGGATTCACATTTAATTTTTCTTAAACTCTTATATAATTTGTGTATTGTTAAAAAGAATGGTTATTAGCCTCTGTCATACTCTTAGATTCTTAAAAAATAATAAATTGTATAATTTTAGTTAATAGCTACTGTTGCACCAGTTTCTATAGCAACAGAGGATAGGGTCGCTACTTTCTAAAATAGAGTATTTGATAATTAACTGTATGATGACAGCCTGACAACATTTAATGATTAATTAGGTTTACTGAGGAAATGGTACAGAAAAATAAGCAATGCAATAAACGTTTGTGAAATTAGGCTAGATATTATATAGTTTGCAGCATATACTATTTACATTTAAGCTGTATAAATCCAGGAGGTACCAAATGCAGTTGCCAACATTCTAAAAAAAAAAAAAAACTTTTGCGTGTGTAGGCGGAGCATTATTTTAATTAGGGGTGAGGCATTCATTTGTAGGCGTGGCTCAGCAGTAAGAAAAATTTAGCGGACCAGAGTGGGAAAATGGGTGTGGCTTAAACTAAATATTGGGTGTGGCTTAACGGGGTGGTTAGAGTTTGAAATAAAAGAGGGATGGAGGGAGAGCGAAAGGGACTAGGAGGGAGAGAGAAAAAGAAAGAAAGGGAGAGGGTCAGAGAGTGTGCAGAGATAATACAAGAGACATGGTACAGGAGAGGGCGCAGACATGGTACAGGAGAGGGGGCGAGAGGTTGCAGACATGGTACAGGAGAAGGCGGGAGGGTGCAGACATGGTACAGGAGAAGGCGGGAGGGTGCAGACATGGTACAGGAGAAGGCGAGAGGGTGCAGACATGGTGGGTGAGAAGGTGTAGACATGGTGGGTGAGAGGGTGCAGACATGGTGGGTGAGAGGGTGCAGACATGGAACGTGAAAATCAGGACTGTTGGCACCTATGGTTAGGGTTGTATATAGTGCCAGGTTAGGGTGGTATATAGATCCATGTTAGGGTGGTATATAGTGCCAGGTTAGAACGACCTGCAGGTCATTATCACCCCATGGCCACTCACCTGCAACATCCTGGTGCCTGCAGGAGGGGGCAGATGGCAGCTCTGTCACCCGCAGGATCTCCATGCGGCTAGCAAGTCTCTTCTGCGTGTACAGTGGAGAGGAGAGGGGCCTCCAACCCGGCCGGCCACCTAATCAGCTGCAGTGTACAAGCAAATTGCTCTGTTTGTATACTGAAGAGAGAAGCCGATTAGCCACCCGGGCGTGGAAGGCTCCTCCTCTCTCCACTGTATGCACGGAAGAGATCACCTGCAGCCATGTCTCTTCACAGCCGGGAGTTGCAGCCAGAGATCCACTGCAAAAAAGCCAATTTCCTGTGATTTTTCCTGGGACAGATCGGGACTGTTGGCACCTATGTAAATGTGGGTTTTAAAGGGGTTGTACCGTTTCACTTTTATTTTCTAAATAGGTTCCTTTAAGCTAGTGCATTGTTGGTTCACTTACCCTTTCCTTCAAATTTCCCTTTTAACAGTTTTTTTTCTTTGTTTGAATTTCTCACTTCCTGTTTCTCCTCAGTAAGCTTTCCACCATCATCCTTACTGAGGAAGAACATGAAGTGAGATATTCATAAAAAGAAAACAAAGAAAAAAAAACATTTAGAAGGGAAATTGAAGGAAAAGGTAAGTGAACCAACAATGCCCTAGCTTAAAGTAACCTTTTTATTTAGAAAATAAAAAACGAACCTTTACAAACACTTTAAATTAATTTCTGTGATATGCATCCCAGTTACTTCCCCATTTTTTTATCTTTTCAGATGTATTTTTTTTGTTTTTCTTGCTCAGTTGCTGCAAAAGTGGTATGCCCTGTTGACCACAGTGTTGATATCACATTGTTTGTTTGTTTTTTGCTTCCGCGCAGAAAACTGCATACATGTTGCAGATTCCTACGCAGAAAAAATCTGCAACAATTGCTTTTTTTTGTGCCCTTGCAGAACATGTGCAAAAACACTGACTTATCTACACCATGGTTTCAACGAGGCCCAAGAAAGAGAAAGGTTCATTATGTGTATATGTGTTGCTGTACTGAGTACATTTATTATAACAAAATATATCTCTCAGAGCTACCGTACTGATTAGTTGCCAGGCTCAGTGACCGTCAGGATTGAGAGTCATCAGCCATGAGAAGTTTTGTCTGGGGAGAATGCTTATTAATGTATTCCTGGAGCGAGGCATTATGTTGATGAATGGAAATAAGCAGATTACGAATGGAAAATCTTTAGCAGAGGCCATGCATGCACACGAGGCTCTCACAGACATGAATGGGGCTGTATTCTGAAGACTGAAGACACTGCGAGTATGTCCCTATTTAAGGTAGTCGGGACGCACTGTACAGGCAATGTTTAGGATTTCCACCCAGAATGTGTAAACCACAGAGGAGGGCACAAATATCATGTTGAGGTATGTATGCAAAAAAGTGCAGCGCTAAAAAACATTAATGTGAAAAAAATGTTATATAAACATAAACAATGGAAGAAACACTTGTGTAGTGAATGGTAAATGGGAAGTTAGCTCATGAGAGCCAAAGTATATGTGTCTAGCGATCAAGCTAGTGGAAAACACTGGATATATGCAAAAAAGCAATCAAAGTTCAATGATCTGTGGGGAGAGTTCATGAAACTGCTTCCAGCTGGAAAGGTGAATGCACTTCACAGATGATGTAAATTCAAACAAACAGTGGTAATGGCTTGTCTGTAGCAATCTCCACGTTGGTATAGGAAATAAAAAGGGTACTCTTACCAGCTGTGGTGGACTTGCGTGCTAATACTAGCGCCAAGTCAGGTAAAGCGTGGTGGTCACAGCGGACCCTGGGTTTTGTGCAGATGGATGGCTCTGTTGGATGGTTCAGATGGTCGCTCCACTCAGGATATTGGAACCGATCTGGTCAGACGCTCTCTCCAAGGCAGAAACCCCAATGGGTGAGGCCAGATGATAGAAAAGGCCACACTCGTGGAACACAGCATATATGCGGAATAAATGAAAAAATGCTCCAATGGTGCAGGTCAAACAAGTAAAAACCGTGAAGGCTTTATTTTGTTAAAAAATGTAGCAGTAAAATTACGTGAAATTGGGATCATAAAAAGCAGTATGGGGTACTCAGCATGTTACCCGACCCGTTTCGGCTCAAAGCCATCAAAGCCCCTGTTGATGGCTTTGAGCCGAAACGCGTCTGGTAACATGCCGAGTACCCCATACTGCTTTTTATGATCCCAATTTAACGTGATTTTACTGCTACATTTTTTAACAAAATAAAGCCTTCACGGTTTTTACTTGTTTGACCTGCACCATTGGAGCATTTTTTCATTTATTCCTCATATATGCTGTGTTCCACGAGTGTGGCCTTTTCCATCATCTGGCCTCACCCATTGGGGTTTCTGCCTTGGAGAGAGCGTCTGACCAGATCGGTTCCAATATCCTGAGTGGAGCGACCATCTGAACCATCCAACAGAGCCATCCATCTGCACAAAACCCAGGGTCCGCTGTGACCACCACGCTTTACCTGACTTGGCGCTAGTATTAGCACGCAAGTCCACCACAGCTGGTAAGAGTACCCTTTTTATTTCCTATACCAACGTGGAGATTGCTACAGACAAGCCATTACCACTGTTTGTTTGAATTTACATCATCTGTGAAGTGCATTCACCTTTCCAGCTGGAAGCAGTTTCATGAACTCTCCCCACAGATCATTGAACTTTGATTGCTTTTTTGCATATATCCAGTGTTTTCCACTAGCTTGATCGCTAGACACATATACTTTGGCTCTCATGAGCTAACTTCCCATTTACCATTCACTACACAAGTGTTTCTTCCATTGTTTATGTTTATATAACATTTTTTTCACATTAATGTTTTTTAGCGCTGCACTTTTTTGTATTTATTTGCTTGGACTTTGTTTGTGTGCTGGCTGCTTTTTGGGTCATACCTCTTATCACTAATTTTTCTAGTTAGCGCAATTTTTCCCCCACATATCCAGGTATGTATGCAGCTGAGATGGGGGTACAAGGACAGTAAAAAGCAAAGCGATGAGCCATCACTAGACATTTTGTCCTTTCCCCCACTCGGCATGTGAACGAACCAGCACTTTGGAGAGACTTCTTGTCATTTCCTTTTATGTCTCCAGGATGGTGAAGTAAATGGTGTTAACTATTCTCTTTTCTATCCAAAACCAATCATATTATTTAATAACTTCTGCTGTTTGATTTATAGTGCAATATGTATGGACTGATTGGGGCTCTGTTGTATTAATTTTAATCATCTATAGTATATGAATACAGTGATCATATATTGTGAAGTAAAATCCGATTTTATTTTAGCATCCATTATGTTTTAGTCTTGTAACTAGCTTAGATACACTTATTTAGCATAAGTCTATGGAAATACATTTTAAAGGGAATGCATAGTGGTATATGCATATAGATATATATATATTTTTTTTTTTGATACATTTGCTTTGTTTTTTATGAGAACTTTTGTACATTAATAATGCATGTATATACCATTTTATTTATGTGGTTTATTTCTGTTTTTCTTTATATTTTCATTATTTGTTATTGACACTGATACTTTGACAAATACTAATGCTGTATGACATACGCTGGAAAGCATTCACAATGCATTCCTTATGGTTCCAATATTTGGCGGTAATATGCTAATCTATGTACCAAACATGATCCCATTCCAGTGTACTGTTGAGGTGCAGATGGTAATGAAGAGACATTTTCAGGATATTGCAGAGCCCCAGTCACTTCCTGCCAGGGACAGAAAAACATTAATAAAGTTACCAGACATCTTAGCCAATACAGAATTATTAGAGATTTGTTGGGCAAGCTAGGTGCCTTGCCAATGTCATATCAAACACATGAGGCCCCTTACCAAGGACATCCTGGGCACACATGAAGAATTTTGTTACGGGAATAATGGCCACCTTGAGCTCCATGTAAGGGGCATGCCAGGCACAGGCTGAGCAAATTGAGCAAATTTGTCAGGTACATGCTATGTCCATGGAGAACATGGATACTTTGGGGCGGATTTACTAAATGATATGAGAATGTTTAAACAATAAATTTGGTAAAGATTCCCTTCAGCTATTAAATCACATGAAAATCAAATTCCTGTTTACTTTTTTCTATCTGTGCATAATCAAATAATTCAACTGAATATATACCCATCACTGTAGTGTCCTCTGGCAATTCCACCCCCCTCTTTCTCCTCCCACAGTAGTGCCCTTCGCCACCTTTACAAAACACACAGCACTGTGTAGGTAGCACTCTTCTTTCTGACAGCGAGTGTATAGCAGAACGGAGAGCTGGAGGCAGCACAGCACAGTAGTGGATGCTAGGCAGGAGTGGGAGCTTACAGGTTTAACTTTTTATATTAACAAGCTGACAATTGGTTTCTAGGATCGCCTGGCATCCTAGCAACCAACCACCTGCTGGTTAACTTGAAAGGTTAAAGGGGTTGTAAAGCTTTGTGTTTTTTCACCTTAAAGCATCCTATGCAATAAGGTGAAAAAATATCCGATGCTTACAAGCCCCCCAGACCCCCCATTTACTTACCTGAGCCCTCGAAAGTTCCACTTCGTTAACAGCGCATGCTGGCTTCTCGGCCCGGTCTTCTCGGCTCTTCATTGTATGATTGATAGCAGCGCAAGCATTGGCTCCCGCTGCTGTCAATCAACTCAATGATGCCATGCGCTGAGGTTGAGTGATACACTTGGTAGCTATGGCCGCCGACTGTATCACTGGAGCGCGCCTGCAAGCTAATCCCCTTGCGAGAGCACTTTCCAGAAGGGGGTTAGCTCTTGCGGGGAGGAGCTGAGACAGCCGCCGAGAAACCCCAGAAGATGAAGATCGAGGCCACTCTGTGCAAAACGAACTGCACTGTGGAGGGAAGTATGACATGTTTGTTAAAAAAAAAAAAAAAAAAATGAACCTCTAGTAACACTTTAACTGAGCAAGCGCCCACACCCAGCCTCCATCCAGTACTGCCTCAAGCTCTCTGCTCTGCATTGAAGATGAGTGGTTGAGGCAGCAGAAAAGAAGGATCAGCAAAGCAGGCAGACTACATCCCCCCCCCCCCAATCTAAGGTCTGCCACTAAAGTCAAATCTCAGTGCAAGGCTGTTCTTATTGGCAAAGAAGTAACACATCCTGTTAATGTCAGCATTTAAGTAATGTATTCCTCCCATCTCACACACATCACAAAGGTGGGCTGACTCGATGGCCAATAGGAATGTTTAGGAGGCAGGAAGAGGTGTCCAAACTCCAACACATACAGGGAGTGTTGGGGTTTTGGCCCTCAGAATAGATTCAGCTGTAGTGACAAGATTTTAATTGGCCACTCATATAGACTAGGAAATAACAATCATATTTTACCATGATTGGATTTCTAAAAAGTAAAACTATCTGAATGCTCAAAGATTTATAATCAATGAATGGGCTGTTGTTCATGTAATATCAGTGCAGAATATAAAGAAGTATAGACAATACCTAGAGAATGGACTAGCATTTATCATGTTTTATGCATAAAGATTATACCTCCAAAAGCAATAAATGTAGGTTTGTTCTTGCAAGAAAAGCCACTGCTAAACACCCAAGAATGTACAATAGTGTAATTTATACAAATCAGAATTGTAGAATTTAACATAATTGTTAAAAAAAAGAAGATGCAAGAGTCTCTTTAAATCATATACAGCAATACATCAGTGACAAAGTATAATTAGCAATTAGGCTCTGCCATTGAGTAACAGAATATACTCATTATCCCAAAGCCGCCAGCATCCTGACAAAAAGTGAAAAGCATTCTACCACCACACCTGACTCTCACAAAGGTGTAGAAAGTCTGTATGAACTGCTGATTTGCTGCATTAAGGAAAACAAGAAACCAAGACAAATGGAACACTGAGCTGGGAAAAATAAATAGCTGTAATTATTTTAATAACCACACCAAAACGGTAATATGAAAGTCATTTTTTTCACATTATACAAGCTTGATGATGTGCCCTGCATTGCCTTTCTGCAGCATAAACCATTCATGGGGGATGTATCAAACAAACTGGTTTCTTTTTATTATTTAAATCCAAGCATTATTCTAGCCAAAGCCTATACCCAAGTGCGAAAATTATTGTATATGGGTGCAGTGTATACTAGGAAGCTCTACAAATTGAAAAAGACAGCTTCTTCTAACCACTGATAAAAATATAGATTAGTATATAATGTATATATATATTATCATACAGGTTTTTTATAGTGCCAACAGTTTGCGCAGCGCTTAACAAAATAAAGGCAGACATTACAGTTACATTACAATTTGGTACAAGAGGAATCAGAAGGCCCTGCTCATTAGAGCTTACAATCTAAAAATATATATATATATATATATATATATATATATATATATATATAAGGCTTTCTCGTCCACATCAGTGCCTGTACCATAGACACATGCCTAAACCTTGTGGACAGCCTTCCCAGAAGGATTGAAGCGGTTATAGCTGCAAAAGGGTGGGCCAACTCAATATTGGGCCCTACGCACTAAGAATGGGATGCCATTAAAGTTCATGTGCAGTGCCGTCTCCAACTTTCATATTTAAGGGGGGTACATGGGGGGAAAAGGGACAAAAGTAGGGGGCAAGTTATAAAACACACATACACACAAATTTATATATATATATATATATATATATATATATATATATATATATATATATATATATATATATATATATATATATATACACACACATATACATATACACACACACACACACACACACACACATATTGTGGCAGAGCGAGGCTTTGTCCCAATGAAAATTATATTGAAGTGCACACAAAGTATGCATATTGGCTGAATGCAGAGCTTAAATTTAAAAACGGAGAAAACTGGCAGTTTTCTCGTATTTTTCAATCTCTACAAGGGGCTCTGTGGCTTGGGGATTCCTCAGAGATATGGGTGGGACGGGATCTCCAACCCCGTGTCCAGATCTTCTAGATAGCCTGCAGGGTGTGTGCCCAGGTGAACACAGCTCATATAATGAAGGGCTGGTTAGAGTTAGGGCTCTTTCACACGGGCGGCCCATTCAGGTCCGCCTGCCAGTTTTTTAGGTGGACCTGAATGGGCGGCTCCGTGCTCCTCTATGGAGCCGCGGATGTCAGCAGTGACATGCCCGCTGACATGCGACCCGCCAAAGTGTGACAGAGGAAAAACCTACTTTTCTATCCGTCTGGCAGATCGGGTGAACGCGGACAGACGATCCGTGTTCATCCGCTCTCCCCTGTGGGAGAGCAGGGCAGTCCCTGCACAGTGTGCGGGGAACGCCCTGTCATCCCCCGGCTTACTGATCCTTACTGATCCGCCCCGTGTGAAAGGGGCCTTAGAGGTGAGAGGAAGGTGGAGTTGGAGCAGTGGCTGCTTGTGAGCATCTCTGTGTGAAGATAGATGCTGTGTGCATCCAATAAGCTCAACGCTGTGTGCGTTGAAAGGCTTGAAGCTGTGTGCGACCAAGAAGCCAGAAGCTGTGTGCTTTGGGGGGCTCGAAGCTGTGTGCGTTTAAGGAGCCCAAAGACTGTACGCATCCAAGACTGTTAGACTGGAAGATCTGGAGGTTTAAGATACCAGTGCTGTTGAAGAGTAGCCAGGTGTGCCAACCATCAGATCAAAATCCGCGCAGAATTCCCTCCGCGGTGACGTGACGCTCCGTCGCCGCGATGATGACACGGCGACGTGCGCGACGCTGTAATATAAGGACTTCCACGCATGCGTCGAATCATTACGACGCATGCGAGGGATGGAATCGGACGGATTGATCCGGTGAGTCTGTACAGACCACCGGATCAATCCGCTGGACTGGATTCCAGCGGATAGATTTCTTAGCATGATAAGAAATTTTGATCCGCTGGAAATCCATCGGCCCGAAAAATATCCGCGGATAAATATCCGCTGGGTTGTACACACCAGCGGATCTATCCGCTGAAACTGATCCGCGGATAAATTCCAGCGGATAGATCCTCTCGTGTGTACGGGGCCTTAGTCGTGCACTCCACAAATCTGTAATTTATGGAAGAGTGGCAAGAAGAAAGCCATTGTTGAAAGAAAGACATAAAAAGTCCAGTTTGCAGTTTGCGAGAAGCCATGTGGGGAACATAGGGTAACTGGAATAAAGTGTCTCCTGTGAAAGCTCCGATACAAAAAAGGAGGTGTCTGCATGCAATATCTTTCCCTTGAAATGTAAGTGCAGGATGGGCTATTTCCCACTCACCAATCCAAGCGGTACAGAGGCCCAAAAGGAGAAGATATTCAGAATCAGACTCTTTAGGGAACGCTGACTGGCAACCGGAAGGCCCAGCAGTCTCTGTACAGGTGCCTCGCACAGAGATCAGGGGTCTGCCACAAGTCATCTGTGGCTGAGTGTGTCACTGCTTCCAGGAAGGGTCACCACTTTGCTTAGTTGCAATGTCCTCACAGCAGGGAAAAAAAGAAAGGATTCCTCTGCCGTCTCTGGTCTCTTAGTATCACACCCGACAGCCTCAATGTCCCTCTTCCCTCCTGGTCCTCTATCCACACCTTCTCTTCCCCCTTTCCACTCGGCATGCTGTAGGCTGTAGTCCCCTCCCAGGGATTTGTCCTGGGCCCGCTGTTATCAGGGCTGTTAGTTTACCATTGGCCCTGAATGTGGCCAATAGGAGCAGGCTCTGCAAGGCCGGGTGAATGAAAGCCACTTGGCTCGAGGAGAAGGAGAGGTGAAAATCCCCCCTGCAGCTGTGGCTCTGCCTGTGTCCCTTTACAGAGCCTGTCAGTTTCGGAGCCGCTGACCTGTGTCCTGTGTCAGCAGAGGTGATGGAATGTGTGAGGGGGGCGTCGGCACCAGGCATCGTCACTTGGCATCAGCACCCGCTACATGAAAAAAAGCTGCTTTATTTGGGGGGGCACAGTGTAATGTTGGTGGGGCCTAGGCCCCCTCTGCCCCAACCTAGTGATGCCACTGTGTGCTGTGTAAAGGCAGGTGCCCCAATACTTTTGCTAGCATAGCGTATATTGTCTGTCTGCTTACTATATACCGCATGAGTATATATTATTTGGTTGATTTACTAAAGGCAAACAGACTGTGCACTTTGCAAGTGCTATTGTATTAATTTTCCCTAGAGCTTAATGACTGTGGTAAAAGTTTCATGAATACCCAATCAGGTGCGAGGAAAATTAAGTGCAACTGCACTTGCACAGTCCACAGTCTATTTGTCTTTCGTAAATCAACCTCAGTATGTTCTCAAACAATTTCATTGTTTGATATCAGTTTATGATATATTCTGGATGATAGCATTGGCACATATTCCCCAGTACAGTTATGTGATTTATATACAAGCCATAAAATGTTGAACAACTTTTTTGTTTCTGATACAAGTTATTGGGTATTCTAAAGATTATTGTCCTTCATCTTCTAATGATCATTGAACTATCAGGTTATGTCCAGTAGTTGTAGTTTAACCACTTCAGCTCTGGAAGGTTTGCCCCCCCTTCATGACCAGGCCATTTTTTGAGATACAACACTGCATTCGTTTAACTGACAATTGCGCGGGCGTACAACGCTGTACCCAAATGAATTGAAGTCCTTTTTCCCCCACAAATAGAGCTTTCTTTTGTTGGCATTTGATCACCTCTGCAGTTTTTTATTTTTTGCGCTATAAAAAAAAGGCTGACAATTTTGAGAAAAGCAATATTTTTTTTAATTTCTGTTTTAAAACATCTGATAAAAAAAAATGTTTTCATTAATTTAGGTCATTATGTATTCTGCTACATAGGTTTGGTAAAAAAAAAATCCCAATAATATTGATTGTTTTGCGCAAAAGTTATAGCATCTACAAAATATGGCATGTTTGTAATTTTTTTTTATCTTTTTTTTTTTTTTTTATACCAATAATGGCAGCAATCAGTGACTGCGATATTAGGGAAGACAAATAGGTGACAACTGACACTTTTGACACTTTATGGGGATCAGTGACACCAACAAAATTGAGCAGTGCTAAAAAAAATAGGCACCATCACTGTACTAATGACACTGGGGAGGGGGTTAACAACAGGGGTGATCAAAAGCTTAAATGTGTCCCTATGGAGTGCTTGCCAACTGTGTGGGGTGTGCTTGTACTATGAGAAGACAGAGATCCGTATTCCTGCTTAGCAGAAACACAGGATCTCATAGGTAGATTCACAAAGAGTTAGGACGGCTTATCTACAGATAAGCCGACCTAACTCTGAATCTAAGCCGACCTATGTTTAAGTGTATTCTCTAACAGAGATACACTTAAGCATATCTAAGATAGGACGGCTTGCGCCGTTCTATCTTAGATTGCAATGTTTCTTTTGGCCGCTAGATGGCGCTTCCATTGCGGCCGGCGTAGATTATTTAAATGAGGGGATACGCCGATTCACGACTGAACGCAAACGTACGCCAGGCCTACGCCGTCGAATTACGTAGTTTCCGTAAGGGATAGGCCGCCTAAAGTTAGAGCTATGCTCTAGTGGCCTAGCCAATGTTAAGTATGGCCGCCGTTCCCGCCGCAAATTTCGAAATGTTAACGTCGTTTGCGTAAGTCGTCCGCGAATCGGGAGTTACGTCGTTTACGTCCGCGTCTAAATCAATAGGCCCGTACGGCCTACTTAGCCACAATGCGCACTGGGAAATGTAGTCGCCCGGCGCATGCGCAGTGTAAAAAAACGTCAAAAAACGTGAGGTCAAGCCTCATTTCCATACTACACGCCCCCCTCCCAGTCATTTGAATTAGGCGCCCTTACGCCCGCTCGTTTTAGGCTACGCCGCCGAAAATTTGAAGGTAAGTGGTTTGAGAATCACTACTAGCCTAAATAATTTACGGCGGTGTAGCCTAAAAAGACTAGGCTAGGCCGTCCTAATTTTAGGCGCCCCTACGTGAATCTACCTATCAGTCTTTTTTTTTCAATTTTGTTTAGGCATGTGAAGCACTTGGGCTTGTATTCATTTCATTGGGCAGAATAAGAATTTATTCTTGCCACTGAAATGAAAAAAAAAAAAACAAGCACTCAAAGCACCTAGTGTGAACGCTAATTTCTGATGCATTTACCCACGTTTAAGTGCGTCAGAAGTTTTTTCTTTTTTTTATATGCTCCAAAGGTCTTCTACTAAATGCATTGATCCGGTAATTAATTTATTTTCTGCCTCTAAACTCCTGTAAGTGCCTGTAGTGTGCATGGACACATAGGATAATATGGAGGGTAGTTCAGAGGCAGAGAGAGAAAAAAAAAAGCAGCGTTTTTCAGCTCAAGTGTGCATGAGGCCTTGTAGTTATAAGGCATTATTCATAATGTGCAATTCTCTACTTCACAAATATGTATAGTTTGCTCAAGGCACATCCCCTTAATTCAATGTGTAAAATACATTTCCTGCATCTAAGTTTTTGTGGGGTACTTGAAGTTCTATTTATAACCATCTAGGATAAGTGAATGGTAATTATACGTGTTATTTCTGGTTTAATTATGATTACCTGTCAAATATTTTTACTTTTTTATTTCTAAAACATGAAATATATAAATATAGTAAGCAATTACATCCTTAAAAAGTTAAGTACAGAAATAAAGGGGAAATTGAGTGGGCTGCACAGAGAGGAAAATATACCTGCTGCATGCTATATCCCCTGCTGTTACCACAGCTTGAGATCAAATTGGCACATTACTAAAGAGTCTAAAAGACAGATTAAGAAAAGATTAAAATTAATTGAAGGAATACTCCGTCAACCACCACTTCAACAGTTACGGTATGAAATATGTCACATGAGGTAGGCAGCAAGTACATTTACATTGTACATTCATGCATTTCATCTCTGAATGTACTGTAGGTCTTAATCTGGACAGATAGCAATATGAAAGATTAAAAACAGGCAGATACAAGAGGCTTCTTCAGAACATGGGTCAAATATGAACTAAGCATACTCTGTAAATAAGAGCATCTATACTTGCCTTTCTGGCAGCCCATCCTCAAACCCCAGTGCTTTGATGCTGCCTCATCATTGTAGATCTTGCACACTCTTTGGTGTAAAAATATATTAAAAGATGAAGCGCTAATAATGTCCAGTGAATCCAAATTAATACAAATACAAAATAAATAGCAAGCTAAAAGTCCATAATGATAAATCCCAACACCAAGTAGTGATGCTCAAATTAGATTTCTAGTTCTTCACCACAAGTGCTCAATAGATAGATGGTCAATAGATGGATATGCTGTAATCAGCATATGCAAGCCGGCTAGTCCTAGAGGGATAGTGTGAAGTCCGTGTCTCTCCTAAAGGCAAAGCCTAGATTGGAAGTGGGATGAGAACCTGGAATGGCTGCTCCTCTGCTCCGACATATGTTTTGCAGTATTGGCATCTTCAGGAAGTTCAGGAGAACAGGAAAGTGGTGCCGCTCTGTGCATTCTCATTACACAGAGCAGGCAAGTATAGAGATGTTTGTTAAAAAAAAAGCTTTCTAATAGCCCATACAGAGGTAGGGGCAGAAAGTTGTAGAATGTGAAGGAGCCTAAAAATACACCCATGATCCACTGATTGTGGGTGAAATGCTTTGCAGGCTCACGTACAAATAAAATAAAATGCCAATTTTAAATTCTAAATGTTGCATTTATTTTTTGTTTCAAAAGTAAACCTAGCCTCATAAGACCATATGTTGATTTCATTCATTCCCTGTGAGCCCTTTTCCCAAAGTCCCTGTGAGCCCCGAGTCCCTGTGAACCCCCAAATCCATCTCGTAAGGGCTCTCTTTGATTGTCTGAAAGAAATTTGTCTGGAGAAAAGATGCAAATAAAAGGATGAGCGTGTGAGAAGAGGGAGGGGAGGAGGTGAGGTGCATCATAGGACCTCAGTAAAGAAGAGAATGGGGGAAGTGGACAAAGGTAGAGAAAGTACATTAAAACATAGTTTTTCAGTAAAATGAATCAGGAGAACACACACCTTTAAAGAGTAGAAGATAGAAAACAAGTGGAGAGTTTAGGAAACGGGGTGTTTGGAGAGGAAAAGTGAGGTGTTTTAGCATTTTAAGTAGTAGGTCTGCAAAGGTGGCCCCCATATTTCTTCCACAACAGGTTTACTTAAAGTCATCACTTACAGTCCAATTTTTGAATTACCCACTTTTTGTAAACTTTGCAAGGAAAGGGGTAATTTGTATTTCTTTTGTAAGCCATAGCCATAGTATGGAGCAATTTAAGAAACAGTGATCACAGGTCAATTAGTTTTAGTATAAATCACACAAGTAGGAAACATAAAGGGGAATACAAAGACATTGTATTTCAACTTCCCTAAACTACGATCCTTGCTAAAACATAATAATTGGGATAAAATCTTAGGAACAAAGAACACAGAGGAAAAATGGGTATACTTTAAGAGCATTAACCAGTGAATCCCAATGGGAAATAAATTTAAAAGAGCCAATAAAAGTCCTGGGTGACTTAAAGGGGTTGTAAACCCTCGTGTTTTTTCACCTTAATGCATCCTATACATTAAAGTGAACAATCTTCTAGTGACCGAGCCACAAGCACCCATTTTACTCACCTGAGCCCTGGAATTTCCCACGGCTGAGACGCGCGCTTCCTCTGCCCAGGGTTCTCGGCTCTTGATTGAACAGATAGCAGCCATTGGCTCCCGCTGCCGTCAATTAAATCCAATGACGTGGGCAACCGGAGGCGGGGCTGAGTCCTACATTTGGAGTCTTTGGATACCGAATGCTGGACATGGAAGCGCGCACTCAAGGTAACCCCCTGGTAGAGCACTTCTCCTAGGGGGTTATGCGATGCGGAGAGCCTCTGGGGGACCCCAAAAGTCGAGGATCGGGGGCCACTCTGTGCAAAACGAACTGCACAGTAGAGGCAAGTATGACATGTTTATTATTAAGAAAAAACTGAAGCCTTACAATCACTAACTCCAACTTAAAATGCATATAAAGGCAAAGAAGGCCTTCAAAAAATACTTGGCTGAGGGATCATCATCATCAGCATTCCAGGACAGATCATATTGGTCCCATAAAGAATGATGAAGGGAATCTGGTTACTAAATCCCTGTACACACGATCAGATATCTGATGGAATCTGATCCGATGGATTTTTTCGTTGGATATCCGATGATGCTGACTTTCATCAGTCTTGCCTACACACCATCAGTCAAAAATCCGATCGTGCCAAAACGTGGTGACGTACAACACTACGACGAACTGAAAAAAAAGTTCAATGCTTCTGAGCATGCATCGACTTGATTCTGAGCATGCGTGGATTTTTGTCCGATGGAGTTCTACACAGACGATCAGATTTTTCTAGCAGTTTTTTTATCCATAGGAAAAATGTAAAACAGGTTCTATTTTTTTTTCCACCGATGGAAAAAAAAACGATGGGGCTCACACACGATCAGTTTGTCCAATAAAAACAGTCCATCAGCTTAAGGATGGAGAGATGGCGAAGGTATTGAATTTATTCTTCCCCTCAGTGTTCACAAGGGAATCAGGGGGCTTCAGTAAGCAAAACTGTAATGTTTATCCACATGACATGTCACAGGAAGCACTCTCATGGCTAACCGAGGACAGAATTAGAAATAGACTTGAAAAACGTAACTTTAATATGTCACCGGGACCAGATGGCTTGCCAGATTGCAAGACCATTGTTCCTAATTTTACGAGCAGTCTATTGACTGGAATGGTACCAGTTGATTGGAGAAAAGCCAATAGCACCAATATTTAAAAAAGGGCCAAGATACATCCCTGGGAATTACAGACCAGTTAGCCTAACATCAATTGTATGCAAGCTCTTGGAGGAAATAAGGGACTATATACAAGATTTTAGTCATGACAACATTATCATTAGCAGTAATCAGCATGGATTCATGAAGAATTGTTCTTGTCAAACCAATCTATTAACCTTATATAAGGAGGTGATCCGTCATCTATATAAAGGAAGGCAAAAGCATTTGATACAGTTCCCCATAAACGTTTACTATACAAAGTAAGGTCCATTGGCATGGACCATAGGTTGAGCACATGAATTGAAAACTGGCTACAGGGGTGAGTTCAGAGGGTAGTGATAAATGGGGAGTACTCTGAATGGTCTGGGTGGAAAGTGGGGTCCCCTAGGGTTCTGTCCTGGGACCAATCCTATTTATTTTATTCATAAACAACCTGAAGGATAGGATAAACAGCTCAATCTCTGTATTTGTGAACGATACTAAGCTAAGCAGGACAATAACTTCTCCGCAGGATGTGGAAACTTTGCATGAAGATCTGAACAAATTAATGGGGTGGGCAACTACATGGCAAATTAGATTTATTGTAGGCCAAATGTAAAATAATGCATTTGGGTGGCAAAAAATATGAATGCAATCTACTCACTAGGGGGAGATCCTCTGGGGAAATCTAGAATGGAAAAGAACATTGGGGTCCTAATAGATGACAGACTCAGCAATGGCATGCAAGCTGCTGCGAGCAAAGAAAACAGAATACTGGCATGCATTAAAAAGGGGATTAACTCCAGATATAACATGTTGATGATGATAAAACTCTAATGCCCTGTACACACGATCGGTTCATCCGATAAAAACGGACTGATGGATTTTTTCATCAGATATCCGATGAAGCTGACTTTCATCAGTCTTGCCTACACACCATCAGTTAAAAAAACGATCGTGTCAGAACGCGGTGACGTAAAACACAACGATGTGCTGAGAAAAATTACGTTCAATGCTTCCCAGCATGCGTCGACTTGATTCTGAGCATGCATGAATTTTTAACCGAATGACGTGCCCACTGGACGATCGTTTTTTTTTAACCATCGGATAATTTTAAAACAAGTTTCTAGTTTTTTCACCGATGGATAAAATAACGATGGAGCCCACACATGATCCATCAGACCATTTTCATCAGATGAACCGATCATGTGTACGCGGCATGAGAGACTGGTCCAGACACACTTGGGGTATGCTGTCCAGTTCTGGGCACCAGTCCTCAGGAAGGATGTGCTAAAACTGGAGAGAGTACTGAGAAGGGCAACAAAGCTAATAAAGGGACTGGAGGACCATAGTTATGAGGAAAGGTTACGAGCACTGAACTTATTCTCTCTGGAGACGAGACACTTGAGAGAGGATAGGATTTCAATGTACAAATACCGTACTGGTGACCCCACAATAGGGATAAAGCTTTTCTGCTAAATGGAATTTAACAAAACACACGGCCATTCACTAAAATTAGAAGAAAATCGGTTTAACCTTAAACTGCGTAGAGGGTTCTTTACTGCAAGAGTGGTTAGGAAGGGGAATTCTCTTCCACAGGCAGTGGTTTCAGCGGGGAGCATCGATAATTAAAAAAAAAATATTAAATAGGCACCTAACACCCACAACATACAGGGATATACAATGTAATACTGACATAAAATTACACACATAGGTTGGACTTGATGGACTTGTGTCTTTTCAACCTTGCCTACTATGCAACTATAGTCCTGACAAGGTTTGCTCCTAAGTTTTTTTCTGCACAAGAGTTGCGACTTGGCCTGATGCCTCTTGGCATGACCCAACATTGTGAACTTTGCTGAAAAGATGATAGTTCAGTTTAGTGGCTGGACTGAATGGTCACAGCCTCTCTCGAAAGTTGTATGCAACTAAGCTCAGAAATTATTTGGTCTGCAGGATGAAATAATGCAATGACGTTTCCCCTGCAATACAAATAGTTTTATTGCTCATTCTGCAACTTTAGCCAGTGCCCTCCTTCCGCAAAAATAAAACAATTAAAAAATAAAACGCTTTAATAAACACGTTTCAGCCTATAGAGAACATCAACGTTTAATGTACCAAATGGTTATCCTAAATTTTCCTGCATTCATGCTGAAAAATAGCAGCATGTTTTCTCTGCCTAGGCATTCTTGTGCCTTGAGTCTCAGCTATATTTCTGCAGTGTAACATCTAATGCCCTGTGCCTTTTACTTCTATCTTCACAACATTTAGATTGAGATTTATTGATGTCACTGCTCTGCTGCTTTATTCCCATTGCTGGAGAGAAAGTTGAATCCGAGGATCTTCAGAGCAAGCATCTCACTTCTTTTGCTTTATCCACTCTGTGGACTGTTGCTTTTTGCACTTTTCCTGCTGTTTGAGTATTAGCATACCAGCCATCTGTGCATCAGTTATTAGGTGGTCAGCTTTGACATGAAGAATCAAAGCCCTGCTTCTACCAAGATGGCTTTCTCCACACAGTGATCCAGTGCAGAAAAAGAAGTGGTAAATGTGTGCAATGTGCAAACAAATCAACTGCAGTACGCCTATAGGCCAAACTTTTGTGTATGCTTTCTACTTACCTTTTTGGACACAGTTCAGATTTTTTCTAAAACACTGCAACACTAATTTTATGATCAGCTGATTTGCAAAAAGGATGTTGCAAACAACCTTTAAGGCAGGTTTTTGCAAACAAGAGGTAGAGCAACGTTAGATTGTCTTGCTCACCTGTAGCCAGTGGTGTTCCTGTCACAGGCAAACACCCATTGCTTGGATAAAAACAATGATTTACGCTGATACTTTACCTGAACTGATGTTAATCTACCTCTTTCAGGAACAACATTTCACTGTTTGTTGTTATACTATCTCACATTTCAAGCCAATTAAAGACAGAAAAATTAGTGTGAACATGACAGTTAATTTTGGAAAATGCATGCATGGAAACAAAATGTGTTTAATTACCGTTGGAAGAAAAAACCCTTTAAAAGATTATGCTTCACAAAGCTTTAAGAGAAAATTACAAATATCCAGGTCACAGCCAGGAACTTTGTAATAAGACTGTAGCCCAGCAGAAAAACACATTTATTCAAATGGACTACAGTAGGTGCACGCGATATTGTGTCAATCTCGCTCCCTTTCTCGGCGAGATTGAGCACCTACGAGCCCCATCGCGGGAGCCAGCGCCGAGCTGGCTTGCCGCGATAGAGACAAAGCCGTCATAGAAGCGACGGGAGATCCGACTTGGATTCCCGCCAATTCTACACGTGTGCAGCGTTTGTTATGAATCCTGAGGGGGAAGTCCACGCCGGATTTTAAATAAAAATCCGGCATGGGTTCCCCCCTCAGGAGCATACCGGGCCCTTAGGTCTGTTATGGGTTGTAAGGAGAGCCCCCCCTACGCCGAAAAAATGGCGTAGGGGGCCCCCCTACAATCCATACCAGACCCGTATCCAAAGCACGCTACCCGGCCGGCCAGGAAAGGAGTGGGGACGAGCGAGCGCCCCCCCCTCCTGAGCCGTACCAGGCTGCATGCCCTCAACATGGGGGGGTTGGGTGCTCTGGGGCAGGGGGGCGCACTGCGGGGCCCCCCCACCCCAGAGCACCCTGTCCCCATGTTGATGAGGACAGGGCCCCTTCCCGACAACCCTGGCCGTTGGTTGTCGGGCCGGTATCTGTATGCGGGCGGGAGGCTTTTTGGAATCTGGGAGCCCCCTTTAATAAGTGGACCCCCAGATACCGGCCCCCCACCCTAAGTGAATGGATATGGGGTACATCGTACCCCTACCCATTCACCTGGAGGAAAAATGTTAAAGTCAATAAACACAACACAAGAGTTTTTAAAATAATTTATTAGTCTGCTCCGGAGGCCGCCCCCTTGTCTTCTTTAGCTCTGTTTACCAGGGGGGGCTTCTTCTTTGACGTCTTCGGGTAGGGGCCGCTCTTCGCCGCCGTCCTGTTCTCTTCCACCCCCAGGGGGGGTCGCTTTTATAAAAGCGCCCACTCCTCGGCGGGTTTCCTCCGACGTCTTCGGCGGGGGGTGGTGTGCTTCTTCTTCCGCTATCCGGGGGGGTCTTCTTCGGCTATCCGGGGGGTCTTCTTCACTCTCCGGGGGTCTTCTGCTATGTTCGCCGCTCTCCGCTGTTGACTCTGCGCACCCCGGTTCTTCCTCCAGCTGTCCGGTGCCTTCTCCTTCAGCGCTGAACGTCTATCGTCTTCTTCCGGGCTGTGACGTCATCTTCTTCTCTTCTCCAGATGTTGACACGCCGGCTCTTCTCGCTGAAATGACGTGTGCGCGGCTTGCATCGGACCTATATAGGCCTCACAGTCCCATCATGCTCTGTACCTACCCATGTGATACCTACCCACGTGGGTAGGTATCACATGGGTAGGTACCAGAGCATGATGGGATTGTGAGGTCTATATAAATCCGATGCAAGCCGCGCACACGTCATTGCAGCGAGGAAAGGCGACGTGTCAACATTGGGAGAAGAAGAGAAGTGAAGAACATGACGTCACAGCACGGAAGAAGAACTCACAGCACGGAAGGAGAAGAAGACGTACAGCACGGAAGAAGGCGGCACCGGACAGCGAGAGGAAGAACCGGGGTGCGCCGAGTCAACAGCGGAGAGCGGCGAACATAGAAGGAGACCCTCGGAGAGTTGAGAAGACCCCCCGGATAGCGAAGAAGACCCGTCGGGATAGCGGAAGAAGAAGCCCCCCCGCCGAAGACGCCGGAGGAAACCCGCCGGGGGGTGGGGGCTTTTTTAAAAGCGACCCCCCCCGGCGGTGGAAGAGAACCAGACGGCGGCCCCCACCCACCCGAAGACGTCAAAGAAGAAGCTCCCCCTGGTAAAAGAGCTAATAAAGAAGACAGGGGGAGCCTCCGGAGCAGAAAAATAAATTATTTTAAAAACCCTTGTGTGGTGTGTTTATTAACTTTGACATTTTTCCTACAGGTGAATGGTTAGGGGTACGATGTACCCCATATCCATTCACTTAGGGTGGGGGGCCGGTATCTGGGGGCCCCCTTATTAAAGGGGGCTCCCAGATTCCGATAAGCCTCCCGCATACCCCGACAACCAACGGCCAGGGTTGTCGGGAAGGGGCCCTGTCCTCATCAACATGGGGACAGGGCGCTCTGAGGTGGGGGGGCCGCAGTGCGCCCCCCTGCCCCAGAGCACCCAACCCCCCCATGTTGAGGGCATGCAGCCTGGTACGGCTCAGGAGGGGGGGGGCGCTCGCTCGTCCCCACTCCCTTCCTGGCCGGCCGGGTAGCGTGCTGTGGATACGGGTCTGGTATGGATTGTAGGGGGACCTCCTACGCCGTTTTTTTCGGCGTAGGGGGGCTCTCCTTACAACCCATAACAGACCTAAGGGCCCGGTATGCTCCTAAGGGGGGAACCCATGCCGGATTTTTATTTAAAATCCGGCGGGGACTTCCCCCTCAGGATTCATAACAAACGCCGCACACGTGTAGAATTGGCGGGAATCCAAGTCGGATCTCCCGTCGCTTCTATGACGCGCTTGCTGGGTTGTGCTGTCACTATTCCAGTGAGTGCGAGATGTCGACGAGATCTCGGCACCATGTCGCCGAGAATCAGCGCGATGCTGTCGTGCTAAAAACACAATATCACAAACACCTACTGTATAAAAATGCAGACTATACTCACTTTTTGGCACATTGTTTTTCCAAATATGGACTGGAGAAAACCTACACAATAGAGAATCAAAAAAATTCCCAAGGAAAGGTACAGCTGTGTGTTTGATTGGAGAGCCTTTAATAAGGATTTGGATGAGCTCCCTTCTTCTTCAGGCCCCTAGTATGTAAAAGCAAGACATTCGTCCTTCTGTTTGTGGAATTAACTTTTCCTCCTATCAGATTACAATAGCTTAGCGGGGAGATCACTGAACTAACATTGGATGTTTTTTCATTCAGCCTGCTTGGTTGAATGAACAAAAACTTCTTGTGTGTATTCAGCATTATACATGATACTGTATTTATGAAGAAGCTGTCTTGTCACCTTAGGACAGAACACCTTTACCTCTCCTATTTTCTATAACATAGGGGAGAAGTGTTGTGTAGGCCTCGAAATGAGATGGGAATCGTGTAACTGATAAGAATAAAGCATTGGCAGTTCACTACAAGTAGTTATCAACTCACAACAATTTAGCCAGAATAACTGGCTATTTTTTGTGCTTATCAAATAGATACAACAAGAGTTTTCAACTGTATATTTAACAGACCAAAATGGATCAAATAAGAGAGGTTTATTGTTAGGGTTAACACATGTCAAATTATGTACAAATAAGGCTTAGATTAGAATAATTAGTTAACATATGCCTTGTACACGGGACCAGGTTTTTTCCAACGGGAAAACTACGAGGAGAGCTTTTGTCCGGGAATCCTGGCCATGTGTATACTTCCTCGCACTTTGTCTGACAGGAAAACTGCCAAACCTGCCAGCAAAAAAAAAAAAAAAAAAAGAAGAGAACCAGCTCTCTTTTTTCCAGTAGGGATTCCCAACTGACTTTTTCCCCGTCGGAAATCCCGATCGTGTGAACGTGGCATTAGATTAGAATAAACAAAAGAAAAAACGTATAATAAAATATGAGTGAAGTCTCTTAGCTCACATGACAATATGCACATGAACATTTGAACAGGAGGAATACAAAATTCTTGCACATAAAGCATTGTTCATAAACCTGTACCACTGTGCTTCGGCATGTGCTTGCTGCCACACCATAAAGGTTTTGATCTCTCCATGTAATGTTATCTCTAAATCTTGTCAAGCAACAACTGATCCTGCTATGAGTGTTCTTGTTTAGACCCTTCCTGTTATAGGGTGACAACACACTGTCTCTGTCTTGCCATTGTGCTTCTGCATGGCCACCCTGTCACATTTACATCTGATGATTTTTTTTTTTACTGTTTTACACAATCCATCACTGAAATGCATGCATGTGGACATGGAGTAGCTGCAAGGGACCTGCAGAAGAACTGCAGCACTGATATTTAGCAAAGGATGAAACAATGGTAAAAACAATTATTTTAGTGATAAACAAAATGGCAATTATTTATAATACACAGGGAAGCAGAAACATAAATGCAACTTATTTAGTGTATATCTGCTTTGGGTGGTTGTATTGGCCAAGCAAAATCTGTCAAAACCTCCTCGTTATCAAAGTGATCCAGCAGTATTTTTAAAATACAATAATTATTGTACCCTACCAGCAGGTGCTCTAACTTAAGTTGGCAAAAGGGATATGGGAGGTGTTTCACATGCAACACCACTATTTTTAATGTCAAATTAAGAGGGAATAAGTGTCTTTCACTTTTTTCTGCAATGGTACTAACAACTTGCATGAGGTACCATAAAACATAAGACTGTTCCAGCTAATGCATCCCTATGCATGCCAAGAGTGAGTACATGGGCATTTGATATTACAAGGTATTGAAACCCTGTCCCATGCAAACAGTGGGACAAAAAAAAAGTTGCATTTAAAAAAAAAAAATGTTATATCTGTCAGTTCGGCAGTCGTTGACTCCAATCTTCGCTTTTTTAAAGAGCTCCACTAGGTGAAGAATCTTTAGCATTAAACAAACTTCAAAGATATGTCAGATGCCTGCATCCCCTGCTGCACTCTTTAATTGCACTTGCTATCACTGTCACTACTGTGTCCCTGTAGAGCTCTAGCAATGCCGCTGTCTGGTGGAAGGAATCAGATGACACATCAGTGGATGCAAACATCATCAGAACACATGGCGAGTTTTAGAACTCTTCTTTTACAGGGTGGATTTTTTTTTCTGGCAACAGAGTCACTAAAAAAAAGGGTATAGTCCTCGGAAACCATTAGCTATGTGTTGGCATCCGTCTGACCCCAGTAGTAGTAGCGAGAGCACGGATTTGTAAAACGGCTTTAATGGCAGCAATTTCTAGCAGTCTCATCTAACTCGTCCTCAGTCTGTCAGCTGCCTCATGACTCCATTTTCCAGCCACAGTTGTAACATGTCCACCATCTCCGACCACCTACAATCATAGGTCTGCAGTCTCTGACAGCCTAGTGTAGAATTAAGCATGCTAAATATAATATGCAGCCTCTTGTTGGTGTCAGAATTCACAGTTAAGGATCCTATACCTCACAAGTTGACCCCCACTGGTGAATGAAATGGTGTAGTTAATGTTCCAACCAAATCAGAAAGGCATTTTAAAGCATTAGACACAGTGAGACTTATGCCTCGTACACGCGACCATTTTTCTCGTCAGAAAAAAACAACGTTTTTCCCAACGTGATTCCTCCTCTCCAGCCTGACTTGCATACACACGTCCGACCAAAGTGCGGTGATGTACAATGGGACTATAAAGGGGAAGTTCCTTTCAAATGGCACCACCCTTTGGGCTGCTTTTGGGCTGCATACTTGATTCTGAGCATGCACATTTTTTTTCCCCTCGAAAAAGCATACACACGACCGTTTATCACAATGAGAAAAAAACTGACGGCAAAGACAACGAGAAAAAAAAGAGCTGGTTTAAATTTTTTTGTGGGCATTTTTTTCGTCGAGAAAACTGTTAGGGAGCATACACACATCCGGTTTTCACGACCAATATAAAAAATGGCAGTTTTCTCGTGAAAACCGGTCGTGTGGTACAAGGCATAAGAACAGGATTTAACTTTAAAAAATATATTGTATTTTAAATGTATTTCCTTTGTAGACCAAAATATCTAATAAAATTACACCACAAATGCTCACTCATACAGTTATTTTTCTAAGGTATGTGCGCTGGAAGTTAGAACAAGAAGTAAATTACAAAGGACACTACGACTCCATGGCAAATAATCAAGCTTCAGTCAATATTGTAAAACCAAATCAGCTAAGAAACAGATGTTAGAGAACAAATAAAGCAGGTTGGCTGCTGATACAACCGACTGTTCACTTTGTTAACAGTGGCTGCACATACACACATATCTGTCTCCCTCATCTGTATTTGCCCAATTAGCAAGTTGTTAAACCAAAGATAAACAAATGTAGCTAAAACAGGAAGAAACGTTTTTCATGCAATACAATACTGTACCTAATTTTGCATATAGAGGTAATGGGTTAGAATACGTTATGTTGTTTTCATTGTTGTCTGAACTGCGTATGGAAAGATATCCCCTTATGTCCAATGTGACTGGTCACAAGGAGAGAGGGGTATGAGGAGGGACCTCTCCAGTGGGGATGTTAACAGTACACGATGTTGATCTGACCACTCATGTGAACAGAAGCCGGAAGCTATGCGTACAGAAACATAGGCACGCGAAACTGACAAGAGGGAGGAGCTGGAGAGAAGGAACTTAGCCCTGTCTCCTACCGCCTCTCCCCTCCAGTCATACAAACGTCAGTATTCGAATTTGGGCTATGTTCTCTCTCCCCTCCTTCCTTATTCCAGTGTAGCCACTGTGTTCCTGTGAACACTGCTGCCAGCTTCTGAATGCAGGGGGACTGCACTGGTAGTAAGCATGTACATCCTCTTGGCTCTCTACTGCTTTCTTTGCTGCTCCCACCTCTTGGCTGACAGGAGTAGTGATGCTGCTGTCACTATTCCTGTCAGCCATGTAGTCAGAATAAAAGCACCCCCATCCCCACAGTTTACGACTGTACCCGGGGGAGCTGCCCCTCCCACCGAACCCCTAATGATAATGCTGCTGTCCAAAGATGCCCCTGTGCTCCTTCATCCAGAATGGGGGCACTCTAATACAGAACTATTGGATAGGTAAGTATGGAGACTTATTTCCACTTTAAGGTAATAAATCCTTCTGCGTGCAGCTCCCTTCGCTCCCTTTCCCTCCTCATAGGTTCAGAGGCAGCAGCAAGAGCCATTGGCTTCTGCTGCTGTCAATAGTCAGTGAGGAGGGAGCGGGGCCAAGAAGTGCTCCATGTGTCAATGGACACACCCAGCACAACCCAGGAACGAGCCTGCACAAGTGCCCTATAGCAAGTGGGTTGTTATGGTGGGCACTCGGCAGGGGTAGGAACAAGTGCTGGGGAGGGACTCGAGAAGGGTAGGATCGGGGCTGCTCTGTGCAAAATCATTTTACAGAGCAGGTATGACATGTTATTAAAAAAAATGTGTATAGATTTACAATCACTTTAAGACCACTTTCACACTGAAGCGCTTTGACGCTAAAAAAAGCTCACGAAAACCTATTTCCACAAAAATCAATGAATGCTTTCACACTGGGGCAGTGTGCTGGCAGGGCGGTGAAAAAACTCCCCTCTCCAATGAAATGAATGGAAAGCTCTTCAGAAGCGCCTGAAAAGCTCTTCAAAAGCACTCAGTGTTTTTACTGGCAGTTTAAAAGCGCCTCTGTGTGAAAGAGGCTTAAAACATCCACATAATTATTTAGGAAATTGAAATGACTGGTGCTAAGTTTTATTAAGAACTAGGGATGCACCAATCCTAGTATCGGCTGCCGATACTAGCCATTTTCGCGACTATCGGTACTCACGAAAATGCTCCAATACCGGAAACAAATAACAGAAGTGACGTTGCTTGAAAGAGGACCACCTCCTCCTCCCCTCCAGACAGTGCAATCCCCTCCTCCTCCTCCCAGAGGCATCGCAATATGCAGGCCCACCCAGCCTAACAGCCCACAGTCTCTGGCTGTCTCCTGTACCATGCCTGCAGTTCCCAATGCCTCCTGTACCATGCCTGCAGTTCCTGAATGCCTCTTGTATCATGCCTGCAGTCTCTGGCTGTCACCTGTACCATGTCTGCAGTCACTTCTGCCTGTTGTCTCCTCCTTCCCTCTACCAGCTGTCACCTCTGCCCCCATGTCTCCCAATAACGCTCCCACCCCACAATCCCGATTTCACCCCACCCGCAACTACCTTGCCCTCACTTACACCTCCCCTCCCACCCTGCCGTTACCCAACTCCCAAACAACCACCCCCCGCCACCTCCTAAACCACCCCTCTTCCTAGGTGATAGGTACCGGTAATCGGTATCGGCAAGTACCTGCAAAAATGGTATCGGTGCATCCTTAGTAAGAACAGTTTCTTAAATTTAGGAAAAGTGGCGTAAATCAACCCAGGGTCATGTACATGGTACAGACACCTCTATGAATCTGTCTGAAACTGACAAAAATGGTTCAACAAGTGAAAAATACTTTTACATGACTAATTTCTATTGCAAGGAAAATTGTTATGTATTCCTCCAATAAAAAGTATTTGATAAAAAATACAATATCAACAAATGTGTTTTAAAAATATGTTTTGGGGGGGAGGAAATCATACAAGTGAAGCATTTTTAAAAGCCAACTTGTATATAAGTAGTTTTAAACATTGAATATACACGTTGTTATTACTCCATTAAGCTAGTGAATGTGACTCTGTGATAACACCAGCTATATGTGGGTCTTATCAAATGCCAGATTTTTTAATAAGAAAACTATCTGAACAGCTTTGTGAATCTGAGTTTCAGCTGTCACTGATAATAAAGACAGGTGCTAATTAGAACTATATGAATTGGGTTTATGTGGTGCAAGTTGCAAGAAAGAGTGATCCACGTTGGATATATGTTCTGCGGGGATAATTGTACAAAAACATCATGGCTCTCATATGTACACCCACCTCCTCTGCCTTTGCAGCAATGGCTCAAATGCATGATTTTATCTCCTACATCTACAATTATAAACAAGGTCATAGTGAATTAGGCGCACAGGTGACATGTAGCTGAATAAGGGCCTGTTCACATTACAATGCATCGTGGTAAAGGCATGTTCCATGTGCATTCTCTGCACAGCACGTGACCGTGCTGCCCTTACCAGACATGTGCCGCTGCCAATTATTTGCTAATGACACCCCAAATGCTTATAGCAAACAGCACATTTGCAGCCATCAGTACCATGTGGTTTGGTGCAGCATGATCTAAAAACTTAATGCTTGCACTATTTTTCCTATGTTCCAGTACGTTTGGCAGACCATTGGATTATGGGCCTAGAATAATTTTATTTTTATTATACATTTCTAAAAACTGCAGCTCCGGAAGGTTTACCCTCTTAATAACCAGACCCTTTTTTGCGATACGGCACTGCATTACTTTAACTGGCAATTGCACAGACGTGCAAAACTGTACCCAAAAAAAAAAAGTGTCCATTTTTTTGACACAAATATAGAGCATGTGGCTCCCACTCGCACCTGACCCAAAGATGCCAGATAACATACCTAGTACTTGATCTGGTGCAGAGTGGCCTCCCTGCTGCAGTATATCTGCATGAGGCAGTCATGAAGAGGTTCATTTTTTTTTCATTTAACTTTACTGCTATTTCAAGAGCACTAATAAGCCCCTTATGTGATAGCAGTGGTCTATTAGAACCCCAATGTTTCCCTTGTTCTCCACAGCAGCTAATCAAGCATAGATGTTCCCCAATCTTCTGTTCAGGCTCCCTGGAGAAACAAAAGAGCCTAGGAACCACAGCGGGGTTGGGGGTGCCTTCAGAGCCCCGTAATAGTTAACACCAGCTATAAAAAAAACTCTATAACAAACTTGCAGCTGCAGTACCAGGACATTTATAAAGGTACCTTTTTGGACAAGGGGTCAGTGTCGTAGAAGCAGCACTCAGTGTGCCATCATATCCAAACGTACAAACAGAAACTGTTTTAGGAAGAATGGAAGCCTGCATGGTTATCTCACACCAGGTCTTCTTTAAGAATGCAATAATGATAAAACAGTATCAAAGTTTAAGATCTTATTAATATAAAAAAAAAATAAGAAAAAGGAAAAACCACTTCAAAAGATCTTACAAATGTCCTCATGCTACAGTTACATAAGTAGATCCGACTTTATTACAGGGAATCATTTTCTTTCTAATCATCTTAATTTTTCTGTGTTCTACTTCAGATAAAAGCAACTACATCAAATGCATTCCTTTGAATAATATTTACTTCAGTGAATGCAGAGAAACTTCAATTCCATTGAGAGAAAATTACGGTATCATTCCAAAACTTAAAAAACATTTTGATAATGGTTTACGGATAATGGAAATTTATCATCTGACATCTGTCACTCACATCAGTAAAGCATACTAGGAAACACAATGAACATTGTGAACATTGTGACAATGCAGTAATTCTAGTGTACGAATTTTCTGAGCGACAACTTAATGGATAACACTAGGAATATTGAAGTGATATCTTTCATAGCTAAGAACAGAACTAAAACCCTGCCAAATATTTAAGGAGTAGATAAATGACTAGTAAGTTGTATTTCAAAAATATTGTAATGTTTTAGGATGGTTTGTTTTTCTACTGTAGATTGGTTGGGTTTGAAGGACTTAATCACTGACAACCTTTATGTCCATGTTTTACATGTGCCCATTCACCCATGACTCTACTGTGTATATAGTACATATAAACTCTGGTTTTAAAAAAAAAAAAATCTGTGAAAGATTTTATCTTTCAGGCTGGGTTCACACCAATGCGAATTGGATGCATGATGGATGCATGATGTCCGCTTTCAATTCGCAATAGCAGGAGATTTTGACTGGTTCTCTATGGAGCCGGTTCATAGATCTCCGCAGCCAAATCGGGTGCATTTAGCAGAAAAACTATGTACATCTTTTGATCTGTTTGAGATGCGAATTTAGCCCAAAATTTGGGCTGAAATCAGATCAGAAATGGTGAACAGGGACGCACAAGCCCCTGCTGTGAGCCTTATATGTGAACCAAGCCTAAAGGAGACTTGAAGTGTTATACATATTTTGTAACATCATTTAGTATTCCAAAATAAGCACCTTTATCTTTTTTCTTCAGCTCTACAAAATTTGATGCACCAAGGCCACTAAAGAGGAGTCCTCTTTCTAGTTCTAATTTTGGACTACAGAATGATTAGTCTTTGTGTTGTAAAGATCTGAAAGTGGAGGGCTGACTCATCTCTGTTCACAAAAATTATGTAAGTTGTTGGACCACAACAGGAGTTATAAGCTAGGTGCATTCCAGACTCATTAACAAGTATTTTTCTGTACTTAGAGGGTCTCTAAAAGTGGAGAAATGTGCATGCAGATATGTAAAATTTACTGTATTTTGACATACACTTGAACGCAGTATTAAAGCCAAAAGCAAACATTTATTAGGTTATTACATGTATTGCCAATTCTGTTGGTAGAGAGTGAAGTTAGCAAACCCTGATCCGAGTAATCGAAAGGAGTAGTCCAAGAGGCAAGGTCGGGAACAGGCAGAGCCGGCAACAGAGATCAGCGAAGTCCAAAGGGGTAATTCAGAAGCAAAGTCAGAAACCAGCAAAACAATATCATACACCAACAAGCAGTAACAGGAACCTATACTAGGGCAAATACTGGGAGGGGAAGTGAAGATTTATAGGGTCACTGGATCAGGTGACTGCTTACAACTGGTCACAGGGTGGAGCCAGCATCCAAACTCCAGGAGCAACATAACAAGAATTCTAGATAAAAAAAGTTAGTTCCCTTGTGGTCCGGACACGGTGTGACAAGAGGGTTAGGAGGGCCCTGCTTCTGAGAGCTTACAATCTAATAGGGTGGGGCAAGTGGAAAAAAAAGGTAATAACTGTGAGGGAGTTTTGCCATCTCAGACAGTTTAGCTGGGGAATATGGGTGTCTTCCATGGGCGGTGCTCACCGTCTGTGTCAGAGCCCCTCCCTGCCTATGCCGTGCCCGTGTGCGGGGCAGGTATATTTTGCCTCCCCTGACACAGTCTGGGTGCCACAAACTGAAGATGCTATATCTCACCACAGTACCCCATCTCTCTTTTGGGATACATGTATGCCACTACAAGGCTACTTAGTACCCTGTCAGCCAGTTACTCCTTTTCACCAATTGGTCTTGGTGAATCGGGACTGTCTCTGCTGTCTTTTGACTTCTCTCCATACCACATTCTATGGTAATCTGGATGTGGTTTACACTTTCATTTCATTCATTTGCGCACACTCTCTTGATCTTTACTATTCTATTAGATACACACTACTCTCTTTTTACTTTATTAGTATACTATGATACACGGATTATGCATCCCATCCCTTTAAGCTAGTAAAGTACTTAGAGTGGGCTTATCTGCCTTTCCCTGCTATGTTTAGTTACAACCAGATTAATTATATCTTATACTTTATAGATATCTCTGAGCATCCGCCCCTGATGAGTGTTTTCACATGAAACGTGTCTGGAAATTGGGATGCAGACATATGTTGATATCATTCCATCAACTCAGAACATCTTCCACCCATCAATCATGGTTTTACGGTTTTTATATTCTTATTTCCTCCGCAAGTGCTGCTTTGATGTTATATGTACATATATAAATTCATTGAATGTATTAATCAATCAATTGAGACCCCCACGTGGCGCAAAGTTGATATACATTTGACATACCCTTGATGCCCATATTGCATACGCACATATATGTGTGTGTGTGTGTGAATATTTATGAAATTATATTTATTACAATGTTTTTTTCTTTATGTGGTTTCTGTCATTGACATGTTTTATACATCTCTCTATGATAAGTAAATATGTACTTTAATTTAAATTTACCTCCACTGTGTTTTTAGCCTCATTTAAAGTCCCAACTTTCCCGCTTTAGCCTTTGAACCAGGGATGGAGGCACACCACATGTGTCTTATTTAAAGTCCCAAAAATTCCCCCCTCTTTAACTGTGAGGGATGAGCGGATGGAAAAAACAAAAGATTAAGTTGTTAGGCTGTCCATATACGGCTCGAATTTCAGCCAGTCCAGCAGGGAACGGCCAAGATTTGTACCATGTATGGACAGGCTGATTTTCCTCAAGTTGATCGATCAACTTGGGTACAACCAGCCAGTCAGATTTTACATGAGATTATTGCCAGCGGCTATAGTGTGTTCTTCCAGCCAGGATGGCTCCCACCACCTCGAGAACACTATAGCTCCATGGGAGTGATTTTCTTTCCTGCAACAACAAATCATCTATGGCCGGCTAGGTGAAGGCAGGACAGGCTGAAGAGATAAGTTTTTAGGGATCGCTTAAAAGTGGACAGAGTAGGAAATAGCCGGAAAGATTGGGTTGGAGAGTTTAATAGGATGGAGGAGACTCAGATGATCAGGACAGCCGCACTCCAATCCAACGTATTTGGTCACCTACAAACAAGCAAGATTTCTGGCTCTCACAGACCTGTATCTTCTTCTTTAAGAGGCTCCTCTGTCCTCCACTCATTACCTGTATTAATGGCACCTGTTTGAACTTGTTATCAGTATAAAATACACCTGTCCACAGCCTCAAACAGTCACACTCCAAACTCCACCATGGTGAAGACCAAAGAGCTGTCAAAGGACACCAGAAGCAAAATTGTAGACCTGCATCAGGCTGGGAAGACTGAATCTGCAATAGGCAAGCAGCTTGGTGTGAAGAAATCAACTGTGGGAGCAATAATTAGAAAATGGAAGACATACAAGAAACCAATAATCTCCCTTGATCTTTGGCTCCACGCAAGATGTCACCCCGTGGGGTCAAAATGATCACAAGAACGGTGAGCAAAAATCCCAGAATCACACAGGGGGACCTAGTGAATGACCTGCAGAGAGCTGGGACCAATGTAACAAAGGCTACCATCAGTAACACACTACACTGCCAGGGACTCAGATCCTGCAGTACCAGACGTGTCCCCCTGCTTAAGCCAGTACATGTCTGGGCCCGTCTGAGGTTTGCTAGAGAGAATTGGGATGATCCAGAAGAGGATTGGGAGAATGTCATATGGTCAGATCAAACCAAAGTAGAACTGTTTGGTAGAAACACAACTCGTCGTGTTTGGAGGCGAGAGAATGCCGAGTTGCAACCAAAGAACACCATACCTACTGTGAAGCATGGGGGTAGCAACATCATGCTTTGGGGCAGTTTCTCTGCAAAGGGAACAGGACGACTGATCCATGTACATGAAAGAATGAATGGGGCCATGTATCGTGAGATTTTGAGTGCAAACCTCCTCCCATCAGCAAGGGCATTGAAGATGAAACGTGGCTGGGTCTTTCAGCATGACAATGATCCCAAAGACACTGCCCGGGCAACGAAGGAGTAGCTTTGTAAGAAGCATTTCAAGGTCCTGGAGTGGCCTAGCCAGTCTCCAGATCTCAACCCCCATAGAAAACCTTTGGAGGGAGTTGAAAGGCCAATGTTGCCCAGCGACAGCCCCAAAACATCACTGCTCTAGAGGAGATCTGCATAGAGGAATGGGCCAACATACCAGCAACAGTGTGTGACAACCTTGTGAAGACTTACAGAAAACGTTTGCCTCTGTCATTGCCAACAAAGGATATATAACAAAGTATTGATATAAACTTTTGATATTGACCAAATACTTATTTTCCACCATAATTTGCAAATAAATTCTTTCCAAATCAATGTGATTGTCTGGATTTGTTTCCACATTTTGTCTCTCATAGTTGAGGTATACCTATGATGACAATTACAGGCCTCGCTCATCTTTTTAAGTGGGAAAACTTGCACAATTGGTGGCTGACTAAATACTTTGTTGCCCCACTGTAGATGTTTTTTTATATTATATCAATGTTTTTTTTTAAAACATGCTTACTATCACATAACAAAGCTAAAGCAATATAATAGATGTAAAATGCAAAAAAACAAAGATAAAGTGCAAGAACTGTTCTAACTTTTTCGGATTAAGCCAGGAGACCATATCATTTTTCAGACAGAATTTGGATAGGCTGTGCATGGCAACCCATCAGCTTCTATCTTCAGCTTTTTTAGTTAGGCTTTGAAAATTAAGTATAAATTTGTTGCCATGCACAACTGCTCCAGATTGACTGCTTGTTTTGACAAATTTTCCCCAAAATCTTTAAAAATCGAAGCAATATAAAGCCGTTTTGACACACATGCGGATTATGACTCCTTTCTTGACAATTACAAGAATTACTATGGAAATGCAGATATCTTTTAAAGTTTAGGCTACGTATATAGAAGATCATGCAATTGGGGTGATATGTCCTATGGCGTTTGCCTCCTCATACTTTCAAAAGAAATAAAATACAATACACTTGACTGTCCTCTATAATTTTTAATGTGCTAGATATTACCAAGCCTATTACAAGTGCAGATTAATTTTATAGAGCTCACTTCTTGATCTATGCTAATGGAGAAGTTTAACTTTTGCGTATTTTTCTTATCTCATTTATTATCTTCTATTAGAGGAGTTATTTAATCAATGTTGCAACTGTTGTTACCAGAAGAATTCTCTTGTGCTTTATGTTTTTGTTCACATCAGCAGAGGCAGAATACCGTAAAATTGAATCTTAAAAGGAGCAGCTTTAATAGGAAGTATATATTTTTCATAGCAACATTATTACATTTTCTAGTTAGTTATGAATCCATTCTCTGCTAGAAAATAATAAATTTGGCTGTATGCAATTTTTTAATTGGTCAAACTATATATTATATGCGGTTTCATTTTCATTATTCTGCACCTTAAAACATTACAGTTGTGCAATGATCTATCCCGCATATGTTTTTATGAACTGAAGTAAAATTACAATAATCGTAATGCTTTTGTGAAAATGTCTGTTTCATACTGGAAATAATGGTGGTCTTCAAAGAGTGGTGCAGGCCTTAATCATGGACTACGCCTAAGCTGAAAAAATTAGGTACATCCTGCTTCTAAATAACAAAAAGGAGGGGGGGGAGCAAGTATTTTCTGTTCTATTCTGTGTCTGACCAAAAAGAATATAGATGTCTTCCTGTAATATTCCAATCTCGCCACCGGGGGGCTCCGACATCTCCACCAACTCCGGCGCAGGGTGATGACGTCACAGCAACCTCACCTGGCTCCTCCTCGTATCCCTATTTAAACAGTCGACGCCTATTGCTTGATGTTCGTGCTAGGAACCTGATGCCAGGCAAATTGCTCCAGTAGCTGACGGCTGCCTTCCTTCACTATTGGGCCGAATAGAGCCCCGACTGCCATCTCCTTTTTGGGCCGGACAGAGCCCCTCCAACTACTAACTATTGGGCCGGATAGAGCCCCTCCAACTTCCAGCTTTTGGGCCGGACAGAGCCCCTTCTATGCTGGTAGTCAGAGGCTCTCAACTTCCCTATCCTTAGTCAGCCTACTCTACAGGCAGAATCTCTTACCTACACCACTACTCCAAGCTGACCAGTATATCTCTCCAGAAGCAACTGGGTGGCACTAACAGAAGACCACTCACAGCAAGTATCCCTACGTTCACGATAAACTGTATTCCTGTGTACTGCTACCAAACTTAATTTAACCCTGATGCTTCACATTGTGTCTGTATTACCACACTAAATAAAACCACTTACATACCCAAATTATCTGAATCTTCCTACCCGTCCAAATTAAAGTTAACTATTTAGAATACCATATCCCTAGACTTCCGAAGCTGTGATCCTCACCACCCATTATATTAACTCTGCCTGAAGCATTACACTTCCTAGCAACCAAATAGAATGTATGCATCAAATGAGCAATCAAATAGAATGTATGCATCAAATGAGCAACCCCATAGAATCCAGCTTTCATCTTAGCAACGCATAAGAATCTGGTGTTGATGTCATTTTAGCAACCTAGTAGAATCCAGGTGTAATCTTAGCAACCAAATTGAATCTCGGCTTCAGTGGAAATAGGCAACAGGGGAGAGCAGGGAAAGTAACCACAGCTTAAGGGTGAACTTAAGTCTAAAAACTTTAATTCAAATATGTAATACGATTGTCAATAGCCACAATAGATATAAATCCACTTTGTGTGTACCCAGTGTCTTTGCAAACCCAAATATTACCTTGTAAAAGTAACAGTGACCAAACATCTGTGCTGTATATAACCTGTGCAGACATCAGAGCTGTGGGAGCAATTCAGTAGGTCACAACCACTACTGGCTATCTGCAGAAATCTACAGGAGAAGGTGGATACCGAAGCAGTTACCCTGCACAAGGAGCCAGAGCAGCAGTGACAGGTCTTTATTACCCTGGATTACTGCAAAGATCTGAAAGAAATGCACAAAGCACACCAAGATATAAAGCATATTTCTACTTTTTTTTTTTAGGTGTCCAAACTCACACAGCATGCCTATCTAGGTGTCATGGCTGACTGAAAGGTTTTTTGAACAATGTTAGTCATTAAAGTGGTTGTAAACCCAACCACACAACTTGCACCTACAGATAAGCCTAGATTAAGGCTTACCTGTAGGTACAAGAAATATCTCCTAAACCTGCAAGGCTTAGGATATATTTACAATAATGACAGGCGCCGATGTCCACGGTGCATGCGCGCCGTAGACAACAGCGCAGGCGCACTGAGCGTGCCATTTTTCTGAATGCCATTATGTGGGTTAATGCCGTATTCCCGCGCATGCGCAGGGATCTGGCAGTCCCACGCGCATGTGCGGGAGCGAAGTCTTTGCCGCTCCGGCTAATCACAGCGCCGGAGCAGCGATACCAGGAAGAATCTGCGAGGGGACATGGCGGCAGCGGAGAACGAGGAGCACTTCAGGGGATTCGATTTCAGGTAAGTGCCACATAATGAGCTAGTATGCTATGCATACTTGCTCACTATGCCTGTCTCTTGCAAGATTTGTTTTTCCCCATTTTTCGGGGGGGGGGGGCAGTTTACTTCCTCTTTAACATACAATGCAGGAGGATGGTGTCTTCAAATGTAACTCTTTGTTATGACAGATGCTGTTGAATGCAAGTTACATTGATAATGAAGATCTGCCTGCACTGTATAGACAGGGTCAATTATGATAAACAGCTGCCAATTCCCCTTAATAAGACAAACAAAAAGAACTAGTATTTAAAGAGAAACTGCAGTCTGCTCACATAATTTGTAATAAAAACATATTTCTGAAGCTTCCCTCCAAGCACTTTGCTTATTATTTTATATATACTGTGATTCTGTACTTGCCAAATATGCTTCAGAAATCTCCTTTCACCGAGTCTGGCTGCAATAATTTTAACTGAAGCTGCTGCCTGTTCACTTCCTGGATTTACACAGACAGAGGCACACCTCCAGCTCTGCAGCTTTCATTGGCCCGCTTTAAATACTATGATTTTCAGTGGTCACCAGAACAGCAATAGAGGGGACATTTTCCCATTGGGACACTGGTACCCACCAGAGATTTATTTCACTTTGAAAATGGTATCAATGGTTATATGTCCTCCAGCTCAGGGCACTTAAACATATCCCTGGGTGCATGATTTTGTGAATTCATATAATACAGTAAAGACCTGTTACATGTAATTGGTACAGATTTTTCTGAATCAATATTAACATAATGTTATATGAATAAGTTGGCTGTACACATAGCATATGAGACAAACGTATTTTAAAGATGGCATACCAAAGGCTATAACACGGTGTAGACAAAAGTAGAATAGCCTTGTGGAAACTGCCTTTTTAGCAATATGTGCATCTACAAATTGCATTTGATGAATTTTTACAATATCTGCAGAATATGTTTTTGAACCCCAGGGACATTTGTCTTTTTTTTGCCAAATAAAATGTTAGCTTGTATGTACTGGTTGATGTTGCAGAATATTTTTTTTTTTATTAATTGGCTGTTAATTAAAAGGCAAATTAAAATACAGAAATATTTATCTAAATTATTCCAAACATCAACAGTTATACAGAATATGCTGGTAAAATTAAACAGTTAGACATGCTAATATAACAAGATTTTTATTTTTTTAGCTAGGGGGCTAGAGGAAATAACTACCTAGTTGTTGGCAAACAGAATCTAAAAATTCATACACATGTCATTGCATACAAAGCAAGACCTAGGATTTACCTAGTATTACCCATAAAAAAATTAAAAAAAACACCAGCATCTTTGCAAGCAATTATGAGATAAAATTCCATATAGCAGCTACCACAAGATATTCTGTCTCATAAGGCATTCACTAATATATCAAGTACACCATGAGAAGGAAATGCAGGCTAGATTTAGGATAATTTCTACTAGTCTCAGGAAAGCCTAGAAGCTGTTCTCAAAGTCAACACTGAAATTAAATATTGAAATATTAATTACGGATTTATATGTTTTAAAGAAAACTAAAAAACGGACTTCTGTTTTGCATGGAAAGTGGTTCTTTCATTTCCTTCCGATTTATCCAATACTTATCATGACCTCCAGCAATAATTTCTTACCACAATCTTAACAAAAATACTTTTTCCAGCCACTGAACATCCATTAAATTAGTAATCAGGGTTGTATTGAAAGTCCACGTTGGCACATGCACACGTGAATAATGGCAAAAAAAAGGGAATCACATTATTTTACAGATCTCACTGCCTTTTTCACCAAACATCTGGTGTAGATATTACAAAAAATATCACCCTGAATGCTATTCTGCTGTTCGATTTACACCCAAAACTATAGTGCACTGTACATGAGAAGGCTAGAAGGTAAAATATGACTTGCCACTAAAACTCTCATCAGCTTCTGTACTCCTTTCCCCCTTCATTTCAAATTTTTTCACAAGAATAAATTTTTTAGCAAATCAGCAAAAAGGGGGGGAAAAAAAAGGAAATACAAACTTTAAATGGTTAACTGTGGCTCTGCCCTATCTTACACTCCTGCCTTTTCTGCATATGCCAAATGGTAAATATGTCCTTGGTCCTGATACATCCATCATTCATACTGGGCATGAAATACCCTTAAAACTAATTTGCAGGAGTCTCTATAAATTTCTGTGTAGAATCCAGTGAAATGCAAGTGGCACAGACTTGCATAAAGACAAACACTGGGCTCTGTGCCTTCCCTGTATTGACACCACTGACAGTATTTTATCCTTTTTCCAAAATCACAACAGGGTTCTTTTCAATTATTCTCCAGTCTGGGCAGACTTCACTGAAGCAGGGAAAAGCACCGATATGATGATGTCAGTGCCGCTGATGGTGAAGCTCTCCGATTCCTAATCAAAGGGGTGGGTCATGACACCCTACACTCACAAAATACAAAATGTGCTCAGCATTGTGGGGTTAATTGAGGATGAGTGCCATTCAACCCCCAAAGACTGAGGGTATCTTTTGGTGAAGAGGCGGGCTTTATTGCCAACAATACAGTAAATATTACATGGGTGAATCCTTGCTATATTCAAAATACTAAAGCCAGTATTTGGTTTGCTTTTTACATACATATTTAGACAAAAAATATTTAAATGAAAAGGCAGTTTTGTCTTTCTAAAAGTACAATTGGATATAAAAATTATTTTAAACCGCTACTGACTACAAGTACAAAATTATAATTCTTTGCTGTCGAGGCAAGTTTCTGACACCTATGACTTGAGTGTCTAGCGTCATCTCCCATATGTGAATGAATGAATGAATGAAAAACTTATATAGCGCGGCACATGCGAACTGAATCGCCTCTGGGCGCTTGTTGTTAGTATCTCATGCCTTTCAGAAAAGCAGGGTTTTGATCTGCCTTCTGAAAGACAGGTGGTTTTGCTCCAACCGAATGCTGGTTGGTAAAGCATTCCAAAGCCTGGGGCCCTGGAAAGCAAACCTTCTTTCTCCTTTGGACTTGTATTTGGTTATAGGAACCTTGACCAGATTTTGGTCGGTGGAACGCAGAATGCGGCTGCAATTGTGCGGTTTGATCTTGTCGCATAGATATCTAGGAGCCTTCCCATGGATGCACTTATGTGTCAGGCAGAGTGCTTTAAATGCAATTCTGTCTTTCACTGGCAGCCAGTGAAGGGATCTCAGTGAAGGTGAGATTGATTCCCAAGATTTTTTCCCAGTCACCAGTCTAGCGGCCGTATTCTGTACGACTTGGAGACGAGCGATTTGGTACTTGGGTAGCCCGAGGTAAAGGGCATTTGCATAGTCCAGTCTGGAATTCACGATAGATCCCACCACGACTGCTACGTCTTCTTTGGGAATAAATGGAATCAGTCTGCGTAGTAGGCGCATCAAATGGTGCGCCCCGCTGACTACTGACCCTATTTGTGCGTCCATTGTCATGAAGGTGTCAAACGTGACTCCCAGACTTTTGACTTTGGAGCTAGGGGCGATGATTTGTCCCAGGATGGGAGATGGTGTCCAGTTTGTTGTCGGTGTTTTCTTCCGACTGGCATCGAAGATAAAGAGTTCTGTTTTAGCACTATTGAGTTTGAGATAACTCTTAGTCATCCAGTTTTCTATTGAAGAGAGACAGTTCTCTAAACTTAGATGATGATCCTTTTTGTGGCAGATGCGAAAATACAACTGCGTGTCGTCTGCATAAGAGTGATAAAGTAGTTCATGGCTACTGATAATATCAAAGAGAGGACGAAGATAGATATTAAACAGTACTGGTGATAAGGGGGATCCTTGGGGGACCCCACATGTCACCGTGCGTTTTTCTGACGTGAAGGATCCCAGTTTCACTGTTTGTGATCGGTTTCCTAGAAAAGAGGAGAACCATGGTAAGGCATCTTCTGAGACTCCGGCGACTTCTGTTAGTCGTCTCAGTAGCAGTCCATGGTCTACTGTGTCAAGAGCAGCGCTTAGGTCCAGCAGAACCAGGAGAGATGATTCTCTTTCGTCTGCGGCCTCGAGCGCATCGTCCCATATTTTCAGTAAGGCCGTTTCTGTCCCGTGTCCGGGACGGAACCCGGATTGAAATGGATCGAGTAGGTTGTGGGTGTCCAGATGCTGTTGCAGCTGATTTACCACCACTTTCTCCATTATCTTGGACAGAGCATTTAGACTTGTTATGGGACGGCGGTGAGTTGGGTCCATAGGATCCAAATTAGGTTTTTTCAAGATCGGCAGGATTGTGCCCTCTTTCAGCAGGGAAGGCACTATGCCTTCCTTAAATGACTGATTTATAAGCTGCGTGATCGGAGGCGCCAGGATGTCGGCACATTCCTTCAGTAGCTTGGTGGGAATGATGTCATTCGGTGCTGTGCTGTCGCGCAGCAGGCCAATGAATTTTTTTGTTGTATCGATGGAGATGGGTTCCAAAGTGAACTTAGTTGATTGTAGAGGCGTTCGGTCGTTGTTTTGATTGAAGACGGGGCTGAGTGGAGTATTGTTTTGCCGAATACTTACCCGAATTTTCTCAATTTTGTCGATGAAGAAATCCGATAGTTCATTGCAGAACTCTTGGGTGTCTGAAGTGGGGACTTCTAGACATCCAGGATTCATGGTCTGGGTGACCATCCTGAAGAGTTCGCGAGGGCGATTCAGTGCGCTGTTAATCACCCTGGAGAAGTGAAGTTTTTTGGCTTTGAAAATTTCCTTGTGATAGCGCGTAGTTACTGCTTTGTAGATGTTGAGGTGGTCTTCTGACGGACTTCTTTTCCAGGAGGCTTCCGCCCTTCTGCGCTCTTGCTTCAATAGCGACAGTTGGTTATTGAACCAGCTGGACTTATTTTCCCGGCTGCGAAGTTTGCGCTTTGGTGCTGCTAAGTCGGCTGACTGTAGCAGAGCTGCATTAATGGCATCCAAAGTATCTGAGGCTGCTAACTGAGGAGGAATAGCCCCAATTCGGTTTCCCAGGGTAGATCTGAAGAGTTCCGAGTGGAGCTTCCTCTGAGATCTAGCCCAGTGTATTGTCACCGGCTTGGGTACTTTCATGACTAATGGAGTTCTGGGGATTATGAAGCTGATTGCATGGTGGTCTGTCCATGGCAAAGGTTCATTTCCCACAATATTAATTTTCAGATTTTGTCTGAAAATTAGGTCGAGTGTGTGACCTGAAGCATGCGTTGGTCCGCGTATAAGTTGTTGAAGTCCAAATCCTTCCAGGTGGTTGATGCAGGCATCCGCGATGGGATCCTGTGAGGAGTTAGCCCACAAATTGAAATCCCCGAGCAGCAAAAGATGATTACCGCTAAGGGTGTAGGTGGAGATGAACTCCGTTAATGCTGATATCAACTGCGATTTGGGCCCAGGGGGCCTATAGCAGAGGAGAATATGAACGGTCTCCTGAGAATGAGCTTGAAGTTGAAGCGTAAGGGTTTCCATGAAAGGAAGAGGATTTTGAAGGACCGGTTTAGTGATTGCAATATGCGACTTATGAATCACCGCCAGTCCTCCTCCCCTTTGCCCTATTCTATTTTTCGTTAAGATGCGATAGTTTGCTGGCACCAGTTCTCCGAGAATGGTGTTGCAATCGTCTGACAGCCAACTTTCCGTGATAAAGAGGCAGTCTAGATCGTATTGTAGTAAGAAATCATGGATTTCTGATCGGTGTTTAACTGCTGATCTAGTGTTAAGCAAAGCACATGATATGTGCTTGAGCTGTGTTGAATGATTGAAATATTTGATGATCGATCGATGATCGAACCTCAAAAGTTGATCTGATTTTAAGGTTATTGTGGTGGCGGCAGGCAATGTAGTAGCGAATTGTCTCAGACCCCAAATGGTTTCTGCAGAGTAACGCAACTTAACCATTGTTGCCAGTCACCAAGGGCTGGGGTGCGGGCGTAGTGTGATAGAGGATTCGAGAAACCTAGCTCAAGGGAAATGGGATTTTATTTTATTTTTTTATTTTTTTTGGTCCAGAGGAAGGCAAAAAACCCTGGGCAAGCTGGCCAATGTGCTGCGGCAGGGAAAAAATTCCTTCCTGATCCCTAAAGGCGATCGGCTCAAAACCCTGGATCAAAAGACTAACGGTTTGTGGAGGGAAAAAAAAAAAAGGGGGGGGGGAAGCTGGGTGTCACTGCTGCTGGGTGTACCAAAATAATGGCTGCCAGGCAAAGCACAGGACCCGGGCTGGGGGGGGGGCTGTCAGCTTGGTAAAAATGCTATTTACCGATAAAGTTGCTGAGCAGGGGGCCTCTGGGGGTGTGGGGGTGAATATCCAGAGCAAACTGTGCTTAGGAATTAAGTGTAGGAGAAAAAGAGCGGCGCGCCGGTAGGCCGCGGCTGAAGCCGCGGACTTTCCTAAGGTGCGGCGGCCGCGAGAAGGAGCGGGCCGGCGCGGGGGTGAAAGAACACCCAGAAACACCCAGAAACGCCGGAAATACACCCAGGGGGGGTGATTTGGGACCACCACAAAGTGGGTGGCCGTGCGGGCGATAGATGCCGGCGAGAGGTAGTATGGAAAGCCGCAGTGTGGGGTCTGTGTGACGGCTGCCCTGATAAGGACGGCCGTCAGTGGATCCCCAGGATGTCAGGCCCTGAGAGGCAGGGTCTTACCTGCGGAAGAGAGGAGTCCTCGTGGAGAGCGAGATGCTGGTTCCAGGTTCCAGGGAGCTTGTTTCATGGAGCGTCTAGCCTAGCAGCTGCCTAGCCTCTGACTGCCAGGTCTGGGTGGAAGCAGGCTCGTAAGCGGAAGATCCGAAGCGCCCTACTCCACCGCTGACACTGACTGACTGATCTGACTGACTGACTGACTGTGTCAGGAAAATCTCCTGGTAACCTTAGATCAATCAACTCTCCCAGTCCGTAGCAAGGAAGAAGCTTTATTCATAAGCATCGATACATATGGGTGAGGTCCTTACATGCATAGTTTCAAGCCAGGAGTCACAACCGGTAACCACGGGCTCAGCCTTTTGTAATAGCAGAAGAGGAAGTTACAGAAGTCAGAAGTTTTCTAAGTGTATCCTAGCAGCTCATTGGTCTTAGCTTTATTGTCTGCGTCAGCACACCTTATAATCTTAGTATATTACCATATATAGTTACAACAAAGAAAAACAATGTTTGGGCGTGTGCAGGTAATAATCGCCATCTTGCAATGTCCAGTTAAGTGTCCTTAACTAAGCCTATGAGATGGAGAACAGGCACAAACAGTTCTTGATAATTCTAACACCATATCACAAAATTATTATGACAAATGTAATGCAATACTGAAGAATCTGCTGGAATTAGAAATAAAATGTAAGCCAAATATAATGAAACTGCACTTACTAATCTAAAGCACATGCAAGATTTTAAAGAACAGACTATTTTTCTTGAAGGCAGATATTGTTCTATGAAAAATCTTTTACCCATTAACATTACCTGATAATGCCACATTCACTTTAAAGTTAAAAGACAGTGTCCCTTTATCTATTCCTATTTGGAAACCACATGCCAAGGCCGAGTTCACACTGGTACGACAGTTGTACGAATGTGGATCTGACTTTGCCCTGCGACTTCATGTCAAACTTCAATAACCGGGATCCGACTTTGATCCCGACAATACCTGGCTCTTTGAGTCTGGTATGGAAAAAGAAAAAGAAAAAAAAAAAGATTGGCGCACCCCCCCCCCCCCCCCAAAGTCCATACCAGGCCCTTCATGGACCGACTTTAATAAAGGACTTTGTCAAAAACCTGATTGCTGGTTTTATTTATTTTTGCCACTTTTTTTGAATGAATGGGTAGGAGTACAATGTAGGGTGGGGGGGAGGAACCAGGATCTGGCTTCCAGATTTCCACTCTATTTCGATAAGCCCATGCCTATAGACCACCCACAACCACTGTGCAAGGTTGTGGGGAAGAGGCCCTTGCCCCCATCAGATTTCCCCCAGCTCCAAAGCACCCACCCCCCATGTTGAAGTCATGTAGCCTGGAAAGATACAGGAAAAGGGGGGTAACCACATGGCTTGTCCCCCCCCCCTTTCCTGATCTGTCAGGCTGTGTGCTCGGATAAAGGTTTGGTATGAAGGGGAACCCCATGCCGTTTTTTTTTTTTTGGCATGTTCCCCTTTAAGATCCCCACAGCACAAGTCACATGCCAAAGTCAGATCAATTAAGATGATGATCCTACTTTGATCAGACTTCAATCAAATTCAATAGGCTGAAGTATGACCAAAGGAGTGCAAAGTTGGACTGACTTGTGTCAGACCAGTTAAGATGGTTCTCATAGGGAACCATTGATTTATACACATCATGGAGCATGTGCTCCCAAAGTTGGAGCGTATGTCGTACCAGTGTGAACCTGGCCTAATAGTAAAACACTATTGTATCAACTGCATCATTCTGGACTTTCAACGTGTCACACCATCAACCATAACAATTTTATACAAGTTACCATAAATGAAATGTAGCACCACAATTCTATATGGTTACATATTTTGTAGATATTGTCTGCTTTCTTAGACTGCATATACAATATCTATAATCATGCAATACAATTATTTATAATATCATTACCATCTTACAATCAAAACAATGCAAATTGCAAGATAAAAGTTTGTTGGCTGATATTAAAACTTTTGAAAAAAAACCGCCATTAAAAATAAATGGTAAATGTATGTGAAGATTACCGTAATATAAAATACCATATTTATCGGCCTATTGCGCACACCGGCGTATAGCGCGCACCCCTAATCTGGCCGTGAAATTCCTGTTTTTTTTATTACTTACAGTTTTGGTGTCTTGCCCGGCGTCCATCGGTGGCCTTGTCCGGTCCGGCGTCCGTCTGCAGCCTTCGCGGTGTCCTCCCCGCTTCTCCCGCGCTGGTCTCTGAGCCGATCCCCGCGCATAACCGCGAGGGGTGCCGAGCATGGCCGAGTGTACCCGAGTGTACTGCGCTCGGTATATGTCGGTGGCCGCGTTCAAACACAGCGCGGGAAGCGAGTATTGGCGTATATCGCGCACCCACGATTTTGCCCTGATTTTAAGGGCAAAAAAGTGTGCGGTATACGCCGATAAATACGGTAATACAATTATTGTGCTACTTGTGGAATGAATGATCCATTTCATGTATGTCAACTTCTGTACAATTTTATAATGTATATAAACTATATGTAAATGAACTTTAACATTAACACTTTTTGACTACATTCCTAAAGCTTTCCATTGGCGCTTCCCTTGATTTTAATTAAGTCATAGAATAAAGGAACATTTAAAAAAAGACACGATAGACTTTGTGGATGACAACTTAACCAGTTTGATATACCCACCCTAAGTAAAAATATAAAGCCACTAAATGTTATTACATGAATAGGCTTAACATTTAGAATTGAAAACTATGTCCATTATCAGGTTTGCATTATGCAGGCTTTATCCAGAAATGATTTTACTCTTTATTCTGAGCAATAAAAGTATTAGTCAAAATTGTCCCTGTAATTCTTATGATATTCCCTAAACAAATTAATTTTGTATTAGTTTAGATATGATGGGTATTTCTACAAAAAATCACACATTAAATGTTGATGCAGAATGTATGAGCCAGCCCTACATAAGCTTTAATACTATACTAGACACACATACTATACAAGACACACAGCTCTGTGCTTCTGGTTTCAAATGTAATGACACTTTAATGGTTTCTTCTCAGCTTTTTATACAGTACAAGGCATTAAAGAAACAATGAGATCTCCACCCCCCTAATCACACACTAAGGCTAATTACTAAACATTCCTTAATTAACAGCATAACAACAAACCACCTTCACACACTGAGTTTCCTAGGCAGACGTTTCGTCTCCGCATACAGCTTGACACCTATTCACACCTCTGAGCATCAATAGGTTTTAGACAGTGTTATCACATAATTAAATGTCTTCCAGGAGCCTGACTCAATTAGCATGTCACTAGTCAGGGCTAATCAGAGAATGAGTCACTATTGACTGGTTGGCCAACATCCTGCAGTATCTCAAAATCCTGAAATACGAACTATCAGTGATGTCAAATCTCATGTAATACATGAATTATGATTCACTTGCCACCCCATGCCCAAACGGCACAGGGTGGACTCAGACCCAAGAGTTATCAGTGACGCTGACACAGGAGTATCCTCCATCCTCACAAAGTCTTTGGGTGTCACAAGTCATTCCGTTACAGCTATTTTTCTCCTGTAGATCACAGGAGTGCAGTTCGTTCTGCACTCCCCTGACCAGTTTTCAGCTGACAGTAGCTTGAAGTCTGCTGTCGGCTGATGTCGTATATGGTGGGGATTCACCCATATGCCTAAACCAACACCTGGCTCAGCCTCTCAGGGATCTGCTGAGAGCCTAAGCCAGCCCCACTCATCCCCTCCACAGCCTAGCGCTCCTGTGAATGCTGGAGGGGCAGAGCAGAGAGCCACTGACAGTCACAGCTCTCTGCTCAGAGCAAAGGGAAAGAACTGAGTGATCAGTGGTCTTTGATCGCTCAGTGCATAGCTCCCGGGGGACAGATGCAGCATTGGATTGATATAGGTTTATTTTTTTGTATGCCCATACTTCCCCTTTAAGGCGGCTCTATTTAGGACAATGTCTCCTGGAATTCTTATGCCCGTACACACGATCTGACTTTTGACCCGGCCAAAATCACATTGGAATTCCGACAGAATTCCATCAGAGAAAAAGAGAACATGTTCTCTATCTAAACTCCGATGGAATCCCTCAGAATTTCCAATGAAAAAAGTCTGATGGGGCATACACACGGTCCGAATTTCCGATGGAAAAAGTCAGTCAGACTTTTTCCATCGGAAATTCCGATCATGTGTACAAAGTATTAGTTTGGCCCAATTGCTGTGGTCATTTCAAAGCCAATTGATGTTGTCACTCTGCCTTAATGGCTTCTCCATTTTATAGAACAGATAAATGGGAAGTCAAACTTTAACTGTTTTTACAGTATTAAGCCTTTGGGTTAGAGGGTAGAGACACAAACAATAAAAAAAAAACAAAAAACAGGCAATTTATCCCCTGGTGTACATCCAACAAAAAAGCTTCAGTTTGGGTAAGTGTTGGCCTTTATGGGCAAAAATGTTAAAAGGGACTGAAGCCAATTATACATCTATTCAATGAAAACGTTTTAGAAGCTTGTAATGTTCCTATATTAACTACACTACCAGTCATCAAAAGCCTTTGGAGATTCATGGTACATGGCAATTACATTATTATCCACATGAAGTATAAAATATGATAAAACAAACACCTCTTGCTGGAGGTTCCAATAAGTATTGGACATGAAGGATATGTAAAGATACGACTGCAGTCGTTTGTGTACCTTAAAGATGCACTCGTAAAGATAGGACTGCAGTTGTTGGTGAACCAAACCATACAAGAGATTCTGTACACTTTCACATTATTTTCATTAAGTCAGTTCATTAAAGTGTATACAAAACGTATGTAAAATGCAAATACAATTGCATTGCACCCGAGCTGTGGCAAAACCTTAGTGCAGGGTTGTGAACCCAGCCAAAGTATGAATAAAACTTCATTACTGCTACTTTATACTGAACATCAAATAATGTTTACATCCATATGACAGGAAAAGATACCGTATTTTCCGGCGTATAAGAAGACTTTTTGGATGCAAAATACATCCAAAGTCGGGGGTCGTCTTGTACGCCGGTGACAGTCTCCGTCTGCTGCGGGCGTCCATGATTTGAAAGCCGCACCTTCTTCTCAGACTTTCGTGATAGGCGGGACACAAATTTTTACAGCAGCGCCTCTGTTCTGTCACAGATGCCTTCTCATCCTTGGACGAGAGAACATCCGTGATAGGCGGAAAAAAAGAACAGAGGCGCTGCTGGGAAGATTTGTGTTCCGCCTATCACAGGACAGTCTGAGAAGAAGGCGCGGCTTTCAAATCATGGACGCTCGCAGCAGATGGAGACTGTCACCGGCCTGGAAGCCAGAAGCTGCAAAATGTGAGTGATGGCACAGTGGGGGGGGGGGGGAGTGGGGGGCAAGTGATGGCACAGTGGGGGCAAGTGATGGCACAGTGGGGGCAAGTGATGGCACAGTGGGGGCATGTAATGTAATAGCACAGTGGGGGCATGTAAAGTAATGGCACAGTGGGGGCATGTAAAGTAATGGCACAGTGGGGCATGTAATGTAATGGCACAGTGAGGCATGTAATGTAATGGCACAGTGAGATTTGAAAAAAGCCTGTTTCTGTCAGCGGTTGTTTCTGTCAGCGGTTGTTCCGGCTACCCCTCAGCTTCCAGAAAGACTAGAAGGAAGGGGGTAGTCTTATACGACGAGTATATCCCAAAACCAAATTTTTTCCTGGAAAATTAGGGGGTCGTCTTATACGCCCAGTCGTCTTATACGCCGGCAAATACAGTACATTGTAATCAATCAGGTAACACTAACTATTACTGTCATGTGTAATATAACATAACTTGAGACAATTTGATTAACAAAAGTCATGGTAAGAATTAAAAAAAGAAGCATTAATTACAACATTTCCAGAGCCAGGAAGCATGATGGCATTTAACTTGTCCATAAGATATGGAGTCTGATTTCATTATACAAAACCCTTCTTTATTGTTTTGACAGATGACTATCCTGTAGCACTGCATAAAAAGTTTGTGCTTATTAGTCATGGAAATTAAAACTTCTCACTAGGTTTATTAGCATCATACTGATGGAATTGTATAAAATACATTTGAAAAGATAAACATGTCACATTCCTATAAAATCTACCATGTTTATCTAGTATAACATTTATATTTGTGGGCACAGGGGTTTAACCTTTTTGTTGCCCAATTTTTTGTACATTAGTTAAAAATAGAAAAAATTGCCATCTAAAGTAAAATGTGCCATTTTGAACTTAAACTTACTTAATTATCCATGTCTCTGAGTGCTCAGAGTATTTATTAACCACTTAACCCCCGGACCCTATTGCTGGTCAAAGACCAGAGCACTTTTTGCGATTCGGCACTGTGTCGCTTTAACTGACAATTGTGCGGTCGTGCGACGTGGCTCCCAAACAAAATTGGCATCCTTTTTTCCCCACAAATAGAGCTTTCTTTTGGTGGTATTTGATCACCTCTGTGGTTTTTAGTTTTTGCGCTATAAACAGAAAGAGAGCGACAATTTGGAAAAAAAATCTATTTTTTACTTTTTGCTATAATAAATATCCCCCAAAAATATATAAAAAAATCATTTTTTTTCCTCAGTTTAGGCCGATACGTATTCTTCTACAAAAAGTTATAGCTTTTACAAAATAGGGGGTATTTTTATGGCATTTTTATTAATATTTTTTTTTACTAGTAATGGCGGCGATCATCGATTTTTTTTCGTTACTGCAACATTATGGCGGACACTTCGGACACTTTTGACACATTTTTGGAACCATTGGCATTTTTTTAGCGATCAGTGCTATAAAAATGCATTGGATTACTATAAAAATGCCACTGGCAGTGAAGGGGTTAACACTAGGGGGCGGGGAAGGGGTTAAGTATGTTCCCTGGGTGTGTTCTAACTGTAGGGGGGGTGGACTAGATAGGGTAAATTACTGATCTTCTGTTCATACATTGTATGAACAGAAGATCAGCATTTCTCTCCCTGACAGGACCGGGAGCTGTGTGTTTACACACACAGCTCCGGCTCCCCGCCCTGTAACGAGCGATCGCGTGTACAGGCGGAGATCGTGCCCGCCGGGCATGCGCACAGGAGTCGGGGCCGAGCATAGTGGCCTGTGAGAGAGCCGACGTAGAGCTACGGGCTCTCGCGCATGGGAGCTGACCTGCCGCCGTAAAACGACGGCGGCTGCTCAGCAAGTAGTTAAATATACATTTTAATAAAATATATGCCAATACCGTAAAACCTTGGTTTGAGAGTAACTTGGTTTGAGAGCGTTTTGCAAGACATTATTTTTAAATAAATTTTGCCTTGATATACAAGCGATGTCTTGATATAAGAGTAGCATCATGTCACAACTGAGTATAAAAAAAGAAGAGTAGCCTCTAAGTGTAGCAATATGTTTACATTTAATGAAGGTACACAATTTAGCAACTTATTGCTACACTTAGAGGTGACGCTCTTCTCTTTTATACCCTGTAAAAAAAAATGCTTTGATATACAAGTGCTTTGGATTACATGCATGTTTCTGGAACGAATTATGCTCACAATCCAAGGTTTTACTGTATTGAAATGAACACACAGAAGCACATTAACCTTGTCTGAGGTTGTCAGGGGTTCTGCATCCTAGTACAGAAAGGCATTCTGATCTGTCCGAGCTCCCACCACTCCTCCCAACATCGGCACATCAGGAGAGCGGTCAGCAAAGTTATGTGCAGAGCAGAGGAAGAGGAGGCATCTTCCAGAGCCCTGAGCTCTCTGCCACCCCCCTACAGGACATTACTCAGCAGTGAGTGCAAGTACACAGGATGCGTGTGGGTGTGTGTATATATGTATGTTTATATGCATGTGTGTGTGCATGTACTTACATTCTTTTTAACCCTGATCCCTATTTCTGTACAATCAGAACTGCTTTTTTAGGACTGCTGCTTCTCTGAAATACAATCCATGCTCGGATCGCTTTTTAGAAGCAGTTAACAGGCAGTGAAGAGGTAACATGTCGCCTCCTAAACTCCTGTTTTAACTTCCTAAATACAGCATCACAATGTGTGCCGTTTCCATGCGGCCCCATTCACCTAGGGGTATACTTTCTGTCACAGCCACAGCAGGCGTATGACTTTTGTAGCTAAAGGTGGCACAGTTGGGGGTGGTAAAAAACACATGGTTTTACCATCCCCCAACCTCACATGTAAAAAAGCTCTTGGTTTACATCTGTTCTTCTGTTGGAAATGTACGAATGTTTGCCAATGGGTGAGGGTACTATTCAGAAATAATACAAATTCAAAAGCAGGCACTGGTCCTTCAATGCATATTATAACTATAATGTCCTGTGATACAATATTTTTAAATATCTTTGGAAAAACTTTTTTACATAAAAAAATGTATTTATATATTACGCAAGATGACGAAAAGTCCCCAATCACCATGCTCTTGTGATGAAGGGTGCAATAACTATCTCTTCTTTAGATATAGGAGGGTGCTTGCATGTTTGTGCACTTATCAGATAATTATGTCTGACAAATCAGCCTGCAGGCCATGTGAGGTAAACACTTTAACCATGTTATCAGATCTTCTCCATAAAGAGTCCAATGTTTCCCAACTTGAAGATGTCACTATTGTATTTTCCCATTCACTCATAAGAGGAAATAATAAACCCAAAATATAGATCTAATGCCTCGTACACACGTACGGGTTTCTCGGCTGACTTTTTACCGCCGGGAAAACCGAGGGGAAAGCCAAGAACCTGCTTTTTCCCCCTACACACGGCCGTTTTTCCTGGCAGGAAAACTGCCGTGAGAGCTTTGGCCGGAAAACCAGGCCGTGTGTATGCTCCACCGCAGTGTTTCCCATAGAAAAAGGACTACCGAGAATCGTTGCAGGAAAAAAGAGAACATGTTCTAATTTTTCCCGCCAGGATTCCCAGCGGTTTTCCTGTCAGGAAAACTGCCGTGGAGCATACACACAGACAGTTTTGAATCCCTACAACCTGTATGGCTGAGAAGGATGAGAACCATGAGTTTCACCTAGCCCTCATCACACAGTGACAGGACGTGACATTCTCACAATACAAAAAATAATTAGAAAATTTCAGAGGATATAAAATAGTTGCATATCCAGTTACGCAAATCATTTTTGCATTGAAGACTGAAAGCAACTGGTAAATGTTACAATAAATGTGTGGTCACTCTTGTAGTCAATACCTTACTTTCAGCCTTACTGACACTCCAGAAACACCCCCGCCATTGTAATTCATGCATCCGGCGTCCTGCAAGGGGCTGTACACATGGATAGGGGAGGCGGCGATGGATAGAGGGGGTGGCGGCTGTGCGCCCTTAAAAGGACGGGCCACCCCTGATGGCATATTTAAGTCTTGGAAATTTAAAGTGAATAGAGGAATAGGTACAATGAATGCTGGGAATCCAGGAAGCTGTGGAAAGAGACTGACAAGAGATTGACAACAGCCAGGCAATACTCAAATGTAAAAAGGAGATTTTTCAAGTAAGTTTATATTGGACTTTTGTTTGTATTGTTAATAAAATGATGACATTATTAAATAAAAGTGTATTCTATGAATTCAAATTAAAATAAAGTACTAAAAACAAAGTGATTAGCCTGTACCAATCGAACCCCCTTCCTTTCTACAGCCTGTCCCAGCATTATTTGTATTCTTTTACTACTGTTCCTGTAGCAAGTTACCACTTTTTTAACTTCTTAAGACCCCATCACTAGGCTTGAAAAACTTATGCAGGGGTATTTGCTGGGAACTCAGGGCCTGATCCACAAAAGGGATACGCCGGCGTATCTACTGATACGCCGTCGTATCCCTGTTTCTATCTATGGAACTGATCCACAGAATCAGTTTCTCATAGATAGGCAGAAGATCCGACATGTGTAAGGGACTTACACTGTCGGATCTTAGGATGCAGTACCTCAGCCGCCGCTGGGGGCATTTCTCATCGAAATCCAGCGTCGGGTATGCAAATTAGCACTTACGGAGATCCACGAAGCTTTTTCGCTTCGTTTTTTCTCCGTAAGTATTAGTTTGCTGTCGCAAAATTAGGGCTGCTTTTACAAAGTGTAAACTGTTTACACCTTGTAAAAGTATACCCTTCTATCCCGCGTCACTGTAATTTTTTTTTTTATTTTTTTTTTTCCCGCCGCAACTCTTTTTTTTTTTTTTTTACGCCCGTCGCGTTTCTCAAAACCCGGTGCAACGTAAATCCGCGCAAAGCACGTCGGGAAAATAATGTCGGGAGCATGCGCAGTACGTCCGGCGCGGGAGCGCGCCTAATTTAAATGGGACTCGCCCCATTAGATTAGGCACGCCTTGCGCCGGACGGATTTAAGTTACACCGCTGAAAATTTCTAGGTAAGTGCTTTGTGGATCATGTAAATTGGGGGTAAATAGAGGCGCTTGCCAAAAATAACTAAAATAACTGAAATGCCAAATATCGCACAGCAACGTATGGATAGTAATGATTAAATCCAAATAATGTTTCACTCCTTGTTTCCAATACCTTCAAAGGCATCTACATTGAGATGAATGAGGTGGAGATAGTGAAAATTAATAATCCAAAAAAAATATTAGACTAAAAATAATAATTAATAGTCAACACATTAATATCAATCCAATAGTGTCATAAAACAGTGATAACTTGACAGTGATAAATCCGTAGGAAGGACCCAAAAAAAACACACAGTGTAAAATCTGAGTGATAAATAATGTTAAAAATAAAAATCAATGTTTGTGAATAAATAATCTTCAGAATAAAAATATTATATAAAGAATATAATAAGATATAAGCAAAAAATGTTGAGTAAAAAAAGATTGATAAAAAAATTTGATAAATAATTTCAAGTTAATTAAAGTGTTTCAAGTCAAACTCCAAAAGTAGTGGAAAGTTCCAAAAGAAAGGTGCAAGAAAAACTTATAATAAAGTGCCAGTCCAAACTCTTCCAAAAAAAAAGTGTAAATAATAATTAAATAAGTGCTGCCATCCACCGCACGAAATTCCAGTGTAGTTTGTGCAGACTCGTGAAGATAATTCCAGCCTCTCACCTCAAAACAGGTTAAACCAGCCTGTTAGATGTATTGAAGGATTCCAGCAATCTAAACTCTATGGGTCACTCCAAAACGTCCACCAAGGGTAAAGCTCCAGACCACTCACATGAAAGTAAATGTAAACTCCATAGTGTAATAGGTTCAACACAATTTTAATAGTGGTTAAAACAAGGTATTACACTCACATTTAACAGGAGGTACAATCAGCATGCAGCGAATGTTTGTATGTAAAGAAGTAGATCTCCGCTCTCGGCCGCGAGCGGAGATGACGTCACCGTCGGCACTTTCCTTCACCTGACGCGTTGCGTAGCAGATCAACGCTAGTCATAGGTATGGAGGTGCCGTCGGTGATGGTGACTTAAATAGGAATGCGGATGCGCGCTAATCGGCACTTCCGGGTGGATATTAAACCACAAATGTTAAAACAAATAACTCCTTTGGATATAAAATCGAAAGTGCATGTAATGAAAAATGGAGGGTATAACATAAATAATTTGTAGTATCGAAATACTAACTCCCTCTAGTGGATCAAGATATGTTAAACATAGTACAATTAAGACAGAGCTAAAATGTGGCTCCCTCCAGTGGGGAAAGACAGGAACATAAATCTCTGCATATAATAATAGGAGCATCATTCAATCAATAGACAAGCGAGTGATAGCTCCCTCTAATGGACGTTGACAAGTATAGTAAATGAAATAACAAAAACAATAAATACAAGCTCCCTCCAGTGGATAAATAAAAGACTGGAATCACATAGCTTAATATTAGGCCAGTTGATACTCAGTGCTTATCAGGTAACTGATAACGGCTCCCTCTAGTGGATGATGGGACAGCTGGGGGAAAGTTAATACTAATAATCATGTTTACCTATATAAAACTCCTTCCCAAATAGAACAGAATGTCTACATGAATAAATATGAAAAGGGAGGATGGTAGGCAAGTATTAATATTCTAAAATCATGGTTAAAATTAATGAATAAGATTATTTGATAAATTATTAAAAAATTAAAATATTAAAAATTGGAGATAAAGCAGTTCAAATCAAAATCTATATTATGGCCATTGGGGGACAAAGTGCATAATTCGTGGATCCAGCGAGATTCAGCCTGACTGATTTTCTGCACTTTGTTGTCTCCCCTCCAATGGGGTTTGTATTTTTCAATGCCCCACACTTTCAGGGACGAAGGGTCTTTATTATGAAAGCGCTCATAGTGGCGTGATAAGCTATGCTTAGGGAATCCATTTATGATATTTTGTGTATGTTCACGCAATCTCTTCCACAGGGGCCTTTTTGTTCTACCCACATATTGGATTTGGCACGGGCATTCTAGGAGATACACAACACCTTCCGTTCTACACGAGATGAAATCTTTGATTTTATATTCTCTCCCTGTACAACTCGATTTAAAGGTTTCCTTTTTCTTCTTACTTTCTTTGGTGTGTTTACAGGTGAAGCAGGTTTTACATGGATAGAAGCCTTTTTCATTAAAAAAGGAAAAACTCTTTTTTTCTGGAGGATCCAGGACATTCTTTGCAATAAGGTCTCTCAGAGTAGGGGCCCTCCTATATGTAAAGAGAGGTTTCTCCGGAAGTACACTTGTCAAATGGCGATCACCCTTCACAACATGCCAGTATTTTCTACAGATGGTTTCTATTTGTTTATGTTGGACACTATAGTCCATTATTAATGGCACCCCCCCAGCAAAGGTGTTGTTTTTTGAACAGTCCTGTATAAGGGAATTTCGGTCCAAAGCCATAACGTCCTGTATTTTCTTATCGATAAAATCTTGTTGATAACCTTTCTCTACAAACCTTTTCCCAATAAAATCAGCCTGTTTTAAAAATGTATCATCTTTAGTGCAGTTTCTCCTCAACCTTAGTAGTTGCCCTTTCGGTATATTTTCCAACCAGGGTGAGTGATGGCAACTATCCAAAGGTAAATAGCTGTTTCTATCTACAGTCTTAAAATAGGTTTGCGTTATCAGTTTTGTTCCTTCTTTGATGATTTCAAGGTCTAGGAAATTTATTTTCTCATTGCTAATTTCCCACGAGAGAACAATGACTAAGTAGCGTTGATCTGCTACGCAACGCGTCAGGTGAAGGAAAGTGCCGACGGTGACGTCATCTCCGCTCGCGGCCGAGAGCGGAGATCTACTTCTTTACATACAAACATTCGCTGCATGCTGATTGTACCTCCTGTTAAATGTGAGTGTAATACCTTGTTTTAACCACTATTAAAATTGTGTTGAACCTATTACACTATGGAGTTTACATTTACTTTCATGTGAGTGGTCTGGAGCTTTACCCTTGGTGGACGTTTTGGAGTGACCCATAGAGTTTAGATTGCTGGAATCCTTCAATACATCTAACAGGCTGGTTTAACCTGTTTTGAGGTGAGAGGCTGGAATTATCTTCACGAGTCTGCACAAACTACACTGGAATTTCGTGCGGTGGATGGCAGCACTTATTTAATTATTATTTACACTTTTTTTTGGAAGAGTTTGGACTGGCACTTTATTATAAGTTTTTCTTGCACCTTTCTTTTGGAACTTTCCACTACTTTTGGAGTTTGACTTGAAACACTTTAATTAACTTGAAATTATTTATCACATTTTTTTATCAATCTTTTTTTACTCAACATTTTTTGCTTATATCTTATTATATTCTTTATATATATAATATTTTTATTCTGAAGATTATTTATTCACAAACATTGATGTTTATTTTTAACAGTATTTATCACTCAGATTTTACACTGTGTGTTTTTTTTGGGTCCTTCCTACGGATTTATCACTGTCAAGTTATCACTGTTTTATGACACTATTGGATTGATATTAATGTGTTGACTATTAATTTTTATTTTTAGTCTAATATTTTTTTTGGATTATTAATTTTCACTATCTCCACCTCATTCATCTCAATGTAGATGCCTTTGAAGGTATTGGAAACAAGGAGTGAAACATTATTTGGATTTAATCATTACTATCCATACGTTGCTGTGCGATATTTGGCATTTCAGTTATTTTAGTTATTTTTGGCAAGCGCCTCTATTTACCCCCAATTTACATATGTCTTCTGGTGCGTGAGCACTATTTTAGTAGTGGCTGCTGCTTTTTAGATTTTATTTGATATTTTAATTATTTACATTTAGGCTGGTTTTGCGCATTGGTTCCCCCCCATACACACTTGTGGATCAGGCACTTAGGTAGAGATTTTGCGGCGGTGTAACTTAATGGCAAAAGTTAAGTTACGGACGGTTTTTGTGGATCAGGCCCTCAGTTCCTATTAATCATATTAACCTATTAAGGTATGCATGCCCTCTAGAACAGAATCTTTTAAAGGACCCTTCCCCTACATACAATGTACTGTATGTGTAGGCTCCTGGAAGCTAAGGCAGCAGCAATATTTTTCTGCAAAAGATGCATGTGGAGTTGGACAGGTTGGGGTTGTAGATGGATGTGGAGTTCCATGGTCCACAAGACAAGGCTGACGATGCTGGTTTAGATTTCAATCAAGCAAAAACACTGGGTTGACAGCCAAACAGGACATTAGAAACTGGATGTATTCTATCTATGCCAAAATTATTTTCGTATCTAATTACCTACTTATTGTATTATGTACTATGTATGGTGCACTGTTATCCACCCAATAAAGAATTTGTGAAATAAAAAAAAAAAGAAACTCATTGGATTTCTGGGAAGTCAACAGGTATTTTTCTATACTAGCAGCTTTGGTCAAGGAAGAAGACATTTGTGTGGAAATAAACATGTACTACAGAGAGGTACTGAATTTTTTTTCTGACATTACAATTAAAAATGTGCATGTCAGAGTGGCTTCAAATATATATGTTCGTATTTAGTGTAGGCCTACTTAAAGTGATTAAGTCTATTTAAAAAATAAAATAACATTTTTATAAATATGTTATACTTCCTCTGTGCAGTGTATTTGCACAGGGCAGCCCAGATCATCTTCTTCTCGGGTCCCTCTTCGCTGCTCCTGGCCCATCCCTCCTGTTTAGTGACCCAACAGCAAGCAGCTTGCTATGGGGGCAACCGAGCCAAGCTGCAGCTATGTGTGTCCCTTTAGACACGGCGCTGCCCTTTGGGCCCTGCCCCCTCTCTCTCCTGATGGGCTAACTGACATTGATTGACAGCCATGGGAGCCAATGGCACTGCTGCTGTGTCTCAGCCAATCAGGAGGGAGGGTCCTGAATGGCCGAGGGACTCGTGGACATCGCTGGACAGAAATGGGTCTCCGGTAAGTATTAGGTGGTGCTGGGGAGGCTGCTACACACAGAAGGCCTTTTTATCTTAATGCATAGAATGCATTAAGATAAAAAAACCTTCTGCCTTTACAACTCCTTTAATGTGTACAGCTTTTCGGTCAACTTCCTTTTAATCATCTTTTAAAGAGATCACGGCGCTACCCCTGACAAAGACTTAATCTTCTGTTTTCCCCAAAAGGCAAGTGTCATCTTTCTTTAGGCATCATGCAGGGTCAGAAACCAGATACTGGCCCAGGAATGAAGCAATCTTATAAATCCTAATGTTCTTGCAAAAGCCTTTCACACTCTTGGCAGTGTGTGTATTTATCATATAGAACTCGGACCGCCTACTGCCATTTTGCATTATGTGACTTTAAGAACACCTTAGTGATGAAAGACAGGAGGGGACAGGAGCAGGGACTGAGGAAATTCTTGCAGAGGATCTGTCCCGTGTGAAAGGGTCCTTAGATGACAAAGATTATTTATTTTAAAATAGATATGACTACATAGCCCATATCTTCAGTAAGACAGTAATTACTAGTATACTTTCTCCTTTTCTTGTTTATCTAATTTTTATATGTGGCCAATAGATGGCAGGAGAGACAGATGTACCCCCATCTCTTTATACTGGCTGGTGTTGACGATTAGACCTTCAGTTTATATATGTAAGAGGACAGGGCTATTTTTGTCAGAGAATAGGTGCATGAACCCACCCTCCCCCCAGTCAACTCACTACCCCCACCCCCTCACACCCCTCAACCCCACCCCTATTCCCGCCCCCAATACTGCCATTCCTCAGGAAAGAGAAGTAAAAAAAGTTTTGCCAAATAATAGGTGTAGTCAAGGCTCACCTTCTCCTCCCTATCCACAGGTCACATTCTCTTCTCTCATCCACAGCTCACCGCCCCCGCAGACAGGTTACATTTTACCACCCATGCACAGGTTACCTTCTCTTCTCTCGTCGGTTCACCCCCCCCCCCCACAGTTCATAACAGTCTCCTCCTTCTCCACTGCTCACACCCCCCCCACAGTTCTGGCATAAAATGAAGGATGGGTGGCCGCACTCCAAACCAAACAGGTTGTCTTTATTTAAACGAACAGCAAAAACATACCGGATCACAGCAACAGAAACAGGAGGATAACCGACGTTTCGCACTGACTTAGTGCTTATTCATGGCTGAATAAGTTCACCTCCCCCCATAGCTCCCCCCGCCCACAGGTTACCATCTTTTTTTGTCCACAGTTCACCCCCCTACTGCTTACCCTACCTCCCCTCCACAGCTCAACCCCCACACCCACAGATTACAGTCTTCTCTCATCCACAGTTCACCCCCCCCCCCACAGCTCACCTTCTCCCTCCCTCTCCATCGCTTACCTCCCCCACCCACAGGTTACCTTCATTTCTCTTGTCGGTTCACCCCCCCATAGCTCACCTATCCCACCCACAGGTTACCTTCTGTTCTCTCGTCGGTTCACCTCCTTCCCCCACAGTTCATCACAGTCTCCTCTGTCTCCACAGTTCACCCCCCACAGCTTACCCTACCTCCCCTCCACAGCTCACATACAGGATACAGTATTCTCTCGTCCACAGTCCCCCCCCCCCACAGCTCACCATCTCCACAGCTTACCTCCCCACCCACATGTTACCTTCTCTCATTGGTTCACCCCCCCACCTATCCCACGCACAGGTTACCTTCTCTTCTCTTGTCGGTTCACCCCCCCTCACAGTTCACCAGACTCCTTTTTCTCCATAGCTCACCCCCCCCCCACAGTGCACCTCCACAGCTTACCCTACCTCACCATCACTGCTCACCCACAGGTTACTGTCTTCTCTCGTCCATAGTTCACCTTCTTCATCCCTCTCCACAGCTTACCTCCCCCACCCACAGGTTACCTTCTCTCCTCTCGTCAGTTTACCCCCCCCCACAGCTCACCTCCCCCCACCCACAGGTTACCTTCTCTTCTCTCGTTGGTTTACCCCCACCCCCCACAGCTTACCCTGTCCCCCCTCTCGACATCTCACCTTCCCCACCCACAGGTTACCTTCTCTAGTCCACAGTTCACCTCCTCCCCCCTCTCCATCTCTCTAAACGAATTCCCCCCCCCCCCCGCACAGGTTACCTTCTCTCCTCATTTACAGTCCACCCCCCAGCTCTACCCCCCTATCCATAGCCAGCTCACCCGCTCTGTCCCCACATTCCACAATTAACATTAGCATGTGCAGCCCACTCCCATCCACAACCTTTTTTTTTTACTTCTGTCTAAACCTCTACAACCCCTTATCTTTCACCTCTTCACCCCAAGCCCCCCCCCCACACACACACACACTGCATACTTAACCATGTACAAATTCCCCTGCCCATAACTCTCACTTTGCACAACCTAACCCCCCCCCCCAGTGCTGTCCTCTGCAGAACATCCACAACTTCACAGTCTCTACTCTCTCTGCACAATCTTCCCCACTTCCTTCCCCTTTACCTCCACAGCTAATTCATTAGTATTAGAGCAGTGCAGCAGACTTCCATTCTGTTTTGTCAAATCAGGTTTTTTTTTTGCTTACTGAGCAGTCTCCTCCGTGCAGCTCCACCCTTAAGAACCAAGGAGAAGTTTCAGAAAGCTTCACCCAGTTCCGTGCTACACAGATCTGACAAGCAACAGGCAGAGATTGCTGCCTCTGAAATCCCCATTATACTGACAGTAGCAGGGCATGTACCCTGGATGCCGAGGCTAGCATACAGAAGCTGGTGGAGGCTTCTGTTTTATGTGACTGGCTGCAGAGGAGAGGGCAGCCTGAGGTGGTGGAAACTGCGTTCCAGCAGAAAAAAAGCCCTGTAAGGCCGCGTACACACGGTCGATCCATCCGATGAGAATGGTCCAAAGGATCATTTTCATCGGTTCACCGCTGAAGCAGACTGATGGCCTGATGTGTGTACACACCATCGTTCCAAAAACTGATCGGGTCAGAACACGGTGACGTAAAACACACGACGTGCTGAAAAAAACAAAGTTCATTGCTTCCAAGCATGCGTCGACTTGATTCTGAGCATGCGCGGGTTTTGAACCGATGCTTTTGTGTACTAACCATCGGTTTGGACCTATCGGTCAGCGGTCCATCGGTTCGATTTTAAAGCAAGTTCTCCAACTTTTGTCCGAATGACAAAAGACCGATGGGGCGTACACACGGTTTGGACCAATGAAACTGAACTTCAGTCCGTTTTCATCGGTTTGGACCGATGGTGAGTACGCGGCCTAAGAGGATATAATAATAAAAAAAAATTATCGTAAAATAGTCTCTCTGAAAAGAAGGCCATATTGCTCCATGCAGTCCCCCTCCATCCCAAATCATGGTAGGAGTCATAATAATCCTCCCTAAACACAGCAGTAGCATTCCAAAGCTCTGAAATATTTGCTGTGAGTGCAAAAAAATAAAAATATCCAACAGCTAGGGTCCCAGCTTGTTTTGCACCTCCACCAATGCTAGCAGTAATTACTAGTTAACACAAAAGTGTCATCATTTAGACTTGGCAAATGGGATGCAAGTGACTTATAGTTGGTAAGGTTGAATAAAGACACCAGTCCAACCTGTGTGCATTTGTGCCAAAAAATAAATAAATCATATCCCATATCCCTGTATATTGTGCTCGCTAAGATTGCCCATTTAAGAGGTTTATGAGACTATCAATACTTCCCACTGAAACCACTGATTGTGGAAGGCAGTTCCAATTCATATGGAAAGGTTTTGCTGCAAAGAACTTCGTCCTGCAAGATGTCTCAAAAAAGGCTCTCTGTCTCAATCTACGCAGACACAGCGAAACTAGGCGTAAACTTCAATGTAGCCTTGCTACTTCTGCTGCCAAGAATCCAAAACATTTGGGAGGTCTGGATAAAATTAACATTTTATGTGGACATTCATTAAACAATATTAATGGGCAAAAAAAAGGTTCAACAAATATGTAGAGCTTTGGCATAAACAAGCATATAAGTGAAGGCAGGAATTGCACAACATCTCATTAAGTGCATAAAACTTACACAAAAATCCATTCTATTTTTGACTTAATTACAGATATAACCATTTCACCTCGGGAAACAGCTGTTCCAACTTTGTAACAAATCCAGCATGATATTCAGTGGCGAGTGTGATATAACACTGTGTGTCATAAGCTACACACATCATAAAGTTCCATATATGGTTCTAAGATATCAGTCATATGTGATATAAAGCTACAAAGTGCTAAACACTACCAAGGGTTAGCATTAGTGCGAGTGTTGATGTTTTAGATGAAAAAATACAGTGATTAACCATATGTAAGGGCAAAAGTCATATTGACTTTTAGCATGAAAATACAACTGATTTAATAACTTTTTGTATCAGACACGCTTGTGCACATTTATTTTTTTTATAATTGTTTTGAATGCTTTAAAAGTCTTTTTATATTTTTATGTTTATTATATAAGTTTCACAAAATATTACCCTTCAAAAAATCAAAAAGAAAAGAGAAAAATAACCATGTAACACAGAATGAAAGGATAATTTGAGACAGTAGTAGCTTCATACAAAGTGTTAGTTTGCCCTAATAAGATCCCATTTGCCTTTATAAGAGATAAAGAAGCTCATAGCAGGACTTTGTAGGTGAACAGTTATTAGTTTGTTAAATATAAGTAAAAATATATACCGGTAGTTAAATAACACAATATGTCATATTTATAAAAGGAGGAATACAATGGCAGAAGTTACTAAATCTGGGACTCTAAAGTGGAACTTTAGTCAGAAAATTAATTCCTGCTAGATCACTTCAGGCTGGCCCCTTAGTGGGAATAGTTATGTAAAAAATTCAAAATAACTGCCTATACTGTTTAAAATTCAGTAATACACAGTCTCACCCTGCTCTGCACATGCTCAGTTGCTCTCCCATTTTTAGGCACGGCTGAGTTTGTAGAGGCCGATTGGCTGACAACCCTCATCCCTTACAGCCAAGGAAGCTGCTTCTGTTTGATCTGCCATGGTGCTGCACATGTGATCAGTTATGACACCAGTCATTTGAAGGTTTGACATATTGGTTGAGGACACAAGCAAAAGTGACAGCAAACCCAGCATTCCAGGAATGTTTTCTGAAACCGTTAAATCGAAGGGTTTAGTTCGGCTTTATGATTAACTGGTGTTCAGGGGCTCTGGGCTTCAGCAAAATGGCAGCCTTCAGCAAGCAGAAACAGCTAGAGCTGCACGATTAATCGTCAAGAATTGTTATCGCGTTTTTTTCCCCGTTGCGATCTTGACGAAGTATTGACCGATATTTTGTATGCAGAGAATTCTCTGCTCTCAGCCTTCAAAATAAATTAAGAAAAAAATCCTGACAGTCTGCCAAGTATCAGAACATTCTTTATCAGTAGAACGTTAAGCCTAAACATTATAACAATTTGTCTTTTACCTCAAAAGGAATAGACTGTAAATTAGGAACGTTTAACCACTTGAACACCAAACCGTTTTCTGACACTTGCTGTTTTTAAGTTAAAATAATTTTTATTTTTTTTGCTAGAAAATTACTTGAAACCTCCAAACATTATATTTTTTTTTTAGTAGAGATCCTAGAGAAAAAAATGGTGGTTGTTGCAGTATTTTATGTCGCACTGCATTAGCGCAGCGGTCTTTCAAATGCAATTTTTTGGGAAAAAAATACTTTAATAAATAAAAAATAAAAAAACAACCAGTAAAGTAAGCCCAAATTTTTTTTGTTTAATGTAAAAGATTTTACGCCACGAGAATGGTGAGAGATTTGTGATCTTTATTCTAATGCCGCGTACACGCGAGCGTTTTTCATGATGTGACATTTTTTTTTTTAAATGTCATTAACCACTTCCCGACCTCCTCATGTACATTTACGTCGGCAGAATGGCACGGACAGGCACAATCACGTACCTGTACGTCCTCTGCTAGACGTGGGTGGGGGGTCCGATCGGGACCCCCCCCGGTACATGCGGAGGTCGGGTCCGCTCGGGGAGCGATCCGGGATGACGGCGCGGCTATTTGTTTATAGCCGCTCCGTCGCGATCGCTCCCCGGAGCTGAAGAACGGGGAGAGCCGTGTGTAAACACGGCTTCCCCGTGCTTCACTGTGGCGGCGCATCGATCGGGTGATCCCCTTTATAGGGGAGATCCGATCGATGATGTCATTCCTACAGCCACACCCCCCTACACTAGTAAACACACACACAGTGATCCCTAAATGTTACAGCGCCCCCTGTGTTTAACTCCCAAACTGCAACTGTCATTTTCACAGCAAAAAATGCATTTAAATTGCATTCTTTATTGTGAAAATGACAATGGTCCCAAAAATGTGTCAAAATTGTCCGAAGTGTCCGCCATAATGTCGCAGTCACGAAAAAAATTGCTGATCGCCGCCATTAGTAGTAAAAAAAAAAAAATGCAAAAAAACTATCCCCTATTTTGTAAACGCTATAAATTTTGCGCAAACCAACCGATAAACGATTATTGCGTTTTTTTTTTACCAAAAATAGGTAGAAGAATACGTATCGGCCTAAACTGAGGGGAAAAAAAATTATATATGTTTTTGGGGGATATTTATTACAGCAAAAAGTAAAAAATATTGAATTTTTTTCAAAATTGTCGCTCTATTTGTGTTTATAGCGCAAAAAATAAAAACCGCAGGAGGTGATCAAATACCACCAAAAGAAAGCTCTATTTGTGGGGAAAAAAGGACGCCAATTTTGTTTGGGAGCCACGTCGCACGACCGCGCAATTGTCTGTTAAAGCGACGCAGTCCCGAACTGTAAAAACCCCTTGGGTCTTTAGGCAGCAATATGGTCCGGGGCTTAAGTGGTTAAAAATGATCGTGTTTGGGCTCCAGAGCATTTTTCATGTTGTGAAAAATGGGCATTAAAAATTTAGAACATGCTCTATTTTTTCGCGTTGTTTTTCACGTCGTAAAAAATGGTCGTGTGTAGGCTTTCAACTACGTGAAAAAAACGTGCATTCTCAGAAGCAAGTTATGAGACGGGAGCGCTCGTTCTGGTAAAACTAGCGTTCGTAATAGACATAGCACATTTGTCACGCTGTAACAGACTGAAAAGCGCGAATAGTCTCTCACCAAACTTTTACCAACACGAAATCAGCAAAAGCAGCCCCAAGGGTGGCGCCATCTGAATGGAACTTCCCCTTTATAGTGCCGTTGTAAGTCACCACGCTTAGCTTGAGCATTTTTTTTTTCACGATTGTGTGTAGGCAAGGCAGGCTTAACAAGAATCGGGTTAAAAAAAACAGTTTTTTCTAGACCATTAAAAATGGTCGTGTGTACGCGGCATTAGAAAAAAAATTGTGATTCTCATTTTGGCCAAAATCGTGCAGCTCTAGTTTGAGTGGGATCTTACTTTGTTATACCTACACCAATGATTTTATCTACTACATAAAAAATACTACCCGAGATATAAGCCTTATAAAAATGTAGTGAATACTAAATTAAAGTAATATATCAATACATGGGAACTGAAAACAAGTTGAAATCACTCTAAAATGGCTGGACACCTCTATTTCTATTGTTCAAACTATAAAAACATGTCTTTGTAAAAGGCATAGTCTCGTTTAATATGCAAAGTGACAAGGTGGTGGCACATTTCTTTTGAAATGTTTATGCAAAGCCAGATAGCCATGACTGCAAGCAATAAGGTACAATAATGAATTGTGTGTTTTCTAGCAATGCAGAGAAAATACCCACCATAAACAGTTTACTACACAAGATTAGGACACTTTTTAATTTGATCCAGCATACATTTCAGGCTTGAGACATGTTTTCACATAACCTTTTATTATTTCATCCACTGTGCAGAGTGTTGAATTTGGATATGTTTCAAGCAATTAGAAACCAAGTCTCATCTGTTGATTTCATAATAACATGTCAGTTAAATGTAAAAGATAATGATGGTGCGATTCAATTCAGTTTGCAATAAACAGGGCTCCGCTCAGTGATGATACTGCAGACAGATTACAAGCAACCCCGTGGCAGCAAACTGCTGTAATTCTAGATAAATGATTCCTCATTACATGAAAATAATAACGAGGTCACCCATCAAACAGCTTCTGAGATTAAAGAACCATCAAACAGTGTAGGCATTTCTTCTGCAATATGCTGCCCAGTGTAATAGCCTTGGACTGTTGTTTTTTCCCTTTAAAAATATCCACAATACAACTATAAATGTCTGTCAAAGCTATTCGAGATCGAACCTTAGTTGTGATAGTTTCATCAATTCCACAATTTACCAGCGAACTTCGTATTCATGGGTTTAGTACATCAGCTCTTGAACCTGTTGACAATCATATAAGGTTTGCAGCTTTTTGCAGAATGCATTTTAACTTGTTAAAACCTTTTAGTAACTCAGCGCCCATTCAATGTTTACATGCATGTTCAAGTGGAGGTTCACCCAAAAACTCAATTTTTAACCTTAGATTGGGCCAAATTACGGGAAGCAGAATCGCTGTATGCGACCGTCAGAAGGCTGTCAATCAAATAGGAACGCCCAGTCCAGAAGACCATACCCGGAAGCGGCGGGAGAACATCTATCTCAAAAAAGGTAAGTACTGCATTGATTTTAACCAAAACACCGATTCTGCTTCCCGTAATTAGGTCCAATCTAAGGTTAAAAAAAAAAATTTGGGTAAACTCCCGCTTTAATGTGCAGGCAGCTCAATCTGAAAGATTTGATTGACCTCCTGGGCCTGATTTCTTGCTATTGCAAGAAATCAGGATTCATTGCAGAATATCTTCCTTTGTTTTATAAGGGTACGTCCAAACATATGTAGCAGATGAAATCCAGAAAATAACAAAAAAGGCATCTATAGACCAAAGACCCACAGACAAAAATGCTTTCACAAGTGTCAAACATGTAAGCATTAAGTAGCATTTCTCCAAAAAAAAAAGAAAGGTTTTGAATACATCTAGTACTCTGTATGCAAACATTTGAGTACAAGACAGCCTTATAACCACTTCCGGACTGCCCTATAGCCGATTTACTGCTACAGAATGGCCCTTCTGTGCAGGATCATATACATACATATAATATATATTGAGATTATATTTTGAGATTATAAATCACAGGTGTCAAACACAAGGCCCGCGGGCCGAATCCGGCCCTCCAGGCCATTTCATGTGGCTCTCACACCTCTCCTGCAGCTGCCCTCCTCTGGTCCTACTCCAGACCCTTATTTTCTGCTTTCAAGCAATGCATCCAGTGTCTTCCCAGAAGCAGCATAAGGAAAGGGGGGTGCACTGTGATGTAAGAGAGAGTGGGGGACTCAACTTCTGATGGTGGGGTGGCTCTTGACATCTAATGTAAAGGGGAGGGGATGCGCTGGACATCTAATCCTACAGATACAACTGGCCCTTTTGAGGGCAATCATAATGCTGATGCGGCCCACGATGAAATTGCATTTTACACCCCTGTTATATATATATATATATATATAGTGTGAGGGTAGGACCAAATTCGGGAGAAAAAGACACACTAATTGGACAGCTGTGTGTCCAGCTATATAGTTCTGATCTGACATGGCTCAGGGCCCCACCCCACAGACAGGAGGTCTGTGCTGGGAGTCAGGTGACTCCCAAATCTCTCTGAGAGAAGTCAGAGAGTGGATGCATCTTTGCAGGTGGCAGATGTCATTAAGGACTGGAGAAAGCAAGGTTTGAGCTTGACTCCAGGAAACTGTTCTGAGGGACAGAAATTGCGCAGAAAGACGCTGACAGAAGAAGCTAGGTGTGTGCTTACCGTTGGGAAACGGGTAATTCTGAGGAGCAGAACTTGGGCCTAAGCTAAAGGCCTAAAACAGCCGTATGGAAAGTGTGAAGGCCAAGAGGCTAAACTGTTGAGTTTTGCAAGATACAGGAATGGTGGAACCCCCTGCGAGGGCTGCTATTGTATTTGTGAACTTTCATGTTTTTAAATAAAAGTGGGCTACCAGGCCCTTAAAAACTCAGTTCTGGATTGGCGTACTCACTGGAAAACGCATCTATCGCTGCAGTCTAATAACCCCAATCTCACTAATATATATATATATATATACACATATACACACACACACACACATATATACATACACACAAACGCACGCGATTCTGCACTTCCGCCTACAAGGGGCACACGTCGGCCACTTCTGTTGTGATTAATCACAGCAGAGGCCGATCTGTGGATGCCAGGCACTGTATGTCCAATGAAACCCGCTGATCGTTGGTAAAACATACAGAATGAAGATCTGCCTATGTAAATAACTAAAAATAGCGCCTGCAAAGCGACCTGAAAGACCCGCTGCTGTCTGTCCGAGGGCTTTCACACTGGAGCGGTGCGCTAGCAGGACGGTAAAAAAAGTCCTGCTAGCAGCATCTTTGGACGGTAAAGCACCGCTAAAAATAGTGCCGCTTTACCGCCGTCGCACCGATCACCCCAGTGTGGAAGGGGCCTTAAAAGCGGAGCTCCACCCTAAAGTGGAACTCACACTGATCTGAACCCTCCCCCTCTCTGGTGTCACATTTGACACCTTTCAGGGGGGAGGGGGTGCAGATACCTGTCTAAAGACAGGTATTTGCACCCACTTCCGGCCACACAGTTTCGGGTAAACTGCGGGCAGAACGTCACCTCCCATCCTCCCCCCCCGTTGTGCTCTGGGAACACTCGGGTCCCAGAACACAGCGGGAGCCAATCAGCGGCGCAGCGCAACTCGCGCATGCGCCGTAGGGAACCGGGTATTGAAGCCGGAGCGCTTCACTTCCTGGTTCCCTCACTGAGGATGGCGGGGGGAGCAGCAGAGTGACGAGCGATCGCTCGTCCTCTGCTGCGGACGGCGCTGGACTCCAGGACAGGTAAGTGTCCTAATATTAAAAGTCATCAGCTGCAGTATTTGTAGCTGCTGGCTTTTAATATTTTTTTTTCATGGCACATCTGTTTTAAGGAAAGATTTTTTTAAAGTGAGCCTATAATCAAAAGGATAATTTCTCTTCTGTTCATTTACTTTTCATTTTGATAATAGATAAAATTGAATTATTAACACTTCCATTTTTGAAAGCATTCCATATTTACAGCACTCCTAACATATAGCATTTGCAGTAGTGCACATGAAGGCAGTCAGCAACAGACACAGGAGAAACCGGATTGTAACACAACTTGGCAGATTACATTGGAAACATAAAAAGTTACAAAACAAAAAAAAAAAATATGAAAATCAAGTAGATACACAAATGAACACAATCTTTTCATCTACATAATTAGAGCGTGGGAGAGGAACATTGTTCATAAGAATGACAGGTTATAAGAGTGATATATACAGGGCATATACCCCAACCTGCGCATAGAGAACTAGATAATGTACTAATAATGTAAAGTGACTGCTGACACTGGCTGAACTACATACATTGAGATGACTTGTCCAACAAATCATACTGCTTCAATACGCACTCCCCCTGTTTCGCATCATTACTGAAGCACTTAAAAACTGCAGAGGAAGCATTAAAACTGCTTCTAGGGTGTTTGATTTCAGTGCATTCTGCAAATAGACAATAAACATAAGTGATTGTCATCGGTGGAGCATGGAATATGTTGGATAGTAAAAGATGTGCAATGCACTTAATGATATATTTCAGCAGCTAATAAAAAACCTTAAAGCCACCCATTCATAAATGCATTATGTGTCAGTCCAACAGCACATTTCAAAAAATATGAGCATTTCAAAGCAAATGTAACTTGTCTATGACTTGAGATAGAGAAAAGTGACAACTTTATCTTGTACTAAAGAAAAACATGTTTCTCGTTGGGAAAGAGGTGGGAATGAGGAAGGACTTTTCATTCAATGCATACAGTATACTGTACATTAGGGATGAGCTTTGTGTTCGAGTCGAAATCACGTTCGACTCAAACATCGTATGTTCGACCGTTCGTCGAAATACTTACGTTACGGTCCGTTCGCGTCAAATTCGAGTGGCATGTCACGGCCCATAATTCACTGCGGCATCGCAGTGCATTGCTGGCTGATGATTGGCCAAGCATGCACTATGACCGGCATGCTTGGCCAATCACAGTTTGCAAAAAAATGGAGAGCCATAATTGGTCAAAGCCAGGGTGGCTTTGGCCAATTATGGCTCAGGGGGTTTAGTACACGCCCCACACTGTAAAAGGCCGACTGAAAGTCGGCCTTGTGTAGTGTGTTGCGGTGGTTAAGAGTGGACAGAGAGAGAGAGAGTCATTTTTTGCAGTTAGATAGAGCAGGCAGGCTAGTCAGATAGAGTTACAGTGTGTAGAGGATATATATGCATCCCAGGTGTTGTATATATATTTATACACTGTATTGAGTTCAGCTAGATCCACTCTTCCTAATATACTGACAGGCTCTGCAGTGTGCACCTAAAGCTAAGTAAAGCAGGTGTTTCTCATACTTATTCGTAGAGGCAGGGATCTGCTCATATTAATACCACAGGCAGGGATCAGCAGTTATTGTCAGTATTTGTGCAGCTACATCTCCCTGCAGGCCATTAGTAAGTCTGGAAGGACAACAAGGAGAGGCATAGAGTCACGAGCTGATAAAAGAGGGCATCTGCGTCTAGAGGCAACAGTGCTGGTCGTGGACACAGTGCATCCTCATCAGCATGTGGCCGTGGAACACGCTCGTTCTTTTTTTTCGGCAGCTAGCCGCGTTGAGTCGCAACATGCTGAAGACTTGGTAGAGTGGATGACCAAGCTGTCCTCCTCCTCCTCATCCTCTCTCACCCAGGCTCAGGGTACTTTGTCTGGCAAAGCAGCTGCCAACGCGGCCTCTTCCCTCTTCTCAATGGCATCAGTCACTCCTTCCCTAGCCCCACCATGTCCTCCTGAGGAGTCCCCCGAACTGTTTGACCACAGTGTTGGGTACATGCTGCAGGAGGATGCGGAGCGTTTTGAAGGCTCAGCTTTTTGCAGAATGCATTTTAACTTGTTAAAACCTTTTAGTAACTCAGCGCCCATTCAATGTTTACATGCTACCTGCATGTTAATGTGCAGGCAGCTCAATCAGAAAGATTTGATTGACCTCCTAATAAACTACCAATAGCAAGAAATCAGGATTCATTGCAGAATATCTTCCTTTGTTTTATAAGGGTACGTCCAAACATATGTAGCAGATGACATCCAGAAAATAACAAAAAAGCATCTATAGACCAAAGACCCACAGACAAAAATGCTTTCACAAGTGTCCAACATGTAAGCATTAAGTAGCATTTCTCCAAAAAAAATAAAGGTTTTGAATACATCTAGTACCCTGTATGCAAACATTTGAGTACAAGACCGCCTTATAACCACTTCCAGACTGCCCTATAGCAGGGCCCATTCCTGCGCCCACCAAGAGTAACTGTGAGGACTTACAGTGTTGTGGCACCAGCATCAAAGGCCCAATTTTTCTACCACTGTTCAACAATGGCATGCAATTACAATTCTTGATATAATAGTTCACAACAGGGCGTTCCAGCGCCCACCAAGACTAACTGTGAGGGCTTACAGTGTTGTGGCAACACCAACACCTAGGGCCCAAATTTCTGCAGAGTATATACGGCAGGCCCCTACTTTCAAACATCCAACTTACAAATGACTCCTACTTGCAAACGGAAGGGGACAACAGGAAGTGAGAGGAAATCTACCCCTAGGAAGGGAGATTCTCTTCTGTAAGAGGTGTCTCCTATCCACTGATGCTTTATCACCAATCCTTGTTGTACTAAAAAACCCAAATTTAAAAAAAATCATTTGTCATTGGGACAGAAAGTGAATTGCAATCTTCTGAACAGATGCGCACACACAGCAAAACATATGTTACAGGGGTGATAACCCTTCTCTATGTTTTCAGAAAAGCTTAAAAATAGATTTTTTGGCTGGAGCTACACTTTAAAAAAGTACCAGTTCAAAATTACAAACAGATTCTACTTAACAAAAAACCTACAGTCCCTGTCTTGTTTGCACCACCTGTATACTGCTGTTCAAAGTATATAGGGCCAAAGGGGCTGGTAATGACCTGGGGGGACCAGACATTACATTAAAGCCGCAAGCAGTTTTAAATTACTTTTTTCTTATAGTAATCTCATTTTGTCTAGGGACAGTTCTAAACACGTGCCACTTCACAGGCATACTATAGATACCCAGCAGGTACGATATTTAAAGGAATTTTTCAATTTTTTTTTTCACTTTAAGCATCATTAAAATCACTGCTCCAGAAAAAACAAGTTTTTAAAACTTTTTTTTTTCCCATTGATACATGTTCCCTGGGGCAAGACCCGGGTTCTCAAACCTGTTTTACGACAATAACTTGCATATTAGCCTTTAAAATTATCACTTTTGAACGTTCGAGTCCCATAGACTTCAATGGGGTTCTAAAAGTTTGCGCAAACGTTCGGTCTGTTCGAAGGTTCTGGTGCGAACCGAACAAGGGGGTGTTCGACTCATCCCTACTGTACATCAGTCGGTGTGCTCAGTGTGACACCCAAGAGGACAATTTCTGATATTTAGGTGTATTGTATCACGTCACAGGAACTGTAGAGTCTCTGCATTTGTTAACAGACATTTTTGTTTGTTACATTTAATGTTTACAACAGAATTGAATATACTGTATATTCTGTCTTTTCCAAAGTAAACATTTCACACTTGAACAATACTAAAAACAGTATTATGCACTACATAAACAGGTAAAACTGTCGGAATTATTATTGTCCATAAAAATGTAAAATATCTCTATCAATCTGTTATATACAGGCCCTATTGTCTTGCTGTGTCAGGACAATGGATAGTTTTAGCTGAACTCTGGGTAACAGTTAAATACACAGTTGGTCTACACAAATATGAACTGTCTTTAGCAGTAAAAGGAGTTGTAATTCTGTCCAGTCAGTTTTGTGATTATTTTACAAATACAAAATGCAGATTTTACTGCAATACTTTGCTGCTCTTCTACATTGTCCCCTGTGATCCAGCCCTAGTTTACTACCAGGGTGAATGATGCCCATAAATGTGCATGCCAAGTAAAAGGTTCAACCTAATACCTCCACTACAGTGTCACTTACTCTTCGTCCACTTCCTCAATGCTCTGTTTGGCTACTAGCCTGTGTATCCTATGAGTTGCTCAACTTGTGGCTTACAAAGGGTTATAGAGTCTCCCCATGTGACAGCACTGGCCCAATACTGTGACAATGTGTCAGTCTAATTTCCCTTAATATTTGTTGGGTACTGGGTATGTTTCTCACTCCTGACAGCGGAAAGTCAGGGAAGGGAAGGAAAAAGTAATGCTGCTGGGGAGGGGAGGGGGGAGCATAAAGGGATAAGTTCACCTCTTTTTTTAGTTAGTTAGTTAAATGCACAGCTTTTGCAGGAAAAAAAAAAAGTAAATGTTTTTTTTTTTTTACTAGAAGCCTGTAAAGCATTGCACCTCGCAGGTGCCATGCAGGACTCCTGCTGACTTTTCAGTGTATCTGGCTGCTCATACTTTGTACTGGTAGGCAGATACACACAGACAGGAAAAAGCAATGAACTACCCAAGTTCAACAGGGCTATGGTAGTTCACCTGCAAAGGCTGTCAGAATTTGTGTTTCCCATTCACAGAACTCTAAACAAATGACGTGGCTGGGCATGATGGGGGCAGTGCGATAGTGACAGCAAGGGGGGGGGGGGTGATCCTCTACTTGCTATCAATTGAGGCAGACGAGCATCAATTAATCTGGTTGCTTTTAAAACGAATCTGCTTCCAAAAGCACAGATTTTAAAGACTATGGGGCAGATCTACAAAGATCTGCCCCGGCGCAGCATATCTGAGATACGCTACGCCGCCGTAACTTACTTGTGTTTGGTTTGAATCCAGAAAGAATTTGCGCCGTAAGTTACGGCGGGGTAGTCTATCTCTCACGGCGTAAGGGCGCGTAATTCAAATGTGGCGAGTAGGGGGTGTGTTTCATTTAAATGAAGCGCGTCCCTGCGCCGAACAAACTGTGCATGCCCTGTCTGTCAAAACTCACAGGGTGCATTGCTCCAAATGACGTTGCAAGGACGTCAGTGTTTTCGTCGTGAACATAAATGGCGTCCAGCCCCATTCACTGACGACTTACGCAAACGACGTCGAATATTCAAAATTATAAGCGGGAACGACGGCCATACTTAACATTGAGTACGCCACCAAATGGCAGCTTTAACTATACGCCGGAAAAAGACGAAAAAAAAACGACGTAAGAAAATGCGACGGCCGCTCGTACGTTCGTGGATCGTCGGAAATAGCTAATTTGCATACTCTACGCGGAAAACGACTGAAATGCCACCCAGCGGCCGCCGGAAAATTGCATCTTAGATCCGACGGCGTACTAAGGCGTACGCCTGTCGGATCTAAGACAGATGCCTTCATATCTGTTTGGTGGATACCAACCAAAAGATACGACGCGCAAATTGTGAAATTACGCGGCGTATCAACAAATACGCCGGCGTAATGTCTGAGGATCTGCCCCACTGTTATTACTTTAAACAAACACAGTATTAGAAAATACATTTGAAATACTTATCAGTACCTTCTACATCTCACCCCCTCTACCCCACCCATCATTTGTGTGTCCATTCAGAGCTGCATAGAGAGATATGCTAATGATATATCGGCTGGGGGGAGCGTCACCAAACAAATTTTATAGAAGGCAGTTTTGTATTAACTGTTTAAGATTAGTGCACGAATTAGAAACTGAGTACATTTTATAGTATTGTCCATTTAGGGTTTCTCCGCACATGGCTATGCTTAAGTACTTCCATGAATCATGGATCTGTATGAAAGTTTACATATGGATATTTGTGTATAGGCATTTTCAGAAACACCCTAAGACCCCTTTCACACTGAGGCACTTTGCAGGTGCTATAGCGTTAAAAATAGCGCCTGCAAAGCACCCTGAAACAGCGGCTCCATTCACTCCAGTGTGAAAGCTTTCACACTGGAGCGGTGTGCTGGCAGGGCGTCAGATAAAGTCCTGCCAGTAGCTTCTTTGGAGAACATTAGGAGCAATGAACTCACCGCTCCCAAAGTGCCCCTGCCCATTGAAATCAATGGGCAGTGGTGCCAAACCGCCGGCAAAGCGCCACTGTAGCGGTGCTTTTAACCCTTTTTCAGCCGCTAGCGGAGGTAAAAAGTGGGGCCGCTATCGGCCGAAATGTGCTGCCAAAACGACGGTAAAGCGCAGCTAACAATAGCACCGTTTTACCGCTGATGCCCGGGCGCTTTCAGTGTGAAAGCATCCCAAGACAGTCTTGAAGGTACCAGGTGACTTGTAGCAATGCAGAATGCAACAGTTCTGAGTTAAAGCATATCCACAGCCAAAACATTTTACTTTTACTTTTAACAATTGCAAACATACATATTTATTACATTTATGAGTTCACGTCACCTCCTTCACCCCATGGAATATAAATGTAATTGACATGGAATCACAACCCTTTAGAATGATTATGACGCTTTTATACGACTATTAACTCTTGCTATTACATTATGTCCTTGGCTCTGCTTTAGTCACTTAGAATTTACTATATTGAATAGATATAAAATAAGGAAACATTTGCTTTTTGTTGTTCTCTATTATTCTAAGGAAAACTGCAGTAAAACTGTTCTTGGATTTTGTTACAACACACTATAAAGCAATCTACGTAATTTATACCCCAGTGTCAAATAAACTTTTAAAAATACAAGCAAGGTTCAAAATATGTGTTTTTTTTCTGCAGGGGTTCATGCACTGCTCTTCTGGATAATGTTGTAGACACAGTATTTGATTCTCTAAAAACATTAAATCTTTCCAGCTGAAGAAAATTGTTGGTCTTACCAGCTCTTAAATCTCAAATGGCAAAATTGCACAGGGTATCCTTGTGTTTACAACAACATGCAACATTTTTCCTCTTGTTAAATAACCTGTTATATAAACTCCCTGAAGTGCCTGTGCTTGAAACTATTTAAAAAGTCTGGTGCCTACCCTAAATCAGGTATCAATGTTGCCGCTTCAAAAAACATTTTCACTAAAGAGGATCCATGAAAAATAAAAACGTGTGTATTTCTTTTTAAAGCATATACCAGTTTAAAATAAAACATGTGAGGATCAACATAAGTGCTGGTTCCATTGCTGTCATCTTGCTATTGGCTTTACATGCTAAGGAGTATGCTAAGGAGTCAATGCTCTGGAGAAAGCATGCTACCACTGAAGTCTGAATTCTGTCCCATATATATTTTCCAAGGCAATAACTCACAAGGCATTGATGCCACAGCTTCCTATGCAATCATACATGGTTGCTCAGTACACATAACTACTGTAAGACCCCTTTCACACAGAGGCGATTTAAAGGTGCTATAGCGCTAAAAATAGCACCTGCAAAGCACCTCTCCTGTCTCTCCAATGTGAAAGCCAGAGGGCGGCACGCTGGCAGGACATCCAAAAATTTCCTGCAAGCAGCATCTTTGAGGCACTGTAGTACACCGCTCCTAAAGCACCCCTGCCCATTGAAATCAATGGCCAGCAGCGCTTTTAACCCTTTTTCGGCCGCTATCGGTGGTTAAAAGCTCCAAAAAGCATTGCTAAAACGTAAAAGGGCTCTAAGTGTACTTGATGGTTTTAATCAGTTGTTTTTCTAAATGGACTTGCCTTGGATATCTTCTGGTATTGTAGATAACAGTCTTACCTGTATTACAACACGAATTTCTGAATGATGCTGAAGTTAGATTGATCTTAAAGTAGAGCTCCACCCAAAAGGGAAAGCTCTGCTTGTTCGCACCCTCCCCCCTCCACTGCCACATTTGCATATATATTTTTTTTTAGGGGGGAGCACGTTTTGACAGATACCAGCTACCACTTCCGGGTAACATCACTGTGGTGATCTACAAGTAAGTCTGGCCTCTCCTCCTTCCCCTGCTACATTCTGGGACATACAGGTCCCAGAAGACAGCGGGACCATTCACAAAGCGCAGCACGACTCAGGCATGCATAGTAGAAAACCAGCCGTGAAGCCTGGAGGCTTCACGGCTGGTTTCCCTTAGTGAAGATGCTGATTGAAGAATCGGCTCAGGTGCTGGAACCCTGAACAGGTAAATGTGGTTTTGACAAAGCACTTCCATGATGTGAAATATGTCAACCTACCTGCATTTCCCCTGTCTGCACTCATCCAGTGCTTTTAATATTTATGTTTCAATGAAGACTTTCAACTTTACTCTCTGTGTGGGTGTGCTGCCGATCTGAAGATTCTCTATTCCAGGTAAATGTCCTCATTAAAACGTCAGCAGCTACAGTATTTGTTGCTGCTCACTTAATTTTTTGGTGAAGACTTGAGCTCCTCTTTAAGAATGTCATATTTATTGTGCTTTTGATCCTCTACAAAAAAAATTCAGCAACTTTGGTGAGTCTCTTTAATGAGTCTTATCTAATCAAAGATTGACACCACTGACCTGAAAGCACCTTTCAAATCCAAGTCTGGCTGTAGGTTTGTGTATATTGCAAACAGACTAAATAGCCTAGGCCTACGATTACAGCTTATAAAGCAAAAGGAAAAGAAAGGGTAAGGTGCTATATCTGCCAATTTGCTTGCTGTATATTTGAATGTATGAAAAACACGGTTATACGTTGTTTCTATTGTATCATCTAACATATAGCACATAGCTGAAATAAAAAAAACTTAAACATTCCACTAGGTGGCAACAAACAAAGGAATGAGTTTTGGTTTAGCATCATTTAGCAATAAACTGAGGTCATACTAAGCAGTTTGTTTACATTTTATAAAGAGCTAACATTACAACCGTCATTAACAGCCGAGTAGGCCTATTTCTGATTATTCTATTGAATGAAAAATGTCAGTGGTAGATTACAAACATGTACATCTATAGCAAGTAAGTTATCTATTTTGGAAATGTTGTTTTCAAACAGTCTATTATTACCCATGTTATTTAGACACAAACTAAAAATAAGGAAAGGGGTGTAGAAACTTAGGAAGAGACATATTATACCATTCAAATACCTGATCTAGTGCAGGGTGCATGAGCGATTATACGAACACATTCACATACCTCATCTAGTGCAAGGTGCATGAGCGATTATACGAACACATTCACATACCTGATCTATTGCAAGGTGCATGAGTGATTATACAAACACATTCACATACCTGATCTATAGTGCAAGGTGCATGAGTGATTATACGAACACATTCACATACCTGATCTAGTGCAGGGTGCATGAGCGATTATACGAACACATTCACATACCTGATCTATAGTGCAAGGTGCATGAGTGATTATACAAACACATTCACATACCTGATCTAGTGCAGGGTGCATGAGTGATTATACGAACACATTCACATACCTGATCTAGTGCAAGGTGCATGAGTGATTATACAAACACATTCACATACCTGATCTATAGTGCAAGGTGCATGAGCGATTATACGAACACATTCACATACCTGATCTAGTGCAAGGTGCATGAGTGATTATACAAACACATTCACATACCTGATCTATAGTGCAAGGTGCATGAGCGATTATACGAACACATTCACATACCTGATCTATAGTGCAAGGTGCATGAGCGATTATACGAACACATTCACATACCTGATCTAGTGCAAGGTGCATGAGTGATTATACAAACACATTCACATACCTGATCTAGTGCAGGGTGCATGAGCGATTATACGAACACATTCACATACCTGATCTAGTGCAGGGTGCATGAGTGATTATACAAACACATTCAAATACATATGGATTTTGCTAATCAGTGACAGGCTGGGTGTTCAGCAGCATCCTGGTCAGCATTTCTGCTTTAGCTGACAAAAGGTAGGGAAGGACTTTGTGTAAAACAAAAAACTATCTGTGTTTTTACAATGGTGGGCAACTGATTATTTTTATTCCTAACCTCCATAGTTTTTCCCTGCCATGTTACAGGGTCTTTTGCTTTGAGGCAGACATGCAGTATGTGGTCTGAAGGGCAACACTGCTTGCAGATCTTCATAGCGATACTCACTGTCAAAGGAGTAAATTTGCAGTTTGTGAAACATTCCCAAACACAGGGAGATAATGCCTCCTTATTGGCTTTGGCGAGTTTTACACAGCTCTCAATGCCTTTGTGCTAAAATGCACATTGCAGGGCCAAGGGTGCTGGTAATGGGCATTTTCCACCTCTAAAACACTGGCTTTAAAAAGAAGAAGAAATATCCCATCTCTATTCTTTGATGATGTAATGTTTAATGATGAAAGGCTCATTAAAGTTTACTTAAAAAAAAAAAAAAATGCAAATGTATTGCAGGTAAAACAATGTACATTTTTTTTTTCTCGGGAGCCTGCAGAGCATTGCATCTGCAATCAGTGGATCACAAGTGCAATGTCAGGCTCCTGCACACACTCCCTCTAGGTTTGTGCTCATACCTCTGTAAAGGCATTCAGTTACAATGCAGGTGAAAAATGGGACAGATTCCTGCAAATGAAAGCCGCGCCGTTTTTAAAATGTAACAAGTGCAAGCAGAGGATTCCTTCCTTGCCTGCTGTCAGGGGGGTGGTGGGGTTACGGGGGGCACATAATAGTAAAAGGAGGTGTAACAGGTTACTAAAAAGATAAACTTATCCCTTAATATCATTATGACTATAGCATAGTGGACCTTGTGCTGCCTTATAGGGAATATCTAGTGATGTGGTTTATATAAACGCAGTGCTCGGCAAAACCTACATTGTGCCATGTATTCTACGAGAATTTGCAGTACACTTCCTGACATGTACCGCTGCTCAGGCACTCCTGTTTCTGCCTCAAAGCTGGAAATCTGCAGTGTGAGATCATTTAAGACTCATTCACACTGAGCTAAGCATCTTTGGTAATTTTGGTAATTTTTCCCGACATGATTTTTTAAAATTTCAGGTGTGAGTTCTTTTTTCTTTTTTTTTGTTACTAGGCAAGCCTCAAATGTCACTTCTCTCTGGTGTTAGGAGTCACCCTTAAAAAAATAAATGAATTTCTTGTGTTGAGTGTTGATGCTCTGATCATACTTTTAAACATTTAGGTGAACACGGCCTAAGGCAAATTCTGCCCACTCCAGCCTCTGCTCACTGCCATTCTCACAAGATATGGAGAATTTTCTGAGCATTGCAGAAACAGTTTATGATGTCATTGCTTAATAAATTAGGGGGAATTTTACAAAAAAAAGTAGCCAGTGCCTGGAGCAGCTTTGCATACTAACCAATCAGCTTCTAATTTATGGGTGCTCAGCCACAACTATAAGTCCCATCATGCCTCTGCCTTTGGGAGTCATGCTGGTAACTGTCAGTCATGCAAGGCCTCATGGGACTTGTAGTTCTGCAACAGATGGAGTGTCACAGGTTGAGCACCCATGTTCTAATTTCAGCTTGTTTATTTACGTCCTCAATATTCAAGCTAGAAGCCGATTGGTTGCAATGCACAGCTGTTCCAGATTCTGGCTGCTCCATTCTAAGACCCCTTTCACATTGGGGTGTTTTTCAGGCGCTTTAGCGTTAAAAAAAGCGCCTGAAAAGCACCCGAAAGAAGCTGCATCTGCAATCCCAATGTGAAAGCCTGAGTGCTTTCACACTAAAGTGCCTGAAAAACGCCACAGTGTAAAAGGGGTCTTAGCATTAAAAAAAGCGCCTGAAAGAAGCCTCATCTGCAATCCCAATGTGAAAGTCCGAGTGCTTTCACACTGAGGCCCTGCGCTGGCAGGGTGTCAAAAAAAGTCCTGCAAGCACCTTTTTTGCAGCACTTTGAAAGCGTTGAATACACCGCTCCTAAAGCACCCCTTCCCATTGAGACGCTTTTAACGCCAAAGCGCCTGAAAAACACCCTAGTGCGAAAGGGGTCTTAGCAGAGCATTTCCATCGTTCTTCGGGCGCTGGCAGTGTGAAAGGGCTCTGAAAGCACTCAGGCTTTCACATTGAGATTGCAGATGAGGATTCTTTCAGGTGCTTTTTTTACCGCCAAAGCGCCTGAAAAACGCCCCAGTGTGAAAGGGGCAAGTAAATTGCCCTCAGTGTTTTTCTGAGGGTGTGCTGAAAGTACCTGAAGACCAGCAGTGCTAGGATATCTTTACTCCTACCTTATTCATCCTAAGCAAATTGCAGTAATCAGCCTTCACTGCTAATCAAGGGGATGAGTTTGATATATGAAAGTAAAGTCCTGCTGCTCTACCAAGATGGCTGCAGACCACACCAAGACGCTGGGGTGGATATACTAAAGGTAAATAGACTGCACTTTGCAAAAGCAGTTGCACTCATTTTCCCCAGAGCTTAGTGAATGTGGTAAAACTCTGTGGATTCCATCAATCGTGCAAGCAAAAAAAATATTATTTTCATTTTCCTTGCACCCAGATTGGGTATTCTTTTACAAAATGAAGCTCCGCTACATTACATTTACAAAGAAAAATTAGTGCAACTGTACTAGCAAAGTGTGCAGTCTATTTGCCTTTAGTAAATCAACCCCATTGTGTAAAATGAGGCATTGTAAGCCTACCCTGGGAAAAAATAAATACAAAATCAGTAGGCAAGGAGCCTACGACCTGGTGACTGTTCTTTGGCTCTGCGCTTTTACAGTCATGAAAATATTGATAATATTACACTGAAATTACAATATATATTTAGGTCTTATCTTTTGTCAAAAGCAGTTATTGTGCTCAGAAACAGAGCTTTCTGTGTAGCGATGTGATCATTTCAAGCTATAACACAGTAAACCATGTTACAATAGAAAATGCCAGGACTTTATAGTTATGTCACTGCTATAAGCACCATTATTTTTGAAGGATGGTTTTCATGGGCTTATACTAAAAACCAGAAAAATGTAATAAACCAGATGTTAAATAATGTTCTACCTTGTCCTTGTCTTCAACAACATCTGCTACAATATCATCAGGGTCTAATATCCCTCCATCTTTGTATTCTAGATGACGGATCTTCACCCAATATCCTGGTTCCTTCAAAAAAAAAGAAAAAACAGAAAAAAGGCATTAATTCTATTATATATGCTTTGTGTAAAACATGTGCTTAATTTGTCTGTTAAACCATTTGCATCAATATGAAAATACCTTGAAGGATACAGACATCCAAAGTGTTTATGCTATCATTGTGTGTCTTGCATTTTTTTATTTTTTCCAGACTATAAGATTTCTACCTGAAAGCAATATTTAATGTAAACCAGAGTCGTTTTCTATAGTGTCTTACAGCAGAATTGTTAAACCTTCTTTAAAGCCCATCTCTGGCTCCACATTCAATGTAGGGTTACTGAACCTAAAGAGGAACTATATACTGCTCATATAATTTGTAATAAAAACATCTTTGCCATTCTGAAGCTTCCCTCCAACCACCTTGAATATGATGTTATATATACGGTCATTCTGTACCAAATATGCAGTAGAAATCTCCCTCCACTGAGCCTGGCTGCATCCATTTTTACCGTGGGCAGCTGAAGCTGCTGCCTGTTCACTTCCTGGATTTACACAGACACATACATCCAGCTCTGCAGCTCTCATTGGCCCTCTTATGGCTCATCCCCCCTTCCCTTCCTGGCAAACTCTCACAAGTGAGAGAGAGAGAGAGAGAGAGAGAGAGAGAGAGAGAGAGAGAGAGAGAGAGAGAGAGAGAGAGATGGGCATGATGTCATAAGTCTAGGCTAATGACCAGACAAGAAACAGGAAGTGGGCTGTATAAGGTATTTACTGGCAGAAAAAAAATGTTTTACTATCCAAAGTTAAAACAACAAGGGCAGAAGATTTAATAGACAGAAATAAAAAAAGAAATGACTGAAGTTCCGCTTTAATGAGTCAGAAGGGCACTGGGGCGCGGATATAAGTGATCTTGCGGCGCATCCGCCGCAGAGACCACTTTTATCTGAAATCGAACCACCCGCTGAAGAAGAGAATACCAGGGTTATGGTAGCTAGCTGCTACCATAACAACGATATCCCTCATCAAAGTATTGACGTATAACGACGGCGGGCGGTCCGTAAGTGGTTAAGGTCTATAGGCAGCCTTAGGCCCCTTTCACATGGGTCCGCCCGCTCAGCAAGGAATCGCTGAGCAGGCAGATAGCTGGTCCACGTCTGCTCCACTTATGCAGAGCAGACAAAGACACAGCCTGCTTTCTCTCAGAGATAGGATGTAAACAGACCATCTGTCCATTTACACCCAATGTCCATCCGATTCGATAGACGAATGGAGAACAGATCCCCCATTCGTCTGTTTTTGGCAGACAGGATTGGATGTCAGAGAGTATCAATGAACATGTCCATTGACACTCACCAGTCCATAGAGAGCTATGCATGATCCGATCGGGGCCACCTAAAAAACTGACAGGCAGACCCAATCGGTTAGCCCATGTGAAAAGGGTCTTAGAGGCATCAAAACGCTACCAACACAAACAATATTTTTCTTTCTCCTTATGTGACAGGAGAAACTTTGGGTGGGGGCTTGTGGAACGCAGCTTACCTTGGAGAGCTCTGGAAACTCTGTATTCAGCTCCCCCAACCCCTCCTATGTGTCCATTAGGGGTACAGTGTGACCGAGAACCCCAGTCTGATCTGTGCTAGTCAGACTCGCTGTACAGCCACACTGGAATGTTGTATATATGTATATATTGTATGTTATCTCATGCTGTTGGACTCTTTTCTGGGATAGTTTGGGGTGTGATCGTGTCCCATTGTTCTGTTGTTGGTCTGCCTTAGGAGAAATGTATTATGGGATGGATGGTTTGTACTTATGTTCCTGGCATGTGAACTTTGGGCAGGGTGGAGAGGGAAGGGGTGAATTCCTCCAACTCTCCCTGCTGATTGGACAGTTTAATCTGCCCTGAGGGATTAAATAAAAAGTGGGATGAGGCCCAAAATAGCCACTTTGCAATTTGTATAAAGCACACATATTATATATATATATATATATATATATATATATATATATATATATATATATATATATATATATATATATATATATATATATATATATATATATATATATATATATATATATATATATATATACGAAAAATATGTTATTATATAATCTTATCTTGTATCTTGATGATTAATTACTAATAACCACTCGTGCTACCATAATGTTCTTTGTATCTGTAAATTATTTATATTACAGTATCTAGCAGAAAGCAAATTCTAGTCAGAGAAACTGTTGCCTTAAAACACTTTTGGCAAAAATCCGTGGAATGCCAGGCCAAAGTGCAGCTTCATGACTCACAGAGTAAACAAATCTTTTTTTTTTTTTTTTTTTAGTAGTAGGAGTATTTTTTTGTATGAGCTGGTTAGCTGTCAGCATGAAAACACCATAACAATAGCACACTGTAATTCATTAAAATGTGTTTATTAGCAAAAGCACTAATTAATTCATATATCATCTAATCAATTTCATGCAATAAAATGAGGAGTGTCTGCTCAGATCAGATATAGTACACAGAAATGCAATCACCTGCAGCACCTTGAATAGGAACAGTCAACCCCATGTTTATGTGTACCTTTATAAAAAAAGAAATGAGACAACATATCTAAGAGTTTTTTTTTTTTGCCATTGCGTGTGTTTATGGGGGTCGTTGGGTGTTAAAGGAAGCAGCGGACCGATATCCTTAATGCAAATTATTATTATATAGGATTTATATAGCGCCAACAATTTACGTAGTGCTTTAGAATACAAAAGGGAGACGATACAGCTATAAATTAATACAATAAAATACAAGAGGATTAGGAGGGCCCTGTGTAGAAGAGCTTACAATCTAATAGGGTGGGGAAGGTGGTACAAAAGGTTGTAACTGTGGGGAATGAGCTGATGGAAGTGGTAAAAGATTATTAGGAGATGTGATAGGCTTCCCCAAAGAAATGAGTTTTCAGGGATCGCCTGAAGGAAGCAAGAGGAGGGGATAGCCGGACAGGTTGAGGTAGCGAGTTCTAGAGGCTGGGAGGGGCTCTGGAGAAAGTCTGGAGGTGAGCATGGGAGGAGTCGTCGAGAGAACTTGAGAGCAGGAGGTCTTGAGAAGAGCAGAGAGGACGGGTTGGGTGATGTTTGGAGACAAGATTGGTGATGTAGCTCGGGGCAGAGTTGTGGATGGCTTTATATGTTGTGGTTAGTGTTTTGAATTTAATTCGCTGGCCGATCAGGAGCCAGTGTAGGGATTGGAGGATAGGGTTGGCAGACACTGAGCAGTTGGTAATGTGGATAAGTCTATCAGCAGCATTCATGATAGACTGAAAAGGGGATAGGCAGGCCAATGAGAAGGGAGTCGTCAAGGCGAGAGATGACAAGGGAGTGAATGAGGAGCTTGGTGGTTTCATTTGTTTAAAAGGGGCGAATTTTAGAGATGTTATAGAGGTGAATTCTACAAACTTTTGACAATGATTGGACTTGAGGCTAAAATGACAAGTCAGAGTCTAGGATTACACCTAGTACCCTGGCGTGAGGGGGAGGGACTGATGGTTGCATTGTTGATTTTAATGGACAAGTCATGGAGGGGGGCACGGGTGGAGGGGAATATTAGTAACTCCGTTTTAGAGAGCCAATAATAGAGTCTGCTCTGCTAGACCACAAATGGAGAAAAATTACCATTAAAAGCAGTAGTTCTTGTAGACACCATTCACCACAACCCCCAGAATAACTGAAAAATGCCATACAACAAAATATGGGATTTTTTTTAGGCGTAAATGATAATAAATATTAACAGCTTTCTGGCTAGTTTTGGCTAGTTTGCCTGGAAGTTGTGATGCACTTTGCCAATGCAAAATTTATAGCGTTTACAAAATAGGGGATAGTTTTATTGCATTTTTATAAAAAAAAAATTTTTTTACTACTAATGGCGGCGATCAGCGATTTTGTTCGTGACTGTGACATTATGGCGGACACTTCGCACAATTTTGACACATTTTTGGGACCATTGTCATTTTCACAGTAAAAAATGCATTTAAAATGCATTGTTTATTGTGAAAATTACAATTGCAGTTTGGGAGTTAACCACTAGGGGGCGCTGATGGGTTTGTGTTCCCTGAAGTGTGTTTACAACTGTAGGGGGGTTTAGCTGTAGGTGTGACGCCATCGATTGTGTCCCCCTATAAAATGGATGACACGATCGATGCTGCCGCCACAGTGAAGAACGGGGAAGCCGTGTTTACACGCGGCTCTCCCCGTTCTTCAGCTCCAGGGACCGATCGCCGGACTCCAGCAGCGATCGGGTCCGCTGGTCCCGGAGCTTCGGGCCAGGTCGCGGGCGCGCGCCCGCGACCCACGGCTGGGTACTAGTACAGGACGTACTTGTACGTACATGTGCCCAGCCGTGCCATTCTGCCGATGTATATGTGCAGGAGGCGGTCCTTAAGTGGTTAAAAGAAAGTATCTGTAATCGGTATTGGCGAGTACATGAAAAAAAGTATCAGTACTTGTACTCGGTCCTAAAAAAGTGGTATCGGGACAACCCTAGTTTGGATGTCACACCACTTCCTCAAACTTAATCTATCCAAAACTGAACTTATCATTTTTCCTCCCCCCACGTGCCTCTTCCCCTGATCTCTCTGTCAAAAATCGATGGCACAATCGATGGGCTGATAGCCCATCCCCACATGCCAAGGTCCTAGGAGTAGTCCTGGACTCTGAACTCTCCTTTAAGCCTCACTTCCAATCACTGTCCAAATCTTGCCGCCTCAACCTTCGCAACATCTCCAAAATACGCCCCTTTTTAACCAATGACACAACAAAACTATTAATTCACTCCCTGGTCATCTCTCGCCTTGATTACTGCAACTCCCTCGTCATCAGCTTGGCTCTGCATACTCTATCCCTCTTTCAGTCCAGCATGAATGCTGCTGCCAGACTCATCCACCTTACCAACCGCTCTGTCTCTTCTACTTCTCTCTGTCAATCCCTCCACTGGCTTCCGCTCGTCCAACTAATTAAATTCAAAATACTAACAATTACCTACAAAGCCATCCACAACTCTGGCCCCAGCTAAATAATTGACCTAGTCTTTAAATACCAACCTAATCGTTCTCTTCGTTCTTCTCAAGACCTCCTGCTCTCTCTCATTACCTGCTCCCATGCGCATCTCCAGGACTTTGCCAGAGCCTCTCCAAGCCTATGGAACACCTTACCCCAATCTGTCCGTCTTTCTCCTTCTCTATTGACTTTTAGAGGATCCCTGAAAAGCCTCCTCTTTAGAGAAGCCTATCCTACCCACACCTAACAACTGTGGGCCAGATTCGCGTATCTTTGCGCGGGCGTAACGTATCCGATTTACGTTACGCCTCTGCAACTTAGACGGGCAAGTGCTGTATTCTCAAAGCACTTGCTCCGTAAGTTGCAGCGGCGTAGTGTAAATAGGCTGGTGTAAGCCCGCCTAATTCAAATTTGGAACAGGGGGCGTGTGTTATGTAAAATAACCATGACCCGACGTTATTGATGTTTTTCACGAACGGCGCATGCGCTGTCCGTGAACATATCCCAGTGTGCATTGCTCCAAATACGCCGCAAGGACATATTGGTTTTGACGTGAACGTAAATTACGTCCAGCCCCATTCACGGACTTACGCAAACAACGTAAAATATTCAAAAATTCGACGCGGGAACGACGTCCATACTTAACATTGGTACGCCGCATGTACGCCACCATATAGCAGGGGTAACTTTACACCAGGAAAAGCCTAACGTAAACGGCGTATCTGTACTGCGTCGGCCAGGCATACGTTCGTGAATTCGCGTATCTAGTTGATTTACATATTTCTAGGCGTAAAAATCAGCGTACACGCCCCTAGTGGCCAGCGTAAATATGCAGTTACGATCCGGCGGCGTAAGAGACTTACGCCGGTCGGATCTAATAGAAATCTATGCGTAACTGATTCGAACAATCAGGCGCATAGATACTACGGCGTATCTAGAGATACAACGGCATATCTCCTTTGTGAATCTGGGCCTGTATTTTCATTTTTGTCCATCTGATCATCAACCCACAGCTACTACCCTTTGTTCCACTTGACCCTCCCTTCTAGACTGTAAGCTCTAACGAGCAGGGCCCTCTGATCCCTCCTGTATTGAATTGTATTGTGACTGTATTGTCTTCCCTGATATAAAGCGTTTTGCAAATTGTTGGCGCTATATAAATCCTGTATAATAATAATGAAAAGTAGCACATCAGTTCCCGGATTGGTGAGGGTGACCATGGTCTACACTCTCATAGTTGTATATCTGCAGTGTGAGATCCAAGGTGTTGTTGCCTCTGACTGCAAGTCTGAAAAGATTTGGAGTGAGATTTGGTGGCATCAATACCGTGCTGCTTACTGTTCTCCTTGCTGGAGACTTTGACATGAGGAAGCTAAACCCTGCGTGTACCAAGATGGCTGCCTCTACACAGACACACCATGAAGAGCAATGCACTGTAAGTCAGTAACAAAGAACGATCAGCTGCAGGAAGAACCAAGGAAATACTGATGACTATTCATTTCCCCCCTTACTGCTTCCAGAGTTCAATTCCTACTTAATGGGAAATTCCAGATTCCAACTACTCTCCAGGCATACACCTGCCTTATATAATATGCATGTTCAAGCAAAATGTGTTTAGAATGTTGTCCGCAACATTTTAAGAAATGGTACTACAATACGAAGATGAGCACAGTTCCAATGAGAAGAGAGGGAACTAACTCAAGGAAGAAGCTCTATACCAGGGATATGCAATTAGCGGACCTCCAGCTGTTGCAAAACTACAAGTCCCATCATGCCTCTGCGAGTCATGCTTGTGGCTGTCAGAGTCTTGCTATGCCTCATGGGATTTGTAGTTCTGCAACAGCTGGAGGTCTGCTAATTGCATATCCCTGCTCTATACGTTACTGGTCCTTTGAATACCTGCTTTATGTCCTTTTAGGATACTATTATGCACAGTTGGCAGATTCTAGTATTTCATCATGCAACAAACATAAAAATGCAAATGTGAGCCGTATCTTATTTGAGTTGATAATGGTATATATGCTGATGCCATTTATTATTAGGAGACCTCATTTGCCTGAGAGGAGTACTGTGGCAGATTTCCATATGCAATATACAGACTAACGATTTTGCTAAACTGATATTGATGAAAATAATAGTACATGTACTTTTTGGACAACTGCTTAATTTCCTTACAGGATATAATTAATGTTCACTTGGCAAAAAAAATGATGACCCCCATAAGATGAATCTGTAATTAATAACATCAAGTACACGTTACCATGACTCTGGATGGAAACGTTCTTGAATCACTATAGGATACTTTACCAATACAGCTGCATCAGATAAGCTCATGCATGGTTGATCCCCATTTATGCTGTCAAGCCTTTGAATTTAAAATAGTGATTTAGTAATTTTATTTTAAGTGTGTGGATATTGTGAGATATATTCACTGACCATTAGCGTTGAAATAAATTGAACTTCATGCATGTATAAAAAGACAAATATAAATGCATTCATTAATAAATCATAAGGCTCCATGCACACAGGACGTTTCAAAAAAGTCGTTCTGAATGTCGGATTGCTGGCAGGAAAATGCTGCTTTAAAAACATGATTTCATAAGCGTTTTACATTGCCGTCAATGCATGTTTAGCGGCGCTAGCTTTTAGCCGCATTTCTCTGCCTCTATTCAAAATCAATGGTTTCCTATGGGAGCCAATTGATTTGAATAGAAGTCGCACAAGGGATTCTTCCCTTTGATGAGGGTCTGCGGGCGGGGGGGGTTATCGGAATCTGGGAGCCCCCTATAATAAGGCCCCCCACCCTATGTGAATGAGTATGGGGTACATTGTACACCTACCCATTTACCTAAAAACAAAATGTCAAAAAAATAAAAAAAACACACTACACATGTTTTTAAAGTAATTTATTAAGCAGCTCTGGGGGTTGTTCCTGCATGGTGGGGAGGTGGTGGCAGAGTGTGTGTCACTCTCGGGCAGGGTTTGAAAAATCTGCTTGGAATCTAGGAGCCAGCTAAAAAAGTTAGGAGCCAGAAAACGCACGCAGAAGCGAACGCATACGTGAGTAGTGCCCGCATATGTAAACGGTATTCAAACCACACATGTGAGGCATTGCCGCGATTGGTAGAGTGAGAGCAATAATTCTAGCCCTAGACCTCCTCTGTAACTCAAAACATGCAACTTGTAGAATTTTTTAAATGTCGCCTATGGAGATTTTAAAAGGTAAAAGTTTGTCGCTTTTCCACGAGCGGACGCAATTTTAAAGCGTGACATGTTGGGTATCAATTTACTCAGCGTAACATTATCTTTCACAATATAAAAAAAATAATTGGGCCAACTTTACTGTTGTCTTATTTTTTTATTAAAAAAAGTGTATTTTTTCCCCAAAAAAAGTGCGCTTGCAAGACCGCTGCGCAAATACGGTGTGACAAAGTATTGCAACGACCGCCATTTTATTCTCTAGGGTGTTAGAATAAAAAATATATAAAATGTTTGGGGGTTCTAATTAGGGGGAAGGAGATGGCAGTGAAAACAGTGAAAAACACATTAGAACTGCTGTTTTACTTGTAATGCCAAATGGCCACCACAAGATGGCGCCAGATCACAGAAGGAAGCTTAGGCCTGCAGAAGGCCGCAAAGCCGCGGCCTCAATTACTGGCAGGCTCTGCGGGATAGGTGGGGGCGCATGGATCCTGTGTGTCTGTGCGCCCCCACCTCCCCCTCCGCGTGATCGCGACGGGCCCGCGCCGGCCGGTTATTGAGGCCGTGGCTTTGCGGCCTTCTGCAGGTCTAAGCTTCCCCGGGCGCCTGGATTTTGTTGAGGCTTGCTCTCGGGGCTGGTCGGGGGGCCGGGGGCCTGCTCCCCCCCTAGTATAGCAAGTATATTAGGTATTGGCAGTAATCGGACTTATCAAACTCGCCCTTGTCAATCAGCTTTCTCATTCTATCTCCCCCTGTCTAAGGATTCTGGCTGGAGTGTGTATGTGATCAGTATTTAGTTTGTGAGCTCAGTGTATGTATTCAGTCAGAGACTGTATGCTATGTCAATTCACGTTTCTCATGTGATTACTTTTCTCATGGTATTCATGTTCTCATGCAATCACGTTTCTCATGGTATTCATGTTTTGTATTAATGTTCTCATGCGATTTATGTTCTCATGCGATTTTGTTTCTCATGGAATTCATATTATCACGTTTCTCATGCTTACACTATAAACACATTACAGCCCAACCTCTTCCCGCCCCCCCCCCCGGTACATCAGTGTTTTTAGCCTGCCCTTCACATCATAGCCCCCTCTATACATCAGTTTCCTCAGCTTCCCCCCTCACATCACAACCCCCCATGACATCACAGTCCCTCCCCTTTAAAAGCGGTCCCACAGTGCCCTCAGTGCCCCTCCACATCACAGCTCACTTTACATTGGTGTGCCCCTTTAAGTTGCAGTGCCTGTCACATCACAGTGCCCCTTTACATCAGAGTGACCCTTTATACCACAGTGCCCCTTACAATCACAGTGCCCCTTACCATCACAGTGCCCCTTACCATCACAGTGCCCCTTACCATCACAGTGCCCCTTACCATCACAGTGCCCCTTACCAACACAGTGCCCCTTACCAACACAGTGCCCCTTTCAATTTCAAGCATTGCAAGCCTTCCCAGCGCATTCCTACCTTCAGCAAGACAGAGGCACTTATCAGCCTGGGGTGTGCCCTCCCAAGTCTCCTGCCCAGCCGCCACCATCTTTGCAGCAATGCTGGGAGCGGGAGGTGCACCAGAGCTGCCCAACTTACTACGACTACCCGCCTGTTAATTTGAAAAGACTCATACTAATCTGCAGCACACCCTGCCACCTGCCCTGCTGTGAAGATGACAGTGGCGGCCATGCGGGAGACTTGGGAGCGCACACCCCAGGGTAATAACACATAGCACACCCAGCTGCTCAGTAGTGGTCATGGTCCGGACAGTCTGCCATTTAGTCAGACCTGGATGTAAACAATACAGATCACAGTTATAGAATGCGAAAGAACAAATTAGATCATAAAACAGATGCGTTATTTAGCTATTCAATGTCTCCCTATTCCTTTCACACAAAAGCTTATTTTCATAGTAAATGCAATGTGTACTATGAAACGAATATGGATCAATTAAATGACATCAGAAAGAAAGACACAGTGACAGCTACAGCCCAGAGGGGTATACTATGGGATCAGCATGCTTGGCTGTCATAGTCAGATTGGGAACATATACCGCAGTAAAGCAGACAGTGGATAGTAATTTGGAAGGTTTTTAGCAGTATAAACTGTGCGCAAGCTCCCTGGGATTTGGTCAAAATGACCTTACTCACAAAGTGAGTCTGTAGAGATTAGAAAGAGCTAATGTACACTACACTCCGATATGGAAAGATCCACGATGCAATGCCCTGCATGTCCAGTGCAGTGGGGTTCAGGGACGGCCTCCCATGCAGTTGCAGAATCCTACTATATAGAGTCCAGACAAATAGTGGTGTAGTGAGCAACCTTACCTGAAGTCACAGAAGAGAAGATCCATAAAGAACAGAAGACTAGCAAAACATTTTTTTTAGCAGAGTCCCCTCCTAGAAAACTAACAAAAAACTGAGGCATGCTGGATAAAGGAGGGGTTATTGTGGTAGAAATGTTGGATTTCATATTTATACCAGGGGAACCATTGAAAAGATGGATGTATATGTTTTACTGTATATGTTGTATTTTGTCTATGATGACAGGGCCATGCTTATACTGTATTCATCTCCTGTCTTGGGAACCAGTAAAAGGTGTCAATCCCATTTATTATTGATCAGTCCTACATTGGTCCGACATTCATCTGACTTTCATGAACAGGATACTACTTTGATCCAACTTTGTGAAAGTCTCACTTGTCCTTTGAGCAATCAAAAAAATCCCAGTGTGAGATAAATTCATGTTACTGCTGCTGTAATCACATGTCGGATGTCAAAAGTCGGATGGTAAGGACAAGGATCCTACTTTGACCCGACTTCAATGATATTCAATGGGCTGACGTAGGATCAAAGTCGGACCAAAGTAGAACAGGGAGCATTTTCAAAGTCGGACCGTCTTGTGTCGGACCAGTTAAGACGGCTCTCATAGCGAACCATTGATTTTCACATGTCATGCGACATGAGCTCCCAATGTCGGAGCATTTGTCGTACCAGTGTGAACCCGGCCTAAAACTGTCTGAGCAGCAAATATAAACATTTAAAAATGCTAATTCCCTGGTTTTCTGATTAGCCCTCTGTTTTCAGCACTATATGAGTAACTTGTAACAAGTATGCAGTTCAGGCATTTTGACTTTACTTGCGGTATATTTGTTCTGGGTCACTGACTAACTGAAGCCAAAGAAACCCAATCAACTAGTTTATTCAGAAAGAGGTCAGCTGTACTTCTCTCACCAGTTTACTTTACCTTTCCTATGCCCTTTCTCATCATTACAGTAATTCAAACTGTCACACTTTCAAACTTCAGCGTGTGGGCAGAGAATGAATAACAGGTAATTACATATAGCGCAGTTTAAAATGACAGTAGCAATTTGCTTAATGAAAATAGATATGGACTAAGTAGAAGTTGTTTGATGCACCTGAAGTTCAAGCACTTTACAAGCACAACAACACAAATCTCAATGTTTTCTCATTAAACCCTTCAGGCAAAAAGTTGGATAAACAAGTATGCCGAACAAAACAGCTGTAAATTAATGTGACTTCATCGCAGTTTCTACCCTTCCTGTAAGCGCTGGTAATATTTACACCCACACTAAAAGGCAGAAAGAATAAATCTTGATTACAAAACTTTCCACAGATTTGATATCACTGCTCTAATGTTCCTTTGTTCCAGTACTACCCACACAATACATTTCACTTATTTTTACAGGTAATTAATATGTATGGACATAGCTATACACATTACCATCCCACTCCACCACCGTTACTTAAAGCAGTCAGCACTATGGACTTGTTTTTAAGGACACAAGTTACCCAAAATCCTTGCTTTACTTTTTAGCAATTTGCTAACCTGTAACAAATATCAGGTGTCCGTTTTTCTTCCTGCATTACTTGTTCTGGGTCAGAGACTCCCTAAACAGTAAGAGAAGAAGGACGACAACTTCTATATCTGCATCTTGAAAAACAAGTCCGCAATTGTTACTGGCAGTAAGTGGGTAACTCCAAGACAGGGTTGCCACCTTTTCTTAAAGCCAAACCCATTACTTTAGTGGCATGCAACTATTGTTTTTTTGGCCTGTGCAAAACAAATGAAAAACAAAAAAACTGTGGCAAACTTACGTGTTGCCGATCAGAGTCAACCATACAGCTTATGCCCTGTATGAGAGTCCCCCCTTCACAGTCCCCTGTTACATTAGGTACCCCCAGGTGTTCATGCATTAAAATTGCCCCCCCCCCTCCGACAGATCAAAAACTAGAAGCAACACAGCTGCTCAGGTCCCCCTTCAGCGCACCCCTTGCATCAGGTGCCCCATCAGAGTCCCCCCTACAGCTGGTGTTTTCATTAGAGTCCCCCCTTACATCAGGTGTCCCATCACAGTCCCCTGTTACATTAGGTAACCCCAGGTGTCCCTCCATGCATTAAAAGTTTTCCCCTTCCCCCTGTACTCACAGATCAGAAACTAAAAACATTAGGTGCCCCCATCACTGTGCCCTGTTACATCAGGTGCCCTCATCACAGCCCCCTCTATATCAGATGCCCCATCACAGTCCCCTGTTACACTAGGTACCCCCAAGGTGGCATTAAAATTGCCCCATCCCCCTGTACTCACAGATCAGAAACTAAAAACAACACAGCTGCTCAGGTGCCCCATCAGCGCACCCCTTACTTCAGGTGCCCAATCAGAGTTCCCCTTACAGCTGGTGTCTCCATTAGAGTCCCCCCTTACATCAGGTGCCCCATCACAGTCCCCTGTTGCATTAGGTAACCCCAGGTGTCCCTCCATGCATTAAAAGTTCCCCCCTTCCCCCTGTACTCACAGATCAGAAACTAAAAACAACGCAGCTGCTCCTTCCTCTCTCCAGTCTTCACTTCCCTGCAGTACCACGCTGACACTGAGCTGTGCCGGCTCTCTATCACCTTCTGCAGGCTGGAGGGAGCAGAACACCTAATTTTCTCTCCTTCTTAGAGAGCCACAGCCTGGTCTGAATAATGTTTCCGGTTTTCAGACGGACTGAAAACTGGACAAAATGATTCAAAACCTGAACTGTCCAGGTAAATCCCTGGACAGGTGGCAACCCTACTCTAGGGGCCCAGTTATATTCCTGCATGTAAAAATACCTGCCTCTTTAATTTGTATAGCTGTGGACAAATGTGTTTTAGGTCTTAATCACAAGGGCAAAGTATTACCCCATGCAAAGGCTGTGTTTGCTTACACAGGGATGCATAGGTTTTCTGTACATCCCTGTGCAGGCAGCCCCATTTATGTCAATTGGGACCTGGAATTGTAAGCAATGGCTGGGTCAGTGCAGCCACTGTGCCCAATTGACATGAAGGGGTCTTCTTACACGCAGATGCACGTTTTTGCACAATCTTTAGAGACCATCACCACAAACAAGCAATATCTGATCTGTAGCTCTCAATCGCACTTCTGTCGACAGGTAGTTTGGCCCACTCATCTTTAGAAAATTGCTCCAGCTGTCTCAGGTTTGGAGGGTGCTTTCTCCAGACAGCATGTTTCAGCTCTTTCCATAGAGATTTGATAGCATTCAGATTAGCATTCCTATAAGACCAATGTTTTGTTCTTAGCTATTCCTGGGTGCTTTTAGTTGTATGCTGCGAGTCGTTATACTATAGGAGAACCCCTGGCCTGAGATAGGGCTTTCTGACACTGGGCAGTATATTTTTCTTCAGAATTCCTTGATAATCTTGAGAGTTCATTGTGGCCTGCACAGATTTTAGGCACCCTATACCAGTCGCAGCAAAGCAACCACAAAACATAACCAAGCCTCCTCCATATTTCACAGAAAGTATGGTGCTCTTTTTTTTAGAATGTTTAATTTTATTATCTGTCAACACAGAGCAGATGTAACTTGCCAAAAAGCAATAGGTGTGTTTTATCTGTTCAAAAGGCCATTCTCCCCGAAGCATTATGGCTTGTCAAAAGTAATTTTTTTACATTGCAGTCTGACTTTTTTGTGTTTTTCTATTAAAGTGGTTGTAAGCCCAACCAGACAACTTGCACCTACAGATAAGCCTAGATTAAGGCTCCTTAACCTATACGGTGGTGGGGGAGTGGATCTTGGGTGGGAGTTCCCACACTTTTTCCCCCAGGACTTGACCCATGTCTTTATGACCTCCTCAGACAACTCTGTCCCTTTGCTTTTTATGGTCCTCGTTCATTGTGGTGGGAATGATGAGTGACTACTTTTCTCCAATTAAATAGTCTGACTGACCGATTACAAGATTGAAGACATGTGGTATACTATTTACAGAAACCAGTTTAAAATATCACTGTCATTTAAATATTCATAACATTTTATATAGAGACCATCAAATCCATTTAAACCTTTTTAGAATATCTTTGTCGAACTAGCAATTACCCCATTTAAGACTTTCATTGAAATATTGCACGACATACAAAAGGCATACAGGCATTCATTAGACCAGGGGTCTCCTAACTGCAATCCTGTGGCCGGATGTGGCCCTTTGCCAGCCTTAATGTGGCCCTTGGGGCACTATTCCATCCAACTCCAATGGGGCATAATTCTTGTTGCTGACACCAATGGGGCACTATTGCTCCGACTGACACCATCAATTCTTTCCATTGACACCAACGATGGGGCACTAGTCCTCCCACTGTCACCAAAGATATGGTATTATTTACTCCCACTGGACACCTGGACATTTTCTACTCCCAATGGCCCTAGTTCGGCCCCCCCTAGAGTCTGAAGCACTGTAAACTGGCCCTTTGTTTAGAAAGTTTGGAGACCCCTGCATTAGACGATTGCTTTCTTATAGCGACACTTTTCAGGAATAAAAAGCGATGTTCCAATGAACTGTAAAAGGTACCAACATATTTGTTCACGTTTTTCATGTCATTTTAATACTTCTTGTGTATTTTAACATATCTTCTGCAGGACTGGAGGTGTATTTTTTGTAATTTCTGTGCAGCTGCTTACTTCAAAGAGATATAAAACATTTTTTTTTTTTTACATGTGCTTATTTGTATTCCTATGATAGACCTGTTTCTTGGAAGACCCTGGTTTCCTTTACAAGCTCCCATTCCATATCTCATACATAACCCTGCTTCACGGAGATCTTCACTGTGCTTTCACACAGTCTCCGTTTTAAAATTCTTACAGCTGCTTACACTGCTTCTCCAGACCAATCTCCATCATTGCTAAGGAGAGATCACTTACTGCAACGGTAGCGCTAAGTGGGACACACAGTATAGATCTCAGAGTTGGAATAGGTAAAATATGAAACTTGTAAGAAGTGGTGGGGGAAGGCAGGGGTCCAATAAGAATGACTGTGCTAGAGGAGCAATTTATTTGAAGGCCATTTCACATCAGAATGTGATGTGGGAAACCTGAGTTCTGTGTGCATTTTTCACACCGCATTCAAAACACACTGCAGTTGTGATCTGCAGCATCAATGCCAACCTCATGACACCATCACACTGGATCGCATGGTACTTCTGTTTCAGTCCCTGTGCCTTTATAAGGAACACACAACGCGCTCCTGTGCGATTTATGGTGTGAACTGGCCCTGAAGATGGACAAAAACACAGTGATAAAAGCAGTGGCACTAAATATAAAGTCTGAGAACTAATGCATTTTATAAGCAGTTTAGTGAATGAAAAGTCTTGTTTTTTTTTCATTAAAAATAAAAAACAAACATGTTATACTTACCTGCTTTGTGCAGTGGATTTTCACAGAGCAGCCCGGATTCTCCTCTTCTCGGGTCACAATTTTGTGCTTCTGGCCCCTCCCTCCTGTCGAGTTCCCCCATAGCAAGCAACTTGCTATGGGGTACCCGAACCAAGTCATAGCTCCCTGTGTCCATTCAGACATGGAGCTTCGGCCCGGCCCGCCTCCTCTCTTTCCTGATTAGTTAGCTGAATTTGATTGACAGCTGTGTGAGCCAATGACGCCACTGCTGTGTCTCAGCCAATCAGGAGGGAGAGTCCCGGATGGCCAAGACACGTGGACATCGCTGGACAGAGATGAGGCTCAGGTAAGTATTAGGGGGTCTGCTGCACACACAAGGCTTTCATCTTAATGGATAGAATGCAATTCTGACTTTATAACTCCTTTAAAAGAGGCAAAACTATTAACCTACCCGTAACAGTCATTAAATTATGATATGAGACCTTATAGCAGTGGTCTCAAAGTACCGGCCCGCGGGCCATTTGCGGCCCGCGGACCAGTTATAAATGGCCCGATGTGAGCTGGCGCCATCTGGTGGTGGCCGTTGGTATTACAAGTTAAGCATTACAAGTTAAACAGCAATTCTAATGTAATTTTACACTATTTTCACTGCCATCTTCTTCCCTCTAATTAGAACCCCCAAACATTATATATATTTTTTATCCTAACACCCTAGAGTATAAAATGGCGATCGTTTCAATACTTTGTTATGCCGTATTTGCGCATCGGTCTTACAAGCGCACTTTTTTGGGAAAAAATTACACTTTTTTTAATTAAAAAATAAGACAACAGTAAAGTTATCCCCATTTTTTTTAATATTATGAAAGATAATGTTACGCCGAGTAAATTCATACCCAACATGTCACGCTTCAAAATTGCGTCCGCTTGTGGAATGCCGACAAACTTTTTTACCCTTTTAAAATCTTCATAGGCGACGTTTAAAAAAATCTACAGGTTGCATGTTTTAAGTTACAGAGGAGGTCTAGGACTAGAATTATTGCTCTCGCTCTACCAATCGCGGCGATGCCTCACATGTGTGGTTTGAACACCGTTTACATATGCGGGCGCTTCTCGCGTATGTGTTCGCTTCTGCGCGCAAGCTCGTCGGGACGGGGTGCGTTTTCTGGCTCCTAACTTTTTTAGCTGGCTCCTAGATTCCAAGCAAATTTTTCAAACCCTGCCTTACACCAGTGCTGGTGGTAATAATGCGCTCGCTGACACCAGTGCTGGGGGTTAATAATGTGTTCGCTGACACCAGTACTGTTGTTTTTGAAGTTTGAAAGTTTGCATGCGGCCCCCCATGGGATATGAAAACTTGTCTTGCGGCCCTCAGGTAATTTAAGTTTGAGACCCCTGCCTTATAGGGTCTGATCATGTTGTAAAACTCCATCCACAAATATTCTTGGCTGTGTTCTGGGCCATTCTATACCTGGATTAAAATAGAGCACGGTGAAAGCAGTAGACATGCAGCCCTGTGGATGCTGGGCAGTGGCATAAGGCCACCTAAGGTTGAAGAAGCATGTTCTGCAGCCTGGACCCTTCCACTTTGGGATAAACTGTAGTTGCAACCTCTGCCTATAAGCCACGGTTTGATACCCAAAGAAACCACTTGCCACCTCCTAACACAAAGAAGAAAAAAGAATCATCAGATAGGCTGCAGTTATTAATATGTTCACATTATTGCTACTGATCTTAACCTTTTTTTCAGTTGTTATACAGGACAGCTGTGTTTTGTCAAACAACTCTGAACTTTATGATTAGTTAAAAATGACTCATGTAAGTTGTATGAAAAGTTGGGATGGGAAAAATAACCAATGCAGCTGTTATACGTTATGATTTTTCCCTGAAAGAGGTTTATACTTTGTAATTATCTGGGGGGTAGTACTCTGCTACTCTGCCTCCCTAGTTACCTACTAATAAGAAATGTTTGCTTTGGATCACTGAAGTGATATCCGGATCTGCTATGGCTTAATTTTTTTCTTGTTCTGAATTCTACCCAGCCTCATCCTAACCGATCAGAGCCAAAAATAACGAGACGCACCACACCTAACACAACTATTCTGTTCTTGGAGATGTTTAAATTCTTAGAGCTGAAACAAGACTTCTTTTATTAAGTAAAATGGCCACAAGGAGAAGGGCATCATGCAGATCATGATAAAATGGCAATGCTAAAAAAAAAAAAAAAAAAAAGAAGGAGGGGGAGTGTGGGATTTGCACACACTCAAAAATGCAACAAAAAAATACAATTACAGGCAGTCCCCAAGTTACGAACACAATAGGGACTGTAGGTTTGTTCTTAAGTGGAATCTGTGTGTAAGTCTGAACAGTGCATTTTTAGGTGTAACTTCAGCCTGTGCAGGGACTCCTTATTGTGCATCTTGAAACAGCCACACCACAGAGTCCTGTATTTCACCTGAACTTATCTGTGGGTTTTTCTTTGCATCCCGACCACTTTTTCTGGCAGTTGTGGCTGAAATTTTAGTTGGTCTACCTGACCATGGTTTGGTTTTGTTTTAACAGAACCCCTTATTTCCCACTTCTTGATTAGAGTTTGAACACTGCTGATTGGCATTCTCAATTCCTTTGAAATCTTTTTATATCCCTTTCCTGTTTTATGTGGTTCAACTACCTTTCCCCTCAGATCATTTGACAAATTATATTTGAAAGAACAGGGTGAATATAAAATCACTGATTTAAAAAAAAAAAAAAAAAAAAAAAAAGTATTGATTTTTTGGATTTGAATCTTTTTTTTTTTTTTTCAAACTTATTTTAATAAAATGCTTTTGGAGTAAAAAGCTAGTTTTCTATTTTAGACACATTAATAATTTTGTTTTTTCCAGCACGAAATGGAGCTTAGTTAGATGTAACCCGAGACTGTATTATTCTGCAATATTTAAATTTTTGGTTAACTTATTCAATCAATCCAAGTTCTGCAAGCCGAGATAACATGCACTGCACTTATGCATTCACACAATGTCGTAACCATGAGATAAACCAAAATTCAGGAATATTATTTTATCCCATTGTTTTGCAAATCTTTGTACACTACAAATTGTATGATTGAATCTGTTCTAATATCCCTGTTCTACTAACCTGACAGGTTATTATTCTAAACAGAGAACCTTAATTTTGTTTGCAAATATTAAAAGATTCTAACTAACAGCAAGAATAAGTCCTTACATTTGTCATTTCAGATCCATCATGGCAGTGCCGATTAACGGGTATCCACTTACCTGCTGCTGCCACATCCCTCAGCTTGTTGTGGCACTTCTGCATCACCAGCCTTCCCATTAAAGTGATTGGGACTGTCAGTGAGTCAGAGGAGGATCTGCTGTGGGACAGGAATGACAGTTGCTCTTAAAAAATTATAATTTAAATCAACTTGATTTAAATAAAATCTTGTTACTAGAGATTTAAATCAACTTGTTTTAAATCAAATACAGAACAGTGTAATAATCACAATTGACAGCAGCATACAGGTGAAATTAAATGGTCCCTAGATTATTGATGTTCTTCATATATAAAAGGAATTACTTTCTGGTTTGCACCCAACAGTTTCCTAGCAGATCACAGAGCCCGCACACAAGTCACTGTGCTTACACAAAAGATTATTGTAAATAACACACCAATATGCCAGAAAAAACTGAGGATCTGAAGCCAGCTCTCACCTCATGCCAACAGTATAGCCATTATTTGTGCTCAATAAAACCAGGAAACTGAAAAGCCTGTTTTTCACGTCTGACAATGTGTTAACTCTTTAGGTTTCAGCAGATAGCTTTAGCAAGCATTCATGGTTATCGCAGGTGAAGAATGAGCATTTTTATAAAAATAAAAACTGTTTTTTTTTTTTTTAAATGCATCAATATTTATAATGCATATAAACAGCTCTATTGAATACTTCCTGGTCATATAATTTCTATTCAGAAAATTAGATGTTCAAAATAATTTGCCACTTATAAACTACTGAAAGTTGAACGGTCACAGATAAAGTAACATATTTATGTGTTTTTGTAATTAGTATTTGATGGACCGTTTTCATCAGACCAAACCGATCGTGTGTAGGCCCCATCGGTTATTTATCCATTGGTTAAAAAATTTGAAACTTGATTTAAAATTAACCGATGGATACCTAACCGATAGAGAGAAAAAAAAAGATCGTTTGACGGCACGTCCATCGGTTAAAAATCCACGCATGCTCTGAATCAAGTCGACGCATGCTTGGAAGCATTGAACTTCATTTTTTTCAGCACGTCGTTGTGTTTTACGTCACCGCGTTAGACACGATCGTTTTTTTAACTGATGGTGTGTAGGCACGACTGATCATCAGTCAGCTTCATCGGTTAACTGATGGAAAAATCCATCAGACCGTTCTCATCGGATTGACCGATCGTGTGTACAGGGCATTAATCTACACCCAACTTAAAAGTAGAAGGCATATTATTATTTTTTATTTGTGTAGCGTAAAGGTGGGTTATAACCCATCTTTTTTCTGTCATCTCTGTCCTATAACTAAAGCAGGTAGTAAATAATTACGGTACTTGGCTGTCACTGGAGTCACCAGAACTAGTGTCCCCACTGGAAGATTCCCACTTTATTCCTGTTTTGGTGATCATTTAAATGTAGGATTTTCTTTCACAGTGATAACAGTAAACAGGACAAATAGAGAGGGCGAATCTCCCAAAAAGCGACACATACAGCAATAAAAACCTTATAGAGTGGGGAGAGATTAAAACACCTATCCAAAACAAAAAAATATATATATTTGCCTTTAGTTATTCTTTAACTTTAAAGTGGTTTAAAACCCACTTGATAAAAAAAAAAAAAAATCACACATTCTCCTGGCTTTCATATTACTAAATGTCCTGTATATGCGCTTTATAAAAAAAAAAAGCTGTTCTATACCTTATTTAATAGGTCAACGGTCAGGTGAACATCCGAGTCTCCTCTCTCCCAATCTGACAGCTAGAGTGGGAGGGGCCGAGAATCCCCCACTGACCTCAGTTAGGAGGAGGAAAGCAGAGGAGGAATAAGTCGGTCGGTCACATGACCTCCGATCTGCACTATTAAATAAGGTATAGAACAGCTTTTTTTTAAATATAAGCACATATACAGGACACAAAAAAGGAGAGGATGTTATCCCATGGGACAACCGAGGGATAGTATCCCAAGGGACAACCAAGGGGCTACCAAGGTAGTGACAGACAATGATATAGATATAAAAAGTTTAATAAATGTTACAAAATTTCAATTATGTACATAAGATATCAAAATTGCTACCATTTGAGCTAAAAAGCTCTATATGCAAACCTACTTGCAGCGGCCGGCCAATACTGCACAAATGAACCTAGTTCATGTAAAGTGCAACAAAACCCACATAAAAAACACAAACAAATGACAAACATAAAAGACAAAAATTATGGCGATCCGGACGCCTGATGACTCCCTTCTGCTGACAAGAGGTGGGGAAGAGGACAGAGGGAGACAGAGGAGAGCTGCAGATAGCAATGCATGACGGAGACACGTAAACTGACCACTGTGTCAGGGCTCAGCAGCCATGATATACTGTGGTCAGTTTACAAAGGGGAGGGTAGAAACTGGCAGGATCAGCCAGATATTTCAGGTGTTACAGGGGGGCAAATTACACAGCACAAGCGCTGTGCTGTATAACAAGCATTAGTTTTTTTTTTAGTTTTTTTATAGGTTAACAAACGCTTTATCTAAATCACCATTTCTACACACGAAGGTGTAAATCTGATCCTTTAAATAACGCATTTGTAACAAGGTGCATTCTTTTAATAAATCTTGAAAGTGAAAGTAAACTTCCATCTTTGAGGTGTACCTATAGGTAAGCCTAGAATAAGGCTTACCTATGGGTACCGTAAATATCTCCTTAACGTGCACAGTTTAGGAGATATTTACATTACATGGAGCTACGCTCCGAAGGAACGGCCACCCATGCCATTTCTTCAGGGCCCCGCGCTGTGACCGGCGGCTCCCACGCGCAAACCCGGATGCAAGATAGGAGAAGATGAAAGCGGTCTCCAGCAAATCACATAACGTGCTATTATGCAATGCATTTTTTATCTCTTTGCCTCCACCCTTCTGAGCAAAACGAACCCATACTCTCCTTTCAAAGCTCCATATTTACCAAGATTGCTCCACCAGAGCCCGCAACAATGCTTAGTCCCTCTGCTAGCTTATTTATACTGCTGTATGTGTATGCACATTAGAATCACATAGACTTTTATTGGGATGAAAGATGGAGGAGCAGCACTATCAGGTCACTTGTGTGTTCTTCCCTTTTGTAAAAATATGAAATGCTAGTATATTGACAGCAATGTGCAAAGCAGCATAGTCCCTTCTATGAGTGCACTGTGTAAAGGATTACAGGAAGCTAAAGAAGTACTCAAGTTGCATTTAAATTGTTAATTGAAATATATTGTGCTTTTCATATCTGCCTGGAGTTCAGCTTTAATGTAAAATGTTCATATTATTCCTTTAAAAGACAACATCCTGAAGGATAGTTGGGCCATAATTAAGTCAGTACAGAATTCTGTGAACACCCTTGCTGAGTGGCAGCAGCACACAAAAGCACATAAGGCAAGAAGTCAGAAGGAACTACAATGGCTATTGTGTTGTGTTATCTGCTCCTAAACCTTTGTAAAAAGAGGTGAAAGGTGAACTTCAGGCATCTGTTCTCTAAATGGTGCATTTCCACGAAAAAAACATAATTAATCATATAATGTAAGCTTGAAATAAAGCAATAATATTATCTCTGTCCCCTCCTGCTTTATGCATAAAAACCTCTTTGTTCACACTTGACAATGAAAAGAAGACACAAAATGGTTACCAAGGGGAAATATTTAAATTATACAACAATCTAATAGAGTGTAATTGCATTGACACAATAACGAGAACTAAACCAGTGATGATGACTGAATCATGTTTTTTTTTTTTACTTATATGTTATTGCTTTTTTCTTGTTCTATATTTACATTCACTTTTATAATTGTACTCGCAAGTATCCCCACCGGAAATCGGGTCTGCGGGACCCATGGTCGGACCCATCTGCCCAGCCATGCCATTGTGCCAACGTATATCGTCGTGTGCTGGTCGGTAAGGTGTTTAAAGGTTAATTTCCCACATTTGTGGCTTTGCAATTGCAATTTGTAATTGCAATTAGTGCCAATGTATACATAGTAAAGAATATTGTTCGCTCCCACATGGATGCACTGAGCAGGCTAGATACTGAGCCATGGGGAGCAGAAAAAAGTCAAAAGACCAGCGCAACAAGGTAATGGAACTTTATACAGATAGGAAAGGATATAAAAAGATATCCAAAGCATTGAATAACTCAGTCAGTACTGTTCAATCACTTAAGTGGAAAAATTCAAACCAAGGCCAGGTAGACCAATAAAGATTGCAGCCAAAACTGCCAGAAGAATTGTTCAGGATACTTAGAAAAAAAAAAAACGGTAACCTCAGGAGAAATACAGGCTGCTCTGGAAAAGACGGTGGGGTTGTTTTTAAGTTGCACAAGACAATACTTGACCTGCATGGTCTAGATCAGTGGTCATCAACCCTCAGGGCCCACTAACAGGCCAGGTTTTATGTATTACCTTGGGGAGATGCAGACTAGAATACTGCAATCACCAAGCAGCAAAATGATATCACTGGTGATGTATTTCAGTTATCTTGCAAACCTGGCCTGTTAGTGGGCCCTGAGGACAGGGTTGATGATCACTGGTCTAGATGCCAGAAAGAAGCCTTTACTGCGCCAATACCACAAAAAAGCCTGGTAACAATATGCCCAACACCATCCTAACATGCCTCACAGATTCTGCCATACTGTAATCTAGAGTGATGAGACCAAAATAGAGCTTTATGATCACAACCATTAGCGCTATGTTTGGAGAGAGGTCAACAGCGACAAGAATACCATCCCCACATGAAGCATGGTGGTTACTCACTGATGTTTTTTGGGGTGTTTGAGCTCTAAAGGCTCTGGGAATCTTGTGAAAAGTGATGGCAAGATGAATGCAGCATGTAATTAGAAAATACTGGGAGGAAAATTTGCATTCTTCTGCACAAAAGCTGCGCATGGGATGCTCTTGGACTTTCCAGCACGACAATGACTAAGCACATAGCCAAATTGACCCTCCAATGGTTACAGCAGACAAAAGGTGAAGGTTCTGGAGTGGCCACAGTCTCCTGAACATTAATATTATCAAGCCACTCTGGGGGGGGGGGGTGTCTCAAACCTGCAGTTCATGCAAGATGACAAAAGACTTTGCATGACCTGGCAGAATTTTGCCATGACGAATGGGCAGCTACACCACAAATATACCATGGTTGCTTCCGTAGACAACCCACTTTGTTTGAAGATCTATGCCTGGGAGATGAGCCCTTACAGAAATCTTGATCCCATTCTTACAGTATTTTACTTGCAGTCACATCTCAACACGATCCCCCATATATGAGGAAATAGGAGACCTTAATGTTACGCTCGTGGAGGATCAAAAGAACTGTATCCTTTCCTTTGCCCATTAGTCTTCCTTGTGCAGCAAGTATCAGGAGATCACATTTAAAATCTTGACTTGCTGGTACAGGACTTTGTCGGTACTAGCATCAATATTCCCAGGACATAGCTAGATGTGGTATCCAGGCTGGCCTCATTTTAGCAACAGGTCCTGCAGATCATCTACAACAGGGGTGTCCAAACTTTTTAAAAAGAGGGCCAGATTTGATGAAGTGAACATGCGTGAGGGCCGACCATTTTGCCTGACATTCTTTGAACCATTAAAAAAAATTGGTGTAAGTGTGTTCGTCCGAGCACTAATACACTGCCCAAAAAGAATCATCCTACCTTTGTGGCTGTGTGGTGAATATATGGCCCCCAAGCTGTCAGCTTCCCAATGGGCTTTGGAACACACCCCAGCAACACACCCAGCTTATCAGTGGAGAGGCGCTCAGAGATTAGAGAATATATATATATATATATATATATATATATATATATATATATATATATATATATATATATATATATATATATATATATATATATATATATATATATACAGTGAGGAAAATAAGTATTTGAACACCCTGCTATTTTGCAAGTTCTCCCACTTGGAAATCATGGAGGGGTCTGAAATTGTCATCGTAGGTGCATGTCCACTGTGAGAGACATAATCAAAAAAAAAATTCCAGAAATCACAATTTATGATTTTTAACTATTTATTTGTATGATACAGCTGCAAATAAGTATTTGAACACCTGTCTATCAGCTAGAATTCTGACCCTCAAAGACCTGTTAGTCTGCCTTTAAAATGTCCACCTCCACTCCATTTATTATCCTAAATTAGATGCACCTGTTTGAGGTCATTAGCTGCATAAAGACACCTGTCCACCCCATACAATCAGTAAGAATCCAACTACTAACATGGCCAAGACCAAAGAGCTGTCCAAAGACACTAGAGACAAAATTGTACACCTCCACAAGGCTGGAAAGGGCTACGGGGAAATTGCCAAGCAGCTTGGTGAAAAAAGGTCCACTGTTGGAGCAATCATTAGAAAATGGAAGAAGCTAAACATGACTGTCAATCTCCCTCGGACTGGGGCTCCATGCAAAATCTCACCTCGTGGGGTCTCAATGATCCTAAGAAAGGTGAGAAATCAGCCCAGGACTACACGGGAGGAGCTGGTCAATGACCTGAAAAGAGCTGGGACCACCGTTTCCAAGGTTACTGTTGGTAATACACTAAGACGTCATGGTTTGAAATCATGCATGGCACGGAAGGTTCCCCTGCTTAAACCAGCACATGTCAAGGCCCGTCTTAAGTTTGCCAATGACCATTTGGATGATCCAGAGGAGTCATGGGAGAAAGTCATGTGGTCAGATGAGACCAAAATAGAACTTTTTGGTCATAATTCCACTAACCGTGTTTGGAGGAAGAAGAATGATGAGTACCATCCCAAGAACACCATCCCTACTGTGAAGCATGGGGGTGGTAGCATCATGCTTTGGGGGTGTTTTTCTGCACATGGGACAGGGCGACTGCACTGTATTAAGGAGAGGATGACCGGGGCCATGTATTGGGAGATTTTGGGCAACAACCTCCTTCCCTCAGTTAGAGCTTTGAAGATGGGTCGAGGCTGGGTCTTCCAACATGACAATGACCCGAAGCACACAGCCAGGATAACCAAGGAGTGGCTCTGTAAGAAGCATATCAAGGTTCTGGCGTGGCCTAGCCAGTCTCCAGACCTAAACCCAATAGAGAATCTTTGGAAGGAGCTCAAACTCCGTGTTTCTCAGCGACAGCCCAGAAACCTGACTGATCTAGAGAAGATCTGTGTGGAGGAGTGGGCCAAAATCCCTCCTCCAGTGTGTGCAAAGCTGGTGAAAAACTACAAGAAACGTTTGACCTCTGTAATTGCAAACAAAGGCTACTGTACCAAATATTAACATTGATTTTCCCATGTGTTCAAATACTTATTTGCAGCTGTGTCATACAAATAAATAGTTAAAAAAATCATACATTGTGATTTCTGGATTTTTTTTTTTGATTATGTCTCTCACAGTGGACATGCACCTACGATAACAATTTCAGACCCCTCCATGATTTCCAAGTGGGAGAACTTGCAAAATAGCAGGGTGTTCAAATACTTATTTTCCTCACTGTATATATAATTTATTTTTTCTAACCAAGCTCATCCTTGCCCTGTGTGGAGCTTGGGGGGCCACAAAACTGATAAAAAGCAAATTGCAAGTGGGGGCCGTATAAAACCAGGACGCAACTGGCCCGGGGGCGGGACTTTGGACATGCCTGATCTACAAGCTTACTGACGTTTCCCTCTATGACAACCCGGAAGCAGTGCTCCTAAATTTGACCCCTATGTCCAGTAAGTGACATCGTAAATCCCTACTGAAACATCTTTAGAATGCAGCCAGCATTTGGAAACAATCTTTACATTTGGTGTCACAGTGGTTTGCCAGGGTGAATGATATTCAGCAGATGGACACCCGACAGCTGCCCTTAGGGACAGGATGGAAAAACACAACACATGCTGGCTATACTGGAATATGTTCCGGTTCTCTGATGAATACTTGACATATGCTTGAGCAGTTTCCTTAACAGGATTTTGAAGCCATGTGCCGTCGTTGACCCCGCGGAAGCTCTTTACCTTTCCTCCACTCTTACTCCTTTCCTACTTTCTCCCCTCCTTCTTGCTTCCCTTCTAGACACCTAGGGTGTGGTCCTTTTTCTCTACTACCCAGAACAAATCTCCCAGTATGCATTGATCAATGGGTGCCGTTTCTGTGAGAACGGGGCCAAGAGACATATTTTATACATTATCCACGTTTTGCTCCCTACCTCACGATGGTTCGGTACCTGCTAGTTAGTGTTCAACCCATTGTTTTTTTCCTGCCAGTAGGTTTAAAGACAAATAAATCTATCTTTTGGGTTCCCACCAAGCTACAGGTTATAAAACAGGTTATATTATTGTAGAGACAATTGCCCACGGTTTACAGATACCTTACGTTGCTGTATTGGAACCTTGACGGTTATTTTCTTGATATCGATGGATTCTTTGACATGGTTGTATTACTGTCTATTAATGGATTTTATTGACTACGATATGTAATGCCATACCGTTATGTGTAACCGCATACATTAATAAAGAATCCAAGAAAAAAATGGTGCATACTGTATACCAATTCTCCCAGGGTATGCAAACTTTTGAGCACAACTGCATCACCTCCTAAAAGTACCCTGAAACAAATAAGCAGGCTAGTGCAAAATGGAACATTTTAATATCTTCATCACCCCTATCTCCAACACTGGGCACAGCATAGGGAATGTTGAAGGTGTCAATGTTCACATTTCTGGCCTCTTCTGTTCAAAAAAAGTTATAAGATATTTTTATTTTTTTCAAATTCAGATTTCAGCAAAGACATTAATTGATTTCTGTGTGCTGGCTTGTTTTGCGTTTTTTACCTGTGGGCCACACAAAGTACTGTATGATGTCTGTTGATGCTTTAATTTAACAGCACCAGGCAGTTTCACAGTGATAATGTCCTTGTATTTGTCGGCATAAATTACTGCTAATTGGTGTCTCGTTCATTATTACATTTTATGAGTTTTACACAGATGGATAACTGTGGGTGTTCTCAGTTATGTTAATATACCTTTTAAATGTATGGCAATAAAAGAAAATAACAAGCTAAGTAGGCTTAACTAAAATACAAAAGCAGGAAAAAAGCAAGAAAGTAAATTAACAAAAAAAAAAATTAAGTATGGCCATGGGTTTCAGGCAACACTGGAATCCAATGCCTCGTACACACGACCGGTTTTCCCGACGGGTTTCCTCTTGTCAGGAAAACCGGCCGTGTGTATGCTCCATAGCAGTTTTCTTGACAAGAAAACTGCCTGCAAAAAAAAAAATTAGAACCAGCTCTCTTTTTTCCCCTCACGAAAAATCGCTCATGTGTATGCTTTTTCGAGGGGAAAAAACGCACATGCCCAGAGTCAAGTATGAGACGGGAGTGCTTATTCTGGTAAAACTAGCGTTCGTAATGGAGATAGCACATTCTTCACGCTGTAACGGACTGAAAAGCACGAAGACTGAAAAGTGCGAATCGTCTCTCACCAAACCTTTACTAACACGAGGATCAGCAAAAGCAACCCAAAGGGTGGCGCCATTTGAATGGAACTTCCCCTTTATAGTCCCGTCGTACGTCACCGCACTTTGGTCGGCCGGGATTTGGCATGAACGTCTGTATGCAAGGCAGGCTGGAGAGGAATCACAATCCGGAAAAACTGTGTTTTTTTTCCTGACAGGAAAACCGGTCGTGTGTACGAGGCATTAGAGGAGCAACAAAACGATTTTAATGGGCAGGTCCACTCAGAACTGCTTATTCAGTTTACAGTGAATTTAACTGGTTTGTTCACTCGCCAAACTGATTACAAGTTTCAGTCAACCAAGGGAAAGCCGCCTTCAGCCTTAATCCCCCTGTCACTCCAATGAAAGACATTGGCCTAGTTAACGGTGACAATCGCAAAATTACTATAATGCAAATAAAGTCATGATTGTGTTAAGGAAAAAGGACATGAGTAGAGTTTTAAAAGAGGAGAATTTCCCATCCAGAAATCTTGAGGAATTCCTTTGCAGTCCCGAAAAGTTGTACGCTGCTTTCACAATGCAATGAAATTGGCTTTTTTACAAGGCACTTTGGTGTGCTAACGAAATACACAGATCAGCCATAACTTTATGACTCAGTAAGTCTCCTTTTTGCATCAAAAACAGGCCCATTTGCAGCTAAAATAGCCCTGACATCAAGGCATGGATGCCACTAGACCACTGAAAGTACAGTACGCTGTATCTAACACCAAGCCATCAGTAGCAGATCCTTTAAGTCCTGTAAGTTGCAAGGTAGGGACCTCCATGGTTCGGAGTTCTTTTTCCAGCACACCCCACAGTTGCTCGATGGATTGAGATCTGGAGAATTTGGAGGCCATGTCAACACCTAAAACTATACTTGAACCATTCTTGCAGTGTGACAGGGTGCTATATGCTGCTAAAAGAAGTCACTGCCATCAGGGAATACCATTTCCCCAAAGTGGAGTACTTGTTCACCAACAATGTTTAGGTAGGTGGAACGAGTCAAAGTAATATCCAAGTGAATGACAAGATCAAGGTTTCCCAGCAGAACATTGCCCAAAGAGCCACACTGCATTTTCTGGCATACCTTCTTGTCATACAGCATTCTGGTGCCATCTGTTCCCCAGGTAAGCAATGCATATGCACCCAATCATCCACATGATGTAAAAGAAAAAAGGTGAGTCATCAGACTAGTCCACCTTCTTCCATTGCTCTAAGGTCTAGTTCTGACGTTCACATGCCCATTTTAGGTGCTTTTAGCTGTAGACACAGGTCAGTATAGGCATTCTGACTGATCTGCGGCTATGCTGCCACATACACAACAAACTGTGATGCCCATTTTTCTACTTTTAATATATCAACTTCATAAAAAAATATTTATTTTCTTGCTGCCCAATATATCCCACTGAATTTTAGATGCCATTGTAACAGTATAATCCGTTCTATTCACTTAAAATATAACTAAATAGGTAAAACTTAATTTTTTAAGGATTGCATAGCATGGCGAGGGATTAGAATGCTTGTCAGTTTTTATTGCTGGCTGTGCCCTCATTAAGGAGATTCGCCCTCTCTATGTGTCCTGTTTACCATCATCATTTAAAACTAAAGTAAAAGAAAATCCCACATTTTGTGTTGTCCCCAGAAAAGTAAGAGAGGAAATCTTCCAAAGGGAACACTAGTTCTGGTGACATGGGGCTCCCCAACGAGTTCCCATAATTTGCAGGGATTTCCCATCACTTCCTGTTTGGATATGGGACAGGAAGTGGAGGGAAATCTCTGCAATTTGGGCAAAGATGGTGAAAAAAATAAAAATAAACCTGCTCACCTGGGGTTATAAACTTCCTTTATTCTATTCCTAAAAAAAAAAAAGTTTTGACAATAGTACTACTTTAACTTGTCTTTGGTCATAAAGTTATTGCTGAGCAATGTATTACGCTGTAGCCACAGAAAAAAAGATATGCAGTGCATCCACAAAGTATTTACAGCATTCACTTTTTCCACATTTTATTATGTTGCAGCCCTATTCCAAAATAGATTACATTCATTATTTTCCTCAAAATTCTTCAAACACCACCTCATAATAACAAAGTGAAAGAAGTTTGTTTGAAATCTTTGCGAACGTATTTAAAAAAATAAAAATAAATCACATGTACATAAGTATTCACAGCCTTTGCCATGACACTCTAAAATGAGCTAAGGTGCATCCTGTTTCCACTGATCATCCTTGAGATGTTTCTACAACTTGATTGGAGTCCACCTGTGGTAAATTCAGTTGATTGGACATGACTTGGAAAGGCACACACCTGTCTATATAGTTAACAGTGCATGTCAGAGCACAAACCAAGCCATGAAGTCCAAGGACTTGTCTGTAAACCTCTGAGACAGGATTGTATTGAGGCACAGAACTGGAGAATGGTACAGAAAAATGTCTGCAGCATTGAAGGTCCCAATGAGCACAGTGGCCTCCATCATCCATAAATGGAAGAAGTTTGGAATGGCCAGGACTCTTCCTAGAGCAGCCTCCTGGTCAAACAGAGCAATCGGGGGATAAGGGCCTTATTTAAGCCTCAGCCTCAGAGGTGACCCGATGATCACTCTGGCAGAACCTTCCAGAAAAACAACCATCTCTGCAGCACTCCACAAATCAGGCCTGTATGGTAGAGTGGCCAGACGGAAGCAACTCCTCAATAAGAAGGCACATGACAGCCCATCTGGAGTCTGCCAAAAGGCACCTGAAGGACTCTCATACCATGAGAAATAAAAATTGGATGAAACAAAGATTGAACTCTTTGGCCTGAATGGCAAGCGTCGTATCTGGAGGAAACCAACAGAAGCCGCACAAACGGCCTGACATTCGACCCCTGTGCACAGGGCTTAAAGCGGAGCTCCACCCGAAATTAAACATAACCTAAAAAATAATACTGCTGATCAACAATGCTTAAACCGATAATTTCAATAAAAAATGATTTACTGTACCAGTTAAACTAGATGGGCTTCCGGTCTGCAGCCCTCGGGTTTCTGTCGGGTTATTCTGTGTTTCCTGTCCCACGCAGTGTCTTCCGGGAGCTTGTGTCATAGCTCCATTGATATCGTATTCTGCCCTGTTATACTAAACAACGCGCGATTTCGTGGAGCAGGAAGTGACGCACGATGTAAACAAAGGCAGGAGGGCGGGCTTTACAAAAAAGTCCATTACAGGACAGATACTGCGACGCTGACGCCGCTGGTCCCGGGTGCGAGTGCGCATCCGCGCGATCGAGCGGTGGATGCTGGGATTACAGCATCACCGCATCCAGGAAGTCTCTGCTGGTGGGATTCATAATGCCCACAGTGAAGATGGCAACGGCTGACGAGGGATAATATAAGTTGTTATTACAGACAGCATCAGATATGGACGGACCTTTAAAACGAGAAACGTGAGTTTATGTAAGCCTTGACAACAATTAACTACCCCCCCAAAAAAAAAACCTTTTGGCATGGGAGATCCGCTTTAAGTGAGAGGGCCCCATAGGAGGAAGTGTCACCCCTACCAATAGGATATATCTTTTTTTTTTTTGACAAAACCATTATAACCTTGAGTAAACATAGATAAGTTATTTATTAAACAACATACCTACAAAGTGGCCCTGTTTTAATAATTTAAGATATAGAACAACATACTGTCCATCAACTGTAATTTATATGGAGTTCTGGAAGATCAAGTGATACTAGAAGTCCAGGGTAACATTTGTAACACAAAACTTGCAAAAGATAACAGACCACTAAAAGAAATTACTTCAACACAAGAAATGAAACATAGCAGGGACGAGAGAGCTATAATATCTATCCTAGTCTGTCTTGAAGCTGAACTATATACCTATAACAAAAAAACAAACACCATGCAGTACAGTTACCGTATGTATTGCCTCAAAGTTACTAAATGCATTTTGTATAAAACCTGTACCAATAGGACCACTTGGAGCCAACAAATGATATTGCTTAGCACACTGCTGTTTAAACAGAGTTAAAGTGGTATTAACCACTTCAATACCAGGCACTTTTACCCCCTTCCTGCCCAGGACCAGTTAGCTTTCAGCGTGCTCACACTTTTGAATGAGAAATAGAGAAATTTTTTCACAGAAATAGAGATTTAATTTTTTTGCTAAATAAATTTAAAAAGACCAAAAATTCTAAAAAAGATGGGTTCTGTTATAAAATTTTGCAAATAATCTTTCCTCGTGAATTTAGACTAAAATGTATTTTGCTACATTTTCTTTGGTGAAAATAACCCAAATCAATGCATATTATTTAGTCTGTAGGAAAGTTATAAATTCAACAAACTATGATAAATTTTCAAATATATATCAATCCTGATATACCGTACTGACAGCCTATCTCATTTCTCGAGGCCCAAAAAAAAACAAATCACCATTGTATCTTATCTTTTCTAAATGAAAAAAGACAAATTAATTTAGGCCAAAATGTATTCTGTAATTTTTTTATTATTTTTTTAGGTGAAAATAACCGAAATCAGTGTATGTTACAGTGGTGGCCCGTGCATTGTGGGCACATGAGCGCCCCCACCCTGACACCGCTGTCGCCCTCCCTATCCTGGGGGGTGTGTATTTTGAAGCACCCGATTAGAGCCAGAGGCTCTAAAAGGCTTGAAAAATAGGGTGGGCTCAAGGGGCAGAGCATTTTTTATTTTTTACACATTATAATTGTTTATACCAGTGAATTTCACTGGTATAAGCAACCATTTTTACTGAATGAAACGGATTCATTCAGTGTGTTTTGTTGTAATAAGCTGTGATTGACCAAAGCTAATCACGTGAAACAGATGGGCTGTGATCGGCCCTGTCTGCGCCATGTAATCACTGTGACCAATCACAGCTAGCAACACAATTGTACACAATGGGTGGCATAAAAGGAAGCCATCCATTGTTTAATTGTCATGTGATCTGCTGCGATTGGTCACAGAGATCACATAGCTTCGGCAGTGGGCCGATGCTCTGATCAGTCATTGGCTGTGTCCGACAGATATTGCTGGTCGTTACATTAGGACGTCATACGATGTCCACCCAGAACAACGAAAGCCTTGTCTGGCCGTCATTTGACAATCGGCCAGGTGGTTAACTATAGAGATAATATTGGTCATTTAATGTTAAGGTGGTTTAAAATAACACTTGTATGGCCATAGCACACATTTTAATTTGATATCATCAGCATAGTAATGGCAATGTAAATAATAGTTATTTTTGACACTCCAACATACTGTAAAGTTTACTTGAACATGTCCTTTAATTGTTGTGCGCTCTGCCTGTCTGCTGGCCATCTCTTTTTAATGTTTCCTGGATTCCCTGCATGCTTTGCAGTTTCTCCTATACTGTTTACTTTAAGTTTATAAGGACTACATACCCCACAGTACCTTGCTGCCTTCAAGTGATTCCTGTCCGACTTTACCGCCTGACACTCCTCTTCTCAGCCCCTCTGTATTTCAGAAAGCAGGCTCTGTGACACAGCAGTGTCTACTTCAAGGGTTTAGTGACTTTGTGTTAGTAAATGTGTGGGGATCTTCACAAAGTAAGTTTACAAATGTCAAAATTGATCCGATTAATAGGAGCAGGCCAGAAGCAATTGGAATATAGTATAGGAATAAATATAAGATTTTAAAATGTATCCATAGATATGCTTTAAGCACTGATGAAATTACTAGAATTATCTAGCTCCAAGCCATCAGAGATAAAGTGGAAAGGAATGCATTTTGACCCTAGTTAGCACAAAATCAGAATTAACTGTAATTTTCAACCCCATTGAGTCTGTCCTAAGATTACGATAATATGAGCTGCTATTCAAAAAGATAAAGTGGCATTAATATCAGCTATTACATGGGTGTATGAAAGAGCTTCAGGCTATTCTATTTGTTTTAATGCATTTATTCTTCTTGCCCTGAGTGTCATTAAAATACCACTCTCTTCAGCTCCCATGGAGAATATGGCTAAAGAGCCGTGTGAACAGCTAGGAACCACAGGCAGCAGTTAACTTGACCTTTTCTCTCGGGCACATTGTGTAGCAGAGATGACAAAAGCAGAGATGTACAATAATAAGACTATACACAGACCCTATATACTGAAACATGAAAAAACACACACTGGCTTCCTTATATGGATATCATGAAAATGATATGAAATCTTATGCTTATAATCAGAGTAGCAGTCAGTACATAACAGGCGGCATTAAATAGATGGCTCACTCTTTGGTTTGAAGCTCCTGTATTGTCAGATGCATATTAGCACTCGTTAAGAGCCCTGACTAGCAAACTGTTTATGTTATATGGAACACACTGAATTAGTCATATGGAGTCTGAAGGAATCAGTGTGGATGTGACTGCAAATGTAATGCATCCATTATAAGAAATGCATAAAAAGATACTGTAAAAAGCGACTAAACAGACATTGTAAATCTGCCCAGATGTATAACAACATGAGACAACAAAGAACGGACTTCCTTTACTGAATACGTTTGGGAGTATCTTATAGATTTTTGTCTGCTTATCACAAAAATAACATGTAATTTAAACCCGATTCATGAAATTTGAGCTGGGCACATCTGTAGTGTTTACTTATCTCTCTCCAAAGCCCCGAATCCTGTGGGTTTCTGCCGTTTTGTTTCTGTTATCAGCATGTAAACTTCTGACAAGTTCTCCAAGACGGGAGATAAAAGCAGCCGGAGGTTTGTGTCGGGGTGGGTGCTATAAGTAGATTGGCAGAGAGCTTGTCTTGTCACAGCACAGCTCGGAAAGTATCTTCATTCTTCTACCTATGTGGAGTGGAGGTGTGTGCCTTTCCTCCAATCAGCTGTCTCCCAGTGCAAACCAAGACTACAATCCCAGTGCTGAATAAAGAAGTGAAAGATCTAACCCAATGTAAGAATTCTAAAGCGTATAGAAATGGAAAGACAGCAGATACGTATGTAAAACTTCTGTAGTTAGATTTGTTTCATCTCTGTGTATCATCTGAGCCTGTTCACTTCACTGAGTATATATGAGGGTTTACATCCACTTTAACAACTTCCTGCACAGCCTATAGCACAATGATGGCTTATGCCGCGTACACACGATCAGTCCATCTGATGAGAACGTATCGATGGACCGTTTTCATTGGTTAACCGATGAAGCTGACTGATGGTCCGTCACGCCTAAACACCATCGGTTAAAAAAACAATCGTGTCAGAACGCGGTGACATAAAACACAACGACGTGCTGAAAAAAACGAAGTTCAATGCTTCCAAGCATGCGTCAACTTGATTCTGAGCATGCGTGGATTTTTAACCGATGGTTGTGCCTACTAACGATCGTTTTTTTCCCCATCGGTTAGGAATCAATCATTTAAATTTAAAACAAGTTAGCTTTTTTTTAACCGATGGTTAAATAACCGATGGCGCCCACACACGATCGTTTTTGACAGATGAAAACGGTCCATCAGACCATTCTCATCGGTTTAACCGATCGTGTGTACGCGGCATAAGAAGTGGTTCAGTTATCCTGACTGGGCATCATAGGACGTCCAGCAGGATAACAAGCCAGTGCATACCCGAAGGGGCATGTAGCGTGTCGATCGGTGGTGTGATGTGTCAGTCTGACACAGCGCATTTCCGATCTTGGTAAAGAGCCTCTACTGTGGCTCTTTACCACGTGATCATCTGTATCCAATCACAGCTGATCACAGTGTAAATAGGAAGAGACGTTTATCGGCCTTTCCTCCACTTGCACTGCCAGACAGGAGTAGGGGAGAGCCAATAAACGGATTATCAGTGCGGGGCCCCCCCAGGATGCCCACCCAGGACAACCTGGGTAGCCAATCAATGCCAAATATGGATGGCACTCAGTGGCCAACAGTGATGCCTTCCAGTGCCTCCTGTCATCTATCAGTGCCGCCTATTAGTGCGCAGTCCTGCCTATGAGTGCCCGTCAGTGTCGCATATCAGTGCCACCCATCAATGCTGCTTATCAGCGCTGCCTATCAGTGTCCATCAGTGCTGCATATAAGTGCCTCATCATCAGTGCTGCCTCATTAGTGCCCATCAGTGAAGGAGAAAACTTACTAATTTACAAAGTTTTGTAACAGAAACAAAAGAAACGTTTTTTATTTGTAGCACAAAAAATAAAACCCCCAGGGGTGATCAAATACCACCCAAATAAAGCTCTATTTGTGGGAATAGGCAGGAAGGGGAAAACGTGACCAGTATTGAAGTGGCTAATTACTTCCGCTCCAGGAGATTTTACCCCCTTCATGACCAGACCATTTTTTTACTGATCGGCACTGCGCTAGTCTAACTTGAAAATGTGCAGTCATGCAACAATGTACCCAAATGAAATTTGTATCATTTTTATCATAAAAAAAAAAAACACTTTACATTCTGATATAAAACATATTCAAATGAAAAAATTGTAAATCTAAAATTTCTTCATAAATGTTGGCCAAAGTGTATTTTGGTACGTTTTTGATAAAAAAAATCACAATACATGTATATCGATTGGCTTGCATGAAATTTATAGCACCTACAAACTATGGTATATACAGTATACTGGATTTTTTTTTCATACTACTTAAATTGGGACTGCTTTATTGCGACGGACAATTTGATACTAACTGATGCTGGGGGAACTGACTAACTGTCACTGACATCACCAGTACCATTAAATACAACGATCAGTGCTAAAAAATATACACTGTAACTGTACTAATGACACTGGCTGGGAAGGGGTTAACATCTAGGGTGATCAAGGGGTTAAATATTGGCCTATGTGTAATGTGTGTAAAGTTTGCTGTTTTTTTTACTAATGATCTCTCAGTTCCTCATTCCTGCTTTGCAGGGATGAGAAACTGACAGATCGCTCCCTTTGCACAGAGCTATGTGTTGAATGTCAACACAGAGCTCTTGGCTGTGAATGTACACAGCCGATCAGCAGGTGCTGGCCGCGAGTCATTGGGCAGTCCCTAAACCCGGAAGTAGGCAGCAATGTATCAGTACATCGCTGTGCCTGGAGCGGCCATCCTTCCCCATTACAATACAGGGCGGGCAGTCGTCAAGTGGTTAATGTATCATGTACCATTTTTAAAAAATCTTCTGTTTTTGTAGTTTGAAATACCTGTTGGCTATGCTGCAGACATGAGAAACATACGAAAACATGGAACTATTGCCGAAGCACGTGCAGTACACCATGTAAAACTGGAATATCTGTGGAGATCCCAAAGTACTGGACATGCTGCTTAGTTGTAACCCTGTGTTTCGATGTTCCATATGCATTACATAAAAAAAAAAAAATGGCCACTCTGAAAGAATTTGGTTCCAGAGCAAAAAAAATGTGGCACATGAACCAGTTGTCGACCAAATATTTTTTCCCCTCCACTTTACATAAACCTTGAACTGATGAAAAATGTATTGAAATGAACAAGATGAACGTTTACGTTATTTGAGACTTACAGGAATAACTGCAGCCAAGATTAAAGCGGAGGTTCACCCTAAAAAACAAGTTTCTACCATGCCATCCAGCATACTAGCGTGTATGCCTTTATTTATTTTTTTTGCACCGTACCTACAGTTTAATCACTTAGTTAATTTTCAGACTCCCCGCGGGGAGTAGGCGTTCCTATGCAGAGGGGAACATGATTGACGGCCGGCTATGGCGCGTCACGCTTCCCGAAAATAGCCGGAGTAGTACTCTGCGCTATACGGCGCCTGCGCACAGACTAGGAGCTGACTGCGCAGGCGCCGTGAAGAGCCAAGTCCTATTTCGGCTATTTTCGGGAAGTGTGATGCGCCATAGCCGGCCGTCAATCATGTTCCCCTCTGCATAGGAACGCCTACTCCCTGCGGGGAGTCTGAAACTTAACTAAGGGATTAAACTGAGTACGTTGCAAAAAAATAAAATAAAGGCATACTGTAGCTCGCGCTAGTATGCTGGATGGCATGGTAGAAAAAAAATAATTATTTTTTTAGGGTGAACCCCCGCTTTAAGGCAGTACACTTGCAGGACAGGAAAAAGTCTTGCAAGCAGCATCTTTGGGGCGGTGGAGGAGCAGTGTATACACCGCTCCTCCACCGCCCCTGCCATTGAAATCAATGGGCACCGCGCCTGCAAAGCGCTTCAGCAGTGGTGCTTTGCAGGCGCTTTTAACCCTTTATTTGGCTACTAGCTGGTGTTAAAGTGGAGGTTCACACAAAAATAAACTTTCTGCCATTAGATCTAGCATACTGCTGACATCTGCAGTATGCTTTTTTTTTTTTTTTTTTTTTTTTTTTTTTTTTGTACTTATCGTTTTATCAGCCTTTGTTATCCGGCTCCGAGCGCGGATTCCTTCTGGGTATAGGCGTTCCTAAGCCAAGCGGAGTTGATTGACGGGCTGAAGTGCTTGAAGTGCTTTTCAGGTTCTATTTTTAGTGCAAAAATGTCCGACAAGCACCCCAGTGTGAAAGGGGTCTTACAGTATGTTGGCTCTTAGATCAGATACGTCAATGACAAGCAGTTAGCGGGGCCAAAGAAACATCTTACAGCATAAAAAAGACAAGGTGCAACATGTTCCTGCACACTTTTTTCCTGAAAATCTAGGTGCAGTCAGTGACAAACATGGCATATGTTTTCACCATCACATTGCCATAATGGAACAATTGTATTAGGAAAACTGGAATCTATCAATGCTGGCTGACTATTGCAGGATACAGAGTGCAAACACAAATCAGCAGCAAAACATGGTTTTGAAAGTCAGGATGGTGATAGGGAGCGTTCAAAACAAATAGAGGATTTCTGACAGGATCTTTATATAGTGTATTTTTTCTCTCCATGAGATGTATTGTGACCATGAGGAAATTCGACTTTTGAAGTCTCTGAATGTTAACAGATAACATGGTAAATTCAGAGCTTGATAAGACTAAGTTAGGCCCCTTTTACACTGGGGCAGGAGGTGCGGTGGCGGTATAGCGCCGATATACCGTCGGAATTGCAGCGGTATCAGGCCGCTAGCGGTGCGGTTTTAACCCCTGCTAGCAGCCGAAAGAGGGTTAATACCGCCAGCAATGTGCCTCTGCAGAGGCGCATTGACGGCGGTGTAGCAGTGGTTTCCCATTGCTTTCAATTGGAAGGAGCGGTGGAGGAGCGGTAAACACACCGCTACTCTCACCAGTCCAAAGATGCTGCTAGCAGGACTTTTGGAGTGGTCCTGCTAGCGCACCGCTCCAGTATGAAAGCCCTCTGGCTTTCACACTGGAGAAACTGCAGCCACTATTTAGGGTTGGTGTGCAGGTGCTATTTTGAGCGCAATAGCGCCTGCAAACCGCCACAGTATGAAAGGTTTATAGTATAAATAAAGAGAAAAAAATTGTGCAGGAAGGAAACAAAATACAAATGAGCAAACTCAGTGAAAGACGCTGGCAACAGAACAATTTGTGTTAAACCATAAATAAAACAAACGTTGCCGCGCTAAATAATGAAACAATAGAATATTACAGAGATATTAAGAGAACAGTTCACGTAGAGCTCCAGAAAAGTAAATTGGTAACAATAGGCAAAAAGTCCCTTGTTGGGTGTCCAATAAGTGAATGGGATGCTGTATGAGACTTCACCCGAATACACCTCCATTGTGAATAGTACAAAATGCTTGCTTACCGGAACGCTAGACTCCAAATCATAAGAATCTAGACACACAGTGGGTGGTAAACTGACGATCAGTGCACTTCCCTATGTGTTAGGCTGAAGAGGATGGTGTCATGGCTGACAATGTAAACTGCTCCAAATCAAACTTCGGCATAAGGGTCAATGACAGAGGGGCACCACAGAGCCCAACTAGCTGCAGAGGTTTCCAGCCTGTGCCTCCAAACTCACACAGGGAAGTGCTGTGATCGTTGGTTTACCATCCACTGCATCTCGACTCTTAAAATTTGGAGTCTAACGTTTAGGTAAACAAGCAGAGGGAGAGAGGACTGACGAATCGTCTATCGGGTTCAAGTGTTTTCCACCGTATTCGACGGGGCGGGGGGGAAGCACAGGGATCAAGGATTCCCTATAGTGTGCCCAACAAGCCCAGGTCTGCCTGAACTTGTCATGCATGTCCTTAGCTTGGTGGATAATCATTTCCATCTCCTCAATTCTGTTAACTCTAGCTCGCCACTCGTCTATACAGTAGTAGGAGGGAGAGCGTCTCTCCAACGGACAGGTATGCATTGGGTAGCAGCGTTGATCAGATGTAGCATCAGGGATTTACGGTAGGTCGATGTGGGAAGGGAGGTGTGGTGAAGCAAATATTGTGCGGGAGTGAAGTCCGGTGTATAAGTGGAGATTTGGGAGATTAGACTATGTACCTCCCTCCAGAATGGTTGAATGACAGGGCAATCCCACCACACGTGTAGGAGGGACCCCTTTTCCAAATTGCATCTCCAGCATGTAGAGGGGACCTCAGGAAAAAATTTGTGTAGCTTATCAGGGGTCCTTTACCAAATGAGAGTATAGCTTTTGTTATTATTTAATTATTTATTTTTTACACTTTTTTTCCCTCTCTGCCAGGAAAGAGAAAGATACATTGTATCTTTTCTCTCCATTCACAGAAAGATAAAAACACAGGGGTGGGCTTCACAGTTACTGATTACTGTTATAGCCAGTCAGAGGCTACCATAGCAATCATGTGATCTGGAATTGGGAGATCCAGGTCCCGCTCATTAGTACGGGTCTTGGGGTTCTCGCCAAGATCCCAGTTTCTGTGCTGGAAGCACGCTGTGCGGCACGCTACCAGCACAAAAGGGAGAAAAGCATATAAGTAGTCCCACGGTAAAAAGCCCACTTCCATGGGGCCGCATTTATGGGCTATGTCGGCGGGAAGGAGTTAAGGTCAGAAGAAGGTTGTCAATTTTCTGGGCCCGAAATCATTTCCATGGTTATTTGGATCAGTTCTGATAATATGGACCAAGGGCCCAAAGAAAAACATAAAGATAGGGGAAAGGGCAAGACAGCCCTCATTTTCGAGTTTTCATTTTAACATAGTTGCTTTAACATCCTACAATTAAAAAAAAAAAAGAAACACTTCCTAATATAGTCCTTTATCACTTTTGCCAGGTACCAGGTACATTGGACTTTTTGGCCCCATGCACACGAGACGCTGCTAAACTCGAGTTCAGAGGCATTTGGGAATTTTTTTCAACTGCCCCTGAACACATTTAATGTTATCCTATGTGTCCATGTACACGATCACGTTTTTTGGCGTTTCAAAGCAGTTAGGTTTCAAAATTTTGGGTTCAGAAGCTTTCAGCTTTTGCTTTTTAGACGCAAATCACGGCAAAACGCCGCTAATCGCGGCAAAACGCGGCACAAATAGTTTGATTCTGAGCTTGGGGAGGGTCTACAGTGTTTTGGGGATAAACGCTGACAGCCGCAAATCGCGGTAAATTGCTGAAAATCGCGGCAAAACGCTGCACAATTCGCTGGAAAAACGGGCGTTTTAAATGCCGGTTTTTGCCTTTGAAAAGCTGAGATTAGAGGCGTTTGTAATAGCGTCTTGTGTGCATGGGGCCTTAGCCTTTGCTTAGTCTTCTTAGCATGTGTTACTAATCAGGCCTGAAGCAGAGAAAAGGCCACTCCTCAATGACTTCCTTTGCATGATCTCACCAATATTGTGGAATGTGTGGTTATTTTACATAGTTTGTAATAGTGCAAAGTTGTAGGTTTGCATATCTGCTGCTCTCCCACTGTATAGAATATAGGTAAATGTGTTATTATATCGTACTTTGTGATTTCAATAGCTCTTTTGTAAACTGTACATTGCGGTTTAATTATACCAATGTTCTTAAAAGGTCTTTGCTGTGAAGTGAAATAGGAAAATTAAATAATGGTGTATATGAAAGTCTCAATTTACTCCTTCGTTACCTCTTCCACAATGAGGTGACATGAATAATGCATACATGTTTCATGGTATTAAAAACTATCACTTGATTCCAAAGCAAGCAAGACACACACCAGATAATCTAATTTGGGTGAACAGCTACAAAATAACTTCAGAATCACTAGACAGAAGGCAGATATATGCATTCTTTTTTTCTCACTCACACGTTTTCAGTTTCTGGACGTAGAATGTCAGCTAGTCAGTATTGCCATATTTCAAAAATCAATATGAATTTTAGCACCAATTACAGACCTCATACATTCCTGTTTTCACATATAAAAAACATTACTCATTCATGCAGTACTCATTTTACATTTTATATTGCATTTATGCTGTGATCTGAGCCAGTGGGAAATCAACAAGGGTATGGAGATAGAAATCATTACTTCTCTCACATTTCATGAAGCCACCTTGGATCTAGGCAGATATCGGAGTTGCACCACTTAAAGTGTAAAGTAAACCCACCTATCATTTTCAGGCAAGGAAAATGCTATCTTGGCCTATGTTTAATGTTCAACTGCCATTATGCTGCACATGTGATCAGTTATGACACCAGCCATTGGATGGTTTGACAGTTTGGTTGAGAGCACAACCAATGTGACAGTTAGCAATCCCGGCATGCCGTAAATGCAACTGCTTTTTGAAATTGTTAAATTGATGGGTTTACTTCCGCTTTAAAGGATTATCATAGTGTGCCTACAGCATAACTGGCAGTAACTCAACTGGACCTTACACCATTCCCACGCGTCAAGAATATATTTTTTTTCTCCAAAGAACACCAGTACAGCAGTGGATGGGTGGATAAATGGTCCTTACTGTAGCACAGAACACTGTCTACAAGACTCTACATGTTTTATTGCAGTTAGCCCAGACACTGCTGCTGGTAAAAATCCAGCATCTCTGTTTGTCCAGGTGACCACTGTCAAAAGTGAGGGAAAATCCATGAATTGTCTTCCAATAGGGGCCACTTGTTCCAGTGACAACTGTCCAAGAGGGGATTTCCTTCACTTTGGAAAAAGTTCATCTCTGTTTGTTGAGTCTGAAGTGAAGGGAACTCACAGAAGCTTTATCCATTTCCTACACCAGCCTTTCTTAGCCAGGGTTAAGTGGAACCCCAGTGTTCCTCAAGAGGTTGCTAGGGGTTCCTTGAGTAATAAGCAATGTCTACCTTTAAAATAAGTAACCACTGAAAGCAATGACATTTTTTTAGCTATCTGTAGGGGGAATTCCACCTACTAACCACACATGTAAGGAGAACTCTTCCCGCTGATCATCACGTTAATGTACTGTGAGCTTTAGCCAAAGTAATTATTAGCAGGGATTTTCCGAGAACAGGAAGTTATTTAAAGGGTTTCTCCAGCTAAAAAGGTTGAAAAAAGCTCCCCTACACTATCCAAACTGAAAAATGTATATCCCTAGATCTCTTTTAAAAGGTGGTATTGCTGGGCTAATGAATTTAGTAAAGCCCCACTCTGAGCACAGTCTCTGCCCACGCCCCCCACCCCTCATCCTGCTAGGACTCCCCCCCCCCCCATTTCCTGCCTTGTAAAGCCAGTCATACTCCCCTACTTTCTCCATCAAGGTCCCACACTGGCACCTTTCTAGGTGGGGGATCGCTAATCCAGAGCTGTAATGGCCCCCTGAGAGACTGCCGATCCCCTTGACTCTCCTCTGCTGGCATCAGTTTCTTTCCTAGATCCAAAAAGGACCACACCACTGGCTCTCAGTGTCTATATAATTGATGCAGCGACATGGCCATCTGAAGAAGGCCCCATGCATGAAGTAAACAGAGGGAGAGAACAGGGCCAGGGGAGGGTGAATGAATAAATCCTACTGTGAAGCTTTAAACTAGATGTTCACTTTAACGGCCTTCACCCCTAGAAAAGTGCAATAAATGCAGTGCGATGCATTTAAGTAAACAATGTTAGTAAAAAGAAATTGTTCTCAGACCACTGAAATAAAGAAGTGGAAAGTTGGTGAACAAAAAAGAATAGAAAAAAAAATTGTGTTAAAAATTTTAAGAAAATTGAAGATCAATTCCGATCACAGTTTTTAAAAATTATACATATTTTTATTCTGGCGTCTTTAATTCAGTTTCAGAATATCATGGGTCCTCTTCCATGGGTGGGTTGGTGCAATGTCATAATATGGCCTTGCTCTATACCACAAACACTGCAAGTCCATGATGGCCTAATGACCCACCACCAGGGAGCAGATCCTTGACACCTTTTACAACAACACACTAAAATAGCAGGTGAGTCAGTGCTCCACTGGCAGAAAAAGTGGAATTTAAAGTCCATAAATAACATATGGGGGGGGGGGGGGGTTAAACTTGATAGGAGAAAGAGTACATGTATACATTCAATGGCAGCTTCTCGATAGGTATAGGGCAAGGATCTTCAAACTACGGCCCTCCAGCTGTTGTAGAAGTACACATCCCATGAGGCATTGTAACACACTGACATTCACAGACATGACTAGGCATGATGGTAATTGTAGTTCCTGAACAACTGGAGGGCTGTAGTTTGAAGACCTGTGGTATAAGGTTCCCTCAAGATATGTAAACCATAAATGATTGTGGGCTGAATGGCACAGGGTATTTTTCAAACCAAATATGATCAGTACTGGGTTGGCGAGTATGAGGGGGCGAGTACTGCAACAAAAACTGCAGTTTTTATTAAGCTTTGCAAAGGTTAAAATAATAACAATAATAAAAATAATGCTGGAATAAGGATTTAAAATGCATTAGAAAAGAAAAACAACACCTCATGATAAACGGTGTCCATGTGAGCTCAAGTAGCAGCCCACCTAACTTTTATAAGTTCTCTCGGTAAGGTTTGGGGGCCATTGGAAACATCAAATTTAAATCCATGGACCTGCAAGATCTGATGCAGGTAATTTTTTGTACAGCAAGACTTAGGCCCAGATTCTCAAAGGAGATACGACGGCGTATCTCTGAGTCTGATCTGTCGTATCTATGCGCCTGATTCTTTTAATCAGTTACGCATAGATTTGTATTAGATCCGACCGGCGTAAGTCTCTTACGCCGTCGGATCTTAACTGCATATTTACGCTGGCCGCTAGGGGCGTGTACGCTGATTTACGCCTAGAAATATGTAAATCAGCTAGATACGCGAATTCACGAACCTACGCCCGGCCAACGCAGGACAGATACGCCGTTTACGTTAGGCTTTTCCCGGCGTAAAGTTACTTCTACTATATGAGGCGTACATGCGGCGTACCAATGTTAAGTATGGACGTCGTTCCCGCGTTGAATTTTGAAAATTTTACGTCGTTTGCGCAAGTCGTCCGTGAATGGGGCTGGACGTAATTTACGTTCACGTCGAAACCAATACGTCCTTGCGGCGTACTTTGGAGCAATGCAGACTGGGATATGTCCACGGACGGCGCATGCACCGTTCGTAGAAAACGTCATTTACGTGGGGTCACATAACATTTACATAACACACGCCCACATCTTCCACATTTGAATTAGGCGGGCTTACGCTGGCCTATTTACTCTACGCCGCCGCAACTTACGGAGCAAGTGCTTTGAGAATACTACACTTGCCCGTCTAAGTTGCGGAGGCGTAACTTAAATAGGATACGTTACGCCCGCTCAATGATACGCCAATGTACGTGAATCCGGGCCCTAATGTCATAACCTCAATAAATAGGCTTATCTGCATTTTTGATTTTCACTATATGAAGCAACTCTCCCCTCTACCCTCCTAAAGATAGGGTGCGTGTTATACGCCTGTGCATGTTATACGCCGATAAATACGGTACTTATCCAGGTTTTTAAGGTCCATTTCTTGTTTCACAGGGCTATAATGTCAGGGCCAACGATTGGAAAATGGGGGACCAATAGACTTGTTATGGCACATCCATTGTCCGTTGTCCCTGCTCTCCCCTGAAGCCAGCCCTCGGAGCCGATTAGGTGATCAGACCAAAGCTTAGATTAGGAAAGTATATACAATGGCCCGGATTCACAAAGCGCTGACATATCTCGAGATACAGCGTAAGTGCAAATATGCGCCGTCGTATCTATGCGCCGTGCTCACAAACCGAGATACGCCTAAAAATAGGCTTCATCCGACTGCCGTAACTTGCCTACGCCGGCGTATCGTGGGCGCATATTTATGATGGACGCAAGTTGCGCTCCCATTGATTTCCTATGGAAATGAGGGAGATGAGGGAGATATGTCGATTCACGAACGTACTTGCGCCTGGCGCATAACATACGCGGTTTGCGTAAGTCGTACGTCCGTATAGGAGGTGCAACCCATGCAAAAGGTATGGACCAGGGAACACAAGCCGTCGTACCTTATGTCGTTTACGTTGTACGTGAATATGACTAGGCGTAGGTTCCGTTCACGTCGTAGGCAGTGATCCATCGTATCTTAGGGAGTAGTTCCGACGTGATTCTGAGAATGCGCAGTGGGATGCGTCCACGGTCGTTATTCGTATCTTTATGGCGCTCGGCCCATCATTTGCATGGGGTCACGCCTCATTTGCATGGCTCACGCCCACTTCCACTTACGACGACTTACGCATAGGAAACCCAGCGCAGATTTGGCAGCACTGGCTTTTTGAATCCAGTGCTTGCCTCTGTGCGCTACGTCGGCGTAGCGTATATTAGATACGCTACGGTGGCATAAATATGCGCCGATGTATGTGAATCCGGGCCAATCTTTTCTTTAAAGAGTAGTTAGCATATGGCTTAGAATGGGGGTGGAAGCAGGTTTAAGCTTAGTTGGGTTTTGACTGGACTTCTACTGTGAGCAGACGCTAAACGCATCATACCCCCATAATATTTTATAATACAACTCTTATATATTAACAAGGCACATTGACATGAATAGTGTTTTTACATTATGAACTTTCCATGTTTCTTTAGTAGCGTGAAGCAGACCTAGGAAGGAAACCTGTGCTGAGAAAAATATGAATTCTGCAATTGCTAACCTCTTAAACACACTTAGCTGTCGTGCGGTCCCGCCGACATTTCTTCTCTCCTTCTCATACTCTCTCTTTCCCTCCATGTTTCCTTTTACTTTTTTCCCCTTTCTGGATTCTTTTTTTCCTTGACCAAAATGCTTTATTTATAATTTCTACGGCAATGATAAGGCTTATTGCCTAGACCTATCCTGTTATTGGATTGGAGCTACTCCCCTCCCTACTGCTAGCATTCTCTGACACTTAATAATGTGCTTGCAGTTGTTACCACCACCATACTCCACCATACTCTGTTCCGTGATAATGAACGTTGTCTATGTTTAGCAGGTTCTGTTGTTATGACTACATAAACATCATCCAAGATGTACCGTGAGATATGTTCTATAGTTCCAAACAAGATTACTTGTTGATGTACTCTGTGATTTTTTAATAAAAAAGTTTGAACAAAAAACACTTAGCTGACATGCAAATAATAGTTTAATACTTTCCAAGTCCACAAACTAAACAAGAAGTTCTGGCTTCACTGGCTCCCTTGGTTCAGTGTCCATACCATTCTTGTTCAAAGTCAAAAATACACAGAAACAGCCAGGCGACTAGTATATCCTATGTCAGCACAAACTTTCTTCAATGTCAATTGCACCCTTCACTCCAATTTTTACATTCCACTCTTAAAAATTGTTTGAGATTGTGGTCACCTATTAAAGCAGAAATTCTAGGTCACTGGAGACATGAATCCTATAATATGAAAAAAGGAAAAATCTCATTGCTATATAAATATGACTGCAAGAGGGAAGAATGCAAAAGTACAAGAACAAGCACTGCAGGGAGTTTTTTTTTTTTCACTCAGTTGGATCAATTTTGTCCTTACACTGTATAAGTGGAAATAATACTTTATTCAAGAAATACAAGAAAGCTTTTAACACACTAAGCAGACAATGTCTGTCTCAAGCAATCGGAATAAAAAAAATTGATAACAACTTAAAAATTAGGTCATAGTTCTGATTCTTGTTGAACTTGCAGTAACGCAAGTCTACTGCTTTATTTAATTAAAACGACACAACATTTATTTTCTTATTTTCCAAACCTTCTTATGTCTAAAATGACTCTTGTATACACCCCTGTAAATATTAAGCCATTTTTCCAATTAAAGTGGAAGTAAACCCTCCTATCGTTTTCAACCAAAGAAGCTGCCATCTTGGCCTCTGTTTAATTTGCAACTGCCATGATGCGGCACATGTGATCAGTTATGACACCAGCCATTGGATGGTTTGACAGTTTGGATGAGAGCACAAGCAAATGTGACAGCTAGCATTTCCGGCATGCCAGGAATGTTAACTGTCTTTTGAAACTATCAAATCGATGGGTTTACTTCCGCTTTAATGCAACATGAAACAAATAAAAGGGGGGGGTATAAATATAATCATACCAAAATAAGAATGTCCAGTAATGAAAGTTGGCTCCCCTATTTAAAGAAAAGAGAGAGAACAAAACCTCTGGCAGTGAAAGATCTCCTTCCAATAGTTGCCATACTTCACATGTAAAGATAATCTCCAATCCAAATATTATATCTTGATATGCATATATGAAGCAACCGCATGCCTGCTCAGCACTTCCGTTTTTCAACAACAATGAGCCAAGTCTGATATAAAAAAACAAAATCAATATCAGCATAACTGATGTGGTCCTAAAAGAAGATGATCCAGATCACCTTTTCCGTACTGAACACATTTCTTGTCCCGTTATATTTTTATATACAAAATGCAGCCTTTTCAAAATGACATTCGTTTACACCTTTTCACTGAGCATTACCCATCTCCAGAAACGATCTTATGCCGCGTACACATAATCGAAATTTCTGACAGGAAAAGTTTGATGTGAGCTTTTGGTCGCAAATTTCGACCATGTGTAGACCCCATCAGACTTTTTCTGTTGGAAAAAAAAATTGAGAGCTGGTTCTTAATTTTTCTGACGAGAAAAGTTCTTGTTGGAAATTCTGATCGTCTGTATGCAATTCCGACGCTCAAAAAACATGCATGCTCGGAATCAATTCGACGCATGCTCGGAATCATTGAACTTAATTTTTCTCGGCTCATTGTAGTGTTGTATGTCACCGCGTTCTTGAAGGCCGGAATTGTGTGTGACCCTGTGTATGCAACAAGTTTGAGCTAAAATTCCATCTGAAAAAAATCCACAGTTTTCTTGTCTGAATTTCCGATCGTGTGTAAGCAGCATTAGTCTTCCTCTATTGTGTTTTATTCAGTCTGTGATATAAAAAAAAAAGTTTCTTCAAGCAGAACTTGAAATGAGCAAGTATGGACTTTACAACTTTCTATTTAAAACATTCCTAGAAAAACACTTTATCAGCATATTACCCAAATCAAACGGCATCTAATGTATATAGTATATTTGAGTTGCTTTTTGGAATATATTCAACATATTTCTACAGCTATTTGATAAAAGGGACTGTTATACTACGTCATGCGGCTTGATAGCATAGATCACACATAACAGAGCAGATTTATGTGTTTATTAATTACAGGTACTTATACAGCACTGTCCATTTACACAGCACTTTACATATACTGTATATGTAGCACCCTCTACCTTTAGGTAGGCGCTGAGTGCAGGTAAATGTTAGCTACCAGTGCAGGTAAATTTAAGCAGGCCTAAGCTGCGAGCTAGGCTCGTTTGTTTTTGGATCTGAGGGCAGGGGAGTGGTTTAGTGTAGCAGCAGGTGACCGACATGTACTTGAGCTCTTGGGCACCTCCCCTGTTCCCAGAGGAGAATGTTCTGGAAAGGGGGCAGGGCTGAGTACTGAAGTGGCATTGGGGTATGTAGGATCTCTGACCAATCTCCATCTAGGATTGGCAGGGGGCAGGCCTCCTATATATTCCCCCAGTCAGTTTGCTGGAGGGGAGTTGTCGGCTGGGTGAACTGAAGGATGGAGTGCTAGACTGCATGCAGGAGAAACACCCCCATCTGAAGGGGGGGGGTGGATCTGGCGGAGGAGCTCGAGAGCCTCTCCTTACACTGTCATGGAGAGGCGTCCTGGAACAGGAACTGGAGAAGCAGCCAGTCCACCTGTCCGGGTAAAGCCTTCAGGAAGGACTCAGGGCAGGAGTCGTGAGTGAAGCACAGTGGAGATCAGGAAGAGGCACGCCAGTGTGAGCTGGGACGTAGCCTTTCCCGACACGGTCATGGAAAGGTGTCCTTGAACAGGAGCTGGGTGTAGAGCCAGAGGAGAGACTGTGGAGTTTGTGTCAATTCGATGTGGCCTGAGGGCGCAGGATTTGCAATTCGGGACCACTGGGATCAGTAGTCCATCATCAAATATTTTCCTCAAGTAATAACCACAGCCACAAAAAGGGGTCCTGCAGGCCCCTGCCCTATTCAGGATCATCAATTGAAACTACTAGGACTTATTCAGAGTGAGGCCTAGTGGGCTGAAAATGGCAGGACAGGAGTACTAATCTGTGACAGGAAAGTGATGTGCAGAAGAAGTGTCCCAAGGTAAAAGTCTGCAGGGAGAGCGCAGAGGTGGGAAAAGTTCTGAGGTGAAAAGTCTGTCAGGATTAGGGTCCGCCATTTTATCCCTTCTGAGGAGTGCAACGTATGAACCGTTCTAACATTTCCAGTTATAGCATGAACCGCTATAACATTAAAAGTAATAATTCATTCTCTGGGCATCCCATGTCCCTATTCCACCCAAGTTAATCCCTAATAAAAATAACAAAAACAAGACTTTTCATTGACTGAAAGAGAGTGTCTAATGCAGAGGTCTCAAACTCAAATTACCTGAGGGCCACAAGACAAGTTTTCATATCCCATGGGGGGCCGCATGCAAACTTTCAAACTTCAAAAACAGTACTGATGTCAGCGAACACATTATTAACCCGCAGTACTGGTGTCAGCGAGCGCATTATTACCACCAGCACTGGTGTAAGCAGACGCATTTTTACCCCCAGCACTGGTGTCAGTGGATGCATTATCAACCCTGACCACTACACATCACACTGACCACTACACATCACACTGACCACTACACACTGACTACTGCACACTGACCACTGACCACTACACTGCACACTACACTACACTGACCACTACACGATGACCACTACACTACACACTCACCACTACACTACACGATGACCACTACACACCCCACTGACCACTCACCATCAGGGCACAGCACATCAGGTCACAGAGCCCAGCACATCAGGGTACAGGGCAGAGCACATCAGGGTACAGGGCAGAGCACATCAGGGTACAGGGCACAGCACATCAGAGCACAGCACAACAGGCCACATCAGGGTACAGGGCACGGCACATCAGGACAAGGCACATGGCACATCAGGGCATAGCACATCAGGACAGGGCACATGGCACATCAGGGTATAGGGCACAGGACACAGCACATCAGGGTACAAAGCCCAGCACATCAGGGTACATGGGGCACATCAGGGTACATGGGGCACATCAGCCACATCAGGGTACATAGGGTGCATCAGAGCACATGGGGCGCATCAGAGCACATTAGGGTACATGGGGCACATCAGGGTACATGGGGCACATGAGAGCACAAACAGGGTACATGGGGCACAATCAGGGTACATGGGGCACAATCAGGGCACATGGGGCACAAGTCAGCGTTTACTTGTTGTCTTTTTTCTTCACATGCAGAGTAGCGCAGGAAGCATCTCTGTCATAAGTTCACTTCTCTGTCTCACGCTGCGGCTGCTCCCGGCGCCCCCCCCCCCTCTTCTCGTCCATCCCAGGTGATATCACAAGCAAATGGGGATGGATGAGAGGGGGGGCCGCCGGGGGGCTTTCTGCGCTACTCTGCATGTGAAGAAAATCTACTCCTCACACTTCCGCCCCGCCTGCGGGCCATTTATAACCGGTCCGCGGGCCGGTACTTTGAGACCACTGGTCTAATGGATGTCTGGCAACATGGTGATATCAGTGTATGTAGTAACTCGTAGCAATCACCCTCTACATATATATTGCACATTCACGTCAGTCATTGCCCTCAAGGAGCTTACAATCTAACCTCACATTCATACATATATTAGGGCCACTTTAGACAGGAGTCCATTAAACGATATGTAAAGGCTTCTGTTAAAAACAAAACATGTCATACTTACCTCATCTTTGCAGTAGGTTTTGCACAGAGTGGTCCTGATCCTCCTCTTCTGGGGTACCTCAGCGGCGCTCCTGGCTCCTCCCCTTCTCGAGTGCCCCGTTGAAGAGCCGCTCTTTCTCTTGCTGCTGCGTCCATTGACAGCAGAACTCGGCCCCGTCCCCGGGAGCAAATGGCTGCGCTGCCATCTATCCAATCAGGACCCAATACACTGGCTGGAGCTTGTGTGCTCGTCCCTGTTGCTGGAAAGACTGGGTAATGGAAAGAAAAAGAGGGGCTCTGGGGGGCTGCTGCAACACAGGAAGTTTTTCACCTTAATGCATAGCATAAACCTTGAGGGTTTACAACCCCTTTAACCTACCAGCATGCCTGGAGTGTCGGAGAAAACTGTAGCACCCAGGAGGAAACCCATACAGGCACAGGGAGAACATGAAAAATCCAGGCAGGTAATGCCGTGGTTGAAATTCAAAGTGATCACCCTAGTGCTGCTGGGCAGATGTGCCAACCACTTAGTTACTGTGCTGTAGATTACTCTTCTACTGAATTATGTAGCTTTGTTTTTTTGGGGGTTCAGACTTTCTATTATATTATATGCTGAGAAAAAGAAAAAACACACATACAGGAACAGAAACTGAAATCCATGCATTTGGATGTCAGTTAAACACATGAAGACACCATGAAGTATATACCTGCTTTAAAGTAAGGTCAGGCCTGCTCTCACTAAAGTGGCATGTAAAAACACAGCAGGGGACACAGCCATCATGGTCCCTGACGATTCATGATCCTGTGTAGCATGTCGATCAGCAGCCTGGCCACACAGTCCTGACCACTGCTTGCTGGATCAACGGCGCTGCAAACCAAAAAAGCTTGCTCATGCTTTTACCTCTGGCATTTAAAACAATATTGACACGTAAAGTGGTTGTTTAGCCACAGTGTCTTCTTGCTACAATCTCGTCTGTTATATCAAAATGATGTGCCCCAGTGTATGTGTTTTGTAAAAAAATAAGCCGCTGTATATCTTATTTAGTAGTATTTTGATTTTTGCATTGAAGACTGCAAAGCATTGCAATAGCCATCAGTGGTTTGCAGGTGCAAAGCTTTGGCTCTTGCTGTTCACTCCTCTAGCTCAGGTCCATACTAAAGTATAGACCTTTAGCTAAGGAGCTGGAGGAAGAACCAACACGCTAAAACCCTGAATGCTGTAAAGTGATTAAGTTCTTGTATTTAAAGTGGAAGTAAACTCCCATTTCTGACTTTTACCTATGGGTAAGCCTATAATAAGGCTTACCTATAGGTACTGTAAATAAACGATTCACGTTTAGGAGATATTTACTGTAGATGCAGCCGGTGACACCACCGGCATCACCAGTGCATGCGTTCTGAAGGAACAACCACCCGGAAAGAAGCGACGGCTCCCACGTGCGAACCCAGAAAGACGACCAGGTGCAAATAGAAGCCCTCTCAGCGGTGACAGCGTGCTTCTGGAGGGCTTAATTTTCAGGTAAGTTTCACATAATGTGCTAGTATGCGATGCGAAAAAACAGACACACACAGACAGCAGTTTACTACCGCTTTAAAGCGGTAGTTCACCCTCACCCACATGATTTTACCATCGAGACAGGCATTGTAGCGCGAGCTACAGTATGCCTGTCCCGATTTTTTTAACCCCGGACTCACCTTGTAATCGGACATCGTAGATTTCGGCTCCCGCAGGGAATGGGCGTGCCTATGGAGAGGGAGGATGATTGACGGCCGGCCCTGGCACGTCACTCTCCCCGAAGACAGCCGGAGTAGGTCTCGGCTCTTCACGGCGCCTGCGCACAGGCTATGCGCAGGCGCCGTGAAGAGCCAAGCCTATTTCCGGAGAAGCGTGACGCGCCAGAGCCGGCCGTCAATCATCCTCCGTCTCCATAGGCACGCCCATTCCCCGGTATCGTCGATGAACGATTACAAGGTGAGTACGGGGGTAAAAAAATCGGGACAGGCATACTGTAGCTCGCGCTACAATGCCTGATTTTATGGTAGTAGAAAAAAAAAAAAAAAATTGCGTTCATAGGGTGAACCCCCGCTTTAAGCATGTGATAATGTATATCAGACAAATTTAAATAGTTCACTCAGTCAGTTTATACGTAAATAGTTCACTCAGTCAGTTTATACGTAAATAGTTCACTCAGTCAGTTTATACGTAAATAGTTCACTCAGTCAGTTTATACGTAAATAGTTCACTCAGTCAGTTTATACATATATCCATACTCAGGCACTTCTTTATATGTAAATCCGCCTCTTATTTGGATGAATTTCAGGCTTTTTTATTAAAACAAAACTCCTGGGGTAAAATAGAACAGCTCTAAACAGCCAACTTATGACAAAGGTTAACAAATAACTTTTGACCCAAATGACTGGTCTTTTACTTAAATTTTTTCCTATACTTTCAGTTTTATCCTTCTGGAAATCTATAAAACTTTACCCAGACTGACAAAATTTTTACAGCTCCAATTTAGCCCAAACATATTTTATGCCACGTACACACGATTATATTTCGACATGAAAAAAAAAAAAAATTGTTTTTCAGCATGTCCAAAAAACGATTTTTTTCCAACTTCATCATTAAAAAGGACGTTGCCCACGCACCACCGTTTTTAAAAAATGATGAACAAAGCGCGGTGACGTACAGCACGTACGACGGCACTCTAAAGGGGAAGTTCTTTTCGCCTTTGGGCTGCTTTAGCTGATTTCGTGTTAGTAAAAGACGATTCACGCTTTTCTGTCTGTTACAGCGTGATGAATGTGCTTAATCCATTATGAACGGTAGTTTTACCAGAACGAGCGCTCCCGTCTTATAACTTGCTTCTGAGCATGCGCGGATTTAAAACGTTGTTTTAGCCCACACACGATCATTTTTTTACAACCCGAAAAACGACATGGTTTAAAACGACGTTAAAAAATGCAGCATGTTCGAATTTGTTTTTTGCCGTTTTTCATAAACCGAAAAATGATGTGTAGCCCCCACACACGATCATTTAAAATGAAGTTTTTCAAAAACAACGTTTTTTTCATGCCTAAAAATGATCGTGTGTACGCGGCATTAGTTGAAGGGTGAAGAAGATTACAATCCCTTGCAAGGTTTTTATTGCTGTATGCGCCTACTAGGGAGATTGACGCCCTCAGTTTGTTATGCATACCATTGTCACCAGGAGAGAAAGTGATGGGAATTCCATAACTTTACAGTTGTCATCTGAGGGAAAATCTACGAACTGGGAACACTTGTTCTGGTGACAAGTTTTTATAAAAGGATTCTCCCTAACTCTGGTACATTTTCTCTCACTTCCTGTTCCTGGGATAGGGCGTGAAGTAATCCATTCTCGCTTAGGTGAGGGGACCCCGATAGAGACACTGATGTAAGGGAGGCCATTTGGAATTTCTTTGCTTTATTTTACTAAAGTTAATTCGTTCTGAAATACTTTTCGCTGATTACAAAAAAGATCGTTAAAGAAAGAAAGTTAAAACAAATAAATATACATTTTATTTATAAAACCAATTTTACGTCAAACAGTACCACCGCCGGCTTTCCTTGCTAGTCGGCGGCTACAACTATGGCTTTCCCTTCCCCTGCTATCCATGGGCATCGTGGCAGCTTTAGTTTCCTCCCTCCTCCTTGGTGGCAAATTGGTTCTCTTCTCTTTTCAGCCAATCAGAATGTCTGGCTCTAATTATGCTCTTCAAAAAAACACCCCCTTCGTGAAAGGGGCCAAACGCATGAATAGGGGGTGGCGGATGGTGTCCTGCAAAATAGCGGCCGTGGAAAGAGCATGGGGGTGACGCTCCGGTGCCCCAAATGGACGTGCCGCAACTGCTGCCCATGCACAACTTACCGATTTAATTACAAAGAAGAATTGGAGGGCTCTAGCTGGGTTGAAGCAGGTGGCAAGTTGTATGCTAGTCTAAAGTCTGTGGACATTCAAAGGTGGGAGGCATGCCCCACTGTGCAGGCGCACATATACAAGGGGCGTGTATACATGTAGCTGTGGGGTAGGGAAGGCCTCCATCGCCTAGGATTGGTTGTCCACTATAACAGCTTCCTGGCAGGACAAATCATGTGGGTACGGACTCCTGTCCAAACCCATCTGAGCTCATCCGTCGATCTCAGAAGTCTCTCCAACAGATGCATTTGCCCTCCAAAAACTAGTCCTAAAGAAGTCCTAAGGCACCATTCACATTTTGCGTAGCAGTAACTGCTTACTCATGATTTTGTATGGGAAATTTTTAAGCGATTCTGTGTGTTGCGCATAGGGCAGCCTATTTACTTCAGCGGGCTGCCCTATGTGCATTTGTCACCCAAAAGAAGCTCTTGCTCCCTTTTGGGTGGCATGGTTCACGTGATTTTTAAAAACGTGTTTTGGTGTGAATGCAGTGCGATTCTGTCACACAGCAAAATTGCACCGCATTTGGGGTTCCGTTTAGAAAGAATGGCACACAATGTTGTAGGGGTACCCAGTAGGGACTTTGTGTAGTTGTGGTCTGTCTGATACCCTGCCCAGCCAGGCACACCACTTTCTCCAGCACAAACTTGACTCTTGAACTCACTCTCCAAAACCAGCTAGCACCGATATGCAGGCCTGACACTGACTCACTCTCCACGATCAGCTAGCATTGACTTTGCAAGCAGGGACCTATAGTGTAGCAAAAATATAGGTAGTCCCAATGCTAGCTGTCCACGTGGCTACTGCTCCCATTACCACCTGTTCAGAAACTACCAGCCCTCCTGGCTGCAGCTGCCTCTCTCCACTGCCCGTGCCACCACAGTCCACGCCACTTGCTCTGCACCCATCCCAGACTGAAATCTCCCAGTCCTCTCAGGCATGCCTCTCCAGCCCTTCCCGACTGTGTGTCACTCACCAGCCCTCTTGGCTGCAGGCGGTTGTTCCTCCCTGGAGACTTTGCCTGGCAGTGCTCTCCCGCTGTCCTCTCCTTGCTCCCATGTCACCTCTGTGTGTCTTGAGAAGGGCCCTGGCCGCACCTGAGCCCAAGGTCACCCCCCCCCCAGACTGGGGAGCTCCCTCCGGGACATGACAGCCTAGCATTCCATCTCCAGCTTCATCCCAAACAACTCCTCCTCCAGCTGGGCTGACCCAGAGTATTTCAGATTGGGGATTGGTGATTGGTCAGGGCTCCTCAGAATACTCCAGGCAGATCCACCTTTCCTCTCCTCCTTCCTCTAAAGAAGATTATACTACATTCTGGAAAGAAGAAGTGGGAGGTCTCAGTGACGCTGCCTGTGAATCACCCAGCTCTACCTGAGCCACTCCCAACCCAGATCTTGGCTGCCAGCCAAGCCTGCCTATATTTACCCAACTTAAAAAAAAAAACAACTATCACCTACACTACTAGAGGGTGCTGCACATGCTTTGAGCATTTTGCAGTGGTTGCCACGTGGTAATTGCGCCTGTGATTCCAATTCACTAAATGTAAATAGGGCCTTAAGCCTATAATGTTGCCAGTCAGTAAGTGCATTAAATATAAAAATAACACACAATTTTTATTTAAAAGTTTTGAGTTTAATATATAGGCTAATTATAAATCCTTTTATCCAAATAAATACAGCTGAGTTAAAGTTATGCAAGAATTCAGCTCACTTTCAGTAATTTGCAGATTACTTTTATCATCTGGCACAGATGTCATTTGTTATGTTTTTAAATAAAATGACTGCAGGGAACAATGATTCTGGCTCTTGTAATCATTCAGTACAATAGTGTACTAGCGTTTACATCTTTCATCAGGGAATTTGATAATTAATAATGTGTAATTATTAAGAAATTGTATATGTATTGAGAACATATTTCAAATACCAACAGGGAGTCGGGAAGAAGAGTCGCAGATAGGAAAAACAGCTCCAATATAATCAACTTAATTACATTGAAGCATTTAGTCTGTCTTTCCACCAATAAAATGGATACAGAAGAGTACAGCTTTATTAATTTCATGCAGTTTTATGTCACACTTATTTACAAATATAAGGGCCCTTTCGCACTGGCGCCTTCCATTCGAGGTGGATTACAGGTCCGCGTCTGCTCAGTTTCTGTGGTGTGGACATGGACAGATACCGCTCTTCTATATGGGCAGCCGTGAGTAAAACGGACACTGCTGTCTGCAGACAGTTTCCTCCAATCCGGTCTATCCAAAAAGAAGAGGGGACAGTCCTCCACCATTTCTTTTAGTGGGTCTGATCAGACCTGGAAGTAGGTGGGTATAAACAGACACAAACCTGTTTACACCCTCTGGCCCATAGGAATGCATGCAAAAACAATGAGTATGTGCAGCGCAAATAAAGTAATAAATGAAACAGTAATGTGCAAATCACAACATACACATTATATATATATATATATATATATAAAATATATAAAATATATATATATAAAATAAATATATATATATATATATAAAATAAATATATAAATATATATATATATATATATATATATATATATATATATATATATATATATATATATATATATATATATATATATATATATATATTAGAGGTCGACCGATATATCGGCCGGCCGATATATCGGGCCGATATTCAGTCATTTTGGAGAAATCGGCATCGGCCGATTATTATCCAAATGTGGCCGATATTTAGCAGATCTGCATCAGCAGAGTGTGGAGAAGGAAGGAGGAACATGGGGTTCCCCCTCCCTTCTCCACACTGTCTGCAGAGCAGTGCCGTGTGTGTGAAGGAGAATGGAGCTGTCGGACTGATGTCGGGGTGGGCGGGACCCGGGGTGGGCGGGACTCAGCTGTCCAACACCAGCCAATGGGATGAGATCATTGGCTGGATAGCTGCTGGGTCCCGCCCACCCCGGGTCCCGCCCACCTCCAACATCACGATGAATCTGAGCTCCTCTCTCTCTCTGCTCTCACAGTTTCACAGCACATAATGTAGCTGAATGTGTGAAACTCTCTCTTCATACAGTTTCACAACTGCTGCAGAGAGAAAGAGGAGCTCAGATTCGTTGCGATGTTGAAGGTGGGCGGGACTCAGCAGCTATCCAGCCAATGATCTCATCCCATTGGCTGGTGGACAGCTGAGCCCCACTCAACCCGGGTCCCGCCCACCTTCAACATCGCAATGAATCTGAGCTCCTCTTTCTGCTCTCTGCAGCACCATGTGAAACTGTATAGAGAGTTTCACACATTATCCGCTACATTATGTGCTGTGAAACCTGCCAGTGCCATCTGCTAATGCCAACCAGCCAGTGCCACCTGCCAATGCCATCCAGTGCCACCTGCCAATGCCATCCAGTGCCACCTGCCAATGCCATGCCAACTAGTGCCACCTGCCAATGCCATCCAGTGCCACCTGCTAATGCCATCTAGTGCCACCCAGTGCCATCTGCCAATGCCATCCAGTGCCACCTGCCAATGCCACCCAGTGCCATCTGCTAGTGCCACCTGCCAAGGCCATCCAGTGCCACCTGCCAATTAGTGCCACCTGCCAGTGCCATCTGCCAGTGCTAACTATTGCCAATTAGTGCCACCTGCCAGTAGCATCCAGTGCCACCTGCCAATGCCATCCAGTGCCACCTGCCAATGCCATGCCAACTAGTGCCACCTGCCAATGCCATCCAGTGCCACCTGCCAATGCCATCCAGTGCCACCTGCCAATGCCATCCAGTGCCACCTGCCAGTGGCAACGCCATCCAGTGCCACCTGCCAGTGGCAACGCCATCCAGTGCCACCTGCTAATGCCATCTAGTGCCATCCAGTGCCACCTGCCAATGCCATCCAGTTCCACCTGCCAATGCCACCCAGTGCCACCTGCCAAGGCCATCCAGTGCCACCTGCCAATTAGTGCCACCTGCCAGTGCCAACCAGTGCCATCTGCCAGTGCTAACTATTGCCAATTAGTGCCACCTGCCAGTAGCATCCAGTGCCACATGCCAATTAGTGCCACCTGCCAGTGCCAATTAGTGCCACGTGCCAACCAGTGCCACCTGCCAGTGCCACCTGCCAGTGCCATTCAGTGCCACCTGCCAATCAGTGCCATCTGCTTTTGCCAATTGGGTCCATCCAGTGCAATCTGCCAGTGCCAATTAGCGTGCCAACTAGTGCCACCTGCCAAGGCCATCCAGTGGCACCTGCCAATTAGTGCCACCTGCCAAAAAATAAAAATCGCCCTAAAATATCGGCCGCAAAAATCGGCATCATATATCGGCCATCGGCCGCCCCAAATTCTAAATATCGGCATCGGTATCGGCCAGAGAAAAACCCATATCGGTCGACCTCTAATATATATATATAAAAAAAGTCCCAATAGTAAGACCAAGGTAAGTAAAAAGTCCCTCGTGAAAAAGGCGAGTTTGAATCCTCTGCTGGTGAGCATGACAACAGAATCCTCCACCACACACACACACACACACACAATGTGCTTACCAGAAAATATGGACCTCGCTGTGGGAGGTGGTCATGTGAACATGTATCCAACAAGGGATAATACCAAATATGATCCATGCAGCAGGAGTGTCTCCAAACAGGTGAGCAGCAAAACCAGGGCTGGCCTGCAGTGTCCGTGATCTCCACTAAAAGTTGCTGGGTGAAATCGCATTGGAATGCATGACCAAAAAAAAATAAAGGAAACGATCTAAATGGCCTCCGTATGTTTATTTTAATAAAAGGAGGGGGCATATAAAAAGGTATACGCTGATGGTAGCACAGGGATAAAACAAAAATATCGAACAAGCGTGGAAGCTGAATATATCAATCCAGCGGAGAGATGGCAGCGGGTGATGTCCGTGCATAAGCTCCTCTTCCTGTACGCGGCGTTACGTCCTGGTTGGACTTCGTCAGCAGGGGGTGGAGCCTGAGTGTCACCCGGCCTGTTAAGTAACAAGCTGGTGACTATAAAAAGCGGAACCGGAAGTCAGAGAAAAAAAACTAAAAATTGGCTGCCTTTCTCTATGGGGTCACCAACTCGCATGAAAGGAGGTAAAAAACATAAGAGTAAAAATGGCAATAAAAATATATTACACATACAGTCCCTATATACAATAAAATTTGTAATAAAAATTATATAATAACGGACATATATTAAAAAATACCCACGGCCATCTCCTAACAAATATAAGCTAAAATATGAAATTATTAATAAAAAAGTCTACTTATCTATATATATATAAAACTCAGTGTGTGTATGTATGTTCCAGCATCACGTCCAAACGGCTAAAGATATTAACATGAAACTTGGCACACATGTTACTTATATGTCAGCAACAAACATAGGATAGGTGGTTTAACCCTTACCCACCCCCATTTGCCATGGTCGGGGTTTTCCTTTAAAGTCCCATTCAACTCTATGGGAAATACATGTTACTTCATAACTTCCAAACGGCTGTAGATATTTCGATAACACTTGGTCACATGTTACTTATATGTCCACTTAAACTATAGGATAGTTAATTTATCCCTTAACTACCCCCATTTGTGAGGGTCAGGGTTTTTGTTTAAAGTCCCATGCAAATCAATGGGAAATGTATGTTCCCACATAACTTCTGTACGCCTGGAGATATTTCAATAATACCTGGTACACATATTACTTATATGCCAAATAAAAATATATGACAGTTAAATTAACCCTTACCTACACCCTTATATAAAAGATGGGTATATTTATATTACTATGATTTTCCTCCCCAAAAGGTTAAGATAGGAAGACCGGGCAACGCCGGGTATTCAGCTAGTCTGATATAAAACAGTTGAGATCAAACTCATCATTTAACCCCCTAGGCACGGAAACTTTGGTCTCATGCATCCACAGACATTCCCGTTGACTTAATTATCTACGGTAATATAATTCCCTCCCCTCCAATGTTTGGTCACCTTTTCTAAGCCCCAAAACTTGAGGCATTTCAGATCTCTGTCATGAAACATTTAAAAGTGATTAGACACATTATGGGTTTTAAGGCCTCTCTTTATGTTGTTTACATGTTCTGCTATGCGGAACATATCTCTAATAGACCACATCCTAGCACTCCAGTTGCATATCCCCATCCCCTATCTTCCCAGGGAGCTCATCCTAGGCCCTATACACAACCCACCAACAGAGGTAAAGGGGGACCCATGAGATGAGGGAATGACAGAGGGAATCATCATTATTATCCCCCTCCCCACAATTTGGGTTATAGAACGAAGACTATTGGGTTCCTCCATGCCCCTACAGAGGCAAAACACCTAATAAATGGCCTAATAGGGGTAATTATTGTCATAACAATTATACCCAACATCCTAGGGAATATGAGTATCAACATGACAGAGAAACTACATCCACCTACAATAGATTCACACCTCTTTATAATGATGAAACACATCAGGGTGTTTTTTTTTTAGGGAATCCTCAGTCCCAATGGCAAGTCCCCTGGGGCAACACTCCAACTGGAAACAAACAGGGGGGGGGGGCAAAAGAAGGGAAAGAGAGGGAGACGAGGAGGAAGATCAAAAAAGGGTAAAATACCACTAGGCGCAGGCATTTATAATATCAGTGGCACAGTATTGTCTGAAGATGAATTGAAGGTCCTTGATAAAGTTAAAGGCAAAGTTCATCAGAACTCTCAATATTAAAAAAAAATTTCTTTCTAGACCTGGTTAAAGATCCACCCAAGGAGCCCTTAACGCCTCACCAAAGATCCATTCGAACCTGGCTAATAAGTCTGTTTTCAACCCTCCCAAAAATCATCATAGACACATTGAGGTCTTCAAAAATATGGTCATTAGCGATTTTGGAGACAAAAAGAAAGTGGGGGATCCCTCATATCTAAAAAGAGGTATTAGCACATTGGAAAAAAAACAAAGATGTAGTAATCCGCCCGCTGACAAGGGGGGAGGACTTACTTGTGATCATGAGTGAAATATACTATAAAGAGGAAATGGAACGATTATTGTCGGATACGAATACTTACCAGGTTTTAGGTCATGACCCTGTCCTCCATTTTAAAAGTGAACTACAAGTGTTAATTACCTCTGGTAAAACAGATGGAGTTCTCACTAAAAAGGAGGCATTGTATTTAGACCCTAGTGTCTGCAGGAGACCAATGGTGTATTTTTTACCCAAAATACATAAGGACTCTCAGTCCCCTCCAGGCAGACCGATTGTCAATGGCATCGATTCTGTCTCTGCCAGATTAGGTCAGTACATTGACCATTTTCTTAAAACCTTTAGTATCTACCACCAAAGCGTATCTTAAAGACACTAAACATATCATCCAAATTTTGGAAAACACTCCCTGTAAAGAAAATAGTCTTCTGGTTACAGCTGATGTCAGCTCACTATACACCATTATTGGTGCTCTCATATCAGTCAAATGGGCTATGGATAGATCAGACTTACCAGTTCCTCTTAAAAAAACTTTCCTCATGAAATCTTTAGAATTTTGTTCGACCAAAAATTACTTCTGTCATGATGGGAAATTCTATTTGCAGACACTCGGGGTCGCCATGGGCGCCGGTTTTGCGCCGAGTGTCGCAAATGTATTCATGGGAGGAGGAGAACATTTTTGGTGACAGACCGGTACAACTTGTATGCTACCAAAGATATATTGACGATCTGATTATGATCTGGGAGGGGGATCTCATTAGTCTTCAGATGTTTATGTCCAGGTTGAACCAGAACACTAAAAACATACGCTTATCCTGGAATGCCGATGCTTCATGCATGGCATTCCTGGATTTGGAGATTTTCAGACAAGGTGACTTTTTTAAAACTAGGAATTTTTTTAAACCCACTGACAGAAATGGGTGTATACCATTGGATAGCTGTCACCACCACTCATGGCTATATAACATCCCCAAGGGGTAATTTATACGCCTGCGGCGAAATTGCACCCTTGAGTCTGATTATCATACACAAGCCAATGTATTAGCAGACCGATTCCTCCAAAAGGGATATACTAAGTATCATATTGCAGGTGATATCCAAACAGTTGGGAATATGGATCGAGCCATTTTAGTCGAAGATTCTAACAAAAATAAAAAGGGAGGTGTTAATAATTTTGACCAAAGTTATGCCCCATAAAGGAGATGTAACTCAGCAGCATCCATGCAAAGGGCTGCACCAGGGAACACAAGCCGGCGTATTTTACGTAGTTTACGTTTGACGTGAATATGGCTGAGCGTAGGTTACGTTCACGCCGTAGGCAGTGATCCGATGTATCTTAGGGAGTAGTTCGACGTGATTCTGAGCATGCGCACTGGGATGCGTCCACGGGGCGGCGCATGCGCCGTTCGTTATACGTATATGTCTGGCACTCGGCCCATCATTTGCATGGGGTCACACCTCATTTGCATGGCTCACGCCCACTTCCACCTACGCCGGCTTACGCCTAGGAAACCCAGCGCAGTTTTGGGAGCACTGGCTTTGTGAATTCAGTGCTTGTCTCTCTGCACTGCGTCGGCGTAGCGTACAGGAGATACGCTACGGCGGCATAAATGTGCGCCGCTGTCTGTGAATCCGGGCCTCACACTGTATATACATTTATGTAGCCATTAAAATACATGAAATAAAAAAAAATACAAATCTACAAAAAGGTACAACCTGCAATGACACCTTCTGGACTGAGAACAATGTCAGTGTAAGAAAGACACTAACTTGCATGGAACGTATGGAGAATCACTGCAAGCAATACACCAAATTTGTGATCATTGCTTGAAACAACAGAGTAGCAATAGACCATGACAGATGCACCGTTTATAGCCACTGCTGAAAAGCTGGGAATGTGGTGAGATAGACAAATCATCCTCCTGTGTAGATTGCATTACTTTACTTCACTCTATTGTCAAAGGGGTCAGATAACCAGTATATCAGGGAAGCCTATCCCACACCCACCTAAAAACTAGCCCAGAGCCATCCCCATCAAAACATTCTCTGTAGCTATTAACCTTTTGTACCACCCCCCCCCCCCCTCTTAGAATGTAAGCTCTACAAGCAGGGCCCTCCTGTACCTTCTGTATTGTACTGTACTGTACTTGTGCTGCCCCCCCCTCTACATTGAAAAGTGCTGCGTAAACTGCGTGTATAATAATTACGGTGTCACATTTTGCACATTAACAAGGTTGTCATCTACAACACCACAGATCAGCTGTTTTTGAATTAGGGTATGCCCATTTAATCGAGACAACAGTTCCCATTGATAGCATATAGATGTAAATACTTACTGGAACATTTATAAAAAAATAAAGTAAATCACATCTCAAAAAATACAATATGCCAATATGACAATAAGTAAACGCATGGCACCAGGTGCAGTATCAGATGACGCGGTATACTGGTTCTTATTGAAGAAACGGGAACCTATCACATAACATTGATATGACTGGATGCTATAACATGGCTATAAAAGAATGCTTGTTGTGTAAGGAACTACCACATTATGTGTTGCTTCCTCCTATGCCAAACTATGGATTGAGGAATAGCCTGGTATAATAAAAAGAACAAAACAAACAAACAGGATGTCTGTGTCATAATTGGCAAACATTCAGTGTTGCTTTTCTGTATTGCTGGCAAAGCAAATGATCAGAATTATAGAATCTAACATACCCACTTCCACTGTATGCTAAGTAAGGGATTCCCTGACATTTTTTCCAGGGCAATTAAAATTTGGCAAGGTTTGTCTACTGTGACCTAATTCACAGGATTTCAACTTTTAACCTTCCTGTGACTTACAGAAGATCATTCCAAATAGCATATTTGGCAAATCACAAGCACAGTCATGAATCTCCATTAATTAAATCTTATTTTGTTGAGAAAGAAAAGCAATCTCCTTCAGGTGAACGATGCACATTGTAAGGCTTTTCTTACACCCCACTCACACCATTCCATTGTGGTAATGTGCGTTATGCACTATGGTGCGATGCATTGATGGTCATTCCGAATGATTCCTCAACGCACTTGTCAATGGACATGTGTTGCACCTTTTTTGGGGGTGTTGCGATATGATGTGTTAACCCCTTTAACACAAGGCACACCGATGTACGTTTGCTAACGCAACACAACAGTGTGATCTAGCTTTATTGCAGATTCTTACTTGATTCTGTTCTGTATTCAGACAGACCAGACCGTACCAGTGCACTTACATTCACATACCTAAAAAAAATAAAAAAAGGTTAAAAACTCCTAGCGCAGGAAACCTAAAGACATTACTGGGGAAGCCGTTTCAATCAATAGGCTGCCATGAAATTTGATGTCAAGGGCTGTAAAGACTTTTAGAATAGGCAGTGAGCCATTGGTAGTTTGAACTGTAGTTTCTGGGAAACATTGGGGGTTATTTACTAAAGGCAAAGCCACTTTGCAGTACAAGGCAACCCATAGGTACAGGAGTGTGGTAGGACATGCAGGTATGGTCCAGACAGCCTCAACACTATTGCAGTGTAAAACAGTCAATAATCACAAATGTAAATTTGTTTAGCGATCCATTTCTAATGGAATGGGGAGTGGTGAGAAGAGTAAGAGCCGGTTCACACAGGCGCGACTCATCAGGCGACTTAGCCACCTGACAAGTCACACTCCGTTCTGTACAATAGAAAAGTTCTAATAGGAGCGACTCAAATCGCTCCGACTTAGAAAAAGGTTCCTGTACTACTTTAGGACGACTTCAGGGCGACTTGCATTGACTTCAATACGGAACTCATTTTGCAAGTCACCTCTGAAGTCGTGGGCAGACCGCCTTGCCGAATCACTCAGCAAGTCGTGCTGCCCCAGTGTGAACCGGCTCTTACAGCTGAAATTGCCACATATCACAATATCTATAACCTGCTAGTAGATTGATCCATAGAGTGGTCAGCCATCTGACACGTTCATCTATGGATAGCCTAAAGCAGGGGTGTCAAACTCAATTTCATCGCGGGCCGCATCAGAATTATGATTGCCCTCAAAAGGGCTGGTTGTATCTGTAAGATTAGATGTCCAGCGCATCCCCTCCCCATATATTAGAGGTCAAGAGCTACCCTACCATCAGAAGTTGAGTCCCCCACTCTCCCTTACATCACAATGCACCCCCCTTTCCTTATGCTGCTGCTGGGAAGAAGCTGGATACAGTGCTTGAAAGCAGAAAGTAATGCCACGTACACACGGTATTTTTTCGGGTTGTAAAAAACTACGTTTTTTTTAAAATGTCATTTAAATCGATCGTGTGGGCTTCAGAGCATTTTTCGGGTTTTGAAAAACGACAAAAAAAAAATTCGAACATGCTCTATTTTTTCGGGCTGTAAAAAATTATCGTGTGTGGGCTTTAACGACGTGAAAAACCTGCGCATGCTCAGAAGCAAGTTATGAGACGAGAGCGCTCGTTCTGGTAAAACTACCGTTCGTAATGGAGTAAGCACATTCATCACGCTGTAACAGACAGAAAAGCGTGAATCGTTATTTACTAACACAAAATCAGCAAAAGCAGCCCCAAGGGTTGCGTCATCCGCATGGAACTTCCCCTTTATAGTTCCGTCATACGTGTAGTACGTCACCGTGCTTTGCTGGAGCATTTTTTTTTGACTATCGTGTGTAGGCAACGTCGTTTTAATGATGAAGTTGAAAAAAAATTAGTTTTTTCTAGAGGCTGAAAAACTTTGTTTTTTGCAACCCGAAAAATGATCGTGTGTACCCGGCATAAGGGTCTGGAGGAGGACCAGAGTAGGTCTGGAGCTCTCCTGCAGCTGAAGAGGTGCGAGGGCCACATGAAATGGCCTGGAGGGCCGGATTCGGCCCACGGGCCTTGTGTTTGACACCTGTGGCCTAAAGTAAGTCTACACTTAAAAAAAATATGCAAGCTACCATTGCTGGCTGTCATGCTAATACAATTGCAATGCTAACCCAGAACAAGTATGATCTATGATGTAGGGCTGCAACTAATGATTATTTTCATAATCGATTAGTTGGCCGATTATTGTTTCGATTAATCGAATAACAACCTTAGAAAGAAAAGGAATTTTGCGGCGATTTGCATTTTTTTTGGGCCAATTTGTTGTTGGGCAGATTAAAAAACACAAATTGCCACAAAAATGCATTATATGCTTTTCTGTAGCTTCTCCGTTGAAGTATAGTGAACTAAAAAAACAAAAAATAGTACAGATTTTGCTTAAAAAAAACGGAAAATTGTATACTCACCTTTCCGTAATTTTCCTTTCCTGACGCATCTTCATGGCAGCACACACTGGGTTGTGACTCCGCCCCCACAACCTGACAGGATTGGTTAGCTATAAATTCGAAGGGGAGACACCCGGCATCATTCTCCGTAAATATCATCATCATTGAACAACAGGGTGGGCAGCTGTGTGCTGCCATGAAGATGCGTCAGGAAAGGAAAATTACGGAAAGGTGAGTATACAATTTTCCGTTTTCCTGACGCATTCATGGCAGCACACACTGGGAAATAACTCGCTAGTCGGGCGGGTTCAATGCAAAAGTATTTTATTCCCTAGAGAGCAGAAGAATTGGCCCTGATGACAGATCTGCCAAATTCGGCCGTAGCCAAGAGAGCGGCGTCCACCCTGTAGTGGGAGATAAAGGTATGCCTGGAAGACCAGGTTGCTGCTCTGCATATAGTTTCCGAAGAAACACCACAATATGCTGCCCAAGAGGTTGCCACTGCCCTGGTTGAGTGTGCCCTGACGCCTTCCGGGATCTCCATCTGCTGAGTGGAATACGCCTTTTCAATAGCCCTGACCAGCCAAGAGGCGATGGTGCGGGAAGTGGCCGCCTGGCCTCGCCTGGCTCCGTGAGGTATAATCAGGAGGGCGTCTGTTGATCGAAGATGGGTAGTAGCCGACAGATATTTGGAAATTGTAGATTTAATGTCCAAGGCATGAGGTTCGCCATTCTCGTTAGAAAGGCATGGTAAGACGATGTCCTGGTTGTAATGGAAGGCCGAAGTAACTTTGGGCAGGAAACGGTCTGATGGTCTCAGAATCACCCTGTCGGGATGAAAAATCAGGTATGGCTCCTTAGACATGAGAGCTTGCAACTCCGACACTCTCCTTGCCGAGGCAATGGCAATGAGGAAGGATAACTTTAAGGTTAGATCCCATAGAGAAATCGAGTTAAAGCGGTCCTCCACCCTAAAGTGGAGTCCCGCTGATCGGAACCCTCCCCCCCTCCGGTGTCACTTTTGACACCTTTCAGGGGGGAGGGGGGTGCAGACACCTGTCTAAAGACAGGTATTTGCACCCACTTCCGGCCACACGATACGGGCGAAAGACGGGCATTCCGTCACATCCCGTCTGTCGCCCGTTGTGTGCTGGGAACACTCGGCTCCCAGCACACAGCGTGTGAGCCAATCGGCGGGCGCAGCGCGACTCGCGCATGCGCCGTAGGGAACCGGGCAGTGAAGCCGCAGCGCTTCACTTCCTGGTTCCCTCAGCGTGGATGGCGGGGGGAGCAGCAGAGTGACGAGCGATCGCTCGTGCTCTGCTGCGATCGGCGCTGGACTCCAGGACAGGTAAGTGTCCTAATATTAAAAGTCAGCAGCTGCAGTATTTGTAGCTGCTGACTTTTAATATTTTGTTCCCGTGGCACATCCGCTTTAAGTGGGAAGAAGGGTGGATTGGAGAACGCCTCGAGGACCACCGAAAGATCCCAGGATGGGAAGGACGGTCTTCTGGGTGGTCTGATCTTTACGCATGCCTTTATGAACTGGATGATCAAAGGATGCAAGGCCCACCTGGTGCCAGTTTTGGCGGACAGAGCGGAGATCTGTACCTTTAGGGTGCTTGAATTTAGGCCCTTGTCAATTCCTGTTTGCAGGAACTCCAGGATCTGGTAAGGATCGGGTGAGACGGGGTTCCAACCTTTGAGTTGCGCCAACTGGGCGAATTTTTCCCAAATCTTGGTATAAATGGTGTTCGTGGAGGATTTCCTGGCTTGCATTAAGGTTGTTATAACCGCCTGGGAACATCCTTGTTCCCTTAGTCTAGCCCTCTCAACCTCCAGGCTGTCAGGTGGAGCCTGTCTGGGGCTGGATGGAGAGACCGACCTTGGAGTAGGAGATCCGTTGTAACTGGAAGGTGGATTGGAGGTCGGGTATTGAGCTGTAGGAGCGTCGTAAACCACGGTCTCCTCGGCCAGAATGGTACCACTGTGATTACTGTGGCCGACGACCTTCGGAGCCGAGATAGAAACCTCGCTATTAGAGGAGTTGGGGGGAAGATGTACCCCAAACTGAAGTCCCATGGGTGAAGGAGGCAATCTGTCCCCTCTGCTGTTGGAAAGGGTACCCTGGAAAGGAATCTTGAACACTTGGCATTCGCTGGTGTTGCTGCCAGGTCTATCTCCGGAACCCCCAGGTTTCCGTCAGAACGGAGAACTCCCGGGGGTTCAAGGACCACTCGTTGTTGGATAGAAGTTCCCTGCTCAGAAAGTCGGCTAGCGTATTCTGTGCTGCTGGGACATAGACTGCTCTCAGGTCCAGAAGATGTATCTGGGACCACTCCATTATGGGGCGAACTTCCTCCAGAAGAGTGAGGCTTCGGGTACCGCCCTGCCTCTGGATGTAGGCTACCGCCACCCTGTTGTCCATCCGAATTAGGACGCTCTTCCCCTGTAGAAGAGGCGCAAAGGCTAAGAGGGCCTGGAATGCCGCTCGGAGCTCCAGTATATTTGAGACTGTCCCCCGAGCAGGGAAGTGCCAGTGACCCTGGGCTGTCTGATCCAGGTAGTGAGCCCCCCAACCTCTCTCGCTGGCATCGGATGTCACTATCTCCGGTTCCGGAGGAGCTATGGGCCTGAATCTTCTGAGGTTGGAAGGGCAAGTCCACCACAGAAGGGAGTGTCTTACATGACTGGGGATGCTGATGGGTTGGTGCATTGATGCTCCGTCCCAATGCCTGAGAAAGGTGTTCTGCAGGGTTCTCATGCGCCATTGGGACCATTGTACCATGGGTATGGTGAATGACATCGAGCCCAGCATACTTAGGCAGGTTCTGGAAGACGTGAGACTGGAGGACAATAGATTCCGCACTTTCCGGACTAAGGGATTCACCTTCTCTAAGGGCAGTTGTACCCTGTTCTGTTTCGTGTCCAATTCTGCCCCCAGGTAAACCATGGACTGTGATGGCTGAAGGCTGCTCTTTCGCCAGTTGATTAACCAGCCAAACTTTTGGAGGGTCGAGATTAGGATCTCTCGCTGGAGGAGAAGGGTCTCCCGATTTGTTGCCAAGAGCAAGATATCGTCCAGGTAATGATGCACCCGCAGCCCCTTCTCTCTGAGGAATGCTATGAGGGGAAGCATAACCTTTGTGAACGTCCTGGGAGCCGAAGAGATCCCGAATGGTAGACATCGGAATTGGTAGTGATGTTGGCCGATGGAAAAGCGCAGAAACTTCTGGTATGCGGGATGTATTGGCACGTGGAGGTAGGCGTCTGACAGGTCGATCGACAGCATCCAGTCCCCGAGATTCACTGCCAGGAGGATGGACTGGAGACTCTCCATTTTGAAGGCCTCTATCTGAATCCTTCTGTTGAGCCGCTTGAGGTCCAGCACGGGCCGAAGGTCCCCTGATTTCTTTCGCACCAGAAAGAGAGGGGAATAAAATCCCCTGCCTCTTTGGTGCGAAGGAACTTCCACGATAGCCCTTTTCTGAACTAGTTCTAAAATGTATTGAGTGAGCAGTTTCCTTTTGTCTAGGGAAGACGGTATCTTGGTGGGTTGGAAGGTAGTGTGAGGCAACACCCCTATAAAGTTCCATCTGTGGCCATACTTTATTGTAGAAAGAGTCCATGGGTCCTCTATGTGGTCCGACCATATTTGTGCGAAACTGCTGAGCCTGGCGCCCACCTGTGCTGGGTGGGCAGGCAAGACTTCAAAAGGACTTCTGCTGGTCCCCTGCAGCGGTGGCCTTGGGCTTTTGCCCTCTCGTAAAGGGTGGGCGGTTAGGTCTCCATTCTCTCCTGAACTCTTTACCGGGGCGATAGGATCTGGCCTCCCTGTACCTCTCAGGCAGATTACGCCTGAAGGTAGGACCTCTCTGAGGCTTGGGTCTTCTGTCGGAGGGAATAAGCCCCGATTTCCCACCAGTGACCTTGGAGATTGCCGAATCTAATTTTGTGCCGAACAGGTTCGTGCCATCATATGGTATCCTGCACCAGTTGGCTTTTGAAGCCGCGTCAGCGACCCAGGGCTTTAACCATAAGGCTCTGCGGGCCATAACTGAGGCCAACATGGACCTGGCCGAAGAACGGATGATGTCCACCGAGGCCCCCGCCATATAGTCACCGGCTAGTCTGATCTCCTGCAAGGAGGATATGACATCCCCTCGATCCGCACCTTCCAGGAGAGCCTTCTCAGCATTGGTTGCCCATGCGGAAATGGCCTTGGCGACAGCTGCTGTAGCAATAGCTGGTCTACATGCTCCCCCCGACGTGGAGTAAGCCTTCTTTAATTCTAGGTCGATCTTACGGTCGAGAACATCCCGGAATGATACTGCGTCCTCTATTGGCAGAGTGACATGCCTGGCGAGTCGCATAAGAGAAGCATCCACCACGGGAGCGTTAATGAGGGAAGCGACTTTAGAGTCTCTCAGAGGGTACAGTTTAGAGAGTTTGTTGGACAGACCGGGACGCTTGTCCGGCTTTTCCCACTCCTCCTTAATGAGGTCTTCCAATTCTTCGATGAAGGGAAACAGTTCGGGGTCCCTCCTTAACTCGGGGAAATATTTCCCAACCTTTAGTGGTTCCGTCACGGGTTCTTCCCAACCTATTGTCGCCTTGACCGAGCGGGCAAAAGGTTCGACTAGACAGAAGTCAAATCCGGACACAAGTTCTCGATCTTCATGATCGGAATGAGCCTCTATCAGTTGGGCATATGGGCCGGAGGCGGATGAAGTGCCCGGAGTGGGCTCCTCACAGACAAAAGGAACTGAGGTCCACATTGATTCCTGCGCCGACTCCCCCACGAGCTGTTGCGAGGAGAAATCTGTAGTCATCCTGGCGCTCGTCTCCTTTTCTCTGGTTGCTTCTTTAAAGCAAGTCTGACATGCTAGCTTTCCTGGCAAAGCAGTAGCACCGCACACCCAGCAAGCGTTTGCTGCAGGACGGGTATGATAATGCTCGCGGTGAGATGAGGGAGACCGTCTGCGATGAGACCGGCTGTGACGGGAGCGGCTGCGGCGTGATCGGCTATGCCTTGAGCGATGGTAGCGGGAGGAAGATCTTGACCGACTCCTGCGGGATCTCCTGCTTGATGCATGCCTGGACCTCTCCCTGCGCCGTGGGCTTGCGTCTCTAGGCCTGATGGGACTGCAATAGAAAAGGCAGTGATTAGCGGCCGGCTCTCTTTTTTGTCTCTTCTCTACTTACCTAATAGTATGACGGTCTCCATACCTTGTTTGCTGAATGTGGTCTGCGAGGGCAGTGGGCTCCATAAGACATACAAGGAAGCAGCAGATTGCGGATAGCTGAAAGGAAGCAACAGGTGTTTAACAGTGGAAAAGTGCAAGTGCAAGGTAAACCCTAGAAAGGAAAAGGCACCTACATACCCTGGGAGAAAATCCGGTGAAATTTGGGCAAAGCAGCAGCCTTGGGGAAAAAAAGGAATTTTTCAGCCTTTTTGAATCTGGCGCCGCCGTCGCGGCATTGATGACGCAATCGCGCATGCGCAGTAGCGTCCCGCGCGCCCCGGCGCCATCTTGGATGAGGGCGAGGGAGACCTCCGGCGTCATCACTCTGCTGCGCGCATGCGCAGTACGTCTGGGGAACGCGGCGGCTGCGAGGCACTACAGGGCTCAGAGAGCCTGCTGCTGAGGTACTGTTTTAAATTAATACAGAAGGGAAATGTGTGAAGGAACAATCAGGGAGCCATGTGAACATAAAAAAACGAGCATAATACTCAGCAGGAAAAAGGGAGAGATAGCATGAGCCACACTGCCAGTCTAAGCTTATTTAAAGCTTGTATATAAGCCAGGGATAGCCGGGATTTAACCCCTGAGACCACCAGAGCGGGGTTCCCCCTATAGAAGCTCTATTAGAGACTGTACAAGGGGGACTTCCAAACAGGAGAGGCTGAACCTGCTGGGGCGATAGCGGTAGGAGACAAGCTGTACGTCCATGTCCTGCAGGTGAGGATAAAAAAAGAGAATGATGCCGGGTGTCTCCCCTTCGAATTTATAGCTAACCAATCCTGTCAGGTTGTGGGGGCGGAGTCACAACCCAGTGTGTGCTGCCATGAATGCGTCAGGAAAAAAGTATTTGCCCTTTCCAAATACACAGCAGCTGAAAAAAATCATGGATGTGAACGTGTCCCATAGGAAAACATGTAAATGAACTGTAGTGCGTTTCTGCAACAAAAAAAAAACGAAAACACAAAAATGTGTGATCCAGGCCTGAGATGTTTAGTAACATAATGGGTTAAAAAAACGAACATTAGTACAAAAAGAGTAAATAATCGCTACTATAAGGGGTTCATTTTTTACTGTGCGACAGTGAAAGTAATATTTACAGTAGCGATTTACTCTTTTTGTACTATAAAGGGCTAATTTTTTTTTTTTAAACCCCATTTTGTTACTGGCCGATTAATCGATTAATTTAATAATCGATTAGTTGTTTCGGCCCTACTATGATGTGACGAAGCCACAAGATCAACATGACAACAAGCCTACAAGCATTTTTAGGGGAGGTAAGTAATAGTAGCCATTATGTTTATCTATACACTGGTTTCCTTTGATAGCAGCAGTCTTAAAATGTGCAAATGTACATGCAATTGGTGGATTAGTGGGGGTGCCATTAGGGGCGACATTCAGAATGAATGGTACTGGATTGCACTACTGCTCATAATGCGCATTACTGTAGCACATTGTTGTGAATAGGCCTTTACACATTACCTGGCAGCACCCAATGTGAAAAAAATATCTGATGTTAGGTTATTAAAGCGGAGTTCCGGCCACAGATTATTATTTTTTTTTTTTTTTTAACAGGAATCCCATCATAATGCATCAATGACAAAAATAAAGTATATATACGTTTGCTAGTGGCTAAGACTTCTATTCTTTTTTTCTACTTAAGATTTATAAAATCCTCTTCTGGCCGTTGCCATGATGATTGCGAGCATGTGAAGCCCCCAATCGCATCCTCTTCCTAGATTAGCGATGGAGTGGTACATGTTGGGTAACCAGCATCCACCCCTTGATCTCGCGCATGCGCCGGCCGCCATAGCGCCGTTTACCAAGTTGCCATAACAACGGGCGGCAACGGAGGAAGGTCCCGCCCCGTTGTTATGGCAACCGAGATAGATCCGCCTTAAATTGCGCCATTTCCTGCCGGGAAATAACAATTGTATTTTTGTAACGTCTCACGAACAATTTTGCACTAAATACAATTGTGCTTCTTTCCCAGTTAACTCTCATCCGTTACTTCCTTCCCAAACCTTCTTCCTGAAGAGTCTCTCACTCGAAGTTCAACTATAGTTACTTCCTTCTTTCCAATTAGCCTGCGACTTCCTGTTAAACTGCTGGGCGGCCTATTGAAGCTCCTAGCACTAACCATGAAGTGTTCCTTTATTTTGGCTGACACAACGCCTCTGTCGGTTGGGTATCCAGACGCACCTGCTCTGAACTTCAGCTTCCTGACCTGGACCAGGAGTCTCCACTGCCTGCTTCACCAGCCTTACCCGTCTGGACCCTTGGAGCCTGACCTTATGCCTGCATCATTCACTTCAGTATCGCAAGTACCCTGATGTTGTTATGCATTACTATCCTGTGAACTGCCCTGCCTGCTAATTATGTATGCTAACTATACCAGGAATTGCTGCAGCCATAGTCTCTCTAGGTTTGGTACTTCTAATAAGGATCCTGCCATGATTTCTACATTCTAAGTCACCAAGTATAAACGGAAGTCTTTCATGCCTAAGTACCTCCTTCTCAAATGTTATTGTGTGCACATATACTACCTATTACTTTGAGGACTTTGCCATTAAGGTTATTTACATGCCACGCATGCTCGGCTACTTCTGCTTTTTAACTGTCATCAGTTCTACCTGGACTTTATACTTATTTGTTTGAGTTTTCACTGGCGCCTATGAAGGAATATGCGCTATGTTTCTTGACTGAGACTGTGATGGTAGGATTCCAAACTCTCTGCACACAAGAGAGTGAAACCTGGGTTCGAAACTGAGTAGTCTCCGCAGTTGAGATCCTAACTCTCAAATAATATCCGGCGTAACGTTACAAATTTTTACACACTCCTGCCCACTGACTCCTGAGAAATGACTCACATTTCACAGGAGCACAAGCGAGGGAGGAAATGATGTGGAGAACCGCAGACCAGGAAGTGGCAGATTTTGAGCCACCACAATATTCAATGCAAATGTTTTTTTATTACTAGTAAAATGACTGTGAATATGTAAAAAAAAAAATTCAAAAAAAAAAATTCAGGGTGAAACTCCGCTTTAAAGGGGTTGTAAAGATTTGTCTTTTATTTTCTAAATTGGTTCCTTTAAGCTAGTGCATTGTTCGTTCACTTACCTTTTCCTTCCATTTCCCTTCTAAATGTTTTTTTTCTTTGTTTGAATTTCTCACTTCCTGTTTCTCCTTGGGAAGCTTTCCGCCATCATCCAAGCAGTGGAAAGTTATTTAGAACAGCTTACCGAGGAGGAACAGGAAGTGAAAAATTCAGACAAAGAAAACCAAAAAAAAAAACTCTGTGGAACCCTGGGGTTTCTCCTTGTGTTGCCAGGGGTTCCTTGAGCCGTGGCTGTCTGGCCATCCCATCTGATGGAGCCTGCATTGTACCAGGTCTAACGGCCCTTGGCAGAGCCAGCAGCATGACAACAATCTTTTTAGCTCTCAGTTAACATGTGATTTTGGCCACCACTGACCACTTACCCTCTGGGGTTAAAAGGTTGGCTCAGGCTGCTCTAGTACACGACTATCCACCAGTTTCCCTAGTTAGGACTCTAGCCCTCTTCCCTCCTCCAGTCTTTTAACCCATTACTGTTTTGGACAGCATCATTGATTCACAGAGTGCTGAAGGATGATGCAGAATAGGACATGCTCCAAACCAAGCAAACTGGACAATATTTACACATCAGAGAAGACTGGAACTCAAGGCACCCTTGATGCTAGCTAGCATGCAAGCAACTAGAGATGCCTTCTGTTTGGTTGCAGTTGTGTTTTAGGAGCTTTAAAATCACCCCTGGTTCATAAACCTGCTAAGTGAATCAGCCTGGGATTATACAGAGAGCTGACTTCCAGCTACCAAACCAGTTCAAAGGGAGGGAAGGCTTTGTCATAGGCTATTAAAGATGTTTCTGTAGTACAAAGCCCAGAGAAATAAAAGAGGGCGATACATATTTGTCAGAGTCATTGTCCTGCCTCAGTTTACACTTACATGTTAATTAATATTTATGCCATAAAATCCTTATGATTAATTCTAAAAACATTCATAACTGTATTTAAAGCTGAGCAATACATTTTCCTGCAAACTGTAATGAGAACCACAACTTCTTCTCTTAAAATAGTCCTTAGTTTAAAAAAAAAAAAAAAACCCACACCTACTAGTACCATATATACTCGAGTAGAAGCCGTCCCGAATATAAGCCAAGGCACCTAATTTTACCACAAAAAAAATGGGAAACTTATTGACTCGAGTATAAGCCTAGGGTGTCCATGCCCCACTTTTTCCATGCCTCACTGTGCCCAAGACTGACGTTTAACATGAGAGTCTATGGAAGGAGTGCCCAGCTTTGAAAAATCGGTGCTCCCCAGCCATAGGTCCTCTAGACAACAAACTTTGCACCCTTGTAGAGGGCAACGTGTGTGCCAATTTTGGGGTCAAGGGGACCTACGACCGGCCGGTACCGGGTCCCCAAAATCACTGGAGAAATTATGTTTAACATGGGAGTCTATGGAAGGGATGCCCAGCTTTGAAAAAAAACGGTGCTCCTGGCCGTAGGTCCCCCAGGCAACAAACTTTGCACACTTTTAGAGTGGGGCTACATGTGTGCCAAGTTTGGGGTCCAGGGGACATACGACCGGCCGGTACCGGGTCCCCAAAGTCTGGGAGATCAGGCGCAAAAAGGTGACTCCGAGTACAAAAATGTACTGAAAAACTCGGCTTATACTCGAGTATATATGGTAAGTAATCATGTTTATGAAATCCCACTGACAAGTCGCATCAGCTTGTTTGAAGACTCTAGATGGACCAAATGGATCGCGACTGACGACTCTTTAGGAACTATCCCGAATTCAGGGGAGACTCTGGATTCACTGGATGTGCATATGGTCCTCAGACGGTGGTAAAGCGACTCCCAATCTGAGAATCCTTTTCAGGATTAAAGGATAGCACACTGGAGACAACTCCAAACAGCAACTCAATCCACCACAACATGGAAGAGAGAGAGAGAAAAAAAAAGGTGCAGGTCAAATGTGCGTTTACTGAAAAACCAACAAAGTTAAAAGTGATCGCAGTACAAAAATTAAAAGGGCAATGAGTGGAGTGGTGTACAAAGCCCAACGCGTTTTGTACACAAGTACTTCAACTGGGGCATGTTGAAGTACTTGTGTACGAAACGTGCCGGACTTGGTACACCACTAATTTTTGTACTGTGATCACTTTTAACTTTGTTGGTTTTTTAATAAACCCACATTTGACCTGCACTATCGGAGCACCTTCTTTTTTTGTCTCTCTCTTCCATGTTGTGGTGGATTGAGTTGCTGTTTGGAGTCTCCAGTGTGCTATCCTTTAGCCTAGGTTCACACTGCTGCGAATTCAAAATCGCGGTAAAATGCGCGATTTTACCGCGATTTCGCGGCCGCGATTTTGCCGCGATTTCGGCCGCAATTTAATGTAAATCGCGGCCCGAAATCGCAAAAAGTAGTACAGGAACTACTTTTTGAAATCGCAGATGCGTTGTCGCACTGATTAGGACAGTGCCATTGCCGACAATTGCCGCCGATTTGAGATGCGATTTGACATGTCAAATTGCATCTCAAATCGTTCCAAATCGTACCCAGTGTGAACCAGGGCTCTATCCTGAAAAGGATTCTCAGATTGGGGGTCGCTTTACCACCGTCTGATGACCATATGGACATCCAGTGAATCCAGAGTCTCCCCTGAATTTGGGATAGTTCCTAAAGAGTTGTCAGTCGTGATCCGTTTGGTCCATCTAGAGCAGGCATGTCCAAAGTCCGGCCCGCGCGCCAATTGCAGCCCCCGTTCCAGTTTAATGTGGCCCCCCTGGTAATTTGGATATATATATATCTTTTGTGGCCCCTAGGGTATTTATCAGCGCTGCCTCAGAGGGGACAGGGAGGGGGAATGAGTGCCGTCAAATTACATACAGGAGAATCTCCTGTTTACTCGGCGGCAACTGTAATAGGACGTCCTGTCTCCTGGGCTGCCATTGGACAACTCCTCTGTCTATCATAGGAGGAGGGACATTGTATTAAAGAGGCTGCTGTGTAAACAGGAGATTCTCCTGTATGTAATCTGTTGGCGCTCGTCCCCCCCCCCCCCCATCGATCAGGCTGCACTGATGGCAATGGTGAGGCTGCATTCATGGCAATGGTGAGGCTGCAGATGGGCATTAATCAGGCTGCATTGATGGGCACTGACCCTTATTTTGCTTCACAGTTCTTTATTTTTTCCCCTGAAACTTCCCTCCTAAAGTGAAGGTGCAGATATATATGGCATATCCAAATAACACGCCCAAGCTCATCCTTCGTCCTGAGCAGCGCTCAGGGATTCGTTGGAGCCACAAAAGAGATTGTGTATATATATATATATATATATATATATATATTTATTATATATATATATATATATATATACACAGTGAGGAAAATAAGTATTTGAACACCCTGCTATTTTGCAAGTTCTCCCACTTGGAAATCATGGAGGGGTCTGAAATTGTTATCGTAGGTGCATGTCCACTGTGAGAGACATAATAAAAAAAAAAAAATCCAGAAATCACAATGTATGATTTTTGTAACTATTTGTATGATACAGCTGCAAATAAGTATTTGAACACCTGAGAAAATCAATGTTAATATTTGGTACAGTAGCCTTTGTTTGCAATTACAGAGGTCAAACGTTTCTTGTAGTTTTTCACCAGGTTTGCACACACTGGAGGAGGGATTTTGGCCCACTCCTCCACACAGATCTTCTCTAGATCAGTCAGGTTTCTGGGCTGTCGCTGAGAAACACGGAGTTTGAGCTCCCTCCAAAGATTCTCTATTGGGTTTAGGTCTGGAGACTGGCTAGGCCACGCCAGAACCTTGATATGCTTCTTACAGAGCCACTCCTTGGTTATCCTGGCTGTGTGCTTCGGGTCATTGTCATGTTGGAAGACCCAGCCTCGACCCATCTTCAAAGCTCTAACTGAGGGAAGGAGGTTGTTGCCCAAAATCTCGCAATACATGGCCCCGGTCATCCTCTCCTTAATACAGTGCAGTCGCCATGTCCCATGTGCAGAAAAACACCCCCAAAGCATGATGCTATCACCCCCAGTAGGGATGGTGTTCTTGGGATGGTACTCATCATTCTTCTTCCTCCAAACACGGTTAGTGGAATTATGACCAAAAAGTTCTATTTTGGTCTCATCTGACCACATGACTTTCTCCCATGACTCCTCTGGATCATCCAAATGGTCATTGGCAAACTTAAGACGGGCCTTGACATGTGCTGGTTTAAGCAGGGGAACCTTCCGTGCCATGCATGATTTCAAACCATGACATCTTAGTGTATTACCAACAGTAACCTTGGAAACGGTGGTCCCAGCTCTTTTCAGGTCATTGACCAGCTCCTCCCGTGTAGTCCTGGGCTGATTTCTCACCTTTCTTAGGATCATTGAGACCCCACGAGGTGAGATTTTGCATGGAGCCCCAGTCCGAGGGAGATTGACAGTCATGTTTAGCTTCTTCCATTTTCTAATGATTGCTCCAACAGTGGACCTTTTTTCACCAAGCTGCTTGGCAATTTCCCCGTAGCCCTTTCCAGCCTTGTGGAGGTGTACAATTTTGTCTCTAGTGTCTTTGGACAGCTCTTTGGTCTTGGCCATGTTAGTAGTTGGATTCTTACTGATTGTATAGGGTGGACAGGTGTCTTTATGCAGCTAATGACCTCAAACAGGTGCATCTAATTTAGGATAATAAATGGAGTGGAGGTGGACATTTTAAAGGCAGACTAACAGGTCTTTGAGGGTCAGAATTCTAGCTGATAGACAGGTGTTCAAATACTTATTTGCAGCTGTATCATACAAATAAATAGTTCAAAAATCATAAATTGTGATTTCTGGAATTTTTTTTTTTGATTATGTCTCTCACAGTGGACATGCACCTACGATGACAATTTCAGACCCCTCCATGATTTCCAAGTGGGAGAACTTGCAAAATAGCAGGGTGTTCAAATACTTATTTTCCTCACTGTATATATATATATATATATATATATATATATATATATATATATATATAAGAAAATTCTTGTTGGGCAGTGTAGTAGTGCTCAGACGAACACACTTAAACCGACTTTTAATGGTTCAAAGAATGTCAGGCAAAATAGTCGGCACTCACGCATTTTCACTTCATCAAATCTGGCCCTCTTTAAAAAAATGTTTGGACACCCCTGATCTAGAGTCTTCAGACAAGCTGATGTGACTTGCCAGTGGGATTTCATACGCTCCAACGATCTGCTTAATAGGTAGATCCACCTGTTCCAGTAAGAGTATTCTCCCTTACTCCTTTGCAAGAAGGTTTTATGCGATGACCCATATTGTTACACGTCTGGTTTCATCATTCCACTCCACAGCTTTTTGAATGGACATTCACGTGGACTTATTAATATATTTTCTCACCTTTGTTGCACTCTGGGGCTCATCCCACTACGTGGGATTCGGTCCCTCCTAATTCTAGCGCTACATTCTTTATTATAGTCACACTTGAATTTAATGTTTGCCTTGAGACCAATGTCTGATCACTGCCTGCCACCACACTAATGTCATCTACATCTGCTACTTCCATACCTATACCAGGGACGTGCGGTGGGGTCAGTTGCTGATGAGGCAACTCACTCCACGAACGTTGGAGTGAGAGATATAATTCTAGCACTGGTCCGCCTCTGTAACTCTAAACATGTAACCTGTGAAATGTTTTACAGCGTCGCCTATAAAGATTTTTAAGTACTGAAGTTTGGCATCATTCCACACGTGTGCGCAAGCGTGACATGTTGGGTATCTTTTTACTCGGTGTAACGTTATCTTTCACATTATATAAAAAAAAAAAAAAAAAACGGACTAACCTTAGTGTTTTTTTTCCCCCCCTATCTTTATTCATGAAACAGTTTCTTTAAAAAAATAAAAACTGTTTTGAAAAATTGCTGCACAAATACCGTGTGACACAAAAAGTTGCCACCATTTTATTCCCTAGGGTGTCTGCTAAAATATATCTAGCATAAAAATGTTAAATGTATGACATAAGTGTCAGAATTGGCCTGGGTGGCAAGGGGTTAATTACCATAAGTAATATACAAGTAATTATTATATATTGTTTTTAAGTTAATTTACTATATTTTCAAAAACTGTACTCAAGCAGGCTGTGAATTGAGAAGCGGAGGAGTGCCACGAATTGAGAAGCAGGGAGGTGCTGCCGCCGCGAATTGAGGTCGGGGGGCTTTGGGTGACGAACAAAAGAAAAAAAGGGGGTTGCCCTGGGGACCTCTGGGCCCCTGACAAAAAAAAAGAAGGGGGTAGCCATCTGGGGCCCCGGGGACCTCTGAGCCCTTTAATAAAAATAAAATTAAGGGGGTTGCCATCCGGGGCCCTGGGGACCTCCAGGCCCCTTACAGGTGTACTGCCTGTACTCCTGCTGACAAAACACCTCAACAGACCAAAAAAGACCACGGTATGCGCATTATGGTGTGCTGCAAAACAGATTCATTGGCATCTACTGTATGTGTGCAAGGGGTGCCATGCTAAATGAAAAGCAACACAATGCACATAGTACTATTCATTTAGCATGGCTACCACAATACACAAGTGTGAAGCCAAATCTTCCCAAAACATGTATTATTCCACAAAAATGAAGGAGAACACATGTGATAAACATGTAAAAGTGCATCCAGTGTTCCTGTTATCTGGCAGGTGTTTTGAATGAAAATGAACTGTCATTGCAGTCATTAAACTGAAGTCTTGGTATGTGTCACTATCAATTAGGATTTGCTGTGACCTAAATAGAAGAAGTTGATTCCAAACGTATTTTCCCTAAACTCATTCATACAATCCCAAAGAAATACATGAGATAAATCTTAATTACTCTCACTGATGACGTTTGAAATTCCAACCTGTTTATCAAGAATGCCGTTGCCTGCTGGATGACATTACAGATAAAGTAACAAATGTCTACTGGGATGACCTGGTGCAAACTCTAACAAAAGGGATATTATTGCAGCTTTCTTTTGATGTGGTGGCTGCATTTGTTTCTTATTTCATAAGTTTTCTCCTTAATTTTAATCCTTATTCTGCTATTAACACTTGTTTTCTTAGCAGGACAACTGCACTGAGCAGTGTTGTCACCATAAGACCTGGAGTATTTTAGGACAGAGATCCCCAACCCCCAGGCCACAGACTGGTACCAGTGCGTGGCGTATTAGCAATTGGGTCGCACAGCAGGATGTGAGCGGGGGACAAGCGAGGCTTGGTCTGTACTTACAGTGGTTCACATTACCACGTGAGCATCACCTCCAGTCAGTGGCATTAGAATTTTATAGAAGCACAAACCCGAACTCTAAACTGGGCATGCGCAGGATCTAGGTGGTGTGCTCCAAGAGAATCCAATACCTCATGATCTGAGTGGAGGTAGAGCTGAAGCAGTAATAGTAGCGCATGAGTGGCTGCAAATACAGGATTGACAGCAACACCACCCCCATCCCTCCCCGGGGTGTGAAGCAGTGAAGCATTGTCTTTAACTAAACCAGTTCCTGGTGACAAAAAGGTTTGGAACTGCTGTTTTAGGACTACATAACACCCCCTCTTCTCCAGAACAGGGAAAGTTCACAGAGATAGCAGGGAGCAATGTAAAAGCGGTTGTAAACCTGTTTTTTTTATTTAAACCTGTAAGGCAAAAGGCATAATGAACTAGTATGCATACTAGTTCATTATGAAATACTTACCTTAGAGCAACTTACCTTAGAACAAGGCATCGGCAGGTGATCTCGGTCCACGCCGAGGAAGCCAACATTTTCCCTCTGCGTGTCTTCTGGGTATCGCGGCTCCGGCGCTGTGAGTGGCCAGAGCCGCAATGTCGTCACTCCCGCACATGCGTGCAGGAGATATCTTTCCTTCAGCTGGGCACTCAGAGCGCATACGCCACTGAAGTCAGCGGCTGTATGCAAAGGGAATATCTCCTAAACCGTACAGGTTTAGGAGATATTCTTTTTACCTACAGGTAAACCTTATTATAGGCTTACCTGGAGGTCAAAGTGAAAAAGAAGACTTTACTACCGCTTTAACTGATAACAGTGCAGAGGTGCAAGTACAGGAAGTCATCAGCTCACATGATTTCTGGCTGGATGAACAGATACTTTCTTTTTTTTTTTTGCACCAGTGAAATTGATCCATTCTGCTCTTTCAATGTGTGCACACATCTACAATGTATCCATACTGTGAATGTGCACACCTCTACAATGTATCCATACTGTGAATGTGCACACATCTACAATGTATACATACTGAGAATGTGCACACATCTACAATGTATCTATACTGTTGAAAAGGGGTCAAAACCACCCGCAAAGCACCGCTGCCCATTGATTTTAATGGGCGTGGGCCAGTTAAAAAACCTGAAGCTACCCACTATATACTGTTGCAGGTATTTCACTAATTGTTACTAAACAGATACATTGAAAGTTCTCAATGGTGGTATTTAAAGGGGACCTTCAGTAATTTTTTTCAACTTTGCATCTTTTAAATCTTCTGCCCTTGTTGTTTTAACTTTGGATACAAAAAAAAAAAAAAAAAATTCTGCCAGTAAATACTTTATACAGCCCACTTCCTGTTTCTTGTCTGGTCATTAGCCCAGGCTTGTGACATCAAGCACAGCTCTCTCTCGTGAGCGTTTACCAGGAAGGGAAAGGGGGGTGAGTCATAAGAGGGCCAATAAGAGTTGCAGGGCTGGAGGCGTGTCTGTGTAAATCCAGGAAGTGAACAGTTGTTCATATAAGCTTTGACAACTGGAAGCTGATTGGTTTCTATGCAGAGCTGCACCAGATTTTACACTCTCCAGTTTTAATAAACCAACCTCTAAGTGTGAACAGGTCCTTACATTTCTATACATGCTTCCCTAATCTCAGTGCAGAAGTAAATAATAACATTCTACCTAAGCCAGGCCAAATCCGGCTTCTGGATAGACAATACTTGAAAGAAAATAACTTTATGTGTTCTCTTTTCTAAAGACAAACGATTCACAATTCATCTAAAATACACCTCACAGCATCCCGCTTTGCCAGTATTTAAAGAGGAACTCCAGAAAAATACTTTCTATTTCTTATCTTCTGGCTACAAATAGTTAAAATAGAATTCTAGGTTTCTCGTCATTTTAAAACGTTTGTGGGCCACGGCAGATGGACTTCTGTACAACCACTCTGCCCACACATGGATGGACATTTGTCTGGTCCCTGCTGAACTTGGATCCATGTGTGGGCACCTTTATTGTACGGTCCTCAGAGCCTCTGCAGTCAGAAGTCTGTGTATTCTTTACTGGGGAGCTTATTCAAGCCAGTGAAGGGAAACTATTCCTTTGCCTGGATTGGTTTATTTCACAATGCCTTACTTTTTCTGCTATGTCCTTCCCTTTTCATGTTTTTACAATGGAGCTTGTTGAGAAAAATCAAGTCATTTTTAAGGGGGCTGTATGGAACACAAATCATTGTTCTCTAGCAGTCTCATGTAACGCGTCTCCAGAAGCTTGCCTCAAGTCTCCGAAAACCTCCCATTGCTTGCCCACAATCTCCGCTTTACTCGTCTGCGCTCTCTAACAATCTCCGCTTTACTCGTCTGTGCTCTCTAACAATCTCCTGTTTAATCGTCTCGCTCTAACAATCTCCGCTTCACTCGTCTGCGCTCTCTAACAATCTCCGATTTACTCGACTGCGCTCTCTATAAAATTTCCGATTTACTCATCTGCGCTGTCTCACAATCTCCGATTTACTAGTCTGCGCTCTCTAACAATCTCCGCTTTACTCGTCTGCGCTCTCTAACAATCTCCGCTTTACTCGTCTGCGCTCTCTAACAATCTCCGCTTTACTCGTCTGCGCTCTCTAACAATCTCCGCTTTACTCGTCTGCGCTTTCTAACAATTTCCGCTTTACTCGTCTGCGCTCTCTAATAATCTCCTGTTTAATTGTCTGCGCTCTCTTACAATCTCTGCTTTACTCGTCTGCGCTCTCTTACAATCTCCGCTTTACTCGTCTGCGCTCTCTTACAATCTCCGCTTTACTCGTCTGCGCTCTCTTACAATCTCCGCTTTACTTGTCTGTGCTCTTTAACAATATCCGGTTACCTGCTAGTGGTCTCTGACAAGTAAGCGGAGATTGTTAGAGAGCGCAGACAAGGAACCGGAGATTGTTAGAGAGCGCAGACAAGTAACTTGAGATGTTAGAGACCGATAGCAAATAACTGGAGATTGTTAGAGACTACTGACAAGTAACCAGAGATTGCTAGAAACTGTAGATCAGTAATGCGAGATGGTTAGAAACCGCTGACAAGTTACCAAAGAATGTTAGAGACTGCTGACAAGTAAGCGGAGATTGTTAGCAGTCTCTAACATTCTTTGGTAACTTGTCAGCAGTCTCTAACCATCTCACATTACTGATCTACAGTTTCTAGCAATCTCCGCTTCCTTGCCTGCGCTCTCTAACAATCTCCGCTTCCTTGCCTGCGCTCTCTAACAATCTCCGCTTCCTTGCCTGCGCTCTCTAACAATCTCCGCTTCCTTGCCTGCGCTCTCTAACAATCTCCGCTTCCTTGTCTGCGCTCTCTAACAATCTCCGCTTCCTTGTCTGCGCTCTCTAACAATCTCCGCTTCCTTGTCTGCGCTCTCTAACAATCTCCGGTTCCTTGTCTGCGCTCTCTAACAATCTCCGGTTCCTTGTCTGCGCTCTCTAACAATCTCCGGTTCCTTGTCTGCGCTCTCTAACAATCTCCGGTTCCTTGTCTGCGCTCTCTAACAATCTCCGGTTCATTGTCTGCGCTCTCTAACAATCTCTGGTTCCTTGTCTACGCTCTCTAACAATCTCTGGTTCCTTGTCTACGCTCTCTAACAATCTCTGGTTCATTGTCTGCGCTCTCTAACAATCTCCGGTTCCTTGTCTGCGCTCTCTAACAATCTCCGGTTCATTGTCTGCGCTCTCTAACAATCTCTGGTTCATTGTCTGCGCTCTCTAACAATCTCTGGTTCCTTGTCTACGCTCTCTAACAATCTCTGGTTCCTTGTCTACGCTCTCTAACAATCTCTGGTTCATTGTCTGCGCTCTCTAACAATCTCCGGTTCCTTGTCTGCGCTCTCTAACAATCTCCGGTTCATTGTCTGCGCTCTCTAACAATCTCCGCTTCCTTGTCTGCGCTCTCTAACAATCTCCGGTTCCATGCCTGCGCTCTCTAACAATCTCCGGTTCCATGTCTGCGCTCTCTAACAATCTCCGCTTCCTTGTCTGCGCTCTCTAACAATCTCCGGTTCCATGCCTGCGCTCTCTAACAATCTCCGGTTCCTTGTCTGCGCTCTCTAACAATCTCCGATTCCTTGTCTGCGCTCTCTAACAATCTCCGATTCCTTGTCTGCGCTCTCTAACAATCTCCGGTTCCATGCCTGCGCTCTCTAACAATCTCCGGTTCCATGCCTGCGCTCTCTAACAATCTCTGGTTACCTGCTAGTGGTCTCTAACATTCTTTGGTAACCTGTCTGCAGTTTCTAACCATCTCCCATTACTGATCTGCAGTCTCTAACAATCTCCTGTCACTTGTCAGCAGCCTGACAATTTCTGTAGCATTACATTCACTGAATATTATGTGTGGCCCTATGGAGTTTTTAGGGGCCACATCTGAGACCCCTGTATCAGGTAAGTAGCCCACCCCAGCTCCCCGGATGTCCCGCATACATACAGTACACACATGAGCAGGTTTTGCTCCTCTGCTGTATTATACATAACCATGACACAGGACATTAGTGACAGAAGAAAACATTGTTGCTCTTACTTTCTCCTTGGCTTTGATGTATCTTTGTGCAGCTTGTTGAATTAATTCTCTGACGCTGAACTTCCCATCCTTGCAGGGGACCACAATGGCAGTCTTCCCAAAACAAACTGTCACTTTCATCTTCGCCTTCCTCGCCAAAAGGTAAAAACGAGAGCCCGGCCTGCGACTGTCCCCAATTCACACGGTGTCACTTCCCCCAGGAACAGGTGACATAGGACACCATCACCAGGCATAGTACTCCATCCTGAGGTCCCTCCACTCTATGACATCACACTGACAGAAAGCAGGTGAAAGGGTCAGAATTGGGGACTTCCCTGAAAGTTTAGGGAAAAGTGCCAGAAAGAAAAGTAATAAAAACTTGTTTTATTGGAGTCCAGGTGTGAGAGGACTCCCTGGGGAGCTATAGAGCCCCTGAATGCGGAAGGAGGGAAGGAAGGAAGGAAGGAAGGGCAGTGAGAGGTGTAGGAGGGGAGAGCTGGAATGAGGAAGACAGGTCCCTCAGGGATGGCTACCCTCTCCAGCTGCCTCAGCTCTGGCCTCTCTATTATGGGGACCCTCGGGACAGGCTACAGGTTAGAGAGCTTTGAAAAGTCCCGGGCACAAAGTGTGGTCAGGGCCGGGATTCCCAGGCAGGCATTGCAGGAGGGGAGGAGCCGTGTACAAGGAGGAGGAGAGGCTCCATGGAAAGGAGTAAACACAGCCCTGTGTGCACGCTGCTGGACAGGGAACCCTCCAGACTGAGCACCCCCGGCATCCCTCTAGGTGTGCGTGTTCTGTCCCACATACAGTCTATCACATTCTGACTGCTGGATACGCTATATTCACTAGATCATTTCATTCTTTAACCACTTCATCTCCGGAAGGTTTACCCCCCTTCCTGACCAGACCATTTATTTGCAATACTTTAACAATTGTTCGATCGTGCGACCCAAATAAAATTGATGTCCTTTTTTTCCCGCCACAAATAGAGCTTTCTGTTGGTGGTATTTGATCACCGCTGCGTTTTTTATTTTTTTTTGCGCTATAAAAAATTATGATTTTGAAAAAATGCTATTGCTATAAACCAAATCAAATAAAAAATGGACAAAAAAATCGAATTTCTTCATAAATTTAGGCAAATATGTATTCTGCTACATATTTTCGGTAACAAAAATCCCTATAAGCATCTATTACATAGTTACATAGTTACATAGTTAGTCAGGTTGAAAAAAGACAAGTCCATCAAGTTCAACCATAAGAAATAAAATAATAATATCGTACAATCACATATATCCAATTCCATACCCAAAGTGTATTGATCGGTTTGATTATAGCGTCTACAAACTATAAGATATATATATATATATATATATATATATATTAGTAATGGAGGCGATCAGTGACTTATAGTGGCACTACGATATTGCGGTGAGCATTCTGACACTAACTGACACTTTTTTGGGGACCAGTGACACTAATGCCCCGTACACACGATCGAAATTTCCGCCTGGATTTTTCTGACGGAGTTCCGCTCAAGCTGTCTTGCATACACACTGTCACACCAAATTCCGACCGTCCAAAACGCAGTGACGTATTACACTATGACGAGCCGAGAAAAATGAAGTTCAATGCTTCCGAGCATGCGTCGACTTGATTCTGAGCATGCATGTTTTTTTCCATCGGAGTTCCATACAGACGAACGGAATTTCCAATGGAACATGTTCTAATTTCTAAGTAGGTCGGAATTTGCGATGGAAAAACTCCTTCGGGGCACACACTCGGTCGGGATATCCGATAAAAAAATTGGGTCAGACTTTTTCCATCAGAAATTCCGATCGTGTGTACAAGAACCCTTTCACACTGGGACCGCCTGTGCGTTAGCGGTAAAGCGCAGCTCGTTTTAATCCCCGCTAGTGGCCAAAGAAGGGGTTAAAATGGCCGTGTTGCGGCGCTTCCAAAGCTCTTTTCATAAACTTTTCATAAAACTGATGTCCATTTTTTCCCACAAATAGAGCTTTCTTTTGGTGGTATTTGTTCACCTCTGCAGTTTTTATTTTATGCGCTATAGGCTCCATGCACACTGGAGCGAATAAACTGCAGTTTATTGGAGTTTGGGCGTTTTTTTTTTTAAAAGCCCATAAACTCCACTCTATGTTAGCCTATGTGTCCATGCACACATGGACGTTTTTCAGCTTTAATGAGCAGTGGAGTTTATGGGCTTTTTTCTCAAAAACGTGGCTCGCCAGCATTTTTTAGCGTTTATGATCCATTGAAAAAAAAAAACCCTAACGCTGAAAAATGCTAATAAACGCTAATGCAAAGACGTTAAAAGACTCCCTGCAAAGCTACTGGCGTTTTTATAACATTATTTTAGCATCCAGTGTGCATGGAGCCTAAACAACAAAATGTGAACATTTTGAAAAATAAATAAACATTTTTTACTTTCTGCTATAAAACTGTAAAAAGTAAAATTTCTTCCTAAATTCAGGCCAATATGTATTCTGCTACATATTTTTGGTAATCCTAATCAGCGTTGATTGATTGCTTTGCGCAAAAGTCATTGCGTTTACACACTATGGGATAGATTTATGGAATGTTTTTCTTTTTTTTTTACTAGTAATAGCGGCGATCAGCGATTTTTAGTGGGACTGAGAAATTTCGGCGGACAAATCTAACGCTAAAGCGCCTGAAAAACGCCTCAGTGTGAAAGCCTGAAAGAATCTGCAATCCCAATGTGAAAGCCTGAGTGCTTTCACACTAAAGCGCCTGAAAAATGCCCCAGCGTGGTGAAAGGGGTTTAAGTGACACTTTTTGGGAACCAGTGACATTATTACAGTGATCGGTGCTAAAGAAAATGCACTGTCACTGTACTAATGACACTGGCAAGGAAGGGGTTAACATCAGGGGCGATCAAAGGGTTAAATGTGTTCCCTGGGAGTGCTTGCTAACTGTGTGGGGGTTGCTTTGACTGGGTGAAGACAGAGATCCATGTTCTTGCTTAGCAGAAACACAAGGGGCCAGATCCACAAACGAATTACGTCGGCGTATCTATTGATACACCGCGTAATTTCAAAGTTCCCGCGTTGTATCTTTGTTTTGTATCCACAAAACAAGATACGACTGAATGAGGGATCGATCCGACAGGCGTACTTCTTAGTATGCCGTCGGATCGTAGGTGCATATTTACGCTGGCCGCTAGGTGGCGTTTCCGTCTAATTCCGCGTCGAGTATGCAAATTAGCTAGATACGGCGATCCACGAACGTACGTACGTCCGGCGCATTTTTTTACGTCGTTTGCGTTCGGCTTTTTCCAGCGTATAATTACCCCTGCTATATGAGGCGTATCCTATGTTAAGTATGGCCATCGTTCCCATGTCAAATTTTGAAAATGTTACGTCGTTTGCGTAAGTCATTCGCAAATAGGACTTTGCATAGAATGACATCACCGTCGTAAGCATTGGCTTGTTTCGGTTTAATTTCGAGCATGCGCACTGGGATACCCCCACGGATGGCACATGCGCAGTTGAAAAAAAACGTAATTTACGTTGGGTCAAGACGTATTTACATAAAACACACCCCCATCACATCCATTTGAATTGCATTCTTTAAGGATACAAAAAAAAAAGTAAGTTACGGCGGCGTAGTGTATCAGAGATTAGGACATTTAAAAGCAAAATCGAAGGATGAGGTAAGTGAAGGAGGACTGCACTACGGTAAAGGAAGCTATTTACGTGGAAAAAAATTACCTTTACAACCCCTTTAAAGTGACACTAAAGGAAAAAATATTTTTTGCTGAAATGACTGTTTACAGGGTATATTGACTAAATAGTTAACTGATTCCTTTTAAAAACGATTAAAAATAGATAAAAACCAATCATATAATGTACCTGTAGTTTTTTAGTTTTGTTTTTGCATTTAGTTTCGTTTTATCATGTTATGCTGTATCTGTGCTGGACAGACCTATAGAGCAGTATTGGTTTGAAAACAAAACTAAAATCTCCCAGTACTGTGGTCATCAGGAAACAGACAACCAGGAAGTGTCCAAAACAGAGCAGAATTACAGCAACATCAGAGTATAAACGAACAATGGGGACATGAAACCAGGACTGCAGTAAGGTAAAGGAAGCTATTTAGCTTAAAAAAAAAAAAACCTTTAGTGACCCTTTAACTATTTTAAGTTCAGTTAAACCTGAATGGCACCCCAAACAGCATGTGGATGTGCATTTTTCACACAAAAAAAGGGTGACAAGAAACGTGGCAAATTGTGTGGTTAAAAATGTGCAAAGCTCAGAACTAAAGAAGTTTGTTTGAAATTTGTGCAACTTTATTAAAAAAGAAAAAATCACATGTATATAAGTATTCACAGCCTTTTCCATGACACTCGGTGCATTCTGTTTCCACTGATCATCCTTGAGATGTTTCTACAACTTGATTGGAGTCCACCTGTGGTAAATTCAGTTGATTAGACATGACTTGGAAAGGCACACACCTGTCTATATAAAGTCCCACAGTGAGAGCCGGTTCACACACAGGCGACTCGGCAAGGTGATTTCAAGGCGTCTTGAGAGGCAACTTGCAAAATGACTTCAGTATTGAAGTCAATGCAAGTCGCCCCGAATCGCCCCCAAAGTAGTACAGGAACCCTTTTCTAAGTCGAAGCGACTTGCGTCGCTCCTATTAGAACGGTTCCATTCACTACAATGGGACGCGACTTGTCAGGCGGCTGTGTCGCCTGAAAAGTCACGTCCCATTGTAGTGAATGGAACCGTTCTAATAGGAGTGACGCAAGTCGCTCCGACTTAGAAAAAGATTCCTGTACTACCAAGCCATGAAGTCCAAGGAATTGTCTGTAGAGAGGATTGTATCGAGGCACAGATCTGGGGAAGGGTCCAGAAAAATGTCTGCAGTGTTGAAGTTCCCAATAAATAGAGAACTCTGCGCTATGGTAATATAAAATATATTAAAGAAGCTGCTCCCCTAAAGTGGTGTGAAAACAACTTTAACAATGTGGGGGTGTATAATAAGGGCACCATCTTAGATGTATAGCATTTTTAGGGTGTGCCCCCCAAGTATGTTTTTGTATAATAATAATAAGGGGGCGCTAATAGTAGGTGATAAATAAATTCCGAATTCTAGCTTGAAACAATATGTTAACTTTGAGGTCAACAATACAATAGTGATTTAAAGTGCAAGTGCTTGTATGATAACAACATCAAAAAATAAGTGCAAACAGGTCCAAAAAATGCAGCAATGGTCACTAAATGATAAGCAATTGGTAAGTCCATGCATCAAATGGTTAACTTGAGAGTAGACACCGTCACCACGGAACAGATATCAAACTGGCGACACCCAGTGAGAGGTAGAGGTAAGTACCTACTTACCAGACGACCATGACCCTTCGTTTTAAAAAAAGGATCAGGTGGAACTTTAGTACAGTTGGTGGCCTACGCTCTGTACTGCTACCTGGATGGGACTGGCCAGGAATGGACTCCAACAGAAGAAATTACCATGGATAAAATGAAGAAAAAAGGGACATAGTGAAGTTCTGCGATTTATTGTAAAACAGATTAAAAACAAAAGCCAAATGGCCGCTTACTTGTGCAAGTCAAAAAGGGAGAGTATGGCCTCAATTAAGACAGGTAAACAATCTATCAATGTGCCATCATCCAGAATATATAATTGGAAAAATAAGACCAAGTGAGTATGGGAAACAGGTTGCTTGAAGCCTGTTATCCGTGAATATTCACAGGTCAAGAAGGTGTTGGCTGGGATTTTAAAGGCACTGATAACAAAACCATAGAGTAGATAAAAATATATTTATTAACATAAAACAAAATACAGGTTTAAAAACATTAGGGACAGGCCCCACATATCAGAAAGGTAATGTGATAAACAAAACCATCAGTTGTCTAATGGGTGGAGCCAGCCAGTGACCTCGACCGGTTTTGTGGTGATACCGCTTCTTCAGGAGGGTCTATACTGGTTCAGTGATCAGGCATTGGCTCAAAAGCCCCCCGCGTCGCACGAGGGGAAATAGTGTAACAGGCTCCATAAGGCCTATTTAAGATCTAGTAAAGCTGGGGCAAGACAGAGAGCGGGTGTCTTAGCTGGAAAAGGATAAGCAGCGGTCCATTGGTGTAGAAAAATGTGTGATCAAAAAAACGCACCCTAATGACTCACACCGCTGCGCTTAGGACTAAATACAATGGGAAGGTCCATTGGTGTACATAGAAACAGTGCTGACATGCTCCAACAGAGGCTTGTACCGCATCCTGCAACTTGTCCCCAGGGAGAGCGGGGGACACGTTGCGAGATGCGGTACAAGCCTCTGTTGATTACTGCGCAGCAGCACCCACTTGACTGGGGAAAGTTTTTTTTTTTTTTTTAATTGCTACAGCCTGCAGCCCAGTCTTCTCTCTGCCTCCGCCTATCCGCTTCCTTCTGGGGAATTCTCTGACTGGGATGGATCATTGGACCCAGCAGCCAGACCCCAGGGGACCCAGCAGCCAGGGCCCCCAGCAACCAGACCCCAGGGCCCCCAGCAACCAGACCCCAGGGCCCCCAGCAATCAGACCCCAGGGCCCCCAGCAGCCAGACCCCAGGGCCCCCAGCAGCCAGACCCCAGGGCCCCCAGCAGCCAGACCCCAGGCTCCAGTAGCCAGACCCCAGGCCCCAGCAGCCCAGCCCCAGCAGCCAGACCCCAGGGCCGAGCAGCCAGATCTCAGGACTAGCATCCCAGCCCCAGCAGCCAGATCCCAGGGCCCAGCAGCCAGGCCACAGAAGTCAGGACAGAGCCCCAAAATCCAGGCCCCAGGACAAGCAACCCAGCTCCAGCAGCCAGAGCCTTGGCCACAGCAGCCAGGCCCCATGCACTAGCAGCCAGACCCCAGTAGCCAGACCCCAGGCCCCAGCAGCCAGTCACCAGCAGCCAGATCCCAAGACCAGCAGCCATACCCCAGGGCCCATCAGCCAGAGCCTTGGCCACAGCAGCCAGGCCCCATGCACTAGCAGCCAGACCCCAGTAGCCAGACCCCAGGCCCCAGCAGCCAGTCACCAGCAGCCAGATCCCAAGACCAGCAGCCATACCCCAGGGCCCATCAGCCAGGACCCAGCCCCAAAAGTCAGGCTTCAAGACCAGCAGCCAGCCCCAGTACCCATTATTTAATGTATGTGAAGTCTTCTAGGGCATCAAGCTATTGATATAAAGATTTTTTTATTTTCTCAAGTCGTCTTACAGGACAGCCTCTGAGACCTTGGGCTCCTCCCTCCGGGACAGAACCTTGGTGGAGGGTTAGGCACTCACTTAAGTTTGACCCCAGCACAGAGGTGTAAACGGGTCAAGGGGGCATCCTAACAGCTGCCTGGTCTGTATTGCAGGTCAAAGAACTTCCCCTACAGACTCCCAGGAAGAAGTGTGCCATGTGTGGGGCTAAATTGGGAACTAGCTGGAAGAAGCCATTATGCCCAGACTGTGTCAGCAACCTAGTCAAAGATAATTCAGCGGCAGAATGTCATAAAATCCTGTCTTCAGTCAAGGATGAATTGGCATCCACATTTTCATCATTCAGAGGAATGATGGATAGGGTACAGGTCCCATCCCCTCTACCTAGGGCAACCAGTACTCCCTCCTTGTCTGAACCCACGAATAGGGCACCAGCACAGGAGGAGGAGCTAGAGAGAGAGGGGATTCCTAGATCTTGGCCATCGTCCCAGGCGGACTCGGCTTCTGGATCTGAAGAAGGGGAAGATTCCTCCAGGGGATCTAGATATAAGTTGACTCTAGATGACGTGGGAGATCTGTTGACACGTTAGAAATTTGTGAGGAGCAAGTCAAACTTTCAAAGCATGACCAGATGTATTTAGGGTCCAATGCTCAGAATGCCAGGGTATTTCCCGTACATAAATCACTCATTGAGTCGATTTTACTGGAGTGGGAGCATCCGGAAAGGAGACCATTCTTTTTGGGTAGCCTCAAGAGGAGGTTCCCGTTTGAAGCCGACGCTTCCCATCCATGGAATAAGATTCCAAAACTGGATGCACCATTGGCCAAAGTGTCAAAATATACAGATTTGGCATTTGATGATTTGGGCTCACTAAAGGATCCCATGGATAAAAGGGGGAGATGTGTTGCTCAAGAGGGCTTGGGATGCCTCATCCATTGGATTAAAACCAGCCCTTGCGGCTACGTGTGTAGCCAGAAATCTGGAGTGCTGGCTTACACAGTTACAGTCGCATATTTCTGCGGGTACTTCTAGGCAGCAACTACTGAACTCTTTTCCCTTGCTGTTTAAGGCAGTGGGTTTTCTGGCGGATGACTCAGCTGAGTCGGTCAGACTAGAAGCCAGGTCTGTGGCATTGGTTAACGCTGTTAGACGGGCAGTATGGCTCAAGACTTGGCCAGGCGATTCTGGCTCTAAACTTAAGCTTTGTGGGTTGCCTTTTTCGGGCGACCACTTATTCGGGCCTGGTCTTCAGGAGGCGCTAGAGAGAACCCAGGATAGAAAGAAATCCTTTCCTAAGAGGAAGAAAAGAAACGAGAATAAACGTTTTTTTCGTGGCTTCAAACTGCAGGGGGCAAAGGAGAGGGATGGGCGCCCCAAAAAGCACTGGACAGGCCAAAAGGGGCGCGGGAAAGGAGGCATCCTATTCAATCCTCCTCAATCCACTCCCAAACCCCAGTGACGTCTCCGTCCCAGTGGGAGGAAGACTGGGGGAGTTCCTTCCACAGTGGATACACTCTACTTCAAGCCCGTTCGTTCTGGATATTGTCAGGAACGATTAGAGGCTGGAGTTCTATTTAACTCCCCCCCCCTATGCTTCTGCTGACCCAGTTACCAAAAGACAGAGAAAAGGCGGAAGCTTTAGGTCTGTTACTAGGGGACCTTTTAGACCAGAGAGTCTTGGTACGGGTTCCCCTGCAGGAGGAAGGCCAGGGGGTATACTCTCACGTCTTTGTCGTGAAGAAACCTTCTGGGAAGTTCAGGCTAATTCTGAATCTCCGTCCTCTGAACAAATTCGTAAGATACAAGCGATTCAGGATGGAGTTAATATTTTCAGTGACAAACTTCCTGTTTCCAGGCTGTTTCCTGGCAACCATAGACCTCAGGGACGCTTATTTGCACATCCCCATACATCGGGAGTTTCAAAAAAAATTGAGGTTGGCAGTACAGAGAGGCTCGGAGGTGATACATTACCAGTTCAGAGCGCTGCCCTTCGGCCTGTCCTCCTCCCCGAGGATCTTTACCAAGGTTCTAGCGGAAGCCCTGGCACCTTTAAGAGTCAAGGCGATCACAGTGTTTCCTTACCTGGACGATCTCCTTTTCATTGCCTCCTCAGGTTCCCAATTGGAAAAAGATTTAGAGGAATCCCAGTGTCTCCTACGTTCCCTGAGCTGGCTGGTCAACAGGACAAATCCCAACTGACTCCGTCTCAGGAGGTCCTATATCTGGGGTACAGAATCTCCTCGGTGGAAATGAAGGTTTTCCTTCCCGAGGAGAAGATTCAAAAGGTAGAGCTGGCAGTGGCTCTACTACAAACCAACCAGGTCACTCACGTCAGAGACGTGATGAGAGTTTTGGGGCTGATGTCGGTGTGTTTTCCGGCAGTGCCTTGGGCCAGGCATCATCAATGCCTATTACAGAACTCGATGCTAAGACATTGGGACGGCAGGAGAGAGAGTCTGGACTTTCCCATGCACGTTTCAGAAAAAATCAAAAGAGCTTTGTGGTGGTGGTGGAACCGGCACAATTTAGAGAAGAGGTTGTCCTGGGATCCTCCCACAGCTGTGGTGGTGACAACCGATGCCAGTGCGATAGGTTGGGGAGCCCACCTGGAAGGGAACTTGGACCAGGGTTCCTGGTCTCCGATGGAAGCTCTTCGGTCCTCGAATCAGAAGGAGCTTCTCGCGATCTTGAGGGCAATAGAAACATTCTGACCCCTGATAACGGGGCAACAACTTCAGGTGAGGACGGACAACGCGGCTACTGTCGCGTATATAAACAAACAGGGGGGCACAAGGAGCCCTCCCCTTCAGGCTATAGCAGACAGGATCATGAGCTGGGCAGAGATAAACCTGTCTTTTCTGTCTGCGGTTCACCTGAAGGGTTCCCACAATAATAATAATAATAATAATAATAATAATAATAATAATAATACTTATATAGTGCCACTTGTAGCGATGCCGCTGTATCTAAGCGCTGATAATGGTTGTCATTATTACCCAACGGTACTCATTTTACCAAACTCGGAAGGATGAAAGGCTGAGTGGACCCTGCCGGGATCAAACCTGCAACCCTTGGGACACAGGCAATCGGACTCCTGCAAAGGAGCATTAGCCCCCTGCGCTATCTTACCAGCTTACAATGTCCTAGCAGACTTCCTAAGTCGGCAGCCAGTGAGCCAGGACGAATGGTCCCTCAATGGGGAGGTATTCAGGGAGATAGTGTCCCACTGGGGAGAGCCAGAAGTGGACCTTTTTGCCTCAGAAGAGAACAAGAAAGTGGCAAAATTATTTTCCATCCGCCCACAGGACCAAGCCATAGGGTTAGATGCCTTCGCCAACCCATGGCGCTTCAGGCTGGCTTATGCCTTTCCTCTGGTGAGGCTGATAGCCAAAGTCCTCCAGAGGTTTCTACTAGAGACTACAGACTTGATCATAGTCACGCCATTTTGGCCCAAGAGGCCGTGGTTTGCCAACCTGAAGAAGCTGGCCGTGGGTCCACCTTGGACTCTTCCAGCCAGGGAAGACCTAATCTCGTTAGGTCCTATCCTTTATCCACAGATAGAGAACTTAAAACTGACGGCATGGTATCTGAGGAGCAATTGTTGAAAGCCCATGGATTCTCAGATAGGGTAGTCAAAACGCTTTTGGAATGCCGTAAGCCTGTAACAAGGGCCATTTACGCCAAGGTGTGGAAAAAATGTAGTTCCTGGCAGGCAGAACGAGGGATTGATCTTCCGGTAGTATTCCGGTAATTCCGGTAGTTCTGGACTTCCTCAGAGCGGGACTTGATATGGGTCTATCTACCAGTACTCTAAAGGTGCAGACTGCGGCTTTGAGTGTTTTTCTTGAAGTTCCACTCCAGAAAAATCAGTTCGTCAAGAGTTTTTTCAAGGCCTTAGCTAGGTCCAAGCCAATGAATGTGAGAGCTTGCCCTTCTTGGGACCTTTCCTTAGTCCTTAGGGCACTTACCGGTGTCCCCTTTGAGCCCCTGGAGAAATCGCTTAAATACATAGGTCTAAAGACTATCTTCTTAGTAGCGATCACGTCGGCCAGGAGGGTCAGTGATCTGCAGGCACTTTCGATTCAGGAACCTTTTTTTTTTTTTATCAGAGATAGATTCAGGAACCTTTTTTGTTAATTTTGAAGGATAAGATAATCCTTAAAACAGACCCTTCTTTTTTACCCAAAGTGTCTTCCACGTTTCATAGGACCCAAGACATTGTCCTACCTACTCTTCATTCCACCTCAGAAAGTGATGAGGGGGAATCAGTAAGTCTATTAGATGTTAAAAGATGTCTTTTAGGTTATTTAGAGGCCACTAAAGGTTTTAGGCGCTCTGAATCTCTTTTTGTTAATTTTGCGGGAGCTCGCAAATGCTATGGGGCTTCTAAATCGTCCATTGCTAGGTGGTTAAAGATGGCGATCACAGAGGCTTATCAGTCAGAGGGTAAACAACCCCGTTCAGTCAAGGCACACTTGACCCGGGCAGTCTCGGTATCTTGGGCGGAGAAGGCCGGAGCTTCACTGGAGGATATATGCAAAGCAGCGGCATGGTCGTCTTCCTCTACGTTTGCCAGACACTATCGGTTAGATCTGCTGTTGGACATAGAGCAAGCATTTGGACGGAAGGTCCTCCAGGCGGTGGTCCCACCCTAACAAGTAAGTTTCTTGCTTATCATCTCAGAGGCTGTCCTGGAAGACGACTTGAGAAAACCGGAGTTAGGCTTACCGGTAACTCTGTTTCTAGGAGTCTTCCAGGACAGCCAGGGTTTTCCCACCCGGTGTTATTTAACTGGTATCTGAGGTATCAACTAACGTTGAGTAGTATAATGTCTTTCAGAGCCTTCCGGTAGTTCTTGAGTAAACTGAAGAGGGAGGCCTGGAGGACCGCCTTTTAAGAAAAGGGTGTGTGTGTTTCCTGTCCCGGAGGGAGAAGCCCAAGGTCTCAGAGGCTGTCCTGGAAGACTCCTAGAAACAGAGTTACCGGTAAGCCTAACTCCGTTTTTTTGCTGTTGTTCAGTGACACTCTAATGTAGTCTCTCATGGGGCCTGAAGGGGATTCTATCTTTCAGAGACTCTCCAATGACCACAGAGAGGGCCTCTGTTAGATAGACCCACCTTCAGGTCCCATTAGACTACGTTGCAGTCTCCAATGGGGCCTGGTGGGGGCTCCTTCTAACATAGACTCCCAAATTCACACAGAGAGGACCTCTGTTAGAAAGACCCCCTCCAGGGTCTTAGACCCCATTGTAGTCTCTAATGGGGCCTGGTGGGGGCTGTAACAGACTCTAATGGATACCAAGAGGGCCTCTGTTAGAGAGGCTGTATTCCATGGGCACTAGTAAGGCTGTATTTTATGGGCACTGGTATAGCTGCATTTAATTGACACTGGTATGGCATGCAGGAAGCGTCACCTCCTTGAAATTAGTGTGCCATCTCCCTGAAATTCGATTTTGCAAGTTGGGATGTCCTCTGACTATGAGCAACAAAATTCTCTGGTCTAATGAAACAAAGATTGAACTATTTGCCTGAATGGCAAGCGTAATGTCTGGAGGAAACCAGGCACCGCTCATCACCTGGCCAATACCATCCCTACAGTGAAGCATGGTGGTGGCAGCATCATGCTGTGGGGATGTTTTTCAGCCGCAGGAACTGTGAGATTAGTCAGGGAGGGATATGATGAATGCAGCAATGTACAGAGATATCCTTGATGAAAACCTGCTCCACAGAGCTCTGGACCTCAGGCTGGGGCGAAGGTTCATCTTTCAACAGGACAATGACCCTAAGCACACAGCCAATATAACAAAGAAATGGCTATGAGGCAACTCTGTGAATGTCCTTGAGTGGCCCAGCCAGAGCCCAGACGTGAACCCAATTGAACATCTCTGAAGAGATCTAAAAAAAGGCTGGGCACCGACGCTCCCCATCCATCTTGATGGAGCTTGGGAGGTCCTGCAAAGAAAGAATGGGAGAAATAGGTGTGCCAAGCTTGTAGCATCATACGCAAAAAAGACTTGAGGCAGTAATTAGTGCCAAAGGTGCAAAGTATTGAGCAAAGGCTGTGAATATTTATGTACATTTTTTTTTTTTTTTAATACATTTGCAAAGATTTCAAACAAACTTCTTTCATGTTGTCATTATGGGGTATTGTTTGTAGAATTTTGAGGAAAATTATGAATTTAATCAATTTTGGAGGAAAAATAACAAAATGTGGATAAAGTGAAGCAGCACACAAAAATTGGTGCAAAACTGCAGTGTGTCTAAATGGGCCTTCAGCGTGCAAGCTAGACAGAAAGCTGCCCATCTAGAGGCATGCTGGGGATGCCTTCTTTAATGTAAGCCTGGGATTCCCAGGGAGGGCTGCAGTATGGGAGGAGTAGACTGGACTTGTGTCACTAGAAGTAGGGAAGGCTCCTAAAATTAAAAGAAGAGGAGGGTATACATAGAGAGTTCTGTGCACGTTGCTGGACTGGGAGCCCTCCCCATCAGCCGTGCTGTGAATACACAGAATGGAAGTGAAGTGATAAAAGGAGGGAAAATCAGAATAGACAGACACAAATGAGCTTGGGAACAGTAGGCTGTCTGAGCGGCATGTTTGTGACAGGAATATTAGTGAAGGGGGTGATGGGAAAGTTCAGTGAGAGCAAGACCCATTTACTGCCAGACCAGAAACAACTAGAACGTTTTCGCCTGTGAAAAAGGCACAAAGCCTTTAATTTATTCAAAGTCTTAAAAATAATTGAAAGAATTAACTGTAAAGGAATGTAAAATGGGGACACAGGTATAAAAGTACTACGCTGGGAAAACTGGTGTGTTTCTGAGCCTAATGTATTCACTTCCAAAGTACATAGAAGTCTTAAAGTTCTAAATGAATCAAACATACTGTGGCGCTATAAATACACTATATGACCAAAAGTATTGGGACACCTTTGCAAGCACATGAACTTTAGGCCTTGTACACCAGATCGGAATTTCGGATGAAAAAAGTCAGATGGAATTTTTTCATCGGCTATTCCGTGTGTGGGCCCCATCTGACTTTTTTCCGTCGGAGTTTAGAAAATGAACATGTTTTTATTTTTTTTCGAAAAAAATCCTATCGGAAATTCCGATCGTCTGTGTGGAACTCCGATGAAGATCCACACTCAGAATCAAGTTGACGCATGCTCGGAAGCTTTGAACTTAATTTTTCTCGGCTCGTCGTAGTGTTTTACGTCACCGTGTTTTGGACGGTCGGAATTTAGTTTGACAGTGTGTATGCAAGACAGCTTGACCGGAATTCCGACAGAAAATTCCATTGGATTTTATCCCATCGGAAATTCCAATCTTGTGTACAGGGCATTAATGGCATCCCAGTCTTAAGCCTCATACACACGATTGGATTTTCCGAAGGGAATTGTGTGATGACAGGCTGTTGGCGGAAAATCCAACCATGTATTGTACGCTTCATCGTACAATTGTCTGTCTGATTTTCCGCGGACAAATGTTGGATGGCATGCTTTAAAATTTTCCGTGAGCAATTGTCTGTTGTCAGATTTTCCGAGCGTGTGTACACAAGTCCGTCAGACGAAAGTCCAAGGAACAAACACGCATACTCGGAAGCAATGCTCACCAAACACGACATTGGCAGAAGGTGCCCAAAGGGTGGCGCTAAAGAGCTGAAAAAAACACGTAGTTTCTTGTTTGGCCGACAATTGTGTGCCGTTTGTATGTAAAACAAATTCCTGGCCAACGCCCATAGGACAAAAGTCCTACGCTTTGTCTGCGGAAAATCCGATCGTGTGTATGAGGCTTAAGTCCGTAGGGTTCAATATTGAGTTGGCCCACCCTTCGCAGCTATAACAGCTTCAACTCTTCTGGGAAGGCTGTCCACAAGGTTTAGGAGTGTTTCTATGGGAATGTTTGACCATTCTTCCAGAAGTGCATTTGTGAGGTCAGGCACTGATGTTGGACAAGAAGGCCAGGCTCAAAGTCTAAGGACTAAGACTGGGATGTCATTAAAGTTCATGTGCATGTAAAGGCAGGCGTCCTAATACTTCTGGTACCTCCTCCAAATATCCGAATTCCTTCCTTTTTTTTTTACCTTTGCTGCTGTGATCCGACTCCCTGTTAGGTTAGAGAGTGGCTACATTTGTTCTCCATGACCCCACTGTATGTGGTAACGTAGCCACCCTCCTTTGCTCGCTTCCGACTAGGGACTATGGATTTGTAGTGTGAGGATGCTACAAGAAGGCAGAAAAACTATTTCACAAGAAAAAACTTAATGAAAAATAGATTACAGTGTCATTAGGTGTTACTAAACCCACAACAGTAAAATCAGTCTGTATATGCAGTAAATAATGCTTTTCATAATCAACGTGGAACCCAAGCGGTTAATCCTGCACATTGTGTAAAAAGGCTGTTTGATCCTGTCTTCTCTGATCCTCACCTTCTTCCACAGTCCCCAATCCATCTCCTGATACTACAGAGCCTTGGAGGCACTCCGCACATGCTCACTTTGGTGTGTATTGCTAGAGAGCTTATTTTTTGGGAGGGTGCATGTGATTGGCACAGGGCCAATAAGTACTGTCCAGACAGAGGGTCAGGAGTCATGCAGCCTCGAAGGACAGTCAGATGAGGATGAAAACTCCTCCTACAAGATTAAAGTAATATTAAGACCCCTTTCACACTGGGTCGGTTTGCAGGCGTTAGAACGCTAAAAATAGCGCCTGCAAAGCGACCTGAAACCGCCACTGCTGTCTCTTCAGTGTGAAAGCCCAGGAGCGGTGCGCCAGTGTGAAAGCCCAGGAGCGGTGCGTCAGTGTGAAAGCCCAGGAGCGGTGCGTCAGTGTAAAAGCCCAGGAGCGGTGCACCAGCAGGTTGATAAAAAAAGTCCTGCTACCCTGTTTCTCCGAAAATAAGCCCTACCCCGAATATAAGACCTAGCATGAGTTTCTGGGATGGCTGCAATATAAGCCCTACCCCAAAAATAAGCCATAGTTAAAGTCCTTGTAAAAACATGTAATACGTTCTGTAAAAAGATTATATAAATGTGCAGTGTGTCTCCCTTTTGTAACTTTATTGTGGAAAATACCTTATTTACAGCACTGCTGGGCACTCACGTGACCCGCTGGAGCTCTTCTCCTCTCCTCCCAGCTGTTTTTTTTTCAATAAAACTTTATTCATCCCCTACCCACTGCAGTACTCAGAGTGGGGCTGATGTCATTGGGGATCTTGGCCCCTCCCTCTACACTATTTGAAGTAGGAAAGAAGAGCTCCAGCGGGTCACGTGAGTGGCAAGCGGCACTGTAAATAAGGTATTTTCCACAATAATGTTACACAAAGAGACACACTGCACATGATATCTTTTTACAGAACGGATTACATCATTTTATGAGGTCTTTAAACAAAGGTTTATTTTTGAGATTACAGAATTTCACAATGCTGACTCCAGAGCTGACAGGGGGAGAAACTTTTTTGTACATACCATAAATAAATAAGACATCCCCTGAAAATAAGCCCTAGTGTGTTTTTTGTAGCCAGAATTAATATAAGACCCAGACTTATTTTCGGGGAAACACGGTAGCAGCATCTTTGGAGTGGTGAAGGAGCGGGTGTATATACCGCTCCTCCACTGATCCTGCCCATTGAAATCAATGGGGCACCGCGGCTCTACCCTCGGCAAAGGGGGGCCCCATCAGGGTTGCCAGCCTCAGTAAAACAGGGACAGTATGTAAAAATCTGTGTTTTTAAAAAATTCCCACGATTATAGCTGACCCGCCTCTCCAGTACCTTTTTAGTGTGTGTGTATGTGTATTCTGTGTGTGTATATTGTTTGTGTGTGTGTGTGTGTGTGTGTGTGTGTACTGTGTATGTATACTGTATGTGTGTGTGTATTCTGTGTGGCCCCATAATCTCCTATTGCCTGGGGGCCCCATAATCTCCTATTGCCTGGGGGCCCCATGAGAATCCCCGAAGAGGTAATTTTTTCCCCAGAAAAGCATTGGCTGTACTTGATGCACTTAACCAATACATATATTTTAAATGAATTTCAAACAGAAGGCACTATATGGATGGATGGATGGATGTCAGTCTGGGGCAGAGAGCAATTTTAGGCAGGTTGCATTTGCATGTAGGCTGTTAAAGGTAACACCCACATGTGATGCCTGGGAGAAAAGTGCTAGATGATGCTGAAGTCACCCAGCCAGGAAATCGGCAGGCTCAGTTTGACTTGCTGCAGCTTCTAATGCACACTGTAAGGCCTCGTACACACGACCAAACATGTCTGCTGAAACTGGTCCGCACGTCGCCGTGTCATCGTCGCGGCCATGTCACTGCGTATCCTGTACGCTGGGATTTCGGTTTGATGGTGTGTACAACCATCAGACCGAAATCTCCGAGCGGACATGTTCGATGAAAACGGTCCGCGGACCGTTTTCATCAGACATGTCCCCTCGTGTGTACGAGGCCTAAGGCCCCATTCACACCTGAGCATTTTTGCTGCGTTTTTTTACCACGTTTTTGCCGTGATCTTATACAGGTCAAAAGGTCACCAATGTGAAAAGCAGAAAAATGCCCAAATCTGCCTAAAAAAAAAGTACCAGAACTTGTTTGAGCTTCAGGCGTTTTGGAGCTTCTGGCTTCATGCGTTTTGGAGTGGAGATGTGAACCATCTCCATAGAGAATAATAGATTTTTTCCCCTCCAGCATTTTGTAGCTTCAGGCTTCAAGCTCCAAAACGCTCAGGTGTGAATGGGGTCTAAAGCATACAGTGTAATGTGAAATCACAGCAGGGTTTGATAAATTTGCTTGGAATCTAGGAGCCAGCTAAAAAAGTTAGGAGCCAGAAAACGCTCTCCCATCCCGACGAGCTCGTGCGCAGAAGCAAACACATACGTGAGTAGCGCCGGCATATGTAAACGGTATTCAAAGCACACATGTGAGGTATCGCCGCGATCGTTGGAGCGAGAGCGCCAGGGCGCAATTGCGACCTGGCGCCCGGATTTTGTCGAGCCCTAAATCACAGAACACAGTTTCAGTACAGGAGAAGAGCCTGCACGACTGAACAAGACTAATAGTGGCCTTAAATGCTTTTATTTTTATTATTCAATCAATGTGCAATTTGATCAACACAGTAGAATCTGAAAACAATCAAATAGTTATTTATTGCAGGTACTTATATAGCACTGTCAATTCACGCAGCAGCGCTTTACAAATACATTATACAATATAGTGTACATTCCCATCAGTTCCTGCCCGCAAGGAGCTCAAAATCTAAGTTTCCCTAACTCACATTCATGCATACACATACCAGTACCAATTTATCTAGGTAGAAAATCCAAACTCCATGCAGGGAGTACTGTGGTTTGGATTCAGACAATGACCATAGTGCTCCTAGGCAGAAGTGCTAACCACTTATCCACAGCGCTGCTCATCTAGCTTCCCTCTCGATCAGTGTAGACTGAATTTCAACCAAATTCAATCAAACTAAGTTGATCCACCAGTGCGTGAATATTATTGATTGTTTTGCAATAATCAGCAACACTGAGATACTTTGTTTATGCATATGATCAAATTTCGATGGAGCACATCAGGAGATTGCATGGTGGAAACAGAGATGCGATTGATAATTTACAACCGTAAGTTATGATTGTATCTTAACTATTAATATCCACTTTCCATTTACCACATGTGTGGCATACCAGTAGAATGGGTTGTAGATCGATAGGAAAAGACATTGATGTGGCATCATCTAGGTGTGTGCTACTAGAAGAGTAGTATAGGTAAAAGCATTTGGCTGGCTCTAGGATTAAATCCTAAATCACGGAATATGGGTCAGGGCTACTAGAGGCCAGGGCTGGATGACTCACCTTGGCAGCTCTCTGGTGCCTCCCTCTGGTTTCTGGAATATTGGAGAATGTTCTTGAAATAGAGGGCAGAGGTGACGATAAGCTGCCATGAATATTTGTGGGACCTCAGCCAATCCCCAGAAGTGGGCTGGTAGAGGACTAAGAAAATCCCCAAAATAGACATGGGCCATGCCAGCAGGGGAGTCAGATAAAAGATGCAGTGCTGAGGAGAGACTGTCGGTGGCCATTGAAAGACCCTTGCTGGGGAGGGGTTTTACCTTGGGCTGGAGCTCTGGATAGCTAGCCTGAAAGGATCCAACCATAGGAGGCAACTGGAGGGATTCATGCCGGAAGAGGCAGCGGGAGAGAGCAAGCAAAGACAGTGAGTAATATGAGCACAGTACAGGGACAACACAAGGGGAGAGACTGTCAGCTGTAGCAGCGCTCTCTGAAGACAGCGTTGTGCTCAAGTCTTCATCCTTGGTGAAGTGTGCCAGTCAGGGAGGACTGGGGAAGTGTGCCAGTCAGGAATAGGGATGAGCCTGTGATTTGAGTCAAGCGCAAGTACTACTCGAACATCAGGTGTGTGTTTGTTCTATAACAAACCTAACACATGGGGCGTTTTGTGGGAAATTTGAGGTCGCGGAACGCCCCATAATGCACTGCGAGATCGCAGTGCATTGCTGTATGATGATTTAACCAATCACAGCGCACTCTGCTGAGAGAGCCATAATTGGCAAAATTGGCCAAAGGCCATGGACTAAGTCCATGCCCCACACTATATAAGGCTGCTTACACAGCGGCCATGTATAGTGTGTGGATGGTGATAGATTAAGCTAGACTAGGCAGGCAGGTTAGTCAGTGGCAGTGTATTTGAGAATATATATATATATATATATATATATATATATATATATATATATATATTAGTGCTGTCAAACGATTACAATTTTTAATCGCGATTAATCGCATTAATGTCATAGTTAACTCACGATTAATCTATCTAATTTATGACGAATTTCCCCACAAATATCGCACAATTCTGCAAGTGATTATAATTTATGATCGCTGTTTTCTAGCTGATCTAAAACCATTTTTGACATAAAGGGACACTTTTGGACAATCTACAGTTTTCAGGCAGAAAGAATAGTTTTTATTTTATAAAAGTACATGTAGGACACTGGGCAGACCACTAGGGACAAGGGGGGTGTGTATTTTTTACATACAGTACTGTAATCTATAAGATTACAGTATACTGTGTGTATTGTGTTTGTTTACTTTTTTTAATTTGGCGCCGTTCTCCGCTCCCGTGCGTCGTAACGTCGCAGGGAACGGAGATCGGCGGCACACAGACACTGTGAATCGAGCGAGGAGAACCCCCCAAGCGAGGAGGACCCGCCAAGCGAGGAGGACCCGCTCGATCACACAGCGGGGTGGCATCGCCGATCACACAGCGGGGTGGCATCGCTGGATCCAGGGACAAGGTGAGTAACTTGCCTGTGAATCCAGCGAGAAGGTAAGCCGCGCCGCTGCACACTCTGCACGTCCACCCCGAGCGCTCCCGCGTTAATCGCGCGATAAAAATATTGACGGCGTTAACATGGGTTTGCGTTAACGCCGTTAATATCGTGTTTAACGCACAGCCCTAATATATATATATATATATATATATATATATAATGTGTGTGTGTGTGTGTGTAGCGCCCATGTACTTTACAGTACTGGTGCTAGTTAAAATTAAGGGTAGATCAAAGTGTAGTTAAACTCTGATCCTGATTGTTAGTAGCAAAATGCGGTCTCTGTCTCAGCTTGGCTGTGCTGCGAGCCCATTCTGCTGTACTGGGGTGTTCTTCCAGCCCCCGGTGCTGCAGGTGGCAGCAGTGGAGTCAAGGTTTGGGTGCTCTTTCCCAACAGCCAATCATGAGGGTTTGTCCTCGCTGTGCATGCTGGGGAGGGGTACAGTATTTATGGGACAGACGCCATTGGTTCAGGGTCTTCTTCGTCCAGTGTGGCACCCACCTTTTAGGGTGGCCACATCACGGCGCCCCGGCGTTATGGCCTACCGGGGCGTGCGTGCCACGCGGTGTTCCTGGTTCCGGGGCCATGCTGACCCAGAGCATCTGAACAGCGACGGGACCCAGTGAGTGACTGGGTCCCCACCTTTGAAGATCCCAAGCTGTACTGCTGTTCGGTGGGGAGTCGGTCTGAGGAGCGCTATTGAGAGGCTGGTGGTCCAAAAAGGGCCTGGATAAACCAACGGGGATCAAGGTAGCCGGACACCGAAGGATTGATCACCTGTCAGTCGGTACCTGGGCGACAAGTTGAAGGAGATCCAGACGTAACTCAATTAAGGAGGCATATCTCCAAGAATTCAACCCAGAGGGGACCTGTGGCAGAGGTATCTTTCTGAGGCTCCCAAGTTCAAGTTCACCAAGGAGGGTCTGTGGCAGAGACTTATTCCTACGATTGTCTGAGTGATACTCCGGCTGCCAGGTCAGTGAGAGAGGCCTGCCCGGGTACACTAAACCCACTCCGGCGGGAGTGGTGCTAATAAGTTTTACGTTTGGGAGCAGGACTGTTTCCTATCATTACGCCTGAATCTGCTATTCTCCTATGTTCTTCAGCTGTACTTTCCTCACCACAAGTTAACTGTTTTTACCCGGCTGGGTAATAAAGAGCACAACAAAGAGCACCTGTCTGGGCATTCCTTTACTTCTACTATATGCACTACGCATCATTCACCCCTAGGAGGAGCCAAGAGGTAACACGCCGCCCAAAAATCCAGCAGCTCCACTGGGGGTAATGCTACACATACATACACACACACATATATATATATACAGTGGGCCAGATTCACGTACGAGCGCGTAACTTTGTGCGGGCGTAGCGTATCCTATTTACGCTACGCCTCCGCAACTTGGACGGGCAAGTGCAGTATTCACAAAGCACTTGCTCCGTAAGTTGTGGCGGCGTAGCGTAAAAGGGACTGGCGTAAGCCCGCGTAATTCAAATGTGGAAGAGGTGGGCGTGTTGTATGTAAATCAATCGTGACCCCACGTAAATGACGTGCCTAACAAATGGCGCGTGCTCGGTATCGCATCGAATTTACTCCATAAGATACGCCAGGCCCATTGCCTGTGACGTGAACGTAACCTACACACAGCCCCATTCACGTACGACTTACGTAAACGACGTAAAAAGATACGCTTGCCGACGTCCATACTTTGCATTACCTACGCCTCATATAGCAGGGGTAACTTTACGCCGGACGTAATCCTTACATAAACGGCGTAGCGGCCGCAAGTACGTTCGTGAATCGGCGTATCTACCTAATTTACATATTCGACGCGTAAATCTACGGAAGCGCCCCTTGCGGCCAGCGTAAATATTGCACCCAAGATACGACGGCGTAGGAGACTTACGCCGCTCGTACCTTGGCCAAATCTATGCGTAACTGATTCTAAGAATCAGGTGCATAGATACGACATTCGGACTTACGACGGCGTCCATGACGGCGTAGTGTGTTACTAATGGTTTTCTTTGAGACTGTGGTCTCAGCTCTCTTCAGGTCATTGACCAGGTCCTGCTGTGTAGTTCTGGTCTGATCCCTCACCTTCCTCATGATCATTGATGCCCCACGAGGTGACATCTTGCATGGAGCCCCAGACCAAGGGAGATTGACCGCCATCTTGAACTTCTTCCATTTTCTAATAATTGTGCCAACAGTTGTTGCCTTCTCACCAAGCTGCTTGCCTAGTGTCCTGTAGCCCATCCCAGCCTTGTGCAGGTCTACCATTTTATCCCTGATGTCCTTATACAGATCTCTGGTCTTGGCCATTGTGGAGAGGTTGGAGTCTGTTTGATTCAATGTGTGGACAGGTGTCTTTTATACAGGTAACAAGTTCAAACAGGTGCAGTTTACAGGTAATGAGTGGAGGACAGGAGGGCTTCTTAAAGAAAAAATAACAGGTCTGTGAGAGCCAGAATTCTTACTGATTGGTAGGTGATCAAATACTTATGTCATGCAATAAAATTCAAATTAGATATTTCAAAATCATACAATGTGATTTTCTGGATTTTTAGATTTCGTCTCTCAAAGTTGAAGAGTACCTATGATAAAAATTACAGACCTCTACATGCTTTGTAAGTAGGCAAACCTGCAAAATCAGCAGTGTATCAAATACTTGTTCTCCCCAAAAGTTATCAAACTATGGATTATTTTTTGGCAGTAAATTTTTTTCTAGTAATGGCGACAATCAGCGTTTTTTAGCGGGATTGCAACGGACAAATTGGACACTAAGTGACACTTTTTGGGGACCAGTGACACCAATACAGTGATCAGTGCTAAGAAATTCACTGTCATTGTATGAATGACACTGGCAGGGAAGGGGTTAACCTCAGGGGCGATCAAAGGGTTAAGTGTGCTCCTAGGGTGTGATTTCTAACTGTGTGGAGGGTGGTTTAACTGGAGCACGAGAGAGAGAGATATGTGTTCCTGATTAGCAGGAAGACAAAATCCCTCTCTGACAGAATGGCGGTCTACCTTATTTACATAGAATGCCGTTCTGACTCTCCAGCGACCAATCGGCGGGTCCCGGTAGCCATCACGGCCACCGGACTGCTGATTGGCCCCTGCAGACTCCAATCATGGCGGGAGCAGGTCACCAACGACGCATGCGTGCGCCCCCAGACCCTGAGGGGAAAACAACGTACAAGTATATTGTTTAGCGCAGTCAGGCTGCCCTGCCGCAGTTAATGTGTGGTGGGCAGTCCAGAAGCAGTTAATAACACTCTGGTGCCAGCCCAGATTCCTCTTTCCAGGAATTTAAAGTGGTTATAAAGCCTTATAGCTAGATTCACAAAGAGTTACGCCGGCGTATCAGTCGTAACTCGGAATCTAAGTCGTCGTACATTTAAGTGTATTCTCAATTTGAGTTACACTTAGGCCCCGTACACACGACCGAACATGTCTGCTGAAACTGGTCCGCGGACCAGTTTCAGCAGACATGCTCGGTCGTGTGTACGGCCGAGCGGACAGGTTTCCAGCGTACATTTGTCCGCCAGACCGTTTTCGAGCGGACAAATGTTTCTAAACATGTTTATAAACATTCCCGGAGCAGATATGTAAAGCAGCCACATGGTCAAGCTTTTTCACCTTTACAAGGCATTACAGACTGGACTTAATGTCCAGCCAGGAACAGGCTTTTGGGAGGAAGGTCCTCCAAGCTGTGGTCCCACCATAATCTGGTGAGTACTTGGGGATCCTCTCAAGGGCTGTCCTGGAAGACGACTGGGGAAAACTGGGGAAGACTGGGGAAAACTGGAGTTAGTACTCACCGGTAACCAGGGCCGTCTTTAATATGGTTTGGGCCCTGGGCAAACATTTTTTTGGGCCCCCCCTCCAGCTTATTTTGGGCCTGGCTGGTTCACATGTATGTTTTGGCAGTCCTCATTTATGCAGGTACAGCAGCCCATTGATTTGAATGGGCTGCCATGCCTTCGTTCTCCTGCAGGAAAAAGGTGCATTCAGCATTTTAAAAATACAGTTGCCTTGAAATCCATTCTGCTTTTGCACCATGCTACTTACCTGCAGTTCTTGCACACACAAACGCACTGTGTTTTTAAAAGCGTGACCTAAACGTCTAAAAATCCAGCAAGTTTGACAGTGCGGGAACTGCAGATAAGTCACAGCAGACAGCATAATGGACAGACAGTGCTGTATTTCAGTGCTTGATGGGCATAGGCGTGCCGTGTGCGCAGCCTATTACATGAGGCATGCGCTTTTCTTTGCAGGAAACGCCGGCATGGCGGCCCATTCAAATGAATGGGCTTCTGTGACTGCGCAAATGTGGGCCGCCAAAACACATACATGTGAACCATCCAGGCCCAAAATAAGCCCACCAAGCAGTTAAATACAGACAGTAATGCCATGTGCTCTGAGGCCTTACTCAGCCTGGACTGCAGGTCTGGTCTGTGATTTAAAGAGTTCCTCTATTTTACACATGGCATGGCATGGGGTCCCATGGTGCTAAAGCAGAATGGACAGACGGTGCTGTGACCCCATGCCATGCCATGTGTAAAATAGAGTAACTTTTTAAAACACTGACCAGACCTGCAGTTAATCATCAAATATTATAAAGACTTTGGGCACACTCTACAGAAAACTTCTATTTACAATATAGATTAGCAAACAGTGACATACCTTGAGGAGCAGGACATGAAGAAGTCAGCCTCGGGAAGAGCAAACTGGGGATGTTATAAAATCACATTCTAATTCACTTTTATATACAAGCAGCACCCAGTGGCCCTCTGGGCCCTTTAATAAAAAGAAAAAAGAAATAAAAAATATATATAAAAAATATATATATATATATATTTTTTAAAAGGGGGTTGCCATCTGGGGCCCTGGGGACCTCTGGGCCCTTTAATAATTTTTTTTATAAATAAAAAAGGGTGTTTGCCACATGGGGCCCTGGGGACCTCTGAGCCCTTTAATAAATATAAATAAATATATATATATATATATATATATATATATATATATATATATATATATATATATATATAAAAGAAAATAAATAAATAAAATAAAATGAAAAAAAAAATGTTTATAAAAAAAGGGGGGTTGTCATCTCTGGGTCCTTTAATAATAATAATAATAATAATATATATATATATATATATATATATATATATATATATACAGGTGGTTCTCAAAAAATTTGCATATTGTGATAAAGTTCATTATTTTCTGTAATGTACTGATAAACATTAGACTTTCATATATTTTAGATTCATTACACACAACTGAAGTAGTTCAAGCCTTTTTATTGTTTTAATATTGATGATTTTGGCATACAGCTCATAAAAACCCAAAATTCCTATCTCAAAAAATTAGCATATCATGAAAAGGTTCTCTAAACGAGCTCTTAACCTAATCATCTGAATCAACTAATTAACTCTAAACAACTGCAAAAGATTCCTGAGGCTTTTTAAAACTCCCAGCCTGGTTCATTACTCCAAACCGCAATCATGGGTAAGACTGCCGACCTGACTGCTGTCCAGAAGGCCATCATTGACACCCTCAAGCAAGAGGGTAAGACACAGAAAGAAATTTCTGAACGAATAGGCTGTTCCCAGAGTGCTGTATCAAGGCACCTCAGTGGGAAGTCTGTGGGAAGGAAAAAGTGTGGCAGAAAACGCTGCACAACGAGAAGAGGTGACCGGACCCTGAGGAAGATTGTGGAGAAGGACCGATTCCAGACCTTGGGGGACCTGCGGAAGCAGTGGACTGAGTCTGGAGTAGAAACATCCAGAGCCACCGTGTACAGGCGTGTGCAGGAAATGGGCTACAGGTGCCGCATTCCCCAGGTCAAGCCACTTTTGAACCAGAAACATCGGCAGAAGCGTCTGACCTGGGACACTGTTGCTCAGTGGTCCAAAGTACTTTTTTCGGATGAAAGCTAATTTTGCATGTCATTCGGTAATCAAGGTGCCAGAGTCTGGAGGAAGACTGGGGAGAGGGAAATGCCAAAATGCCTGAAGTCCAGTGTCAAGTACCCACAGTCAGTGATGGTCTGGGGTTCCATGTCAGCTGCTGGTGTTGGTCCACTGTGTTTCATCAAGGGCAGGGTGAATGCAGCTAGCTATCAGGAGATTTTGGAGCACTTCATGCTTCCATCTGCTGAAAAGCTTTATGGAGATGAAGATTTCATTTTTCAGCACGACCTGGCACCTGTTAACAGTGCCAAAACCACTGGTAAATGGTTTACTGACCATGGTATTACTGTGCTCAATTGGCCTGCCAACTCTCCTGACCTGAACCCCATAGAGAATCTGTGGAATATTGGGAAGAGAAAGTTGAGAGACGCAAGACCCAACACTCTGGATGAGCTTAAGGCCACTACCGAAGCATCCTGGACCTCCATAACACCTCAGCAGTGCCACAGGCTGATTGCCTCCATGCCACGCCGCATTGAAGCAGTCATTTCTGCAAAAGGATTCCCGACCAAGTATTGAGTGCATAACTGAACATAATTATTTGAAGGTTGACTTTTTTTTTTATTAAAAACACTTTTCTTTTATTGGTCGGATGAAATATGCTAATTTTTTGAGATAGGAATTTGGGGTTTTCATGAGCTGTATGCCAAAATCATCAATATTAAAACAGTAAAAAGGCTTGAACTACTTCAGTTGTGTGTAATGAATCTAAAATATATGAAAGTCTAATGTTTATCAGTACATTACAGAAAATAATGAACTTTATCACAATATGCTAATTTTTTGAGAACCACCTGTATATATATATATATATATATATATATATATATATATATATATATATATATATATATATATATATATATATATATATATATATTATTATTATTAAAGGACCAACCCCCCTTTTTTTATAAACATTTTTTTTTCATTTTATTTTATTTATTTATTTTCTTTTTTATATATATATATATATATATATATATATATATATATATATATATATATATATATATATATATATATATATATATATATATATATATGAAATAAAGAAATATATAAAAAAAAGGGGGGTTGTCATCCGGGGCCCTGGGGAACTACGGGCCCCTGGGGACCCCCAGACCTCTAAAAAAAAAAAAATTGGCCCTTTAATAAAAAATAAAATACAAATATATTAAAAAAAAATGTATTTAAAAATAAATAAAAAAAGGGGGGTTGCCATCTGGGGCCCTGGGGGCCTCCGGACCCCTAAAAAAAAAATATATATATATATATATTTTTTTTTTTCAAAGGGGGTTGCTTTGGGCCCCCAACAGTGACAGGGCCCTGGGCAGCTTCCCCATTTGCCCTGTGGTAAAGACGGCCCTGCCGGTAACTCCTTTTCCAGTAGTCTTCCAGGACAGCACCATCCCACCCTTAAACTATGTTGATGCATTAACATGTTAACCTGTTGTGGTTATATTTTTCAGTTCCATCCTTCGGTTCTTGGTAAATGACTGACCAGGGACCTGAGGGACCGCCTTTTGAACTGATTGGCAATGTGTTTCCTGTGTCGATAGGAGGGACTCCATCTCTCAAGGGCTGTCCTTGAAGACTACTGGAAAAGGAGTTACTGGTGAGTACTAACTCCAGTTTTATAATACCATGAGCATCTCTATTCACTCCAGTCTACACTGCAGAGCTAGAGCAAAGGCTAAAATCTTCACCATCCAAAGCACCCAGGTATATCACATACATAATATTCTAGCCATGGCTTTAATGAAGTCAACAGGGTCGGCAATGGATACATTTCCTAAAGTTGTATTTGATTAAACTTGTAGAAGTTAAGACAGTGGGGTTTATTTACAAAAGGCAAATCCACTTTGCACTACAAGTGCAAACTACAAGTGCAAAGTGCACTTAAAATTGCACTGAAATTTCACTTGGAAGTTCAGTCGCTGTAAATCTGAGGGGTAGAGCTGAAATGAGGGGAAGCTCTGTTGAATTTATTATCCAATTATGTGCAAGCTAAAATGCTGTTTTTTTTATTTTACGCGCATGTCCCCCTCGGATCTACAGCGACTGCACTTCCAAGAGCACTTTGCACTTGTAGTTTGCACTTGTAGTGCAGCGTGGATCTGCCTTTAGAGTATCCCCCAGCGTCTCTTTAACCACTTCAGCCCTGGAAGGATTTACCCCCTTCCTGACCATAACATTTTTTGCGATATGGCACTGCATCGCTTTAATTGACAATTGCCAGATAGCCCGTGATTTAAAGGGGACGTATGGGTATGCCCATTTGTGCAACCGTGCCATTCTGCAGACGCATATCATCGTGCACTGGACGGCAAGCGGTTAAAGCAAAATGTCAGGCAAATATTAAAAAAGAACACCAATTATTATAGTTATGTGGTAATTAAAATTCATGAAAATGTCAATAAACCGGTGTCCATATGCTTTTTTTTTTATATGTAGGTTATGGCATCATTAAAATCAGGTTCAGTGTATTGGTGAAGTAGAAGGCTTGTATATACCTTAAAGTGATTGTAAATTCTTGTTTAACCACCTAACCCCCGGACCATATTGCTGGTCAAAGACCAGAGCACTTTTTGCGATTCAGCACTGCGTCGCTTTAACTGACAATTGCGCGGTCGTGCGACGTGGCTCCCAAACAAAATTGGCTTTTTTTCCCCCCCACAAATAGAGCTTTCTTTTGGTGGTATTTGATCACCTCTTTTTAGTTTTTGCGCTATAAACAAAAATACAGTGACAATTTTGAAAAAAAATATTATTTTTTACTTTTTGCTATAATAAATATCCCCCAAAAATATATAAAAAAAATGTTTTCCTCAGTTTAGGCCGTTACGTATTTGTCTACATATTTTTCGTAAAAAAAATCGCAATAAGCGTTTATTGATCGGTTTGCGCAAAAGTTATAGCGTTTACAAAATAGGGGATAGTTTTATGGCATTTTTCTTAATATTTTTTTTTACTAGTAATGGCGGCGTTTAGCGATTTTTATCGGTACTGCGACATTATGGTGGACACTTCGGACACTTTTGACACATTTTTGGGACCATTGGCATTTTTATAGCGATCAGTGCTATAAAAATGCATTGATTACTATAAAAATGCATTGATTACTATAAAAATGCCACTGGCAGTGAAGGGGTTAACACTAGGGGGCGAGGAAGGGGTTAATCATGTTCCCTGGGTGTGTTCTAACTGAACGGGGGGTGGACTGACATGGGGAAATGAGAAATCACTGTTCATACATTGTATGAACAGACGATAGGTAATTTCCCCCCCTGACAGGACCGGGAGCTGTGTGTTTACACACACAGCTTCCGGTTCTCGCTCTGTATCGGTGATCGCGACCGCCGTGCATGTGCGTCGGCGGCATGCGCGCTCCTATTGGCTGCTCGGCGAGGTGACGTATAGCTACGTGATCTCGCCCAGCAGAGCCGACCTGCTGCCGTATAACTGCAGCGACTGGTCGGCAAGCAGTTAAAAAATAAATAAAAAAATAACAAACATGTTATACTTACCTTCTCTGTGCAGTGGATTTGCACAGAGCAGAATGAATCCTCATCTTTTTGGGTCCCTCCTCACTGCTCCTGACTCCTCCCTCCTGTTGAGTGCTCCCAAGGCAAGCATCTTGCTATGGAGGCACCCGAGCCAAGCTGCAGATCTGTGTGTCCATTCAGACACAGAGCTGCGGCCAGTCCCTGCCCCCTCTCTCTCCTGATTGGCTAACTGAGATTGATTGATATTCGTGGAGCCAATGGTGCCATTGCTGTTTCTCAGCCAATTAGGAGCAGAGTCTCAGATGGCTAAGACACTTGTGGACATTTCTGGAGAGAGATGAGGCTCAGGTAAGTATTAGGGTGTGCTGGGGATGCTGATACACACAGAAGGTGTTTTATCTTAATGCATATAATGCATTAAGATAAAAAAAAAACATTCTACCTTTAAAGTCATGTGATCTTTCTCCATTTTTTCAATATATCTACAGTATGTGCCATATGTGGGAGGAGCTTTAATGGTTCGGTGATTGATTAAAAAAATAAAATCCAATCTAAATGTAAATAGCATTATGTAAATTGAAATACACAAAAGCAACACCTGCTTAATTTATGAATATTGATTGCCATTGACATTTATTATGGGATAAAAAGATCTTTGTCGTCTTCTCTGCTGCCCAGCGCCATGCAGAGCGGCTCAAGGATCATGATTGACAGTGGAGCATTTCCTCATTGCTCCACGTTTTATCATTGCTGTCTATGTAAATATGTGGGTGCAGCTCTTGCAGTTAGGTGATTGAGTAAATAACAACTTAAATGTAATTCACATAATGTAAAACAAAGCCATGAAAGCAATGCTACTTGCGTTGCACATTTAGATCAGGTTTTAGTTACTCACATGATCTCCAGAGCTATACCCACATATTCACATAACCAGCAATGGTAAACAGTGGAGCAATGAAGAAATGCCCTGCTGTCAATCATGACGCTTGAGCTATCCCACATAACATGCATGAGTGTCACAAGTGGCAGCTTGCTGAGGAGGAAGGAAAGAATTCAGAGCATGTGGAGACTGAGTGGCAATGCTAAATTGCAGACCACCCCTAATAGTGTTGTCACTCTGAAGGGTAGGGAAAGGAAGTCCTAAAAGTCACACATTGAAGCAAAACCCTGTAAGGATGTGTATGACAGCCTCAGCTTGGGCTCCAACCAGGCCACACCCCCCCAACATGTTTCACTCTGCCCCAGACCTTAAAGGGGTTGTAAAGGATTTTTTCCCCCCTAAATAGCTTTCTTTACCTTAGTGCAGTCCTCCTTCACTTACCTCATCCTTCCATTTTGCTTTCAAATGTCCTTGTTTCTTCTGAGAAATCCTCACTTCCGTTTTTTCTGTTTGAAACTCAACACCGTAATGCAAGGCTTTCTTCCTGGTGTGGAGAAATCCTCTTGAGGGGGAGGGGGTGTGCAGGTGTGTCAGGACGCCCACTAACACACAGCTCCTTTCTCTATCTGCAAAGTAGAGAGTGTCCTGACTTGCCTGCTCGCCCCCTCCCCCCTCAAGAGGCTTTCTCCACACCAGGGAGAAAGCCTCGCATTACGCTGATGAGTTACAGACAGAAGAACAGGAAGTAAACATTTCTCAGAAGAAATATGGACATTTAAAAGCAAAATCGAAGGATGAGGTAAGTGAAGGAGGACTGCACTAAGGTAAAGGAAGCTATTTAGGGATTTTTTTTTTCTTTACAGCCCCTTTAAAGTGGGTCTAAAGTTTTTTTTTACCTTAATAGATTCTATGCATTAAGGTAAAAAAAAAATGGCATACCCATGCCATACCTTTAAAAACTCTGTGCAGGGGGGGCGCATGCGCGGCGCGAACGGAGATGGACGCCTGTTAGACCAGCTCCTGGCGCGTCGGAACTAATCCTTCCATTCGGGGGCCATAATCTTTCTGCTGATCCTCCAAACTACTACCCTCCGACCCCGGTGACCACGGTGCATGTCGGCGGCGAAGAAAAAGAACAAGGGAGCGGCCCAATCCTCTCTTACCCATTACCTTCTTCGTACGCGGGAGCAGTGCAACATGTCTCAAAATGGCGCTGCGGCCCCGGCCTTACCTCCTGAGCTGAGTTCCTCTTCACACCCCACCAACTGTGAGTACCCGACAACACTCTCCAAGGCTGATCTGGACGCAAGCCTTGAGGCCATGTACACCCGACTGGCCTCGAAGTTCCAGTCGGAACTGAACAAGACCTCTCACACCCTTTCTCAGGAGATCTCCTCCCTGGGCTCCCGTACGGACCTGCTCGAGACGAAGCATGACGAGCTTGCCTTAGCATACAGCGACCTTAGCAGGGAACATGAAAGCCTAGCCGCGGCATTTAATCAACTACAATCACAAGTCGAGGACCTCGACAATCGGAACCGCCGCCATAATTTGCGTCTGAGGGGGATCCCTGAAACGGTTCTGGAATTGATCCCGGCGGTCATCAGACTCTTTAAATCCCTACTCCCTGACAGGGAAGCCGCGGCCTTTACCTGCGACAGGATCCATAGGGCCCTAAGACCTAAACCCCCTGATGACAAGCCTCCCAGGGACATAATCCTATGCCTTAAGGACTTTCTTGTGAAAGAGGAAATTCTTAGAGCTGCCAGAAACACTCAGAGGATCACCCTGGATGAATTCACAGTGCAAATCTTCCCTGACCTGTCCCCCGCCACTCTGGACAGACGACGGGGGATGAAAGAAGTCACGGCGATCCTGCAAGATGCCCGGATTCGCTACCGTTGGGGGTTCCCATTTAAATTGTCAATCCCCACAATGGTACTACGTATGTTGCCACCACGGTATTTGAGGGGAAAGAGATCCTTGTCAAGCTGGGCCTGCTGGATGCTGAAGAAATTCGCCGTCCTCCCTTAACACCTCGCCCTTCTCAGATTTGGCAGACGCCACCTTCAAGACGTGACAGGCGGAGGATTCGGTACGGTCAAGGCTCTCCTAGGAACTGATTACCCATTGCTCCGGGCTGTGACTCTCCCGGCTTTGCTATTGGAATCCCTCTCGGTCCCTGAACTCTATGCCCTTCGCATTACACTTGCTAATATGGGCTCCCCGGTAGAAGTGTTTTACTGTGTTCTGTTATTCTTCTCAACGCATGATACCCTGAATCGGGAATTATTTACTTCATATTGTTCCGCTTCATAGCGCCAAAGCATGTTTTCCCCCCCCTCCGGCGATCCCAGTGATTGCATACAGATCTGTGGTTGCAGCTTCCTGTTTTTTGGACTGCTAGCTACGATTACCTGGAGGTGAGACGTGTATGTCTCAGGATTTCGTTCTTCTTTTGTCAGGAGTTATTCTTTTCCTGATCCATTCTTTGATGACTCTGCTCTCTTTTTTCCAATTTTTCTTTTCTTTATATTTTTTTTGTGCGTTTTTGTCTCCACAGCAGAATAGCCTCTGGTTGCCATTCATTTTATATTATTATGCTTTTTTTATTTTTTATTTATGTCAATGTCATTGTCAGTGGAATTTGCTTTTAAGCCAACATCTTGGTGTTCCTACATTGATCACCACGATCCTTGGCTTTATCTTTGAACCCCTAATGCAACATACTGTGCTTAGCCTTGAAATCTTAATGCGAGGAGATTGGTTTAAATGGGATGGGGTGCCTGCTTGGAGGGGTTCTAGTTTGCAGCTTCCGGGTCTGGTTGTCCCCCAGACCTTTCTGGGTGCCTTCTCTTTTTATTTAGTTTATTTGTTATATTTTTTAAACATTAATTCCTATGGCGATTAAGTGTATATCGCATAATGTTAAGGGATTTAATTCCCCTCTGAAACGCAAGAAAGCGTTCTCCCAATACAAACAACTTGGAGCGAAAATTCTTTTATTGCAGGAGACCCACTTCTCGCAGGCATCTCATCCAAAGTTTTTTAATAGGTATTTCTCCCAGGCTTATTATACCCTTCACACTACCAAATGCAGGGGTGCGGCTATATTTTTACACTCCTCTCTCCATTTTGATGTGCAACATGCGTATAGAGATAAGGACAGTAGATTTGTTATTATTAAGGGCCTTCTCCACAATAGGGAATGTACAATTGCTAGCGTTTATGCCCCTAATGAGGCTCCTGCCTCCTTTTTTTCTTCATTTTTTGCAGTCCTGGAAAAATTCTTGTCCCCCCATATGATTGTTGGTGGGGACTTTAACTTAGTCTCTACTCCCTCCCTGGATAGGAGCCATGTCTCCCCTCTTTCTAAGGCCTTTCCCAAAACTCTTTCCCGCAAACTGATCGATTTGCAACTTATTGACACCTGGCGTGCCCTTAACGTAGGGGCTAGGGAATATACATTCTTTTCTCATCCACACCGTAGTTATGCTAGGCTAGACTACATCTTTTCTACCCCAGTTATTCTTGCCAATTCTAGCTCTGCCAGTATACATAATTGTGTATGGTCGGACCATCACATCACTTCCTTCTCTACGGGATTTATTAGGCTCCCTCCCTCGACGTTTACATGGCGGTTGAACGAAGCCCTTCTCTCCGATCCAATGGTCGAATGCGAGGTCACCAAGGCCATTGAGTCCTACTTTTCCATAAATGACATTCCCGAGACTCCAATTCCTACTCTCTGGGTCGCGCATAAGGCGGTGCTCAGAGGTGTCCTAATCAAATTAGCCACGGCTCGTAACAATGCAAATAAGCTCCAGATTGTAAAACTTTCCTCAGAACTGGATACATTATATAAAAACCCCACCTCCTTACTTTAAGAACCCACAAGGGCCCTAATTGAACAGAAGAGGTTGGAGTTGGATGCTCTTCTTTCGGCCAAAACTGAAAAGTCCTTACGGTGGTCTAAGGCCAAGTTCTTGCTCCACAGTAATGCGGCGTCCACGATGTTTGCAAGAAAATTGAACCAATCTTACAGGCCCCCTCATAGTTATAAATTATCTTCCCCCTCCGGTGGGACGGTTTCACATCCTCAAGAGGTCTTAGCGATATTTCAAGAATTTTACTCCTCATTGCTGGGCCCTCAACACTCTCCCCCTTCTGAACCCTCCCTCTCTTGGTTTAGAGATCTCCCGTTGCCATCTCTTTCCCCTGCACAACTACAAAAGCTTAATGACCCAATTTCGATCACTGAGGTCCTCACCGTAATTAGTTCCCTCAAAAATTCTTCCTCCCCAGGCCCCGACGGATTTTCTGCCCCATATTATAAAAAATTTTCAGCCCTCCTCTCCCCCAGACTAGCACGTCTCTTTAATTCAATCTTAAAGGGCGGCTCCTTTCCCGACGAAATGCTTTTGGCAAACATGTCCCTGATTCCAAAGCCCAATAGAGACCATACTATGCCCCAAAACTATAGACCTATCTCGGTTATGAATAATGACGTGAAAATTTTCTTCCAGCTCGGTAGAGGTACTAGACAGGGGTGTCCTCTTTCCCCTTTAATCTTTGCCCTGGCAATTGAGCCATTAGCGGTTGCAATACTGAGTCACCCTTTAATTTCTGGTTACACTAAGGCAGATTCGGAATATAAACTCTGTATGTATGCAGACGATGTGTTGCTTTTCTTGACCAACCCTGAAGTAACACTGCCAAACCTTCTGGAGACCCTCTCTATCTTTGCGGGCATCTCAGGTCTTACAGTCAACGTTTCCAAGTCACTGGCCCTTCCGGTGGGTTTCTCCCAGGCGGAATTGACTCCTATTAAACAATCGTTCCCTTTCTCTTGGGCCGGTCTAGCCCTCCCTTACCTCGGAATAAAGCTTTCTGAAAATTATAACGAATTGTTCAACCTTAACTATCCCCCTATGATTACCTCCCTTAAAAAAATGCTGAAATCCTGGTCCCTTTATAATATCTCCTTTATGGGTAAAATTACGGCTGTTAAGATGACCATCCTCCCCAAACTATTATTCCTATTCCGTGCCCTTCCCTCTCCGGTCCCTAAACCATTTATCCTTAGGTTTCAATCCTGTATCAACAGATTTATCTGGGGGGACAAACCGGCTAGGTTCTCACGAGAGGTTCTTTACAGATCTGGTAAACTCGGGGGTTTGGGAGTCCCACAGCTGTGGCTTTACTATTTGGCAGGTAGGTTCTCCCAGCAAGCACAATGGTCTATTAAAAGACCCAGAGTCCCTTGGGTCAGATTCGAACTTGACTCTATCCATCCCCTATACTTACCAGGCCTTTTGTGGTTTTCGGGTCCACGACCTCCGGAGTTGGCGGATCGCAATCTTTTGGTGGCTCAGGGTTTGAATCTTTGGAGACGATATTGCTCCTCTCTTTCTTTGGCCTCAGCTGCCCCCCCGGGTTCTTCCTTCCTGGGGGACCCCAGACTGCCTTCTGCTTATTTGAACCCTGAGTCATTTGATTGGTGGATTTCCTCCGGCCTGACAACTCTGGAGGATTTCCAGCATAATGATGCATTTATCTCTTTTACTCAACTTCAAGCTACTAAGGGGGCCCCAGCTGGGGAGTTCTACAGGTTTATGCAGATTAGACACTTTTTTTTGACTCATTATTCGCTGACCCTCTCTCCCTCTTGCTCATCCTTTGAGTCGATTTGCAGGTCTGGCCCTAGACAGAGGGGTCTAATCTCCCTAATGTATAATGTTCTATCCGGTGATCGTAACCGGAACAAATTGAAGTATATGACCAAATGGGAATCTGATTTGGGCTTGGAATATGAGCTGGAGGATTGGGAGAGGAACTGGCTAAATCTTCGTCAATGTACAGTTTCACTATCATTTAGGGAGACTGCGCTTAAATTCTACACCCGCTGGTATTATACACCCCAACGCCTACACCAGATTTTCCCCCAGACATCACCAAATTGTTTCAGGGGTTGCCCTACCCTTGGCTCTTTTTTTCATATTTTTTGGGATTGTGGGCAGGTTTCCCAGGTCTGGAAGGGGGTCTTTGATCTCATAGACGAATTGGGGGGCACTCCGATAGTCTTGTCCTATAAACATTGCCTGCTCTTTGAAAAGATCCCTGACACTACTAGATCTTTTAGACGCCTGATATACACCTTCTGCACGGCAGTCCTTTGGGTGGTGGCCCTTAACTGGAAGTCCCCGGTGGTCCCCTTTTCTCAGGTTCTGTCCAGGATGGATCAGATTATGCTGTCTGAACGGATATTTCATAAATTACATGACTCAATGCCTATTTTTGATGCTAAGTGGAACCCATGGTGGTTGTATCGTATCCAATCACAAGTTGCAAATGACCTGCTTTGATTTATAATAGCATGGCTTGACAAATTTTTTTTATTTTTTTATTTTTTTTCTTTTCTCTTTTTTTTCGTTATGATTATAATTTATCCTTTCTGCTGTCACGGCTTATGAGGCTGTGTCTCCTTTACTCTCCCCTCTCTGCTCCTTTCCCTCTTTTCTATACTCTGTAACCTTGTATATCCTGCTCTTAGGGTTCGCATTGCAGTTCTCCTCCCAAATTGTTTGCCTACATGGATATGGATAGTCTTACGAGCTTGTCCCACTGCATGGTACTAGAACGGTTGTATTTTATTCTTTTTCTTTATTTTTTTTGTTGTCCATTTTCTGGTGGATGGTTCTATATGTCTTAGGCCCTGTTTGGTCAACTGATGTTAATAGAATCTGTATGCCATGCTCAATCTTATGTACAAGTTTTGGCGATGCCTTGTTCTAGACGCAATGTAACCCTCTGTATTTTTCACTATTTTGCAAATAAAACATTTTGAAAGTAAAAAAAAAAACTCTGTGCAGGGGCCAGGGTGGGGCTCCTGCATAGTTACATAGTTAGTCAGGTTGAAAAAAGACATCTAGTCCATCTAGTTCAACCATAAAAAAAAATCATACAATCCCATATACCCAATTCTATACCCACAGTTGATCCAGAGGAAAGCCTTGTACACAAACGTTGTTTTTCCTGACGAGATTTGTTGCAAGAATCTCTTGCCGCCCGAGTGTACACACACTCCTTTCCAAAGAATGTAATCGCGTACAACGAGCATGCGCTCGTCACATTCGATGCCGTCGCCGCCACCTTGCCTCACCCTACCTATGCCGTGGAAGCTACCGCGCATGCGTCAAAGTAATTTCAAGCATGTGTGGGTTTCCACGGCGACAGGTAAGCATGCAGACGCTCGGGTTTCTCGTCAGGTAACTGGCCGACAAGAATCCAGATGAGAAAATAGAGAGCATGATCTCGATTTTTCTCGTCGAGATTCTGGCCAGATTTCCAGACGAGAAACCTGAAAGCCTTGTACACATGCTCGGTTTACCCGGCAAGAAAGCTCTGCCAGCAGTTTTCTTGCTGGTTCTTGCAGAGAAAACCGAGCATGTGTATGAGGCTTAAGGCAAAAAAAAACAGAAGAGCATGATCCAATTTGCTACAGCAGGGGGAAAAAATCCTTCCTAAACCCCCAAGAGACAATCGGATTTTCCCTGGATCAACTTTACCTATAAATGCTAGTACCCAATTATATTATGTACATTTAGGAAAGAATCCACGCCTTTCTTAAAGCAATCTACTGAGCTGGCCAGAACCACCTCTGGAGGGAGTCTAGTCCACATTTTCACAGCTCTTACTGTGAAGAAACTTTTCCATATTTGGAGATTAATAGCCAGATTCAGGTACATGTGTGTATCTTTGCGGCGGCGTAGCGTATCGTATTTACGATATGCCGCCGTAAATCAGAGAGGCAAGTGCTGTATTCACAAAGCACTTGCCTCCTAAGTTACGGCGGCGTAGCTCAAATGGGGCCGGCGTAAGCGCGCCTAATTCAAATGAGGATGATGGGGCGTGTTTTATGTAAATGGATGGTGACCGACGTGATTGACGTTTTTTACGAACGGCGCATGCGCCGTCCGTGTACATATCCCAGTGTGCATTGCTCCAAAGTACGCCGCAAGGACGTATTGGTTTCGACGTGAACGTAAATTACGTCCAGCCCCATTCACGGATGACTTACGCAAACAACGTAAAAATTTCAAATTTCTACGCGGGAACGACGGCCATACTTAACATTGACTAGGCCAGCTATTTGTTCGACTAACTTTATGCCGGAAAAAGCCATACGTAAACAAAATGCGCCGGGCACACGTACGTTCATGAATCGGCGTATCTAGTCATTTACATATTCTACGCCAAACTCAATGGAAGCGCCACCTAGCGGCCAGCGGAAAAATTGCACCCTAAGATACGACGGCATAGGAGACTTACGCCGCTCGTATCTTAGCCTAATTTAAGCGTATCTGGTTTCCAGAATACGCTTAAATTTAGGACTGTGTAGATTCATATTTACTTTGGCGTATCTACCGAAACGCCGGCGTAAAGCTCCCTGAATCTGGCTATAAATCTCTTTTCTTCTAGACGTAAAGAGTGCCCCTGTATCCTCTGTGTTGAACATAAAGTGAAAAACTCAACACCAAGGTCCCTATATGGACCCCTTATACAGCATGAGCTGCGGCTGGAGTAACTTCATCATGGCTTCGGCCATTTATACAGCCAAAGCCTGTGAACCCGGGAGGAAGAAGGGTGAAGATAGAAGCACCAGGGAGCCACGACAACTCTGTGCCGGAGGGTTTCATGTTCGGGTAAGTCTGTCACAATGTGTTAGTATGCGGTGAATACTAGCACATTATGGCATAATGCTGCAGGGGGTCCAATTCTTTTTATGCTTTGGGGGGTAGTTTATTACCACTTTAAGGTAAAAAAAAGCTTTAACAATCACTTTAAATTGAAACACCTGTTTCTGACTTGGTGTCAGTCTCTTAAAATCTCATGCACAGCAGAAGTAGCAATCGGAGTTGAGCTGAAGTGTCCATGATCTTGGCTGGGAACATTCTGATAAAAGGAGAGAATAGAGGGATGACTTGTTTTTCATAGAAGGTCAGCTTTACATTTTGTGACAGAGTAACTTTAAAAAACAACCATCACAAAATAAATGCAGAAATGGTTCTAGATTGTAGTCAGGTCAGTAATTTAAACCTCTGACTTCTTGTCATTCTTTTATTTGGATATGTATAAATTAAATTTCCTGCTTCATCCAACCTGGCTCTTATTAGTAGAGCTGCTGGGTACTTACATGAGATGACAGTTGTCTGATGTGACCTTTTTATGATTAGACAACAATCTTGTGTCTATAGAGAGGTTTTCAACTGTCTGCTAGAAAATGAATCTTGCTAGAAAACATGTTCCGATTTCTTTTGTTCCCACCAATAAGCCTGCATATCCATTCACCGTCTCCGGTTTACAGGCAGCATAGTAGTTTGCCATGTTGAGAGGTGGGTTTTATGTTTTTTAATTTTATACAATAAAGTATTTTTGTTGTTGTTGTTTTTGCTGTTACAAACCCATTTTAAAATAAAATCAGTTTTTATTGTTTTTTTTCAATTTCATAACCAATTGTTTTTTGGATATAGATGTAGCGGAGAGTAAATATACTCATAACTGTTTGTTAGTAACAGTTCATTATGTTCTTTAAATAACAACACTATAATTTAATTCAAAAATACCAGATCTCATGACACATTAGAACAGATCAACAGGCCACCCATTACTAAACTTGGCAAGAAAACAGTTTTGGCTTCCAATAATGTATGGAAGAGTTCCCGTTTATCTGTGTCCTCCGTGTACTAGTCAGTTCTATTTTTATTGTGACTGTCAAAAACAACAAAATTAACTTAATTCATTTAGATTTAGCATATTTATTATCATTAAGGCAGGTAATTCTTGCCAAGATGCTGCAGTCTGTCAGGGACACTTAGTAAAATGTTGTCTTATTCTTCCATCTGCACATGTGAAGAAGAAAACAATACACTCTCTGTATAAATGGCCTCTGTCAAGAGATATTAAAGGAAACCTGTGGTTTCTGCTAACAGAAAAAAATAGTATGTACACAAGCTGCTGAGAAGCATTATCTGAGTATACAACTGATTGGGGATCCTTCGTTCCCATAACATGAGTGTGGGAGAAAAAGATCAGTTTTTATAACTGTTACATGCAGCATTTTTGTAAATTAGACCCCTTTCACACACGGCGGATCCACTCAGCTGAGTCCACCAGCTCTGCGGGAGATTGATCCGTTGTTCTCCACTGAGCCGGCAGGTGACAGATCCGTCTCTGCTTACTGAGCGGGGAGGGACCTGTTTTAAAACCCCCGCTGGTCTCTATGGGGACAGCATGTCCGTTTTCATCAGATCTCATCCGATCCGCCAAGACGGATGGCAGACGTATCGCCATACGTCTGTCTTGATTGGATGGCAAACGGGTGTCAGTGGACACATCTCCGCTGACATCCGCCTGCACATAGGAGTCAATGGATGGCCTGCTCAGGTCCGCCTGAAAAACGGACATGCGGATCGTGGGCTTATCGTGTGAAAGGGGCCACAATCATATTCCACTATGGTTGAGTGACAGGTAAAAAGTATTTAATTACATTTTTATGTAGCGGCTTTGCACCATTAAAGGTTTAAGCTGGACAAATGTTTTTTTCATTTTTAGATAGAGTGGGGAAGGGTTAAAATTCTAAGCTGGGTCTATACTGATGTAGCGGGTTATCGCCCTTTCTGATGTGATACAAAGACTACCTTTGCTGATCGTGGAGGATCTCAGCTCCCTCCTGTGGCCAAGTTAGGTTAGAGCCACCTGTTGTTTACAATTCATCCTGGTACCGCAGTGAATGTTGGGGAATTGAGTTCAAAAGGAGAAGAGACTCCATTTGCCCTGGCCTGTAATGAACTACATTACCCAGAGAGAATCTAGGCCACCCCAAGATGCTTTGCCTTCCGCACCGCCTGCTAAGGGAGGTATTTTAAGGAAAAGGACGTGTTTGGGGCGCTCTCTCGGGACCACCTCTTCAACCCAGGAGGACACTGTCAGGGGTGTAGGCCGCAGTTGAGGCCTACATACGCCCGGGCGGAGCGGCTTTGAGACAGAGAGACAGAACTTCTACCAGAGCCATCGGACAAGATCCCAGTAACCCTGCGACCTGTCTAAGGACCGGAGTCTGCTGATTGACTGGTGTGCCGTAGATGGACAAGGCCTAAACCAGTTGGGTGAGAAGGGCACTTGCCTGAAAGTACGGTTTGTCTTGCGGATCCCTGACATCCATTTTTATGGTTTGACTATCCAGAAAACTTTAACAGTTTACTATTACCTTTCTGGATTACAAGTTGTTCTTAGCTCGCCATCGCATGCCAACGACCAAGTGCACGAAATGTTAGCAGGAGACTGTACTGAAGTTTGGCCTGGGACGCCAGGCCATCTTAATTAGCTATAGCTATATTACCCTAGGGTTATCTATTTAGAGTTGTATATTCACTATATTCGTTGCATTGCTCGTTGACCGAGTTATCGGTTCTACTACTTTGACAAGTTCTACTACTTTATATTGTATTGTATAGAGGCAAGGAGCTAGGTGAGGTTTGGCAAGAGGGCCTTTAAATGTATATGTTCTGTTGAAAGAGTCCCCCTTGTGCTCACACAGGTCTATTTGACATTGCAGCCTAACTTTTTCCAAAGCCTTAATATTGTTGCTGATACTGCAGGGATCTGCAAATAGAGTGTCACTGTTTGCTTATGTTCTTTGTTCTTCTTTAAGTAAAGCATTGATTTGGTTATCTTAAAGTCTGTGTGCAGCCTATCTTTCATACTGCAAGATCCTTCCATTTAAGGTAGCCACTTTTATTTGCATAATCTGTTGTTGTGTAATGAGACATTGTGTTTCCTCACAAGCTACTGGGATCCGCAACTCTCATCATATTACCAGGTGTGTCACAGGAGGGTTTTGAGCCACTTTATGGTCTTAGTCACTGAGCGTAGACCCAAAACAACCAGCAGCTCCTCCGGGGGTAGTGCTACACATGGGGGCTCGTGTGGGATTTCTACGGCTTTGGCGGTTAACCCCCCCTAAGAAAAACCCTCGCCAACACCACAATGGATTCTGTAGCCATCACCAAGTTGTGTAAAGAGGAGAATGCCTCCCCTGATGCCTGTCTGGTGGTGGAGATAAAAGGGAAAGTTTGAACGGAAGAAGAACTGTCATCAGCTTTGAAGACAATGTCCCTGGATAGAAAGCCCTGGGTGATTGATGTAAGGACAAAAACCCAAGTCCCTTACACCTATGCCTTGTGTGAATGGAAAAAAGGGATCCCTGACCAATTTAAGGGTCAAAGTGTGAAGGCACCGGATCAGACTGAACTTTTTCTCATACATCTAGATCTATTAGGAGGGAGCCCTACATCCACTAGCCAAGCCACTCCCAGTTCAAGTGTGGGAACCAAATTCCCATCCTTAGCCTCTCTTAACCCGGAGCTGTATGCTGTCCTTGGAGAAATCATAGCCAAGTGCAAGAAAGATCCATTGGACTATGTGATGGCTGGATACCGGAAGCTTTGGGTTTTCTCACGTAGACAGCCGGTGCCCTCAGCGAAAGATGGGTTCGAGGAATGGTTGGACTGTGCCACCCAGGCTTTGGAAGAATGGGAAGTTCTTGAAGCCCAAAAAAAACAAAGGGTCACATAGAGCTTAAGGGGTCCCGCTTTAGAGATAAAAAAATTGTACAGCTCAAGATTACCTGAGTGCATTGCAAGATGTGTATGGGCGGACTGAAAAGGCCACTGAACTCCTCTATCAGTTGGAACACTGTTACCAGAAGGAAGGGGAGAAAATGTCTGAGTTCATAAGACGATTGGACCAGATCATATAACAGATCTTATTAGGCCTCGTACAGACGAGAGGATATCCGCTGGAAACGGTCCGCCAGACCGTTTCCAGCGGATAAATCCTCTGGCGGATTTGGATCTGATGGCTGTACACACCATCAGATCGAAATCTCCGCGCCGTCGCCGCGACGATGACGCGGCGACGTGCGTGACCCTGGAAGGTAAATACTTCCACGCATGCGTCGAATCATTACGACGCATGCGAGGGATGGGAGTGGACGGACTGATCCGGTGAGTCTGTACAGACGACCGGATCAGTCCGCTGGACTGGATTCCAGCGGATAGATTTCTTAGCATGCTAAGAAATTTTTATCCGCTGGGAATCCGTCGGCTGGATTTTAATCCGCTGGGAAATGTCCGCTCGGACGTACACACGATCGGATCTATCTGCTGGAACTGATCCACGGATAAATCCCAGCAGATAGATCCGGTCGTGTGTACGGGGCCTTAAAGAAAGGAATGGGTCCGAAAAAGGTTGATGAGGTCCGTACGGAGCAAGTTATACGGGGTGCCCAGCCTTTAGACCCCATTGCCCTTGTTTTGCGGACCCGCCCAGCGGGAAGTGTATTGGAATACCCTAACCTTATCCGGCTAGTTAGAAAAGAAGAAATTATGCTGGATAATAAGAGGGAGCCCCAGAAACCTGAACCCACTGCTAAAGTCTGAACCATCGGTGCCGAAGAAGGGGACAATCAGATGGAACTCTTGAAGGCCCAAGTGTCTCAGTTGATAGAATTGGTGACTGCCCTGACAAGTCAGTCAACCAAGACCCCGAGTAGGGATGCTTCATCAGAATCCAGGAAACCTATCAGTTCCAATACCGATTCCCTAAGGAAACGCTGGAAGTTACCACTTTGCTTCAATTGTGGAGGAGTCGGACATATCATGGAAGTATGCCCAAGTCCTGAGAAGGCCGCAGCTCAGTACCGCCAGCCGGCGGAAAACTTCAGAGGACCCTGGTAAAGGAGTCAACCGGGGGTCCGCGGGTCTCAGTTGACTCCAAGACATCCTTTAAAAAAAGAAGGCAGCGCCAGAAGTGCAAGCCCCCGCCAAGCGGCCCTGTTGTTGTCTCGGGGCAGTCAAATATTTTCCCTCCCACGACGCAGGCTGCCAAAAGGCGGGAGATCAATGCACACCAGGTCTAACCAGGGTTCAAACCTAATAGGAATCCACAGAAGAAAGAGCCTCAGAGGAAGATGTTCCAGAGGAAGATGTTCCAGAGGAAGATGTTCCAGAGGAAGATGTTCCAGTGGAAGATGTTCCAGGGGAAGATGTTGCAGGGGAAGACGTTCCAGAAGAGGAAACTGTCCCTGGGTAAGATGCTCTAGAAGAAGAAGAAGAAGATCCAGAAGAAGCTGAACTCTATGTGTCTGAGCAAGAAGAGAAGGGGAAGAGAACCATCCACCCTCCAAAGAAGCTAACTTACAGTCAGCTGGGAGAATGCTCTGAAGAAGTAGTTTTCACTAGACATGTGCACACTGAAATATTTTGTTTTCGTCCGAAAAATAAATTTATTTAGTGACTCCCGAAATTCGTTTTTATTTATTTTGTTTTTCGTTAAAAAAATGCATTTGTCCGAAAATCCAAATTGAGGTTGAATCTGTCATTGAAGGCTTATGGTGTCTGTCGAATGTTCTAAGAAAAAAAAAAAGACGATTCGACTCCTTATGTCTCTCTATGTCGAATCTTCATGTCTCGCTATGTCGAATCTTTTCTCTCCATGTCGACACTTCTTCATGTCTCTATAATGTCGAATCTTTTCTCTCTGTTGTATCTTTTCTCTTTATGTAGAATAATATTGGACTTATAGAGTTAAGGTTAGGCACATTCGACCGCAACAAAATTGAAAATAAAGCATTTGTTTATGTCGGATCTTTCGTTTTTCGTTTTCTGTGCTTTCGTTTTCGTTTGTTAAAACGATAACGAAAATACCTGAAATTCGGACGAAAACAAATGCACATGTCTAGTTTTCACTTCTAAAAGGACAATTGACCTGCCTGGTCTCTCTGCTGTATATTTGCAAGAGGGTAACCCTAGCTCACTCCCTGACACATCTTGTAAGGCCACATCACAAGCTACTGGGGTCCACAACTTTCATCATATTACCAGGTGTGTCACGAGAGGGTTTTGAGCCACTTTAGGGAGTTAGTCACCGAGCGTAGACCCAAAACAACCAGCAGCTCCTCCGGGGGTAGTGCTACACTGAGATTCAGGGAGTCTGTTACAGAGATTTACTCGCTGTCCTGCTGACGTTTAACTGGACAGAACTTGGGGACTCTCCAAAAGCAACTCAAACATAATTAAAAACACTTTTTAATAGAGTAAAAGGAAGCTAAAACCCCAGGTGGATTTGCATTTTTTAGGGTCCAATTGTTTTATGGTTTAGCGTATATTTTCAGCCACCTGGGAACTGCGAGGAGCTGGGTCAAGCAGAAATAAAGTCCCTGCAGCTGATTTAGATGATGCCTCACAAAACTTAAATCTGGTAAGGTGGCAGAGGGAAGGATCTTTGAAGTTGTTATAATTTCTTCGGGGGGCATTTCCCTGTTGCCCCCCAGATCTGCCCCTGCTTCCTATATGATGGGTTTGTGCTTGTACAGCTCATGTATGCTACGCAAAGGGGGATTTTTTGGCCTCTGAAATGTGGTACCTTAAAGCAGAAGTCCAGTCTGAGCTCATTCGGCTGGGCTTCTCTTTTGGGTCACAGAAGTGCAATTCCTTTTCAACTCCTGTGCCCCGTTTTCAGCAGGGAGCGGTCTGAAGTCTGCTGACGTCACAGGAATGAGTCCAGGCACCATGTCATCCCAACTCTGGAAGTCTAGAACCACCGGGTGCCTGGACTGATGGCAGTCTCAGTCTCTCAGTGAGCCGCTGAGATAGCTGCTCCTCAACCCTTCACAGCTCAGCTCTCCAATGAGCGTTGAGGAGCAGAGCAGAAGAGTTGATTGACAGTCAGCAGCTCTCTGCTTGGGGAGCAGAAGAAACCGAGAGATTGGCGGTGTTCGGTGGCTCAGTTCTCAATGAAGAGATGCAGTGGGACAGATGCAGCAACGGACCAATGCTGCATCCACCTAGGTAAGTAGGAATCCTGTATTTTTCTGATTCATATGGTCTTAAACAATAAAGTTTTTTTTATCCTAATGCGTTCTCTGCAATAAGGTAAAAACCTTGCAATGTCTGTTACTCTTCCTCCCTAACACTACGTACTGAGTTATCTGAGTACTTTATCAATCAAGCACTGTGGCCAGCTGCAAGTCTTCTCTCCCCTCTTACTGGTCTCACAGGAGATTGGCTCCAGCTGCTCTCCTTTAAAACCTGTGAGTAGGGGGCAGAGCCAAACCGTGTTGTGTGTCTCTGGATGTACACAGCCTGGCTCAGGAGCAAGCCTGCATGTCTACCCCCATAGCACATGGCTTTCTGTGTGGATACAGAAGAGGGGGAGGAGACAGCACTGGCAGGGAACCCCAGAACAAAAAGGTATGCAGCTGTTCTGTGCAATACCATTGCACAGAGCAGGTTAAATACAAAGCCTCTTTCACACTAGCATGTCTGTTTTTCAGGTGGACCTGATCAAACCATCCAGTTTCCTCTATGTTGACACCTGGTGACATCCAATCCAATCCAATCAGCTAAAAACAGAAGGATGGGAATCTGTTCGAACCCCCCGTTCTGATCACACACCCCCACTCTGATCCGACCCCCCACATACCCCTTTTCTGTTCACCCCCCATACCCCCCACTTTGATCGCAAACCCCCACATATCTCCCCACTCTAATTGCACCCCCCACATACCCCAGCAACTCTAATCACACCCCAACATACCCCTCCACTCTAATCACACCCCCCACATACCACCCCCACGCACACTCTGATTACACCCCCTATTAACCAGTAATAGGTTGAACAAATGAACATGTATCTGTTGGAGAAGAATATCTATTTACGAAGAGGAGCCTATTCTGTTTAAAAAAAATCTGAGGACAATGATGAATTCCAAGTAATTCTATTGCTTACGCATCTGGAGAACATTGCAGAAACCAGGAGCTTCAACAAAGTTGCTATTCAAAGGTGCTCAAATAAAAAATAAGTGCAGCACTACTCACTGAATAGGTTAGCATACATAGAGTATCACTTTACCTCCCATGATCTCGCTCATGGGATGAAAGTTTTAGCTGAATGTGCTGAAATTGTGCATGAGTGTAAATTCCTACTAAACGATGACGGTGTGAAAAATAAACATTCCAGTTAAAAATCAAAGCAATGTGAAACATGATATAATAATAATAAACAAAATGTGTATGTGTGTGTGTATATATATATATATATATATATATATATATATATATATATATATATATATATATATATATATATATATATATAAAAATATAAAAAAAAATATATAAATATTTATATTTAATACATTTCTAAAGCTTTTTTCCCAAAACCAGTCAGAATAAAAGTTACAAATGTGCATTCTATCCCCATTGTCCTTTACCCATAAATAATAACATATTAACCTATTAAACAGTAACTATTACTCAGACAGACTGGCGTCCCAGAGCACTGATTTTGCTGCTTGTACATCACACAAAATGGTTGTCTAGGAAGGTCCCTTTTCTCTTAGGTGAAACACATTTAATTGCCAGCAAGCTGTCATTTCCTTGTGTAATTGAAGCATCAGTCACTACAAAGGAGAACAGAATTTTACTGTAGTTATGTGCAATTTGAAATCTATCATAACAGCGAAATTCTCCTGTAACTACACACGCTAATACATTTTACTGATCTTATTAAACAAGGGAATGTATAGCACACATCAAGTGTGTGGAGGAAGCAGGAGTGGATGAATTGATGCAATCTAGTATTCTTTCTCCCCAGGGATTTCATAGATAAAAAATATGTGAAATTAGGCAAAAATGGAAAAAAGCACTTAAACTAATAATAATATAGGACCCTTCTTCTACTGCTGGAAAGCAATATTTCTCAGATCTGCCAGTTCTAACACTACATTGTAATTAGCCTCTTAGAAATGTGTAGGGCTCCAATATAGATGTCCATTAATAACCACTGATGTTGGAAAGGCTGTTCCGCCTACACGTGCTGTTTAATTATGCTTAGAGTTCTTCATTTAAACAGACAATTACGAAAAACAGGTGGCTTCTAACTCACAGATAATGAATAGATGAATTTCAGTACATTTTCCTATTCCCCAATGTTTGCTTTTTCATTCTTTCTCTGCAATGCATTTTTTTCCTCTCTACAGCTCTGTTTGCTCTTATCAGTTATGGTGTTAATCAGGACTCTCTGACTTTTTCGGTGATTAATCCTTTTGGAGCCTAAGGGACCTGCAATACATTTCCAGGCAAAAAGAAACCTTTTAATAATGTGCTGAGATGCTTAAACTTTTTATGGCGATAATGCTCAGCACTGCTCTACTTTGATTAGGATCCTCGTTTATTATGGAGCAAATGGGTTAAAACTGCATGTAGCTCTGCCAAACTAAAAGCATGATGTATATACTGTATATACTGTAAAGCAAGAGATGGTTATCCAAAACAGAATCTGGTGGCTAATATGCAGTGAAATGAACGCTCAATAATATCTGTACCATAAATATTATAAAAACTCAGATTCTTCGACAAAAACCTTAGAACTGAAACTGGCTAATGTGGAATCTAACACCTGTTTACTGTGCTAGGAAAATGTTTTATTGAAAGTTTGCAGCTGCATTTCAACCAATTTGATTTCAACTAATTGTCATTAATGTTTCAAAAGAGTTAGAAAACACATTATCCAGGTAAATACTTATTTCAAAATTCTCTGATGAATGCAGCTAGCCCTACAGTGGTAAAGTGTGATCTGCTGAAATTGTTTTAATTTTAATTAATTCAATATAAAAAATTCCACAAACTCAGATTTTAAAATTAAATGGCATTAAAGTCCATAGGGGACTATTTTTGGTAATTTGGAGGTCTGTTATACAAGATATTGTCTTCTACATGGCATGGAAAGCCCCCACAAACAAACACATATGTGGGGGAACTTTGCAAATGCAACTATCCCCAAAAAAATAAAATAAATGGATGCAGGGGAAAAGCAGCAATTTAATATAACTTCAAGGGCTACATGGGTAACACACAAATCCTTTAAGTGGATCAATGATCCCTACACTATCAAGTCAAGACCCAAATTGAGTCTTGATGGGACATTACAGTGTAATACACTTTGCCTAGTTTGCCATATTTGGAGTCCCAACACTGTAATTATTTTTTATTAGGGCCCATGGATTATCACACTTAGGAAGTGCTGTTTAAAATTAAATTGCAACCAAAGTTTTTTTTTTTTTTAAGAGAGTTTTGGGATTTTAAAAAGTTAACATTTATACTAACCTAGGTGGATTTAGCACCAATCCGATGCTGCATCTTTTCCCCGCCACTGATCACTCAGTTCTCCCCCTCCACTCTGAGAAGAGAGCCATGACTGTCAGTCCCCTTCAGCGCTCACTGGAGCATTGGGCCGTGGAGGGGCGGAAGGGGGTGGCTGAGGCTCTCGGCAGAAGCTTTGGCCATACTTCCCTTTAAATGATAACAGGTAGGCTTTTACTATAGGAGGCATTCTGTTAGTGAACTTCTAAGTGTCTTAATGTCTAAGAATGCTTCCACATGACACATTTTTGCGTGGGTGACCGATTCATGTACCTGTTATAAACAGGTACATGAATTTGGGGAATGTATCACATGTAAAGGAACACTGAGACCGGAGTGTTTATCCCCTGGGCAGCTGTGTTCCTCCTGCAACTGAAGTTGTCACACAACAGTAAAGCGGTGGGACAGTTTTGAAGCTGGGTTGGCAGGGTCAGATTCCCAGACACAAGTTCTGCTCTACTTGTGATTGATAGCAGGCAGTGAGCAGATCCTAGACAACCTGCTAGTAGCTATATAATCTACCCACTGTCATTACAGCCTCTGTATTTATTGTTGGGAAGCACTGGAAGGCAGTGGTGCTGATGCTCTGAATACAGTGCAGATTTTTTTTTTTTATCGGCACACTTTATTGAAAAGTAACAAAGTGACATTTCATTAGATTCTATTGGTTGTGGTGTGATGTCGTGGATTGTGTTACACAATGCTGCTTGAAAAGAAGGACAGCATGCAGTCTTCTCTACAGTGAACACCATCATAGCCTGATAGTGAGAAATAACATGACCTGGAAGGCTTTTTGTCTTATGTATGCTTTGGGACTGCATCTGGCAAGGCTGTGCAACCCAATGCATCTGGTGTGAATGAGGCCTAAAGAAGCATAATATGTCAATGGCAAAGAGAGATAGCACAGGGACTTCATAAAGATATATCATTAAGGATGTTACCCCATAAATCAAATTCTGGTATTTTCAATGTAAAGATTTACCTCAGATTTTTTGCAACACTGATCAGTGGTGGAAATCTTATATTTTTTTTTATTTTTTTTCCCAACCTGTTTTCAAACTTAACCAGTCCTTTGTTCCACTAAGGTAAGCTAGTCTTGGGTAGAGATGAGCCTGTGTGTCCTCCAACCTCATCTTTACTTAAACTCACACCCTTGTTTCACTCCAATGAGCTGCAGACTAGCTTGTTCCATTCCAGCAGCCCTCCTCTTTTTTTTTTTTTTTTTTTCTTAGGCTGCGGAGTGAGAATGACTTGGCCCTCAGCTCATTGGAGTAAAAAAAGGAGTGCAAGCTCGGAGTTCAGAGGATGCTAAAGCTCATCTCATGCTCATGCCTGTTCAGAGAAGTGCAGATAAAATTGGGATCATCAAAACTATGTTTATAGACATAGTACGATAATAATGAGATTTCTAAGTTGCTCTGGAAATCAAGTGAATATAAGTGAGGTTACGTTGGGGGACAACCAGACACATGTATTTTCCGACAATGGCATTTCCCAGCAGCCAGTTATTTATATTAATATCACATACTCTTTTGAAGTTAATGAAAGTGAGAACAAAGAAACAGCTGTATTTTCAGTGCACTAGCAACTGTCTATTTACAAAGGGAACAATGAGGCTTGTGACAGGTTCTCTTTTATCTACACACTAAAGTATGGCTTACCTAGTAGCATTCTCAAAAACAATCAGCGCTCTGATTTGGTTTGGTCATGAGTCCCTGTCTTCTCTCACTGTGCAAACAGTATCACTCACTGGATAATTTTGACCTCATATAAACATATGCAGGTTAATACAAGCTTGCTTCTGTTGTTTGATCTTCTGTTTTTCATTCTGGCCTCCTGCTGGTAAGGATTGTATTTTACTATCCTCACTCCTACTGGTATACTTCTCAGTGCAACATAATAAAGGGGAGCTGAGGCACAATCCGAGTACCTCTTTGGTGTAGTAAGCTTTTTGAGGGCCCAATTAGATCTATAAAAGTGTGCATATACAGTGTCTCACAAAAGTGAGTACACCTCTCACATTTTTGTAAATATTTTATTATATCTTTTCACGTGCCAACACTGAAGAAATTACACTTTGCTACAATGTAAAGTAGTAATTGTACAGCTTGTATAACAGTGTAAATGACCAGTATGAGAGAATGAGAGCGATAACACCAATTTTAACACACCTGCTCCCCATTCACACCTAAGACTTTGTAACACTAACAAGTCACATGACACCGGGGAGGAAAAATGGCTAATTGGGTCCAATGTGGACATTTTAACTTAGGGGTGTACTCACTTTTGTTGCCAGCGGTCTGGACATTAATGGCTGTGTGTTAAGTTATTTTGAGGGGACATCAAATTTACACTGTTATACAAGTTGCACACTCACTACTTTACATTGTAGCAAAGTGTAATTTCTTCAGTGTTGTCACATTAAAAGATATAATAAAATATTTAAAAAAATGTGAGGGGTGTACTCACTTTTGTGAGATACTATATGTGAAAATTATGTAACAATAGAGAAGTGACTTGTTGTGCGTAAACATGTGCTTTCTTTGTGCATCAACACATGTTTTTGGTGCATTTTTCATTTTAGGATTTGGAGCGGATAATATTAAAGTGACACTAAACTCTGGTATATTATATAAAAGAAAAGAATCTATTCATGTACGTATTCTTAACTCAAAAATGTACTTTCTATTTCTGTCAGCCTCATGCAAATTTTTTTTTTTTTGCTGCTGTGAGCTGACTACCTGTTAGAGGATGGCTACGTTCATTCTCCATGGTCTTGCCGTGTGTAGAAACTAAGGCCCCATACACACGAGAGGATTTATCCGCGGATACGGTCCAGCGGACCGTATCCGCGGATAAATCCTCTTGAGGATTTCAGCAGATTTCTATGCGATGGCGTGTACACACCATCGCATTGAAATCCGCGCCGAAATCCTCTGGCGATGACGTGTCGCGCCGTCGCCGCGATTATGACGCGGCGACGGGCGCGACGCTGTCATATAAGGAATTCCACGCATGCGTCAAATCATTACGACGCGTGCGGGGAATCCCTTTGGACGGATGGATCCGGTGAGTCTGTACAGACGAGCGGATCCATCCGTGGGATCCGATTCCAGCAGATAGATATTCTGTGCATGTCGACAAATATTTATCTGCTGGAATTCGGAAATATCCGCGGATAAATATCCGCCGGAGTGTACACACCATAGAATCTATCCGCTGAAACCCATTCGATGGGATTTATCTGCGGATAGATTCTATCGTGTGTATGGGGCCTTAGCCACACTCTCTTGCTTGCTCCCAACAGGGACTGTAGACTATGCGATATGTAGTGTGCATAGAGCAGTGCACACAACCACAACTAATGTGCTGCTGCTTCCAAACAAATGGAAGTGAGGTGGAAAAGAAGTTCGGGAACACTTCGGGAATTTCACAAAAAAAAAAAGATTACAGGGCCACCAAGTAGTGAATCATATGGATTACCGTTGAAAAATAAGGATATATCGCTTATTGCTTATTTGATGCATTGCTAATGCATGTAATATACATTTTGATGCATTGCTATTGACTTTTATGGGGCTCTTAATGCACTAAAACACAGACAAAAAGGACAGATGTTTTTTAAAACCCACTGCATTGCAGCACTGTAATGGGAATAGATAATATTTGTATTATATGAAAGTAGAACACATGTCTTTTAACAAGTAATAATGCTTGTATTAAAATGAAAAAGTGTAAATGGGCCATAAAGGTTTATAAATATTCCATTCATCAAAATATTAGATACATTTTGGTTTAAAAATTATACATCAGTGAAGCTATGCTGCTTATAACATGATCGCTAGTTATTTAGTAGCAACACAATCCAAGTAATGATTCCTTTTGTAATGCTATTGCACAGAGCTGCCCTGAACCTCCTATTCTGGGGTTCCCAGGTGGCTCTCAAGTTTCCTCCTTTTCTCTGTGCAACATGATAACAAGCTGCTTGCTATGGGGTGCATGTGCAGCTTCGCTGCCGGCCTGGGCTGTGTGTGTCCATAGACATACACAACACGGCTTGCCCCCCCTCCCCCACTCTCTGCTCACTGAATTTGGCTGACAGCAACAGGAGCTAATGACACCCACTGCTCTCAGTACAGCCTTTGAGACCAGGATAAGGAGAGGAGAGAAAACTCGCAGCCAGGCATTGGATTGATACAGTCAGGTAAGTGTTAGGCCAATATCTGGGCAATTTTTAGGCATTTTGCCAAGGTACCTTGAAGAAACCTGAAGGCACTCTGGTTGAAAAAGGCTGTTCTAGAAACATGATTTAACATCAAGGCAAAGAACTAGTTAAGATATCAGTGAGGCTTTAATAGTTGAGCAGGAAGCTGAATGATACACCTCATCTTAGGTTAATTGGACCAGATTAGGTTTAAAAGTTCAGTTCTCGCAGCAGAAAAGAACTGGGGATCACATGCTTGTTGCTATGACAGCAAGTATAATCTGCAGTTGAAAGAAATCTATTATTGCCTGTTTAGCGGAACTTTCAATTGTATTTAAAAAGGCAGAGCAAATAGAAGTAGAGATATGTCAGATGCAGTTACCCATGAATACAGACTAAACCTAACTTGGAAAAACAATGGGGGACATAGTGCCCCAATTAGATGCAAACCAAACTGCCTTTTATTTAGCAAAGTCAATGTGACAGTATATCTGCCGTCCGTGACAGATTTGCAAAGGTCTGCGTTAAAGCGGAGTTCCACCCAAAAATTTAACTTCCACTTTTCGGAACCCTCCCCCCTCCGGTGTCACATTTGGCATCTTTCAGGGGGGAGGGGGGTGCAGATACCTGTATAATACAGATATTTGCACCCACTTCCAGGAAGAGACTCCCACTTCCTGTCCCCCCCGCTGCCTTCTGGGAAACACACTGGTCCCAGGAGACATCGGGGACCACTGGGAATGTGCTGCACTAATCACGCATGCACAGTAGGGAATCAGGCAGTGAAGCCGCAAGGCTTCACTTCCTGATTCACTCACCAAAGATGGTGGCGGAGGCATCCAAGAGATTGGGGTTAGATATCCTTTAAAAACCTTTTGCAAAGGTCTGCGTTAAAGCGGAGTTCCACCCAAAAATTTAACTTCCACTTTTCGGAACCCTCCCCCCTCCGGTGTCACATTTGGCATCTTTCAGGGGGGAGGGGGGTGCAGATACCTGTATAATACAGATATTTGCACCCACTTCCAGGAAGAGACTCCCACTTCCTGTCCCCCCCGCTGCCTTCTGGGAAACACACTGGTCCCAGGAGACATCGGGGACCACTGGGAATGTGCTGCACTAATCACGCATGCACAGTAGGGAACCAGGCAGTGAAGCCGCAAGGCTTCACTTCCTGATTCACTCACCAAAGATGGTGGCGGAGGCATCCAAGAGACGAGTGATTGCTTGTCTTCTGCTGCCGACATTGTGGGCATCCTGGACAGGTAAGTGTCCATTTATTAAAAGTCAGTAGCTGCAGTATTTGCAGCTGCTGGCTTTTAATATTTTTTTTTGCGGGACCTCTGCATTAATACTAAAGCTATAACAGATTTTTGCAAAAGTTCATAAGGCTACATTCAAATGACCGAATTGCATCAGCTTGTAAGGGGGCTTCTGATTAGGCAGTAGTTACCGACAAACCATCCAAGTCCACACACTGCTACTTCTTGGATAGGGCAACTACCCACCTGTTGATAAAAGAACCATCTGCTATATTGTGTCAAACTCCTGGCCATAGGCCTGCTCATAACATCCCTGGCCATAGCTATTAATACTCATGAATAAAGGAATGTCCTCACAAGAAATGCATTTTCCACACTTTACTGCAGCTCTGCAAGATTTTTGTGACGTGACATCACATACACAGGAGCAGACATTTGGTCCTAACTGTTAGAAAATCAAACAAACATTGCAAAAGGAACATTTTCAAACACAATTCTATCAGTGATTGGTCAGCAGAGATGAACTAGGGCGTCCTCCAAACTCAAACTTCTAACACGTGCCCCTTTTTATACTCGGATGAACTGTGGGCAAAGGTAGTTTCTGTGCCCACTGCATGACTGTCAAATTGGGATGAACAGCTGTGTCTATGCAGCTGCTGCATTCCCATAGACATGAATTGGCTACCTGCACACAGCATCTTTTGGTTCCAGCTTCTTAAAGATTCAACGTATTCACAGGCTATGGCTGTAAGTGCCTGTAAGTGCCTGTGTGAATGAGGCCTTATACTTGCCTGCCCCATCATTTGTGCCTTGGATCTTTACTCTTTTAATGAGAGCTACTTGTAGGATGTGCGGACCTCCACGACATGGTGTTAGACCTTGTTTGACTTTATATATAATTATAGCTCATAACTGAATTATGATTATTTCAGTATAACAAAATGTGCTTAGAAACTGCACATTTTATGAACTTGCACAAATATAGGCAAAAGCAAAGAGCTTTGATTTTGAGTAGAGTGGCATAACTACAAGTTATATCTCCATGGCCTTTTAATTAGAATTGAGCTTTTTTGCCTTTTAACTCTTTTACCAAAATAGTCTCTAATTTTACACAGGAAAAAGCAAGAAAAAAAACCTCAAAATAATTTAGTACGATGCTACTTAATACGTTGTATACATTTCCAGAACTTGCATATTGCACAACAAGCTATCATACTATGGCTGCAGATTTCAGACTTCATTGGTTTCAGCCTGATCAACGTCTGCATTATAAAGAATATTTTATGGGTAAAAGTTCTGCTTTTTCTACTCTCATTACCATCTTTGTCATGCAGTGAAATATTGGAATTTTAATGTCTTTCCATGAGAGTGAATTACAGCCACTTGCTGTCTTAAACCACATTCAGTGCACTAGTCTGACCTTTTCAAAATTCCACTTTTTGACTGGTTGGCCATTTTATTTTTTTTCCTATTTACAGCCTTGCTAAACTGCAGGAAGATGCTCATAACAAGCAGCCAATGGAAAGACAGGTCTTTAAAAAGGTCACTGTAGCATACAGTAAAACACCATCGTATTTTAAAAGATAATTATAGCCTTAAAACAGTAGCCTGTCTACTGCTCATGAATTTTACAACCAAGAGAGTGAACTTATTGGCTAGTTAGAATATAGTTAAAGTGCATCTAAACCCAGCTTATAAGTTCTTAAATGTGGTGGCTGCATCAGTTTATTATTTTTTTTATCTCAAGACAATTTTATTAAACATACATAATACATCCATTACTGGCCTCAGAGCAATACCATTTGTTATACATTCACAATCCTTAAAGTGATTGTAAACCCTTGTTATTTTTGTTTTTTAAAATAACAAACATATCATCCACTGTGCAGTTCGTTTTGCACAGTGTGGCCCCGATCCTTCTCTTCTGGGGTCCCCCAACGGCGCTCATGGCTCCTCTTCGCATCTGTAAAGCCCCTTGGAGAAGCGCTCTCCCAGGGGTTTACCTTGTGGACACGCTCCCGAGTCCAACATTTGCGTTCATAGACACAGAATGCTGGACTCGGCCCCACCCTCCGCCTCCCGCGTCATTGGATTTGATTGACAGCAGCGGGAGGCAATGGCTGCTCTGCTATCAATCTATCCAATCAAGAGCCGAGAACCCCGGGCAGAGAGGTATAGCGTGTCTCTGCCGATGGAAAAAACAAGCTCAGGTGAGCAAAACGGGGGACTGGGTGGTGATCACTGTCAGAAGTTTTTTCACCTTAATGCATAGGGTTCAAAAACACAAGTGTTATAACCCTTTTAACTCCACATAGGATGCTGAAAGTACCAAACGAACATGTTCAGTATTAACATCTACACTATAGAAACAATAAACAGCATCATGTGTCATATGTGCAGAGATCTAACATGGATCTATGCAAAGGCACAGCTGCCCCCCATCAGTTTACTTTTTAAGGTTTATTTTTTTCCTTTTTTGTCATTCGGTGAACCTGCGATTAGTAAACCTCTGTCTTAAGGTGCCTATGCGCACTCTCTCTACCGTATCGTTAAAAGAGGCCATGGATATAAAGTAACCTAGGCGGCTCTCCTGATTTAACTACAAACATGTCTTCCGCTAGTCGTTTCTATTACATGGGGTGATTTGAAGTTTACAAAAGATAGCTTGGAGAGAAGGTTCAGCTCAGAGAAGTGGCAAGGTAACTGCAATTCTGGTAAGATCAACGTGTATTTTTAAAAGTATTTTTACACTGAAAAACAAATATGAATGCAGTCACCATATCTGAGGACTGGTAAGTTGCATTATTAAGATTGGGGTTAGATATCCTTTAAAAACCTTTTTAGGGCCGGTTCACACTGCTGCGATGTCAGAGTTTGGATGTGATTCGCACCGCACTGCAAAACACATGCGATCTCTGTGCGATGCAATTTCAGCTATACAAATCGTATGGCTGAATTCGCATTAAACTCACACAGGACCCTTTTTTTTGTCTGCAGGTGAATCGGATTCGATTTCTGTCTGAGTTTGCAGATCGCACTGCGATATACAAACTGATTTGTTTTTGTTCTTCTAAGTGCAACATTTTATTTTATTAAACAGCTCTTCTTTACAAATTACACTATGTAAGTTCCTCTTCATTTTTGGGTAAATGATTGGCTTATGTTTGTGACCTTGAACGATTGATTAAACCTTGGTGTTCTGCTGTGGTTTGCCTCCATATACCCTGAGTTTCCGCTCCTAAACCTCCTGGATAAAGGCCCTGGCTGGGTTTATAGCCGCAAGCTCATGCAGCTTGCCTTCCGGTAAGCTTGCACTTTATGTGGTGGAGTTGCACAAGTCTGTTTGGTGTTGAGAAGGACCACTTAAATGTATTCCTTTGTGGTTTATGGACTAATATATACCATATGGTGGTGTAGACACACCTATCCTCCATGTATGGACTAATTGGTAATTTTTTAAATATTCACTTTTATATATATTTTTTTGCTTATAGCGCGGCTTTATTAACTTTTCATTTTCATGTGTGTATCTCACTTTCTAGGTGCTGCTTATTAATTGATGTTATATGATTTTATGTTAGCACAGTATTCTTTACACTTATTCTCATTGTAAAATGATGCCAGCAGGAACACTCCCCTCCACCTGCAGCCCATCAGAGTACCCAAGTACCTATCTGCAGCCCAGTAGACTACCCGAGTACCTATCTGCAGCCCATCAGAGTACCCAAGTACCTATTTGTAGCCCATGCCTCTTAGAATATATATGTTGGGGTGTTTGCTTTCCAAAATGGGGTAATTTTGTCGGTAATTCCACTGTCCTGATACTCCGGGACCTTCAAAAGTTTGATAGATAGGAATGAAATTAGATGTGTAATTTATACTCCTAGAATGCCTGATGGTGCTCTCTGCATGTTGGGCCTATCCATGTGGCCAGGCTGTGATAAAGTCTCACACATGTGGTATCATCATACTCAGGAGGAGTAGCAGAATATATTTTGTGATGTAATTGGAAGTATGCATATTCTGTGTGAGACATAACTTATTAGGACAATTTTATGTGTTAAAAAAAAAAAAAAGTCTTCAGTTTCTCAAGAATTGTGGAAAAAAAATAAAACTTTAACAACTTACGGACCGCCGCACGACTATATACGTTGTCTGTTTGAAGAGGGATATCTCTGTTATGACAGCAGCTAGCTTCCATAACCCAGGTATCCATCTCTTCAGGCGGCGGTCCTATTTACGATAATGGTGCTCTCTGCGGCAGTTTTTTTTTAAACGGGCCCCCTCACCGAGCGAGCAGCGCCCACATATGAAATTGATTTAAACCACACATGTGAGGTATCGCCGCGTCCGGTAGAGCAAAAGCAATAATTCTAGCCATAAACCTCCGCTGTAGCTCAAAACATGCAACCTGTAGAATTTTTTAAACATTGCCTATGGAGATTTTTAAGGGTAAAAGTTTGTCGCCATTCCACGAGCAGGCGCAATTTTAAAGCGTGACATGTTACATTATCTTTCACAATCTAAAAAAAATTAGGCTAACTTTACTAAAAGGTGCGCTTGTAAGACCGCTGCACAAATACGGTGTGACATAAAGTATTGCAACAACTGCCATTAAATTCTCTAGGGTGTTAGAAAAAAAATGTATAATGCTTGAGGGTTCTAAGTAATTTTCTAGCAAAAAAAAAATGTTTTTAACTTGTAAACAACAAATCTCAGAAACAGGCTCTGTCCTTAAGTGGTTATAAAACTCACCATGCCTCTTACTAAATACATTGGACTGTCAACTTTACAAAAAGGGGTAACTTGAGGTATTTGTACTGTCCTGAAGTTTCAGGCCCTCAATCATGAAATGAGATAGGCCGTCAGTACATCAGGTGTGATCATCTTTTTATGATTTGCACCAAAGCTTGTAGACTCTATAACTTTCACACAGACTAAATAATATCCATTAATTTGGGTTACTTTTACCCAAAAAATTTAGCACTATACATTTTGGCCCAAATTTATGAACAACAATGACCATGGGGCAGATTCACAAAGCGAGTACGCCGGCGTATCTACTGATACGCCGGCGTACTTTCAAATTTCCCGCGTCGTATCGTTGTTTTGAATCCTCAAAACAAGATACGACGGCTTCTGGGTTAGATCCGACAGGTGTACGTCTTCGTACGCCTTCGGATCTAAGATGCAATTCTTCGGCGTCCACTGGGTGGCCTTCACGTTGTTTTCCGCGTCGGGTATGCAAATTAGCTATTTCCGACGATCCACGAACGTACGAGCGCCCGTCGCATTCTTTTACGTCGTTTCCGTTCGGCTTTTTCCAGCTGCTATTTGGTTGACTATAGTTACACCTGCTATGTTAAGTATGGCCGTCGTTCCCGCGTTTATTTTAATTTTTTTTTTCGTTCGCGTAAGTCGTCCGTGAATCGGGATGGACGTAATTTACGTCCACGTCAAAACAATGACGTTCTTTGCAACGTAATTTAGCGCAATACACAGCGGGAAATTTAGGAACAGAGCATGCGAAGTTCGTTCGGCGCGGGGACGCGCTTTATTTAAATGAAACACGCCCCCTACTCGCCGCATTTGAATTCCGCGCTGTTACGCCACTTGAGATACACTACGCCGCCGTAACTTACGGCGCAAAATCTTCCTGGATTCGAACTAAAGCCAGGTAAGGTACGGCGGCGTAGCGTATCTCATATACGATGCGCCGGGGCAGATCTTTGTGGATCTGCCCCTTATTATTTAAAATTTTATAATAGAAACAAAACAATAAAAACATTTCTAAAAAAAAAAAAAACGTTTTTTTTACTTATATTGCAAAAAGAAAAAAAAAACAGCGGTGATTAACCACTTGCCGCCCGCCCTATTGCAAAAAGACGTTGGAAAAGTGGTTTCAATAACCTGACTGGACGTCATATGACGTCCTCAGAATATTGAGCCGCTGCGCACCCCCGGGGGGATCGTTGTTGCAGGGTGTCAGTCTGACACCCTGCAACATCGATCTAGGTAAAGAGTCTCTGACAGAGACTCTTTACCACGTGATCAGCCGTGTCCAATCACGGCTGATCACAATGTAAACAAGAAGAGCCGGTTATCGGCTTTTCCTCACTCGCGTAGAGGAGACCCGATCGGCTGCTCCTCTGACGGGGGGGTTTGTGCTGATCGATTATCAGCACAGCCCCCCCAAGGATGCCCACACTAGACCACCAGGGATGCCACTAGACCACCAGGGATGCCACCAGACCACCAGGGATGCTCACCACCAAATATGCCACCCTAGACCACCAGGGATGCCAATCAGTGCCCACAATGGATGCCAATCAGTGCCCACAATGGGCATCACTGATTGGCAGGCATTGTTGTTTGGCACTGGTTGGCATCCATAAGTACAATATAATACAGTACATCCATGCGACCTATCAGTGCCCATCCATGCCCATTCGTGCCACCTATCAGTGCCCATCCAGGAGCCGTCAATACATTACAGCCGCCAGCAAGTTTAAATTACATTTTACCTTTAAAAATGTCATTATTGCTATGGCATATTCTATCCATCGCACAGATGCACCACTTTACAGGCAGACTAAGGGGACCCCCAGTCACAGTATTTAACCACTTCCATACCGGGGCACTTGCGCACCTTCCTGCCCAAGCCAATTTTCAGCTTTCAGCGCTGTCGCACTTTGAATGACAATTGCGTGATCATGCTACCCTGTACCCAAACAATTTTTTTATGATTTTGTTCCCACACATAGAGCTTTCTTTTGGTGGTATTTGATCACCTCTGCAATTTTTTTTTTTGCGCAACAACTAAAAAAAAAAAAAATTTCGAAAAAAAAAAAAGTTTTTATTTTTGATGTTATTTTTTGTGATTAAGTAAGTTTTCTTCTTCAATTACGGGCACTGATATGGCGGCACTGATGGGCACCGGTGAGGCGGCACTGATGGGCACTGGTGAGGTGGCACTGATGGGCACTGATAGGTGGGAAATGATGGACAGTGATAGGCGGCACTGATGGACACTGATAGGCGGTGCTGGTATGCGGCACTGATGGGCACTCATAGGCGGCACTGATGGGCATTCATAGGCGGCACTGGGCACTCATAGGTGACACTGATGGGCACTCATGGGTGGCACTGATGGGTACTTATGGGTGGCACAGATGGGCACTGATAGGTGGGCACTGGGCATGGATGGACACAGAGGTGGCACTGATGGACACTGAGGGGTGGCACTGAGGGCATTGCTGGGCATCACTTGTTTAGTGATGTGGCCACTTGTGTGGACACTGATTGGCATCTTTCTCATTTTTTTTTTTACTGCCCCCTTCCCTGGTGGTCTAGTGTAGGCATCCGAGGGGGGGCTGTGCTGATAAACAATCAGCGCAAACCCCCTCTGTCAGGAGAGCTGCCGATCGGCTCTCCTCTACTTGTGTCTGTCAGACACGAGTGAGGAAGAGCCATCAACGGCTCTTCCTGTTTACATCATGATCAGCCGTGATTGGACATGGCTGATCGCATGGTAAAGAGCCTCCGCCGGACACCCCGCATCACCGATCGCTGCGCTGCGGTCCCCCACGGGCGCGCGCCGGCATGAAATCCTGCAGGAAGTCAATAGACGTCCAGTCAGGATTTTACAACCACTTCCCGGACGTCAATTGTCTATTGACCGGGCGGGAAGTGGTTAAAGGGATTTTTCATTTTTATTGTTTTCACTTTAACCACTTCAGCCCCGGACCATATTGCTGCTCAATGACCGGGCCACTTTTTGCGATTCGGCACTGCGTCGCTTTAACGGACAATTGCACGGTCGTGCGACGTGGCTCCCAAACAAAATTGGCGTCCTTTTTTTCCCACAAATAGAGCTTTCTTTTGGTGGTATTTGATCACCTCTGCGGTGACAATTTTGAAAAAAATGAATATTTTTTACTTTTTGCTATAATAAATATCCCCCAAAAATATATATAAAAAAAAATGTTTCCTCAGTTTAGGCCGATACGTATTCTTCTACATATTTTCCGTAAAAAAATCCCAATAAGAGTTTATTGATTGGTTTGCGCAAAAGTTATAGCGTTTACAAAATAGGGGATAGTTTTATGGCATTTTTATTAATATTTTTTTTTTTTACTAGTAATGGCCGGGGATCAGTTATTTTTATTGGTACTGCAACATTATGGCGGACACTTCGGACACTTTTGACACATTTTTGGGACCATTGGCATTTTTATAGCGATCAGTGCTATCAAAATGCATTGATTACTATAAAAATGCCACTGGCAGGGAAGGGGTTAACACTAGGCGGCAAAGAAGGGGTTAAGTATGTTCCCTGGGTGTGTTCTAACTGAAGGCAGGGTGGGACTGACTTGGGGAAATGACAAATCGCTGTTCATACATTGTATGAACAGGCGATGGGTCATTTCCCCCCCTGACAGGACCGGGAGCTGTGTGTTTACACACACAGCCCCCGGTTGTCGCTCTGTAACGAGCGATCGCGGATGCCCGGCGGCGATCGCGCCCGCCTGGCACGTGCGCCGGGATCAGGGACGAGCGGCTGAAAGGCGAGATGACGTATCGCTACGTGATCTCGCCGAGCCGACCTGCCGCCGTATAACTGCGGCGGCTGGTCGGCAAGTAGTTAAGCATCACTAAAATCACTGCTCCTTTAAAAACGATAGTTTTAAAAACTTTTTTTTGCATTGATACATGCCCCCCAGTGAAATACCTGGGTCCCCATACACAACATCTCCCTGCAGGGATGAAGTCCCAAGGGAGGGGGCGAGCACGCTGACTAACCCCCAGCCAGAACGGCTCGGATGATGGGTTCAAGCTTACTGAGGAGGAAGCGGAAGTGAGAAATTCAGACAAAGAAAAAAACATTTAGAAGGGAAATCGAAGGAAAAGGTAAGTGAACCAACAATGCACTAGCTTAAAGGAACCAATTTAGAAAAAAAAAAAAAAACTTTTACAACCCCTTTAAAGTATTTGAACTGAAACCATTTCCACTGGATGATGTCAAATACTTGTGTGATATGGGGTGGTCAACCTCCTTATTTTAAAAAAAAAGTGATAGTTGTGGAAGGCCAACCTTAAATTTCTAAGAGGAACTTCCCTCAACAAATAGCATTCCTACAGACATTTAACCTTTGCTTGTGCGTATGGGTATACAAAAAACACACTACTGCTAGTTATAAAGTTGTTCTGCCTGCTTTTCTATTTATTTATGTGGTAAATTCTTTAGTCATGTACAGTATGTATCAATGGAATTTCAAGCCTTTACTGAAGCATAGGGTTAATTACACCTACGCCAAGTTTATCTAATTACCGGATGCTTAGCTTGCTCTGCTTGAAAGACACTTATCCCAAGCTGGCTGATTGGTATCTTCCATTTTTAGGAGTTTCACATATCTAACAGATGACAGCAATGTTCCCCTCTTCCCTATTACCAGCTAATTATCAAATGAAATGTAGATTTTTAGGCATCCGAGTGATGTGCAAAGTCATTACATTGTCAAATTTATGTCAACCATGTATCTGCTTTCCCTATTTTAATGTTGCATGACAGTAAAAAGACGTTTAATTCTGTGTACATAAAAGGAAGATTTAGTACTACTTGTATAATGAGATCCATTTAAGTGCTGTGTACTTATAGCTTTGAGTATAACAGCTTGATGAACACAATAAAGCACATTAGTTCTATTAAAGCTAATTGTGGGTGGCTGAAAAATGTATTCCAGCCCTTAGGGCAGTTTAACTGGATGCAAAGCTGTTTTGGCATTTAAACCTTTTAACTCAGAGGTGCAATATCTTTTACCTGTCAAGAAATATTCAGCCACCTTTATTTTCTCTGTAAAAGTTTAAGAGACGACTTTAAAAACTGTGCTTTATGCAAAGCTGCCTTTTGAACTGGGGACCAGAGAGCTGAAAGGCAAATGTCTTATAGACAAATGTTTAAAGCAACCAGAGGGGAAATATTATCAGTGTAGAGTCTGTAATGGATAATTCCAGTGGGAAACAGTAAATCATTGCTGGTGGATTTATTCTTAGTTATACTGTATATCTGAAAACATTTGCAAGGCAGTTTCTCACTAGGATGCCATCTCTATTAAATAACTGTTTTGTTTTGTGTGATTTTTTGTTTTGTTTTGTTAATATAGATGTGTGAGTGTCCAGATTATACCCATTTAACATTTCTATTATATGCGTCCCATAGATCACTTCGTTTGTATAAGTCCCTTAGACCACTGTTAATTTTTAACGATTAATAAGAAGTCTAGGTAAAATTCATTAACAGTTGGTTTGGTTATGACACATTGAAATCAATGGGCCGGATTCAGGTATAAGTGCGCTTTTTTTGCGGAGGCGCAGGGCAACGTTTTTGCCCTGCGCCCCCGCAATTTTTTTGCGCTGCCCTCGATTCACGGAGCAGAAGCTCCGTAAATTGCGAGGGTGCGCCGGCAAAATGCCCAGCGCAAGAGCGCGTAATTTAAATGATCCCGTAGGGGGCGGGAATCATTTAAATTAGGCGCGTTCCCGCGCCGATCGTAGTGCGCATGCTCCGTCGGGAAATTTTCCCGACGTGCATTGCGGCAAATGACGTCGCAAGGATGTCATTTGCTTCAAAGTGAACGTGAATGGCGTCCAGCGCCATTCACGTTTCACTTACGCAAACTACGTAAAATTCAAATTTCGCGACGCGGGAACGACGGGTATACAGAACATGGGCTGCCCCTGCTAATAGCTAATAGCAGGGGCAGCCTTGCGCGAAAACCGCCGTACGTAAACGACGTAAATTGCGTACGCAGGCCTCGCGCAACGTTGTGAATCGGTGTTAGTATGCAATTTGCATACTATACGCTGAGCACAACGGGAACGCCACCTAGCGGCCAACGCAAGAATGCAGCCTAAGATATGCGGGCATAAGAGCCTTATGCCGTGCAGATCTTAGGCTGCAGTCGGCGTAACGGGGTTCCTGAATCAGGAGCACTACTTACGCCGGGGCAAGTAAGCAATTGTGCTGTGTAACCTATGGTTACACAGGCGCAATTGCTTCTTGAATCTACCCCAATGAGTTATATCTGAAGTGATTGTCAACAAGAAGATAATACCATGCTTCTAAACCAGTTCTTGTCAACTTACTAACTATAGGGAAGGGTTCTCTAATGTGGTTCCTGATAGCACAAGAGGCTTGCACAACATTTCACTGCACTGAAGATGGGATTTAAATAAAGTGATAGACTATCACTAATGTATTTATTTTTTAAGTATACAGTATGGTCAGGGCTGGATTTTCTATTCACTAAAGCCTTGTACACACGATAGGTTAACCAGAGGACAATGGTCTGAAGGACCGTTGTCATAGGTTAACCGATGAAGCTGACTGATGGTCCGTCACGCCTACACACCATAGGTTAAATAACCGATCGTGTCAGAACTCGGTGATGTAAAACACGACGACGTGCTGAAAAAAACGAAGTTCAATGCTTCCAAGCATGCGTCGACTTGATTCCAAGCATGCGTCGACTTGATTCTGAGCATGCGTGGATTTTTAACCGATGGTTGTGCCTACTAACGATCGGTTTTGACCTATCGGTTACCAATCCATAGGTTAATTTTAAAGCAAGTTGTCTTTTTTTTAACCTATGGTTAAATAACCTATTGGGCCCACACACAATCGTTTTTGACCAATGAAAACGGTCCTTCAGACAGTTGTCCTCTGGTTAACCTTTCGTGTGTATGAGGCTTAAGAGCTCTTTGTCTTCCATATCAACAGAATTACACAACTGTTATATACACATATACAATATTCTAAGCATGTTTAGCAGCAGCAGAAACATGAACATGCTCAGTGTAAAAAAGATTGCCCAAGGTTTGTTGTTTTAAATTCAATCGAAAGTTTGGTTATAGGCTTCAATGTTGGAAATCTAGTCTGGTGCATGGAGTTTTTTAGTTATGGGCATTAACAACTGTATTCCGTCAACATACTGAAAGCACCACCATGCTAGTGAATCTTCCTCAAATACAGAAATTCTGTGTAGCATTTATACCCCATTTATTTCCATCATAGATTTATTCAATGTTCAGTTCTTACTATTAATTGAACATGTCAATTAAACTTCAGTAAGTATAATTAAGAATCAGCCCTCCCCCTGTATTTTGTTAAATATATACATATGTTTTATGGAGGGCCCGTCCTCTTCTACTCTGCCAGCAATGAAGGGCGGTTCTTACTCCTGCACTGAACAGCACATGTGTAATGATGTTTGAGCATTGTTAAGCGTTGCAGGATAATGCTGGCCCCAGGGGCAGGCCTTGGGCTTACAGGATATCATTCTGGGTGACTGGGGGCATCTAATGCTGGCAAGGAATTGCCTAGGGGGGCAGCTCCAGATTCAAAATGAATACTTTTTTTTACAGGGAGGTTTGCTGCAAACAAAATGAATAGTAAATTGATATAGCGTGGTATAATTTACACTTATAAATTCCAATAAAAACGTTAGAGCATATCTATGGAGGACCAGCTTAACAATGCCTAGTTGTTTATGCAACAGTTGAACATGCACTGGACTGCATGATTTGTTGGCAAATGTTACACTTTCAAAATGTTATATAAATACAGTAAGGCCGTTGTAAGTGTTTTAGTAGTGAATCTACCACCAAATGTAAACTTGAAACTGACCTTAGTGCTGAGCCTGCATTTAATGAATACAATTAAAAATTAGAATCTTAATTTAATTACAAAATATCCAGTGATGTCCAAATATGTCCTCATTTTAGTTCTCTGGCCAGGATCCCAAAAGTTAGAATCTCCCCCTTCATTTTGTCTATGAATTGGAGCTCATCCTGGTGGGAAAAAAGGGTTTCAAAGTGCTGTGAACTCTCATGGATGGAGGGGGTCTCTCTGGGTTCCCTATGACATTACTTGCTTTCACCCTGTATTTATTGCGATAACTGCATGGTGAATGTTGCAAGATCAAAGGAAAATTAATGCATTTGTTACCCCAACACTTCATATTCCTGATATGTGCCTGCTGTAGCATGTACGTGTATAAGAAAGTCTCCTGTTCTCTTTGTATTGCTTCCTTTATGTTAAATCCTTGGTGTTCCTGCTAATCCCTTTCCCTTACTATTAAAACTGACCATAATAAGCAGGAGAGCACATCGTGGTCAGTTCTCTTTGCTATGCTGGGAACTCAGCTGGCTCTCCTTCAATGATCAGACTTGCCCTGGCACCACCCACTGGCAAGCTCAGTATGATGTTGCTTCTCCTCCCCCCATGTCTTTTGCAGCTCATAACAGAGAGAATGTGGTCATATATATAAAAAAAGGAAAAAAGGGTTTTTATAATGTTTTTTTTATATCTATACAAAAATGTTTTGCCTTTTATTTATATTTTAAACTGAATGGGTTGTTTTACAAGGTGGTCATTTACAATCACTTTAAAGCAGTTGTAAACTCTGTTACACCACTTGTACCTACAAGTCAATAAGGTTGCAGAAAGAACCTGAATGCCAAACTTAGAACAAGACAGAGAAACATCCAGTTTACAGTGACACATAAAGGTGTTTAACCACTTAACGACCGCCCACTGTAAATATACATTGGTTATTTAAAGATGGATATCTCAGTAACGGCAGCAGCTGCTGCCACAACCGAGATATCCATCTCTTCAGTGAGCATTCCTGTCAACGATACCGGCGGTCTCCGCGGCGGATTTGCCGCAAGATCGCCGTTATCGGTGGCGGGAGAGGGGCCCCCCTCCCGCCGCTCTCTCGCGCCATCCGCCGCTTACCGGAGCTGTCGGTAGCGGCGGAGGCGATCGGGTCCTGCTGCCTGCTGTGTGGGGATGCGAGTGAGGGCAAGATGGCCCCCACCCGTCCCCATAGCATTGCTGGGCAGAAGTGACGTCAAAACATCAGTCCCGCCCATGCGTCTTAAAGAGACATTTTTTTGTTGTCATTTTTTTAACCCCAGATCTCATATTTAAGAGGACCTGTCATGCTTTTTTCTATTACAAGGGATGTTTACATTCCTTGTAATAGGAATAAAAGTGATACTTTTTTTTATTTCAGTGTAAAAAATTCTAAAATAAATAAAAATAAATAAGAAAACCAAAAAATTTTTTTTTTTAAATGCCCCGCCCCGACGAGCTCGCACGCAGAAGCGAACGCATACGCGAGTAGCACCTGCATATGAAAACGGTGTTCAAACCACACAAGTAAGGTATCGCAGCGATCGCTAGAGCGAGAGCAATAATTCTAGCCCTAGACCTCCTCTGTAGCTCAAAAAATGCAACCTATAGAATTTTTTAAATGTTGCATATCGAGATTTTTAGGGGTAAAAGTTTGACGCCATGCCACGAGCGGGCGCAATTTTTAAGCGTGACATGTTGGGTATCATTTTACTTGGCGTAACATTATCTTTCACAATATATAAAATTGGGACAAATTTATTGTTGTCTTATTTTTTAATTCAAAAAAGTGATTTTTTTCCAAAAAAAGTGCGATTGTAAGACCGCTGCGCAAATACGGTGTGACAAAAAGTATTGCAATGACCGCCATTTTATTCTCTAGGGTGTTAGAAAAAAATATGTATATAATGTTTGGGGGTTTTAAGTAATTTTCTAGCAAAAAAAAAATGTTTTAGTCTTGTAAACACCAAATCTGAAAAACACCTTCTGTCCTTAAGTGGTTAAGGAACTAAACCTGGCCATTTTGCAAGGTGTCATCTGCTAAAAGTTTGGCACATTTTAATGTAAGCTGAATGGATCATCTTCAGAAGCCAAGAGAAAGGTATTTCTGGATCAAGTTTCCTTGGGTCCCCTAGTAAGATGAAGAGATTGTATAAATTCCTGAAATTCTTGGTTCTGTTGAGGTCGATGGAAACCAACTTTACTCTATCTAAAGGGACACAATTCTTCTGCTGTAGGTCTGAAGAATCTATTCAGAAAACTGGAAGGACCACTTTCCAGTTGTTAAAAAACATTGACACAACTTTCAGATGAAACTCTGGAAGAAAAATACAAACATGTCCCAGTCTCAGAGACTGTTCCGGCAGACGTAATGGTGGGAAGAAAAACAGCTATTAGGCTTGGTTCACACTGGTACGATTTGAGATGTAATTTTAGATGTCAAATCGCATCTCAAATCGGCGGCATTTTCCGGCAATGACACCATCCTAATCAGTGCGACGCCGCATCTGCGGCACTGCACCGATTTCAAAAAGTAGTTCCTGTACTACTTTTTGCGATTTCGGGCCGCGATTTACATTGACATCTGTGCAGAAACCTGCACAGATGTCTCTGAAATCGCGGCCGAAATCGGGACTGCCAGCGGGAGTGAAATCGGGTGAGTTCAGCTGAACTTGCATGGCTTCACTCCCGCAGCCCAGTGTGAACCTGGGCCTAATGTCAAAAACCAGACGGAACAATCCTCCCACTGAACATAAACCAATGTCATAAGTTCTTTTAGCACTAAATTTAGATTGATTGTAACTCTAAAAAAATAACAGCTAAGAACCAGTTCCTTTAAGGCATGCTGTATAGCACAGTGCTTGTGCTATGTAATTTTTCCCTTCCTATCTTGTAAAAAACCTGGTTGATCCTGCCAGTTCCCATATGCCCCTGCTTCTGCTGACCATGGCAATCATGGCTGCTAAACCCTGATAACCATGGTCAAATTGCGTGCCTCCGTCATTTGCTGATCTCCTCTGACAGTCTCTCCCCCTCCCTCCCTGTTATCATGAGAGCGGCTCTCCTCCCTGCCTCTCCTGTTGCTATTCAGCTGCATAATGCAGCTAATATACAAGTATCCCCGGCCTCCGGGCATGCTTCCATTCACTACAGTGGATTTGTTTTTAATGAAAAGGCTAAATACCGTATGTCACACCGCAGCTGTGCGGTTACATGATCCCCCTGTGCTGGCCGGCCTCAATCTATGGAGAGAAATGGGAGGGGCCGAGATTCCTCAGTGCTGGTCAGCTGACATCACAGAGGAATCTCGACCCCGCCTGCTACTCTCCCTAGATTGGGGCCGACCAGCACATGGGGTTCACGTGACAAAAGATATTTAGCCTTTTAATTAAAAAAATAAATCCACTGTAGTGAATTGCAGCATACCCAGGGGGGATACATGTGTCACTTTAAGTCCCAAAAAGGAGGCACAGACTTTCTAGGGAAGACAAATTCTGATTGCTGTCTGTATAAAATATTTGACCTGGTCACAAATGTCATGTCTACCCCAACGCAGGTGGTCAGACACTATAGCTAGCTACTGTGTGCTTTACCTATAGCAGCCCCCTTTCCCTTAAGGCAAGCAGGCCTACCGGTACTTGGTTACCCCCCAGGACTTAAAAACAATGCTATAGTGCCTGGCCACCACACTAGGGCAGATGCGAACAGAGAAAAAACGAACAGACTACGTGCAGTTAGCAGACAGATAATATGGTTCTATGACAGCCCAGTTAAAAGTCCAATATCTGATCCAGGTCATGTGCGCACATTAGACACGTGATGGCGTGCAGTTACAGACAGGTGCTGCTGACTGGTTTGTGTGGTGGTATGCGTGTGCATGGGCTCACGTCGGGACCGAGAGGCAGGTCCCTGACACCACCAGTCCCTCTGGGCTAGGAGATCTCCCTTGAAGGGAATGAAGGGTGGATGATCTGAAGCCATGTGTAGTAATGGAAGAAACGTTGGCCTTCTCAGCCAGTAAGGGAGGATTGCTTGTACTGACTCTGCTTGGATCTTGGGAAAGACTCTCACTGTCAAAGATACTGGATGGAATATGTAGTCTAGTAGATAGTTCCAGGCTACAAAGGATGCATTTTGGGCTAAAGCCTGCTCGAATTTTTACCTTGTTGAGCAGTGGATTACCCAGTATAGGTCTCAGAGATTTTCTGTTGGGTGACTACTCGTTGTCAGGAAAAACAATGGTATGCCAGGAGACTTGTTGCCCTGGCAGTTGAGAAGCTGACAGTGCTTTCAAGTGCACCTGTGCTCACTGGAAGATCTTGGCTGCCACATGTAGAAAATAAATACTTCTGGTTCTTCGTTGGTTTCAGATGAAAGGTAAAGGTTGCCTTGTATAAGAGTATCATGGACCTGGACCATTCCACCACTCTTGTACCTGTCAGTGGAGTCTTGTATCTGAAGTAAAGATGATCCAGTTTCCAGGGCTAAGATGTATGCCTAGTGAAAGGTTTACAGGATGAGACCTCCAGAGAAGATTCAGGGGAGTTTCACAAGGCAAATTTGATGGAGACTTGCTGAGTTCAATTAGGCTTGATGCACACCTATGCATTTTTAGTGCTTTTTGAATTGTGCAGATTTGCACTGCAGTCCATTTAACATGGTTTCCTATAGAACACGTTCTGTAGAGAAATCTGTAAAATGCAAAAAGCACTAAAAATGCATAAGTGGGCATCAAGCCTAACACTGGCTTAACCCGCCCTCTTGAAACAGTTACAAGCAGTAAATCATAGTGCAGATATTTGGTATCTGCTGACCTGACTTTGTTTAGGCACACTCTGTTTGACCCCCAAAACACGTTGGCTTTTTTCTGCTATGAATCAATGTTATCATTTAAAACCCTGGACTCCTGGACTGTATGCCTGTGGATTCTCAACTTTGGATTCTTTCCCTATTTCTAAGGGGAGTTCTTGTTATTTCTGGAGTGTTGCCGAACTGGAGCCAGCGTTTCTTGTCCTTGGGCCCTTCTTTTAGACTGTTGGTACACACTAACTTGCCCAGGAAAGTAGCAGCAGAACATGCCCAAGAAAGACCTTGAGCAAAATGAGGCAACCCCTCATTTTAAGGTAATGGAAATAACTGGAGCTTAAAGATCCATGTATTTCAGAATTAGGCATTTTTACGGGATCATTGAGTACTCTGTTAAATACCAAAATGTTCCCATAGAGCCCCCCTACCTTTCCACGGGGTTCAGTGCCTCAGAAGCATGATGTAGCGAACTCACACAGTGTCAGATTAAGGTATGGAGACCGAGATGCTAAGAGGGCTCCCCTTGCAGCTGAGTGTGGCTTGTCCCTGGAGATGGGTACAGGGAGAGCAGTGCTCAAAGAAGCACAGGTTGCCAAATGCTTGCTTGTAGTTAGGTGAGCTGATCACCAGAGAATGTCTGTAGCAGGCTGGTAGCACTAGAAGTACTTGAGGTGCTTGGTAACAAGAGAAAACGGGAGCCAGGCCAAAGGTCATATAGGGTAGACCAGTCCAGAAGCATAAACAGGAGCAAGCCAGGGTCATATACCAGAGACAGAAACAGCAGAGTTGAGGAGCCAAGTCGGTGTCAGACACAAGAGAATAGGCAGAAGCAAAGTCCAGATTTGTGCCAGGGGTCAAGCCGGGATATCGGAGAACAGGGTCAAGGCAAGCCGGGTCGATAACAGGAAAGAAGATACAGAAGCACAGGGAACATGGGGAGCTGAAGATAATCCAGCAACATCCTGTCTTCAGTTGTAGGTTTAAATAGGGCGATTTGGACCAGCGTCTGTCACGCCATTTGTGCACCGCTGTGTACATGCTTTTCGCATATCCAAGGGGGTTCACCTTAAAAAAACGATGCAGATAGGAAAAAAAGGAATGCCCTTAGGAGAATAAGTAAACAAAATATTCAAAGACATGTAAAACCACAATATAAAATGCCATTCATGACCCCACATACCTAAAGGAATAGGGCAGACTGCATAAGAGAGAGAAGAAGCACCAGATCCACAAATTGGCCAAGGAGCAAAGTGAGAGAGATGCCCATCACATCTAGTTCAGGCATTAAGCAGACATTTACAGCCATTGTTTGGTGACTTGTGACTGTGGTTAACATGTGCACATTCCCTTTCATTTATAGACAGATGACCCACACTGCCACCACTCTGAGAGAAGACCAGTACAGCAATAAAATCATGCCAGAGGTTGTTGCCCATCCTACCTAGAGACATGGCATAAGGAACAGTACCCAAGTTGGAAAGAGAGGCACAACTTATTAACACTAACACAGAAGTCAAATCCATGTGCAAAAAGAGCCCACTGTCTTACTTTGCAATACAGCAGCTATTTAAGCTATGCTACTGAATATCAAATACCATGGGGACTGGCCTCCAACATCAGTATTATCCAAATCTTCAAAATCTAGCAGGGGCTAAACATGGATGGAAAATTGTAATGGCGTTAGAAAGATATGAAATGGAAGACGATAAAAGAAAGTGGCCTGGAATGAGGACCAAAAAAACAAAACAAAACAAAAAAATACCCACTGGTTTAGGGGAACTCACTCTCTTTTATTAGTTAGCAGGTGGCCCTTTGGGGCCAAGAGGAAGGAGTTGGCCCACAATATGCTGACATGAGGTGAGCCATGAAACAAAAATGAATCTTATATGGACTGGGAAACTGAAAAAATCATGGATTGTGATCAATAGCTTACTTACTTGATATATTAGACAAGCAGAAAACAGATAACTTTAACACTATTTTTAGTTTTACAGGTGTGCCTAATGCAGAATACATTCAACTTTATAATTCATTAACTCTTAATCAAGTTTACAGTCTAGCTCAAGCACTATATCAAAGGTAAAGCCAAACCCTATATCCAATATTTATCTACATTTTGTCACTTCAGCTGTAGGAAAAGGAGACCTTTGGTGTATTTTCAATTTTAGTGCTTTGTGTAAGGAACAGCTGGAAACAAAACCAAAGAAAATGTTACAGATAAGTTGCAACCAGTGTATTTAAAAAAAACATAGTGGGCCGGATTCAGATAGGTTAGCGCCGGCGCAAGTTTTTTTTCTTTCTTAATTCAGAAAGCACTTACCTTAAAACTTGCGGTGGCGTATCGTAAATCCCCCGGCGGAATTCAAATTCCACGGCTAGGGGGCATCTACAATTTAAATGAGGCGCGTCCCCGCGCCAATCGAACAGCGCATGCACCGTCCGCAAATTTTCCCAGCGTGCATTGTTTCAAATGACGTCGCTAGGACGTCATTGGTTTCGGCGTGAGCGTAACTTGCGTCCAGCTCTTTTCTGAATCGACTTACGCAAACGACGTAAAAATTCAAAACTCGGCGCGGGAACGACGACCATACTTAACATAGTATAACCCCTCACATAGCAGGGGTAACTATACGCCGGAAAAAGCCAAACGCAAGTGGCGTAAAAAAAAAGCAACGGGCGGGTAAAAAACGAAATGCCACCTAGCGGCCGGCCTGGAATTGCAGCCTAAGATCCGACGGTGTAAGTCACTTACACCTGTCGGATCTTAGGGAGATCTATGCGGAACCTGATTCTATGAATCAGCCGCATAGATCCGACCGACGGAACTCAGAGATACGACGGCGTATCAGGAGATACGACGGCGTTTTGGGAAAAAAGCCGTCGTATCTCTATCTGAATCCGGGCCAGTATTTTTATCTCTGTTCTGTTACAGTAAAAAAAAAAAAAAAAGTATACATATATATATATATATATATATATATATATATATATATATATATATATGTACATTTCATCATGTTACAACCAAAAACGTAAATGTATTTTATTGGGATTTTATGTGACAGACCAACACAAAGTAGTACAAAATTGTGAAATGGAAGGAAATGATAAATGGTTTTCAGAAATAAATATCTGAAAAGTCAATACTTTGTAGAACCACCTTTCGCTGCAATTACAGCTGCAAGTCTTTTTGGGGATGTCTCTACCAGCTTTACACATCTAGAGGGTGAAATTTTTGCCCATACTTCTTTGCAAAATAGCTCAAGCTCTTTCAGATTGGATAGAGAGTGTCTGTAAATAGCAATTTTCAAGTCTTGCCACACATTCTCAATTGGAGTTTGAATGGGCCATTTTAGCACATGAATATGCTTTGATCTAAATCATTCCATTGTCTCAAGTCTTTTGCAGACTAAGGGCTAGATTCAGATAGATTCGTCTATCTTTATGGCCGGCATAACGTATCTCAGATAAGTTACGCCGCCGTAATTTAGGGCGCAAGTTCTGTATTCAGAAAGAACTTGCGCCCTTAGTTACGGCGGCGTAACGTATCTGTGTCAGCGTAAGCCCACTTAATTCAAATGTGGATGATGTGGGCGTGTTTTATGTATATTAACTGTGACCCCGCGTATTTGATGTTTTTTACGAACGGCGCATGCGCTGTTTGTGAAAAAATCCCAGTGCGCATGCTCGAAAATCCGCCGCAAACGTCATTGTTTTCAACTTGAACTTAAATTACGTACATCCCTATTTGCGAACGACTTACGCAAACGACGTAAAATTTTCAAAACTCGACGCGGGAGCGACTGCCATACTTAACATAGGATACGCCTCATATAGCAGGGGTAACTATACGGCAAAAAAAGCCTAACGTAAACGACGTAAAAAAATGCGCCGGCCGGACGTACGTTTCTGAATCGGCGCATCTAGCTCATTTGCATATTCCTCGCTTAACTATATGGAAGCGCCACCTAGCGGCCAGCGTAAATATGCAGCCTAAGATACGACGGTGTAAAACACTTACGCCGGTCGTATCTTAGGGAAATCTATGCGTAACTGATTCTATGAATCAGGCGCATAGATACGATCGGCCGGACTCAGAGATACGACTGCGTATCTGGAGATACGCCGGCGTATCTCCTCTCTGATTCTAGCCCTAACAGTTTTTTTTAAGATTGCGCTGTATTTGGCTTCCTCTATCTCCCCATCAACTCCCATCAGCTTCCCTGTCCCTGCTAAGAAAAGCATCCCCACAACATGATGCTGCCACCACCATGTTTCACGGTGGGGATGGTGTTCAGGGTGATGTGTAGTGTTAGTTTTCTGCCACACATAGTGTTTTGCTTTTAGGCAAAAGCAAGGTCCATAAAGACATGGATGAGTGAGTTTGGGGTGGAGGAACTTGACTAACCTGAACAGAGTTCTGACCTCAACCCAATAGAACACCCTTGGGACGAATTAGATCGGAGACTGCGAGCCAGTGCCTGACCTGACCTAACAAATGCACTTCCCAAAGACACACTCCTAAACCTTGTGGACAGCCTTCCTAGAAGAGTTGAAGCTGTTATAGCTAGCTGCAAAGGTTAGGCTAACTCAATATTGAACCCTGCAAAAGAAGGAAAATATGGACAGCCGCACTCCAAATTCTTAAAAAGACGTGCCCTTTATTGGGTGAAGGAAAAATGCACTACAGGTATCAGCACACAGTGGGAAAAACAGCTGACGCGTTTCACATTGGATATCAATGCTTAGTCATAGCTACAAATGAAATAAAAAGTAACAAGTATATATACACACAATAATTTATACTCAATTTGACCCGCCCAGCATCTGATTGGCTCCAGCAAATTGCCGGTATTCAAAACACATGGAGCCAATCAGATGCTGGGCGTGTCAAATTGAGTATTTTTAAGAATTTGGAGTGCGGCTGTCCATATTTTCCTTCTTTTGCACATCCTGTGCATTGCCGGCACCCATTGGTTCCTGAGTGGACATTGATTATTCTAGTGTGCTCACCTGGAGCGGCAGCTTCCCTACCAATATTGAACCCTACAGACTAAGACTGGGATTCCATTAAAGTTCATGTGCGTGTAAAGGCAGGTGTCCCAATACTTTTGGTAATCTAGGGCCAGATTCACGTAGAATCGTGGCGGCGTAACATATCCTAGATACGTTACACTGCCGCAATTTTTCATCGCAAGTGCCTGATTCACCAAGCACTTGCCATGAAAACCTACGCCGGCGGCCTCCGGCGCAAGGCGGGCCAATTCAAATGGGCGTGTGCCATTTAAATTAGGTGCGCTCCCGTGGATCGCCGTAACTGCTAATTTGCATACCCGACGCTGGTTTACGACGCAAACTCCCCCCAGTGGCGGCCGCGGTACTGCATCCTAAGATCCGATAGTGTAAAACAATTACACCTGTCGGATCTTAGGGATATCTATGCGTAACTGATTCTATGAATCAGTCGCATAGATAGAAACAGAGATATGATGGCGTATACGCCGTTGTATCTCTTTTGTGAATCTGGCCCATAGTGTATATATACTCGCACACATTGTACATACTGTATAACTATATTTATGTGTATTTTTATGATTCAAGGAGTATTCTGACCAGGAAAAAAGTGGGTTAGTTACATCACCATCCCTTCTCTACAGGTTTTTGCACCTGGCCTACAGGTACATGAATACAGTAAATATGGGTCTCATAGAGAGATTTGGAAAGAGTAGGAGGTTAGACAATTATATATGCAAGCAAGATTTTTAATTGTTGAGGTTTGTTATAGGGACGTTTATGAGGTTTTGTTATGAGGTTAGGTTAGCATAAAGGGGGCTTTAGATAGGATATCACTCTATGCTACCAGCCAAATCTTGTTTCACTTTTTTTTTTTCTTTTTTTTCTAACTCGAGAGAGGAGCCGGACTGCAGGAGTTGGGAGTAGGCAGGCCTCCCCCAGAGGCAATCTGCCACCTTTCTCCATGCCCCGGGTGGCAATGGCGGGTGCGTGAGGGGGTCCTCCCACATAGCCCGCCCTACCTGCTCCACTTTGAATCCCAACGGGGCAGAGGGGCTACCTATAAGGGAGTGAGAGGATCTAGCCCGCTCAACCAACCCCGTTAGTCCTTTGCCTCTCTTTTTTAGAGACCGCGTGGTCAAAGTGCGTGCATGTTAACCCAATTTCGAGTGCGTGTAAGTGTGGTGGTTTTTTTGTGGGAGGAGGGTGGGCGTACTAAGTGCAGGCTTACCTCGCATAGCACACCCACCGGGAGCCGGGCTGAGACCACCAAACTCAATTCACAAGTAGCCGAGACCGGATCCGAACCCCTGGCTGCAGAGGTGAATGGCTTGTCAGCGCAGTGCCAATCGTGTTGAGCCACCGCAGCTCCCTCATCTTGTTTCACTTAACACTAATGTATCACACACACATATTAGTGTCTATGTAAAGATTTGCAACATATGGAGAGTGTTCAAGGTCTTGGTCCAATGTGTGCTACTGTATCTCCAACCTACTTTTATTCATCAACGAAAACAGAAAATCTTCCCTCATGAGCATTTTTAGCAAAATATAGCAATAACGAATTCTCAGCACCTGGCTATTTGTTGCACAGCTCTGTCTGATCGCACAACCAGATAACCCTGCTCTAGTCCAAGTCTCCCTGCTGGACAGTTTCTTCCTTCTTCAAGCTTATTCAGACTTCCAGTCTGTTCACACACAGGTTTATATTGTCTGGACAGTTGTACACTATTTCTATGTCAGACAATTATCTGATTTGGCAGAGACAGGCATGCATACCTCCCAAAATGTTAAATGGACAAAGAGTGACATTTTTCAAAGTGGTGTGTATAGCGTGCCATGGCGTGTGGCCAAATGGGTATGGTTCAAAGACATGCTTACAGCAGTTTTTCATAAAAATACCACCTGGCACTGGAAGATTTATTATTTACTACAGGTATTTATATAATACCGACAATTTACCCAGCTCTTAACGTATATATTGTATATTCACATCAGTCCCTGCCCTCAGGGAGCTTACAATCTATAATAAAGACCGAAACATAGCAAAGTAGGTATTGTTCATTAGTAAAATTACTTGTATCTTTTTTCACTAGCTACAACTGCACAGTCAATTTAAAGTGTGGCAAGCCAACAGCTCTTGGAGATAATACAGTGATAAACACCATTACACAGCAAACACATTAGGCATGACGTTTTTAGAAAACATTACTTGACAGTGACTTTTCAGTACTGTGACACCTGTACAACTAATTAGAACTATATTGCCCATCTTAATGTAATGTACATTATCAAGTTTACAAGGCAGGGGTTGGTAGTACAATGTACAACATAGTGTATACAGTGCAGAGGTCAGGAGTAAAATGTATGACAAAGCATTTACAATGCAGGCATCACAAGTATAACATGCAACATGTGTATACAGTGTAGGGGCAATGAGTATAACCTACAATGTAGCTTAAAGTGGATGTAAACCCTCACATGTGAACAGCCTCAGATGATACACAGGGATAAAATAAATCTCTCTACATAAGTTTTACATGCATATCTGCAGTATTTTCCTTTCTATATTCTTTGGAATTCTTACATTTTTCACTTCCATTTCAATTCAGCACTGGGAGTGTAGTTTTAGCTTACAGTGGCTTACACTGGTAGACAGCTGATTGGAGGAAAGGCACCCCCCCCCCCCCTTTACAGACTTGCAGAGCTGTGCTGTGACAAGACAAACTCTCTGCTAATCTATTTATAGCCACCTCCCATGACACACATTTTCAGCTGCTTTTATATCCCGTCTCAGAGAACTTGTCAGAAGTTATCATGCTGATAACAGAGGAATGAAACAGCAAAAAGACATGGGGCTTAGGTCTTTGGAGAGAGATAAGAAAACACTACAGATATATGTGCTTAGGTTAAATTTCATGAATCAGGTTTACATCCACTTTAAATAGTTCAGGAGTGAAGCCTATAGCATAAGGTATAAAGCGCAGGGATTGGGAGTATAATGTATGACATAGCATATACTAGCATATACATATGCAGTCCCGGGGGCAGGAGTATACTGTAGGACATAGCAAGTACATTGTAGGGGGTCAGGATTATAGTAAACAAATGAAGTGCAGTGTAAGATATAGCACTGTGTACGGAGTTTATTGGTCAGTATTTTTGGGGCTGTTACTGGCGGTCATTGGGGAAAATATTCCCCAAAGCTGGCATAAGAATGTAGAGTATTAGACCCCCCCCCCACCATCTTCATTCTAAAATGGTGTGTCTCTTCTTCTTCTCACAGAGGACCCCCAATGACCAAATGTCTGTGTGGGTGTCAGAGGCGGACTGACAACTCATGGGGCCCCCGGGCAATAGAAGATTATGGGCCCCCGGGCTTACAGATGGCGACCATACCAGGAGGCAGTGCAGAGGCAGGGTAGCTAAAATCTCCGGATTTTCACATCAAAAGCATGTCGGTTTCGGACATATCAGGGACAGATGTAAAAAAAACACAGATTTTTACATACTGTCCCTGGTTTTATTGAGCCTGGCAACCCTGATGGGGCCCCCTAGTGGCATGGGGCCCTCGGGCAGTGCCCTAAAGCCTCAATGGTCAGTCTGCCCCTGGTGGGTGCATAGTGTGGATACTGTGTGTGAGCAGAATCTCACCTCTGTCCCTCCCCCAGCTCCTTCATGTAGCACTCTTTTCGTGCCAGGTCAGAACCCAACTTCCTCTCCAAGGAGGTACTGTACCACCCCTCCTCCCCATCCCTTCACTCCCCTCCAATGAATGAGTAGCCCCCCCCCCCACCCCCTCCCAAGTTCTGCCACTGAATATTCATATCTAAATCAAGAGATCATTTGCATATGAATGATTTGTGGAGACAATCTTACAATGGACAGGAGTGACTACACCAAGATCATCAGTGAGAGGGTAGAATTGTGACAGATGAAGTGGTTGTGACTACACAGCAAGCATAGGTATGAAGGAGTCTCTGTACTCTATGCTCAGTCCTGAGCAATCCATGACTTTTGGAAGGTATGATATAGACAAAATTGTTTTGATTGAGGCACAGGACTTGATAAAAGAGTACAGTAAAAAGCAGTTTATTTTGTGTATGGCAAAGCCCACCTTTGTTAAGGACATACATATTTGTATGTCTATATAGTTTTTTTAAGAACAGTTGACCACAAACAGAACTGAGTAAATAACCAATTAAAGCTAATTTCCATTGTTAGATTAAAGCCTGCAATGTGAGAATACACAGATTCTAAATGCTTGAGCAGCTTCTTCAGCGTTAATTTTGATTCTGTTGTAGACAGATGATTAATGAATACAAATAATGACTTCAAAAATGTACATTGACTTATGTTATGTTTTTTTCATTAATTGTGTTTTTGAGCAGCATTAGTGATGATAGTCGATAACCCCCCAAAACACAAATTAGAGAGATATAGTGCAATTGAAGCATTGTATCATACAGCAGGGTAACTACAGGTGGTGGTGGTGTTGGATTTTTTTTCTTAGCAGCTACTCATGTTTCTGGTTAGTGGCAACTTACAATGATGACAATAGAGCTGACTGGGGTGTATGAGTTCTGTGTTGTTCATGTTCAGGAAAATTTTACATTTGTGCCACACATTCCAGGCTTGATTCTGAAACACTAGAACTGAACAATGGTCAGGTGCACTGAATTTGGTGCAAAAAGTGCACTAAAAGCCACACAATGTGCATAATTATATCTGCATAGTAGTAATTATGCACTTCTAATTATGCACATGGTTGTTTAACATCAGCCCGAGCCTATTTAGATTGTTACATTGTTAAATTTAAACTAATACAGGGCTGGTAAAATAGCATAAATAACCCCACAGCTGCTCTCTTTCCAGGGACCATACTTGGCTATATGCCTTTCAACATGGGTTGTACCTTGCAAGGGGAGAGGGAAGAGGTGGGCAACAAAGCTTTCCCCTTGCAAAGTACCCTTGTGGTCCTGTTCCCCACCTTTTGTGTGCCCCAAAAAACGAGGAGGAATGAATACTAAAACAGGGAACTTATTATGGAATCTGGAAGTCCCCTTAACTTGGGGTGGCTAGATACCCATCCTAGCTCAGGTAAATGAGTACAGGGGTACATAAATACCCCTTACCCATTCACATAAGTAGTTAAAAGTGAAAATAATACACCAACTCAATGAAAATATCTTTTAGTAAATAAAACACATACACATATTTACCAGCAATTCATCTTTCAATCAAGTCTTACAGCAATGTAAATCCAGTGACAAACATGAAGGCCCATCACCCAATGCAAAATGTCTGATTGTGCTAGCCACTATATTGGTTTTCCATCTCTTTCCCTGGTGACTTGGCCTAGGGTTAGAATTTATCTAAACGGGGGAAGGGAAGGGTTTTTTGTAACAAACAACAGGATGAGGTTTATTGACCCCCATCCAAGCCCTTTGCCCCCCCTATTGTTGTTTACCCCCCACCCCCCATTTAGCTAAATTCTAACCTTGGGTCAAGTCATCAGGAATAGAGATGGAAAACCAATATGGTAACATAACCAAAATGGCAGTGGTTGAGCCTTTTCGAATAGCAATGATCACTGTGTCCCAAGTTTAAATAAATGATTATAGTGATCACTAGAAGAGTCCCTAATTCCCTGTAGCAATATTTATTTAATGAAAAGGTAACACATTTTTCCAAGGGAATGTGAAGTGTTTTTTTGAAGAAATATTTATATTATTGGGAATCACAAAGAAATGTAAAGAAGTTCTTAAACTATTGGATCACATTTATATGTAAGGTCTTATGGACTTAAATATATGGTTGCTCTTTTGGCATATACAGAGTTAGCCGGATTCAGTAAGACTTACGACGGCGTATCAGTAGATACGCCGTCGTAAGTCCGAATGCGCGCCGTCGTATCTTTAAGTGTATTCTCAAACTGAGATACGCTTCACTGTTGCTAAGATACGACCGGCGTAAGTCTCCTATGCCGTCGTATCTTATGTGCATATTTATGCTGGCCGCTAGGGGCGTGTACGTGGATTTACGTGTCGAATATGCAAATGACCTACATACGCTGATTCACGAACGTACTTGCGCCCGATATGCTGTTAACGTTAGGCGTTTTTCCGGCGTAAAGATAAACCACCAAAAAGATGGCGCAGCCCATGCAAGGTATGGACGACGGAACAGCCGTCGTATTTTACGTTGTTTGCGTAAGCGTACGTGAATGGGGCTGGGCGTATGTTACGTTCACGTCGAAAGCAATGAGTATTTGCGACGTGATTCTGAGCATGCGCGCGCATGCGCCGTACCAACGGCCCTCATTTACATGGGGTCACGTGTAATTTACATGAAGCACGCCCCCTAACTGCCTATTTTGAATTAGGCGGGGTTACGTCGGGCCATTTGCGCTACGCCGACGTTACTTAGGGAGCAAGTGCTTTGTGAATACAGTACTTGCCTCACTATGTTACGTCGGCGTAGTGCAAATGTGATGCGCTACGCCAGCATAAAGATACGCCGCGATACGTGAATCTGGCTATATGTGTTTAATTAATTTTAAGGTATGCGCAACAATTTTCTATTTATTTTTTACACTATTACGAAACATCACTAGAGGGGTCCAGGACTCCTTAGCGATGTATAATGTTGCTCCCATGGGGATTGTGTGATCAGAAAGTATCTCAACATTGGAAATAGCTCTTAGCCCAGGTTCACACTGGGCCGACGGGAGTGAAGCCGTGCGAGTTCAGCTGAACCTGCTGGCAGTCAATGTAAATCGCGGCCAAAATCGCAAAAAGTACAGGAGTAGTGCGGCATCGCACCGCTTAGGATGGTGCCATTGCCGACAATTTCCGGCAAATGCCGCCGATTTGAGATGCGATTTGACATCTCAAATCGCATCTCAAATCGAACCAGTGTGAACCAGGCCTAAAGGATATTTTGGACCAAATCTTGTCAATTATGTGACTTGGGATTCCTGGCTGTTGGTTTATATTACCAAAGCCAGTGATTTGTCATTTAGTGATGGTAGTGCAGCATATAAACATTGGCAGGTGGCATGTCATTGTGACTGATGATGGATTACATTTCTGGATGCCATGATTATGTGGAATTACATTGGGGAACGTTAATAAAGGTTACTTTTTATGTGTATGTTATATTTCAATTAAATAACTTTCCAAGGTATGTGTTTGTTTTTGGAAATGAGTAAGGGGTACTAATGTACCCCTGTACTCATTCTTGCAGGAGAGGGGGGTGATTGCTGGGAGCCCCTTAATATAAAGGGGGCTTCCAGATTCCACATTAAGTACCCTCATTGTACCCTTGCCTTCTTCCGGAGGCACTAGAGATGGGCAAGAGGCTCTTGTCTTTTTACATTAAGACAATACTGCTTTGCAAGGGGTGGGGCCATGTTGGCCTATTACAAGGTACCTCACCAATGTTTAAAGACATGTGGCTTGGTCTAGTCTCTACTAGCCTTGTTGGCTAGGAAAGGGAGGGCCCTAATGCCTCTGCATTAGGACCCTCCCTTTCCTAGCCAACAAGGCTTCTTGCATGGATAAAGGGAACCCCATGCTGTTTTATAAATGCGTACTGTCAATTAAGTTTTTGAACATTATCTGACTCTAGTAATAAACTTTATATTTACTTCTTTAGGGACTGCAGTGATCAAAAAGGCCCACTTTGACTGGCCACGTTTTTTCCCTGATTTTTTTTCCAGAAAAAAACAACATTTTGGAATAATTGGCAAAAAATAAAATAAATTCATGGTGGAGTAGTTTTACCAATTGAAAGTACATTTTTTTCCTGGGAGGGTGAAATGCAGTGTGTATAAAGGTATTATGCTTGAAATAAAAGCTGTGGGACCAGGAACATCCTACTTCAAAGACACCCAGGTACATGACAATAATAATTAAAAAGCTTCCTCCCAATATGCATTTTCTGTTATTGACAATGCTGATCCAGAGGCATATATTGCTCTTGCAAGAGCTAGATCAATGTTGTCCTGATTTTCAGGTGTCATTTTATCTATAAATGAAGGGATTTTTTTTTGTAACACCTGAAGATGTTGCTGGTAAAGAAACACTTTGTGATGATCCAGAAGCAGCAGAAAGAGTGTTTCTGGAATGAAAACTATGGAGGGAAATGCTACTCACACTTTAATTATGGTCCTCATCATTTCATTCCATAAAGTATTTTTTATGTCTTTACATGCAAAGATGTATTTTCAAATTGCAGATTTCCTCTCAGATTGCACTGTGAAAATGTTTACAAACTGTATATGTAGGTCTCACAATTTTACTGAGATGAAGAAAAGAAAAAAACTATTTACTGAGCAGACTATAGGTCAGTGATGGTGAACCTTGGCACTCCAGATGTTTTAGAACTACATTTACCTTGATGCTCATGCACTCTGCAGTGTGATGAGCATCATGGGAAATGTAGTTCCAAAACATCTGGAGTGCCAAGGTTCGCCATCACTGCTATAGGTGGACATTATGCTGTGATGGTGGAGATCATTCATCATGTAGAAGTTATAAAGACTAAAGACTAAGGCCGCGTACACACGATCGGTTAAACCGATGAGAACGGTCTGATGGACCGTTCTCACTGGTCCAAACCGATCGTGTGTGGGCGCCATCGGTTATTTATCCATCGGTTAAAAAAAAGCCAACTTGTTTTAAATTTAACCGATGGATTCCTAACCGATAGAAAACAAACGATCGTTAGTAGGCACGACCATCGGTTAAAAATCCACGCAGGCTCAGAATCAAGTCGACGCATGCTTGGAAGCATTGTCGTCGTGTTTTACGTCACCGCGTTCTGACACCATTGGTTTTTTAACCGATGGTGTGTAGGCACGACTGACCATCAGTCAGCTTCATCGGTTAACCGATGAAAACGGTCCATCAGACTGTTTTCATCAGATGGACCGATCGTGTGTACAGGGCTTAAAACGAATTTATCTGACAAATGTACCCTCTTACCCGTCAATTAAGGCATGATAGGACAGAAACTACAACATCTATTGTATACCAAAAATCACCCAACTGGAGCCCACAATCAAACTAAACTGGAGCCTTTCCCCTGCAGTGTCCCCTAGTGGCAGATATGCATATTTCTCTTGTTTGAGAACTGCATTGAGTACAGTGTTACTTGAATTGTATTCCAGGATTTGCAATAATTTAAGACTTTACATAGTCTCAGAAATCTTTGATTAAGGTCTTCATGTTATATAGTTTAAATACTATGTCATAGATATATTATTTATCATTGCAAATTAACATATTCCACACTTCTTTTAAAACATTTCTGAAAAAACTAAACAAAAAGGGCTTTGAAAAAAATGGGAATTTTTTTTTTTCCCCATTTTCCCATATTTTTTCAGGCCTTCCCATCTCCACCCAAGACTAAGCATTACTATAATAATTCATGTATAATGTATGATAATACATCAATGTAAACCTGTCCAACAGCAGGACAGTTTTAACACTGTACTCCAGGAATTCAGAAATGTTTAAAAGTATGCTGGCATACTATGGGTTAAGTCCAACGAGGTGCATGCCACCTGGTGGACTTATCTTCTTTATTTACATTTAACATTTCTATGGAGCTCCAGAAGTACAGCTATTGTTACATTCCCCAAACTCTGACAGGAGATGTCACCCTTCCTTACAGAAGCAGCTGTGGCCGTCCCTCTCTTCTGCTATTCATTCACAGAAGCCTTTTTATTTTGTGAATTAATTCACATAATACAAAGCGCTCTGTGATTGGGCAGGAGGAGGGGAGGGGCAGGCCCAGTGGCTGCATGCAACTCTGCAGCTGCAGTAGCTGAGACCAGAATGTCCAGCGTTGGAGTGTCAGGAATATGGTGATAGCTATGTTCCTGGAGCTCAGTAAAATTACAGTTTGTAAATTAAATAGATACCTCCATGAGTTGGCATGCACCTTTTTGGACTTAACCCCTAGTAATCAATCACATTGCACAAAGGGGTTGAATTCCTGGAGTTCAGCTTTAATCAGGAAGAATAGCTCTAAACCAATATATACCTCCCCTCGCCCAGCAGCTATTACCTTTTGTACTACCTCCCCCTCCCTTTAGATTGTAAGCTCCATGAGCAGGGCCCTCCTATTTCTTCTGTATTGCACTGTATTGTAATTGTACTGTCTCCCTTCTATGTTGTAAAGCGCTGCATAAACTGTTAGTGCTATATATATCCTGTATAATAAAAATACCTACCTCTTATTGTTACTATGGGGATGGGGGCCCCATAAATTTGTGATAAAATTTGGTGATTTTGGTTTACACTGCTTTTGATTTTAGTTTTGTGTTTTCCTTTAAAAGATGCAGCTTCACGCTGCAAACAAATGACAGCTAACAAAACAGATTATCAACAAAAATTATGCTGTACCTCAGGTTAAAAAACGTTGACCTTATATCAACCACAAAATAAAATTAAAGAAAAATAAGCCTACAATAATAAGAAAAATAGGCAGCGTAGATGTTATTGCCCAAGAGATAGTAATCAGGATTAAATTACAGTTTAAAAACTGACCCTGATCTTTTGAAGTTTGTCAGCTCTTCCTATCCTTTCCCTGAAACAGCTTCCAATACACTAACACAATGGCTGCTCTGTGCCCCCCTTTTATAGTAAGGGGGCTGGCACATAACAAAGCCCTAATTATTGGTCATTTTGAGCAAGCTGACCGAAGTTCACAGGCCCTCACAGTGCATTATGGTTACAAAGCATTTGGCCCATCAAAATCCTGCATTTATTCACTTTGGCCGCAAACTGAGAACAGGCATAATCTGCGTCCAACCCATTCTGTATCTGACCCTTGGCCTTAAGTAAAAGCTTTTAATTATCTTTTATTTTTTTTTCTCCTACTACTTTATTGTTATGTTTTTAAATATGTTAATAAGAGAGAGCATACATGGAATAAAACATCCTTTGGCTTGCTATTATGATTTTATATAGAAAAAGCTAACTACATTTGTATGTACAAACTGTTAACAAATGCACAAATGAAATACAGTCTAGAGTCCAGAAATGAATATAACAATTTAAAATCAGCTGAATGGCTATTTTGATCAAAGCAGTAATATAACTGCATAACTAGACACATAGAGGTATAATAAAACTTGCTTTGCATACTAAACATAAAAAGACAATTAAAAAGCTTACCCAGCAGACTTTTGGACTTTAATGACCATCACAATAATATATATTAGGGTATTGTGTGGAATGGCTTACATTGCTCAGCAAGAAACAAATCGTTTCTGAAAATCAGGAAAAAACATACTGCTTTGTGAACTAATGTTTTTTTTTTTTTTCCTAATGCGAATATATATCAGATAGAAATAAGAATAACTTAAATAACAACATTCATAAAATAGAGTCTCCAAATGGAATCTCTACAGCACAGCCATAAAAGTAAATATTACGAACTTTAACTGCATTCTAGTATGTTTGCAAATGGAACAATAAATATCAGTAGTATCAGGTATGACTGTAGTAACCTTGTTGATACTCTGAAAATAATTTTTTTGGACTGCATTTAATAATTAAGATTTTTGGCTACATAGTGGCAAATTGCTATTTTTTATTCAGTTATGATCCTCATTCTAGAAATATAAATAAACACATATTTGATATTGTAGGGAGAGAAAATAACCGCTCAGTAGTCTTCAAAGAACCTCCTCACTGGAACCAAACCATGGGTGTCGGCAATGCAATAGTGATGCAAAAATACGAAGGAAACTTGGACAGCCGCACTCCAAAAATGTTCTTTTAATAAATCGATCACAAAATAAACATGCCACAGCAAAAAATTGGAACAAAAGCTAGTACTAGCTATGACTAAGCACTGAAGCTACAGTGCGAAACGTTAGCTTTTGTTCCAATTTTTTTGCTGTGGCATGTTTATTTTGTGATCGATTTATTAAAAGAACATTTTTGGAGTGCGGCTGTCCAAGTTTCCTTCGTATTTTTGCACATATTTGATATTATTTGCAACTGTGAACCCATATTGAGTTAGAGTTTTGAGAGATTTTGACTACATTGGCTATTTTTAAATGAGTGTCGGGCAATGTTTTTTGGCATATACGTGTTGATATGTGTTCATCTAGTGCATGTATCTTCTTGCTATGACACAGATACTTGGCTACAGGCAGAACCCCAGGCATGTTTTTTTGCTAATCAAATAAAATTGCTCTGTTTTGGTTGGGCAGGGTAGGCGTTTAATTAGTTTGGTATATTTGCAAGATAAAATGCAAATTCAAAACTCCCAATATTGAACTTGTAAAAGGCAAATTACTAACCTATATCTAAATAACTAAAGGCCTTTAGATCGACCGAGCTTTAACCTGAAAAGGCTAAAAAAAAAAAAAAGCCCAAAAAGAAAGCAAAATGACTGTACTATTAAAAATGTTGGCATCCACCATACCTAAAGTATTACTAAAGGCCACATTTTTTTTTTAAGAACAGGGGAAATCTTCCAATGGTGGCAACTGTCTAAGAGGGGATATTCTTTGTATTTTAAAAGATAGTCTTTCACTTCCTGTTGAGTTTATAGGAAATTAACTGAAAGCAAAATCTCCCTACTGAGATGCAGATAGCGAAATAAAAAAGAGAAAACAAAAAATAAACAAAAAATAGTTTTAACCCTCTCTTGCTATATCCAAAAAAAAACAGGATTTAGATATACTTCAAATTCATATCAGAAAGCAAGGGCTACAGGTTAACTTGAAATACCTTCTATGGCCCGGATTCACAACGGACTTACGACGGCGTATCTCCACATACGCTTTTGTAAGTCCGAATCCGAGCCACCGTATCTATGCGCCTGATTCATAGAATCAGTTACGCATAGATTTGGGCAAGATACAAGCGGCGTAAGTCTCCTACGCCGTCATATCTTGGGGTGCATATTTACGCTGGCCGCTAGGTGGCGCTTCCGTTGATTTGCAAATTTGAATATGAAAATGAGCTAGATACGCCGATTCACGAATGTACGTGCGCCCGGTGTATCAAGATACGTCGTTTACGTAAGGCGTCGGACCGGCTTAAAGTTACCCCTCATAAAGCAGGGGTAAGTCACGTTAGGTTTTACGTTGTTTGCGTAAGTCGTCCGTGAATGGGGCTGGGCGTAGGTTACGTTCACGTCGACTAAGCATTGAGCGGGCATAATTTACTTTGAAAATTTGACGTGATACTGAGCATGCGCGCGCATGCACCGTTCGTTCTACATGTGGTCACGCTTAATTTAAATACAACACGCCCACGACCTGCCTACTTTGAAATACGCGTGCTTATGCCGGCCCATTAACGCTACGCCGCCGTAACTTAGGACGCAAGTGCTTTGTGAACAAAGTTACGCCGCCCTACGTGAATCTGGGCCTATACGTCTTAGACAGGAAGGAAGTTCAGGCCATCCCCAATAAAACACCAACTATGTTACTACTACTGGGCTACCCAAGTACGTTGTGTTACAAAAAGAAGGAATGCTCAATAGAAAGTTTAGGTTAAACAAGAATGTATTAAAATGAAATGGCTAACCATAAACTATAGATCTCTTCATGTTGATACAAGCAAACATAAACCAGCAATTCCGTCACCCATACTTTCTCAGTTACTGAAGATATAGGATGCTTTATGCAAATGGTTCCCTTAAACCAGGGGTGGGCAATTATTTTTTCGATGGGGCCACATGAGAAACTAAAAATATTTTGGAGGGCCGGGCCAAAAGGCTAAACTCAATACTGCATAAAATCAATTGTATTTCTTTATAAAAAGCAGTAAATATCATTGTTGGAAAACTGGTACGAGTACTTGTTATAGACATGGCACAGGGGGGGGACAGAGGCTGGGGACATGGCACAGGAGGGGGACAGAGGCTGGGGACATGACACAGGAGGGGGACAGAGGCTGGGGACATGACACAGGAGGGGGACAGAGGCTGGGGACATGACACAGGAGGGGGACAGAGGCTGGGGACATGACACAGGAGGGGGACAGAGGCGGGGGACATGACACAGGAGGGGGACAGAGGCTGGGGACATGACACAGGAGGGGGACAGAGGCTGGGGACATGACAGAGGAGGGGGACAGACGCTGGGGACATGACACAGGAGGGGGACAGACGCTGGGGACATGGCACAGGAGGGGGACAGAGGCTGGGGACATGACACAAGAGGGGGACAGAGGCTGGGGACATGACACAGGAGGGGGACAGAGGCTGGGGACATGACACAGGAGGGGGACAGACGCTGGGGACATGACACAGGAGGGGGACAGACGCTGGGGACATGACACAGGAGGGGGACAGACGCTGGGGACATGACACAGGAGGGGGACAGACGCTGGGGACATGACACAGGAGGGGGACAGACGCTGGGGACATGACACAGGAGGGGGACAGACGCTGGGGACATGACACAGGAGGGGGACAGACGCTGGGGACATGACACAGGAGGGGGACAGACGCTGGGGACATGACACAGGAGGGGGACAGACGCTGGGGACATGACACAGGAGGGGGACAGACGCTGGGGACATGACACAGGAGGGGGACAGAGGCTGGGGACAGGCAGCCACTGTTTAATCAATAACAATTGATTAAACAGTGGCTGCATGTGATGGCACAGTGGTTGCGTGTGATGGCACAGTGGTTGCGTTTGATGGGCACAGTGGCGACAATTGATGGCACAGTGGCTGTGTGTGATGGGCACAGTGGCAACAATTGATGGCACAGTGACTGCGTGTGTTGGCACAGTGGCTGCATGTGATGGCACAGTGGCTGCGTTTGATGGGCACAGTGGCTGCGTGTGATTGGCACAGTGGCTGCGTTTGATGGGCAGAGTGGCTGCGTGTGATTGGCACAGTGGCTGCGTGTGATGGCACAGTGGCTGCATGTGATTGGCACAGTGGCTGCGTGTGATTGGCACAGTGGCTGCGTGTGATTGGCACAGTGGCTGCATGTGATTGGCACAGTGGCTGTGTTTGGGAACAGTGGCAACAATTGATTGCACAGTGGCTGCGTGTGATTGGCACAGTGGCTGCGTGTGATTGGCACAGTGGCTACGTGTGATTGGCACAGTGGCTACGTGTGATTGGCACAGTGGCTGCGTGTGATTGGCACAGTGGCGACAATTTATGGTGGCACAGTGGCTGCGTGTGTTGGCACAAGTGGCTGCATGTGTTGGCACAAGTGGCTGCATGTGTTGGCACAAGTGGCTGCGTGTGATGGGCACAGTGACCCCTCCCGGCCCTGCCTACTGTTATCACCGCGGCGGGGAACATTACAGACAGCGTTCGTTTGAACAGCTGTTTTCCCCGCTGCGCATAGACACTCCCCCTTGGACGGATCTGTCCAATCGCGAGCAAGGGGGAGTGTCTATGTGACTCCCCCTTGCTCGCGATTGGACAGATCCGTCCAAGGGGGAGTGTCTATGCGTGGCGGGGAAAACAGCTGTTCAAACGAACGCTGTCTAATGTTCCCCGCCGCGGTGATTAACGTGGCAGTGGCGGCGGCGCCGATTTCGGCGGCGGGGGTGGGCCGGATTAAAAGGTCCACCGGGCCGTATACGGCCCGCGGGCCGTAGTTTGCCCAGGTCTGCCTTAAACAGAGTCAGTTTACAGGAGAGTCCTGTAGCCCTCAATTATATGAGACAAGGTGTTTGACATCACCAGGATCAATGCAAGGCATCTCTGATCTATTATTACAACTTACTCCATATATAATAAATAAAATAAAATAATTCTATCTCAGAACCTGGAAGAGGGACCTCCATCTCACCATGGATACACACATCTGGAATGCCTAAATTAGAAGAATTAATAAAGGGATCCTCAATGTGTCTCTAATTGAGGCAAAGTATAAGGTACTCTATGGGTAGTACCTAGTCCTTTCAAGACTTTCATAAATATTTTCCAGGTGCCCCAAATGCTTTAGACAAAATAGTACAATAGGGAAATGTCTTAAGATAAAGGTAAAGGGTTGATGAAAGAGAATTTTCGTCTTTATATAAACTGTCACTAAGGTTAGGTTACCAAAAGGTCTATGCATATCTTCTACATAACTCCATAGCATAGCAAGAGCATTAAAAAAAGTATACAAACCCCCCTCACCCCCACAGTCATGTTCCCTGAAAAATATTATGTATAGTTAATAATGAAATGGGATTCATGGATCACGTATATTAAAAATTGTGTGGACTAACACTAATGCCTAGATATAACACCATGAAAGGGGGCTGGGTGGGGGTTGGATGGATGAGTGAGGTGAAAAATGGTCTCTTCTTCAATCTTCTTTCCTCTTTTCTTCTCTTTCTATTTATAGCTCATGATTCTTCAAGAAAGTCAGTAGAAAGTCATAAACTGTTAAACTTAGTGACTTACTATTGGGATCTCATTATAGAGGGGTGACACTTCTTAAAGCTCCGTCCAAAATTATCAACAATAAATTATGCAACAAAAAAGGGGCTTTTTAAAACTGCCCTTAAGCATTTTAAAAAAAGCTAGATGATCTTGACAATGATTAACATTTCTATACTTCTTTGAATGTATGTAAACTTTTTCTTGAGAAACTTTCAAAAATTTTATAAAAATACATATCACAAATATATACTGTATATATGTAGTATGGATTGACAATCATAAAACATTAAAGAAGAAATGTGGACTTTCTGAAAAACTGATTGGTTTGTGTAAAAGTTATAGCTCCTACAAACTGTGGTATATATACTGGAATTTGTGAAGCTATAGATGTTATACTTGTAATGGTGGTGATCAGCGACTCATAGTGGGACTGTGATAGGGTGGTAAGTAATCTGGTTCTAACAGACCCTCACAGGGAGGGTCATTAACTGACTAACTGACACCAATGCATTGATCAGATATAATACTGTACACTGTGACTGTACTAATGACACTGGCTGAGAAGGGGTTAACCTCTAGGGGCGATTAAGGGGTTAACTGTGTGCCTAACAATGTGTAAGGTGTGTAATACAGTATGTGCTGATTTTAATTACAGATCTGGTGGCTTTGCAGGAAGAAGAAACAGACAGATTGCTGTTCTGTGTACAGAGTCCTATGTGTAAACACAGAACTCTGCGCTTTGACTGGACACAGCCTATCAGCAGGTTTCAGACTAAATCATTGGCTGAAGCCTGTTGATTAACTTTTGCTGTCCCTGAACACAGTACAGTTTGACAGGGGGAATGTGCGCACGCCCCAAAACCCAGAGGACAGGTGGCGAAGTATGGGTAGATTGTCTGGCCCTACCTGTGAAGCCGACCCTCAATAAAACTGTGGATGGCAAGTGGTTTAAGTTGTAGTAAAGTCTTATTTGTAACTTGTATCTACAAGTAAGCCGATAATAAAGCTTACTTGTAGGCAGGGGTGTTGCTAGGTGCCAAAAAGACCAGGGGCTTCAGCCCATAGCCAAGCCAAAACAGGGGGGGGGCATTGTGCGTTTGCGCGTGGTCGGGTCGGTGGAGTGGCGCGGGGTGACCTGCTTGACACACATACCCTGACCTGTGTGTGTATACACACACACACACACACACACACACACTGACATACTAACCTACATACACTGACCTCAGTGACCTGTCCTACATACACTGACCTGACCTACATACACTGACCTGACCTGCATACACTGACCTGAGTGACCTGTCCTACATACACTGACCTGACCTGACCTGCTGCATACACTGACCTGTCCTACATACACTGACCTGACCTGTCCTACATACACTGACCTGACCTGTTCTACATACACTGACCTACATACACTGACCTGACCTACACTGACCTGACCTGCAAACACTGACCTGACCTGCATACACTGACCTGACCTGACCTGCATACACTGACCTGAACTGACCTACATACACTGACCTGACCTGACCTACATACACTGACCTACATACACTGACCCGACCTACATTGACCTGACCTACACTGACCTGACCTGACCTACATACACTGACCTGACCTGCATACACTGACCTGGCCTGCACACACTGACCTGACCTGCATACACTGACCTGACCTACATACACTGACCTGACCTACATACACTGACCTGACCTGCATACATTGACCTGACCTACATACACTGACCTGACCTGCATACACTGACCTGACCTACATACACTGACCTGACCTGCATACACTGACCTGACCTACATACACTGACCTGACCTGACCTGCATACACTGACCTGTCCTACATACACTGACCTGACCTGACCTGCATACACTGACCTGACCTACACTGACCTGACCTACATACACTGACCTGACCTACACTGACCTGACCTGACCTACATACACTGACCTGCATACACTGATCTGACCTGAATATACTGACCTGACCTACATACACTGACCTGACCTGACCTACATACACTGACCTGACCTACATACACTGACCTGACCTACATACACTGACCTGACCTGTCCTACATCAACTGACCTGACCTGCATACACTGACCTGACCTGCATACACTGATCTGACCTGACCTACATACATTGACCTGACCTGACCTACATACACTGACCTGTCCTACATACACTGACCTGACCTGACTTACATACACTGACCTGTCCTACATACACTGGCCTGACCTGTCCTACATACACTGACCTGACCTGTCCTACATACACTGACCTGACCTACATACACTGACCTGACCTGACCTGACCTACATACACTGACCTGACCTGACCTGCATACACTGACCTGTCCTACATACACTGACCTGACCTACATACACAATCACTGACCTACATACACAATCACTGACCTACATACACTAAGGGAGGGTCTTATGATGTTTCTTAATCAAACGCTTATAAACGCAAACCAGTAAAATGCCGCGAAATTCACGTCAAAAACGGGCGTTTTACATGCCGTTTTTTTGTGTTTGAAAACGTGTGTTTAGATGAGTTTGCATCTGCGTCTCGTGTGCATGGGGCCTAAGGTAAGCATTTCATATTGTGTTAGTATGCGATGCATGCCAGCACACCTGACCTGTTCTACATACACTGACCTACATACACTGACCTGACCTACACTGACCTGACCTGCAAACACTGACCTGACCTGCATACACTGACCTGACCTGACCTGCATACACTGACCTGAACTGACCTACATACACTGACCTGACCTGACCTACATACACTGACCTACATACACTGACCCGACCTACATTGACCTGACCTACACTGACCTGACCTGACCTACATACACTGACCTGACCTGCATACACTGACCTGGCCTGCACACACTGACCTGACCTGCATACACTGATCTGACCTACATACACTGACCTGACCTACATACACTGACCTGACCTGCATACATTGACCTGACCTACATACACTGACCTGACCTGCATACACTGACCTGACCTACATACACTGACCTGACCTGCATACACTGACCTGACCTACATACACTGACCTGACCTGACCTGCATACACTGACCTGTCCTACATACACTGACCTGACCTGACCTGCATACACTGACCTGACCTACACTGACCTGACCTACATACACTGACCTGACCTACACTGACCTGACCTGACCTACATACACTGACCTGCATACACTGATCTGACCTGAATATACTGACCTGACCTACATACACTGACCTGACCTGACCTACATACACTGACCTGACCTACATACACTGACCTGACCTACATACACTGACCTGACCTGTCCTACATCAACTGACCTGACCTGCATACACTGACCTGACCTGCATACACTGATCTGACCTGACCTACATACATTGACCTGACCTGACCTACATACACTGACCTGTCCTACATACACTGACCTGACCTGACTTACATACACTGACCTGTCCTACATACACTGGCCTGACCTGTCCTACATACACTGACCTGACCTGTCCTACATACACTGACCTGACCTACATACACTGACCTGACCTGACCTGACCTACATACACTGACCTGACCTGACCTGCATACACTGACCTGTCCTACATACACTGACCTGACCTACATACACAATCACTGACCTACATACACAATCACTGACCTACATACACTAAGGGAGGGTCTTATGATGTTTCTTAATCAAACGCTTATAAACGCAAACCAGTAAAATGCCGCGAAATTCACGTCAAAAACGGGCGTTTTACATGCCGTTTTTTTGTGTTTGAAAACGTGTGTTTAGATGAGTTTGCATCTGCGTCTCGTGTGCATGGGGCCTAAGGTAAGCATTTCATATTGTGTTAGTATGCGATGCATGCCAGCACATTATGCCATTGTCTTGCAGGGTTTTCGCATCTGCTCTCTTGCTTGGTATAGAGATGAGTGAGGGTAAGATGGCCCCCACCCATCTCCATATCATTGCAGGGCAGAAGCGACGTCAAAACGTCACTTCCGCCCCTTAGCTCTTAAAGGGACATTTTTTTTTTCAAATGACATTTAATTATTTATTTGTTTTTTATTGCATTTTAGTGTAAATATGAGATCTGAGTTTTTTTTTACCCCAGATCTCTTATTTAAGAGGTCCTGTCATGCTTTTTTTCTATTAGTGTCACAAGCGACACAATTTTTTTTTTAAAGAACAGTGTAAAAATAAAAGGTAAAATAAATAAGAAAAAATAAATACATTTTTAAACGCCCCCAGTCCCGATGAGCTCACGTGCATAAGCGAACACATATGTGAGAAGCGCTTGCATATGAAAAGGGTGTTCAAACCACACATGTGAGGTATCGCTGTAATCGTTAGAGCGAGAGCAATAATTCTAGCCCTAGATCTCCTCTGTAACTTAAAACATGCAACCTGTAGAATTTTTTTAAACAATGCCTATGAAGATTTTTAAGGGTAAAAGTTTGTCGCCATTCCACCAGCAGGCGCAACTTTGAAGCGTGACATGTTGGGTATCAATTTGCTCGGTGTAACATCATCTTTCACAATATAAAAAAATTGTGCTAACTTTACTGTTGTCTTATTTTTATATAAAAAAGTGATTTTTCCCCCCAAAAAAATGCGATTGTAAGACCGCTGCGCAAATGCGGTGTGACAAAAAATATTGCAACGACCGCCATTTTATTCTATAGGGTGTTAGAAAAATAGTATATAATGTTTGGGGGTTCTAAGTAATTCTAAGTAATTTTCTGGGGGAATACTTCTGCTGTGCCTTTGTTATCTGACAGTGGGGAGACTTCAGATTGGTGGCTCTGATTGAGCAGACATTTTCCAACAGAGCAGTTGTACAGAAATCGGTAGATCGACATCTGTACAACCCCCTTGCCCATACATGGATCGAAATTCTGCTCGTCCCTGATGAACTGGCTGAATTTTGATTGATGCATGGCTGGCTTAGGTTTAAAAACTTAATAGGAGGAGTCTAGAAATAATTGAGATATTAAAGGGAAATTAATAAATGATGTTACATTTTACATAGATACAATTAAGGAAATAAAAAACAAATACAGAAAACTTCCAGCATTTCTGCTGTTCATTTTTCCTATGGTTTAAAAAAAAAAACTGAGAAGCTTGGATGACAGACATAAAAAGGACTTTATACTGCAACTCATGGTCACTCTTTCTTTAGCACTATGCTGAAATGTAAGGGAGGAATGGAAGATTATTAACAGAAAGCACCTGGAGGCCTTATTGTTTTTTAATTAAATAACCCCCAACCAAATAATCACACTAGCTCCTCCACTTCCTCCTTCTTATGAAAGCTCATTAGTTAGATAAAACAATAATTAAAACTGGAGGCCCAAGCAGCCCTAATGTAGTTGCTGTCAGGAAATGCTGAGAAGCTTTCATCACTTACTCAGCTACATTTGTACGTATGTTTACTAAAATATCTTTAATTCTGCACTTTTGAATGCTTTGAAGTGCTACTTCTATGTTTTAAAATCGTTACTTCCATGTAGTATTTGTTATGGCAAGTGGAAATGCCTAATTAGAAAATTAGCACAAAGAATTGCTTAATTAGTGACATCTTTATTATCAGGACTAGATATTTAATCTGACAACTCTGGTGTTTGCCAGAAAGAGTGCTGTATTTAAGATGATTTGTGAGCTGACAAACATGATTATGGGGACTGGTGTATTGAACTCTTATGCCGCGTACACACGATCAGAAATTCCTATAACAAAACCATGGATTTTTTTCCAGCTGAATTTTGGCTCAAACTTGTCTTGCATACACACGGTCACACAAATGTTGTCGGTATTCCGAATGTCATGAATGCGGTGACGTACAACACTACGACGAGCCGAGAAAAAAATTAAGTTCAATGATTCCATGCATGCATCGAATTAATTCCGAGCATGCATAGGATTTTTGTGCGTCGGAACTGCATACAGACAATCAGAATTTCCGACAAGAACAGCAAATGTCTGATGGAGCCTCCACACGGTCGGAATTTCCGACAAAAAGCTCACATCGAACATTTGTTGTTGGAATTTCCGATCTTGTGTATGCGGCATTAGGCTTAGAATAAGAGGTTAGGGGGTTCATTTAAAGGTTTGAGTAGGAAGTGGTTCTAAAGGCTGAAGTTTTTTTTTTACCTGCATGCATTCTATGCATGCAAACAAAAAACCTTCAGTGTGCAGTTCCCCCCTCGGGTCCCCCTAATACTTACCTAAGCCCGATCTCGATCCAACGATGTACATGAGAGCAGCATCTCTCCCACCTCATTGGCTGAGATGGAGCAGCAGGAACCATTGGAGCCTGGCTGCTAACAATCATGGCCAGTGAGAAGGGAGCAGGGTCTTATGGACACAGAGAGTGGGGTTTTGGAGCAAGCATGCATGAGTGCCTCCATAGGAAGCAGCTTGCTATGAGGACAGTCAGCAGGGGGAGGAGCCCAGTGTGACGGTGGGGGACCTGAGAAGAGACGGATTGGGACTGCTCTGTGCAAAATCATGTATTTACCGTATATAATTTTGGAATTCATATAATCATGATTCATGAATTGTATGATTCTCTGAAAGGGGTTCAGGGGAATCAAACTACACTGTAAAAAATATTGTGCTGGGTTTACTCAAAAAAATTAAGGCAACTATTTGCATCAGCGAGATGTAAACATCACTTGTAATAGAAAAAAGCATGACAGGTCCTCTTAAATATGAGATCTGGGGTCAAAAAGACCTCAGATCTCATATTTAGACTTACGGTAAATGCAAAAAAAAAAAAAAAAAATGTTGTAATTTGAAAAAATGACAACTAGAAAATATTGCTTTAAGAAGCATGGGCAGAAGTGACGTTTTGATGTCACTTCCGCCCTGCTATGCTATGGGGAGGGGTGGGGGCCATCTTGCCCTCACTCGTATCCCAGCCGACCAGGGGACAGGACCCGATCGCCTCCGCCGCTACCGACGGCTCAGGTAAGCGGCGAAGGGTGCAGGAGAGCGGTGGGAGTGGGGTGGCCCCTCTCCCGCCGCCGATAACGGTGATCTCGCGGTGAATCTGCCGCAGAGACCACCGTTATCGTTTCCAGGACTGCTCACAGTAAAAATGGATATCTCGGTTGTGGCAGCAGCTGCTGCCGTTACCGAGATATCCATCTTTAAAAACAGGATTTATATAGTCGTGAGCAGGTCCTTAAGTGGTTAAGTACCAATTGCCGATACATTTTTATGTCATGTGACAGTGACATTAATAAGTAGTGTTGCTCATGAATATTCGCATTGCGAATATTCGACTCGAATATAGCATATTCGAGAAATCGCGCTATATTTCGAATTTCGCTGTGAATATTCGCAATTCCGAATATTCGCATTTTTTCAATTTGATTTTTAAAACAGATCACATCCTATCGACGTCTAAAAGCATTGCTGGTATGATTAGAGACCCTGGGCCGAGTAGCTAAGCTGAGGCGATCCTATTATGTTGCCAAATTGAAAAAAAAAAAAATTGCGATTTTTCGCTATTGCGAATGCGAAAATGATTGCGAATTTTCGATAACTGTGGTAGGAGAACTCTGATTGTCTCTGATGCAAAAGGGGGGGGCTTTGTGTATGTGTATGTTATGAATATTTGTATGTTTGATATTATTATTTTTTGTAAGAAGGAAAAAATTGCGCATACCTTAAAAAAGGGGAGAATACAGCAGCAACTCAAAAATGTTATACAACATAAATTAATACAAGACAGAAAATGGAGTCGCTCTACAAGAATAAAAAATATGTCTAGTGACAAGACATGTGGGCAAATTATAAAATAAGCAAGCGCAAATAACTTGTGAAATACACAGTGAAACAAATATATAAAGAAATATAGTCCCAATAATAGAAAAATAATCTTTCATAAAAATGTCTTTGATATGTGAAGTGAAAAAAAGTCCAAAGCATGCAGCATGAACGTGTTCAATCTTTAAGGTGTTTGATTGACAAACGGCTGTGACAGATGGATAGAGTAAAGAATCACCACCAATGCAAAACACTTTTTATTTTCTATTGTAAAATATCAAGAATATTCTGAGCCAATCAGAGTGCTCCTTCCGCATTTGCCGAATATTCGCAATTATTTTGTATTGTAAAATATCAAGAATATTCTGAGCCAATCAGAGTGCTCCTTCTGCATTTGCCGAATATTCGCAATTATTTTGTATTGTAAAATATCAAGAATATTCTGAGCCAATCAGAGTGCTCCTTCCGCATTTGCCGAATATTCGCAATTATTTTGTATTGTAAAATATCACGAATATTCTGAGCCAATCAGAGTGCTCCTACAGCATTTCTCGAAATTGCGCAATAAATATCGCATTCGCATGTTGCGATATTTCGATAAAATATCACGAATATTCTGAGCCAATCAGAGCGCTCCTCCAGCATTTCTCGAAATTGCGCAATAAATATCGCATTCGCATGTTGCGATATTTCGATAAAATATCACAAATATTCTGAGCCAATCAGAGTGCTCCTACCGCAGTTATCAAAAAATCGCAATTATTTTCGCATTCGCAATAGCGAAAAATCGCAATCATTTACTTTCGATAAAATATCACGAATATTCGAATTTAGCGAATATATCTCGAATATTCGAATATATATTCGAGATATATCGCGAAATCGAATATGGCATATTCTGCTCAACACTATTAATAAGCAGCAGCAGATTTTTTTTCTTTTACAATTAAATGTTTTACATTTTTATTATTACTATTTTTTTTTATTTTTTTACAATGCTTCCTTTTTTTGGATGGAGGGGGGGGATGGGCGTGTTTTTTATTATTATTATTATTATTGCTTTTACAATTTTACTTCTTAATATTTATTTATTCGTTTTATTTTTAATCAACCCTGTTGGGGGGGGGGGGGATTTGGTGAGATGTCAGGGGTCTAAACCCCTGACATCTCATCTTCGAGAAAGGGAAAGGAACACAGATTCCCCAGTCCCTTTTTCAGCAGTCACAGCTGCACTGAAGATGAATGGACAAGAGACAGAGGCTCCTGTTAATTCATAAACTGAAGCATCGTAAACAGTTTTCGTTGCTCAGTTATGAATGGACAGAGTCAGTGATGCATTTGGAAAAGGAAGGAGCCATTAAATGACAGGAAGGATCCCTTCAGTTCTCCCATATAGAGGCGTTTATCTCCCAAGGTTGAGACACTATGTTCTTCCATTCTATTAACAGGTTAGGACCCACTAATTCGGGGTACTTTGTCACAGTAAGTGGGCTTAGCACTATATGACCATACCAAACCCCCGCATTTCTGAATGTGTTCAGGTGTTTTTAACTAGCCTTGAGGGATAAATGTCATTTTTGCATGTGTGCGCTATAATCTGTTTTGTACATCCTGACAGGAGGACCCGGGGAGCCGGGGAGGACACAGAGGACAATTGGGGCTGATTGGTGCGGCGGTGGGGGCAGCTACAAGCACCAATCTCCCTGACCAGAGGCGTTGCTAGGGGGGTGCGGGGGGTGCGGGCCGCCCCGGGTGACACCCGCTAGAGGGGTGACACCATCCCGATTGCAGCGATGAGCGCCGCGGAATCGGAGTGCCGAGCGCCACGGTACAAGAGGAGGGGGGTTGCGGGGTGACACCGCAGCACCATCCATCCCCTCCTCTCACAGCCACGGGCTGTTAGCGGTGGTCGGCAGTCGGCACACAGGCACAGCCCACTCCTCTCTGTTTGTGTGTACAAAGGGGGAGGGGCCGAGGGGACCTTCTGTCCATGTGCCGTGGCGCTGCATGCGATGATCTGAGGTACTGAATGGGGAGGGGGGGGGGTGTTTGCACCTGGGGGGATTTCACTGAAGGGGTGGGGGGATGTACTAAGGGGGTTTTCACTAAGGGGGGTTTGCACTAAGGGGGGGTGTTTGCACTGGGGGGTTGCACCGAGGGGGTTTGCACTGAGGGGGGGTTGCACTGAGGGGGGGTGTCTGCACTGAGGGGGGTGTCTGCACTAAGGGGGGTCTGTGTAACATACAGGGGTCCAGAGGTGCAGGTGGCTGTGTAATGTAAAAGGGATGCAGTGATGCAGGGTGCTGTGTAATGTAAAGGGGTGCAGAGGGCTGTGTAGTGTAAAAGGGTCCAGAGGTGCAGGGGGCTATGTGATGTAAAGGGGTCCAGTGGTGCAGGGGGCTGTGTAATGTAAAAGGGTCCAGAGGTGCAGGGGGCTATGAAATGTAAAGGGGTCCAGTGATACAGGGTGCTGTGTAATTTTAAAGGGGTCCAGCGATGCAGGGTACTGTGTAATTTTAAAGGGGTCCAGTGATGCAGGGGGCTGTGTAATGTAAAGGGGTCCAGTGATGCAGGGTGCTGTGTAATGTAAAGGGGTCCAGAGGTGCAGGGTGCTGTGTAATGTAAAGGGGTCCAGAGGTGCAGGGGGCTATGTGATGTAAAGATTTGCAGGGTGCTGTGTAATGTAAAGGGGCCCAGAGGTGCAGGGTGCTGTGTAATGTAAAAGGGTCCAGAGGTGAAGGGGGCTGTGAGATGTAAAGGGGTCCAGTGATGCAGGGTTCTGTGTAATTTTAAAGGGGTCCAGTGATGCAGGGTACTGTGTAATTTTAAAGGGGTCCAGTGATGCAGGGGGCTGTGTAATGTAAAGAGGTCCAGAGGTGCAGGGTGCTGTGTAATGTAAAGGGGTCCAGTGATGCAGGGTGCTGTGTAATGTAAAGGGGTCCAGAGGTGCAGGGGGCTATGTGATGTAAAGGGGTCCAGTGGTGCAGGGGGCTGTGTAATGTAAAAGGGTCCAGAGGTGCAGGGGGCTATGAGATGTAAAGGGGTCCTGTGATGCAGGGTGCTGTGTAATGTAAAGGGGTGCAGTGATGCAGGGTACTGTGTAATTTTAAAGGGGTCCAGTGATGCAGGGGGCTGTGTAATGTAAAGGGGTCCATTGATGCAGGGTGCTGTGCAATGTAAAGGGGTCCAGAGGTGCAGTTGTGGAGAGGGGTACACAGTAGTAACAAAAAGATATTGAAGGATGCAGAGGTATGCAGGGGGCACAGTGGGGTGTTTTTACATTTTAACTTGGGGGGGGTACCAGATATTGGAGAGAAAGAAGAAGGGCTAGAACGAACAAGAAAGATGGATAGGGAGAGAGAGAAAAGGGGAAGAAAGGAGAACAGAGAGCAAACAGTAGGGTAAAAAATATTTGAAAAATGTTATTTGGGGGGGGGGGGGGGGTGACACCATATTTTACCGCACCAGGTGACACCAACCCTAGTGACGCCACTGTCCCTGACAGCCAGGGAGAGCAGGAGAAGCGTCTGTCAGAAAAGCCCCCACTGCTGCACTGATCATCCGTGAGGCTGCCCGCCCCCCCTGCTACCATGAAGACACTGGGTTTACTGACCTCCTGCCAGGTATTGGGTCAAGCAAATGCTCGGTATCGGCACAGATACTAGTATCAGTGCAACCCTAGTCACAGCAAACTGCATATTGTGCTAAACCTGTAGGTAAAAAAGAGAACCAGAACCTTCACTAAGTCGAAGAGTGGGATTGATAATAAAGTTGACAGTGCCTCCACCCAGGACAGGGCCTCTGTGAACAATAAAGTAATTGGGAGCAGAAGAACTACTGCAACCAGCATATAACATTAATCATAGGTACACCAGTGCACACCAGTATAAAAATGATACAAGCTTTATATAACACAAGATTAATAAAAGTACACACTGTACATTTAAATTTCAATGTTTTTTTTTTTTTTTTTTAAAAGGAAACAAATTCGAAAATGAACAGACGCATCAATGGAACAAAGTACATTTCTTAAATTATCATCATAACAATACAGAGATGCAAAAAATATGGTCATAGTACATAGCCGTCATCGATCATCATAGCAGAACGCAAACTGTGTGATATGTAACCAAATATCAATGGGACTGAATAATATTTTCCCCTCTATGATCTGAAATACCACCATATATGGTGAATGGTAAAGATCCGCTGGGAATTCTGGTAGTGATCCCCGAGATGTGTGAGGCCCCATAAATAATCATCTGTATTGTACATATAAGTACCAGAAAATAAAGAAAGTAATAAAGAAAATGAAAGAAAGGAGAAAAGAAAAACGGAAGGGGAGAGAGAAAGAGGAGATAGAGAAGGAGAGGGTCAACCTGGAGCTCCCTACGGAATTGAGATATAATCGATCCAGGGGTTCGATCCAGGGGTCCCACACCTTGTTAAATTTCTTGGTGTTATTACAAAGTATGTGGGTGAGTTTATCATTAACCACAATCCAGTTGAGTTTACTTTTAACCTGGTCAAGAGGAATTACCAACTGTTTCCAATGCCTAGCGATTGTAATTCTTGCTGCCAGAAACATATATGTAATACATTTTACTGTTTTTTTGGGTGTTTCGTCAGGTAGTTTGTGGAAAAGAGTGGCTTCTTGAGATCTGCAAATGTTTACCACCGTTACAGTGTATATTAAGTTGAAAATCCTAATCCAGAACCGAGTTACGAGGGGGCACCGCTACCAAATATGGTGCATTGTCCCAAACTGTCCGCATCATCGGAAACAATTCGGTGAGGTAGAAGGATGCATTTTAGCTACCCTAGTTGGTACCAGGTACCAACGCAGGAGTATTTTATAATTGGCTTCTATAAGAGTGGTGTTGGTGAAAATTTTGCATAGCTTATAAGAAATGTCTTGCCATTCAGTCAGATCAATGGTAAGGTTCAGGTCTCTTTAACAACTGGTCCATATAAGCCAGCTTGAAATCTGGCTCAGTAAGAGAAGCGTATATGGCAGATATCCGCCCCCTCTGAAAGCCTCTGGCCCCATAGCACCGCCCAGGAAAACTGATAGAGCAAATAGTGAAATAACCAAAATTCGGCATAGTGGTATGCAAATTAAAAATGAAAATGTCCAACCTGAAAGAAAACAAAGATATTAACTACAATAATAATAATAAAAAACACACAAAAAAAAAACAGCTCTTAGAACTGTTAGGCAACAGACACCCGTTGCATCAGTTTTTTAGAAAAAAAAGGGGGGCCAAAAGGCAGCAGCTAACGTCCTGTAACTGGACCACTGAGTGCCGCCGCTCCAAACGAAAGGGTCATCCGCTAACATACAACAAGTTCTCAAGATGTGCGAGAGGAAGAGGCTGATTTCTTTGTCTGCAAAGTCGACCAAAGAGGGGAAAGTGGAGGAGGGGGGTCGCTGGGTCCGGGCCAATTCCGGGATGAAGAACTGTGAGAGATGAAGCCCAACTTCAGTAAGATCGTTTCACCTTCGGCAAAAGAGAAGGATTAAGACTTGCTGTTAAAGGTGAATTGGAGCTTGAAGGGGTAGTTCCATCTATAGCGAATATTTCTCTCGATCAGCGGTAGCAATAAGGGTTAAAATGATCACCTCTTTTGGATGGTGGCCTGGGTGATATCTACAAATATTTGAATCTTAAGGCCATCTATTTCCAGATCTAGACATTCTCTAGCACAATGCATCACTGCTTCTTTGATCCAGAAAAAGTGCGGCTTTACAATAACAACCCTGGGGGGGCCATCAGGTTTTGGAGGGACCAGATATGGATGCAACCTATTTCCATATGAATTTCATCAATGTCAGGCACTGTGGCTTGCATTAGTGAATAAGTGATGGAAATTATATCCTTCACATTTTCCGGAATGCCTCTGATACGAAAGTTATAGTGCCTAGCGCGTTTTTTGAGATTGACGATTTTTGAGTAGGCTTCTTCAAAGCGAACTTGTAGATCAGTTATCATATTCAAGTTTTGGGATACTCTATGAACAGTGTCATCTACCTTTGATTTAATGCTCTCTGGTTGGTTCCCCAGCTCCTGGAAATCTTGTTTTATGTAAAAGGCTAATTTGTCAGTAACTTTTGCCAACTCCCTTTGTAGCAGATCTGCAAAGCGGGCTTACAGTATTGGGTCTCCTGAGTATTGTGGTTGAGCTGATAGGATAGCAGGGAAAGCTGCAGTGCTGTCCTGGTCAAGCTCTTGGCTACTGTGCTGGCTGCATAAAATGTCTGCCATCTCCCTGTCTAAAACAGAGAAGGTATGAGAGTCCTGGCTAGGTAACAGGGCTGCAGCCTGTGAGGCAGACTGTGCAGGGCTAGGTGGTGAGCTGTGTGTATTTGTGAGCTCACTTTTAGCTGAGGAGGACATGAAGGAGCCTGTTTTGAGGTTTCCAGAGCCAGGAGGTTTGGGGACAGTTCTCTGTGGGAGCGGTTTCTCCACTTTTGAAGCCGGCGTTCCTTGTGCATTGCAGCCGGTAGCCATCTTGGATTCCCTGCTCACAGCACGGAACTGGTAGTGTGAGTCGCCCTGGGGGTTTCCACACGATCGGTGTGGCATCCAGCACGGTCCCGGTCCTCACCACAGGAGGTTTGGCAGATTATAGGCAGCGGGCGAGGTGCCGGCCGCTAAGTATAGCTGTGTCTGCCGGGGGGATGCAGAGCAGCTCAGAGACACATCCGCTCTGGCCGACCATGCATGCGCTCTTCCATAATGTACAAACAAATATTAACAGCAAAGGGGTCTATAGGAGTCCTGGTGGAATTATCCACATATACCTAGGTATACAGTGCATCCGGAAAGTATTTACAGCCTTATTGCAAAATGAATTCAATTCATTATTTTCCTCAAAATTCTACAAACAATACCCCATAATGACAATGTGAAAGAAGTTTGTTTGAAATATTTTGCAAATGTAATAAAAATAAAAACAAACAAATCCCATGTACATAAGTATTCTCAGCCTTTGCCATGACACTTAAAATTGAGCTTAGGTGCATCCTGTTTGGAAATGATATGCAACGATTTCAAACTAAATTCTTTCACGTTGTCATTATGGGATATTATTTGTAGAACTTTGAGGAAAATAATGAATTTAATCCACCGGATTCCTGCATATGATATAACATTTTGACCATAGATACACTTTAGGGCTCATTCACACTGCAGTGGTTTAGTGAGCGTCACTGTCACTGCACAGCAGAGTGGTGCGCTGTGCTTGCTGTACAGTGACATGCAGAAACATCTACAGAGGGTGAACGGGACCTCAGAGTAAATCAGTATCAATAGGTTTAACTGATAACAGTTATATAGTTTAGTAAGAAATAAGGATAGTCGGTGATTTCTGGTTGAAGAACTTATTTCAGGACTTTATCATTTATCATTTAAAAAAAATGTACAGTGTGTCTCGTTCTGCTTCTTCAGGTTCAATAATGAAATTTAGTGCATATTTGATAAGAAATATTTTTTAATCAATTAAGGACAGCTGTAGATGGCCACTTAGGATTACAGACAGCAGTAACTGGAAGTGGTGCAAATCTACTCATTGCCTACTATCACACTTCATCCCTGAATATGGCATGGTGTTTATGTTAGCATTTGAATTGAATATGCTTAGAAAAGCATGCGCAGGCATGCAAAGGTTTGAGAAACCTGATGCAACGATCAATCAACTTTGAATAACAATATCATAAAAAAATGGAGTTCCCCCTAAGGAAATAACAACCCCCCAGGATCAGTGCCAGTTTCTGCAATAACATTAACCGGCTTTGCTGTCAGTTTCCGCAATAAAAATCGCCTGCATTGGTGTTAGTAGCAACAATAATAACCCCCCACATCGGTGCAGATTTCTAGAATAAAAACTTCAGCATTTGTACCAGTGTACATAATAATGACCCTGGCGTGGCTCCCTCTCTGGTGGTGCGGGTACAGCGTGGCTCCCTCTCTGGTTGTGCGGGTACGACATGGCTCCCTCTCTGGTGGTGCAGGTACGGCATGGCTCAATCTCTGGTGGTGCGGGTACAGCGTGGCTCCCTCTCAGGTGATGTGGGTACAGCGGGGGCTCTCTCTCTGGTGGTGCGGGTACAGCAGGGCTCTCTCTCTGGTGGTGTGGGTACAGCGTCGCTCCCTCTCTGGTGGTGCGGTTACAGCGCGACTCTCTCTCTGGTGGTGCGGGTACAGAGTGGCTCTCTCTCTGGTGGTGCGGGTACAGCGTGGCTCTCTGGTGGTACGGGTACAGCGTGGCTCCTTCTCTTGCTTCCCCCAGCACAGTATTCTCTTTTCTTTGTAACACCTCCCCCAGCAGAGTGCTTGCATGCTGGGGGCTGTAGCATGGTGTCTGTGGACACACAGATGCCGCCACTCTTCAGGGACTACATTTGCCATGATGCCCCAGAGTCTCAAGATTGCCCCTCTGCTGTGGCCAATCATGGCAAGGGAAACAGCTGGCAGGAAGCAGGGCGGCCGGGCAGCGAATACAATTAGAGATGCTCTCTTTCCGTCATTGGGGTAGGAGTCTATCTGCATGGGAATCTTTGCCCACTTTTCCTCACAAAAGTGCTCCAAATCTGTCAGATTGTGAGGACATCCCCTGCACACAGCCTTCTTCAGGCTTCCCACAGATTTTCAATTGTATTTAGTTCTGTAATCTGGCTGGGCCATTCAAAAACTTTGATCTTCTTCCAATGAAGCCATTATTTAGTTGATTTGGACGTATACTTTGGGTCGTTGTTGTGCTGAAAGGTAACATTCTTTCTCTTTAGCTTTTTAGCAGAGGCCTGAAGGTTTTGTGCCAAAATCGACTGATATTTGGAACTGTTCATTATAAGTCCCTCCACCTTGGCTAAAACCCCAGATCCAGCTGACAAAAAATAGCACCAAAGCATAATGCTGCCACCACCATGCTTCACTGTGGGTATGTTTTGTTTTGTGATTTGCAATGTTGGTTTTGTGCCAAACATTTTGGAATTATTGCCAAAAAGTTGAGTCTTGGTCTCATCAGGCCATACCACATTTTCCTACATACTCTTGGCAGACTTGATGTAGGTTTTTTCAAAATGTAACAGGCTTGGATGTTTTTCTAGTAAGAAAAGGTTTCTGTCCCTCCAACTTTTCCCCAAAGTCCAGACATATGAAGAAGAGAGATTGGTTGTATAGGAGATTGTTGTCACATGTTGTACACAACCAGTACTTGACAGCAAATTCCAGCAGCTCCTTTGATATTGTTGTAAGCCTCTTGGCAGTCTACCAGGCCAGTTTTCTAATTGTTTTTTTTTTTTTTTTTTTATAATTTTTGAAGGAATGTGCAGTTCTTGGTAATGTCATTGTTGTGCCATATTTTCTCCACTTGTTCACTGATACCTTCCAACAATGAGACCCCATTGATACTTTGTAAGCTTTGTGGACCATGGCTTTTCTAGCAAGAGGCAACTGAGTAAATGTCAGAAAAATCCTACTCAGGGGGCCCCATCAGGGTTGCCAGCCTCAGTAAAACAGGGACAGGTTTGTACTGACTAATATTATTTTGAATGTGATTGGTTAGTTCTAAACAAAGCCACATCCCTTATTATATGAGGGCGTGTACACCTATGCAACCACATTTTTTTATTTATGTATTTATTTGCCAATAAACAACAATTTCAGAGTATAGATAACATTAAAGGTGGGAAAAAACTTCAGAAGTGATTTATCTTGGTCTGATTCTGATTTTTCTTACATCTCAAAAACCTGCATTTTTTACAGGGGTGTTTTGACTTTTTCTTTCCACTGTATCTCTGAGCAAACTAAGCAACCTGTTAGTCCTGGGTGTTTAAAAACCTTGTTGAAGATTATGTAAGAGCCTTTGATTTCTCATACAGCATTCCTGTGTAGCTACGCTTTGTTTTGTTAAGTTTGCCAAGCCCATCAGCAGTAGTCATGCTTGCTATGCACTACTAAGGTGCAAGGGTTTCGATTATTTTTTTTTTCTATTGTTCTACTGTATAGATAAATAAAAAGTAAAAAATGAATTACTACCCTGAGAAACAGTGGTGAAAAACGTTCCAGGCCAGGACACTGACTTTTAACTACTACAGGTTCAGAAACCCTAAACACAGAAAGGTATAAAAGCAGCACACACACACACACACACACATTATTTTAAAAATTCCAATCTACTAACCTTATCATACTAAATATGTGTTTAACTTGCCAGTGGTTCTAACGATTAAACTCTACAATTAAGCTGCTGATGTCTCCATTATTGTTCTACTCCTTATAATTCCAGAACATTTTTATACAGGGAGAAAGCTTTACCCAAGCAAGTTATGCAATGCAGTACTTGTCATAAGTTAACTGGGCTAGCTACATTTTTTCCTCATCCAAATGTTATGAATATCATTAATTGTTTATGTACTAAAGTCTATATATAGTACAATCTTTTATTTTAAATAGACATCTCCTTCCCTATAAAAGTTATGAAGTTTTTTAAACCTCTTTATAGGAACACAGAAACTAAAGACACTAACACAACTTGGCAGAATGACTGCTTGTAGCTGCTGGGAGTCCATCTGAAAGGCAGCATGAAAGTAATCTTTGTTCAGGGAAAACACATAAAACACTAATAAGCAACAAATAGATTTACTTTTACTAATATGTTCCTTGCTGTTTTCTATACACCAGCTACGATGTTGCAATGCCTCTCTTTTATTCCCATAGGGAGAAGATTACTGCATACTAGATTACAAAATTTACCTTAACAAAGACACATTTTTGTTTTAGTTTACATTACTTCTTCTATCTGCCAAAAATGTACATTTTGTGAAAGCTTTTTCTTAAGCCCTGTACACACTCGGTTTGTCCGATGAAAACAGACTGTTTTCATCGGTCAAACCGATCGTGTGTGGGCCCCATCGGTTTGTTTTCTATCGGTGAAAAAAAATAGAACATGTTTTAAATTTTTCCTATGGATAAAAAAACGATAGAAAAAAACGAACGTCTGTGTGGAAGTCCATCGGTCAAAAATCCACGCATGCTCAGAATCAAGTCAATGCATGCTCGGAAGCATTGAACTTAATTTTTCTCAGCACGTCGTAGTTTTTTTACGTCACCACGTTTGGACACGGTCTGATTTTTTACCGATGGTGTGTAGGTAATCCATCGGATTAGATTCCATCAGATATCCGATCGTGTGTACAGGGCTTAAGTTGTCACCCTAAAAGTGATACATTTTAAGAGTCACAGTTCACTGTCTCTTAAGTACTATTTTTTTTAGTTCTACTATCCGATGTTAGTACAGCGTGTTCTGACAGGGGGACAGCCCCCCGCCAGAACAGCCAATTGGCTGAGAGCACTGATTGGAAGCTGATCTGCAGACCTTTTTCAGTCATGCCCCTTAAACAAAAACAGGATAAACATTCGGCCTATGTGTACTAGGCTTAACTGTCTCTCTAACTTGTCACGGTCTACAGCTGTTCATGTTTTAGATGAGTTTCTAAAGGGTTCATTTGCTGTTTTATATCTGGGTCCCATGCTTGATACCTGTTCATCTGTGCAACTAGGTTTGACTTCCCCAACAACATGCCTTAGGTCTTTTCCAGTCTGTGTGTTTAGACATTTTCACATTCCCCAGCTGATTGTTAGCAAGAAGTGCTTCTGGACACTTCCTCCGAGATCATGACGAGGAAAGATATTCATACCTGTTCAATGCACTTGAGAGTTGTCTGAGTAAAGATATCTCTGAGTATCTGTTCTCAGCCTCCTATACTAGTTCTAAAATATGTTTAAAACCTCTATGTGTTTCCCGAAGATCCCTGTAATCTGCCTTATTCAGCCCTTTGACTGTTTGCCTGTGACCCTGGCTGTTGACCATGCTTCCTTTCCTCCTCCTCCTATCTGTTGTCAGTCTGCAACCAAGGGCCGCAACCTAGATGCTGTCCATGCACACTCCATATTGCCATGTTGGTTGCTTTGGTGAACACCGTGTGCTTCCTTATACCCTGTGCCTCAACCCTCTTTAGAGCATGCATATACCTGGGGAGTGGGACACAGAAGGATTGATTTACTAAAAGCAAATAGACTGTTCATTTTACAGAAGGTATATGTATGGGAATTTGTTTAAACACCCCAAACCTGCGCAAATGGGCAATTTTTTTTTATAAATTTATAAAATAATTATAATAGTGACAATGAGATCAGCTCGTTGTAAATAACTAAACTTAAATGAAAAACAAAATATATTAAAAAATTAATTTGAACAGCTCTCTCTCTCTCTTAAAGTAAATAGATTTTAAATAATTAAAGTGCAAGTGCAAAAAGTGCATCAAACTGTGTCAGCAAACACAATCATCAAATAATAATAAAAAAAAAAAAAATATATATATATATATATGACCAGATTCACAGAAAAAGTACGCCGTAGTATCTACTGATACTCCGGCGTACTTTCAAATTTGCAGCGTTGTATCTTTATTTTGAATTCTCAAACAAAGGTACGACGGCATTTGGCTAAGATCCGACAGGCGTACGGCTTCGTACGCCTTCGGATCTTAGGATGCAATACTTCGGCGCCCGCTGGGTGGAGTTTGCGTCGTTTTCCGCGTCGGGTATGCTATATTGCTGTTTACGGCGATCCACGAAGGTACGCGCGTTCGTCGCATTCTTTTACGTCGTCGCTAGTCGGCTTTTCCCGTCGTAAAGTTGCGATTGCTATTTAGGTGGTGTAAAAATAGACAGCCCATGTTAAAGTATGGCCGTCGTTCCCGCGTCAAATGTAAAAATTTTTTTTTTTGCGTAAGACGTCCGGGAATAGGAAAGGACGTAACGCACGTCGCTGTTCAAAAAATTACGTCGGTGCGACGTCATTTCGCGCAAAGCACGGTGGGAAATTTCAAAACGGAGCATGCGCAGTACGTTCGGCGCGGGAATGCGCCTAATTTAAATGATACACGCCCCATTTGAATTAGGCGGGCTTGCGCCGGACGGCTTTATGCTACGCCGCCGCAAGTTTACAGGCAAGTGCTTTGTGAATCAAGCACTTGCGCAGAAAACTTGCGGCGGTGTAACGTAAATGACATACGTTACGCCGCCGCATTTGTACCAGAATCTGGCCCATAAAGTCCACCAAAGACAACTCTTATGTTCATTTTATAAAGGAGGCTGCATTTTGCTCGGGAACCTGAACCAGATCTTAGTGAATTAGGTGAAGGTCTGCTGACTTCCATTATCGAATTGCAAAAATGCAGTTTTGTCTTGATTGTTTTTTTTTTTTTTTTGCAAAGTGAAACTTCACCACATTCAGTAAGCTCCGGGGGAAATTCCCTTACATCCATGGCATCAGGATTATCTTGCTAAATAATCTATTCACTGTGGACTAAAGCTAGGTAACTGCTGCATTTGAGCCCTGTTAAATGTATTTTAACATCAGCACCCAGCAGTGCAGCGCACCTGCTATCTCCGCTTAAAGGGACCAAAGTACAGCTACGGCGGTTCGCTGAAACGTGCCGACCTGCCACTGTACAATGATGGCGAAATAGTCGGCAAGCGGTAGCAGAAGGCAGGGATTAAAACAACGTTTACATAGATCGGCCTGGATTCACAAAGCACTTACGCCGACGTATCTTGAGATACGCTGCGTAAGTGTAACTATGCGCCGTCGTATCTGTGCGCCGTGCCCACAAAACCAGATACACCTGAAAATAGGCTTCCTACGACCGACGTATCTTGCCTACGCTGTCGTATGGTGGGCGCTGTGCTCATTTGCCGCTCCCATTGATTTTCTATGCACATATGCAAATGAGGGAGATACGAACGTAGTTGCGCCCGGCGCATAATATACGCGGTTTGCGTAAGTCGTACGTCCGGCATAAAGTTCTTACCCATATAGGAGGCGCAACTCATGCAAAGGTATAGACCAGGGAACAGAGCCGTCGTATTTTACTTCGTTTACGTAGTACGTGAATAGGGCTGAGAGTAGGTTACGTTCACATCGTAGGCAGTGATCCGTCGTATCTTAGGGAGTAGTTCCGACGTGATTCTGAGCATGCGCACTGGGATGCGTCCACGGGACGGCGCATGCGCCGTTCGTTTTAAGTACTTCTATAGCGCTTGGCCCATCATTGGCATGGGGTCACGCCTCATTAGCATGGCTCACTTCCACCTATGCTGGCTTACGCTGAGGAAACCCAGCGTAGATTTGAGAGCGAGTGGGAGCACTGGCTTCCTGAATACTGTGCTTGCCTCTGTGTGCTGCGTCGGCATAGCATATATTAGATACGCTACGCCCGCATAAATATGCACCGATGTATGTGAATCCGGGCCAAAATTGTTACAAGAGAGGATGCAGGTATAAGGATTTGCAGTAATGATGCTGTTGGAATATGGGTAAGGAGACTAGGTTGTGATTACGTTCTAAATATTGATTTAGTATACTGGAGCCATTCAGATCAGTGGATTCTACATTAATTTTAACTGTACACTACTCTGGTAAAAAAAAGGGGGTAATGTGACACCTGTGAGCAAGCTAAAAAGTAGTGCTGGGACATCCAAACATTGAACTCTAGGCAACAAGCCTGCAATAACTGGGACTATGGAGTCAATTAGCTAGTTAATCCTACAGATTTTGAATGATACTGGGACATGCAGATGTAAATATCACATTGTTTTAATGCAGTATACCTAAAGAAATGTTTAAATACAACTGTGCCATGTCTACCTCTCTAGCACTTGTTCATTACACAACTAAAATAAACTTTTATGGTTCCATGTAACATTTGTAATACACTGGCTATTAGACAGATGGATGTAGGTAATTCCATAGATACTAGCCAAACATAAATACAGTGTGAATAATCTGCTCTCCACCCAAGGGTGTGTGCTGGGCTGTGTGCATATTCTGTATGTTTGTGTAAAAATTCTTGATACATGTATATATAAATAACTTCACAACTCTAATATCTGTATTTTCAAAATGTGATTTTTTTTAAATGTAACAAAAATACAGTGCCTTAGGCTGGTATAAACCACTTGCCTACTGGGCACTTTTACCTCCTTCCTGCCCAGGTAAATTTTCAGCTTTCAGCGCTGTAGCAATTTAAATGACAATTGTGCGGTCATGCAACACTGTACCCAAACAATATTTTTTTATAATTTTTTCCACACTAATAGAATTTTATTTTGGTGGTATTTAAACCCCACTGTGTTTTTTTACTTTTGCTAAATAAACAAATAAAAATGAAAATTATGAAGTAAAAAAACACTTTTTCATAGTTTGTTATAAAATTTGTCAAACAGGTAATTTTTCTCCTTCACTGATGAGCCTGCATTGATGCGCACTGATAGTCTGCACTGATGGGCACTGATGTGGAGGCACTGATAGGTGGCATTGATGGGCACTGATAGTCTTCACTGATGGGCACTGATGAGGCAGCATTGGTGGGAACTGATGAGGAGGCACTGATGGGTACAGATAGGCAGCACTGATGGGAACTGATAGGTGGCACTGATGGGCACTGATAGATAGCACTGATGGCAGTCGTGATTACGAGATACCATCATATGTTGGTTTCCCAGAACTAGCCAGCTGCGCTTTAGCCATCTTTCGAGTACAGGTGAAACTCCAAAAATGTGAATATTGTGCAAAAGTTCAATATATGAGATAGACTAATTTCTTGCAAAGCAAGATAGTTCAAGACATGATTTTTCATAATTAGGGATGGACCGAACAGACCCCTGTTCGGTTTGCACCCGAACTTTTGAGCACCGCAAAAGTTTGGACCTGAATAACGAACTCCAAGTCAATGGGACCCGAACGTCAAATATCAAAAGTGCCTATTTTGAAGGCTTAAATGCAAGTAATTGGGCATACAATGGTTATAGGGGTCCGGGTCCTGCCCTGGCGACATGTATCAATAAAAATAAAGTTTGTAAAAAGCGTAATTTTTAAATGAGCATGGATTTTTTTATTTTTAAAGTGAAAGCCTAAAAATGAAAAATTCCTTCCAAAATAGTGCATGAGGGGTCCCCTTTGTCTAACTATAAAGTAGTAGATCTGTACCATGTCTAGAATTTGCTGCAGCAATAATTGATTATAAATCCAAAAAAAACATTTTTCCTGCAAGCTGCCTTTATTTTGCTCAGCAACAGCTGGGGTGCCAGTGTGTATGATTAGGCCACAATGTAGTGCACTGGGAACAAGATTAGAGATTTTTTGGATACAAATTGGTCTTTGGGTGTCGTGGTGCCTTCCCACCGTAACCCTACAGATAATCTTGATGAAAGCAAGAATTTGCCTTGCTGTAAAAAATTGCAATGATATGCACCTGTCAAACAGGTGCTGAAAAATTGGTCTTTGGGTGTCGGTGGCGCCTTCCCACCGTAACCCTATAGAGGTACTCTTGATGAAAGCAAGAATTTACCTTGCTGTAAAAAATTGCAATGATATGTACCTGTCAGACAGGTGATGAAATATTGGTCTTTGACCACCATGTCCACCTTTGCCTGTGCACACATTTGTTGCTGACCCCCTTACAGTGCCAAGGGAACGTCTGCCTCTCCTTGTTGTCCTCCCATACATTATTGGGAGGGAGGGGCGGTGCTTATAAGCAAATGTAAAGGAGAAATTGAAATCTGCATGTAGATGCACTTCAATCAATGTAAAGAGGTGATTGGTGCCCTTTAATTTGAGTACTCACACTACAAAGACACACACCACGAATACATATAATATACTGCTATATAATGCACCAAAGGTACAGTGATGCAGAGCACTACAGTATATAGCGTTAAACTGGCAGTAACGCACACAGAAGTAAATGGCGTTAAACTGGCAGTAACATACAAAACTATATGGCGTTAAACTGGCAGTAGCGCACAAAAAAAACTATATGACGTTAAACTGGCAGTAACGCACGCAGAACTACACTGCTCAAAAAAATTAAAGGAACACTTTGAAAACATATCAGATCTCAATGGGAAAAAATCTCATGCTGGATATCTATACTGATATGGACTGGGTAATGTGTTAGGAATGAAAGGATGGCACATCATTTGATGGAAATGAAAATTATCCACCTACAGAGGGCTGAATGCGAAGACACCCCGAAAATCAAAGTGAAAAAATAATGCAGCAAGCTACTGTAGTCCATTTTGCTGAAATTTCATTACAACAACTCAAAATGGTCCTCAGTAGTTTGTATGGCCCCCAAGTGCTTGTATGCATGCCTGACAACATCAGGGCATGCTCCTAATGAGACCACGGATGGTGTCCTGGGGTATTTCCTCCCAGATCTGGACCAGAGCAGACTGAGGTGCCACCTGGCGGCACCGGATGGCCTGAAAAATTATGTCCCAGAGGTGTTCTTTTGGATTTAGGTCAGGTGAGCGTGGGGGCCATTCAATGGTATCAATTTCTTCATCCTCCAGGAACTGGCTCCATGCTCTCACCACATGAGGCCGGGCATTGTCGTGCACCAGGAGGAACCCAGGACCCAATGCACCAGCGTAGGGTCTGACAATGGGTCCAAGGATTTCATCCCGATACCTAATGGCAGTCAGGGTGTCATTGAGTAGCCTGTAGAGGTCTGTGCGTCCCTCCATGGATATGCCTCCCCAGACCATCACTGACCCACCACCAAACCGGTCATGCTGATCGATGATACAGGCAGCATAAAGTTCTCTACGGTTTCTCCAGACCCTTTCACGTCTGTCACATATGCTCAGGGTGAACCTGCTCTCATCTGTTAAAAGCACGGGGCACCAGTGGCGGACCTGCCAATTCTGGTGTCCAATGAAAAATGCCAATCGAGCTCCACAGTGTCCGGCATTGGATGAAGCTTTTACTGCTTTAGCCAATAAGGGCTTGCAATGCACTGTTCAGCTACACAATGCATTGTAGTCGGTTTGGCGGGGGGGTTCAAACAAACGGTCGAATGACCCGAAAGTTCAGCTGTTTCACGAATGGCCGAACCGTTTGCCCATCCCTATTCATAATTGTGATGATTATGGCTTACAGCTCATGAAAAACCCCAAATCCACAATCTCAGAAAATGTGAACATTACATGCAATCAACAAAACAAGGATTGTAAATGTAACAATATTGGACCTCTGAGACGTATATGCATGCATATGTACTGCCTCAATGCGACGTGGCATGGAAGCTCAGCAGTGCCTGTGGCACTGCTGAGGTGTTATAGAAGACCAGGATGCTTCAATAGCGGCCTTCAGCTCTTCTGCAATGTTCAATCTCATGTCTCTCATCTTCTCTTGGCAATGCCCCATAGATTCTCTATGGGGTTCAAGTCAGACGAGTTTGCTGGCCAATCAAGCACAGTAATCCCACGGCCATTGAACCTTGTTTTGGTGCTTTTGGCAGTGTGGGCAGGTGCCAAGTCATGCTGTAAAATGAAGTCAGCATCCCCATAGAGCTCGTCTGCAGAAGGAAGCATGAAGTGCTCCAAAATCTAGATTTTCAATTTTCAGCTTTCAGCGCAGTCGCATTTTGAATGGCAATTGCGCGGTCATGCTACACTGTACCCAAACAAAATTGGCGTCCTTTTTTTCCCACAAATAGAGCTTTCTTTTGGTGGTATTTGATCACCTTTGCAATTTTTTTTGCACAACAACTAAAAAAAGACTGAATACGTTGAAAAAAATTACATTTTTATTTTGTTCTGTTAATTTTTTGTAAATAAGTAAATTTTCTCTTTCAATTATGGGCACTGATATGGCGGCAGTGATGGGCACCGATGAGATGGCACTGATGGACATCGATGAGGTAGTACTGATGGGCACCGATGAGGTGGCACTGATGGGCACTGATTGGCGGCGCTGGTATGCGGCACTGATGGGAACTCATAGGCGGCACTGATGGGCACTCATAGGTGGCACTGATGGGCACTCATGGGCGGCACTGATGGGCACTCATAGGCGGCACTGGGCACTCATAGGAGACACATATGGGCACTCATGGATGGCACTTATGGGTGGCACTGATGGATACTTATGGGTGGCACAGATGGTCACTGATAGGTGGGCACTGGGCATGGATGGGCACTGTGGGGTGGCACTGATGGACAATGTGGGGTGGCACTGATGGACACTGTGGGGTGGCACTGATGGATCCATGTTGCCAGTCAGTGCCCATTTGTGGGCACTGATTGACATCTTTTTTTTTTTACTGGCCTTTTTTTATTTTTTTTACTGACTTTTTTTAATTTTATTTTTGCCCTTCCCTGGTGGTCCAGTGTGGGCTTCCCTGGTGGTCCAGTGTGGCGATCTGAGGGGGGGCTGTGCTGATAAACAATCAGCGCGAACCCCCCCTGTCAGGAGAGCTGCCGATCGGCTCTCCTCTACTCGCGTCTGTCAGACACGAGTGAGGAAGAGCTATCAACGGCTCTTCCTGTTTACATCGTGATCAGCCGTGATTGGACACGGCTGATCACGTGGTAAAGAGCCTCCGCCGGGGGCGCGCCCGGGCATGAAATCCTGCAGGACGTCAATAGATGTCCAGTCAGGATTTCAGAACCACTTCCCGGACGTCAATCTTATTGACCGGGCAGGAAGTGGTTAAAAGGAACACCAAAGGCAAACTTTTTTTTTTAATAACAAACATGTTATACTTACCTCCACTGTGCAGCTCGTTTTGCACAGAGTGTCCCCTAACCCTGTCTTCTGGGATCCCTCGGCGGCTGTCTCGGCTCCTCCTCGCAAAAGCTCTCCACCTTCATGCGAGCGAGCTCGCATGGTGGAAAGCTTTTGCGAGCGCGCTCCCGTGATACAGTGGCGGGCATAGACGCCGACTGTATCACTCGGCCCCGCCCCCCGGCGCGCCACGTTATCCGCTGTGATTGACAGCAGCGCCAGCCAATGGCTGCACTGCTATCAATCCGTCCAGCCTAGCCAATCAACGGCCAGGCTGTGAACCAAAGAGGATCACGTGGACGCGCGCGGGACTTTCGAGGGGTCAGGTAAGTAAAACGGATGCATTAAGGTGAAAAAACATTTACCTTTACAACCCCTTTAAGTTGCATTAGTGAAATACATTAACTTGTGCACGATATTCTAATTTTTCAAGTTTCACTTGTATATCGCTGTCGGCAAGTGGTTAAAGTGATTGTAAACAATCACCTTGTAAAACAACCCAAATAGAAATGAAAGGCAAAACATTTGTGTATAAATATAAGTTAACATATTCCCTCTGTTTTCAGGTGCACAAGAGCTAGAGTGGGGGGAGGAGCAGCACTAAGCTTCCCAGTGAATGGCTGTGCAGGGAGGGGGGATGGCAAGACAAGTCTGATTGTTGAAGGAGAGCATGATGAGTTTCTAACACAGAGAACTGAACACAAAGTGTTCTCCTGTTTAGTGTGGTCAGTTTTTAATAGGAAAGGAGGAGGGGCTGGCAAGAACACCAGGGATTTCACACAAAGGAAGCAATACAAAAAAAAGGGTACTTTTTCATACAAGTACATGGTACAGCAGGCACATGCTGTATTAGGAATATGAAATGTTGCGGCAACAAACACTTTAAAGCCTTGGGAACTAAGCCTATAATTTGCACTAGTAGATTATCAGAAACTTCTGTGGTCAGGTCTTGCAGCCAATTGCTAGGCCAGAGCACTGTCACATAACACTAGTCATTTCAGTGCTGATTCCCAAGGAGAAAGAAGCAGAGGGAACATTGGTAAGGTGAATACAGGGGGTTGGGGGAGCTTTGCAGAAACCCCATCTCTTTGTCCTGCATGGGCAAGTGACAGTATCTTTTTAAAAAGTTTATTTTAGGAGGCGCATGGGCGGAGCCTGACTGAGCAGACATGCCAGCTTAGAGCTCTGCCCCTGAATGGATGTTTTTGCCATATTATACGGTGTCCCGGGTCAGCTTCACCCGGTAAATATTGTTACTTGGTCTGCTAATAACCCCTGCCACTTAATGTAATGGTTCTTGAGAGTTCTCGCCTGAAAATGAAGCCAAAATACAACAAAGAAGTGTTGCCTCAGGCTTCAGTCCGAATTGCACTAGCAGCATCTTCTCTCCCTGGTACCTCACACTCAGTGAAATTCGCTCTAAAGTATCTGTGCACCACAGGGGGAATATGACTGAGATTCAGATATACAAACGTCACAAATGACATCTGTAGCGCTACTCCCTCAGGAGCCGCTGGTTAGAATTGGGATCGGCGTAATTATGTTACCTCTACGATGTGTCTAAGGATGATGATGGTGGTGTGAAGCAATGACGGAATTTCCAGATAGCAGGGTGACGTTTTCAATGCTTTATTACTGGTCCAACATGACCAACAATCCAACTGAGGTAGATAGAAGTAGATTGGTGAAAGAAGAACATGCAGATTCAGGCCTATGGATAGATTGAAGCGATCTTGCTTCTAGTCGTGTTTTTTTTACTTCGTCGCCACTTCAGCCGAAGTGGGTATAGTGCCCCCGGACAGGTCCCTCTCACAGGCCTGGCAGCCGGAGCGTCACTAGAACTTCTGGGAAGGAACAAGTCTCTGCCACAGACTTGGCTCCAATCAGGGCCGGATTTGCTCTCCCTGCCGCCCCAAGGCCAGGTTCCGCGATGTACCCCTTCCCCACCAACCGAACCACCCCCCCAAATCAACAGAGAATGACAACCGGATGGCAGGGGCGGGAAGGTTAGTTCAAATATTGTTTTATTTATTTGTAGGTTGTCGTTTACTTTTTTCTTTTTGTATAATTTTCTTATTATTTTTCTTATTCTTTACTTTTTAATTATTTTTTTTATTTTATTAATTTAATTATAATTTCTTATTTTTTTATATATTTTTTATTTTTTAGTAAATATTTTTTTCACTTAACTTTATTGCTATCACACAATTCCCTGTGTGATAGCAATTGGAGGTGACAGATTCTCTTTATTGACCCTGTCACCTTCAAAACAGGAGTCCTAGCACTGTGCTAGAACTCCTGTCACAACTGAGATGGGAAGAGCACAGCTCACCCCTCTCACTGTGTACATCAGCGGCAGGGACAGGAGACAGACTCGGTGGCCCGGGGGAGGACGGAGTCCTGAAGACAGAGCCAGCAGAAAGAGGTATGTGGGGGGGAGGACAGATGGCAGCACACATGTTACAAGTGATTTCCGTGACATCACCGCAATCACTTGTTTCTAGTCCTGCTAGAAAGCAACTTACCGCCCTTAACTATATGTTCCGGCTGTCGGGGGACTCCATGCTGCTGCCGCCCCTCCGTGTCCTGCCGCCCCGAGGCCTGGCCTCGGTGGCCTTGTGGGAAATCCGGGCCTGGCTCCAATAGGATTAGGATGTAGTATAGAGACCTCTGCCACAGGCCCAGTACTTGAAAGCATGGATAGTAGAGCGAATCCTCCCAGTAACACAATCTTGCCTGAATCTTCCCCAGGTAGACTTGATAGTTTGGGGTCACCGACTGACAGTTTGCAGCATACAACCTGTCAGTGTCCGGTCACCCAGATCTCCGATGGTTCGTCTAAGCCCTATTGGATCACCTGCCTCCCGGGCTCACCTCAGACCGACTCTCCACCGAACAGCACAACTCGCTTGGGATCTTCTTAATAAAGTTGGGAGACCCAGTAAGTCACTGGGACCCATTTGGCAGCATCAGTTGCTCCGCGCCATGAGGGCCCAGAGTCAGGAACTCCATGTAGCACGTGCGCCCCGGCCTGGTAGGCCACATCGCCCGGGGCCCTAAAGGTGGGTGCCGCACCTGGAACCAGGAACCCACGAAGAACCCCACAAAATAGCATCTGCCACAGAAATACCCTCCCCCAGCATGCCCCGCGAGGAAAACACTCCTCTAATTGGCTGCTGGAGGAAAGCGGCTCCGCCTGGACCCCTCTGGCCCCACCTGCCATCCAGAGATGGAACTACATCTCTGGAGCACAGAATGACCCACAGGACAGTCCAGAACCGACAGAAACCCAATTTAGTAAACAGCACGGATGAGAGCAAGGTAACTCTCTCACCCCCCACTAAATTTGACATAGCACCTGTACTGAAAAGTACACAGGCACTACACATCTTTTACAGACCCTGCTCATTCTTCTGTTCTGCGGCAATTTGAAAAAATGCATCACAAAGCCCTTAACCACTTCACATCCCGCCCATAGTCAAATGACGTCCACAGATGGGATCTCCCATCCTGGGTGGACGTCATATGATGTCCTAGGCTTCCCGGCCATCTAGGGGGGGCACGCACGCCCGTGCCATTGCTTGGGACCCAGTGCACGTGTCCGGCGGCTGCGATGTCTGTGTAAACACACAGATCCATATCCTGTCAGAGGTGAGGAGACAGATGTGTGTTCCTAGTACAGAGAAACACAGATCCCCTTGTGAGTTCCCTCCACCTACAGTTAGAATCACTCCCAGGGAACATATTTAACCCCTTCAGCGGCCCCTAGTATTAACCGCCATTACTAGTAAAAAAATTAAAAAATTCAATAAATCTATCCCCTATTTTGAAGACGCTATAACTTTTGCGCAAACCAATCAATATACGCTTATTTTTTTTACCAAAAATTTGTAGAACAATATATATCGGCCTAAACTAAGAAAATAATTTTTTTTTAAATTGTGATATTAATAAATCAAAAAGTAAAAAATATTGTGTTTCTTTTTGAAGTTGAATTCGGAACAAAATATTTTCGTTTCCATTAACTTCAATGGGAAAACTCGCTTTGATATGCAAGTACTTTGGATTACGAGCATACTCCTGCTATATGCTCGTAATTCGAGGTTCAACTGTACTAACTGACAATCAAGCTACACCTGATCTGTGGGACTGCTGGACTATATAGGCCTGCCCTTAAACAAGGCTCAGCGCTTCAGTATTCCCCCTGCAAGCCTGATTTCTGCCTGAGCCTGACCTGTACCTGTCTTCTGTCCTGGACCCTGTATTCCGTATCCCGTATCCTTTCCCTGAAACCTGTCACCTGGTACCTGTTTCCTGTTCCCCTTTACCCGTTATGCCTGTTTTGTTCCTGTGTATAGGGTTGCCACGTTCGTGTGCTTTTTCACTTGTTTGGTTATGGTTTATTGGCGTTGGTTGTTTTGCATGTCTATATCCTTATTAAATACATTTATTTCCCTTATCCATCTGTTCCTGATATCTTTATGGTGCAGCCTACTGATCTGATCACTGTGCTGGATGCCTGTATAAGGCATCCCTGACAGTAGGTTTACAGTTGTGCCATACTCTTTCCATTTTTGGATGATGGATTGAACAGTGCTCTGTGAGATGTTTAAAGCTTGGGATATTTTTTTTATAAACTAACCCTGCTTTAAAGTTTTCCACAACTTTATCCCTGGCCTGTCTGTGTTCCTTGGCCTTCAGGATGTTGTTTGTTCACAAAAGGTTTTCTAACAAACCTCTGAGGGCTTCATAGAACAGCTGTATTTATACTGAGATTAAATTACACACAGATGGACTCTATTTACTAATTAGGTGACTTCTGAAGGCAATTGGTTCCACTATATTTTAGGGGTATGAGAGTAAAGACACACCACACTTTTCACATATTTATTTGTAAAACATTTTGAAAGCCATTTATAATTTTCCTTTCACTTCACAATTATGTGCCACTTTGTGTTGGTCTATCACCTAAAATCCCAATATAATACATTTAAGTTTTTGGCTGTAATGCCGCTTACACACGATCGGAAATTCCTACAAAAGTCCGATGTGGGCTTTTGGTCGGAAATTCCGACTGTGTGTATGCTCCATCGGACTTTTGCTCTCGGAATTTCCACCAACAAAAGATTGAGAGCAGGTTCTCTATTTTTACGATGGAAAAAATTCCTATCGGAAAATTTGCTTGTCTGTATGCAATTCCAACATGCAAAAAAACATGCATGCTCAAAATCAAGCAGAAGAGCCGAACTGCCTATTGAATTTCATTGATCTTGGCTTGTCGTATGTCTTGTATGTCATCGCCTTCTTGACAGTCGCAATTCCCGACAAGATTTGTGTGACCGTGTGTATGCAACGCAAGTTTGAGCCAACATTCCGTCAGAAAAAATCCATGGTTTTCTTGTTGGAATTTCTGATCTTGTGTACAGGGCATAACATGACAAAATTTGTGAAATTTCAAGGGGTATGAATAATTTTTCAAGGCACTGTATATAAATAAACTATCAAGATATAACATTATCCAACCTTCTTTAAAAATGTAAACATTTCTAACGTATAAAGCATTACTGCAGCCGTACAGTTTTCTTGTCTTTGTTTGTATGTTAAATGCTAAGAGATCTGGAAAGTCAGCATTCTTTTGTTGTTATATAGGATTGGCATGTGGGAGTTTCAGTTGGAGAATGCTGACTTAAGTTTCACATAACATCCCCACCACCTCTGAAAATTCTTTCTGTGCACAATGAAACTGCATGAAAATGACAATTCCATCACCTCAATGTTTATTAATGTGAAAATATCATGTTGAATATACTTCAGTCCATGCCATTGAGCTTATTCACAAAATAAGATTTATAAAAGGGTTGTCCCGATACCACTTTTTTAGGACTGAGTACAAGTACCGATACTTTTTTTTATGTACTCGCCGATACCGAATACCGATACTTTTTTTAAATGTGTCCCCAAATGCAGCCATGTCCCCCGTATAACAGCCATGTCCCCCGTATAACAGCCATGTCCCCCGTATAGCAGCCATGTCCCCCGTATAGCAGCCATGTCCCCCGTATAGCAGCCATGTCCCCCGTATAGCAGCCATGTCCCCCGTACAGCAGCCATGTCCCCCGTACAGCAGCCATGTCCCCAGTATAGCAGCCATGTCCCCAGTATAGCAGCCATGTCCCCCGTACAGCAGCCATGTCCCCAGTACAGCAGCCATGTCCCCAGTATAGCAGCCATGTCCCCAGTACAGCAGCCATGTCCCCCGTACAGCAGCCATTGTCCCCCGTACAGCAGCCATTGTCCCCCGTACAGCAGTCATTGTCCCCCGTACCTACTGTTATCACCGCGGCGGGGAACATTACAGACAGCGTTCGTTTGAACAGCTGTTTTCCCCGCTGCGCATAGACACTCCCCTTGGACGGATCTGTCCAATCGCGAGCAAGGGGGAGTGTCTATGTGACTCCCCCTTGCTCGCGATTGGACAGATCCGTCCAAGGGGGAGTGTCTATGTGCGGCGGGGAAAACAGCTGTTCAAACGAACGCTGTCTGTAATGTTCCCCGCCGCGGTGATTAACGTGGCAGCGGCTGCGGCGGCGGCTTCGGCGGCGGCGGGGGGGGAAAGTATTCTATTTTAGTATGGGGGGTATTAGCGGGAGTACGAGTACTCCCGCTAATACTCGGTATCGGTCCCGATACCGATCACTAAACTCCAGCTTAATAACATTGTTTCAATTTGTATAAGTACAGAACAAAAGAGAAAATACTGTACTGTACAATACAATGACGTATATACGCAACGTTAGAGTGGGAAGAGCAGGTCGTAAGTCCGAGGAGTCTTTAAATGGGGAGTATCTGTATAGGAGAAAACATAGAAAAAAACATGAAGAATATGCATAGCAAACAGGAAATGAAGAAGAGTGCATCCGAAGTATGAAAAAACAGGATATTCCGTCTGCCATGCATTTTTCTAGTCTCTAGGAGAACTGAGCTGAAAATCTGTTAAAAGAGATATGTAAAGCTGGATTTCTGCATGGTCACTATTGGCTGTGGCCTAGCGAAGTGGCAGGAGTACTACTGGGTTTGGCCCAGAGCTACCAATACATAATTTTGCTGTTTGTTAAAACAGTAGCTTTGTATAACCACTTGCTGACCGCCCCATAGCACATTTACTGCTACAGGGTGGCTGCACTAAGCAGGATCATATGTATATATACGTGATCCTGTACTTCTGGGTATCGGGCGCACCGCCGGTGACTCGTTACCGCTGTGATTTTACACAGCAAGAGCTGATCTGTGGGTCCCGTGGACCCAATGTCCATCGGCACCCGCTGATCGTTCGGTACACAGACAGAACGACAGTCTGCCTATGTAAACAAGGCAGATTGCCAATCTGTCAGTACAGAAGGCATGGATCCTATGTTCCTGTAAAGTAGGAACACCGATTTGTCAGGGAAGAATATGCCAATATGGGCGCACTAATTTGCGTATGTGCATTAGCGAACGGCACGCAATAATGAATCTTCGTACGCGGCAGCACACTGGCTTACGCAAAGCGAGCTAATTATCAGTGTTCACTGGCCTCTATAAGGACACTATCTGGGCCCTGATTGTAAAGCAGGCTGGAAGCAATGTTGTGGTGTCTCCAGCTATTTTTTGTACATATGAGCTTTTATTTCATATTACTAAGATTTTTTTTACTAAATTGCATTGCAGTCACAGAGGAATATAATTAAAATGACTGCTAGAATGATTTTGGTTATGAGCACAAAGTTCATACCATTATGAATAAAATTCAGCTTGGTTATGTGACTTGATAAAGAAGATCAAAAAAGAATTAGATGCTATTTCAATTTTTTTCTCGGCTTTCTTGCTTGTGCAAATTATAGCTGATGGCAAAATCTTTTAACGTAAACTTCACCAATGACCTTCTCTTATTTGCTACTTTTGCTTTGTGAAATATACCACTGAAGGTGTTTTGGTATTGAAAAAATATACGTGAAAAATAAATACCTGTTGATCACAAGTGTCTTGTACACACTCCCTGAGTTATGTTAAGGAGTCTAATTAGCCCTTCCAATTCTAGATAAAGTGTCAATATATATATATATATATATATATATATATATATATATATTATATATATGGGAAAACTATATGTAAAATAATATGGGGTGTGCAGTTTGACCAGTGTTAACAGTGATTTATGGTTATATGAAGACGGTATCTGCTAAAAACTGAGAGGTTGTTTGAATTTTTCATGTATAGCTAACTCGTGTTTTAGAGTTTATATCAGTCTTAAAAAGCTACTATAAATGTTTTTTGCATAATCTGCATCCTGGAATATTAAATAACACGTCAGGCTGCCTCTGTTTAACTATTTTTGAAGAATCTAGGTTGTGGCTGTCTTAAAATTTCTATCTCACTTACCCAGAAAAAGTATGTAGCCAGTAAACGCATGGCAAATGCAGAGCTTTCAGTTTGCCTACCTATTCTTAGTCAGTGACTCGGAAATCACAGAAGCCACACAATCTTTAAGACAAACAGTCAAGTAACAAGTTCAGAAAGAAAACGTGTCAATAGAAACCCACATTATTTTCTTCAATACAGGTTTCCTTTAACATGTAAAATCATAAAGCTTACTGAAAAACTGAAAGATGACAACTCTTTAAATCAAACGCCTTCATACACTTACAAAAATAAATAAAAAATGCAAACAAATCTCAATCCAGGGATCATTATATTTCATATCCAATCTTACCCTTTCACACCATGTTAATTAACTTCAGCTCCATCAAACAAAAATAACATCATTCACATTTCATGTTATTGGAAGAGTAGCCGAGATTGCAACTTAAATACCCTCATTTGTTTCTTGGAACTGAGCGTAAACAGATCATAATTAAAATATCAAGTTTAATTTCAGCAGTTAATTAATGTCAGTAAATGTCACTTATCTGCTAGGTTTCTCTCTCATTGGTTTTACAGTTGAGCTAGCTTGCTGACTACCCATCATTCCTCCATTTCAACTTAGAAGGCTATGCTGAATATTCATGCCATTTTTCATATTTCAAGCTGTGACTAAAAATAAATTAGTAGATTGATAATTTTGCACTTGCCTAAATAATGGAACTACTATTCTTCTTTTTTTGGCCTGCAGATCATTAATGTGATTAAACATCTCAAATAACAATTAAACCTTAAGTGAAAATTGTTAAAACAAATAACTTTTCATTTAAAAAAATGATTCTATAGTTTAAAAATGTAAGAATTAATTATTTATCCACAAAGGTTTGAACAATGAATTTGTTTTATGATTTCAGTTAGTGTCCTACTAAATTTATTTGTAATCAGAGTGTGCAGGACACGGTCATACCCAATTTGCATTTACTTTCAGGAGGCGTACAACAGCTGTGCATCACCAAGTGACAGAGGTTAAAAGCATGTTAATGGTATAATTTTAAGGTTGTAACATCCTGTCAAAGGTTTGTTTGCCTGTGAGAAAACTCATTACTTTAAAGAAAAACTCCAGTTTATCGAGAGTTCACCAGAAGTGTGAGGGGTGCCATATTTTGCATTTAGAATGTGCTGAATGGTGATGGTGGAGGAACTGTTTTTCCATTACTGAACCAAAAGTTGAGTCAAAGGTGCCAAGCACTAAAGACTTCTATTGACCAGTCAGATGCAATTTTAAATAAGTAATTCCTATAGATAGTGTATACTTAAGACCAATTAGGCCAACTTGAAAGCTATGCCTTTGCTTTGTAATAGGTGTCAATACATATTCGATACATGAGTTGTGTATGTGTTTTGGGGATAATCCCAGTCATCTCTAATGGGCTTCCATTGCACATTCATGCAGTAAAAAATGCACCTGACCTTTTTACTCACTAATAATAATAATAATGTGAAAACACATGCATTGTGTTGCAATAAAATCAGGGAAAAGGGGTCAAGTTTTTTTTTTTTTTTTTTGCGTGGATGCTGGTTGAGAAAATCAACAAACAAAGGTTCCATAACGTGTCTTGACACAACAAACATTGAAAGTTAACTTATTAGTTGATTAGGTGTAAATAGGCCGCAAAATGAGGAACCAGAGAGAAAAATAGAATGTATTGGATCACATAAGAACTCCAGTATTTATAAAGACCCTTGTCTTATTCATATATCACATTTCTATGTAGCCATTATCAATGTAAATTATACTTTACTTCCAGTCCCTCCTTAGCAGTGATAGTGGTCATTGCATGGGTCCAGTTGTGGTCACTGTACCCGTGGCCAGTATGGTGACGGTTCTCTTTGTCCAGTGGTTGTCAGTATCCCTGTTTATATTCTGACAGTCTGTTTCTGTGTCCAGTGGTGGTCCCCATTCTTAGTCCAGTGGTCACCTCTCTGTTTTTTTCCCACACTTCTTCCTGCTCTTTACTGCTCTGTACTGCTCTATATCTCCTGTTCTTTGCATGCTAGATTATTTCCTTATAAATTTGCATTTACATTGGTGATGTCTTTAAAGTGATTGTAAACCCATATATATTTTTAATAACAATACTTACCTTCTCTGTGCAATGGTTTTGCACAGAGCAGCCCCAATCCTCCTCTTCTGGGATCTCCTGCCGGCGCTCCTGGCTCCTCCCCACTACCGAGTGTCCATTATAGCCAAACTCTGAGGAAAAGGTCACAATCCTCAAAATGTGTAAGCCAGCTATAATTCAGGTGGTGTTCTTTGAGCTGAGGAGCAAGTGTAGTGCAATGTGCAGCCTTGATGCCGATGCTTACTGATGTGCTTTGTTTATCACAGTGTTTGTGAGTAGATTACTTTTGGATTATGAATAAGTAATATATTGGGATAAGGCACTAGGCTGGTGCACCCTCTCTTCTTTGTATTTTTAGTAGTATGTTATCATTGAATCCCTATGTCAGAAACCATGAATGAGACCAAGACATAAGTACAGTTAAATCACACGTGTTTAATAATAATAATAATAATAATAATAAAAAGGTAAACAGAGTAAGCATAGTTAAACAAGCCAGAGTTCAGTAACCGGATTGGGTAGTCGGCCAAGCCAATGTCAGAGAGACAGAGATAAACGTAGTAGTCCAACACGCAGTATCAGAAGCCAGAAGGAGTGCCAGCCGAACACGTCGACAACAGGAACGCAGGAGAAAGTCTCTGTGATGTTGACAAAGGCAAAGGCAGAGATGAAGTGAGCGCCCACCTTTAGGGTAGCCATACAACGGCACCCCGACAAAATGGCCTTCCGGGCCAGGGTGTGTGTGCTACATGGTGTTCCTGGTTCCGGGACCATGTTGGCCCAGAGCAACTGAGCTGTGGCTGGGGCCCAGTGATGCGACTGGGTCCTCAATCTGATGAGGTCCTGAACTGTCCATTCCTGTGTGAGGAAGCTGTATGGTGGAGAGTCTACCTGAAGAGTACCAAGAGAGGCTGGTGTTCCAAGAGGGTCCTGACTATCCACCGGGGACCAGGGTAACTGGATGCTGAGAGGCTGGACGTCGGTCGCCTATCAGCCAGTACCTGAAACAAAAACTACCTGAAGGAGATCCGGGTGTCGAATCTGTCAAGGAGGATTCGGGACCATTTTAGGGAGAAAAAACTGCGCTTGTCAAAAATGTTCTAAATATATATGCGTCAAGGCAGCAGAAGAATTGTGATAAGCATATAAAGTCCAATATCAAAGTAAACTGCGCCAAGTAGGAAACCAGATATCAGGCTGGTAAAAAGCAATGATAATAGATAATATGAATAAAAGCACATTCAGTCCAATAAAAAGTTCGTAGCAGCACCACCATGTGTCAGCAAAACTTCAGTGTGAACACACCACCACCAAACTGAAAGCCGCTTACCAGAACCACCCAAACATTAGGCATGTAGACAGATTCTATTCAATGGGCTCCACATCAGATTAGCATCAGACTGGGGAGGGATCCAGGGAGCAGATCTCAAATTCCACCACATCGATGGTTGAACATATCCTCGGTATATAAATAAAAACGGACCATAGCGTGATACCATACGAAATATTTAATAAAAATGCATAAGACATGTACTTACAAACATCTAAATATATATGCGTCAAGGCAGCAGAAGAATTGTGATAAGCATATAAAGTCCAATATAAAAGTAAACTGCGCCAAGTAGGAAACCAGATATCAGGCTGGTAAAAAGCAATGATAATAGATAATATGAATAAAAGCACATTCAGTCCAATAAAAAGTTCGTAGCAGCACCACCATGTGTCAGCAAAACTTCAGTGTGAACACACCACCACCAAACTGAAAGCCGCTTATCAGAACCACCCAAACATTAGGCATGTAGACAGATTCTATTCAATGGGCTCCACATCAGATTAGCATCAGACTGGGGAGGGATCCAGGGAGCAGATCTCAAATTCCACCACATCGATGATTGAACATATCCTCGGTATATAAATAAAAACGGACCATAGCGTGATACCGTACGAAATATTTAATAAAAATGCATAAGACATGTACTTACAAACATCTCATGATTAAAAGCGTGTATGAATGCGGGCCGGCAATAGGAGCCCTTCGTCCTTCAGATGGAACGCAGTGACGTCAGTGTGCGCCTTCCCAGACGACGTTTCGTCAGTAACAGACGTTATCAATTTCTACTATCTCTTTACTTTTCACCAAGTTCTACTGTTTTTACCCGGCTGGGTAATAAGAGCACAGAAAGGACACCTGATGTGTGGACATTCCATTTGCTACACTCTCGTCGAGTACCCTAGATGGCGGAGAAACATGAAGTAACATGCCACCCATAACAAACCAGCAGCTCCTTTGGGGGTAGTGCTACACATGTAACATGCTCCAGATTTGCCCTCCAAACTCCCAATTGATAGTTACATGGTCTGGTTGAAAAAAGACACAAGCTCATCCAGTTCAACCAATAAAAGGGGAAAAAAGTATGTACAATCATGTGTATGCATGTGTCTGTTTGTGTGCATGTGTCTGTATGTGTACATGTGTGTGCCTGTGTCTGTATGTGCATGTGTGTGTCTGTGTTTGGACATGTGTTTGTATATGTGTGTGTGTGTTTATATGTATGTATGTTACTTTTAATCCTAACCTCTTATTCCTGTACTATCGGAACTGCTTTTTTTAGGGCTAGTTCATAATAGCAACAAGGCCAGCTACTCCTCTAAAAAGCAATCCATACTCAGATCGCTTTTTAGAGGCATTTGACTGGTTGGAAAGGTGGCAATATGTTGCCTCCTCACCACCTGTTTTAACCTTCGAAAATGCAGCATCACCACACCACAACTGTGCAATGCACACAGTTGCGGGGTGGTTGCAGTGCAGCCCCAATCACCCTGGGTATACTTCCAGCTACAGCCATAGCATGTGTATTTCCCCAGCTGCTACCTCTGCAGCAAAAGGGAGAGCAGTTGGGGGTGGTAAAAACAGCTCAAGCATTTTGTTTTACCGCCCCTCCAACCTCACATGTAAACAAACCCTTTGTTCACAGCGTATGCGTGCTGCTTATAGGGCAGCCCATTCATTTTAATGGGCTACCCTACCCACAGAAATTTCCCTTTTGTAAAATTGCACTGCACCAAAAACACCCCACGTTTGCCAATGTGTGGGGTACCATTAGGAATTAATGGCACCCCTAAAGAGCAGAGTATTTGTCTGTGTGTCAGGAACAAGCGAGCTCTAGCACTTCATTCCACGACACAGGTTAACGTAAACCAAGTCTTGGTCAGGGACGCCTCATAACTGAAAATACTTTTCAAGGGTGCCCTGACTGGAAAAAGGTTGAGAAACACTGCTGTAATCTGAGCTCCTCCATGCCTTTTTTTAGTTTTGGTTCCCCTTCTCTGCACATTCTCCAGTTCGCTGGAACTTGAAGCTTGGCATTGCCTGTTATTATTAGGCTTATGATCTACCAGAACTCCCAGATCCTCCTCCACCATGGATTCAACCAGTTGCACCCCCCCCCCCCCCCCCAGTATGTATGATGCATGAATATTTTTAGCCCCCAAGTGCATAACTTTACATTTATTAACATTAAACCTCATTTGCCACATACTGTATTTGCCCAATTAAACAGTGCATTGAGGTTGGCTTGTAAGGACGTTATTCCAATGCATAGCTTGGTGCCATCTGCAACGACTGAAATGGTACGTTTAATCCCAGACCCAATATCATTTATAAAGATATTAAAAAGTAAGGGTCCCAACACTGAACCTTGGGGTACACCACTGATAACCTTAGACCATTCAGGGTGTGAATCAGTAACCACTACTCTCTGAATTCTGTCTTTTAGCCAGTTTGCTATCCATTTACAAACTGATTTTTCCAAGCCTGTAGAATTTACCTTAAACATTAAGGCCCAGATTCTCGTAGATTGGCGTAAAACTCGGCGGGCGTAACGTATCTGATTTACGTTACGCCGCTGCAAGTTTTACAGGCAAGTGCTTTATTCACAAAGAACTTGCATGTAAAGTTGCGGCGGCGTAGCGTAAATCACCCGGCGCAAGCCCGCCTAATTCAAATTAGCCGGGTAGGGGGCGTGGAGCATTTAAATTAAGCGCGTTCCCGCGCCGAACATACTGCGCATGCGCCGTCTGGAAAATATCCCAGGGTGCATTGCTTCAAATGATGTCGCAAGGACGTCATTGGTTTCGACGTGAACGTAAATGGCGTCCAGCCCCATTCACGGACGACTTACGCAAACAACGTAAATTTTAAAATTTCGACGTGGGAACGACGGCCATACTTAACATTGGTTGCCCCTCATATAGCAGGGGCAACTTTACGCCGCGCAAACCTAACGTAAACGTCGAAACTTCACTGCGTCAACCGCGCGTACGTTCGGGAATTCGCGTATCTAGTTAATTTGCATACTCGACGGGGAAAACGACGGAGGCGACACCTAGCGGCAAAAAAAAAAAAATTGCATATAAGATCCGACAGCGTAAGAGCCTTACGCCTGTCAGATCAAATGGATATCTATGCGTAACTGATTCTAAGAATCAGTTGCATAGATACGACGGCAAAGATTAGGACTTACGACGGCGTACATGGCGTTGCGCCGTTGTAAGCCCTTTGAGAATCTGGGCCTAAATGTGTGGGGAACTGTGTCAACCACTTTTGCAAAATCTAAGTATACTATATCCACAGCCACTGCTTTGTCTAAGATTTTACTTACCTCCTCAAACAAAGAAATCAGATTTGTTTGTCAACTTCTGTCTTTCATGAATCCATTCTGTCTATTGCTTAAAATATATATTTTTTCTAGTAAGAACTCATCTATGTGGTATTTTATTATATTCTCCAGTATCTTCCTGACTATAAAAGTTAAACTTACAGGTCTATAGTTACTTGGTAAAGACTTTGATCCCCTTTTAAACATAGTAACCACATTGGCACCACACTGGCCAGCCAGGCCAGTGGTACTATGCCAGTCATCGAAGAGTTCCTAAAAAATAGAAACAATGGTTTTGAAATGACAGAGCTCATTTCTTTTAGAACACGTGGGTGTAAACCATCTGGTCCAGGTGTATTATTCACCTTTATTCTGTCTAAATATTTCTCTACCATATCAATTTTGAGCCATAGTGAATCATTTGGGACTGTGCCAATACCATCCGCATGCTCTTTTACTTACACAGAGCTGAAAATATTTAATACATTTGCTTCTCTTTGTCCCCAGTGACCCACTCAAGATTATCTTGACGTTCGTTTTGAATTTTTGTTGCCTTGATTTCCTTTTTACATGTTCTGTGTTCTTTGCAATGTTTAAATTATGATAGTGTTCCTTAATTTTTATATATTTTAAAAGCTCCTCTTATGTATACCTTATTAACTTTGGCCTCAGAGCCACATAGGTTTTACGTTTAGCCTTTTAAGCCCATGTGAATATATTTTGAGTTCACATACAGTCGTTTTGAAAGTTTCACATTTCTGTTATGTGTTTATCAATGCCAATTGATCCAGGGTTGCACCGATCGCCGTTAAGGGGTCAGGAAGGAATTTTTTCCCCCGATCGCTGCAGATTGGCACAGCACGCCTGGGGTTTTTCGCCTTCCTCTGGACCAATCGGGGAGAGAAGACTCAACGAGTGACGGCTCACTTGGACAGTCTTCCACCCATCACGTCCGGCGTCTCGCGGCTCTTCCCGCATCCGCGCCAGACCAGGCCTCATTCGCGGCCGCCGCAATTAGGAAAGACTGATGACAATGTGACTGGCGACAATGGCTAATCTGCGATACTCTGCGCACTCTATTCGGGGTCTGAGACAATTCGCAACAGCATTACCAGCCGTCACCAAAAAGGCCTTAAAAATAGAGCAACTTTTGAGATTCGATCGACGATCGACCATCAAAAATTTTAACTATTTAACCCAGCTCGAGCACATATCATGTGCTTTGATCAACACAAGATCGGCAGTAAAACACCGATTAGAAATCCACGATTTCTTACTACAAAACGATCTAGACTGCCTCTTTATTACAGAAAGCTGGCTCTCAGACGACTGCAACACCATTCTCGGAGAATTGGTGCCAGAAAACTATCGCATTATAACGGAAAACAGAATAGGGCAAAGAGGAGGAGGCCTGGCGGTGATCCACAAGAATCGCATTACAATCACTAAGCCAGCCCTTCAAAATCCTCTTCCATTCATGGAAACCCTTACTCTTCAACTTCAAACTTCCCCCCAGGAGACTGTTCACATTCTCCTCTGCTATAGGCCACCTGGGCCAAAATCGCAGTTTTTGCCATCATTAACGGAGTTTATATCCACTTATACCCTTAACAGCAAACACCTTTTGCTGCTCGGGGACTTTAATCTGTGGGCCAACTCCGCACAGGATCCCATTGCGGACGCCTGCATTGATCACCTGGAGGGATTAGGGCTACAGCAACTTATATGCGGGCCAACACATGCTTCAGGTCACACACTCGACCTAATTTTCAGACAAAATCTGAAAATAAGCATTTTAGAAAATGAACCTTTGCCATGGACAGACCACCATGCAATTAATTTCATAATCTCCAAAATTCCCCCAGTGATAAAAGCACCCAAGCCGGTGACAATACACTGGGCTAGATCTCAGAAGAAGCTCCATTCGGAACTCTTCAAATCTACCTTGGGAAACAGAATCAAAACAATCCATCCACATCAAACAGCCGCAGGTACACTGGATGCCATAAACGCAGCCCTGCTACAGTCAGCCGATTTAGTAGCACCGAAACGCAAAGCCTGCATCCGAAAAAGAAAGTCCGGCTGGTTCAACAACCAGCTGTCGCTTCTGAAGCAAGAGCGCAGAAGGGCGGAAGCCGCCTGGAAAAGAAGTCCTGCAGAGGATAACCTCATCATCTACAAGGCAATAACAACACGATATCATAAAGAAATCTTCAAAGCCAAGAAACATAATTTTTCTATGGCGATTAACAGCGCCCTAAACCGCCCCCGCGAACTCTTCAAGATGGTCACCCAGACCATGAACCCAGGATGTCTTGAAGTCCCCAACTCAGACACCCAAGAGTTCTGCAATGAACTATCGGATTTCTTCATCAACAAAATTGAAAGAATCCGGGAAAGCATCATGCAAAACAATACCCCCCTCAACCCCACCGTCAATCAACCACAAAACACCCACAGAAACGCTCTACAATCAACAAAGTTCACTCTGGAACCGATCTCCATCGATACCACAAAAAATATCATTGGTGCTTTGCGGAACAGCACATCGCCCAATGATATCATCCCCACCAAACTGCTGAAGGAATGTGCCGACATCCTGGCACCACCCATCACACAGCTTATAAACCAGTCATTTAAGGAAGGCACAGTGCCATCCCTGTTGAAAGAGGGCACAATCCAGCCCATCTTGAAAAAACCTAACCTGGATCCCAAGGACCCAACTCACCGCCGTCCCATAACAGGCCTAAATGTTCTCTCCAAGATAATGGAGAAAGTAGTGGTACAACAGCTGCAACAGCATCTAGATACCCACAATCTACTGGATCCATTACAATCAGGCTTCCGTCCCGGACACGGGACAGAAACGGCCTTACTCAAAATATGGGACGATGCCCTCGAGGCCGCAGACGAAGGAGAATCTTGTCTCCTGATTCTGCTGGACCTAAGCGCAGCCTTTGACACGGTAGACCACAAACTGTTACTGATGCGACTAGCCAAGGTAGCAGAAGTCGCAGAAGGTGATTTACCATGGTTTTCTTCCTTTCTTGAAAACCGATCACAAACAGTTAAATTGGGTTGTTTCACGTCGGAAAAGCGCACGGTGTCATGTGGAGTCCCCCAAGGATCCCCCCTGTCACCGGTGCTTTTCAACATCTATCTTCGCCCTCTCTTTGATATTATCAGTAGCCAAGAACTACTCTATCACTCTTATGCAGACGATACGCAACTGTATTTTCGCATCTGCAACAAAAAGGATCATCATCTCAGTTTAGAGAAATGTCTCTCTTTGATAGAAAACTGGATGACTAAGAGTTATCTTAAACTCAACAGTTCAAAAACAGAACTCCTTATGTTTCACGCCAGCCGAAAGAGTCAACTGGCAACAACCTGGACACCCCCGCCCATTCTGGGCCAAATCATCACCCCTAGCTCCAAAGTCAAAAGTCTCGGGGTCATCTTCGACACCTTCATGACAATGGACGCACAAATAGGGTCAGTAGTCAGCGGAGCGCACCATCTGTTGCGCCTACTACGCAGACTTATTCCATTTATCCCCAAAGAAGACGTAGCAGTCGTGGTGGGAACAATCGTGAATTCCAGACTGGACTATGCAAATGCCCTTTACCTCGGACTCCCAAAGTACCAAATCTCTCGTCTGCAAGTCGTACAAAATACGGCCGCCAGACTTGTGACTGGGAAAAAAAAATGGGAATCAATCTCACCTTCGTTGAGAACCCTTCACTGGCTGCCAGTAAAAGACAGAATTGCATTTAAAGCACTCTGCCTGACACATAAGTGCATCCATGGGAAGGCTCCGCAATATCTTTGCGACAAGATAGAACCTCACAATTCGAATCGCGTTCTGCGATCCACCGACCAAAATCTGGTCAGGGTACCAAAAACCAAATACAAGTCCAAAGGAGAAAGAAGGTTTGCTTTTCAGGGTCCTAGACTATGGAACGCTTTACCAACCAGCATTCGGTTGGAGGAAAACCACCTGACTTTCAGAAGACGAATCAAAACTCTGCTCTTTTGATGTCATGAGACACGAACAACTAGCGCCCAGAAGCGATTCAGTTCGCATGCGCCGCGCTTTATAAGTTTTTCATTCATTCATTCATTCATTCATTCAATATTCCCTCCCAGTCTTAGTCTTGGAGAGCAGCCTTCATCTTTGAAAAATTTGCTCTTTTAAAGTTAAGTGTTTTTTTCTTTCCAATACGTGTTTGTAACTTACAGCTAACATTAAATTAAGCACTTTCTTACTGGGCACTTAAACCCCCTTCCTGCCCAGACCAATTTTCTGTCACTCTTTAAATGACAATTTAAAGAGTACAGATGTATGGGCAATAGAGCTGCAGACAGTGTGTGCATGAGCCTGACATTGCACCCGCACTCCACTGATCACAGGTATAATGCTCTGCAAAAATACGTGCATTTATTTTTAAAGTTTAAATTTCCTTTAAATGTTGTGCTGCACCATTAAATAAAATGCTTGTTTTTTATCAGGAACAACCTCTAGAACACCCACACATTAATAAAGGATGCCTTTTATTTATTTTACTGTTTATTGTATTCAAATTAGATATTTCTGAGCTTAAACATCATTAAAGAGCATGATATTGCTATGCTGAGTTGATGGCATGCGATGGATCAGTTAACTCTGACAATTGAGTATATAAATTCTTTGCAATAAAAACAATGATTCATTTAAAAGCGCTTGGATTAGATCCAATACTGCTGAACACTGTAGCACATAACCCTTTTTGATTCATGTTTCACTGCATTCTAACAATGCATTTATACTGCTATTGAATCCACACCAACTAGACTTCAGTTAGACAATGTATCACTCAAGCATCGCTCACTAGATAAATTCAGTTTATAGCTACAAGAAAAACTTTTATCTTTTGCTGCAAAATATTAAAACTATGTTTGTTACTAGGAACTAGTTTCAACTGAAATGCGGGGGAACACAGTTCCGGCACCTCCAGCACTAAATTTGTGTAATGGCAATGGGTGTAATTTTCTTCTGTTGAGTAAATTGTTTGCCTGGTGGTGGTGGAAGAAATTTTTCTTACCTAGATCACAAGAATTCTCATCACTCACAGCAATAGAAGATTATGGTGGTGGCTCACGGACATTTAATTTGAGTTAAATTTTTCTTTGGAAATTGCATGGACTTTTTTCTTTAATTTTCTTTAATTTCACTTATGATTATTTTTGCAACTTTATTTGTTTATGTTTGTATATTGAGTACCTAGAGCAAAGTATGACATTTACTTGATTTCTTTAACACATAATTGCAATGGGTGCTTGGGTGCTTTGTAGGGTCTATTGATTCTGGCTGCTGTGGGATCCTTTTTCACTGGAGAGGGTCTATTTTTGCTGGGGTGGAGTTGCAGGGAGTCTTATGTTGCTGGGGGGTGGGGTTAATTGTTGCTGAGATGGATCTACTGTTGAGGGAAGGGTCTATTGTTTTTGGTTGCTGGATGATCTATTGATGCTGGGTACTGGGGGATCTAATGTTGCTGGCAGGGGCCTTCTGTTACTGGCAGGGGACTTTTGTTGTTGGGGGATTGTTGTTAATGGAGGATCTCTTAAAGCTGAGGGGTCTATTGTTGCTGTCTGCAGGGGACTTATTTTATTGCTTTTCTTGTTATCATTAACAGATTTTGCTTTAACGCAGTAGCTGGTGTGAATGGACCCTTAAAGTTGTTGTAAACCTCAGACATTAAAAATTAACAAATAACATCCTTCTATAGTGCTCACTAGCCTGAATCCAAAGCACTGAGTCTGTGTCATGGATATGCAGTAAGTATGTATGTTTACCTCTCCTCCATGTGTTCACCTTTAGAGGCCAGCCACTCTCACCTGGCTGCTTAAGTAATCTCTCCACAAAGCATGGCTCCACCCCAGCCCCTATCAGAGAACTCTATATTGCCTGTGCACTGCAAGCAAGCCGCGCTGATCAACATTGTGTGTTAGCTTTCTAAGTCTGATTCCAGTTACCGATCTTGGCTTGTTCTCGACTATCCCTGCCTGCTTGTGACCCTGACCTTTGGCGTGTTCTATGTTTATCCTTGTCTGCTAGTCGTCCTGACCTTTGGCTTATCCCCTTACTATCTCTTTTTATCCTGGGCTGCTGTTTCCTCTCTATCCTCCTGTAGCCTACTGTGAACGTGGGAGACTCTGGGGGCCACGACCTGGAGCTAGTTGCAGCATAGTCCATCCTCACCACTAGAGACTCTGGTGAACACTTGCTGGCTCTTAGACTTCGCGCCCTCTGGAATCTTAAGCTCTAGCTCCCTGTGGGATCTGTGTTAGTGCTCCAGTGGACCTGCCTTCCTTAACCACTTCCCACTCGGTCAATAGCAAATTGATGTCCGGGAAGTGGTTGCGTTTTCCTGACTGGACATCATATGACATCTGGCGTAGGCTTTTTACCACGTGATCAGCCGTTTCCAATCACGGCTGATCACAATGTAAGCAAGAAGAGCCGCTGAACGGCTTTTCCTTACTTGCGTCTGATAGACGCGAGTAGAGGAGAGTCTATCGGCTGCTCTCCTGACAGAGGGGGTCTGTGCTGATAGTTTATCAGTGCAGCCCCCCCTTGGATCCCTGCCCAGGGCCACCAGTATGCTGCCCAGGACCACCAGGGGTGGGCATCCACACTGGACCACCAGGTATGCCCCTAGACCACCAGGGAAATGCAAATCTGTGCCAAGGCAGCTGTCAATCAATGCCCAGGCAACTGCCAACCAGTGCCCACCCAAAATCCCTGCCAGTGCCAATGCCAACAGGGATAAGCATCAGTGCCACATATCAGTGCTGCATGTCAGTGCCCATCAGTGCCATGTATCAATGCCCAGCAGTGCCGCCTATCAGTGCCCATCAGTGTCCAGCAGTGCCGCCTATCAGTGCCACCCATAAGTACCCATCATTGCAGCCTTTCAGTGCCCAGTTGAAGTCTTAGCAGATGAATCCGGTCGGGCACATACACTGGCCCCAGCTACTCCAAAACAGTGCAAACTTTTTTTCTTAAACGTCTTACTTTCATGTGGAAGTTTTTTATGAATTTTGTTTTTGTGGATGGAATTTTTCTATTTGAATATTTTTTTTAGCCTTTTTTTACACTACGAGGAGGCGTCCTCTTTTGTTTTTATTTTTCCCTGTGTTTTGGAGTTCATCAAATATAGTGTAAATGGAAAAGTGATTTATTCCATCACTACAAGGGGATTGAAGCAGGTTGGATAATTCAATCATTTACCGTGGAGATCTACACCCGAGTGGAAAGCGAGGAGTTTGACAACACAACCATCCAGACCAGCCATTGGGCTGTCCATGCTTACCAGACCCACCACCGTATGGTGTTTTGGGTCCACCAAATCCCGTAAGGGTATTTAATTCTTCTCTGATCGGATGGTGTTTATGTTCCTGAGGGGGATTTTATCCATGTGGATATTGCAAGGAAACATGTTTCATTCCCTGTGTATATTTTGATGCCTTCTCACCAACAACCTTTATGGACAATTATTTATTTCATTTTGTCTTTTGGGACACTTGCACCACTTGTGATTATTATATTCACATATCATTGTTGATGGACTTATTTTTTGCACATTTGTGATTCATTTCACTTTATCCACCCATTTAGCACTCCTACTACTACGGGGGGAGTGCTTCCTATTTCCTGTCTTAGAGGCACTGCACTTTGTTTTCCCATCAATGTCGCATATCAGTGCCCACCAGTGCTGCCCATGAGTGCCCATCAGTGTCGCCTATTAATGCCCATCAGTGCTGCATATCAGTGCCGCCTACCAGTGCCCATCAGTGCCGCTTATCAGTGCCTATCGTCAGTGCCCATAAGTGCCACCTCATTGGTGCCTCCCCATCTGTGCTGCCTTATCAGTGCCCATCAGTGAAGGAGAAAACTTACCTATTTACATCGTTTTCTAACAGAAAAAATAGAAAAACTTTTATTTTTTTCAAAATTTTCGGTCTTTTTTTATTTGTATAGCAAAAAATAAAAACCCCAGAGGTAATCAAATACCACCAAAAGAAAGCTCTATTTGTGGGAACAAAATGATAAAAATTCTGCTTGGGTACAGTGTAGCATGACAGCGCAAGGACGTGCCCAGGACCACCAGATATGCCCCTAGACCACCAGAAAAATGCGAATCTGTGCCAAGGCAGCTGCCAATTAATGCCCAGGCAGCTGCCAACCAGTGCCCACCCAAAATCCCTGCCAGTGCCACCAGGGATAAACATCAGTGCCGCATATCAGTGCCGCATGTCAGTGCTCATCAGTGCCATGTATAAATGTCCAGCAGTGCCGCCTATCAGTGCCCATCGGTGCCCAGCAGTGCCACCCATAAGTACCAATCATTGCAGCCTTTCAGTGCCCATCAGTGTCGCCTATCAGTGCCAATCAGTGCCCACCAGTGCTACCCATGAGTGCCCATCAGTGCCGCCTATCAATGCCCATCAGTGCTGCATATCAGTGCCACCCATCAGTGCCGCCTACCAGTGCCCATTAGTGCCGCATATCAGTGCCCATCGTAAGTGCCCATAAGTGCCACCTCATTGGCCCCGCCCCATCGGTGCCGCCTTATCAGTGCCCATCAGTGAAAGAGAAAACTTACTTATTTACAAAATGTTATAACAGAAAAAAAATCGGTCTTTTTTATTTGTATAGCAAAAAATAAAAACCCCAGAGGTGATCAAATACCACGAAAAGAAAGCTCTATTTGTGGGAACAAAATGATAACAATTCTGTTTGGGTACAGTGTAGCATGACCCCACAATTGTCATTTAAACAGCGACAGCGCAGAAGGTTGAAAATTGGCTTGGGGAGGAAGTGGGTGGAAGTGCATGGTATTGAAGTGGTTAAACACCTAGAGTTCCATCCGCAGCAGTCAGCCGTAGGGTCTACTACCTTAGAATTGCACTCCTGACCCCAACGGTGTGCATCTGATGGCCTCAGGTGACATGACAGTCTGGTTCTTCTCTGATCTCTTCTCTCTGCTATCTGAGTCACTATTCGAACCAAAACCTCAGGTAAACTCTGTGTATTTCTCCATGAGCCTGGAGGGAGGTGTGTTTATTCCCGCCAATCAGCTCTCAGATTTCACAGAGCTTGGTGTTCTAGTGTGTGTGTGATAAATCAGATCCCTTCTCCCTGCTTCCTGAGTCTGAGAAAAATCCTTATGTCTGTGTGTTTTAGAACCATCTGCAGGACAATTGGTTGCAGATAAACAGGTACACCTTATAAAGGAGATTTGTTTTATCTGTGTGTATCCCCTGAGGCTAGTTACCTCACTGTACTTATGTAATGGTTTACAACCACTTTAGGTTTTGCACCATATTAATGTTGAGGTGAATTGTAAAGGACTTTCCAATTTCCCTTTTGCTTTTGCTGTCTTGTCCCATACTCAGTGGGGTTGTGTCATCAAGTATAACCACCAAACAAATACACACACAAAGCTAGACAGCCTGTTAGTTCTGCATCTTCTCATTCAGATGTATTCTCTTTGCTTATGCACATCTTGATGTAGTGGATATGATGAAAATGGTTAAAGTAAGATGATGTAATGCCTATTTCAATGTGCAAACACATGCTTTATATCCTATATGCATATATGATATTGATTGCTATTATTTGCTATTATTGATTGCTATTATATACATGATACATAATCCTTGCTCAAACATTGCTATCAGATTTCTTCCATGTTTTGCAAAAACAGGAAATCCTGCATTCTGCAAACAAGCTGAAGAAGTTGTGCCTCCTCTCCGAGACTGACCATAAGACAAGAAATACACATTGTCATCGTCTGAAAGGAAGTTAGCCTATAAATAGTTATGACATAGTTGTGATTGACTGATTGATCCCCCCCCCCCCCTCATGCCATCAGACATGAAACAGTTAAAAGCTTACGGATTGTCACAAGATTGAATTTTTACATATTCCTTGCCTGATAAAAATTGCTCACGATATAAACCGAGGAACAAGAAATAATAAAGCAGAAGTAATTTTACACAGGACAGAGTCTGTCAGTGATTTTACTTGTGTGTGTGTACACTTTCCATTTCTTATCAAATTTGGCCAGGAAGCAGATACAAAAAGCAGGATGGTTCGGTCCAAAACATTTGGCACCCAACATGGGGCTTGTGCAGTATATGAGAGCTCCATTCTGTAGGAGGGCCTCTATTTGGCGAGAGACTGCGGCTGACTGGGAGAGCTTGAGGGGATATTGGGGTTTTCTGGGGAAAGGGGCTCCTGGGTGGAACTTTCAGATGACCGATGTCTTCTGGGCCTGTGGACCAAAGGCAAGAAGGTATTCGGGTTAAAACCTCCAGGATTCCAGTCTCGTCTTCCACATTTAGGGACAGCAGGAGTGGAATGGAGCATAATGCTGAGGTGTCTTCATTAGTCAGTGGTGAGGTCACCCGAATACCCCCGTCAGGTTGGAAGGAGATTGAGGCCTGAAGTCTAGATAAGACCTCACCCTAGTAGATTCAAGGAACAGGTATCAGAGACCACAAATCTTGCTAGTAGGTCAGGGATGTTGCCAACTTGTCAAAGGACTTTTTCGGGGTGTTCCATCCACTCCAACACATGTAGGCCCGGATTCACATACAGCGGCGCATATTTATGCGGGCGTAGCGTATCTAATATACGCTACGCCAACGCAGCACACAGAGGCAAGCACTGGATTCACAAAGCACTTGCTAGCACTCACTCTTAAAGATAGGCTGGGTTTCCTCGGCGTAAGCCAGCATAGGTGGAAGTGGGCGTGAGCCATGCTAATGAGGCGTGACCCCATGCAAATGATGGGGCATGCTCAGAATCACGTCAGAACTACTCCCTAAGATATGCCGGATCACTGCCTACGATGTGATTGTAACCCACGCCTAGTCATATTCACGTACAACGTAAACGACAAAAGATACGACGGCTTGTGTTTCCTGGTCCATACCTTTGCATGGGTTGCGCCTCCTATATGGGGAATAACTTACGTTCGTGAATCGGCGTATCTCCCTCATTTGCATATGTGCATAGAAAATCAATGGGAGCGGCAAATGCGCCCAGCGTAAATATGCGCCCACGATACGACGGCATAGGCAAGTTACGTCGGTCGTAGGAAGCCTATTTTCAGGTGTATCTTAGTATGTGGGTCGGTGCATAGATACGACGGCGCACATTTGTACTTACGTCGGCATATCTTGAGATACGTCGGCGTAAGTGCTTTGTGAATCCGGGCCATGTAATGTCAATGTCTGATAGGAAGGAGGTATCAGGTAGTTCTTTTGCTCTAATTACACTTATGGCAGCACCTGTGTCACATAGGAAAGTGGTAGGATGGCCCTCGATATTGAGAGTAATCTTGGCTAGAGGTCCTCCTGAATCTTTGCATGCTGCAACCATGGTTGGAATGTATGACACAGGCTTGCCGAATTCCTAGTCATTCATATGGCTAGGAGGAGGAGGAGCAGGAGCAGGGGGCCAATCATTGGGTGCTGAGTTGGGATTCCCCTGGACATTTTGTCCTTGGTGTTGAGCATCTCTTCTTCTTGGGTTGTCCCCATAATTGGGCTGTCTGCGGTCGGATCTCCACGGGCTTCGGCATTCCCTTTTAAAGTGTCCAGGTTTCCTGCAATTGTAGCAGCAGACCCATGGGTTTCGTGCTGGTGGTGGCGGGTATGGCGTGTCAGAAGCCTACAGAGGGACTGCTTTTTTATTACCCTGTGAGGACTCTATGCCCTTTGCTACCAGTAAGAGTGTGTCAAGAGGTAACACTGTATTCTGGCCGAGATAGTAGCAGGCCTTTCCGGATTGATTCCCTGAGGCCTGCTACAAATGCAGAGGATAGCATTTGTGTATGTGCCTTGTTTTGTGTGCTGAATCCCAAATCAGTGAACACCTGTAACATCCTAGTATGGAATTTCTCAACTGATTCAGCCTTGTCTTGTGTAATATCTTGTATGCTTGTTGCTTGGTCTGCCAGGCAGTCACATGCCCACTGTTGTAAATGGGTTACAAACTCACCAAACTATATGTACTGTCAGGGATGGTACTGGCCACCTTAAAACACAGACTTTACAACATCTTAGATGTTTTAGAGAGGCTATATTTTTTGGCTGTGTTGGACAAGGAATTTTTTATATTATTTTTTTACATTAGGCCCCTTTATTGTCCAGAATAAAAGTCTGCACTTGGGGAGAGATTTACTAAAACTGGTGCACACAGAATCTGGTGCAGCTGTGGATAGTAACCTGTCACCTTCTAGGTTTTATTGTCAAAGCTTAATTGACCAAGTTGAAGTTAGAAGCTGATGGGTTGCTATGCACAACTGCACAAGATTCTGTAAATCCCCCCTTAGTGTCTATTTTGCATATTTCTCACACTTAAATCATTCAGATCATCAAACACACTTTTATATTACACAAAGATAACCCGAGTAAATCCAAGATGCAGTGTTTAAATTATTATTTCATTTATTAAGGGAAAAAAGCTATTCAAACTTATCTGGCCGTATGTAAATAAGTAATTGCCCCTCCCATGCTGAATCTCGAATGAATTGTGATTAACCACAATTTTTTGGAAAGCTGAGTTAAATTTCACTTGCCACACCCAGGCCTTATTACTGCCAGACATGTTGAATCAAGAAATTACATAAATAGAAGCTGTCTGACAAATTGAAACACAGATCACAAAAAGCCACACATCATGCCACAATATAAAAAAAAGGAACAAAGTAACAAAGAAATATACAAGTATCGGTCTAGGAAGGGTTTCAAAGCCATTTATAAGGCTTTGGAACTCCAATGAACCACAGGGAGAGCCATTATGCACAAATGGAGACAACTTGGAACAGTGGTGAACCTTCCCAGGAGTGGTCGGCCTACAAAAATTACTCCAAGAGCATGAAAACGACTCATCCAGGAGGTCATAAAAGAACCCAGAACAACATATAAAGAACTCACTTGCCTCAGGTAAGATCAGTGTTCATGATTCAACAATAAGAAAGAGACTGGGCAAAAATGGCATCCATGGGAGAGTTCCAATGCCAAAGCCACTGTAGACCAAAAAGAACACAAAGGCTCATCTTACATTTACCATCTTGATTATCCCCAAGACTTTTAGGTAAATATTCTGTGGACTGATGAGACAACATTTTACTTTTTGGAAGGTGTGCATCCCGTTACATTTGGCATAAAGCTAATACAGCATTTCATAACAAGAACATCATACCAACCATACAAGGTAGCGTGATGGTCTGGGGCTGCTTTGCCGCTTCAGGACCTGGACAACTTACCATAATTGATGGAACAATGAATTCTGAGCTTTACCAAAAATTCCTAAAGGAGAATATCCGACCATCAGTTTGTGATCTCAAGTGCACGTGGGTTATGCAGCAGTACGATGTTCCGAATCACAACAGCAAGTCCACCTCCAAATGCTTCAAACAAAGCAACATTTAGGTTTTGGAGTGGCCTAGTCAAAGCCTGGACCTAAATCCAATGCAGATGCTGTATCATCTAATAAAGTGAAGATCAAGGCCTACTTTCACTATCTCGCTAAGGACAAATAGGAACTCGTAACAGCAGGCAAATGACTAAATGTTACCATTGGTCATTCAATATAAACTTTCAGCAGCCACTTAAAATACAAAACATCAAATTATAGTAAATTACAATAAGCAATACAATTCTTATTCGTTACTACAGCAGCGCTAGTTGTCACTATAGACTGTGACCCCTCTTTCCTATGACCATGCATAGAAGAAATTGATATTGAGATGAAGAGATGTAAGCAAGAGTCCAGTGAAAGAAGTGCTCTAAAAGAATGGTGAGTTCTCCGCTGCAGGTGACATCAAACATGCACACTCCACACTTCAGGCTTCTCTTGTGTCAATCTCCCCTTATGGGTATCTACTCACCAGAAGGTAGAGTTCAACATGCTCTGAACCTCTGCACCATCCGACTTCATCCAAATCCAAAGCCTGTAAACGATCAGCACGCTATGCTCCTAATATCCACCGGTTGTGAGAGCAAATAAAAGACTGGAGACGGTGTAATACCGCTTTAAGTCTTTATTCCACAAACTGCATTGTTCAGCTTACTGACATTATTAGCAGCATTCATTAAAAGATCGTTTAAATAACAATCAAATGACCTGGCTCTTTCCTTGCTCACTGCGAGATATTCAGCATGTGTCAGTCCCGTCCACCGTAAATAGACACAGCCCTGTTTACCCACAATGGAGCGCAGCTGGAAAGCAGCGCACAGCACAATGTTTCCTGTGTATCGTAAGGTCACGCCTTGACGTTTCTTCCTTTCGACTTCCTCTGAGGTCATGGCCTCACGATTCAGCGACACAGTTTAAATAGTGATTGATCTGCATACTGGGCATGCTCAGCAATAACCCCTCGTTTCCCTGCATCTACTCCTAGACCGAACGGGCAGATGTAATAGGGCTTTCAATCACTGGGGTCAAGTTGTAACTTCAACACGCTATACAATGTCAATCATATAACACAATTTAGAGCTGTCACATATACCAATATTACTTTCTATTAAAACAAGCAATATTAATTATTCGTAATCATGATAAATATATAAATAAATATAAAATTCATAGATAAATATATTTAAATATGAATATATATATATATATATATATATATATATATATATATAAAACCCAATAATTTACTAAATTACTTCCAAATTAATATACTAGTACATCCAATTAAATAGGATCTTAAAAGGTCTGATAATAAATTAGTTCGAACATCTGAACACCGTTAAAGTCTATGGGACTCGAACAAGAAAAATCTAAAGTGCTCATTTTAAAGGCTTATGTGCAAGTTATTGTCATAAAAAGTGTTTGGGGACCCAGGTCCTGCTCCAGGGGACATGTATCAATGCAAAAAAAGTTTTCGGGAGCAGTGATTTTCATAATGCTTAAAGTGAAACAATAAATGTGAAATATTCCTTAAATTTTTTTCTCTAGGGAGTGTGTATAGTATGCCTGTAAAGTAGCGCTTGTTTCCCATGCTTAGAACTGTCCCTGCACAAAGTGTAATTTCTGAAGGAAAAAAAGTAATTTAAAAGTACTCGCGGCTATAATGACTTGTTGCCTCCCGGCAATACAGAGAAAAGTAATTGAAAGTCATTGATAAAAAAAAAAATGTGTGGGGGTCCCCCCAAATTCAATTACCAGGCCCTTCAGGTCTGGTATGGATATTAAGGGGAACCCTGTGTCAAAAAAAAAAATTATGTGGTGTTCCCCCCAAATATCTATACCAGACCTTCAGGTCTGGTATGGATTTTAAGGGGAACTCCACCCCTAATTAAAAAAAATGGCGTGGAGTTCCCCCCAAAAACCTATACCAGACCCTTTATCAGAGCATGCAACTTTGGAAGCCGCAGGAAAAGAGGAGGGATGAGAGAGCGCCCCCCTCCTGAACCGTACCAGGCAACATGCCCTCAACATGGGGAGGATGCTTTGGGGGTCTGTGACACCTCAAAGCACCATGTCCCCATGTTGATGGGGACAAGGGCCTCATCCCCACAACCCTTGTCCGGTGGTTGTGGGGGTCTGCGGGCTGAAGGCTTATCAGAATCTGGAAGACCCCTTTAACAAAATAAATAAAAGCTGCTACATAAAAATGTGACAAATATTCTCAATGGAAGGTGGATAGTGTGTAGCACTTATTATAAGCTTACCTGACGCTTAAAGTGGTTGTAAAGGGTTTACAACCACTTTAAGCCCTCAAACAAAAAAACAAAGCCCAATATCTAAAGACTGGAGATGGGGACCCAGTGCAAAGGTTTGTCCAATATATTTTAGCTGGGATGGGGTGGATTTAGTGTTAGCTTGTATGAGGCTCACCATCAGGAGGGTAGAACATCTATCACTAGCCACCACCATCTCCCAGCCCAGCCAGGTTTGCAATTACAAGTGTGTACCTTACATTCAGTGTTTGGAACCCAGTGTCCTATATAATATAATGCTTAGCAGAGAGCAGTTGCTGAGTGGTCTTCAGCTTGTCATTGCTTATCTGTGACCTGACCTGTTGACCCTGCTTTTCTGTGTATGATCCGTTTTTTTCTTGGACTTCGCAACAGCTCTCTGCATCACTTATCAGCTCAACAACTGTTACTAACCCTGGTTTGCTCTTTGGACTCTGTCTCTGCCTCCTGATTTTGCTACCATGCTGCCCATGTGTTACCGACCTCAGCTTGCCCTGGACTTTATCTTGCCTCCTAAGGCCTTGTACACACGATCATTCCAAACCGATGAGAATGGTCCGACGGACCGTTTTCATCGGTTCACCGATGAAGTGGCCTGATGTGTGTACACACCATCGTTCCAAAAAGCAATCAGGTCAGAACGCGGTGACGTCAAACACACAATGTGCTGAATAAAACGAAGTTCAATGCTTCCAAGCATGTGTCGACTTGATTCTGAGCATGCGCGGGTTTGGAACCGATGCTTTTGTGTACTAACCATCGGTTTGGACCGATCGGGCAGCGGTCCATCGGTGCGGTTTTGAAGCATGTTTTAAAATCTTTGACCGAAGGAAAACAGACCGATGGGCTATACGGTCGGTTTGGACCGATGAAACTGAACCTCGGTTCTTTTGTCATCGGTTTTGTCCGACCGTGTGTACGGGGCCTAAGTCTGCCTTAATGCTTCCTGATTGTTGCTGACCTTTGGTTTGCTTCTCTGGCCTTGCTTCTGTCTCCTGTTCCTGCACCCAGTTGTCTTTGTGTCTGGTTTCTTCATGGTGATCTGCAGCTTCCAGTTCCACTTATGTGGCCACAGCATGCGTCAAGTTCAGCCTGCAAGCTCCAGCACTCACGCCACTCTGGGGCCCGCGTACACACGGTCGATCCATCCGATGAGAATGGTCCAACAGACCGTTTTCATCGGTTCCCCGCTGAAGTGGCCTGACGGACTGATGTGCGTACACACCAACAGTTCAAAATCTGATCGGGTCAGAACGCGGGCACGTAAACCACGTACGACGTCACTATAAAGGGGAATGCCAAAGCCTTCGTCGCCGCCCTTGAGTCCGCTTTTGCTAATTCCGTGTAACTGCGTGTTAGTGAAAGTTTGGTGAGAGCCGATTCGCGCTTTTTAGCCTCCGTGCTTTTTCCGATCGTATTCTCGGGTTTCTGTGTGCTTGTGGGTTCGTATTTGGCATTCAGTGCTGGCTTTCGGGTCGTGTCTGCTCTGAAGTGCCGTCCTTTACAGGTATTGCTGGATTTGGGGGTGCTTTCTGTTTGAAGTGCGTTCTGACCGGCCGACCGGTTTCAAGCCATGATGGAGCAGCGTGATTTTGCTAGAATTCGTGCTGTGTATGGGCTGTCTTCTGCAGTTCATATTAACTCAAGGACTTTGGCCAGGACCAGGGGGAGGAGGAGTTCCTGGGGCAAGAATTGGTTGCGCCAGCGTGACCAATTCTCTCATATGCCTCTGCTTAGGGAAATCCAGGAGAATAATCCTGATGACTTCAGGAACTTTCTCCGTATGACGGACCCCGTTTTCCACCATCTATTGGATCTTCTGTCCCCCTATATCACAAGGCAGGACACTGTGATGTGCCAAGCCATCACGGCCGAGCAGAGGCTTATTGCCACGTTGCGGTACCTGGCGACTGGGAGGAGCCTACAGGACCTCAAGTTCTCGACAGGCATCTCTCCCCAGGCGCTTGGGATCATCATACTGGAGACGTGTTCTGCTATCATTCAAGTCATGCAGGAGGAGTATATTAAGGTAAGTTTCCGCCTTTAAACATCACAATCTATGTCTTTTTAATGTATGCTAATGTCTTGTATTTCTTGCATATTTCCCTAATGACCATGATTGTAATATGCTGTGAATGTTCCCTTTTGTCCCCATGCATGTTGTAAGCTTTCCATGCTCTTTTCTTGGCCTACATGTATCTTTCCCTTCACTAACCTGTCCAGCATGCTATCCTAGGGCCAAACACACCTAGCCAAGTCTTTGTACAACCTGATTTTTGTCTGCTCCATTGTAGTTCAACCCCTCCCCCCCCCTTAAAATGTGTCCCAATGTTTTTTTTCTACTTCATTTTAGGCAGAGTGCTACCTGTTTATAATTTTAGGGCCTACACTCAGCTAGAACACCCCCTTAAAATGTTTAATGCCCCATCAGAGGGGTGAGGAGTCTGATAAGTGGGCCTATATTTTTGGCCATGAAATACTCACTCCAATACTAAATGTTATACTGATGTTGCACAAGGATGTTTTTTTTAATTGTGATTGCAATGTTTATTTGGCAAAGTATTCATTTTAATATTTTGTTTGTCCCCACAGTTTCCCTCCACACCACAGGAATGGCAGACTGTGGCTTCCCAATTTGCCCAGCGGTGTGATTTTCCCAACTGCGGAGGGGCAATAGATGGGAAACACGTCCGCATAGTGCCGCCACCCCGTTCGGGGTCGTACTATTTCAACTACAAAGGTTTTCATAGTATCGTGTTGATGGCAGTGGTGTCGGCACAGTACGAATTTTTGTATGTGGACGTGGGGAAGAACGGCCGGCTGTCTGATGGGGGAGTGTTCGCGCAGACGGAGTTTGCCAAGCGTCTACAATCTGGTGGTCTGGAACTGCTGCAGGATGAAGACAATTTGGAGGGACTTCCGTTTGTTTTTCTCGCGGATGAAGCTTTCGGGCTTGGACCTCACCTCATGCGGCCTTTTCCCCAGAGGACACTCACCCTGGAGAGGAGGGTTTTCAATTTTCGGCTGGCCAGAGCCTGGAGGATAGTCGAGAATGCCTTTGGGATACTCGCCAGCCAGTTCCGCCTGTTCCAGACAGCGATACACCTGGCGGAATATAAATTGAACACCGTTGTTTTTGCCTGTTGCATTTTGCACAATTTTTTACGCAGGCTCTCTTAGTCGTACCTATCCAACATTAGTGCTGAGGCAGGACTACCCTTAGATACCTTTCCTGGCATGGACACTGGTCGCGCTGGCTTGGCCCCCCAATCTTCTTGTGAGGCACGCGACAAATATGTTGAGTACTTCATGGGTCGGGGGCCATTGCTATGCCAGAACATATTTCTTTCTAATTCGGCCCCCAAAAGAAAGAAGAATTAATTAATAAATAATTTGACCATTGGAATTTATACAGTTGTTTGTCATTCTTGCTTTGGTTTCAATTTATCTGTCTCCCTGGTTCTCCAACTAGTGCACTTCTAGTGCTAAATGTAGTTCTCTGTTTTAGTAAATAACCACAATTGCACAGTAGTCACTCATCTCCATACTGGTATTGAGCATAGAAAGAGGAAGCCACTCCATTTTATTATTTTTCAGGGGTTTTTATTCTGTGCTCAACCTCTATGTTTATTAATTTTTCTGGTAACAAAATAGTACATTTTTTGGTTCTGCGTTTTTTTTTTTTTTTGGTAATTATAATATAGTTTTCTTTTTTTTTTCATGTTGTACAAAAACATGCGTTTTTATAAAAAAACAATATCTCCAAACAATGAAACTTACAAAGTTCAACCTTATTCGAAACACATGTGATGAGGTGATGTCACCCCGGAACAAGCCAAAATTTGAAGATGCACACATTTTGACTGGCCAAATGGGGAATTCTCTCCTGATACCATGCCAAATGTCAACATGTGCTATCTGCCATCATGGGTGATCAATGGACGTGTTTTGGGGGTGCAAACCCTTCCTCTCACCTACTTGAGTAGCGAGGAAGGGGTTGCACCCACAAAGCACAGACAACCGATATCCTGAGATGGCAGATAGCACATGTTGCCACACTGTGTGCATCTTCAAATTTTGGCGTGTGGATTATCTAATACAAATTGGTGTGCAAAACATAACATTGAAACTGGTTTGGGGGGGGGTAATCTTTTATACGGCCCATCATGTCAATGATGTTCTTAAAATTTTGCTCCATGACATTCATCCTATTCCTCATAATGTCCATTTCTGTACTCCATTCCATAATTTGTTGGATGACGATTTGGGCACTAGCACTGGAAAAATGTGTACTACCAGATGCTGGGATACCACCATCTTCATCCCCTAAAAAAAAGCAAAAGGGTTTTTTAGTAATGTGCAGGCCTACCTACATCTCTTTTTTCCTGTGAAGCTGGGGTGAAACTGACCTGTTTTGCTGATAATCTCCACCTCCCCATCTTCCACAACTCCTTCTTCCACCTCTCCTTCTTCCACCTCTCCTTCTTTCACCACTCTTTCTTCCACCACTCCTTCTTCCACCACTCCTTCTTCCACATCCTCCTCCTCCACATGCTGAGGTTGGTGGTTTTTTTTGGGTCTGGGCCTCCTTGCCTCCTCCGAATGGTGTCCTCTTCTTTCCCCTAATAACAAGAAACAAAAGGTATACTCAACACACAGATTTTGGAGGGCAGAAAGAGAAAACATTAGTTTGAAGTGTGGTAAAATTGTCTGTTTGGTGGCAATCCTAAAAACATAACCTTTGTTTGTCTGACTTCTCCCAAGCTGGGATCCTGCCACTTTTTGGCAAAGTGACACACATGGATGCACCCCAAAAACAATATTTGTGGGAGACCCTATTAAAAATGTTAGTTATGGGGGACACACAGGTGCTCTTGAGTCCAGATGTGAAAACAGCTGCTTATTATCAATGTGTGAATGAATCCGGTTTGCCGTTCACATTCTAGTAAGGTTGAACAAACACATAATCTTGTCAACATTGTTTATAAACATTGTTTTACGCCAAATAGGCATGTCCAGGTGTGCTTTTCGTGGAACACCGGAAAACATCGGATTTGTGAGGAACGATGTGGAGGAACGATGTTTACTACGAACGGGAAAATACTACACTTTGCTAAATCCAAAAGGCACAGTCCACCATGATCAAGAACAAAATCAACAACCTCAGGAGTCACAATGTGCTCCACAAATCACAGAAATTCGAAGCAGCAGCAAATGACATAAATGACCCCAAGCTGTGGTACTACAACAACCTCAGTTTGTGGCCAAATCAGCAGGAAGGCATGGATTCACTTTCTGGTCTTCCTTACAGCCTTCCTTCCAGGCTGCCTTGCAGTGGAACTTCCACGGCCCCGTCCACGGCCCCTTGCAGGTGGTGATGATGTGGCAGCAGGAGTAAGATGAGAAGCAGGCCGGGCCGGGTCACTCAAATCAGTGTCCCTTGTCAGCAGGTCCCTTCTCGCCCACCACATGACCTTGTTGAACAGGTCTTTGGCCAGGCCTCTTTGTTCCTCCCCCAATTCGTTAAGGTCATTGGAGAGGGAGGCACTGTAGCTCTCCGTTGGGTTCAGGGGGGCCCTCATGATCTGGGATGCCTCCCTGATGACCTGCAGGCTCTCCTCCTCCAGCTGCCTCAAGCGCCTCCTTTGGCTTGATGAAAAAAAAAATCATTTTTTATAATGAAAAAAAATGACACTTTCCCAACTTCATCATTAAAAATGGTGTTGCCCACACACCATCGTTTTTGAAAAATGATGAACAAAGCGACGACATTCTAAAGGGGAAGTTCTATTCACCTTGAGGCTGCTTTTAGCTGGTTACTTGTTAGTAAAAGACGATTCGTGCTTTTTTGTCTGTTACAGCGTGATGAATGTGCTTACTCCATTATGAATGGTAGTTTTACCTCCCGTCTCATAACTTGCTTCTGGGCATGTGCGGGTTTAAAACGTCGTTTTTGCCCACACACGATCATTTTTTACGACACAAAAAATGACATTTTAAAAAATGACATAAAAAAGTGAAGCATGTTCGAATTTTTTTTTGGTCGTTTTTCAGAAGACAAAAAATGATAATTAGCCCACACACGATCATTTTAAATGACGTTTTTAAAATGTCATTTTTTTTCATCACAAAAAGTCATCGTGTGTACGGGGCATTAGATAGCAGCTGTGAAGAAGTGCTGTGTAAAAATTTACTTCAGAGTTTGGATGTTGTGAATTGCAGAGTTTGCTTGTCTCCTCTGATACCATGACATCAAACCTCATCTTTAGATTCTCTGTATTTTTTTAGCATTTGCTGCCTGTTTGCTGTTGTAACATATCACAATTAGCTACCATATAAGCCACAAATCTAATAATTATAGACAGTCAGGAAAGGGGAATGATGTCATTGTATCCAGGCAGGCTTCTAAAAATAAAGTTGATTTTTACACAGCGTTTTAAAAGAGATGTGAGAGACTGTATGCACAGATAGTGGTAAATGGATTAGCAAGGGTCGCTTTAAAGTCCAGTGGACTCTTAAACTCTGATATGTCTTCAGTACATACTCTTTTACATACAGTAGAGGATCAATGTTTTTGTGTATATAGGTCAGCCCCTTAACCCACTTTATAAGTGTAGCACCCCCTTGCTTTCAGCATGGGCACTACGCCTAAAGTTAGTGGGGAGTAGGAGAGCTACCTTGCTCCCATTCAGTGTTTACTTAAATTTGGGACTTCTGTCGTTCCAGAAAGTCCACTGGGTCAGTCTGTAGTCAGGGGATGCAATGCCACCTCTGGCCGACAGTTGGTGCCAGAGGGGTTCTGGCGGAGAAATTCTTCCCCAGCAGCCAATTGGAGGAGTTTTTGCCTCGTGAGGCATGCTGGGGGAGGATATATCTGGGACAGGGGTCATGTGTTCGTGATGTCTTTGCGGGGTCCCCATTCCAGGTGCGGTACCCACCTTCAGGGTACGCGCATCCATGAACCCCGCTAGCGCGGCCCACCTGGCCAGAGCTAACCTCTGCATCGAACCTCATCCTGATAAGAGAAGGGACCCCAGCGTTTCACTGGGTTCCAAGGCCTGTTGACAGAATCCCAGTCTGGGATCGGGTGTCCGGACCACTGACAGGTATGCTTGCTGTCATCCGGGGACCCTTTATAGAAAAGTCTACTGGGAGGATTCTCTTTTCCTTATTCACCCAAGTCTTCTATTGAAATTGGCCAGTGGCAGGGGCCCCAGAGTCAGGTCTGTGAGACAGGCCTGTTCCTCCCAGTATTATCCAGAGTGGCGCTCCGGCTGCCAGGGACTATAATAGGGCTCTGTCCGGGGGCACTTTACCCACTCCAAGCAGAGTGGCGATGTGTAACAAAGTTGGTTCTATACAGAGCAGTGTTGATTGCTCCATTCTATATCCAGGCCTGATACCGCATGGTTCTTTTTCTTCCTTCATCAACCGTGACCTTCCCAATGTGTGTTGATGTTGGCCGTGTTTGGCCTGGACAATAAAGCATTGAAAACTCTTTATTGGATGTCTGGACCTCCACTCACTGCTGCTACTCTCACAATTACACCCCTAGACACTGCCAGGGTCATTTGGTAGGCCGGTCCCAAATCAACCAGCGGTTCCTGCGGGGGTAGCGCTACAAAAGATTAAATCTGTCGTCAAAGTTTGCATCTGTAATAGGTGTGCAATAACGTCTTTAACTGATGTCTATTTGCTTAGGAGCCGGTTTTTGGTGGGGACTCGGTAATCTGGCAATAAGGTTGTAAATTACCATATAGTAATTACTGGTTTTATTTAAAACAAAACAGACATGCTAAGCAAATTTATTGACAAGTGTTTTTCCAATTTTCTGCAGAAGCTAATGGGTGAATTTTACAATTAATACTGGCAGAGTATAAATCACATCTGAATGCAAAAATAACTATACAAGTAACCCTGGTGATTTAGTTAATTTAATTTTTACATCTTGAGAAATGTGTAATTCAAATTAATTTGAAACTTTGTTACCCTGTCTATTTTAGCAGCATTTTTTTAAAGGTCCCTGCCGTGCTTGGAATTGGCAATTTGCACAGTTTGTATTGCCTGGCATATTACTTTTCTGTAGAACTTAGAAGAAAAAAACTGACGACTTATCTCAGAGTAAAAAAGACTGGAATATAGTCTGTAGATAAAACTTTTATTAATTATGTCCCTTTTGAAAAAAGATATCATACTGTCAGTATGATATTGCTGTGTACAGAATGTGTTAGTTTATTGTGATATATACCCTTCTTCTTTATTCAGGTACTCTAATGTAGATTACTTAATATCATTTTTAAATCAGATTTAATTTTGTAATCTCCTGAAATTTTTTTTTTTAGAATTTTCAGAACATTAATAGTTTTGTTCCAGGCCCTGGATCCTGGAAGCTTTTGTGGGGTTCAGCTTCATGCGAAGAGCTTGCAGAGAAGTATTCCAAGCATCAAATAGGTTTAAAGGCTCCCTGCCCGTGTTTATTGGCCAGCGTTTACAGCAAAAAACAAGCATCACAGTCCAAAACAGAAGTCTACCAGAAACAGTGTTTAAAGCAGAGCTCCACCCAAAAGAAGAAGTTCTGCCTGTTTGCACCCTCCACTGCCATATTTGGCAATTTTTAGAGGGGAGGGAGGAGAGGGTACCTGATTTTGACAGGTACCTGCTCCCACTTCCTGTTCAGATCGCTGAGGCGATCTACGGCAATGTCTGGCCCCTCCTCCTCCCCCCCACAGCTTTCTGGGACACACACAGGTCCCAGAAGACTGCATGATCATCCAGAAAGCGCAGCATGACTCACGCATGAGCAATAGGAAACGGGCTGTGAAACAAGGGGTTGTAAAGACAAAAATATTTTCCTCTTAAATAAAGTCTGACAGTAGCTGATAAAGTAAAAAGTAATGTTTTGCATTATAACTAGTTTGATACCTGTTGAAATGGAGCTGTTTTATTCACCTTCGTCACTCCTGAATCATTATTCTCACTGACTTCCTGGTTTGCGGTGCATATTCATTCTTGCTACATCACTGCCTAATGGGAACTACAGTTCCCATTAGGCTTAGCCTCCATGCCTGTGGGGGATAAGAGAGCATCTTCACGCAGGGCTGTAGTCATAGGAAGGGGGTGAGCACATTCTGCTTTCCACCATGCAAAACGTCTCAGATGCTGGTGGAAAGCAAGAAGAGGAGAGACAGGAAATGGCATTTTCAAACCTGGATTACTGTATTTTGGAGGTCAAAAGGAAAAACAAGGTAAGTAATATTTAAATGCTCTTGCTTACAGCAATCAATTGATCCAATAAAAAACAAACCTTTAATGTTCCTTTAAGATACCTGGCGCCTGGACCCAAAGGCGATTGAAGAATCGGCTCGGGTGCTGACATCGCTGGATCCCTGGATAGATATTCTCCTTATATTAAAATTCAGCAGTAATTGTAGCTGCTGACTTTTTTCTTTTTTTTTTAGGGGGGGGGGGGAGACTGAAGCTTCTCTCTTAGCTTCCTGGCTAGGAAATAGAACCCACTGGCTCTGTTTCAGACCCACAGACAGGTTATCTCATAGCTTTCTTGCTTCCATTTCCAGTAACAACCTATTAACACAACATGCTGTTTGTCACCTCCCCCCTCCCCACATATCAACGCTTGGGTTTGAACACAGTGGGTTCTAGAAATAGCAACCATTGTGAAACAGGGCTTAAATCCTTCTTGTTTTTCTGTTGCATTATTGTCTCTTGTCTTTTGTAGTACCATTTTACTTGTTTAGTTATTAAAACCACGTGCTTACTGGGCACATATACCCCCCTCCTGCCCAGGTGAAATTTCAGCTTTCGGCACTGCGTAGCTTTAACTAACAATTGCGCGGTCGTGCGACGTGGCTCCCAAACAAAATTGACATCCTTTTTTCACCACAAAGAGCTTTCTTTTGGTGGTATTTGATCGCCTGTGCGGTTTTTATTTTTTGCGCTATTAACAAAAAAGTGCGACAATTTTGAAAAAAATACAATATTTTTTACTTCTTGCTATAATAAATATCCCAATTAAAAAAAAAAAAAAAAAAATGTTTTTCTCAGTTTAGGCCGATGCCTATTCTTCTACATATTTTTGGTAAAAAAAAAAAAAATCGCAATAAGCGACTGGTTTGCGCAAAAGTTATAGCGCTTACAAAACAGGGGACAGAATTATTATTTTTTTTTTTACTAGAAATGGCGGCGACCTGCGATTTTTATTGGGACTGCGACGTTATGGCGGACACATCGGACACAGTTTTGGCGCCATTCACATTTATACTGCGATCAGTGCTATAAATATGCACTAATTACAGTATAAATGTGACTGGCATTGAAGGGGTTAACACTAGGGGGTGAGGAAGGGGTTAAATATGTTTCCTATAAAGTGTTCTAACTGTAGGTGGAGGGGGGGTGACTGGGGGGGGTGACCGATCTGTGTCTCTATGTACAAGAGACAAAGATCGGTCTCCTCTCCAGAGACAGCACTGCTGTCTCTGTGTAAAACGGCAAATAGAGATGATCTCATATGTTTACATATGAGATCATCTCTCATTGGCCGCACAGATCGCATCGCAAACGGCCACTCTGATTGGCCGTTCGTGGCGATCTGTAATTGGCTGTGTCCAATGGACATGGCCAACACAGATTTTCCCCGCTGCGCGCTCTGGAGCGCGCGCGGGGACCGCCCAAAGGGGCGGACGTCAATTGACGTCCACTTGGATTTTGGGATCCTCGCTGTAGCCGTCAATTGACTATAGCGCGGGTCCCAAGTAGTTAACCACTTTCTGCCGAGCCATTTATGTACATTGGCCAGGCATCCTCTAGTTTCAGGACATTTCTGTATGTACTGTCACCAGAGCAAGTGCGGTGTCATTATGATGACATTGTTCCTCTGTGGTGATTATCATGTACAATGACTGCTATGATATCACTGTATGTGAGTGCCACCAGCCATTATCTCAGATCACTGTTAAAAAAGTCAGCAGATCATTGCTGCCAGTCAATGTCCCTAATCACTGCAACCCACTCAGTGTCCCTAATCACTGCCACTCACTTTTCACTGTGGCACCAGTCATATTGTCCCTGATCACCGCCACACCAGTTACAGTGTCCCTGATCACTGCCACACCATTTATTGTGTCCCTGATCACCACTAAACACCAGTGCCTTGTTAAAGCTTATATGAGAATTTTAGATAACTGAACCAATAAGTGCTACTGGCCTTGGTGTATATGGGTTGAGTAATTTTTTGTTGCTGGGGTGAAGTTGCGGGAGGGGAGGGGGGGGCTATTGTTACTGGAATAGGTCTTATGTTGTTGTGGGGGTCAATTGTTGCTGGGAGGGATTTACTGTCGAGGGAGGGGTCTATAGTTGCTGGCTGCTAGAGGGTCTATTGCTGCTGGCTTATGGCTGATCTCTTGTTGCTGGGGGAGTCTATTTTTGCTGGAGTGGATCTATTGTTGCTGGGGGTATTTTGTTACAGGGGGTCTATTATTGCTGGGGAAGGTCTACTGTTGCTGGCTGTAGCAGTATTGTCTAAAAGGGGCGATGGGAGATGGGAGACTGGGAGATTATAGGGGGTGGAACCAAGGGACGGTGCTTGGAGGTGGGTAGGGGCATGGACAAGGAATGACTCAGAAAGGTGGAGTACCTGCACCTAGTCTCTGAGGGAAATAAACCTCTGGCCACAATATATTACATTTTTGTTCTTAGTATTAGATACATTTTTTATTTATCAATATCATACTTTGCTTTTCTATATCTGGCTACATTTTGATTCAGTACACATAATGAATGCTTTTACCTAATTGAAGTTCCCAATCACACACAGGCAAATTCTCAGGTACAGAAGATGGAGATTGTTTCCTCCATACCCCCAATGCAGTTGTAGCACACACCCATAGGGACTGCTGATGAACTTAGATCCCCCAACTCCAGGCACACCACATTTTCACAAGAGCCCAGAGTCAGAGAACATGTTGTTTTTGTTATATATTAAGGGTTAAAGGGGTTGTAAAGGTTTGTTTTTTTATTTTTTAAATAGGTTCCTTTAACCACTTCCAGACCTTAGGTGTTTTTCAGATTCGGTGTTTGCAAGACTAAAACATTTTTTTCTGCTAGAAAATTACTTAAAACCCCCAAACATTATATATTTTTTTTTCTAACACCCTAGAGAATAAAATAGTGGTCATTCCAATACTTTTTGTCACACCGTATTTGCGCAGCGGTCTTACAAGCGCACTTTTTTTGGAAAAAATTCACTTTTTTGAATTAAAAAATAAGACAACAATAAATTTGGCCCAATTGTTTTATATATTTTGAAAGATAATGTTACGCCGAGTAAAATGATGCCCAACATGTCACGCTTAAAAATTGCGCCCGCTCGTGGCATGGCGTCAAACTTTTACCCTTAAAAATCTTGATAGGCGACGTTTAAAAAATTCTACAGGTTGCATTTTTTGAGTTACAGAGTAGGCCTAAGGCTAAAATTATTGCTCTCGCTCTAACGATCGCGGCGATACCTCACTTGTGTGGTTTGAATACCGTTTTCATATGTCGGCGCTACTCGCGTATGCGTTCGCTTCTACGCGCGAGCTCGTCGGGACGGGGCGCTTTAAAAAATATTTTTTTTGCTTTTCGCATTTATTTTTATTTATTTTAGAATTTTTAACACTGAAAAAAAAAAAAAAAAAATTATCAGTTTTATTCCTATTACAAGGAATGTAAACATCCCTTGTAATATAAAAAAGCATGACAGGTCCTCTTAAATATGAGATCTGGGGTCAAAAAGACCTCAGATCTCATATTTGGGCTTAAATGCAAAAAATAGAAAAAAAATAAAAAATGTCATTTTTTCAAATGACCAAAAAAAAAATTTGTCTCTTTAAGAGGCTGGGCGGGACTGACGTTTTGACGTCACTTCCGCCCAGCCGAGCTATGGGGACGGGCGAAGGAGATTTTTCCTTCAGTCCCGTCCCCGCTCACCAGCCGACAGCATCCGATCGCCTCCGCCGCTACCGACGGCTCCGGTAAGCGGCGGAGGGCACGGGAGAGCGGCGGGAGGGGGGGGGGGGGCCCTCTCCCGCCACCGATAACGGCGATCTCGCAGTGAATCCGCCGCGGAGACCGCCATTATCGGATTCCAGACCGCGCACACTAAAGATGGATACCTCGGTTGTGACAGCAGCTGCTGCCGTTACCGAGATATCCGTCTTTAAAAATAGGACGTACATCGTCGTGCGCAGGTCTGGAAGTGGTTAAAGAGGAAGTAAACCCTCAAAAACGTTTATTTAAAAAAAAAAACCTGCAAGAGAAAAGCATAATGAGCTAGTATGCATAGCTCATTATGAATTACTTACCTGAGATCGAAGCCCCCGAAGCGACTCTCGTTCCTTTCCTCTGCCGCCGCCATGATACCCGAATAACTTGACCATTCGCGCGGGAGTAGTCAGTGATGGCACGATCGCCTTCACTAACGGCACGCTCAGTGCACCTGCGCCGTTGTCTATTGAGCGCATGCGCCGTAAACATCGGGGCAGTCTTTTCTGCCAATATCTCTTAAACCGTGTAGGTTTAGGAGATATGTGTTGCACCTACAGGTAAGCCTTAATCTAGGCTTACCTGTAGGTTAAAGTGGTCTGTAAGGGTTTACAACTGGTCTACAAGCCGGTTCACTAACCTTTTTCTTTGATTTCCCTTTTAAATGCCTTTTTTTCTTTGTTTTCTTTGTCTGAATTTCTCACTTCCTGTTCTTCCTCAGTAAGCAAGGGCAAGGGCAAGGTTACTGAGGAGAAAGAGGAAGTGAGAAATTCAGACAAAGAAAAAAAAAACAAGGGAAATTGAAGGAAAAGGTAAGTGAACCAACAATGCACTAGCTTAAAATAAAAAACGAACCTTTACAACCCCTTTAATAACTTGAATAGGGATGGGAGGTTATGGGATACCCGCTTGACTTCAGCAAAACTTCATCAAACTTCAGGGACATCTTCCTGTATACAGTTTATATACAGTCCTCTTCACTTTCCTCCTGCACACACTTGCTTGCTGAATCACTTGATTGATTTATCTGACAGGCTCCCAGTCAATAGCCAATAGCTTTTTATAGGCAGGAACTCATAGCCCCTTTTTGTGTAGCACTGATGGAGTGACACAGTTTGTAATGTTTCCTCTGTGGCCACTGATCTCAGCACCACCTCTTCAGGCATTGCCAACCCACTTGTCTGCAGCTGCCCCTTTCACTATCCCTCCAGGCTAACTCTCAGGCCCCGTACACACGACCGAGGAACTCGACGTGCCAAACACATCAAGTTCCTCGGCGAGTTCAGTGTGGAAGCCGCCGCGGAGCTCAGCGGGCCGACTTTCCTCATTGAACAACGAGGAAATAGAGAACATGTTCTCTTTTCGGCCCGACGAGTTCCTCGACGGGTTCCTCGCTGAAAAGTGTACACACAACCGAGTTTCTCGGCAGAATCCAGCTCCGACCGAGTTTCTGGCTGAATTCTGCCGAGAAACTCGGTCGTGTGTACGGGGCCTCACACTAGTCCTGACTCTTCACCAGCCCACCCAGAGGAGATCTCTCAGGAAAAGATGAAGACCTAAAGCGGTAGTAAACCCATCCTGTTCAATTTCAGGCATATTATATATTCCAAACTAGTGAACTGGGTGCTATTTGTGGATCTCTTCCTACCTTCTTCCTTTCAATGTAACTCTTCCCTTTCTGAGAAATAACGTCACTGACGCATGCGCTCTTTTTTCCATTTTTCTGGCAAGCTCTTCATGCCGGGAAAATGGTGTTTACATGCCGGGGCTACGTAATTTCCTTTGCATTTCGTCAGCTCCGAGATCCCACGAGTGATACAGAAGCAGGTTGGCTCCAAATTGTGGAACGCGGTTGTTATGGTAATCCGGCAACAAAAACGAGGCTTGCTTGATAAGTACTGCGCACGTGCAAGATTATGGACATGAAGAGGGAGTAGGGGTGGAAATAAGACACGTATTGGATGCGGAAGGCAGCAGTCACTATAGCGGCGGCTGCAAACGAAAAGAAGCTGTCCAAAAAATGTTTGTTCAAGAAAGGAGCATTCTATATACTCTAACTATGCAACGCATTGCTTCAAAATAATGAAATTATTAGGGTAGATGTATCTGAGTTTACTACCGCTTTAAGCACAACGTTGTCTTCATGGAGACTGGCTACACGTCTCCCCCTTGTTAGTCCCCAACAGTGTTACTACTCACTCTGTCCTCTCTTGCTCTCATGCCTCAAAAAAAATACTTCTTCCATGTATGTAGCAAACCCCCGAAGGAGCTGCTTTTGTTTGTTCAGTCTGTTACTCTGCCTTTCAACCCCAGCCCCTCTGGAACACCTAGCAATGTTACTAATGGAATAACTCCACAGGAATACACAACACAGTTCCGTTTGTAGTTTACTTAACCACTTCCATACAGGGCACTTATACACCCTCCGGCCCAGACCAATTTTTAGCTTTCAGCGCTGTTGCACTTTGAATGACAATTGCGCGGTCATGCTACACTGTACCCAAATGAATTTTTTTTCATTTTGTACCCACAAATAGAGATTTATTTTGGTGGTATTAGATCACCTCTGGGATATTTATTTTCTGAAAAAAAAATTAAAAAATGACCAAAAATTTAGAAAAAAAAGTTTTTTTTTGGTTTCTGTTATAAAACATTGTAAATAAGTATGTTTTCTCCTTCACTGATGGGCTCTGATGGTACTGCACTGATGGGCACTGAAAAGGCAGCACTGATGGGCACCGATGAGGTGGCACTGATGTGGTGGCATTGATGGGCACTAATATGCGGCACTGATGGGCAGCACGGATGGGCACTGATAGGCGGCACGGATAGGCGGCATTGAATTGGCTTGGATAGGCGGCACGGATGGGCACGGATAGGTGGCACAGATGGGCACAGATAGGCGGCACGGCTGAGCACGGATAGGTGGCACGGATGGGCATGGATAGGTGGCACGGATGGGCACGGATAGGCAGCACGGATGGGCACGGATAGGCGGCATGGATGGTTACTGATAGGTGGCATGTATGGACACTGATAGGTGGCACGGATGGGCATAGATGGGCACTATCGTATGTGTTGTACCAATGGATGCCAATCAGTGCCAAACAATGCCTGCCAATCAGTGATGCCCACTGATTGGCATCAATTGCGGCACTGATTGGCATCCATTTTTTGTGTCCTTCTCATCCCTGGTGGTCTAGGGTGGCATACCTTTTTTTTTTAATCCTTGGTGGTCTAGTGGGCATCCCTGGTGGTCCAGTGGGCATCCCTGGTGGTCCAGTGGGCATCCTCAGGGGGGCTGTGCTGATAATCGATCAGCACAAACCCCCCCCCGTCACAGGAGCAGCCGACCGGCTCTCCTCTACTCGCGTCTGACAGACGCGAGTGAGGAAAAGCCGATTACCGGCTTTTCCTGTTTACATTGTGATCAGCCGTGATTGGACATGGCTGATCACGTGGTAAAGAGTCTCCGTGAGAGACTCTTTACCTTGATTGGTGTTGTGGGGTGTCAGACTGACACCCTGCACCAGCGATCGCCGTGATGCGCGCCCCCGGGGGCGCGCAGCGGCTCAGAATCCTGAGGACGTCATATGACGTCCAATCAGGATTCTACAACCACTTTGCCGACGTCAATTTGTCATTGACGGGCGGCAAGTGGTTAAAGAAAAGCAAAGTTCAGGTAAACATTTGTCAGCCAGGACCTGTATAAGTACCCAGGACTTGGCTGAAACAGTTTAACCACTTCCATACCAGGCACTTACGCACCAAGCCAATATTCAGCTTTCAGCACTGTCGCACTTTGAATGACAATTGCGCGGCTCCCAAACAAAAATGGCGTCCTTTTTTCCCCACAAATAGAGCTTTCTTTTGGTGGTATATGATCACCTCTGCGATTTTTTTTTTGCGCAACAACTAAAAAAAGACTGAAAATGTTGAAAAAAAAATACGTTTTTATTTTTTTCTGTTAATTTTTTTGTAAATAAGTAAGTTTTCTCTTTCAATTACGGGCACTGATATGGCGGCACTGATGGGCACAGATGAGATGGCACTGATGGACATAGATTAGGTAGTACCGACGGGCACAGATGAGGTGGCACTGATTGGCGGCGCTGGTATGCGGCACTGATGGGCACACATAGGCAGCACTGATGGGCACACATAGGCGGCACTGATGGACACACATAGGCGGCACTGATGGGCACTCATGGGCGGCACTGATGGGCACTCATGGGCGGCACTGGGCACTCATAGGCAGCACAGATGGGCACTCATGGGTGGCACTGATGGATACTTATGGGTGGCACAGATGGGCACTGATAGGTGGTCACTGGGCATGGATGGGCACTGTGGGGTGGCACTGATGGACACTGTGGGGTGGCACTGATGGACACTTGGGGTGGCACTGATGGACATTGTGGGGCAGCACTGATCTACCCATGTTGCCAGTCAGTGCCCATTTGTGGGCACTGATTGGCATCTTTTTTTTTTAAAAGCTTTTTTTTTTTTTTAAGACTTTTTTTTTTACATGCTTTTTTTTTTTTTTTTGGCCCACCCTGGGGGTCCAGGGTGGGCTTCCCTGGTGGTCCATGTGGCGATCCGAGGGTGGGCTGCGCTGATAAACAATCAGCGCAAACCCCCCCTGTCAGGAGAGCCACCGATCGGCTCTCCTTTACTCGCGTCTGTCAGACGCGAGTGAGGAAGAGCCATCAACGGCTCTTCCTGTTTACATCATGATCCGCCGTGATTCGACACGGCTGATCACGTGGTAAAGAGTCTCCGCCGGAGGCTCTTTACCGAGATCGGAGATGCAGGGTGTCAGACTGACACCCCGCATCACCGATCGCTGCGCTGAGCGCCCCCCACGGGCGCGCGCGGCATGAAATCCTGCAGGATGTCCATGGACGTCCTGTCAGGATTGTGTAACCACTTCCCGGACGTAAATCGGCCACAGGCCGGGCGGGAAGTGGTTAAAGAAACAATCAGGAACACTGCAACCAATGAAAGCAGCAAGTAACGAGGCACTGGGCGGGGTCTAGCTGAACGGACATGCCGGGCTAGAGCTCTGCTCCATGAGGGAGAAAAAACGCTGATAAATAGCTGACAACGGAGCCGCGGAAGAACGGGACACAACAAAAATATCACAGGGAGGTGAGGGGGAACATTTAAAAGTAAAATGGTGCTGGGAGGCGCCAGAAATAAGACAAAACCCAATCCCTGCAGCAGTGCCCAGCAGGCAAAGGGAGCATCCAAAAAGGCGGGAATCACCTCAGCCACCTCAGCCACCTCAGAGAATCTCCTCACAGGGAAAGATAAAAGGCGCATTATTAAACAAATGAAGCCTGCTATTCTCCCAGGAGCCCAAAGCACAGATAGTGAAGATGAAGATTTATTAGACACCTCACAGGCTGCTGTACAAAGCGCAGCTGTCCCCTCAGAGTTGTTACAACAATTTGAGAGAATGCTGAACAAAGCATTGAAGCGCACCTCAGACCAAATCACCTCAAACCTTACCAAAGAGATAAGGGACTTAGGAAGCCGCACTGAGACCTTGAAGTCAAAAGTGGAAGAAATAGAGATTATAACGCAGGACTGCCAATCTGAAATAGACACCCTCAAGGAGGAAAATTTGACGCTTCAAAATAAACTGGAAGATTATGAAAACCGCGCCAGAAGGAAAAATTTGAGGTTCAGAGGTATTCCAGAGTCAATAATAGATCCTTCAGGTACTACGCTTGCAATATGTCAGGAATTATTGCCAGGAATTGCAATAGAGCGGTTGGAATTTGACAGGGTCCATAGGGCACTAGCCCCAAAGAAACCAGAGGGACCCCCTAGAGATATCATCGCCAAATTCCACTATTATAGAACAAAAGAACAAATCTTGGAAGCAGCCAGAGTAAAGAACAGCCTGACATTCCAAGGGCACAGCTACCAGATATTCGCTGACATCTCACAGCTAACAATTACTAAAAGGCGAGCAATGAAACCCCTCTTAATGGAACTTCAAAATCATCAAATTAAGTACCAATGGGTATTCCCCTTTTCCCTAAGGTTCACATACCAGGGAACCAAAATAATATGCAGATCGCCTGACCAATTGCATCAAGCCCTACTTGATCTCAAGCTCATCGAACGTAACACCACATCAAATTCCTCCCGCAGAAGAGCAGCGTCGGTTTCTTCTCACAGCAATTCAACCCACCCTGAAAAGAATAACGGTATACAACACACCAACAAAAGGGGCAGATTTGCACCCCAACCCCAAGACCAAGAGGACACAATGGACTGACCATTTTTCTAGAAGATCTTCCATATTCCACTTCCTCCGTGCTACAAGATCAACCCAAGTGAAGACACCTGCAACTTGAGAGAATTGGAAACCTCTCTACTTGTTATCCTTATTTTACTTACTATGCCTGCTTCTCCTCTCTCCTTTCTTACTCCCCGCCTAGCTTTAGGGTGGGGGGGGGGGGAGGGTACCAAGCCTATCCTATACCCTTAGGGGTTTTCACACTCCATTCCTTTCTCTTCAGGTTGTAAACACCTTCAACATTCAGTCTTTCTTTCCTTTCTTTCCTTCATACCTTAATTACTTATGCCTCCTTCCTTCTCACCTAAGAAGCTCATCTATCCCCTGTATCTCAGGGATCCTTATCTGTAACACCCCCCTGATACAGCACCACCATTAGACATGCATATAGGCCAACACAATCTACAATCTTTCCTAGTAATCCATCATAACAATTCTCTCTCTCTCTCTCCCTCTTTCTTGCACCATATTATGCAGGACACTATTCTCATCCTGTTCTTATTTTGGTTACATGTAGATAAGAATGACTAACACCCAGTAGGGTGTTATCAGAATACTTTAAAAAGCGGTTCTCCAGCGCATGGAAACAACATGTGCCTCTCCAAGATCTCCTCGGGTCCCCATAATATTATGTGGGGACTTGACGAGATCCCCTTTTCCCCTGGCGGGAGCTTTTCTCCCCCGCCACGGGCAAACAAAATGAAATTTATTTGCTTATTATTGATTGCATATCCACTAACCTGTTTTGTATTTCACCCCCTCTTCAAGGTTGTTTTTTCCGGAACCCCTCACCCTTATTCTTTCCCTAAGTCTGCAGGACATGGGCCGCCCAGCCAATCCACAAAGGATAAAGGTAAGACAGGCGGGGAGGTCAGGCTACCATGGCACCATTAAATTTATTGTCTCTAAATGTGCAGGGCCTAAATGTACCACAAAAGAGAACCAAGGCTTTTAGATCTTTTCAGGCCAAAAAAGCTCATATTGTCTGCCTACAGGAGACACACTTTACCACTAACACGACTCCCAAATTTTACAATCCTTTTTACCCCCAAGTATATACAGCCTCCGCTTCAGTCAAAAAAAGGGGAACCCTAATTGCATTTCATAGAACCACACCTTTCACACTAAATTCCGAAATCAAAGACCCAGAAGGTAGATACCTCATTCTAACAGGCCACATAATGGACACAGCAATCACAATAGTTTCTTACTACGCCCCCAATCTCAATCCATTACCCTTTCTATCACACCTCCTTCAAACAATCAGCATTAATAAAATAGGCACTCTCCTCATTTGCGGTGATTCCAACCAGGTTCTTCTCCCATTTTTGGACAAAACCCCATACACCCCACCTAAACATCAAGCCAAACAGACCCTTTCCATTCTGCTATTCAAATTCAATTTGGTAGATTCCTGGAGGGAATCCAATCACCCAAAACGAAATTACACATATTACTCCAATCCACACCGATCATTTAGCCGAATTGACCACATATTTGTGACAATAGGTATGGCACCGGAAATACTACTTTCAAAAATCATACCCATTCCATGGTCGGACCATGACGCAGTGTTCACTACGATAGCTTCGGCAATCCCAAAAAAACAAGATTCCACTTGGTACCTTCCTGAAATCTTACTTAAACACCCAGCTCATTGTCAGTTAATTGAACAAGCCCTAAAAGAATACCTAGACCTCAACACGAGCCCGGATATATCCCCACTCACTCTATGGGAGGCACACAAGCCAGTTCTTAGAGGAACATTCCAGCGCCAACTAGGGATACTCAAAAAAGAAAGAATACAAATGGCGAGGAAATTGGAAATAGAATACAACTCAGCTTTTCTGGCCCTGCAAAGCAATCAAAATACTAGTAATAGAAGTCGTTTGGACAAGGCACGTCTGGAGTATGATCTGTTCCTATCGGATTCTGCGAATAGGGTGCAGATAAGATCTAGGCATGCTTTTTACAAACACGCAAACAAACCGGGGACATACTTAGCTCGAGCATTAAATTCTCTCAACAAAACTTTTAAACCCATCAAACTAAAGATAGCAAACAATGTCATCTCCAGCAATCCACTCAAAATTGTACAGAAATGTAGTTCACATCTGAAAACATTATATTCGGAAACTGGTACATTCAACGAATTGGAAGCAAATACCTTCTTTTCACAAATCAATCTCCCACAAATAAACCAGTCACAAAAAGCACAATTAGAAGAACCAATTACCCAAGACGAAGTAGCTATTGCCATTCAGGAACTCAAAATAAACAAAAGGCCAGGCCCAGATGGTTTCTCAACGCGATACTTCAAAAACTTCAAGGAATTAATATCCCCAAGACTAGCAGATGCATTTAACAACCTTCTAGAGCAAAAAACTTTCAGACCAGAATCACTACTAGCTACGATATGCATGATCCCTAAACCACACACAGATGACACTCTCAGCGCAAACTATCGTCCCATATCCATGTTAAATATAGACATAAAATTATTAGGCAAGATATTAGCTACCCGTCTCAATAAAATTATAGGCAAATTGATCCATCGGGATCAAGTGGGCTTCATGCCCTCTCGACAAGCAGGCGACAATGTACGAAGAGCATGTCTACTGGCGCACATAGCAAAAAAAAGAGGTGTCCCGGCGTGTTTCCTCTCCCTAGATATTAAACAAGCTTTTGATTCCATCTCCTGGTCGTATCTAAACTACACTCTCCAGAAATGGGGCTTTGGCCCACACTTCACTAAATGGATTATGGAACTCTACAATAAACCAAAGGCATATGTCAAATATGCGGGATATAAATCGGACACCTTTGATATCGGGAGGGGAACACGACAGGGGTGCCCATTGTCCCCATTACTATTTGCCCTACTCATCGAGCCGCTCGCGGAAAAAATTAGATCAGATCCCACTATTTTAGGCATCGAACTAGGTGGCCACAAACACAAATTATGTTTATTTGCGGACGACATTCTTTTATTCATAGAAAAAATGGTACTACAGCGCTACTACAATATAATCACAAAAGGAAAAAAACACACACAGCAAAAATACCCAAATGGTAGAGCTGCAAACACGGGACGGTGTACAAACCAAAAGAAAATTTTAAAACATAAGTGCTGCGCTATTACCAACAATTGCTGCTGTAAGTACAAATAATGTTGACGATACCTCATAAACACCCTTCTCAGGAGGTATCAATAATTCAATTAATCATTGCTTGTGATGAGACAAATGTGCAAAATAAACAAAAATAATATTAGATACAATTAAAGTACAATTAAAATACCAAAAGCCCCAAAGAGAACCAAACGTCCCTATTCACTCACACCTTGTGCGAGTGCATATATAAGAACCAAAATTAGTGACACACTAAGTATGGAAGTCTTATTTGCAGCTTATGGACAATGCACACACAGGCAGATAGATTAGCCTGAAGGGGTCAGTCCCAGGTAAACTTGATGGTGCTACAAACGATGATGTCAGGCAGCCAGTGGATATCCATTCATCCAGAATTGGCAGCTCATGTAAAAAAGGAGACAAGACATAGTGCAAGACTGTATAGTATATGTGGCAAAAGAGGTATTCAGTGTGGTGTAACACTCACGAAACCCCCGATCAATCACAGCATTCAGCGAGGCAGTAATGGGATAAGCCGCTCAGCGTTGCGATCTCCTCATTCGGACGGATCTCCCGTCGATCGCGTCACTAGGCTCCTCCCCCACGCGTTACGTCACTAGGCACGTGACTTAGTCATGGGTTAACCAAGTGACCCTATCAGCCGAGCTTTTATCTGAGCTGGCTGTGGAGGAAAAAACTTGCGACGGAGGGATCAATCACATCATTGCTGACATATACCATAATCCATATAGCAAAGCATATTCATTCACAATGATATCCGACTTTAATTACACAATCCAAATATTTTATAAAAACAATCCGATTTAAAAAGTAAAAGAATTAAAAAGAATTGTTTGGCAAGGACAAGGTCTATATGCCCCCAGTGGTCAATGGAGCGCTATTACAGGGATTCCTCAATGAACATGGCTAAGCCCATATCAGAGAACCACACTCCCTCCAGTGGGTGTTAATAGAATTACATTTAGACAAAGTCATCAATTTCAAACAATACCATAAAAAATAGAGATGGCTAATAGGCCAATCTATACAGGTAAGGAACAATCCCATTCTTGCTTAATACTCATTAGTGGGATGCATCCATTTCCACACATGTAATGTTATAAGTTAATAAATTACTACCTTTTAAAATTGTATAATTACAAAGGATAAAAATACTTTTAAAATGTGATACCCATGATTAATAGTCCGCGATAAAGCAATTGAGGTCAAACTCAATATTTAAGCCATTTGGGGCTAGAGTGACCATCTCATGAATCCATCTGGATTCAGTTTTGCTTAATTCTCGTACCTTGTGGCTGCCCCTCCAATGGGGTGTATATTTATCAATTGCCCAGAATTGCAGGCCATTGGGATCTTTCTGATGGCACTGTTCAAAATGCCTAGAGACGTTGTGTTTCGGGAAACCATTTTCTATGTTTTGCACATGTTCCCGAATGCGTTTCCATAGCGGCCTTTTGGTGCGTCCCACGTACTGCAATAAACATGGGCACTGCAGAACATAGACCACCCCCTCTGTTCTGCATGTAATAAGATGTTTTATTTCGTACTCTCTTTTAGTTACATTGGATATAAACTTTGTGCATTTTTGGCCATTTTGGTTTGTTTTCTTGCACGCATAGCAACGTTTACACGGGAAGAACCCTTTCCCTTGCCAAAAGGTCAACAAACTAGATTTAGTTGGTGGGTCAGGGACATTTTTCGCCACTAGATCCCTCAAGGTGGGCGCTCTTCTATATACCACCCTAGGTACAACTGGTAATATACTTTGCAGCTGCCTATCAGCTTTTAGGATAGGCCAATGTCTCTTAAGGATGGATTCAATTTGTTTATGCTGAACGTTGTAGTTTAAAATAATAGGGAGTTCATGTTCTGATTTCTGAGGTTTTCCTTTATCTTTTATTAGGTCTGGTCTTGGGATGTCTTGGACTTTCTTTATTTGATCTTGTACGAAGTCCTGGTTATATCCTTTCTTGATGAACTTGGTACCAATCATTTCGGCTTGTTCCAAAAATATTTGCGGGTCTGAACAATTCCTTTTAATTCGTATCATTTGGCCTTTCGGGATGTTTATCAACCAGGGCTCAAAATGGCAACTGTCCACTGGTATATAACTGTTGCGGTCCACTGGTTTAAAATAGGTTTTTGTGGTGATTTTTTGCGACTGCAATGAGATTTCAAGATCTAAAAACTGAATATTAGTTTCACTTATTGTGTACGTCAGTTTGATGTTTTTCACATTCTCATTGAGTTTATCAAAAAACTGTCTTAATGAAGTATTATCACCTTTCCATATTATTATACAATCATCTATATATCTCCGATACAGTATTAATTGTTCTGGTATGTTGTTATAAATCACAGTTTCCTCCCACTCAGACATAAAGATGTTTGCTACGCTCGGAGCATATTTAGCTCCCATCCCAATTCCGTTTAATTGTCTGAAATAATCCGATTTATGCCAAAAATAATTATGTTGGAGGCCATAAGCTAAGGATCTCAAAATAAATCGTTTCTGCTTTGAAACAAGATTGCTAAAATTGTTCAAAGCCCATTTAGAGGCCCCAATGGCCTCTTCATGGTTAATGATTGTATATAACGATGCCACATCTGCTGTAGCCAGCAGATATGTAGAATCGGCATCAACAACAATCATATCCAAAATTTGGATCAGGTGCTTAGTGTCCCTTAGGTAGGCCCTTGTTTGGGGCACCAATGGTTGCATAAACTGATCAACATACTCGCCCAATCTGGAATTGATGGATTGAATTCCATTTATTATGGGCCTCCCTGGTGGTCTCAGGGGATTTTTATGTATCTTGGGGACTGTATAAATAATTGGAACCCTACAGACATCTGGGGCCAAGTATTTTTCCTCTCTTTTGTTCAAGACTCCTTTTATCCTCCCTTTATGTACCAACTCGAGGAGTTCTTCTTTATACTCTTTAGTTGGGTTTCCTCTGAGTTTGATATATGTATCTGTGTCACTCAGTTGGTTGCCAAGTTCTTCATAATAGTATTCCTTCGATAGGACCACTATTGCCCCGCCTTTGTCGGCTGGCCTAATAATGATTTCTTTGTTTTCTTCCAATTCCTTTATACCTTTATGGATGGCCTTAGAATCAGGTATTCTTTTAACTTTTAATTTTTCAAGATCCCTCAGGACCATTTTATTGAACACCTCTACATGATGGTTATTAGAAACCTGCGGATTGAAGAGGGATTTATTCCTTAGGGTGCTGTATTGTACCCTACCATCTTCCATGTTTCTAAAAGCTTGGTTCCTAATTGGTTGGTTCAGCATATATTTTTTGATGTTTAATCTTCTAGTATATTTTTGGACATCAACGAATACATCAAATTTATTTAAGTTTCTTTTTGGAGCAAATTTTAGACCTTTATCCAATGTAATCATTTCTGTTGGGGTGAGTTCAATTCCGCTTATATTGTATATACCTTCACCTATTATACTTTGCGCTTTTTTGATCTTGTATCCCCCTCGGCAGCCCCTCGTTCGTTTGGACTTCGGGGCTGATTCATTTGATCGTACCGGGGGGGTGTTTTGTCGCTGCGGCGATATTCTAAAAAAGATGGTCGTGGGTCTGCTTCGTCTCTATAGTTACTTAGTGGTTCATACTTATTTTGAGTATGGGTTGGACTTCTCCTATTATCATATTGATAATAACTACCATAAGGTGGGGCATTCTGCTGATAATACTGGGATGGCCCTCCTTGGTATTGATAATAGGGTATTGGTTGCGGATAGGTATCTCTCGGGTCTCTCCGTTCTTGATTAGAGTGATTAGACTCTCGATAGTAACCTTGTTCATTACTCTGTTGGTTCTGAGAATGATTATGAGCTTTGTTCTTTTTCCATGGTGTCTTCTTGGGGGATTTAGACCACGGTTTCTGGTTGCCCCTGTTTTTCCACCATGGTTTTGGTGTCCTTGGTCCACTCTGGTCATCTCTTGTGAATCTAGGTTGATCACTCCGATGATCTCTCTGGAATCTTTCATAGTCACCTTCACCCTGTCTGACGGGTTCAGGTGGTCTATGTCTAGACCCCCTATCAGGGGATATAATACGGACTTCCCTATCAGGTGAGGAGGCAACCGAGCCTCTTGAGTTTTCTCTGAGGTTGAGTTGCCATTTATAGACTTGATGTAATTTATAGTCATTTGTATCCCTCAGGTATTTCCTCTTTTTCCTCTGTTTGATCTCCAAATCTTTTTGTTCCAAGACTTTGTTTAGTTGGTTTGTGAGTGTCAAAAAGGAAGGTGTATCTTTATGTTCCTCTAGGCGGACCTTACACTCCGCAATTTGTTTATTGATATTTGAGATCTTTCTCTGCTTCCGTTTGTTAAGGAAGTGTAGTACTTCCAACCCTTTCTGATTAAAAAATTGGAACCACTCCTCTATTGAGTCTTTATCTGATAACCCATCATTGATGGGAACATCCCACCTTAATCTCCTAGGAACTAACCCCTCTTTGATGTACTGCTCATGGGAAGTAAGGTCCCACCAGATGCTCAGCTTTTTTTCCATCAGGTGGCCAAACTTCCTAAAATTGGTGTCCAAATCACCCACCTCTGTTGGGGGTTTAGCAGTAAACACCTCTTTAAGATCTATTGTACGGTTCTCCATATATTGGAAAATATCCATAATTGCTGCCAGTAGTGAAATATTAGTAAAATATATGTGAAATAGAAAAAATGGTACTACAGCGCTACTACAATATAATCACAAAAGGAAAAAAACACACACAGCAAAAATACCCAAATGGTAGAGCTGCAAACACGGGACGGTGTACAAACCAAAAGAAAATTTTAAAACATAAGTGCTGCGCTATTACCAACAATTGCTGCTGTAAGTACAAATAATGTTGACGATACCTCATAAACACCCTTCTCAGGAGGTATCAATAATTCAATTAATCATTGCTTGTGATGAGACAAATGTGCAAAATAAACAAAAATAATATTAGATACAATTAAAGTACAATTAAAATACCAAAAGCCCCAAAGAGAACCAAACGTCCCTATTCACTCACACCTTGTGCGAGTGCATATATAAGAACCAAAATTAGTGACACACTAAGTATGGAAGTCTTATTGGCAGCTTATGGACAATGCACACACAGGCAGATAGATTAGCCTGAAGGGGTCAGTCCCAGGTAAACTTGATGGTGCTACAAACGATGATGTCAGGCAGCCAGTGGATATCCATTCATCCAGAATTGGCAGCTCATGTAAAAAAGGAGACAAGACATAGTGCAAGACTGTATAGTATATGTGGCAAAAGAGGTATTCAGTGTGGTGTAACACTCACGAAACCCCCGATCAATCACAGCATTTAGCGAGGCAGTAATGGGATAAGCCGCTCAGCGTTGCGATCTCCTCATTCGGACGGATCTCCCGTCGATCGCGTCACTAGGCTCCTCCCCCACGCGTTACGTCACTAGGCACGTGACTTAGTCATGGGTTAACCAAGTGACCCTATCAGCCGAGCTTTTATCTGAGCTGGCTGTGGAGGAAAAAACTTGCGACGGAGGGATCAATCACATCATTGCTGACATATACCATAATCCATATAGCAAAGCATATTCATTCACAATGATATCCGACTTTAATTACACAATCCTAATATTTTATAAAAACAATCCGATTTTAAAAGTAAAAGAATTAAAAAGAATTGTTTGGCAAGGACAAGGTCTATATGCCCCCAGTGGTCAATGGAGCGCTATTACAGGGATTCCTCAATGAACATGGCTAAGCCCATATCAGAGAACCACACTCCCTCCAGTGGGTGTTAATAGAATTACATTTAGACAAAGTCATCAATTTCAAACAATACCATAAAAAATAGAGATGGCTAATAGGCCAATCTATACAGGTAAGGAACAATCCCATTCTTGCTTAATACTCATTAGTGGGATGCATCCATTTCCACACATGTAATGTTATAAGTTAATAAATTACTACCTTTTAAAATTGTATAATTACAAAGGATAAAAATACTTTTAAAATGTGATACCCATGATTAATAGTCCGCGATAAAGCAATTGAGGTCAAACTCAATATTTAAGCCATTTGGGGCTAGAGTGACCATCTCATGAATCCATCTGGATTCGGTTTTGCTTAATTCTCGTACCTTGTGGCTGCCCCTCCAATGGGGTGTATATTTATCAATTGCCCAGAATTGCAGGCCATTGGGATCTTTCTGATGGCACTGTTCAAAAAGCCTAGAGACGTTGTGTTTCGGGAAACCATTTTCTATGTTTTGCACATGTTCCCGAATGCGTTTCCATAGCGGCCTTTTGGTGCGTCCCACGTACTGCAATAAACATGGGCACTGCAGAACATAGACCACCCCCTCTGTTCTGCATGTAATAAGATGTTTTATTTCGTACTCTCTTTTAGTTACATTGGATAGCGAGCGTAGCAAACATCTTTATGTCTGAGTGGGAGGAAACTGTGATTTATAACAACATACCAGAACAATTAATACTGTATCGGAGATATATAGATGATTGTATAATAATATGGAAAGGTGATAATACTTCATTAAGACAGTTTTTTGATAAACTCAATGAGAATGTGAAAAACATCAAACTGACGTACACAATAAGTGAAACTAATATTCAGTTTTTAGATCTTGAAATCTCATTGCAGTCGCAAAAAATCACCACAAAAACCTATTTTAAACCAGTGGACCGCAACAGTTATATACCAGTGGACAGTTGCCATTTTGAGCCCTGGTTGATAAACATCCCGAAAGGCCAAATGATACGAATTAAAAGGAATTGTTCAGACCCGCAAATATTTTTGGAACAAGCCGAAATGATTGGTACCAAGTTCATCAAGAAAGGATATAACCAGGACTTCGTACAAGATCAAATAAAGAAAGTCCAAGACATCCCAAGACCAGACCTAATAAAAGATAAAGGAAAGCCTCAGAAATCAGAACATGAACTCCCTATTATTTTAAACTACAACGTTCAGCATAAACAAATTGAATCCATCCTTAAGAGACATTGGCCTATCCTAAAAGCTGATAGGCAGCTGCAAAGTATATTACCAGTTGTACCTAGGGTGGTATATAGAAGAGCGCCCACCTTGAGGGATCTAGTGGCGAAAAATGTCCCTGACCCACCAACTAAATCTAGTTTGTTGACCTTTTGGCAAGGGAAAGGGTTCTTCCCGTGTAAACGTTGCTATGCGTGCAAGAAAACAAACCAAAATGGCCAAAAATGCACAAAGTTTATATCCAATGTAACTAAAAGAGAGTACGAAATAAAACATCTTATTACATGCAGAACAGAGGGGGTGGTCTATGTTCTGCAGTGCCCATGTTTATTGCAGTACGTGGGACGCACCAAAAGGCCGCTATGGAAACGCATTCGGGAACATGTGCAAAACATAGAAAATGGTTTCCCGAAACACAACGTCTCTAGGCATTTTGAACAGTGCCATCAGAAAGATCCCAATGGCCTGCAATTCTGGGCAATTGATAAATATACACCCCATTGGAGGGGCAGCCACAAGGTACGAGAATTAAGCAAAACTGAATCCAGATGGATTCATGAGATGGTCACTCTAGCCCCAAATGGCTTAAATATTGAGTTTGACCTCAATTGCTTTATCGCGGACTATTAATCATGGGTATCACATTTTAAAAGTATTTTTATCCTTTGTAATTATACAATTTTAAAAGGTAGTAATTTATTAACTTATAACATTACATGTGTGGAAATGGATGCATCCCACTAATGAGTATTAAGCAAGAATGGGATTGTTCCTTACCTGTATAGATTGGCCTATTAGCCATCTCTATTTTTTATGGTATTGTTTGAAATTGATGACTTTGTCTAAATGTAATTCTATTAACACCCACTGGAGGGAGTGTGGTTCTCTGATATGGGCTTAGCCATGTTCATTGAGGAATCCCTGTAATAGCGCTCCATTGACCACTGGGGGCATATAGACCTTGTCCTTGCCAAACAATTCTTTTTAATTCTTTTACTTTTTAAATCGGATTGTTTTTATAAAATATTTGGATTGTGTAATTAAAGTCGGATATCATTGTGAATGAATATGCTTTGCTATATGGATTATGGTATATGTCAGCAATGATGTGATTGATCCCTCCGTCGCAAGTTTTTTCCTCCACAGCCAGCTCAGATAAAAGCTCGGCTGATAGGGTCACTTGGTTAACCCATGACTAAGTCACGTGCCTAGTGACGTAACGCGTGGGGGAGGAGCCTAGTGACGCGATCGACGGGAGATCCGTCCGAATGAGGAGATCGCAACGCTGAGCGGCTTATCCCATTACTGCCTCGCTGAATGCTGTGATTGATCGGGGGTTTCGTGAGTGTTACACCACACTGAATACCTCTTTTGCCACATATACTATACAGTCTTGCACTATGTCTTGTCTCCTTTTTTACATGAGCTGCCAATTCTGGATGAATGGATATCCACTGGCTGCCTGACATCATCGTTTGTAGCACCATCAAGTTTACCTGGGACTGACCCCTTCAGGCTAATCTATCTGCCTGTGTGTGCATTGTCCATAAGCTGCCAATAAGACTTCCATACTTAGTGTGTCACTAATTTTGGTTCTTATATATGCACTCGCACAAGGTGTGAGTGAATAGGGACGTTTGGTTCTCTTTGGGGCTTTTGGTATTTTAATTGTACTTTAATTGTATCTAATATTATTTTTGTTTATTTTGCACATTTGTCTCATCACAAGCAATGATTAATTGAATTATTGATACCTCCTGAGAAGGGTGTTTATGAGGTATCGTCAACATTATTTGTACTTACAGCAGCAATTGTTGGTAATAGCGCAGCACTTATGTTTTAAAATTTTCTTTTGGTTTGTACACCGTCCCGTGTTTGCAGCTCTACCATTTGGGTATTTTTGCTGTGTGTGTTTTTTTCCTTTTGTGATTATATTGTAGTAGCGCTGTAGTACCATTTTTTCTATTTCACATATATTTTACTAATATTTCACTACTGGCAGCAATTATGGATATTTTCCAATATATGGAGAACCGTACAATAGATCTTAAAGAGGTGTTTACTGCTAAACCCCCAACAGAGGTGGGTGATTTGGACACCAATTTTAGGAAGTTTGGCCACCTGATGGAAAAAAAGCTGAGCATCTGGTGGGACCTTACTTCCCATGAGCAGTACATCAAAGAGGGGTTAGTTCCTAGGAGATTAAGGTGGGATGTTCCCATCAATGATGGGTTATCAGATAAAGACTCAATAGAGGAGTGGTTCCAATTTTTTAATCAGAAAGGGTTGGAAGTACTACACTTCCTTAACAAACGGAAGCAGAGAAAGATCTCAAATATCAATAAACAAATTGCGGAGTGTAAGGTCCGCCTAGAGGAACATAAAGATACACCTTCCTTTTTGACACTCACAAACCAACTAAACAAAGTCTTGGAACAAAAAGATTTGGAGATCAAACAGAGGAAAAAGAGGAAATACCTGAGGGATACAAATGACTATAAATTACATCAAGTCTATAAATGGCAACTCAACCTCAGAGAAAACTCAAGAGGCTCGGTTGCCTCCTCACCTGATAGGGAAGTCCGTATTATATCCCCTGATAGGGGGTCTAGACATAGACCACCTGAACCCGTCAGACAGGGTGAAGGTGACTATGAAAGATTCCAGAGAGATCATCAGAGTGATCAACCTAGATTCACAAGAGATGACCAGAGTGGACCAAGGACACCAAAACCATGGTGGAAAAACAGGGGCAACCAGAAACCGTGGTCTAAATCCCCCAAGAAGACACCATGGAAAAAGAACAAAGCTCATAATCATTCTCAGAACCAACAGAGTAATGAACAAGGTTACTATCGAGAGTCTAATCACTCTAATCAAGAACGGAGAGACCCGAGAGATACCTATCCGCAACCAATACCCTATTATCAATACCAAGGAGGGCCATCCCAGTATTATCAGCAGAATGCCCCACCTTATGGTAGTTATTATCAATATGATAATAGGAGAAGTCCAACCCATACTCAAAATAAGTATGAACCACTAAGTAACTATAGAGACGAAGCAGACCCACGACCATCTTTTTTAGAATATCGCCGCAGCGACAAAACACCCCCCCGGTACGATCAAATGAATCAGCCCCGAAGTCCAAACGAACGAGGGGCTGCCGAGGGGGATACAAGATCAAAAAAGCGCAAAGTATAATAGGTGAAGGTATATACAATATAAGCGGAATTGAACTCACCCCAACAGAAATGATTACATTGGATAAAGGTCTAAAATTTGCTCCAAAAAGAAACTTAAATAAATTTGATGTATTCGTTGATGTCCAAAAATATACTAGAAGATTAAACATCAAAAAATATATGCTGAACCAACCAATTAGGAACCAAGCTTTTAGAAACATGGAAGATGGTAGGGTACAATACAGCACCCTAAGGAATAAATCCCTCTTCAATCCGCAGGTTTCTAATAACCATCATGTAGAGGTGTTCAATAAAATGGTCCTGAGGGATCTTGAAAAATTAAAAGTTAAAAGAATACCTGATTCTAAGGCCATCCATAAAGGTATAAAGGAATTGGAAGAAAACAAAGAAATCATTATTAGGCCAGCCGACAAAGGCGGGGCAATAGTGGTCCTATCGAAGGAATACTATTATGAAGAACTTGGCAACCAACTGAGTGACACAGATACATATATCAAACTCAGAGGAAACCCAACTAAAGAGTATAAAGAAGAACTCCTCGAGTTGGTACATAAAGGGAGGATAAAAGGAGTCTTGAACAAAAGAGAGGAAAAATACTTGGCCCCAGATGTCTGTAGGGTTCCAATTATTTATACAGTCCCCAAGATACATAAAAATCCCCTGAGACCACCAGGGAGGCCCATAATAAATGGAATTCAATCCATCAATTCCAGATTGGGCGAGTATGTTGATCAGTTTATGCAACCATTGGTGCCCCAAACAAGGGCCTACCTAAGGGACACTAAGCACCTGATCCAAATTTTGGATATGATTGTTGTTGATGCCGATTCTACATATCTGCTGGCTACAGCAGATGTGGCATCGTTATATACAATCATTAACCATGAAGAGGCCATTGGGGCCTCTAAATGGGCTTTGAACAATTTTAGCAATCTTGTTTCAAAGCAGAAACGATTTATTTTGAGATCCTTAGCTTATGGCCTCCAACATAATTATTTTTGGCATAAATCGGATTATTTCAGACAATTAAACGGAATTGGGATGGGAGCTAAATATGCTCCGAGCGTAGCAAACATCTTTATGTCTGAGTGGGAGGAAACTGTGATTTATAACAACATACCAGAACAATTAATACTGTATCGGAGATATATAGATGATTGTATAATAATATGGAAAGGTGATAATACTTCATTAAGACAGTTTTTTGATAAACTCAATGAGAATGTGAAAAACATAAAACTGACGTACACAATAAGTGAAACTAATATTCAGTTTTTAGATCTTGAAATCTCATTGCAGTCGCAAAAAATCACTAGTGTTGAGCAGAATATGCCATATTCGATTTCGCGATATATCTCGAATATATATTCGAATATTCGAGATATATTCGCTAAATTCGAATATTCGTGATATTTTATCGAAAGTAAATGATTGCGATTTTTCGCTATTGCGAATGCGAAAATAATTGCGATTTTTTGATAACTGCGGTAGGAGCACTCTGATTGGCTCAGAATATTCGTGATATTTTATCGAAATATCGCAACATGCGAATGCGATATTTATTGCGCAATTTCGAGAAATGCTGGAGGAGCGCTCTGATTGGCTCAGAATATTCGTGATATTTTATCGAAATATCGCAACATGCGAATGCGATATTTATTGCGCAATTTCGAGAAATGCTGTAGGAGCACTCTGATTGGCTCAGAATATTCGTGATATTTTACAATACAAAATAATTGCGAATATTCGGCAAATGCGGAAGGAGCACTCTGATTGGCTCAGAATATTCTTGATATTTTACAATACAAAATAATTGCGAATATTCGGCAAATGCAGAAGGAGCACTCTGATTGGCTCAGAATATTCTTGATATTTTACAATACAAAATAATTGCGAATATTCGGCAAATGCAGAAGGAGCACTCTGATTGGCTCAGAATATTCTTGATATTTTACAATACAAAATAATTGCGAATATTCGGCAAATGCGGAAGGAGCACTCTGATTGGCTCAGAATATTCTTGATATTTTACAATAGAAAATAAAAAGTGTTTTGCATTGGTGGTGATTCTTTACTCTATCCATCTGTCACAGCCGTTTGTCAATCAAACACCTTAAAGATTGAACACGTTCATGCTGCATGCTTTGGACTTTTTTTCACTTCACATATCAAAGACATTTTTATGAAAGATTATTTTTCTATTATTGGGACTATATTTCTTTATATATTTGTTTCACTGTGTATTTCACAAGTTATTTGCGCTTGCTTATTTTATAATTTGCCCACATGTCTTGTCACTAGACATATTTTTTATTCTTGTAGAGCGACTCCATTTTCTGTCTTGTATTAATTTATGTTGTATAACATTTTTGAGTTGCTGCTGTATTCTCCCCTTTTTTAAGGTATGCGCAATTTTTTCCTTCTTACAAAAAATAATAATATCAAACATACAAATATTCATAACATACACATACACATACACAAAGCCCCCCCCTTTTGCATCAGAGACAATCAGAGTTCTCCTACCACAGTTATCGAAAATTCGCAATCATTTTCGCATTCGCAATAGCGAAAAATCGCAATTTTTTTTTTTTCAATTTGGCAACATAATAGGATCGCCTCAGCTTAGCTACTCGGCCCAGGGTCTCTAATCATACCAGCAATGCTTTTAGACGTCGATAGGATGTGATCTGTTTTAAAAATCAAATTGAAAAAATGCGAATATTCGGAATTGCGAATATTCACCGCGAAATTCGAAATATAGCGCGATTTCTCGAATATGCTATATTCGAGTCGAATATTCGCAATGCGAATATTCGTGAGCAACACTAAAAATCACCACAAAAACCTATTTTAAACCAGTGGACCGCAACAGTTATATACCAGTGGACAGTTGCCATTTTGAGCCCTGGTTGATAAACATCCCGAAAGGCCAAATGATACGAATTAAAAGGAATTGTTCAGACCCGCAAATATTTTTGGAACAAGCCGAAATGATTGGTATCAAGTTCATCAAGAAAGGATATAACCAGGACTTCGTACAAGATCAAATAAAGAAAGTCCAAGACATCCCAAGACCAGACCTAATAAAAGATAAAGGAAAGCCTCAGAAATCAGAACATGAACTCCCTATTATTTTAAACTACAACGTTCAGCATAAACAAATTGAATCCATCCTTAAGAGACATTGGCCTATCCTAAAAGCTGATAGGCAGCTGCAAAGTATATTACCAGTTGTACCTAGGGTGGTATATAGAAGAGCGCCCACCTTGAGGGATCTAGTGGCGAAAAATGTCCCTGACCCACCAACTAAATCTAGTTTGTTGACCTTTTGGCAAGGGAAAGGGTTCTTCCCGTGTAAACGTTGCTATGCGTGCAAGAAAACAAACCAAAATGGCCAAAAATGCACAAAGTTTATATCCAATGTAACTAAAAGAGAGTACGAAATAAAACATCTTATTACATGCAGAACAGAGGGGGTGGTCTATGTTCTGCAGTGCCCATGTTTATTGCAGTACGTGGGACGCACCAAAAGGCCGCTATGGAAACGCATTCGGGAACATGTGCAAAACATAGAAAATGGTTTCCCGAAACACAACGTCTCTAGGCATTTTGAACAGTGCCATCAGAAAGATCCCAATGGCCTGCAATTCTGGGCAATTGATAAATATACACCCCATTGGAGGGGCAGCCACAAGGTACGAGAATTAAGCAAAACTGAATCCAGATGGATTCATGAGATGGTCACTCTAGCCCCAAATGGCTTAAATATTGAGTTTGACCTCAATTGCTTTATCGCGGACTATTAATCATGGGTATCACATTTTAAAAGTATTTTTATCCTTTGTAATTATACAATTTTAAAAGGTAGTAATTTATTAACTTATAACATTACATGTGTGGAAATGGATGCATCCCACTAATGAGTATTAAGCAAGAATGGGATTGTTCCTTACCTGTATAGATTGGCCTATTAGCCATCTCTATTTTTTATGGTATTGTTTGAAATTGATGACTTTGTCTAAATGTAATTCTATTAACACCCACTGGAGGGAGTGTGGTTCTCTGATATGGGCTTAGCCATGTTCATTGAGGAATCCCTGTAATAGCGCTCCATTGACCACTGGGGGCATATAGACCTTGTCCTTGCCAAACAATTCTTTTTAATTCTTTTACTTTTTAAATCGGATTGTTTTTATAAAATATTTGGATTGTGTAATTAAAGTCGGATATCATTGTGAATGAATATGCTTTGCTATATGGATTATGGTATATGTCAGCAATGATGTGATTGATCCCTCCGTCGCAAGTTTTTTCCTCCACAGCCAGCTCAGATAAAAGCTCGGCTGATAGGGTCACTTGGTTAACCCATGACTAAGTCACGTGCCTAGTGACGTAACGCGTGGGGGAGGAGCCTAGTGACGCGATCGACGGGAGATCCGTCCGAATGAGGAGATCGCAACGCTGAGCGGCTTATCCCATTACTGCCTCGCTGAATGCTGTGATTGATCGGGGGTTTCGTGAGTGTTACACCACACTGAATACCTCTTTTGCCACATATACTATACAGTCTTGCACTATGTCTTGTCTCCTTTTTTACATGAGCTGCCAATTCTGGATGAATGGATATCCACTGGCTGCCTGACATCATCGTTTGTAGCACCATCAAGTTTACCTGGGACTGACCCCTTCAGGCTAATCTATCTGCCTGTGTGTGCATTGTCCATAAGCTGCCAATAAGACTTCCATACTTAGTGTGTCACTAATTTTGGTTCTTATATATGCACTCGCACAAGGTGTGAGTGAATAGGGACGTTTGGTTCTCTTTGGGGCTTTTGGTATTTTAATTGTACTTTAATTGTATCTAATATTATTTTTGTTTATTCTTTTATTCATATCTTCCCCACAAGTAACGGGCCCTAATCTCATCCCTATTCTAAATAAATTTGTAACATTTTCAGGTTTAGTCATAAACCCCAAAAAATGTATGGCTTTAAATATATCCCTCTCAAAAATAGAACTAAATGCAGCCAAAACAGGTCTCCCATTTGTATGGCCGGAAAAAAGTATCCCATACCTAGGAATACACTTAACGGCAGATACTTCTGACCTATTTTCGCATAACTATCCAACTCTACTGAAGCACGTAACTAACCTTTTGAATTCATGGTCCCGACTACCACTGTCTTGGCTTGGAAGAATTAATGCAATAAAGATGACGATACTTCCTACATTTTTATACCTTTTCAGAGTACTTCCTATCCCAATTCCAGCTTATTTCTTGAGAATAATACAGAAAAGAGTGTCGTCGTTTGTATGGGGTTCTTCCAGGCCAAGGTTAAAAGCGCAAATTCTACATCTCCCCAAAACACATGAAGGGCTAGGACACCCAAACTTTACAAATTATTACAGAGCAGCACAAATTTCAACCCTCACCAAATATCACGCAACCAAGGAATTGCCTCTATGAGTACTGATAGAAACGTCTGAAAGCGACCCCATCCCACCAGCTAACTTGCTATGGGTTCACCCTAAACTACGTAGACACATAAGCAACCCCATTATCAAGCACTCACTCTCTCTATGGGACAGATTCAAAACAAAATACCTCCTACTATCACCACACCATCCAATGCTCTCATTTTATAAGAATCCGGCATTCTACCCAGCATGGGTCTACCCCAATACGTTCAAGGAATGGGTAAAAAAGGATTGTATATATGTATATAAATTCTTGGATTCAGCTGATATCATGCCTTTTTCATTAGTATGCAAAAAATACGGTATTCCACATACGGAACAGTTTAGATATCTCCAAATAAAAAACTTCATACAGTCGCTTATGATTAAGCGACTGTACAGATGTCCTCCTTTGAGTTCATTTGCAGAAAAGACCCGCATGCAAGAGGAATAATATCGGCTCTGTATTTGCAGTCTCTAACCCATACTAGCACGGTGAAACTATCATATGTCCAGAAATGGGAGGAAGACTTAAATGCAGAGCTCAATACTTCCGATTGGAACCAAATATGGCTAAATACCAAAGCAGCCTCCTCAAACATAACAGCGTTGGAAACAAACTATAAAGTGTTAACTAGATGGTACCTGGTGCCTGCCAAAATAGCAAAATATGTACCAAATTACTCAGGACAATGCTACAGAGGATGCTCTGAAATGGGTACATACTATCATACTTGGTGGACGTGCCTGAAAGCGCAAACATTCTGGACAGGGATTTTTAACATAGCAAATAAATTAACAGAATTAAAAATCCCTAAGGACCCTAAATTAGCCCTATTGAATTTGAAACCCATTACTACAACACGCCTACAATTCAAACTACTAATGCAACTCTTTACAGCTGCAAAACAGACCCTTGCTAAAGCATGGAAAACCCCAAACCTGTCAGTCAAAGAAGTAAAGAATAGAATGAGCAATGCGATGACACATGCCAAAATGGAGGCGCTAGATTCGGACACGATTATCAATTTTGAAAAACTTTGGAAACCGTGGATTTCGTATACAATACCTGATAGTTTTAATGACGGGGTAATGATGCCATGGTAGCTTGCCCATTGTACTCAACCATTGTACGGTACAATTAATGATAATGGATCCTGGCCCATTCCTGCAGACCTTTTTTTTTTTACCCCCCTCCTCCCCCCTTTTTTCTGCCCCCCCCCCCCCGTAAGTTCATATGTGTGAATCGTTTTCCTCACTCCATTTTATATGAATGATACAGATAAAGTAGCATACTTTAGATCCTGAATTCCTACGTGTTTAAAAAATGCATTAAATAAGACACTAGTTGATGTTAAGAAACTGCTAATATGTTTACTTGGCAACACAGGTAGAACCCCTGTATAACAAGTTATAACAGCGTAAATCCTTCCTGTTGTTGCCAAAAAATGTTGATCAAATTATTTTCTCCTTAATTTTACATACTAATAGTGATTATAGCGATTATAAAATGTCAAGAAGACGAAATGTTATTCCTTTTTAACCACTTAAGGACCAGCCCATGTACATATACGTCCACAATATGGCACGTACAGGCACATGGGCGTATGGGTACGTCCTCGCCTATTAGCGGGTGGGGGGTCCGATCGGGACCCCCCCCGCTACATGCGGAGGTCGGGTCCGCTCGGGGAGCGATCCGGGACCACGGCGCGGCTATTTGTTTATAGCCGCTCCGTCGCGATCGCTCCCCGGAGCTGAAGAACGAGGAGAGCCGTGTGTAAACACGGCTTCCCCGTCCTTCACTATGGCGGCGCATCGATCGCGTCATTCCCTTTATAGGGAAGACACGATCGATGACGTCATTCCTACAGCCACACCCCCAAACAGTTGTAAACACATACTAGGTGCACCCTAACTCCTACAGCGCCCCCTGTGGTTAACTCCCAAACTGCAACTGTCATTTTCACAATAAAGAATGCAATTTAAATGCATTTTTTGCTGTGAAAATGACAATGGTCCCAAAAATGTGTCAAAATTGTCCGAAGTGTCCGCCATAATGTCGCAGTCACGAAAAAAATTGCTGATCGCCGCCATTAGTAGTAAAAAAAAATAAAAAAATAAAAATGCAATAAAACTATCCCCTATTTTGTAAACACTATAAATTTTGCGCAAACCAATCGATAAACGCTTATTGCGATTTTTTTTACTAAAAATAGGTAGAAGAATACGTATCGGCCTAAACTGAGGAAAAAAAATGTTTTTATATATGTTTTTGGGGGATATTTATTACAGCAAAAAGTAAAAAATATTGCTTTTTTTTCAAAATTGTCGCTCTATTTTTGTTTATAGCGCAAAAACTAAAAACCGCAGATGTGATCAAATACCACCAAAAGAAAGCTCTATTTGTGGGGAAAAAAGGACGCCAATTTTGTTTGGGAGCCACGTCGCACGACCGCGCAATTGTCTGTTAAAGCGACGCAGTCCCGAACTGTAAAAACCCCTTGGGTCTTTAGGCTGCATATTGGTCCGGGGCTTAAGTGGTTAAACATTGTATCAATCAAATGCTACTTGTATGATTTCATGTTGCAATTACTAAATAAAATAATTTTGACAAGGAAAGCAATAAGTAACAATATGTACAGATTAAACAGATTCCCCAACAACTTGTGGAGTTACAGGCCACAATTCCACACACACAGAGTGCAGGAGATGCTCTCCTGATGGGGTACAGGCAAAAAAAGGCTCCGGCCTAGTACCTCTGGCTTTTTATCTTCTCCCCCACAGTCCTTTGCTGCTGCCTGATGATTGGCTCAGGTTTTTCCAATAGGGAGTTTACAGACAACTTCCAATAGGGAGTTTACAAACAAGCAGTTCTGAGTGTCTGTGCGAAGGGAGAAAGGGGGGGGGGGGGTGAAAAAGCACACACTGCTGCAGCAGACAGTTCTCCTATCAAAGATTAGATCAGTCTGGAGAAGTGCCTGCTACACACTCCCCCCACCAAAAAACCTTTGACCCCCAAAGGAAATAAAAAAGTCGGTAACCTGTAACATGCTTTTTATATACAAGCGGAGAAAACAAGTTAGTGTGCACAAAAAATCAGACAGTTTGCACTTGCATAAAACCCTGGCAGAGGAACCTCCCACCAATGAGCATGGGAAGGGAGGTTGTTCTGCCTACAGGCCACCTTAACTGGAATGGCCCAGCTAGATGTGCCAGGGGGCGAGTTGAGGTTGTCCTCCACTAAATGTGTGGTGAAAGTATCAGGCGTCTCAAGAGTCCTTTTTGAGATGAACACAGCTTCCTCAGAGCTTTCACCCAACATGTCATAAGTCAGTCTCTTAGGTGGGTGAATAGCCCTTCGCTCTCTCTGTTCTTTTGGCTTTGGTGTTACAGGCACGCTGGACTTTGATTCGTCCACAACTTCTTTTTCTCCTTGTATATCAGCCTCAATTCCCTCTTCTGTGAATGATTGAAAATCTTCAGGGTCTGCTATCGGCAGGGAAACTTGAGTGTCTTCCAACTCCTCAGAAGGTAGACTTTGGGGCACAAACTCAGGAGCTTCTGGTCTGAGAGTCCCAGCGTCTGACACTTTAGGCGGAGATGAAGGGGGGGTGGCAAACCCTGGCAGTTGAGGTGGCCACAACCAGTCTATCCCCATCTGTTCATCTTCGCTGTCCTCATCTTTTACAGCAAGGGGTACAGATTGAGACCTAGTGACCGGTCGGGATCTCTGAGAAACTGTGGGAGTGGACTGTGAATCTAGCTGGAGTGGCAAACAAACTGCTTCTGTTAGGGGCAGTAGATGGTTGCTATGCCAAGTTTTCAGTGGGCCTGTGCTACCCTCTGGTCGGATCTGCTACACTGGGAGTCCTCCAGAGAAAACCCTGAGCTTCCGATACCCAGTTGCCGAGTATGTCGGAGGGTCTCTCTGGCATTTTGAAACAAAGTCTCCCAGGGCAGCAAGTAGTTCTGGTCCAATCGTGGGCAGAGGTGACGGGGAGGGAACATTTTCTTTATTTGACTCAGCTTGACTGAAGGAGGTAGGACCCTCCTCTGGAACCTTCAGATGGATTACACAAAGCTCTGTATTGTTAGCCAATTGCACACTGGCACCTTTAACGTTTTCAGGGATTCCTTGTTTACACTCTAGTAGTGCATAGGTGCGAGAGGTCCCACGGTCTGTTTTGACAGCAATCACCCACGCCTTCCTGTCTGGGGATACGACAGCTTGGCTGATTTGTTCCTCAGCCCAGGCCTCCCCTGGAAGTTTGATCACCATGCTCGATTCTGAGCGGGCGCCTTCCTCAATCATCTGGGACACATCAAAGGTCCCAGGTGATTTCTCCGCCAATCACGGTGCGCAGCTCGCTCATGCGCAGTGCGTGCCCGGCTGTGAAGCCACAGCCGGGCGCCCACAGTGACAGTGCCGGTACCGCAGAGAGGAGGGGAAGACGAGCGGGGCTTCGTTCCCCTGCATCGCTGGAGCCTGGGACAGGTGAGTGTCCGATTATTAAAAGTCAGCAGCTGCAGTATTTGTAGCTGCTGACTTTTAATATTTTTTTTTTTAGGCGGAACACATCTTTAAAGATAAAAATAAGTTACATTAATATAGGTTGTTAAAGAGAAATAAAAGTATTACAACTTTTTGTAATGCATTGCTAAAATACACATTGGTTCCATCAGAATAGTAGCTACCAGCATAACAAATGAAATCATATAAAAAAAATCACAAAATTTGATCTCCCTGGGAAAATTCTGTGAATTGGCCTCTATTAGAGGTTATTATACAGCAAATAGCTTTTCTGTAAATTGAAAAAAGAGAAACACATATGAAAGGACTTAATTTTATATCTGGATTCCTGGTTGAGTTTGAATGTTTGGGAATATAACAGTTATATATAATAACGCAATTCTCTATGAAAGTAATTTAAACTCTGCTACTGAATGAATGAAAAATGATTTCCAGCTAATCGTTAAATAAAATACATTGAATGCATTGCTTACTTTTTGTAAAATAATTATAATGATGCCAACATGTAACTTGTTTCATCTGAATAGAACTGGAAATGCCTGGATGAAGTTTTCTGAAATAGGGCAAACATAAGAGGAGAGCAGCCTCTAGTGTTGTAATGACATGTCATGAAATTATGTCTGGTTTGTTGTTTATGGCAAATTAGCCAAACCCCTGGATAAAATGAGCAAACATTTTTGTATTTCATAATTTTGAGAAAAAGCAATACAACAAATGGGTAACCAATGGATACCTAAACAGGAAATAATTTGATATAACATTTAACCACTTCAGCCCTGGAAGAATTTACCCCCTTCCTGACCAGAGCACTTTTTTCGATTTCCTCACTGCGTCACTTTAACTGACAATTGCGCGGTCATGCGATGTTGCACCTAAACAAAATTTACGTGTTTTTTTTTCTCACAAATAGAGATTTCTTTTGGAGGTATTTGATCACCTCTGTGGTTTTAATTTTTTAAACCAAAAAATAGCGTCAATTTAGAAAAAAAGCTATATTTTTTACTTTTTGCTATAATAAATATCCCCAAAAAAACGAATTTCTTTCTCAGTTTAGGCCGATATGTATTCTTCTACATATTTTTGGTAAAAAAATCGCAATAAGCCTATATTCATTGGTTTGCACAAAAGTTATAGCTTCTACAAAATAGGGTATAGTTTTATGACATTTTTATTATAATTTTTTTTGTAGTAATAGCGACGATCTTCGATTTTTATCGTGACTGCGACGTTATGTCGGACACATCGGTCACTTTTGGTGCTATTTTTGGACTATTGTCATTTATACAGCGATCAGTGCTATAAAAATGACACTGGCAGGGAAGGGGTTAAACACTAGGGGCGATGAAGGGGTTAAGTGTGTCCTAGGGAGTGATTCTAACTGTGTGGGGGCTGGGCTACAAGTGACACAACAGTGATCACTGCTCCCGATGATAGGGAGCAGTAGATCACTTCCCTGTCACTAGGCAGAACAGGGGAATGCCTTGTTTACATAAGCATCTCCCTGTTCTGCAGCTCCATGACTCGATCGCGGGACCCGTGGGCATGGGCAAGGAACACGTGGCGGGTGCGCGCGCACCTGCACGGCGACTATTTCAAAGCAACGTACAGGTACGTTGCTTTGCGCAGCCATGCCTTTCTGTCAACGTTTATCGCCGTTAGGCAGTCGGCAAGGGGTTAAACAATATTATTAAATGATTGGTGTTCTTGCAATTAAAGTCTGTAACAGCCCATATTTTTTATTTAGCTTTGGATAGAGTAGGGACAGGTAAATAATGTCTGTCTACAGCAGGGCTCAAAATTTCAAGTCCTGAGCTACTCACCAGGCCTTAAGAGTTACTTGCCACCAGTTACCCCGCCCCTAAACACCCAGATCATACACAGGTATGCCATGATTGCAAATGCCCCCCAGGTCTCTCACCTCTCACCAATGCCCCCAGTTCTCTCACCAATGCCACCCCACCAACTCTCTCACTAAAAATATATATATATATAATAAAAATGCCATAAAACTAGAGGCCCGAACTATAGGCCAAACATTCACACACCAGTCACACTGTAGCCTGCACTACTGACCGTGTGCATACACTACCAAAATAATATAACTCATAACCTGAGTATAAAAGGAAAATAATATAACTCATAACCTGAGTATAAAAGGAAAATAATATAACTGGCACTCATTTGCCCTGACGTGGGCTACGCCTGGTGCCAAGGCTTCTGGTCCTCAGTTGCCTGGGGGGAGCCTCAGGTGGGGGGGGGTGTGGCATCGGGAGGAGGATCATCCCCCGGTCTCTCCCTGGCTGGCTGCCTGCCCTCCAATGCCAGGGCTATGCGGATGAGGACCGCATTAGTCTGCCTCCCCTCCGCCTCAATGACAGCTGTATTGGCCTGTATGGCCACTGCCAGGCTCCTGACCTCTGCCACAAGGCCTGAAGTTGTGGCCTGCAGCTCCCCCAGGCAGGTCACTATCGCTGTGCAGTTTGCACTGACATCCTTTAGGCTGTCAGTGATGGCGGTAGTCTGAGCAGCCTGCTGGGTGAGGGCCTGCTGGACAGCCAGTGTGCAGGCAGCCTGGGTCTGGGCCGAGGAGGCCAGGCTGTCTGCCACACGGCGCATGTGACCCGCTACAGAGCCCATATGGCGGGTCTGCCGGGCCTGGTCCCTCGCTAGATTCTCTTCTAAGGCCTCAGGATCACCCCTCGTCTTCGTCGTAGCCTTCCTGGGGGCAGGAGAGGCTTGGGGCCGTCTATATAGGGAGGCCCTTGGGGGGACTTCCCTGATGGAGGAGGAGGGGCTTCCCCTGATGGAGGAGGCCCTTGGGGGGCTTCCCCTGATGGAGGAGGCCCTTGAGGGGCTATCCCGTACGGAGGTGGAGGTTTGGGAGGGTCTTTCGATGGGGGTCTCCTCCACAAGGTATATTCCTTCACCTCTACCCTGCTCCTTCTCTACTTCCTCTAGAGGAGAGGTGTGGAGACTGTCATCATGGGATGGCATGGGTCGCCCAGCAGCCGACGACGGCCCAGCTCCCTCCAGCACATCTGTGGATGACACAAAACATTCACATGTTGGTAGACCCACACACTTGTCACACGTTCCCTTCCACCCCCACACGTGCTACACACCGGATAAGAGATAAAACACACTTACCTGTCCTCAAGGGCTGATCAACTGAATCAAAGCCCTCCACCTGCTCCCTATCCAGGCACCTGGCTATGACCTGCTCATCAGTAGTCAGCCTGATCTTCATGGCTGGTCCACCTCCTGTTCCCCTGGCGTGCCTCCTGATCGTGGCCACCTTCTTTTTCACCAGACGCCGCAGATCGTTTATTTTTTTTGCAATGTCCTTTGAGGACGGAGCCTCATGGCCAAGGGCATTGACCTGCGTTGTAATCTCAAGCAGGATCTCATCCTTACGGACCTTGCTGGTCGTGCCACTTTCAGCACCATGGAGGTACTTGTTGTGCCTTGACATGGCATCGATAATAATAGCCTTCTCCTCCGGTGTGAAGTTTTTCTTCCTCTTATCCTTAGGCCCAGTCACTGATGCAGACATGGCTCTGAAATCTGAAAGCAAAAGTACCTACACCAAAACAACCAAAGCTGCTGGTGTACTTTTGCACTCGACGGGCGCATGTCTGGGCGTATTTATGCACTGGGCGCAGACGGTGGGCCGCCGTATCTCAGGGGTTAGGCTGGGCATAGTTGTGAGCATGCGCAGACCCTCTGATAGTAACAAGTGTTACTATCAGAGGGATTAGTCTATACCTCAGTATTTTACTTTTAATACATGACAATATACCATGAAGATTGGTCACTAGTTACGTATATATTTTGATATTATTATTGTATATCTGATTCATATGCTTTTTTGTAGATCTTTTTCTGACCTATACTCCTGAAGAAGGGGGTAATCCCGGAAAATGTTAAGTGTACAACGAGAAGATTAGTATCTGTACATCCAGGGCTAGATTCACGTAGATCAGCGGATCTTTAGATCCGCTCGATCTATCTGTTTTAAGATACGATGCCGCAAGTTTGAGAGGCAAGTGGGTAATTCACAAACCACTTACCTCCAAACTTGCGGTGGCGGATCGTAAAACCCCCGGCGGAATTTAAATTCCGCGGCTAGGGGGAGTGTACTATTTAAATCAGGCGCGTTCCCACACCGATTTAAAAGAGCATGCGCCGTCCGCGAAATTTCCAGGCGTGCATTGCTCCCACTGACGTCACTAGGACGTCAGTGGTTTCGACGTGAGCGTAACTTGCGACGCGCGGGTTTCTGAATCGGCGTACGTAAACGACATAAAAAAATTCAAACTCGACGCGGGAACGACGGCTATACTTAACATTGGCTGCTCCTCATAGAAGCAGCCAATGTTAAGTATACGCCGGGAAAACCGATACGGAAACGTCGTAACAACACTGCGTCGGGTCCGCGTACGTTCGTGAATTCGTGTATCTCGCTGATTTACATATTATTCAGCGTAAATCAGCGGGAACGCCCCCTGCGCCATTTTCAAATTGAAAATAAGATCCGACGGTGTTACACAGTGTAACACTGTCGGATCTTAGCCATATCTATGCGTAGTATAACACTTATAAGGAATATACAAGTGAAAACCATGCATCAATGTGATAAGATCACAGTAGCCTGTGAATAAGTGTCCATTTAAAAATGAAAACAAAACACAAAACAAAAGTCCATCAATAGGGGGTGTGTGGCAACATCCTCATCCTAGGAAAGACCTTCTGCACAGTAAAAACAGGAGTAGATGGAATACTCTTACCGAATAACGTGGATCTGCTTGTCAGCGACAACAGATCGTAAACGCATGGAAGGACTCCACTCGAATCTGCTCGGCTGGACGATGGCCCAATAGTAAACTCACCACAGGAAATCCCGATGGATGGCTGTAAGCCTGGACTGGAACCTCACCGTGGGTGTACTTGCTCCAACTCAGATTCGTAGACATAAACAGAATGTCAGCTTGTTGAAAAGCAACAAACGATGGTGTAAACAGTGGTGTCCACTGATGAAAGGTACGCACAAACGTGGAGTATGAAAAACTTTGTATCCCAGCAGGTCATGCAGGAGAAAGAAAAAAACAATGCTCCGGATGGTGCAGATAAAAGAGGATAGGTTTTATTGTAATAAAACCAAATTACATAAAAGTGAACACTTCGGTATAAAATTGGATAAAAGCAATATGGGGTGAAGGTATAGCAAGCCCGACGCGTTTCGTCCAAGTGGACTTCAACTGGGGCAAGAGTATTCCATCTACTCCTGTTTTTACTGTGCAGAAGGTCTTTCCTAGGATGAGGATGTTGCCACACACCCCCTATTGATGGACTTTTGTTTTGTGTTTTGTTTTCATTTTTAAATGGACACTTATTCACAGGCTACTGTGATCTTATCACATTGATGCATGGTTTTCACTTGTATATTCCTTATAAGTGTTATATTAGCGCTGCATATTTTTTCACTGTTTCTATCCAATTTTTGTCATATTGCTTGTGTAGCCGCTCACTTTATATTTTTAGATTAGCGCAGTTTTTTCTCTTTTTTACATATCTATGCGTAACTGATTCTATGAATCAGGCGCATAGATACGACCAGTGTAAGTCAGAGATACGACGGTGTATCAGGAGATACACCGTCGTATCTCTTTGTGAATCTGGCCCCCAGTGCGGAATGACCATCTATATCTAAATTCCCTTGTATGTCAGATAAATGGATGTTTCACATATAGCAGCATCCAATGTCTAGGATCTATTACGTAGATTCACGTACGGGCGCCTAAAATTAGGACGGCCTAGCCTAGTCTTTTTAGGCTACACCGCTGTAAATTTTTTAGGCTAGTAGTGATTCTAAACCCACTTATCTTCAAATTTTCGGCGGCGTAGCCTAAAACGAGCGGGCATAAGGGCGCCTAATTCAAATGACTGGGAGGGGGGCGTGTAGTATGGAAATGAGGCTTGACCTCACGTTTTTTTAAGTTTTTTTACACTGCGCATGCGCCGGGCGACTACATTTCCCAGTGCGCATTGCGGCTAAGTAGGCCGTACGGGCCTATTGATTTCGACACGGACGTAAACGACGTAACTCCCGATTCGCGGACGACTTACACAAACGACGTTAACATTTCGAAATTTGCGGCGGGAACGGCGGCCATACTTAACATTGGCTAGGCCACTAGAGCATAGCTCTAACTTTAGGCGGCCTATCCCTTACGGAAACTACGTAATTCGACGGCGTAGGCCTGGCGTACGTTTGCGTTCGGTCGTGAATCGGCGTATCCCCTCATTTAAATAATCTACGCCGGCCGCAATGGAAACGCCATCTAGCGGCCAAAAGAAACATTTCAATCTAAGATAGAACGGCGCAAGCCGTCCTATCTTAGATATGTTTAAGTGTATCTCTGTCAGGCCCCATACACACGAGAGGATTTATCCGCGGATAAATCCTCTCGAGGATTTCAGCTGATTTCTATCTCTGTCAGGCCCCATACACACGAGAGGATTTATCCGCGGATAAATCCTCTCGAGGATTTCAGCAGATTTCTATGCGATGGCGTGTACACACCATCGCATTGAAATCCGCGCCAAAATCCTCTGGCGATGACGTGTCGCGCCGTCGCCGCGATTATGACGCGGCGACGGGCGCGACGCTGTCATATAAGGAATTCCATGCATGCGTCAAATCATTACGACGCGTGCGGGGAATCCCTTTGGACGGATGGATCCGGTGAGTCTGTACAGACGAGCGGATCCATCCTTTGGGATGGACTTCAGCAGATGGATTTGTTGAGCATGTCAGCAAATATTCATCTGCTGGAAATCCATCCCAGGGGAGATTTATCCGCGGATAAATATCCGCCGGAGTGTACACACCATAGAATCTATCCGCTGAAACCCATTCGATGGGATTTATCTGCGGATAGATTCTATGGTGTGTATGGGGCCTTAGAGAATACACTTAAACATAGGTCGGCTTAGATTCAGAGTTAGGTCGGCTTATCTGTAGATAAGCCGGCCTAACTCTTTGTGAATCTACCTATATGTATTTAAGGCTGATTTTAGTATGTATGATCTTGTAAAATAAATGTATATTTTTGTAAATTGACTTTGTAATTCATACCGTACCACGAAAGTCCATATTGCCTCCACAATATCCAATTTTCCTTGTTCCTGTAGTGAGAAACAGTCTGTTTTCCTCTTTCAAGGGAGCTGATAGCAGGTGGAATCAGCAGGATGTGCCCTAGGTCAGTTTCTGTTTATGTAGGCACAGTCCCCAAAAGCAACATCTTCCAAGAGCCCTTACCTTATGTACAGTGTGTGGGAGTCAAGGCAACAGCATGGTTTTGCTAGAAAAACAGTAATCAATTTATGCATGTTAAGTGTCATGGAGAGGAATTGGGAAAAAGACAGAAATCGGAGATTTAGCAGGTAAGGCTGACAACACTGGTTGGGATTTCTGTGCAGCAAAGGCATATTATCAGGCCACACAGGTAGTTAGGAGCACACTGGGCCGGATTCAGAAAAGAGATACGACGGCGTATCTCCTGATACGCCGTCGTATCTCTGAGTGCGGGAGGTCGTATCTATGCGCCTGATTCAGAGAATCAGTTACGCATAGATATCCCTGGTGTAAGATCTGACAGGTGTAAGTGTCTTACACCGTCGTATCTTAGGCTGCATTTTTAGGCTGGCCGCTAGGTGGCGCTTCTGTATGTTTACGCAAGGAATATGCTAATTAGGTAGATATGGCGATTCAGAAACGTATGTTCGGCCGGCGCAATTTTTTACGTCGTTTACGTTAGGCTTTTTTCGGCGTATAGTTACCCCTGCTATATGAGGGGTAGCTAATGTTAAGTATTGCCGTCATTCCCGCGCCGAGTTTTGACATTTTACGTCGTTTGCGTTAGTCGTTCGCGAATACGGCTTTACGTCATTTACGTTCACGTCGAATCCAATACGTCCTTGCGGCGTAATTTGGAGCAATGCACACTGGGATATTTTACGGACGGATGCACTGTTCAAAAAATACGTCAAAAACGCAGGGTCAAGTACAATTTAAATAAAACACGCCCCCAACATCCCCATTTGAATTAGGCAGCCTTACGCCGCAACACATACGTTACGCCGCTGTAACTAAGGGCGCAAGTTCTTTCTGAATACAGAACTTGCGCACAAAGTTACAGCGGCGTAACGTATCGGAGATACGTTACGCCAGCAGAAAGATGCGCGCATCTTTCTGAATCTGGCCCACTGTGTTTCTGGCAGCTTTTTTTTTCACTGCAGCATTTTTACTGGGATAAAAAAAAAAGAAAAAAAAGGTCTGTGCCTATATTACATTTACTGAATATGTTTTCCATTTTTTTCTCTATCATACACTAAGGGAGCTATTTACGAAAGACAAATCCACTTTGCACTACAAGTGCAAACTACAAGTGCAAAGTGCACTAAAAGTTCACTTGGAAGTGCAGTCACTGTAGATCTGAGGGGGACATGCAAGGAAAATAAAAACCAGCATTTTAGCTTGCACATGATTGGATGATAAAATGAGCAGAGCTTCCCCTCATTTCCCCTCATTTCAGATCTACCCCTCAAATTTACAGCGACTGCACTTCCAAGTGCACTTTCAGTGCAATTTCAAGTGCACTTTGCATTTTTATAGCTAGATTCAGGTAGTTTGGCGCAACTTTAAGGTGGCGTAGCGTATCGTATTTACGCTACGCCGCCTTAAGTCAGAGAGGCAAGTACTGTATTCTCAAAGTACTTGCCTCCTAACTTATGGCGGCATAGCGTAAATGCGATGGGCACAAGCGCGCCTAATTCAAAATAGGCTGAGGGGGCGTGTTTTATGTTAATATGCTTTGACCTGACGTGATTGACGTTTTTTTGGAACGGCACATGCGCCGTCCGCCTACATTTCCCAGTGTGCATTGCGGCTAAGTACGCCGCTCGGTCCTATTGATTTCGACGTGGACGTAAATTACGTAAATCCCTATTCACGGACAACTTACGCAAACGACGTAAAATTTTCGAATTTCGAAGAGGGAACGGCGGCCATACTTTAACATTGGCTACGCCACCTTTAACTTTAACTTTAGGCGGCCTATCTCTTATGGAAACGGCGTATCTGTACTGCGTTGGCCGGGCGTACGTTCGTGAATAGGCGTATCTAGTGATTTACATATTCTACGCCGAACGCAATGGAAGCGGCACCTAGCGGCCAGCCTAAATATTGCACCCTAAGATAGGACGGCGCAAGCCGTCGTATCTCAGATAGGTTTAAGTGTATCTCTGTTTGAGAATACACTTAAACTTAGGTCGGCGCAGATTCCGAGTTAGGTCGGCGTATCTACTGATACGCCGACCTAACTCTACCTGAATCTAGCTATTAGTTTGCACTTGTAGTGCAAAGTGGATTTGCCTTTCGTAAATAACCCCCATTGTGTTTTTTTCAAAATTGTCACTCTTCTTTTGTTTATAGCGCAAAAAATAAAAAACGCAGAGGTGATCAAATACCACCAAAAGAAAGCTCTATTAGTGGGAAAAAAGGACACAAATTTTGTTTGAGTACAGCGTTGCACGACCGCGCACTTGTCAGTTAAAGCAATGCAATGCCAAGTTGTAAAAAGTTGTAAAAAGTGCTCTGGTCAGGGAGGGGGTAAAATGTTTCGGGGCTGAAGCAGTTAAAGGCATATGTGAGTGATTTCATTTCCATTAGGCCGCGTACACACGCCTGGTCCATCCGATGAGAATGGTCCGACGGACCGTTTTCATCGGTTCACCGCTGAAGCAGACTGATGGTCTGATGTGCGTACACACCATCAGTTCAAAAACCTGATCAGGTCAGAACGCGGTGACGTAAAACACACGACGTGCTGAAAAAAACGAAGTTCAATGCTTCCAAGCATGCGTCGACTTGATTCTGAGCATGCACAGGTTTTGAACCGATGCTTTTGTGTACTAACCATCGGATTTGACTGATGGTCAGCCGTCCATCGGTTCGATTTTAAAGCAAATTCTCTAATTTTTGTCCGAAGGACAACAGACCGATGGGCCGTACACACGGTCGGTGTGGACCGATGAAACTGAACTTCAGTCCGTTTTCATCGATTTGGACCGGTCATGTGTACGCGGCCTTAAAGGTACAACTGAACAGAATCTCATTATCAAAGTCAACAGACCAGAGGAGCTAATTGGTTCAGTGACAGATCTAATACTTTATCAGTTTGGCCTCGTACACACGACCAAGAATCTCGTCAGGAAAAACCTACCTTTTTCCCTGACGAAATTCTTGGCAAGAAACTTTTGCTGCCCGAGTGTACTGACTTTCTTTTTAAAAGAACAGCGGTTCTCTTGAAAGAAAATAACGTGGTGACGTTGTCGCATATGATGAGGATGTGCTCGTCATATTGATGCCGTCGCTGCCATCTTGCTTCACCCTACCTATGCCGTCGAAGCTACCGCGCATGCGTCAAAGTCATTTCGAGCATGCACAGGTTTCCACGGCGACAGGTAAGTATACACACTTTTGGGTTTCTCGTCTGGAAACAGGCAAACGAGAATCTCGACGAGAAAAAAGAGAGCAGGTTCTCTTTTTTTCTCGTAGAGATTCTGGCCAGATTTCCAGATGAGAAACCTGAATGCCTCGTACACACGAACGGGAATCTTGGCAAGAAGCAGTTTTCTTGCTGGTTTTTGCAGAGAAAGAACCCCATGCATTCACAGCAGAAAGTGGCCATACACATTTGCTGTCACCATGCGCAGCTTAGTGGCCTTGTACAGCTCCTACAGTCTACGCCAATATGGCACCCCATTTGTGCACGTCCTTTAGTGTTAGCCCTGGAGAAGGGGGAGGCCCAATCCCCCAAAACATGTTGGATATGTTTTATGTCAAACCTAAAACGTTATCAATATTCTTTAACCGATTGGTGTTTCAAGACTTTTTAATCAATCACATTATCTTCCCTGTAGCACCCTGCTCCCAATGAGTGGGTGCTATATGTTAAAATTATAGTTGTCTGAGCAATAGTTTGGCTCAGAAAGATTGTATTCAAATTATGGTTCTTTTTCAGTTCGGCTGGGTTGCTAATTTTTCCACTTGACAGTAGGTGTCACTGTCACCATTGGTCAAGGTTGGAAATGCAACTGGTTGAATGTATTGGGTATTCCTTTTTCAGAAGTGGCTCAGAGGGCGTGGTCAACCCGCTGTGAATTCTGGGAGAGGGTACTTAATGGGCAGACACCTCTTTGTGGGGTCGGTTTTGCCTGATCCGGACCTGAGGGCCCTCCTGGCCTCAGGGATATGTTGGCGGTTCCGGCCCCGGGGCCATGTTGGCCCGAGGCTCCGTTACTGAGATGTAGGCCCAGAAACTGCTGGGGCCTACTGATCCAGGGATGATCCTGTGTTGCCTTGCCTGCTGGAAGGGACCGAGCAATTGAGGACTCATTTGGAGGATGCAACCGGATCAAAACTTACCTCACAGTGCTGCCGGAATGGCTGAGAGATCCTGGCACTGTGAGCGGTGTTCTTTTCTTCAGAAGTTAACCCAGTGTGTGGTTACACAAGTCTGTGGCAGAGACTGTTGAATTAATTTTATTTTCACGTCTGTGGCAGAGACTATCCTTGATCGAGCTTTGCACCGGCTGCTAGGCCAGTGAGAGTGGGCCTGTCATGATTCGTGTTGTGGCTTTGGTCACCTGCTGGTGGCACTATTACCTCCAGCAACTAAGGGTGCAATTCTGGTGGCCACCAGCGGGTGTCTCCCAGTAGATGGACTCTTCACTAATCAAGCTGCACTTGATGTGAGCCTGCTGGGAGTATATAAGCCCACCCTTCACTGAGGTTCAGTGCTTCAGTATCCTCTCTGCTAACCTTGTTCCTGCCTGACCTGATCTGTTCCCTGTATATGTTCCTGATCTGCTTCCTGCCCTGTCCTGGACTCTGTTTCCTGTACCTTGTACCCAGTCCCTGAGTCTCGTCCCCCAATTCCAGCTTCCCCTTGCCACTGCTCCCTCCATCTGGCTGCCTGTTCCCCCTTGTCTCTCATCCCTGCTTGTTTATGTATATATGCTCTTGTTTTTGTATATATTAGTTAGTCAGATTTGGTGTTTTGGGGTTTGCTGTTGTTTGGTTTGCACGTGTGCCTTATCCTTAATAAATATATATTGCTCACCTACCTTTGTGCCTGTTTCCTTAAAGTGGAGGTTTACCCAAAAAATAATTTTTTAACATTAGATTGAGGCTAAGTATGCGAAGCAGAATCGGGTGTTTATTTTAAAATCAATGCTGTACTTACCGTTTTAGAGATCGATGTTCTCCCGCCGCTTCCGGGTATGGGCTGCGGGACTGGGTGTTCCTACTTGATTGACAGCCTTTCGACGGTCGCAAACAGCGCGTCACGAGTTCCCGAAAGTAGCCGAACATCGGTGCGCAGGCGCCGTATAGAGCCGCACCGACATTCGGCTTCTTTCGGCAACTGTTGACACGCTGTATGCGACCGTCGGAAGGCTGTCAATCAAATAGGAACGCCCATTCCTGAAGATCATACCCGGAAGCCACGGAGAACATCGATCTCTAAAACGGTAAGTACTGAATTTATTTTTAAATAAACACCCGATTCTGCTTCGCATAATTAGCCTAAATCTAATGTTATTTTTTTTTTTTCGGGTGAACTCCCGCTTTAAGTGCAGCCCACTGATCTGTTTAAACCTGTGTTGGATGCCTGTGTTAGACATCCCTGACAGGGCCTGTCCGGTGGTCGCTGAGTCCAGCGTGGAGACAGTTGTTCCTCTGGACCTAGGAGAATATTCGTTATTCGCAAGTAAGATGCCTGAATCTCCCCTAAACCTCCATCCCTCTTTTCTGAAGTTTGCTTTAATAAAAACCCTCTCTAAAGGAGGGAGAAAAAGAGACTGGGTGTTTGGCGCAGACATTTCTTTCTTTAACCACCTCTTCAAGGAGAACCCCTGAGACGAGTGCAAGGAACAGTAAGGTAACGGCAGGCCGAAATCTAAACCAGCAGTTCCTTCGGTTCCTTCGATCCACAATTTCCTCAGTATGAAAGTCATACCTAATGCACTTGGGCCCAAATCTGCCTCCTGATCATTTTCCTATGCATATGACAGGAATTGGGGTAAGCAGGTCAGATATTGCCTGTAGATTGTTGGTCTGAAGTATAAGCTTGCTGCAGTTTTTTTTTTACCAAAACAGTTCTTATGTGTACGTATGTATTTAAAACAGTCTTGGTTTACTGTACCTGCTTGTAGGCTGGTGCAGTCTATTTTCTCCATTGCAGGTGTCACTCTTCCACAGTGGCACTACAGTTGGAGAGCCAATCAGGAGGAATATTGTTTCTCTATGGTTTCCTGAGTCTGCCTCTCCATGTGACTCTGGTAACCATCTTGAGTCAGGCAGAGCCTAGTTAAGGCCCTGGCTCCTATGTTTGGTGTATATTTGTGAGTTGGGTCAGTACTGGTGGCAGGGAAAGGTTCCTGATGAGGAGGGAAAGAGTAGGGCCTGCAACTTCTCTGGAAACCACAAGATGGCCAGGCCATGTTCTTCCCCCTCTACAGAACTTGACAGTTTGGCTGCATTCTGCTCTCTACATGTTGTTGGAACTGTGAGTGCTCACTGGTTGGGCTGCCTTCCCACCTTTTTTCTGCATTATTTCAATACAAGTTCTTTCATTGCAGTGGGAATGAGTGTGTTATTCACTCTGCTCTGCACTCCACTTACTGTACATGCTTTATTTGGAAGCTCCTACAGACTGATTCCAAAGGGCTAACTGTCACAATATTTCTTCAAAGAATATAGGACAAATGTACAACAAAAACGTTTGTAGCTGTATTGCTAATCTGTTGTTTTAGGAACATAGTACAATAAATTATTACCATAGTTGGAAAAAGGAGTATGATCCAATCAATCTCAAATATACAAATCACACCTCATCCCTGTGTATAACAAAATTATTACCATAGTAACCATAAATTCTGTGGATTTTCACTGGCTCAGGGTTGCCTATTAAATGGGTGTTATCACCAATACCACTGAGTATGCCATCAGCAATGACCAGTAATATGTATGGTGTAGTGATGTTGGATGTCCTGACTTCATTCTTATTTGCATCTTTGCAGAAATCTCAGCGTGAAGGGAAACCATAAAATAACTATTACTTCCTCAAGCTCATAAGGGGCCATACAGGAAACAATCAAGGATGAATGTGAGCGCTTAGATGCCAGCTGAGAATCACTAGCTTAGAACAATGCTGTTGTTGTCATTTATGTCCATATATTGATTATTACACTTATATCTAGAAGATACATGTAGCTAGAAGGTAAACAGTATATTTCAAATGTTTGGCAGCTGAAATCTTTAGACATAACCACCTATACCTTTGATTACTTTTCTTGCAGTGATAGGCTAACGTATACAAGCCAGTATATGACACTTTTGCAGTAAATCTATAGAGGTGCCATAGAGGAAAGCTCCCACTGCATGCTGGTAAACCATTTGAATTAGTCAAACCTCCTCAGTTATGACATGCTGTACAGCAGGGGTTTCCAAACCTTTCAAACAAAGGGCCACTTTATTGTCCTTCAGACTTTAGGAGGGCCGTATTGTGGCCAGCAGGGGCAGAACATGTCACGGGCCCAGCATCAGTGAGAATAAATATGACCTTAGGGTTGGTAGCCAATAGGAGGAGGTGTATTCCCTCTATTAGTAGGAGGTATAGTATCCCATAATTGGGATCGGTGGAAGATATACAGTAGGTGCACGCGATATTGTGTCAATCTCGCTCCCTTTCTCTGCGAGATTGAGCACCTACGAGCCCCATCGCGGGAGCCAGCGCCGAGCTGGCTTGCCGCGATAGAGACAAAGCCGTCATAGAAGCGACGGGAGATCCGACTTGGATTCCCGCCAATTCTACACGTGTGCAGCGTTTGTTATGAATCCTGAGGGGGAAGTCCCCGCCGGATTTTAAATAAAAATCCGGCATGGGTTCCCCCCCTCAGGAGCATACCGGGCCCTTAGGTCTGTTATGGGTTGTAAGGAGAGCCCCCCCTACGCCGAAAAAACGGCGTAGGGGGTCCCCCTACAATCCATACCAGACCCGTATCCAAAGCACGCTACCCGGACGGCCAGGAAAGGAGTGGGGACGAGCGAGCGCCCCCCCCCCCTGAGCCGTACCAGGCTGCATGCCCTCAACATGGGGGGGTTGGGTGCTCTGGGGCAGGGGGGCGCACTGCGGCCCCCCCACCTCAGAGCACCCTGTCCCCATGTTGATGAGGACAGGGCCCCTTCCCGACAACCCTGGCCGTTGGTTGTCGGGGTATGCGGGCGGGAGGCTTATCGGAATCTGGGAGCACCCTTTAATAAGGGGGCCCCCAGATACCGGCCCCCCACCCTAAGTGAATGGATATGGGGTACATCGTACCCCTAACCATTCACCTGTAGGAAAAATGTCAAAGTTAATAAACACACCACACAAGGGTTTTTAAAATAATTTATTTTTCTGCTCCGGAGGCTCCCCCTGTCTTCTTTATTAGCTCTTCTACCAGGGGGAGCTTCTTCTTTGACGTCTTCGGGTGGGTGGGGGCCGCCGTCTGGTTCTCTTCCACCGCCGGGGGGGGTCGCTTTTAAAAAAGCCCTCACCCCCGGCGGGTTTCCTCCGGCGTCTTCGGCGGGGGGGCTTCTTCTTCCGCTATCCCGACGGGTCTTCTCCGCTATCCAGGGGGTCTTCTCAACTCTCCGGGGGTCTCCTTCTATGTTCGCCGCTCTCCGCTGTTGACTCGGCGCACCCCGGTTCTTCCTCCAGCTGTCCGGTGCTTTCTCCTTCAGCGCTGAACGTCTATCTTCTTCCGTGCTGTGACGTATTCTTCTTCTTCCGGGCTGTGACGTCATCTTCTTCACTTCTCCAGATGTTGACACGCCGGCTCTTCTCGCTGAAATGGCAGGTGCGCTGCTTTCATCGGACCTATATAGGCCTCACAGTCCCATCATGCTCTGTACCTACCCATGTGATACCTACCCACGTGGGTAGGTATCACATGGGTAGGTACAGAGCATGATGGGACTGTGAGGCCTATATAGGTCCGATGAAAGCAGCGCACCTGCCATTTCAGCGAGAAGAGCCGGCGTGTCAACATCGGGAGAAGAGAAGAAGAGAAGACGTCACAGCACAGCGGCCTGAAGGGAGAAGTAGAAGTCGTCACAGAACAGCGGAAGAAGAGGAGAAGACGTCACAGAACAGCGGAAGAAGGAGAAGGCACCGGACAGCGGGAGGAAGAACCGGGGTGCGCCGAGTCAAGAGCGGAGAGCGGCGAACATAGAAGAAGACCCCCCGGAGCGGAGAAGACGTCACAGAAGAGCGGTGAAGACCCCGGAGAGCAGGAGAAGACCCCTGGAAATCGGAAGAAGAAGCTCCCCCTGGTAAAAGAGCTAAAGAAGACAGGGGGAGCCTCCGGAGCAGACTAATAAAATATTTTAATACCCTGTGTTTTTTATTTGTGTTTTTACCACTTTTCCTCCAGGTGAATGGGTAGGGGTACGATGTACCCCATATCCATTCACTTAGGGTGGGGGGCCGGTATCTGGGGGCCCCCAGATTCCGATAAGCCTCCCGCCCGCATACCCCGACAACCAACGGCCAGGGTTGTCGGGAAGGGGCCCTGTCCTTGTCAACATGGGGACAGGGTGCTCTGGGGTGGGGGGGCCGCAGTGCGCCCCCCTGCCCCAGAGCACCCAACCCCCCTATGTTGAGGGCATGCAGCCTGGTACGGCTCAGGAGGGGGGGGGCGCTCGCTCGTCCCCACTCCTTTCCTGACCGGCCGGGTAGCGTGCTTTGGATACGGGTCTGGTATGGATTGTAGGGGGACCCCCTACGCCGTTTTTTCGGCGTAGGGGGGCTCTCCTTACAACCCATAACAGAACTAAGGGCCCGGTATGCTCCTGAGGGGGAAACCCATGCCGAATTTTTATTTAAAATCCGGCGGGGACTTCCCCCTCAGGATTCATAACAAACGCCGCACACGTGTAGAATTGGCGGGAATCCAAGTCGGATCTCCCGTCGCTTCTATGACGCGCACGTTGGAATGTGCTGTCACTATTCCAGTGAGTGCGAGATGTCGGCGAGATCTCGGCACCATGTCAGCGCGATGCTGTCATGCTAAAAACACAATATCACAAACACCTACTGTAGTACCCCATTGTTGGTGTCAGTGGGACAAATAGTGCCTTATATCAGTGGGAAGAATTGTGCCCCAAGGGCCCGATAAAGACTAGCAAAGGGCCACATCTGGCCCTTGGGCCGCAGTTTGGAGACCCCTGCTGTACAGGATTTGCTGCTGAAAGGAGCATACATTTTTAAGTGCACAAATGTTCTTGGGAAACAAAGGCTTATGGTTACAAATAAGAGCCAGAGCAAACATTTCTTTTAACCCCCAAAAATTATCTATATATGGGTGAATAAATAAACAACTAAGGCCCAGATTCTCAAAGGACTTATGACGGCGTATCGCCACGTACGCCGTCGTAAGTCCAAATGAGAGCCGTCGTATCTATGCGCCTGATTCTTAGAATCAGTTATGCATAAATTCAGCTTAGATACGAGCAGCGTAAGTCTCTTACGCCATCGTATCTTAGTTGCATATTTACACTGGCCGCTAGGTGGCGCTTCCGTAGATTTCCGCGTCGAATATGCAAATTAGCTAGATACACCGATTCACAAACGTACATGCGCCCGGCGTATCAAGATAAGTCGTTTACGTAAGACATACGCCGGCGTAAAGTTACCCCTCATAAAGCAGGGGTAAGTCATGTTAAGTATGGACGTCGGAAACGTACAAACAGCATCATATTTTACGTCGTTTGTGTAAGTCGTCCGAGAATGGGGCTGGACATAATTTACGCTCACGTCAAAAGCTTTGACTATTTGCGGCATAATTTTGAGCATGCGCACTGGGATACGTTCACGGACGGCGCATGCGCCGTTCTTTAAAAGCGTCAATCACGTCGGGTCACTATTCATTACCATAAAACACGCTCACATCAGCCTACTTTGAATTACGTATGCTTACACCGGCACAGTAACACTACTAAAAACGGTTGTGTGTATGCTTTTCCGAGGGGAAAAAAATGCGCATGCTCAGAATCAAGTATGCAGCCCAAAAGCAGCTCAAAGGGCAGTGCCATTTGAAAGGAACTTCCCCTTTATAGTCCCGTAGTACGTGTTGTACGTCACCGCGCTTTGGTCGGATGTTTTTTTTGCATGAACGTGAGTATGCAAGTCAGGCTGGAGAGGAATTACGTTACGTTCCTGCCGAGAAAAATGATTGTGTGTCTACGAGGCATTAGAACTTAGGAGCCATCAACCTAATATCTAGTTTTGGTTAGTATTAACCACTTCCATACAGGGCACTTATACACCTTCCTGCCCAGACCAATTTTCAGCTTTCAGCGCTGTTGCACTTTGAATGACAATTGCGGGGTCATGCTACACTGTACCCAAACTAAATTTGTATCATTTTGTTTCCACAAATCAAGCTTTTATTTGGTGGTATTTTATCACCTCTGGGATTTTTATTTTCTGCAAAGAAAATTTTGAAAAACAAATGCTTTTTTTTGTTTCCGTTACAAAACTTTGTAAATAAGTATGTTTTCTCCTTCACTGATGGGCACTGATGGGGCTGCACTGACAGGCACTGATAAGGTGGCACTGATGGGCACCGATGAGGTGGAATTGATGGGCACTGATGGGCACTAATATGCAGCACTGATGGGGCACTGATAGGCGGCACGGATGGGCACTGATAGGCGGCATGGATGGGCACAGATAGGGGGCACAGATGGGCACAGATAGGCAGCATGAATGGGCACGGATAGGCGACACGGATGGGCACAGATAGGCGGCATGGATGGGCACTGGGTGGCATGGATGGGCATGGATGGGCACTGATAGATGGCATGGATGGGCATGGATGGGCACTGATAGGTGGCATGGATGTACTGTATTATATTGTACTTATGGATGCCAATCAGTGCCAAACAACAATGCCTGCCAATCAGTGATGCCCATTGTGGGCACTGATTGGCATCCTCGGGGGGGGCTGTGCTGATAATCGATCAGCACAAACCCCCCCTGTCAGAGGAGCAGCCGATCGGCTCTCTTCTACTCGCGTCTGACAGACGCGAGTGAGGAAAAGCCGATAAACGGCTCTTCTTGTTTACATCGTGATCAGCCGTGATTGGACACGGCTGATCACGTGGTAAAGAGTCTCCGTCAGAGAGATGTAATAGGGCAGGCGGCAAGTGGTTAATCTCTTTCCTAGTATGAAAAAATTGTCTACTTCATGATCACCTTAGTTTTCGTGTTCTACGCAATGCATAATGATACAATTATATGGGATTTATTTAGTAAAAAAAAAGATATACAGCAACCAATCCTAAATGCCAGCAGTTAAAACCTTTTTTTAATTGATGCGTGTTTGAGCATGGATAATTTCACCTAATTTCACCTAAGGGTCTAATTTACTATTGAGATAAATCAAACAAAACCTGGGTTGGAACTCTACCAGGTACCATGCTTTGACCTTGGTTACCTATAGCAAATGCATTACTCTTCTTGCTTGTCTTGCCGAGTAGTCCTTTCTAGTAGATGAGCTTCATACCCCACATATACCTTACTGACCCAAGTTCTTTACACCAGAACCATGCACCCCTTTAAATAACTTCAGACCAGGCTTAGAACAATTCATGCAACTTTATTTAAAAGTCTCAGCAGTACAGTTCAGCATGAACAGTAACATTACAATGTCCCTGATTATCTCTACTTGGCTTCCCAGGCATACCTCCCAAAGGAAGTAGTCCATTATTGGCATTCTCCAAGTCCAAGTCCTGGCTGATCTCTGGATTCCTGGTGCTTCCGACAGACTGCAAGGCACAGCATATCTCGCTAGTGTGGCTGTACATATAAGCCCCAAACCTAGCCTTCCTCCAAATTTGCAACATCAGCATTTAGGCTGGATCCAAAGAGCCTGGGAACCACTGCACACACATTCAATTTCTCTACAGCAAAAATAAATATTTTTTTTTTAACTAAAATACAGTTCCAACAGTTGTTTTTAAACTAGTTGATGCCAGAATATGGCGTCTTTGACAGTATCCATAAAAACATATGTTTCATAATGAGTTGAATGAGTGGATACCTGTTGCTAGATGAATACACCATTGAACAATAGTCCAATGGTGTATGGTGTGCCGAGATGAAACAAAAAATAGCTTGTCCTGTATGTGTGACCCGAGCAGGAATAGGGATGGGAGTGCCTTGACACCTTGACCCGCCTTGGATGTTGCTTATGTGCGTTGCTGTCACCCTGCAGGCCACCTCAGCTCCCGGAGATGATGTCATTGGCTGGCTCACGATCCTTACCTCTGTACCACCAATACACAGATGTGTCTGTAAGTCTTGTTTTATTTAAGGGGTTCTCCAACCCTTTACATCATACAACATATTTATAATTTTTTGAGCGCCATTTTTCTTTTTCCTTTTTTGATTTTTTTAGTTCCCTGTCTATTTCTAGATAATCACTACAGTTCTGATACTGATGAGTGGCTGTAAAACGTGTTGGGCTAACAACTACCGTATTCCGGTACTAATTGTGGACCGATAAGATTCCTTTATGACTCCATATATGTTTGTATTATTTAATTTGTGGAGGTTCCCTAATACATCTTATCTCTTTATTACAATCCAAACAAATCAACTAGATCAACAGGTTACATGGGTATTAACTGCAATATGTATATATATATATATATATATATATATATATATATATATATATATATATATATATATATATATATATATATATATATATATATATAGTTCAAGAGTTGCTGCACTTCAAATCATTTCTTTATTTTTCAAATATCTTCATAAAGGTTACACACCAAAAAAGTATTCAAGATATTCAGACATGGATGATATCCGTTTTGGGTTTGAATACTTTTTTGGTATGTAACCTTTATGAAGATATTTGAAAAATATAGAAACAATTTTAAGTGCAACTCTTAAACTTTCTTCGTATATATGGTCGGTGGGAAGACCTGTTTGCTGGCACTTGTACACCGGGTGCAGTTCTCCTCTTCTTCTTTGTATATATATATATATATATATATATATATATATATATATATATATATGTATCAACTATCCCCTATGTGTTTGTAAATGTATGAATTTTTATTGGATTGTCAACTAGTATGCAATATTAATTTCAACAGTAAAATCGGTCTGTATATGCAGTAAAGCATGCTTGTTATACTCACTATGGAACCTAAGGGGTTAATACTTGGTGTGTATTGCTAGAGAGGTTTTTTTTTCTTAGGAGGATGCATGTAATCAGCACAGGGCCAATCAGCACTGTCCAGACAGAGGGTCAGGGGGCTTGTAGTCTCATAGGACAGTCATAAAACTCCACCTACAAGATTTAACCAGTGCTTGGCTGGACACTGATAGAAGTCAGAAGACTGCTATATACTGCTGTGTACTGTGTACTGTGCACTTTGGGAGACCAGATATAGTTAATGCAGGGTGTTGGGTTTAGTAACACTTTAAAGGCATCTTCCAAATCCACCCTGGAAGCTGCACTAAAAGGATCCAGTTACCCCTGTATGGTATTACCTAGTCTAGGGCAGTGCTCCACAGCCTTTTTTGGCACCAGGGACAGATTTTGGTGTAGCCAGAGCCCCGGGGGGGGGGGGTGGTTCACAAAGTCTCACAACCCCTCCTGCACTGCACTGTAAAGGAACACTATGATATATAAAGGGGAGTTCACTGTAATGATTACAGTCCCCTTTATATCACAGTGCCCCTTGCATTCATTGCCCCCTCCCCCCCCATTGCAGTCCTCCTTGCAGTCATGGCCCCCATCACAGTCCTCCCTGTAGTCATGGCCCCCCATCACAGTTCTCCCTGCAGTCATGGCCCCCATCACAGTCCTTTCTGTAGTCATGGCCCCCATCACTAAATATTTAAGCTGCTTATTAACCATTCTGAGATGGACATGCTTTTATGTCTTGCATGGTCAGTTTGAAATAGGAAAGCAGGAGGACTGGCAGAATCACCGGGTATTTAACACAAGGGAAAATATACAAAGAGAACAGTATAGTTTTTAAAAGGATCCAGTTACCCCTGTATGTAAAGTTTTTAATACAAGTAAATGGTACAACAGACATATATCAGGAATATGACATGATGAGGTGACATATTATTTTAAAATGTAGTTACAAAAGTCTAAAAATGTCAATAAACTTAGTATGGATTACCTTACAACAGTTTAGTGTGATGATAACCCATAAGCAGCCAAACGATGTGTTCTTAAGAAAAGTGCCATGTACAGAAGCTGGATATGTCTCATGGGTGATTTGATCATTTTGTGGAGTTAATTACTTAGATAAGTTGTTTAAATTTTTTGACCCATTAAGTTAAACTGCCTGCCTCATGACTTTTATGAGACCGACCTTTTAAATATTCTTCACATCTCCCTCTACAATCAAGTTATCTGTAACTTGCAGTTAAATGCCAGTACTATATGACATTTAAATACTAAATACATTAATAGACAAAATCCATCTGCCTTCGGTGTGCTCTTTTCATGTATGATGTTCATCTTTTATGTTTCTGAACTACATCTATGGGGATTTTCTACAACAGTGGAAAACACTTTGTCAGATCAGGTGAGAATAAAAAATAAAAAAAAGAATTGGAAAGCAGCCACAAAGGAAATCTCAGCTCACATTCTGATTTACATTTTAAGGTCATGCACCTGCAATGATGTTTCCTTGTTATCTTCAGCATTGTCTTAAGTTCAGTATTCCTCATAAACTTGTAGCATGTACTGTCAGCACTCCTTTAACAAGAAATAATAATCAGAATTGGGGCCAGGCATATAACTGTCCCTCGTTGTAGGCAGGGGACTCTATTTTGTCAGCTGCAGGAAGAAGCTTTTGGTTTTTACTGAATATATGGAAAGATTCCAAAGTGCTAGGGAAAGTAGGAAAACAATAGGATATATTCGTAATGTGAGCCAGATGGGAAAAGAGTTGCCTTCAGGGGACAAGGTTATAATGAAACATATTTTATTGATCTATACTGAGATGCCAGCAGCTGGGAGATTGCTGCCCATGCCCTGCAGAAAAAAATACATAAAAACACACAAAGAATATTGATCTCTAGATTAATATGGTGAACTGCAAAATACTATGCAAACAGAACATTGTGAATCTAGAATCTAAATTCCAAAGTGTCTGGATGTTTTACCTGTTATCAGAGTACAGCTTGTGTTTAACATTTATTTTCCATTCAACTGAGACATTCAGCTCAGACATTTCCAAAGATCATCATCTGGAATTTGCTCAGGCTGGACTTAGCATGTCTGATAAAGGTGATATAATTAGGCGCTTGAAAATAAAAACAGTTTTATGCCTATACTAGCTAGGATGAAAAAAGACAACTAATTCATCCAATAGAAAAAAAAATAAACAAATTAAGAAGCTCCACATACACAATTCTATGCTCACAGGTGATCCAGTTGATCCAGAGGCAGGCAAGAAAAAACCTAAGGAACCACGGTCCAATTTGCTCCAGTGGTGGTGGGGGATATTTTTTCCTGATCCCATTCAGATATTCCCTGGTTCAACCATCTTTGGTGTGATTACCTATAAATGGTAATATCCAGTTATTTTGTGTATTTACAAGTGTCTCTTGAACAAAAACAAAAACAATGTACTGAGCTGGCTAGAACTGGTTGTTTAGGGAGTCTATTCCACATTTTACAGCTCTTACTGTGAAGAAGCCAGTCCTTTGGAGGTTAAATCTCTTTTCCTCCAGATTAGTGTAGTTTACCCCTCCAACTAGCAGTGGGGCTAGACGCAAATCTATCTTCAGCAAGTCTGCTTAACAGAATGCTGCAATTCATTAGTTAATTAGTGCTCCTGGTGTTCTGGTGCTTTTGAGTTTTCCTGGGCTCCTCCCACCTTCTAGAAACTAGTAGAGGTTTCTGGAACATGGGTGAGAGCTAGGCAAATAGGCAGCATACTTATGTATGCAGTCTCGGCCTATTACAGGGGAGGTGCACCTGAGCATGCTGAGATGGGCCTATATATTCAAGGATCACCTGAGCTCTGGGTCCTTCCCAGATAGTAGATTGCAGCAGCCAGAGGTGAGTCTGGCTTGCCTCCCCTGGCACCTGCTGCCACGTGGCCTCAGGTGGGTGACATGAGGGCATGAAGCTAAAATGGAGGAGGGACTCTGGTGCTTCTGAAGAGCTGACTGAAGGGGAGCCGTGCCTGAGAGGATCTGTTTGTGACTCCTGTGAGTACAGACCAAACATCTAGGGGACTTTTGGAGACCCCTTTGTGCTAAGACAGTCAGTCAAGGGTCCAATTAAATAGATCACTGGCTAGTGATCTGAAGAGCTCTGTCTACCCGTCTCTCACTATAAGAGACTTTTCTCATACTCTTTATTTCTACACTGCTACACAGGAGAAGTCTGCCATGTGCTCCCAAAAAAGGACTTCACCTACTGTTCAATTCTAGATCAGCTAGAGTCCTCAAGTTGTGCATTGTTGTGTTCTGGGGTATCCTACTGCAATACCCTACCCTATCCAAGTTCTTCTAAAATAAAACTACAAAACAACACCCCATAACTGGTCTTTGACTCCATTGAGGTAAAGAGTGTGTACCTGGCTGCAGGAAGTACCTTGTGCCTGGCTGCTAGTGCAGAAGTTAGGACTATCTGGGTATGGCTCCAATGGGGGTAGTGTTACATTTATATGCTCTATGTTTCACCAAACAATTCTACATTACTTAACCTTAATCAAAATTGTAGGTGTATATGCTTGTTATCTACACCCATTCTACTTTTGCATTCCACAGTGGCACTTTTAAATCACTGATTTACTAGTTTTTGGACACCTTGGTCATGTGTTCTGTGGTGCTTTAATATGCTTTTAGCACCATTTCACCACAATAACCGCTTGCCGACCCACTGCAGAACATTTACTGGACAGGTCAGCTTGTACACACAATCATATCCCTATATCTCGCGGCTTTCTTCCGGATCTGCACACGTGCCGAAAGTTCAAGCTGCCATTTCCTGCAGCACAAGCAATCAGCGGGTCCCGGTCAGTGATTTATAGCAAGGCCCCACTAATCAGGTGAGCAAATGAAAGAAGAGAGCCATGTGTTAAACAACACAGGGAACTCTACAAACAGAAGAAATATGCTGTTCATTTTTCAGTGGCAGTTAGTCAGTTTGTGTCAGATTGATTGATCAACACCATTACTCGTTTAAAAAATAAATAAAAAAATACAGTGGGGTGGATTCAGATACATTGGAGTATCTTTAGGCGGGGCGTAATGTATCTCAGATATGTTACGCCGCCGTAAATTAGGGCGTAAGTTCCGTATTCAGAAAGAACTTGCGCCCTTAGTTACGGCGGCGTAACGTATGTTGTCCGGCGTAAGCCCGCCTAATTCAAATGTGGATGATGTGGGCGTGTTTTATTCAAATTCACTGTGACCCCACGTATTTGACGTTTTTTACGAACGGCGCATGCGCCGTTCGTGAAAGAATCCCAGTGTGCATGCTCGAAATTACGCCGCAAATCGTCATTGCTTTCGACGTGAACGTAAATTACGTCCAGCCCTATTCGCGAACGACTTACGCAAACGACGTAACATTTTCAAAATTCGAGGCAGGAACAACGTCCATACTTAACATAGGATACGCCTCATATAGCAGGGGTAACTATACGCAGAAAAAAGCCTTACGAAAACGACGTAAAAAAATTCGCCAGCCGGACATACGTTTGTGAATCGGCGTAACTACCTAATTTGCATATTCCTCGCGGAAATATACGGAAGCGCCACCTAGCGGCCAGCCTAAATATGCAGCCTAAGATACGACGACGTAAGAGACTTAAGCCGGTCGGATCTTAGGGAAATCTATGCGTAACTGAATCTATGAATCAGTCGCATAGATACGACCCCGCAACTCAGAGTTACGACGGCGTATCCGGAGATACGCTGTCGTAACTCCGTTGTGAATCTACCCCAGTATCTTTATATTATAGCTTGTAGATGCTATCATTTTCATGCAAACCAATTAATTTATACGTATTGGGATTTTTTTTTGCCAAAGACATGTAGCACAATACATTTTGGTCTAAATTTCTGAAAAAAAAATAATTTTTTTATTAGATATGTTTTATAGCAAAAAGTAGAAAATTAGGGGAGGAGCACCTAGCAAGGTGATGAGCCAGATGTGTTATCACATACATGTTTTTTATATTTATCTCATGTAAGTGTAATTTAAGAGGGGTTTCATAATAAACATTGCATACGGAAGTACACTATGTCTGTCCTTTCTACTTTAATTTATACACAATCCAAGGAGACCTGTGAGAACGGGATCCCATGTACAACTGAGGAGGAGAGGAGGAGTGGAGCCATTTACCCAGGTTGTGAGGAGACAAAGATGTTTTTTTTTATATACACGGGAGGTGGGCATTCACTTTGCTTGGTTAAGGACAATCACAGTGTTTTAAGATCAGGCACAGGATATATTGAAGGAGAACATTATTGATCCACATAGGACTTACAATATATTCACATTGTATTGTTTGCATGTGATCACTAGTGTTGAGCAGAATATGCCATATTCGATTTCGCGATATATCTCGAATATATATTCGAATATTCGAGATATATTCGCTAAATTCGAATATTCGTGATATTTTATCGAAATTAAATGATTGCGATTTTTCGCTATTGCGAATGCGAAAATAATTGCGAATTTTTAATAACTGCGGTAGGAGCACTCTGATTGGCTCAGAATATTCTTGATATTTTGTCGAAATTTCGCAAAATGCGAATGCGATATTGATGGCGAAATTTCGACAACAGCGCTAGGAGCACTCTGATTGGCTCAGAATATTCGTGATATTTTACAATACAAAATAATTGCGAATATTCGGCAAATGCTGAAGGAGCACTCTGATTGGCTCAGAATATTCTTGATATTTTATCGAAATTTCGCAAAATGCGAATGCGATATTTATTGCGCAATTTCGACAAATGCTGGAGGAGCGCTCTGATTGGCTCAGAATATTCGTGATATTTTATCGAAATTTCGCAAAATGCGAATGCGATATTTATTGCGCAATTTCGACAAATGCTGTAGGAGCACTCTGATTGGCTTAGAATATTCGTTATATTTTATCGAAATTTCGCAATATTGCGAATGCGATGATTATTGCGGAATTTCCCCAAATGCTGTAGGAGCGCTCTGTAACAAACCCGTAGTGTTTTGCAACCATTCTGCCTCCAGCTGTTTTTTTTTCTGTTGAAAAGCCTGTGGCGTGCAAAACACAACCCAAAAACTCCACCCGGTGCAGGGAAAAATGTGCACACACCTAAAGAGTGACATCACAAAAAACTGCGACGGGTGCATACGTCAGTGGTCCTCCGAAAAGGTCCCGTCTCTGACCCCCGGGGTGTTAGGCTCCTGACAGGGAAACGAGTTACTGTGGTCCATACAGCCGAAGCCATATGGACCCATCTCGGTCCAAGCAGCCGAAGCCACAAGGACCCAACATCCTCGGAGGGACTGCCGAAACAGAACCCTCCTCGGTGAGGCTCCCCCTAAGGGAGACCCCATGAGAGCCGGTGAACCTAACCAGAAGGCCGAGTCTACCAACTCCCAAGACTTTCAGAGACCGGCCCGAGGACCAGCACCCTACTCGCCACACATAAAGTGCAAGCACCAAAACAAAAAGAGTGACAAACAAAACAGAACAAGGGGAAAAATAATAAAAGAAAGTGGGGAAAGGAAGATGGGAGGGAGAGTGAGGAAAGTGACCAATGTGAAATAATTCTGCCTCCAGCTGTTGCAAAACTAAAACTCCCTGCATGCAACTGGCTGCAATTACCCCCCCCCTCTCCCCCAATGTGAATTTACAGGGTACATTCACATGGGCTGTGGCTTACAGTGTGCTTCTAGCTGAAGCAAATTCGGCGCTGCAGCTCAAACCCTCAGCGGGAAACTACTGTGAACCCCATGCCTCCCCGTTATTACCGGACAGCCATTAACTGTCCAGGCATGCTGGGAGTTAAAGTATAATTGTTGTACAGCTGGTGACGGATGAGCTACATGGTGTATCAGAGCATGCTGGTAGTTGTAGTTGTTAAATAACATCAACTCCATTATTTATTCTAAATTAATTAATCAAAAAGTCAAAAGAAACAAACATATTCTTGTTCCTATATAAAGATAGGGATGAAAAAAAATAATCTATTGTACAGGCCCATTATCAGTGTCCAAAAAAAATTATAGCGGTCAGATGAATAGCAACGCATATCTCCCCTATACGTGTATCCTGTGTTGTTAATCATATATACATAATTATGCAAATCATAATGGCTGCTATATTTATGCAAAAAAGGTGGCGACCGAAATGGCAGGATATAAAATGTGTCATGTTACCCCTGTCATTGATTAATAAGGCGAGAATGCTTCCAATTGTTGAATACCATACATTTACGTCATATATCCATAAGGCTGTCAACAAAAGTATTACAATATACTTTGTTCTTCATCTTGCAGAAGTTCCTGGAAACAGGATATGATGAGCTGCGGAGGCAGCAAGAAAAACAGGCAGTTGTAAGCTCCCTAATTGAGGAACTACGCGCCCAAAACGGCGAAGCACCCAGTCGCATGGTGATCCTCAAAAAGTGGTCCGACCTGAAGAGGCGCCAGATGAACCGGGTTAGGCGTATCCGGAATAAATATCATCCAGGTAAGTTATTGGTCACAGTTATGTTTTTTTTCCTAAAGTGTATTTTGTGCGTGTACTCGAGAGAGGAGCCGGACTGCAGGAGTTGGGAGTAGGCAGGCCTCCCCCAGAGGTAATCTGCCACCTTTCTCCATGCCCCGGGTGGCAATGGCGGGTGTGAGGGGGTCCTCCCACACAGACCGTCCTACCTGCTCCGCTTCGAAGCCGAACGGGGCAGAGGGACTCCCTATAAGGGAGTGAGAGGATTTGCCCGCTCAACCAGCCCCGTTAGTCCTTCGCCTCTCTTTTTAGAGACTGCATGGTCAGAGTGCGTGCATGTTAACCCAATTGCGAGTGCGTGTGTAAGTGTGGTGGTTTTTGTGGGAGGGAGGTGGGCGTACTAAGCGCAGGCATAGCACACCCACCGGGGGCCGGGCTGAGACCACCAAACTCAATTCACATGTAGCCGAGAGCGGGATCCGAACCCCTAGCTGCAGAGGTGAATGGCTTGTCAGCGCAGTGGCAATCGCGTTGAGCCACCGCAGCTCCTTTGGTGACAGTTATGTAAGGTCATATGTAATTAATGTAAGGTCAGATGTTGTTAACCAAGACGCCATGTTGTTGTAACATATATCACCACCAGCCAAGTTATTCATAGTACTGTTGGAAAAAGACATGGGACAGCAGACAGGAACACAGAAGTTATGTGGGAACATACTTTTCCCATTGCTTTGCATGGGACTTTAAACAAAAAGCCCGACCCTCACCAATGGGGGTAGTTAAGGGATAAATTAACGATCCTATACTTTAAGTGGACGTATAAGTAACATGTGACCAAGTGTTATCGAAATATCTACAGCTGTTATGAAGTAACATGTATTTCCCATAGAGTTGAATGGGACTTTAAAGAAAAACCCTGACCAAGGCAAATGGGGGTGGGTAAGGGTTAAACCACCTATTCTATGTTTGTGGCTGACATATAAGTAACCTGTGTGCCAAGTTTCATGTAAATATCTTTAGCCGTTTGGACGTGATGGTGGAACATACATACATACATGCACACACACGTTGAGTTTTATATATATAGATTCCCACTAAATTCCTGTGTTAGGCGTGGGGTTGTTATAGTAATCCCGTGTACTCCATCAAGCCCTTTTTTTAACATGAGATCGTCTGAACAAAACAAAGGAGACAAAAACAGCTCATTTTACCATGGTGGCAGCCCAGCTCACGCTCAGTCCCCTGTAGTGCCCACAAGACCCTTTAATATAACATTGTCCCATTGGTTAACTGTCTATATAAATTAATTTGTATTCATATACAATACAGCAGAGTACACAGAATTTGCATACGTCATTAGAAAACATTTTTATAATATATGAACATTGTGTTATTATAGGAGCTCCGCTACCAGTTGTGCGCGCCAAGCGCAGAAGGCGCCAGGCCGATGAGGAGGAGGATGCGGCAGAGGAGGATGCGGCAGAGGAGGATGCGGCAGAGGAGGAGAGGGATGAGGAGGAGCAGCCAGGGCCCTCCCACTCGCCAACCCCAGCTCCTGTTGAGGTGCAGGCTGAGGAGCTTCCCCCCCCACCCCAACTTCTCAAGGAGACGAGCAGGAGGAAGACAGTGTTCCTATGACCCTCGCTCAGGAAGGTAAATATGTGCACAATGATTAATAACATTTCAACAATAAAATGTAGATATAAAAATGGACAACATATAAAGCGCACCCGTCAGATTGCAGAACCATAATATGGTATTTATGATAGAAGTATACAGGTAGTGCAGAATTATTAGGCAAGTTGTATTTTTGAGGATTCATTTTATTATTGAACAACAACCATGTTCTCAATGAACCCCAAAAACTCATTAATATCAAAGCTGAATATTTTTGGAAGTAGTTTTTAGTTTGTTTTTAGTGTTAGCTATTTTAGGGGGATATCTGTGTGTGCAGGTGACTACTATTACTGTGCAGAATTATTAGGCAACTTAACAAAAAAAAAATATATACCCATTTCAATTATTTATTTTTAACAGTGAAACCCATATAACATCTCAACATTCACAAATATACATTTCTGACATTCAAAAACAAAACAAAAACAAATCAGTGACCAATATAGCCACCTTTCTTTGCAAGGACACTCAAAAGCCTGACATCCATGGATTCTGTCAGTGTTTTGATCTGTTCACCATCAACATTGCGTGCAGCAGCAACCACAGCCTCACAGACACTGTTCAGAGAGGTGTACTGTTTTCCCTCCTTGTAAATCTCACATTTGATGATGGACCACAGGTTCTCAATGGGGTTCAGATCAGGTGAACAAGGAGGCCATGTCATTAGTTTTTTTTCTTTAATACCCTTTCTTGCCAGCCACGCTGTGGAGTACTTTAACACGTGTGATGGAGCATTGTCCTGCACGAAAATCATGTTTTTCTTGAAGGATGCAGACTTCTTCCTGTACCACTGCTTGAAGAAGGTGTCTTCCATAATCTGGCAGTAGGACTGGGAGTTGAGCTTGACTCCATCCTCAATCCGAAAAGGCCCCACAAGCTCATCTTTGATGATACCAGCCCAAACCAGTACTCAACCACCACCTTGCTGGCGTCTGAGTCGGACTGGAGCTCTCTGCCCTTTACCAATCCAGCCACGGGCTCTTCCATCTGGCCCATCAAGACTCACTCTCATTTCAGCAGTCCATAAAACCTTAGAAAAATCTTTCTTGAGATATTTATTGGCACAGTCTTGACGTTGCAGCTTGTGTGTCTTGTTCAGTGGTCGTCGTCTTTCAGCCTTTCTTACCTTGGCCATGTCTCTGGGTATTGCACACCTTGTGCTTTTGGGCACCCCAGTGATGTTGCAGCTCTGAAATATGGCCAATCTGGTGGCAAGTGGCATCTTGGCAGCTGCACGCTTGACTTTTCTCAGTTCATGGTCAGTTATTTTGCGCCTTGTTTTTTCCACACACTTCTTTTGACCCTGTTGACTATTTTGAATGAAACGCTTGATTTTTCGATGATCACGCTTCAGAAGATTTGCAATTTTAAGAGTGCTGCATCCCTCTGCTAGATATCTCTCTATTTTGGACTTTTCAGAGTCTCTCAAGTCCTTCTTTTGGACCATTTTGCCAAAGGAAAGGAAGTTGACTAATAATTATGCACACCTTATATAGGGTGTTGATGTCATTAGACCACACACCTTCTCATTACAGAGATGTACATTACCTAATATGCCTAATTGGTAGTAGGCTTTCGAGCCTATACAGCTTGGAGTGAGACAACATGCTTAAAGAGCATGATGTGGTCCAATTACTCATTTGCCTAATAATTCTGCACTCCCTGTATGTGTTAGACACACAACAAATGTATAGACATGATAATGATTGATTAATAAGCAAAAAAAATATTTTATGTATTTGTTAACGGTCTTTGTAATCAAATTGTTTTTTCTTATATCATAACAGCTGTAAAAGAGATTATGCAGAGACAAGCAGCAATAACGAAAAGGCAAGAATTAATTATTGCTAACCAGAGGAAAATGTGCTATTTAGCCAATCAAAACAAGCAACTGGAGGAGCAACAAATGAGAGAAATGCGTGAATTGGAAAAATTGCAGAAGCGCATGAGCCATTCAGTTTGATTTTTTTTTTATAATAAAAAGTGTTATTTTTTGGAAATGTTTCCTTTCTTTTTGAGATATATTTTTTGGTTTTTCAAGACATCTAACTTCACATCTAACACATCAACATCAACACATCTAACTTCATAATAAGGAAAATCATTTTATACTATTATTTTATTTAACACAAACCTAGGACAAACTAAAGTACACAGACACAGTCACGATGAACACAAACTAAACTGTTGAAAAATGAACATAACAAAAGCAACAATATATATATATATAGATATAGAGAGAGAGAGCAAGAAAGAGAGAGAGAGTGCAGATTTGCTCTTGAAGACAGGCTAATGGTTGCAGTATAAAGGCCGCAAACCAGGGTTTAACATATAGTTCATTGTTTTAGTTACACTTGCTGTTACGATCCGGTCTGGTAGCTTGTAGCGGAGGCTGTTGGTGGATCCGCTGTGCCAGAGAGGTCATGAAGCATTACTCAGCATGGAGGCAGCAGCAGTAGTATTAAAATGTAATGATACTAGAAAAGATACAATTTCAGGGTAAATTGTGCTGCGTGGTCTTGCCTCCACCGATACTACTGACTGGAGACGGTGCCCCTGGAGATGTAAATGTGATCCAACCGTGTGTGGATCCAGTTCGGTCCATTGCCCCAACAAAAACTGCTCCATCCAAAACTAGCCCATCAAAACTGCACCATCAAAACTAGTGCTGCGCATCTTCACCCGTCTCACGATTCGATGCGATTACGATTATCAAGTCCACGATTCGATTCGATTCCGCGATGCATCACGATGCATAACGATTGCAGCGCAAGTACGCATGGCTCTCCCCCCAAAATAATAAAGGAGATTATCAGAGACTGCAGACATAGTACAGGAGATGGTCAGAGACTGCAGACATAGTACAGGAGATGGTCAGAGACTGCAGACATAGTACAGGAGATGGTCACAGACTGCAGACATAGTACAGGAGATGGTCAGAGACTGCAGACATAGTACAAGAGATGGTCAGAGACTGCAGACATAGTACAGGGGATGGTCAGAGACTGCAGACATAGTACAGGAGATGGTCAGAGACTGCGGACATAGTACAGGAGATGGTCAGAGACTGGGGACATGCTACACGAGATAAGAGACTGCGTGCATGCTACAGGAAATGGTCAGAGACTGCGGAAATTATACAGAAGATCAGTATGTAAGTATGAATGAATGAATGAATGAATGAATTAATGAAAAACTTATATAGCGCGGCACATGCGAACTGAATCGCCTCTGGGCGCTGGTTGTTCGTGTCTCATGCCATCAGAAGAGCAGGGTTTTGATCTGCTTTCTGAAAGACAGGTGGTTTTGCTCCAACCGAATGCTGGTTGGTAAAGCATTCCATAGCCTGGGACCTTGGAAAGCAAACCTTCTTTCTCCTTTGGACTTGTATTTGGTTTTTGGAACCTTGACCAGATTTTGGTCGGTGGATCGCAGAATGCGGTTGGAATTGTGAGGTTTGATCTTGTCGCATAGATATCTTGGAGCCTTCCCATGGATGCACTTATGTGTCAGGCAGAGTGCTTTGAATGCAATTCTGTCTTTCACTGGCAACCAGTGAAGGGATCTCAGTGAAGGTGAGATTGATTCCCATGATTTTTTCCCAGTCACAAGTCTTGCGGCCGTATTCTGTACGACTTGTAGACGAGCGATTTGGTACTTAGGGAGCCCGAGGTAAAGGGCATTTGCATAGTCCAGTCTGGAATTCACAATTGTTCCCACCACGACTGCTACGTCTTCTTTGGGGATAAATGGAATAAGTCTGCGTAGTAGGCGCATCAAATGGTGCGATCCGCTGACTACTGACCCTATTTGTGCGTCCATTGTCATGAAGGTGTCAAAAGTGACTCCTAGACTTTTGACTTTGGAGCTAGGGGAGATGATTTGTCCCAGAATGGGCGATGGTGTCCAGTTTGTTGCCAGTTGACTCTTCCGACTGGCGTGAAACATAAAAAGTTCTGTTTTAGAGCTATTGAGTTTAAGATAACTCTTAGTCATCCAGTTTTCTATTGAAGAGAGACATTTCTCTAATCTGAGATGATGATCCTTTTTGTTGCAGATGCGAAAATACAGTTGCGTGTCGTCTGCATAAGAGTGATAGAGTAGTTCTTGGCTACTGATAATATCAAAGAGAGGACGAAGATAGATGTTGAACAGCACCGGTGATAGGGGGGATCCTTGGGGGACCCCACATGGCACCGTGCGTTTTTCCGACGTGAAAGATCCCAGTTTCACTGTTTGTGATCAGTTTCCAAGAGAAGAGGAAAACCTTGGTAAAGTATGATTTTTTTTTTTTTTTTTTAATTGTAAAGAAGAAAATAAAACCCTTTAGTATCACTTTAACAAAGCCATTGAGTCTTTTGGCAGCAACTTGCATAGTAAACAGGTCAACATCACTGCACAAATAAAAAAAGGGAGACATTCCAATCATCAAGAAATATACTGCTTGCAGATCAGTAGATGGTTCCAGAGGGGAGAGATGATAGGGAAATCACAGCAAGAAATTAGACAGTAAAAGAGTTTGCCTTACAAATTGGGGGCTGCACAAACAGTACACACACACAGAGGATAGCTGCAGCATGGAAGGGGGGGGGGGGGTGCTGCCACCTCTCTACACTCACCCATATATCAAGCATGACAGGCTTATCTCTCACCTCCGGAACACTTCCATCCTCCCCTCCTCTCAGCTCGTTTGTAGTTTGCAGAAGCCAAATTTATGGCTCATGGCACGGATGTTACAACAGCTCCGTGCAGTCATGATCTGTATGCCTCTGTCTCTCAGCTCCTCGTGCGGCTCGGCACCGCTCATCGGGGAGATGTTGCAAAACTACAAGTCCAATGAGGCATTGCAAGAATGACAGTTACCAGCATGACTCCCACAGGCAGAGGCATGATGGTAACTGTAGTTTTACAACAGCTGGAGGGCCACCAGTTTGAGACCCTTGCTTAACAGAGGAAAGTTCCCTCAGCTTTGTGTGGGAGGAACCAACTCACCTCATAATTTTATGTGAGGTGTTATTAAACTCCTCAGCTTTTCCTAGGAAAACAATTTTTGGGTTTGCAGGCTCTCTGTAAACACAGCAGAAATTGAGGAATGTTTTTTGAATACTTGTCCTTCAAATTGTTAGATCTTAAAAACTATAAATCTCACAGTGAATATCTTTATAGTTTACGAATCACAAGACCCAGACCTACATTTTGATGTATAGTATGTCTCTGAAATAATAAAATTGAAGGCACAGTCGAAGTTTACAAATTCAACAGCAGATTTTAGTTTTATAAACTTTGACTTCCATTAAAATAATGAATGTCGTTGGTTGCAAACAAATTATCATATTGTGAAAACCGTTTGATCATTCGCTTAGCCGTAAACACGTGTGATGGCAGCAGGGAGAGCTGAACTTTTTGATATAAGATTTGTGTAGGTCGGCTTGAAAATGAGGGAGTGGTCGCAGTTTACAAATCATGTGCTGATTTTTCCGGTTTTCACATTTCACACTCTAGCTCTCCTCATTCACTCCTAAGGTAAAATTTCGCCGCAAAAATGACGATATTTCATGAATGATTAAGCGAAACGTTCCACAAAGTAATAGCACACCATTCTGGAACAATCCACACGTTTCGATATATTACTTGTCTATGTAGTGTAAAAACTGTGGGAGGAGATACCGTTTAAAAGTTGGCTATAATAATAATAATATATATGTGAGATAACAATAAGTGCTCTTGCTATGCAAGACCACTTAACTCTCACACAGGCATCATTTACAAGGAGTATTGGTAATATTACTAGATAGCATCTAAACACGTGGGCAGGACTTTACAGCATCAGTAATGACCATAGTAGTCAATAGTGTCAAATAACTTGTGACATAGGTGTCGTGAGCAGCAGCAGTATTAGTAACAGTAGACAATATAGTGTCAAATCACTCGGGAAAGAGGTGCCATGAACAGCAGCAGCAGCAGTGGTAATCGTAGTATAGAGTGGCAATTAACTTGTGACATAGGTGTCTTGACTGAGCAGCAGTAGTAGTAGTAGACAGTGACAATACAGAGTCATATAACTTGGGCAGGAGGTGCCATGATGAACAGCAGTGGTAATAGGAGTATATAGAGTGTGAAATAACTGCTGACATAGGTGTCTTGACTGATCAGCAGCAGTAGTAGTATTAGCAGTAGTAGTTGATACAGAGTCATATCACTTGGGCAGGAGGTGCCATGATGAACAGCAGTGGTAATAGGAGTATATAGAGTGTGAAATAACTGCTGACATAGGTGTCTTGACTGGGCAGCAGCAGCAGCAGCAGTAGTAGTATTAGCAGTAGTAGTTGATACAGAGTCATATCACTTGGGCAGGAGGTGCCATGATGAACAGCAGTGGTAATAAGAGTATATAGAGTGTGAAATAACTGCTGACATAGGTGTCTTGACTGATCAGCAGCAGTAGTAGTATTAGCAGTAGTAGTTGATACAGAGTCATATCACTTGGGCAGGAGGTGCCATGATGAACAGCAGTGGTAATAGGAGTATATAGAGTGGGAAATAACTGCTGACATGGGTGTCTTGACTGGGCAGCAGCAGCAGCAGCAGTAGTAGTATTAGCAGTAGTAGTTGATACAGAGTCATATCACTTGGGCAGGAGGTGCCATGATGAACAGCAGTGGTAATAAGAGTATATAGAGTGTGAAATAACTGCTGACATAGGTGTCTTGACTGATCAGCAGCAGTAGTAGTATTAGCAGTAGTAGTTGATACAGAGTCATATCACTTGGGCAGGAGGTGCCATGATGAACAGCAGTGGTAATAGGAGTATATAGAGTGTGAAATAACTGCTGACATAGGTGTCTTGACTGGGCAGCAGCAGCAGCAGCAGTAGTAGTATTAGCAGTAGTAGTTGATACAGAGTCATATCACTTGGGCAGGAGGTGCCATGATGAACAGCAGTGGTAATAAGAGTATATAGAGTGTGAAATAACTGCTGACATAGGTGTCTTGACTGATCAGCAGCAGTAGTAGTATTAGCAGTAGTAGTTGATACAGAGTCATATCACTTGGGCAGGAGGTGCCATGATGAACAGCAGTGGTAATAGGAGTATATAGGGTGGGAAATTACTTTTGACATAGTTGTCTTGACTGATCCAGAGGAGTCATGGGAGAAAGTCATGTGGTCAGATGAGACCATAATATAACTTTTTGGTCATAATTTCACTAACCGTGTTCGGAGGAAGAATAATGATGAGTACCATGCCAAGAACGCCATCCCTACTGTGAAGCATGGGGGTGGTAGCATCATGCTTTGGGGGTGTTTTTGAGACAGGGTGACTGCACTGTATTAAGGAGAGGATGACCGGGGCCATGTATTGCGAGATTTTGGGCAACAACCTCCTTCCCTGAGTTAGAGCTTTGAAGATGGGTCGAGGCTGGTTCTTCCAACATGACAATGACCCAAAGCACACAGCCAGGATAACCAAGGGGTGGCTCTGTAAGGAGCATATCAAGGTTCTGGCGTGGCCTAGCCAGTCTCCAGACCTAAACCCAATACAGAATCTTTGGAGGGAGCTCAAACTCCGTGTTTCTCAGCGAGAGCCCAGAAACCTGACTGATGTAGAGAAGATCTGTGTGGAGGAGTGGGCCAAAATCCCTCCTCCAGTGTGTGCAAAGCTGGTGTAAAACTACAAGAAAGGTTTGACCGCTGTAATTGCAAAGAAAGCCTACTGTACCAAATATTAACATTGATTTTCTCAGGTGTTAAAATAGTTATATTCAGCACTGTAAATACATCAGGTCCGGGGCTCCATCAGGGAATGCATGACAAGGGACCCTTCAGCGCCCTGAACCGACGACGGGTGCCAGAAAGTCACCACCGATCCAGGACTCATTCATCTTTATGAATGTGAGTCTGTCCACGGAGTCTGTGGACAGACGGGTCCTCTTGTCCATGACCACCCCACCTGCCACGCTGAATGTCCGCTCAGATAGTACGCTGGAGGGGGGGCAAGACAATAACTCCAGCGCATACTGAGCGAGCTCGCGGCAGGTGTCCAATCTGGCAACCCAGTACTCCATGGGGTCGTCGGTGCTCATACTGTCAGAAGCACCGACGGACGCCATGTAGTCTGCCACCATGTGGGCCAGCCGCTGGTGGTGACTGCTGCTGCTGGTGCTGGTACTGGGTCGCTCGGTTTGGAAGAACATCCTCATCTCATCCATTAGGTCCCCTGCTCGGCTGCTGCTGGGTGCAGCCACCTGCTGGGTGAGATGAGGGGGGACAACTGGAGGCCGGGGAGTTGCCTGCTCCAACCAGCTGACAATGCCTGCCTGCAGTTCCTCCATCCGGCGCTGCCTCCGGCTGGCTGGGATGAACTGCTCCAGTTTCCCCTTGCACCTGGGATCCAAAAGGGTGGCCATCCAGAAATCATCCCTCGCCTTGATGGTCTTAACCCGGGGGTCCCTCCTGAGGCATCTCAGCATGTGGGCAGCCATGGGGAAGAGCACAGCCCGCTGTGACTCCTCACTGCTGCCCAGGTCAATGAGGTCCGACTCTTCATCCCTGAGGTGGAGCATTGCTGACTCCTCCTGCTCCACCAAGGCACTCTCCCCAGCTTCGAGCAGGCGATCTAGTGTCCTCTCCAGCATGAACACTATTGGCAGCACGTTATTGAGGCCGACATGCTCACTGCTGACCATCTTGGTCGCCTGCTCGAAGGAGGACAACACTTGGCAGACCTGGTGTATCTGCCCCCACTCCGCACAGGCGATGAAAGGGAGTTGTGGTGAAGCCCTCTCAGTGCGTAGGTCCATCAGGTACTCCCTCACCGCCCTTCGCTGCTCCCACAACCTCTTCAGCATGTGGAGGGTGGAGTTCCACCGCGTCACACTGTCCACAATCAGCCTGTGAAGGGGCAGCCTGTAGTTCCGCTGCAACTCGGACAGGGACGCGGTAGCGGTTGGGGAGCACCTGAAGTGGCTGGCAATCCTACGCGCCTTTGGCACAATGTCACTCAACCCGGGATAAGTGCGCAGGAACTTCTGCACCACCAGGTTGAGGACATGTGCCAGACAGGGCACATGGGTCAGACTGCCAGCACTGAGGGCGGCGAGTAGGTTGCTGCCGTTATCGCAGACAACCATACCTGCCTGGAGCCTTCGGGGTGTCAGCCACTTCTGGACCTGAGCCTGAAGTGCTTTCAGCACTTCTTCTCCAGTGTGTCTCCGGTCCCCTAAACTAACAAGCTGGAGCACGGCCTGACAGCGCACGTGCCCCACACTTGAGTAGCTACGGGGGCGCTTGCTGGGAGGCTCAGCAGCTGCGGAGACAGTGGCTTGAGGGAGACCAGCAGTTCTCCCCTGGACACCCCGGGGCGGCACCACAAGATCGGTTGCCGCCGATCCCTCACCGACGCCTCGGAGGGAAACCCAATGGGCCGTGAAGCTGATGTAGCGCCCCTGCCCATGCCTGCTGGTCCAGCCATCCATTGTCAGATGAACCCTGTCGCTGACAGCGTGATCCAGCGACAGGGTTACATTCTGCACAATGTGCTGGTGTAGGGCAGGGACACCAGTCCTGGCAAAGAAATGGCGGCTGGGGACACGCCATTGGGGTTGGGCCTGCTCCAACATCTGCCTGAAGGGGTTGCTGTCAACTATGTTGAAGGGCAGCAGATGTTGGGCAATAACCCTTGCCAGGAGCCCATTGAGGGAACGCACACGTCGGTCTCCAGGGGGGAAGGGAGTGGTGCGGTCAAAGGCGTCTGAAATCGACGCCTGGCGCCGGACGGCAGTGCGGGACACAGACGCGGAGGGTGCTGTGGAAGTAGAGGTCTGGCTGCCGGTACCAGTACCTCAACTAGAGGGAGCGGGGGGGCATGACCTGCTGGAAAGAGATGAAGATGTGGCAGGGGCTGCTGTACCCTGCTCACTTGTGGTGGTGGCGCTGCTACCACCACCACGCTTCATCTCGTCAAACACCCCCCAGTGGTTTATCCTCAGGTGCTGGTTCAGGGCTGTGGTACCCACCCGAGCCAAACACTTCCCTCTCTTCACCCTCACTTTACAGATCCGGCAGATGACCACGGTAGGGTTGTCTGCCACCAGGGTGAAGTAGTTCCAGACAGGTGACTTCAGCACCGCCCTCCTGTCAGATGGGGTGACGCTTACTTGCACCTGCTGGGACTCGGTGCGCACAGGTGGAGCTGCCTGCTGCTGCTGCTGCTGCTGCTCCTCCTGACACCTCCTGCTGCCATCACCAGTGGAGACCCTGACGATTGTCTCCCTGGTGGTGACCTGGCGCACCGTTTCACCAGGGTGCCTACCTTCCCCGTCGTCACTGACGCAGTGAGCCGACGCGTCAGATGGCAACCATGATGGGTCACCCTCTTCGCCCCCAGAGATGTCAGACCAAGGGCTGAGATGTGTTGGTCTGAGGGAACCAACTGACATGGAGCCTCTAGCCTGGCTCCGCTGTCCCCTCACCCACGCCTGGGTCTGACTAGGTGCTGCTGTTTCCTGCACCAAAACAGCAGCACCAGTTTGAAGGGATGTCTCTGGGATACTGCCAGCAGGTATCCCATCCTCCTCATCCATCCCTTCAAAAAGGTCCTGACCATCAGGACAGAGCTGGAGGTCTGCCTGATGCATGGCCTCCCCCAAGAGATCCCTCTCACTGTCGCTGTCGAACAGTAAGATGCTGGACTCTTGGGGGCTGGGGGGGGGTACTACAGGCACCGGTGTAATGGTGGTACTACTGTGAGTCGGGACCGACGACTCAGTGGCACTGCTGTGCCCCATGTAGTCCACCACTACTTCAGCCTGAGATGGCAATATCGGGCGGCTGCCCGATGGGAAGAACTCCCGGATCAGGCGGACTCCCCTTGCACCCGATCCTCTACCACTGGTAGGGGCACGAGAGGTACCCCGTGCTGGCAGCGACCCAGCACTGGGAGTAACTCCCCTACCCCTGCTGCCACGGCCATGGATGCCACTCATGATTGCTGATGTGTGTGGGGGGGGTAAACTTTATTGGGGGGGGGAAATGTGAGAAAAATTAGTTTTTATGTGTTTTTTTTACAAGACAGGCACGCAGACAAAGACGTACACAGACAGCTACTAAACTATAATAAAAGTAGTACACCAAAGACAAGGACTCCAAATAAAAAAAAAAAAATGCACTAAACAAACACTAACTAAAGTTTTTTTTTGTTTTTTTTTTAACACAAAACACAGACACTAAACACACACTAAGCTAAGCTAGATGAAATAAATGTACACTAACAGTGTGTACACTTACTACACAGAAATCTAACTAAACTGAACAACACAAAACTTAGCTTTTAGAAAAGCTCTTTAAGAAAAACTAAGCAAAATGTGCACTGAAATCACTAGCAAATATCACTGAACAGCGAAGCTGCAAGATCAAACAGTAACACAAGATGAACAAAACAGCACAAAACTTAGCTTTGAAAAAAGCTCTTTTAGAAAGCTCAGCAAAATGTGCACTGAAATCACTAGCAAATATCACTGAACAGCGAAGCTGCAAGATCAAACAGTAACACAAGATGAACAAAACAGCACAAAACAGCACAAAACGTAGCTTTGAAAAAAGCTCTTGGGTCTATTGCTTTGAAAAAAGCAGTTGATATACTGGAATATATGCACTGGAATCACTAAATAGCAATGCAGCACTATGCTGATGATGATAGATCAATCAATCAGGAACACAGAAACAGCCTCCACACTCTCTAGCCAGCTTCTGAATCTGCAATGAAATGGTGCTGGGAGTGACCTTATATAATGTCCGTGCAGGCAGGTTCCTATTGGTTGCTAACCTCTGACGAGTGTGGAAGGAGAACTCTGATTGGCTCTGATGCAAAAGGGCGGAGAAAATAATCGCGCAATATTCCTATTGCCGAATATTCGCATTGCGAATATTCGGCAATATAAAATGATCGCTTCAGCTACCCGGCCCAAGGTCTCTAATCATACCAGCAATGCTTTTAGACGTCTATGGAGATCACTAGGATGTGATCTGTTTTAAAAATGAAACTGTAAAAATCGCTCTGATGCGGAAGATAGGGGCGAAGAAAATAATCGCGCGATATTGCGATTGCCGAATAATCGCATTGCGATTTTTCGGCAAAATTCAATGAACGCTTCAGCTACTCGGCCCAGGGTCTCTAATCATACCAGCAATGCTTTTAGACGTCGATGGAGATATCTAGGATGTGATCTGTTCTAAAAAAAAAAATTGTAAAAAATCGAATATTCGGAATTGCGAATATTCACCGCGAAATTCGAAATATAGCGCGATTTCTCGAATATGCTATATTCGAGTCAAATATTCGCAATGCGAATATTCGTGAGCAACACTAGTGATCACATTTTGCTGCGCCACACTGAATTTTATTTCCAAAAAGTAGAAAATATTGTTTTTTTTTCAAAATGTTAGTCTTTTTTTATTTTATATCGCTAAAAACAAAACCTGCTGTGGTGATTAAATACCACCAAGAGAAAGCTCTATTTGTGTGAAGAAAATTATATAAATTTAGTTTGGGTACAGCAATGCATGACTGCGCAATTACATATTAAATTAGTGCATTGCCAAACTGCAAAAAATGGCCTCATCATGAAGGGGGTAAAATCTTCCAGAGCTAAACTATACAATCTGATTGTACAAACTCCATTACTCTATGTAACACAAGAACTGCCATTAGTATAAACATGTACTTGTTTAGATTTGTCCTCATATTACATACTTTTGGTAACTTTAACGGCTCATCTAGACAGAAGATTAGTGCTGTCCTCTGTGCAGAAACACTGGCAGATTGTATATATCCACCACATAGAAGTGGATGCACATGCAGCGCCGGCACAGACTCAGTCGCATGTAAAAGTTTGACATGTGGGATAAACCTTTGCGTTCGGATCTGTGCACCCTCTCCTGCCTGCATGTCAAAGAATTATGCTTGTGTGCACCCACTTCTATGGGCCCTAAAGATGATTGCATAGTGTAAGGCCAGCTTTAGAGCAGTCAGTAGTGCCTAAAGCATGTAACTTCTTTGAAGATCCATAGAGATAAATCACAGCCTTTGACACTTTTGAGCTGGTTTGGTTTCAATCAAAGCAGCACTGCTAGTGACTTCTCTGATGTGCTGAAATATCGCTGGTTGTTTTATAGAGCAAGTAACCTTGCCATTCACATAGCTGACCAAGGCTCCCTGATTTGAATGGACTGTCCCTGATTTGCAGCAATGTCCCTCTGCCCCTCTTTGCCCTTCATTTGTTCCTCTTTTTGGTCTGATCCATATAGTTCTATAAAAAAAGCACTTTTAATCTTTCAAAAAGTGTTTCCCAGTGCTAAACCTTTCATCCAATTTCTAAATTGCTGCATTTGTAATTTTTAAAAGCCAATATAAAGGAATAGGAGTGGCAAAAAAAAGTCCATGTGGATTTAATTAACCTTTTTTTGGGGCTAATTCTCTTTTATGGGTGTGTGTCAGGGGGCGTGCCCTATGCCTACATACGTTTGCAAGTAGGTGTCCCTCATTCCCATCTCAAAATGTTGGGAGGTATGCATTCATTCTGGGTAGTGGACTTTCGATTTGCTATATATCTTATCTTAAAACTTTCTGTCATGTGTTATGAGTATCAAATGAATTATATGGCATTGGTATATATTATGACTTTTGGAAAATATTTAGAACTAGAAATACAGAGGCTTCCCATTAACATAATTATAGCTGTTTGACTGTTTCATGAAATAGGGACTATTACTGGTTAAATTGCAGAGCCACTGAGAATGGGTCTGATTAAACTGTCTACCATTGTAGCGAAATGAGTAATGAATCTTTAGTGTGTCTTGCATGATGTGATAAGCGGGCAGAGTGGACATAAAAAGATGCACATATTAAGAAAACAATAAGCAGGCAATAGATCCAACTTACATACAGATTGTAGAAAGTGTTTTCCAAGTCCCAGCCAGCTGCACTGTAATAACGTATATTAGGTGAAATTATCTTCTGTCGATGAGTCCCCACTGGTAATCGAGCTGCCACAAAATGTCATGTTCCATACGGTAATACGCCACTGTGTGCTGTAAGCAGCCTTATTGTGCTACCTTGGGACTCGTGAATATCATAACACAATACCAGCAAAGTATTTATTTTTGTTTCATTAATGCTCCCTGCTGTCTTACGACGGGATGCAAACACTTTACTTCAAAAAAATAATCAAAGTCTGGAAACTGCTAGTTCCTTGGATCATATAGCATTAGGACTTGAATTACTAAAAACATATTGTTTCTATGAATGGCTTAATTGGGACATCCATCCCAAGTCAATATAACTAATTTGATTCCACTGAATAGAATGGCTGGTGGATTAAAAACACAGAATAAGTTGTATTAGGTTTTATACAGTCACAGCTATTATAGGGAGGAAATTGCACTGCTGAGATAAGTCTTGGTGTTTGATCATGTGTCAGTGGAGATTATGGGCCAGAATCACAGACGACTTACGCCGACGTACCTATTGAAACGCGGCGTAAGTTCTGAGATGCGCCGTCGTATCTATGCGCCCTATTCAGGAAACAAGATATGCCTGAATTTTGCCAAGATACGACCGACGTAAGTCTCCTACGCCGTCGTATCTTGGGTGCATATTTACGCTGGCCGCTAGGTGGCGCTTTTATTGATTTGCACGTCGAATATGCAAATGACCTAGATACACCGATTTACGAACGTACTTGCACCTGCTACGCCGTTTACGTAAGGCTTACGTCCGGCATAAAGTTACCCCTGCTATATGAGGCGCAGGTAATGCAAAGTATGGACGTCGGAACAAGCGTATGTTTTTACGTTGTTTACGTAAGTCATACGTGAATGGGGCTGGGCGTAAGTGAGGTTTCATGTCGTATGCATTGTGACGTCGTATTGTAGGGAGTATTTGCGACGTGATTCTGAGCATGCGCGCGCATTTGCCATTCGTTCGGCTATGCATTCACATGGGGTCACGATTCATTTCAATACAACACGCCCACTACCAGCCTACTTTGAAATACGCAGGCTTATGCCAGGCCAATTACGATACACCGCCGTAACTTAGGGAGCAAGTGCTTTGTGAATACAGTACTTGCCTCACTAAGTTACATCGGCGTAGCGCATATGAGATGCGCTACGCCCGACTAAAGATACGTTGCTGTACGTGAATCTGGCCCTATATGTATAGCAAAACTTGGTAATTCAGCTTCCTATTTAAATAAAGTCTGGTTTTGCTTTTGTGAACCAATGTAGAAATGACTAAAATAAAATAAATAAGAAATAGGTAAAATCTTAAAGCGGGAGTTCACCCGAAAAACAATTTTTAACATTAGATTGAGGCTCATTTTGTGAAGGGGAATCGGGTGATTTTTATTAAAACAAAGCAGTACTTACCGTTTTAGAGATAGATCTTCTCCGCCGCTTCCGGGGATGGTCTTCGGGACTGGGCATTCCTATTTGATTGACAGGCTTCCGACAGGCTTCCGACGGTCGCATACATCGCGTCACGAGTAGCCGAAAGAAGCCGAACGTCAGTGCGGCTCTATGCGGTGCCTGCGCACCGACGTTCGGCTACTTTCGGAAAATCGTGACGCGCTGTATGCGACCTTCGGAAGCCTGTCAATCAAATAGGAACGCCCAGTCCCGCAGCCCATACCCGGAAGCGGCAGAGAAGATCTATCTCTAAAACGGTAAGTACTGCTTCGATTTAAAAAAAAAAACCTGATTCCCCCTCACAAAATCTCAATCTAATTTTAAAAATTGAGTTTTTGGGTGAACCTCCACTTTAATTCAATACCATAACTATATGCCAATCCCTGGGCTACAAACAAGATAGGGTTTGCAGGTTTGTTCCTAAAGGTTTTTTTTCCTAAATAGCTTCCTTTACCTGCAGTGCTCCTTCACTTACCTCATCCTTTGATTTTGCTTTTAAATGTCCTTATTTCTTCTGAGAAATTCTCACTTCCTGTTCTTTTGTCTGTAACTCCACACAGTAATGAAAGGCTTTCTCTCTGGTGTGGAGTGTCGTGCTCGACCCCTCTCCTGGAATACAGAAGAGTCAGGACGCCCACTAACACACAGCTCCTTTCTCTATCTGCAACATAGAGAGTGTCCTGACTCTCCTGTATTCCAGGGGAGGGGTCGAGCATGACACTCCACACCAGGGAGAAAGCCTTGCATTACTGTGTGGAGTTACAGACAGAAGAACAGGAAGTGAGAATTTCTCAGAAGAAATAAGGACATTTAAAAGCAAAATCGAAGGATGAGGTAAGTGAAGGAGGACTGCACTAAGGTAAAGGAAGCTATTTAGGATTTTTTTTTTTTTTACCTTTACAACCCCTTTAAGTTGAAGTTGTTTGTAAGTCGGAACAGGTACATTTTTGTAAAAAAAATGGTTTCATGACTTAAAAGATAACAAAACAGTAAAGTTAGCCCAATTTTTTTGTAAAATATGAAAGATGATGTTACGCCGAGTAAATAGATACCTAACATGTCATGCTTTAAAATTGCTCACACTAATGGAATGGCGCCCAACGTCGTTACTTAAAAATCTCCATAGGCTTTAAGGGCCAAATTCACATAGAGCGGCGCATATATAGACCAGCGAAGCACGTCTCATTTCCGTTACGCCGGCTCAACTTAGAGACGCAAGTACTGTATCCACAGAGTATTTGCGTCCAAATATGCGCCAGCGTAACGTAAATTACGAGGCGTAAGGCGGGGTAATTGAAAGTGGGAAGGAAGTGGGCGTGCTCCATTGAAATGAGCCGTGACCCCATGCAAATGAAGGGCCGGCCAGACGGCGCATGCGCGCATGACGCTGACTATGTTCTGCGCCTCACTGCGCATGCTCAGAACTCGGCCCGGCGCAATCAGTGAGATAGGAACTAGGCCCGGCATACTTAGTGAGATACGCCCAGTGCATAAATAGGCCCAGACATACGCCCTTCCATTGCAAAAGTACATCCATGTGTTTCCCTTCCTGCAAGGTGCTTTTGTTCTGTTGTCCGTTGGTGTTTGTTGGTTTGTGTCGGAGTGTTATTGGAAAGTCTTATTGGAGAGTGTAATTTGAGATTGTATTTGCTGTTTGTTTTTGGTGTCTGTTTTTGCTGTCTGTTTTTGTCGTCTGTTTTTGGTGTCTGTTTTTGCTGTCTGTTTTTGGTGTCTGTTTTTGCTGTCTGTTTTTGGTGTCTGTTTTTGCTGTCTGTTTGTGCTGTCTGTTTTTTGTGTATGTTGGTGCTGAGTGTTTGTTGCTGAGATGACAACAAGGAAGAGGAAATTGAACTTCTCTGTGCGGGAGAAGGAGATTCTTACCAGGGCCATTACCCTACATGGGCGGTTTTTGCATGGCCCTGAGAGTCGTGACACCACCCCGGCCAGGAGGAAGCAGATCCTGCAGGACATTGTAGATGATATCAATGCGTTGGGGGGGGAGACGAGGAGCCTCAGTGGGATCACAAAAAAGATCAATGATCTAAGGCGCGTGGTCCATGGGAAGATGGCCAATCTAAGAGCACATGCCAGGGGCACTGGAGGGGGACCACCTTGCAATATCAGGCTGACTGCTGAGGAGCGTGCAGTGGCCCAGTGCTTCCACAGGCAGCAAGTGGTGGGCGTGCCTGGCTTTGACTCCGAGGAGGCCATGAGGACAAGTATGTTTTTTTTTCTATCTGACGAGTAGCATGTGTGGGGGGGGAGGGAATATGTGACAAGTGTGTGGATCCTCCAACCTGTGAATGTTTTGTGTCATCCACAGATGTGCAGGAGGGTGCGGGGCCATCTGGCCAGTCTGCACCATCCCCCGGACATCAGGCTGATGAAGACCTCCAGGAAAGCCAGGAGTCCTCAGGGGAGGGGAGTGGCCACAGCTCTCCTCATGAGGAGGTTGAGGAGGAGGAGGTTGAGGGGGAGGAGGTTGAGGGGGAGGAGGTCACCAGTGCCAATGAGGTACTTCTCCATTTGGAGGAGGCTCCCCCTGTGGCTGGCAGCAGTCAGGCCTCCATCAGGGCTAGCCCCTCCCACTCCTCCCCCAACAGGGCTTCCCCCCAGGGGTCTCTCCTACTCCCAGGCCACAAGCCTCATCTGGAGGCAGGAAGGCGACCCACAAGACCAGGGGTGGCAGACTTTCTGCCTGCTAATCTGCGGAGGGACCAGGCCCTTCAGACCCGCCATCTGGGTCAGGTCACCCAGACTTTGGCCCGGATGGAGGAGAGCCTGGCCTCCATAAAGGACTCAGTTCAGGACATGAGCTGTAACTCCCTGGCTCTCATAAACTGCTTTAATGAAATGCAGACCACCACAGCAGGCATGGGTCAGGAGGTGTGTGCCCTGACCCAGGGAGTCCAGGCCAATATGGCAGCCCTCAATGTGGGCCTCAACAAAATTGCCGTGGCCTTGGAGGGCAGGCCGGCAGGTGGGCAGAGACCAGGGGAGGCTCCTCCTTCCCCTGATTCCCCCCCCCCATGAGTCTCCTCTGAGGGGTCGGGGCAGTGGCCGTGGCAGGCCCAGGCTTGGGTCGCGCCAACGACGTAAATTTTTTGTGTATTTTTGCTTTCTGTGTTTTATTTTATTTTAATTTTTTTTACTGTGATTATGATTTGTTTTATGTTTGTGAATGATGTATGATTGTGGGGGTGACATTCATGCCGGAAAAGGGGTGTCACCCTCATTTGTGGTGGAGAAGGGTTCCCCAGGACCAGGGAGAAGTGATCCCCAGGTCTGTGTGAATGGTGTATGAATGTACAGTGACATAATTGGAGCCTTGACATGGTGTTGCGGCTCCCTAGTACCGTGTGGTGTACTTTGGTCTAATCCAATTTGATAAGGATGTGGGGTGTGTGTGTGTGCTAGGGACTACAGTGGTGTGCATGCGTGCATTCTCATTGTGCCATGATTAATGTGTGGGTTTAACGTGAAAATATGCCTTCTGCAAGGCGTCTCCTGACTGCTGCTCCCTCAGAAGACGGGGTACCCTCGGTCAGGGGGGCATTGTGTGGTTCAGGGGTCAGGTCATCACGTAGCTCAATCTCCAGGCCCCTTCTCACGGCGAAGTTGTGCAGCATGCAACATGCACCGATGATCTGGCACACAACGTTTGGGGAATACAACAGGGTACCCCCAAACTTATCCAGGCATCGGAAACGGGACTTCAGGAGGCCAAAGGTGCGTTCCACCACTCCACGGGTACGTGCATGTGCTTCATTGTATCTTTCCTCTCCTGGGGTTTGGGGGTTCTGGAATGGAGTCATGAGATGGGGTCCAAGTGCATATGCAGAGTCACCTGGAAGGGAAAAGACAGGAGGATGTTAGTCGTGCATGTGCCCCTCGTGATGTCTGCATCATGGGGGGGGCAGTCATGCCTGACACCCATGTCACTCACCAACCAGCCAGCTGTCCCCATACATGTTCTGTTCGAATTCTGTTGGGATGTGGCTCTGACGGTATATGTAGCTGTCATGGCTGGACCCTGGGTGTTTGGCACGGACATGCCATATGAGGCATTGGGCATCGACTATCACCTGTACGTTGATGGAATGCCAATGCTTCCGATTGCGGTATATGTGCTCTGTCTCACGGAGGGACTGTAGTGCCACATGTGTGCAATCAATGGCCCCCACGGTGCGTGGGAATTCTGAAATTCTGTAGAAATCACGCATTGCCTTCATCTGCAGGTCCTCCTGGGTGGGTTTGGTGATTTGGTTGGCCATGCGTCTGAGGATTGCGGGGACAACCTGGTGCACACATCTGCTAATGGAGGATTGTGACATCCCAGCCACCACTCCACTTGTATGCTGAAAAGAGCCAGTGGCGAGGAAATGCAGTGTTGCCAGTACCTTGACCAGTGGCTGAACTGCATGTGAGCGTTGTGTTGGGCTGGTGATGTCATCTTTCAGGGTTGTGGTTAATTCCATGATGGCATCAGGGCTGAATCTGAAGATGCGAACCACCTCAGAATCAGCCATGCCAAAGACGTCTATGCGCGGTCGGTATATCCGCTCCCGTGCCCTCCTCCTCCTCCTCCGTTCCCTCCTCCTTCTGAGCGCATCTAAAGCCACTAGTATAGCTATGACCATGGATGCCCCTGGCATGTTGGCATACAGATTGTTGTCCTGCAAGTGTGTGTGCTCAGCTTGTCCCTAACGATGTTGCTTTAGCTGACCTGCACACGTCTGGTGCAAGGTTAAAGCTGCTTTTATAAGGGGTAACTTTAGACCGGATGTACAGCTGATGCGCACAGGGCGTAGCCTGCGCCGCACAAACGTACTTTTGTGGATCGCCGTATCTCCCTCATTTGCATATTTGACTAGCAAAACAATGGTGCGTCTAGCGTATTTTTGCGCCCCATGATGCGCCGGTGTAATTTTTTACGTCGGACGGAAAAAGCTGTTTTTCAGGCGTATCTGGTTTTGGGGATACGGCGCATAGATACGACGGCGCATATTTACACTTACGCCGCGCATCTCGAGATACGCCGGCATGAGTGCTTTGTGAATCTGGCCCTAAATTTTTTACAGGTTACCAGTTTAGAGTTACAGAGGAGGTCTAGTGCTAGAATTGTTGCACACGCTCTAACGCATAGGCGACACCTCACATGTGTGGTTTGAACGAAGTTTACATAATTGGGTGGGACTTACTTGTGCGTTCGCTTCTGAGCGTGAGCTACCGGGGGCAGGGGCGTTAATTTTTTTTTATTTTACTTATTTATTTCTTTTTTTACGCTTTTTTTTTAAAAAACATTTCGATCGCTTTTACTCCTATTACAAGGAATGTAAACATCCCTTGTAATAGTGAAAAAAAAAATCCCATGTAATAGGAATAGTGTGTGACAGGTCCTCTTTAAGGAGAGATGCGGGGTCACTAAGACCCTACATCTATCCTCCAGGCTGGAAAGAATGAGATCATGAAAAAAAATTCACAGATCTCATTCTTACTAGCCACAATTGCGGTTTGTTTACTTACGGGTACCCGGGCGTGACGTCATCACATCGCGCCCGGGCCTCTCTATGCTTTACATCCGGCGAACGGCGATCATCTCTCCAGGCCCCAGATGGCATGGGAGAGCCCGGAGAAGCACCAGATGGCGGCGGGAGGGGGAGATGTCCCCTCCCGCCGCCTATAAGAACGATCAAGCGGCGCTATGATCATTCTTACGTTGCGCAGGATCACTGCTGGAAACAAATGAATGATGCCTCTAGGTGCAGGCATCATTCAGATATCCCTGCACAAAGTACAGGACGTCATATGACGTCCATCCAGGATAAGAGATCCCTTTTTGGACGTCATATGACGGCGTGCGGTTTTGAACTGGTTAACAAGGGGGCCCCCAGCCCCCCTATGTGAATGGGTATCGAGTACATTGTACCCATTCACCAAAAACGTGTAAAAAAGTAAAAACCACAAAAGGCAGTTTTTGACAATTCCTTTATTTAAAAAGAAAAAAAAAAGTGTCCCATGATGTCCATCCATCTTCAATCACACCTCCTGACGGACCCGAAAAATAGAAAAGAAAAAAGCTCCGCCTCGATGGGAGGCATCCCGCCGCCTGCTGTCTTTTGGCTGTGACAGCTGTTGTATATGCAAGGGTGGGGCCACCCAGTAATGTAGCCGAGTCACCCACCACCCCTATGTGATGTCAGTGGGTGGCCCCTCCCTTGCATATATAACAGCTGTCAAAGCAAAAAGACAGTAGTCGGGCGGGAGCCCTCACATGGAGGTGGAGTATTTTCGTATTTTTTAGTAATGACTTGGGGAAATTACTGATTGCTGTTCATACATTGTATGAACAGATGATCAGGCATTTCTCCCCCTGTAACGAGCGATCGCAGGTGCCCATCGGTGATCGCGCCTGCTGGGCATGCACGTCGGGACCAGGGGCGAGCGGGGGGCACGCACGTGCGCCCCTATTGGCTAAATCGCGAGATGACGTATAGCTACGCGATCTCGCGCAACCGAGCCGACCTGCTGCCGTATAACTGCGCTGTAACTCCACACAGGGGATTACAGAGGTGCAGGAAGGCTGGAAATTGGCCAAGGTACACAGGGGAAAAAGAGGCACAAGTATGCTTGAACGCTTAGAGGATTTAACCAGGGCAGGGTGTCAGGGCTGACCGCTCAGCTGTTGGCTAATTGCCAGCTTATTTCTCTCCTCAGTGACTCACCTGTTTATGATCTGCTCGTCAGTCCTCACTACTTAAAGTCTTCCAGCTCACTTCATCTCTGCCTCCGCCTTTGTCAACATCACAGAGACTTTCTCCTGCTTTCCTGTTGTGAACTTGCTCGGCTGGCGTTCCTTCTGGCTCCTGATCCTGCTTGTTGGACTACTACGTTTATCTCTGGCTCTCTGACAATGGCTTGGCTGACTACCCGATCTGGTTACTGAACTCTGGCTATGTTTGACTACGCCTACTCTGTTTACCTTTTTATTATTATTACTAAACACCTGAGATTTAACTGTACTTCTGTCTCGGTCTTATTCATGGTTTCTGACACAGGGATACCGGTTGCAGACAGGTAGCAACCATTACTAGAGATATGCTGGAAGACGTAATGAGATCAGACTGGAATACAATAACAGACAACACATGGAGATCACACTGGAAGTCTCTGGAAAACACCTGCAAAGTTACTGGGAACAAAGTTGTCTGGCCGCAGGATGTAACAGGCGCTCCATGCGCCTGTTCCCTTTGCTAATAGACAGGCGCTTTCAGCGTCGTAATGCGCTCCATGCTGGAACGCATACGGCGCTCGTGCGATGATGTCATCGCCCGGCGCCGCCCTGAGTTCCAGCATGGAACGCGGAATTGCGCCACAAGCGGTGCCCTGTTTGAAATCAGTGCGATGCACTGCACCTGATCTCCTGCCTATAAAGGCATTCAATGGAGATACAGTCCCTGTTCTATTATTGTCAGCTGTAGCCTGTCAGCTGTAGCTCAGCTACCTTACACATGCAGCTGCCTTTGCTCCCTTTGCCGGAACACCACTCCAGGAAACAACTACTACTTTGCTGCTAAGACTTCCTCTACAACAACAGCATTGCTGGGAACGACCTTCATGCCTTGAACACCTTGCATCATTGACATTCCATCTCCTGCATAGAGATACCTACAAACGGATAAGTAGTAATTCCTTCACTTGTAGTTCTATAGGAAGATCTAATGCTAATGTTTAATATATTACAATTGTAGTATTACAAATACTGTGTGGATATTACCATATCTTCTGGGAGATACTATTGTGCTAAAGATTATTGCAAAGGAGTACCTTAAAGGGACAGCTACCTCTAAATTACTACAGTAATATTTAGTTCACCTATGCTACTATAAATTACCTGAGCTTTATTGCCTCTCATATGTAACCATTGCTACATCTACAATTATAGCTCATGCCTGCAACTATATTTACCTGAGCTATACTGCCTCTCATGTTATATCTACAATATTTACCTCAAGTATGCTACTATAATTACCTGAGCTATATTGCCTCTCATACACAAGTACTATTACTCAACTAAATTACCTGTCCTATGTAAGTAAGAGTTGTCACTACAACTACTATTTACTACGAGCTCGAGCTCCTGCCGTGCTTTGCGCGAAATTACTTTGCACCGACGTAATCTTTAGAATGGCGACGTGCGTTACGTCCTTTCCTATTCACGGATGACTTACGCAAAAAAAACTAAATTTAAATTCAACGCGGGAACGACGGCCATACTTTAACATGGCAAGTCTAAATATAAGCCACGAAATTGCAGCTGTAATTTTACGCTGGGAAAAGCCGACTAGCGGCAACGTAAGAGAATGCGACGACCGCGCGTACCTTCGTGGAGCGCCGTAAACAGCTAATTAGCATACCCGACGCGGAAAACTACGCAAACTCCACCCAGCGGGCGCCAAAGTATTACACCTACGATCCGAAGGCGTACGAAGCCGTACGCCTGTCGGATCGAAGCCAGAAGCCGTCGTATCTTGGTTTGAGAATTCAAACTAAAGATACGACGCGGCAAATTTGAAAGTACGCCGGAGTATCAGCAGATACTCCGGCGTACTTTTTCTGTGAATCTGGCCCACTATTCATAAAAGCCATATTTTTGACAGTTAAGTGTCCTCTGATATTTATGCCATAGATTTTAGAATGCGACTTTTATAGTTTTCAAGGATAGTTGTTCTTAGAATACATTTTCTGATGGGATATATCTAATCATACATGTGTAGTCTACAACTAAATGCACTTTATATGATCTGGAAAGATTAACAGTACTGTAGTTAAAAAATGAGAGAAATTCATGCAGAGAACCACTTGTCATTTTTCAAAGATAGCGCAAATTATCCATTCTACCACCACTCTATATAATAAAACACCATAATTAAATGTTCCAGCAGATGTACTTGTCTGGTCTGAACAGTCCTAAACAGAATATGGTCGAAGATTTTATACACACATATTTTTTTAATAGTTTCATACCTGAAATATAAGGGGGCTTCTGATTGGCTGGGTGTTGGTGCTAACAGGTGCAAGTTCCCACCCTTAAATAGTTACATAGTTAGTCAGGTTGAAAAAAGACACAATTTCATCTAGTTCAACCGAAAAAAATAAATAAAAGATTAATAATATACAATCCCATATACACAAACCTATACCCACAGTTGATCCAGAGGAAGGCAAAAATCCCCAGAAAAGCATGATCCAATTTGCTACAGCAGGGGAAAAAAATCCATTTAAATGAAACACGCCCCCTACTCGCCACATTTGAATTGCGCGCCATTACGCCACGAGAGATACACTACGCCGCCGTAACTTACGGCGCAAATTCTTTGTGGATTCGAAGCTGGGAACAGTAAGTTACAGCGGGGTAGCGTATCTCACATACGCTGCGCCCATGCAATTGTTTGTGGATCTGCCCCTGTATATTTAGGAAAGAATCCAGCCCTTTTTATCTACTGAGCTGGCCAGAACCACCTCTGGAGGGAGTCTATTCCACATTTTCACAGCTCTTACTGTGAAGAATCTTTTCGTATTTGGAGACCTAGAGTTCCCCCTTGTCCATTGTGATGACCTTAAAGTAAATAACTCAATACCAAGTTTACCACATGGATCACTTATGTATCGATACATGTTGATCATATCCCCCTTTAATCTCCTCTTCTCAAGAGGGAATACATTCAGTTGATCGAATCTTTCCTCATAGCGGAGCTCCTCCATGCCTCTTATCAGTTGGTTGCCCTTCTCTGCACTTTCTCCAGTACCCCCATATCCTTTTTGGGAACCGATGCCCAAAACTGAACTGCATATTCTAGATGAGGTCTTAGTAATGATTTGAACAGGGGCAAAATTATATCTCTCTCTCTGGAGTCTATACATCTCTTAATACAAGAAAGGACTTTGCTCGCTTTGGTAATCGCAGCTTGGCATTGCAAGCTATTATTGAGCTTATGCTCTACCAAAACCCCCAGAACCTTCTCCACCATTTATTCCCCCAGTTGTACTCCCCTAGTATGTATAATGCATGCATATTCTTAGCCCCCAAGTACATACTTTACATTTATCAACATTAAACCTCATGTGCCACTTAGTTTCCCAATTAGACAGTGCATTGAGGTTGGCTTGTAAATTGGAGACATCGGGCCAGATTCAGAAAGGACTTACGACGGCGTATCTCCAGATACGCCGTCGTAAGTCCAAATGTGCGCCGTCGTATCTATACGCTTATTCTGAAAAGCAGATACGCCTGAATTTTTGCAAGATACGACCGACGTAAGTCTCTTACGCCATCGTATCTTGGGTGCATATTTACGCTGGCCGCTAGGGGCGCTTCCGTAGATTAACGTGTCGAATATGCAAATGACCTAGATACGCCGATTCACGAACGTACTTGCGCCTGTTGCATTCAGCTACGCCGTTTACGTAAGGCTTACGTCCGGCCTAAAGTTACCCCTGCTCTATGAGGCGCAGGTAATGCAAAGTATGGACGTCGGAACAAGCGTATATTTTTTAGTTGTTTACGTAAGTCGCACGTGAATGGGCGTAGGTTACGTTCACGTCACAGGCATTGAGCCGGCGTATGCTTTTGTAAAATCCAAGTATACCATATCCACAGCCACCACTCTGTCCAAGGTGTTACTTGCCTCCACATAAAAATAAATCAGGTTTGTTTGACAACTTCTGTCTTTCATGAATCCATATAAAACAAGAAATTGGTCGCACACTAGAACTCCAACTTATCTTGATGTCATCTTTATTGTCAAAAGGGTCAGACAGATACAGACAATGGTAGACACGTTTCACAAGCAATAATTGCTTGTTCACAACAAATTATTTGCTTGTGACCTAATTTTGGTTAAATGAGCCACAAGCTTACATTTATATATTTTTATTATGACTGTCACTGTTTTTTTGTGCATTTGTATGTAGCGCATGTGTACTTTCAGTACAGGTGCTATTCTAAATTTAAGGGGGATGAGAGAGTTAGTTAGCTCTCATCCAAGTGATTCGTGCAAAATTGGGCCTCTGTTCTGGCTGGGCTGTGCTGTCGGTTCATTTTGTGTTCCTGAGGTGCTTTTCCACCCCAGGGTGGCAGGTGGCGGCAGTGGAGTTCAGGTTGGAGTGCCTCTTGCCAGCAGCCAATCGGGAGGGGTTTTCCCTCGCGGGGCATGCTGGAGGAGGGTACTTCTGGAGCGGACGCCATTAGGCAGGGTTCTTGTTCCGGGTGTGGCGCCCACCTTCAGGGTGACCACACGTCACGGGCCCCGGCGATATGGCCTACCAGGCCGGGGGGTGCATGTGCTACGTGGTGTTCTTGGTTCTGGGACCATGTTGGCCCGGGACAACTGAAGCTATGGCTGGGCCCCAGTGATTGACTGGGTACCCAAGTTCTAAGGAAAGATCCCAAGCGAGATAGCTGTTCGGTGAGGAGTTAGCCTGAGGAGAGCCAAGAGAGGCAGGCGATCCAACAGGGCCTCGACAATTCATCAGGGATCAGGAGTGACCGGACACTGGGAGGTTGGATGTCAGCAACCTGTGAGTTGGTGACCCACAATAAGAAAAACTACCTGAGGCCGATTCGGGCATTAACAATATTAATCAAGATTTACTCCACTATTTACATTCCAGAGAAAAGGGCCTGTGGCAGAGGTTCCTCTCTAGTTCTCATTTCTATCAAGCCTGTGGCAGAGGCTGTTTCTCTTCAAGGTTCCGAGTGATACCCTGGCTGCCAGGTCGGTGTGAGAGGCCTGTGCAGGTACACTATACCCACTCTTGCTAGAGTGGCGACGAAGATAAAGTATCGCTGGAAGCAGGATTGTTTCCTTCGCTGTTAGGCCTGAATCTCCTCCTCACCCATCTTTCATATATTTCTCTCAAGTTATTGTTTGCTGTGTTGGGCAAGAATAAAAGCACAAGAAAGACACCTGCTGCTTGGACATTGCATCATTGCTGCTCTCATCTATCTATCCCTAGACGCTCATAGAGGTAACACGCCGTCCCAAAATCTAACCAGCGGCTGATGCGAGGGTAGTGCTACATGTATAGACATATGTATGCGTTTTAAACATTGCAATGTTTTTATTATGTTGGTTGAAATGTTGTTTGTATGTGTCACTATTAGAGCCAGGTGTGTTTTTGGGTGTAGCCCAATTTGGGTAGACTCCTTTAAAAAGCCTGTCTGTTTAGTGCCAGATTTGTTGTGAACAAGCAAGCTATCGCTTGTGAAACGCGTCTACCATTGCCTGTATCTGTCTGACCCTTTTGACAATAAAGATGACATCAAGTTAAGTTGGGATTCCAGTGTGCAACCAATTTCTTGTTGTATTTGTCTTCCATGGTGGTGAGCCAAGGTCTGCACCTGTGATCTACCTTGCACCTGATTCTGCCTGGAGCGGTGTGCTTCTCCTTGTTCTTTTCATGAATCCATGCTGTCTGTTGCTTAAAATATTTTTTTCCAGCAAGAACTTGTCTATATGGTCTTTAATTAACCACTTCACGCAAATTGCCATACCCGTACGTCTGTACTTTGACGCACACCATAACCCTGGTATTTTCAGGAACGACGTGCGTTTTTCTTTCAGATAAAAGTGATCTCTGCGGCAGATTTGCTGCAAGACCACTTTTATTGGTGGCAGGAGAGGGGCCCTCCCTATCGGAGCTGTTGTAGAAGCAGAGACAATCTCGTCATGTCACCTGATTGCCTGGATGCTGAGTGAGGGGAAGATGGCCCCCGCTTGGCTCCATAGCATTGGAGGGTGAAAGCAATGTCAAATGTGACTTCTGCCCAATGCTCTTAAACAATTTATTTATTTATTTTTTTGACCCCAGATCTCATATTTAAGAGGTCCTGTCTTGCTTTTTTTTCTATTACAAGGAATGTTTACATAGGAATAAAAGTGACCCAATTGAATTTTTTTTAAAACAGTGTCTAAAAATAAATAAATATATATATATATTTTTAAAGTGCCCCAGCCCGGCGAGCTTGCGTGCAGAAGCGAACGCATACATGAGTAGCGCCCGCATATGAAAGCGGTATCACCGCGATTCTTGGAGAAAGATCAATAATTCTAACCCTAGACAGGGCTGGTGCAAGGATTTTTGACACCCTAGGCGAAGCCTCATTTTGCCGCCCCCCCCCCCTCCGCACGCGTGACATTCGCTCCGCCCCTCACTGAGATTTTTGCGGTGCCTCTTCAGTTATTTCTTCTGCCGTGGTCCACAGGCCTGCTCCTGTGCCTCTGGACCCAGCCAAAAGACAACCCCCCCCACACCTCTCTCCCCCCACACCAGTTCTAACTCTGTACCCACACACACCTCTCCCCCCCCACACCAGTTCCCACTCTGTACCCCCCCACACACACACACCTCTCCCCCCCCCACATCAGTTCCCACTCTGAACCCCCCCGTTCCCACTCTGTACCCCCATGCACATCTGCTCCCCCGTACACCAGTTCCAACTCTGCCCTCCCCCCCACACACACACCTGTACCCCCCCCACACACACACACGTTCCCACTCTGTACCACCCTACACATACACACACATCTGTACCCCCCCACACACACACACACACATTTGTCCCCCCCACACACACACGTTCCCACTCTGTACCACCCTACACACACACACACACACACACACACACACACACACACACACACATATCTGTACCCCCCCCCCACACACACATCTGTACCCCCCCACACCATTTCCCACTCTTTACCCTCTCCCACACATACACATCTGTGCCCCCCCCCACACCAGTTCTCACTCTGTACCCCCTGCACATCTGCTCCCCCCCCACACCAGTTCCCACTCTGTACCCCCCCAGTTCCCACTCTGTACCCCTATGCACATCTGCCCCCCCCGTACACCAGTTCCCACTCTGCCCCCCCAGTTCCCACTTTGTACCCCCCCCCACACACACACACACACATATCTGTCCCCCCCCACACACACACACACACACACACACCAGTTCCCACTCTGTACCCCCCCCACACACACACACCTGTACCCCCCCCCCCACACACACACACGTTCCCACTCTGTACCACCCTACACACACATCTGTACCCCCCCCCCCACAAACCAGTTTCCCCTCTGTACACAGTGCATTGTAAACGTGACAGCAGAGTTTTTTTTATTTCTTGTGACTTGGTGCAGGCTGTAGCACTGAGCGTCCTCCTGCCTGTGCATCCACTAATGTACCTGATCGATCCAGCGGCGGTGAAGGCTTTTCTGAAGAACTGCGCTGCTGCTGCCCGTCTCTACACTTCTCAAGTAACAACAGATCCCCAAGCGACCTGTGGCTAACTTTACTGCTGTCTTATTTTTTAATTAAAAAAAAAAAATTCCCCAAAAAGTGCACTTGTAAGACCGCTGCGCAAATACAGTGTCACAAAAAGTATTGAAATGACCGCCATTTTTTTCTCTAGGGTGTTAGAAAATATATATATAATGTTTGAGGGTTCTAAGTCATTTTCTAGCAAAAAAAAATATATTTTAACTTGTAAACGAGTGTCAAAAAGAGGCTTAAGTGGTTAAACTCTCCAGTATCTTCCCGACCATAGAAGTTAAACTAACAGGTCTATAGTTACTTGGTAAAGACTTTGATCCCTTTTTAAATATGGGAAACACATTGGCCCTACGCCAATCCAGTGGTTCCATTCCAGTCATTAACGAGTCCCTAAATATTAGAAACAACGATCTTGAAATGACAGAGCTCAATTCTTTTAGGATCCGTGGGTGGATGCCTTCTGGTCCAGGTGCTTTTCCACCTTTATTCTGTCTAAATATTTCTGGACCATATCACTTTTGAGCGATTGTGGATCATTTGGAGCTGTATCACTACCACCCCCATTATGGACATGCTCCTTTGTATACACAGAGCTGAAGAAAGTATTTAATACATTTGACTTCTTTTTGTCCCCAGTCACCCACTCTAGATTTTTTTTAAAGGGCCTACTTGCTCAGACCTGAGCTTTTTTGTTACGGAACCATGAACCAGACGTACAACAAGAGATAAGTGAAAATAAGAAGGCTTTATTGAAAATCAAGCTGTAAAGCAAAAGTCCAACGGATGGTGAAACCAGAGGTCAGGAACCAGAAGGGTAGTCAGACGAAGCCAGGATCAGGAACCAGCAGGGAAGTCAGACGAAGCCAGGATCAGGAACCAGCAGGGAAGTCAGACGAAGCCAGGATCAGGAACCAGCAGGGAAGTCAGACGAAGCCAGGATCAGAACCAGAAGCAGCAGCAGTCTTAGAAGCATGTGCACACAGGAGGACCAAGCAAGGAACTGAAGTCACAGACCTCCTATATATGTGAGCCAGGCATCCAGCTCCTCCCAGTGGGAAGGAGGAGCCGCAGGGTGGGAGGCTACAAGAGACCTAGAAACCAAGATGGCCGCCAGCACATGTCAAACGAAGGAGACAGGAGAGAGGTAAGACCATGACAGTACCTCCCCCTCAAGGGCCCCTCCTCCGCGGTGCAAAAAACGGTTTCTGAGGGAAGCGTGCGTGGAAGGCTCGGAGCAAGGCAGGAGCATGGACATCTGCGGAGGGAACCCAGGAACGCTCCTCAGGGCCATAACCACGCCAGTGGACCAAAAACTGCACCCGACCGCGGACCAGGCGTGAGTCCAGGATATTGCTCACCTCATACTCCTCGTGATTGCCCACTTGGACCGGACGAGGCCGAGGAACCGAGGAAGTGAAGCGATTGCACACCAGTGGCTTCAACAGGGAGACATGAAACACGTTGGAGATCCGCATGCCAGGATGAAGCGCAAGGGCATAGGCTACCGGGTTTACCCTGCGAAGCACTCGGAAGGGACCAACAAAGCGAGGAGCCAGCTTGGGAGTGGGCACTCGAAGGTTGAGGTTGCGAGTGGACAACCATACACGGTCTCCGACCTGGTAGGAAGGAGCAGGCGCTCGTCTGCGATCAGCCTGGAGTTTCTGGCGCTGCGCAGAGACCTCAAGGGAGCTCTGGATCTGTACCCAAGAAGCACGTAGAGCAGAAAGGTGATCCTCCACAGCCGGAATATCCTGGGGAGAGAATGCCTCCGGTAACACGGCAGGTTGGAACCCATAATTGGCCATGAAGGGAGACGTCCCAGAGGAAGAGTTCACAGCCGTGTTCCTGGCAAACTCAGCCCAAGGCAGGAGGTCAACCCAATTGTCCTGGTGATCGGAGACATAGCAACGAAGGAATTGCTCCAAGGCCTGATTGGATCGTTCTGCGGCCCCATTGGACTGAGGGTGGTAGGCCGAGGAGAAGGAGAGATGAATCCCCAACTGGGAGCAAAAGGCGCGCCAGAACCTGGACACAAACTGACTCCCCCGATCCGACACTATCTCCTTGGGCAAACCGTGCAACCGGAAGACCTCCCGGGCAAAAATCGTGGCCAACTCTTGTGCAGAGGGTAACTTCTTGAGAGGAACACAGTGGCACATTTTGGAAAACCGATCCACAATCATGAGAATGACCGTATGGCCTCGGGATGCAGGGAGGTCCACAATGAAATCCATCCCCAGGTGTGACCATGGGCGCTCCCCGGTGGCTATGGGTTGCAGCAGGCCCAACGGAAGGTGCCGAGGGGACTTACTTTGGGCACAAACGGAGCATGCCGCTACATATGCAGCGATGTCGGAACGTAGGGAAGGCCACCAGAACAGACGTGAAACAGCCCAGGACAGCTGATTCTTACCAGGATGACCCGCGGTCTTGGAGTTATGGTAGGTTCGCAACAACCGAGTGCGCAACTCCTCAGGCACAAAACATCTGCCGTTGGGTGTCCCAGAGGGAGCACCAGACTGAGCCGCCAAAATCTGCTCACCAAGGGGAGAGGTCAGGCTGGTGCGAATGGCGGCCAGGATCTGATTCGGAGGTATGACCGAAGTCGGTATAGATTCCTCCCTGGACAGCTCGGAGTACTGCCGTGATAAGGCATCCGCCCTGATGTTCTTGGAACCAGGTAGGTAGGAGACCACGTAATTAAAACGTGACAAGAACAGAGCCCATCTGGCCTGACGTGGTGTCAATCTCTTGGCCTCAGAAAGGTAGGTCAGATTCTTGTGGTCCGTCAGGATGAGAACCGGAACCACCGAGCCCTCGAGCAAGTGCCTCCACTCTTTGAGAGCCTGCACTATGGCCAATAACTCCCTGTCACCAATCTGATAGTTGCACTCCGCGGGTGACAGTTTCCGGGAGTAAAACCCACAAGGAAGCAGCGGACCCTCTGGTGTCCTACGCTGAGACAGAAGGGCGCCTACTCCCGTCTCGGACGCGTCCACCTCGAGGACAAAGGGCAACCCAGGGTTGGGATGAGACAGAATCGGAGCTGACACAAAGGCGGATTTTAGGGCCTCAAAAGCCCGGATGGCCTCGAGCGGCCAGACCTGGGAATTACTGCCCTTCCTGGTCAGATCCGTGAGAGGCTTGGCCAGCATGGAGAAGTCCCTGATGAACTTCCGATAATAATTGGCGAAGCCCAAAAAGCGCTGCAGGGAACGAAGACCACTGGGCTGGGGCCACTGTAAGACAGCCGAGACCTTCTCAGGATCCATGGAGAACCCCTCAGCAGAAATGATGTAACCTAGGAAGGTTACCTGGGATCGGTGAAATTCGCATTTCTCAAGCTTACCGAACAGCCTGTTCTCTCGTAACCGTTGCAACACTCGTTTGACATCCAGAATGTGGGCCTCCATGGATTCAGAATATACCAAGATGTCATCCAAATAGACCACCACACACTGCTGCAACAGGTCACGGAAAACATCGTTGATGAATTCCTGAAAGACTGCGGGCGCATTGCACAACCCAAAGGGCATAACCAAGGATTCATAATGACCGGTCCTGGTGTTAAACGCGGTCTTCCACTCATCGCCCGCCTTGATCCTTACCAGGTTATATGCTGCCCTCAGGTCGAGTTTGGTAAAGACCGTGGCCCCTTTCAGGCGATCGAACAGCTCAGAAATCAAGGGTATCGGGTAAGCGTTCTTGATCGTGATGCGATTGAGACCCCTGTAATCGATGCAAGGCCTCAACTCACCGCCCTTCTTTTTCACAAAGAAAAATACAGCCCCTGCCGGGGACGAGGATTTGCGAATGTGACCACGGGACAGCGCCTCCATCACGTACTCCTCCATGGCCTCATTCTCCGCAACCGACAGTGGATAGACCCTGCCGCGAGGAGGAACGGCACCAGGTTGTAACTCTATGGCACAATCATAGGGGCGGTGCGGAGGTAGGGCAACAGCGCGTACCTTATCGAATACATCCCGGTACTCCTCGTATTCAGGAGGCAACAGAGAGTCCGAGGAAGTACACAGCAACTTGACAGGCCCATGGATGCACTTAGCCCCACACTGTGGTGACCATGAGAGGATCTCGGCCGATCTCCAGTCGAAAGTCGGATTATGCTTCTGGAGCCAGGGGTACCCCAAGACCACCGAGTAGTGTGGAGACGAAATAACTTGGAAGCAGACCGACTCTCTGTGAGCGACACCAATGGCTATCCCCACTGGAAGGGTCTCATGAGTCACGTGTGACGGCTGGAGGGGTCTGCCGTCTATCGCCTCTAGAGCCAGCGGGGAACCTCGAGCCTGTAGAGGAATGGAATTGGCGGCAGCGAACTCACTATCAATGAAAAAACCACCAGCACCAGAGTCCACCAACGCCTGGGTCGTCACCGAGCCCCCGACCCAGGAGAGGACAACAGTGATCAGTGGTTTATCAACACGGGAAACCGGGGACGAGGAGACTCCACCCAAGATCTGCCCCCGACAGGATCTCAGGTGCGAGCGTTTCCCGGACGGTTCGGACATGCCAACCGAAAATGCCCACCGAGACCACAGTACATGCATCGGCCCTCGCGTCTCCGGAGTACCCTCTCCCCCTCGGACAGGCGAGCAAACCCCAGCTGCATGGGTTCACCCCCAGACAAGTCAACACCAGGAGGCGTGGGAGGAGAGGGAGGCACGGGTGGGACAGCAAAAGTAGGCGCCAAACTGTTAGGAGGCCTCCGCAGGCGCTCCTTAAAGGAAGGTCTCTCCCTGAGTCTGGTGTCAATCAAAATCAGGAAAGAAATAAGAGCCTCGAGCTCCACTGGTAGGTCCTTAGCTGAAACCTCATCCTTCAAGGCATCCGAGAGACCATGAGAGAAAGCAGCGACCAGAGCCTCATTATTCCAACCTACCTCTGCTGCCAGGGTACGAAACTCAATGGCGTATTCGGCTACGGATCGTGAACCCTGTCTGACGGACATAAGGAGCTTCGCAGCAGAGGCGGCGCGAGCCGGCACATCGAATACCTTCCGAAGAGAAGCAACAAAACCGGAAAACTCGGCAACCACCGGATTGTTGTTCTCCCATAAAGGGCTGGCCCAGGCCAAGACCTTGTCCGAGAGCAGCGAGATCAAGAAGCCCACCTTTGATCTCTCAGTGGGAAAGGCATGTGGCAGCAACTCGAAATAAATGCCCACTTGGTTAAGGAAACCTCGGCACTGAGTTGGCTCTCCCCCAAATCGTTGTGGAAGGGGGGCAGAACCGGACATACCCCGAAACACCGCAGGCGCAACATCAGGTGTCGGGGTAGACTCTGGCGCAACAACCGGAGCGGCAGTAGGAGCGGGCCCAGGAGCGACAACCGACCCATCGGCAACGGGAGCGACATGAGCCGTGCGTTCAAGCAGGGTTTGCAACGCCACGGCGAACTGACCCAACAGGGACTCCAGCTGATCAAGTCTGGCAACCAGCGTGGGTAGCGAGGATGGCTCTGTACCGTCAAAATTCATGGCTTGGTCCTAATGTTACGGAACCATGAACCAGACGTACAACAAGAGATAAGTGAAAATAAGAAGGCTTTATTGAAAATCAAGCTGTAAAGCAAAAGTCCAACGGATGGTGAAACCAGAGGTCAGGAACCAGAAGGGTAGTCAGACGAAGCCAGGATCAGGAACCAGCAGGGAAGTCAGACGAAGCCAGGATCAGGAACCAGCAGGGAAGTCAGACGAAGCCAGGATCAGGAACCAGCAGGGAAGTCAGACGAAGCCAGGATCAGAACCAGAAGCAGCAGCAGTCTTAGAAGCATGTGCACACAGGAGGACCAAGCAAGGAACTGAAGTCACAGACCTCCTATATATGTGAGCCAGGCATCCAGCTCCTCCCAGTGGGAAGGAGGAGCCGCAGGGTGGGAGGCTACAAGAGACCTAGAAACCAAGATGGCCGCCAGCACATGTCAAACGAAGGAGACAGGAGAGAGGTAAGACCATGACATTTTTACTATTAATATATTTGAAGAATTTTTGGGGGGTTTGTCCTACTATCTTTTGCAATCTGTCGTTCTTTTTTAATTTTTGCATCCTTGATTTCCTTTTTACATATTCTGTTATATTCTTTGTAACACTGTGGTAAATTATGTTCCTTGTGCTTATTATTCCTTTATTTATCTTTTAATAAAACATAGGCTTTATTCTTAGTGACATCTCTTTGAGAGCCCCTTTTCCCAGAATTTGTTCTGCTACTTCAAGTCCCTATGGTTATAGACATTTAGGTTATAGACTAAGGGGCAGATCCACAGAGAGAGTACGCCGGCGTATCTACTGATACGCCGGCGTACTTTCAAATTTCCTATGTCGTATCTTTAGTTTGAATCCTCAAACCAAGATACAACGGCATCTGGGTTAGATCCGACAGGCGTACGGCTTCGTACGCCTTTGGATCTTAAAAGGAATACTTCGGCGTCTGCTGGGTGGAGTTCGGGACATTTTCCGCGTCGGGTATGCAAATTAGCTATTTCCGACGATCTACGAACGTACGCGCGGCCGTCGCATTCTTTTACGTTGTCTCTAGTCGGCTTTTTCCGGCGTATAGTTAAAGCTGGTGTTTTGCGGCGTATAGTTAGACTTGCCATGTTTAATTTGAATATTTTTTTTTTGCGTAAGTCGTCCGTGAATCGGGATGGACGTAATTCCCGTCTATGTTAAAAAAAATGACGTCCTAGTGACGTCATTTAGCGCAATGCACGGCGGGAAATTTAGGGACGGCGCATGCGCAGTTAATTCGGCGCGGGGACGCGCTTCATTTAAATGAAACACGCCCCCTAATCGCCGATTTGAATTCCGCCACCAGAGATAGACTACGCCGCTGTAACTTACGGCGCAAAATCTTTAAGGATTCGAAGATAACACAAGTAAGGGCAGATCTTTGTGGATCTGCCCCTAAGAATATGTGGTTATAGACTAAGAACAGGAAAAACTGAAGGGAGGGTGTAGAGCTGCCTTTTGAGTGGTACTTATGAGTTAAGGATTACGACATAGGTCTCTGCTTACTGTGAGGCCTATTACATTGACATTTAGTGAAATCCTTATTCTGATGCCACTCCTAACATATATTTACCAGTATCTATTCTAAAGTGCTAATGATTTTACACAGTATCTCAAAGACTTGCAGAGAACATATGCCTGAACTAGAACAGTATGAATAATGTACAATCATATGCTTTGATGTAAGTAAAGAGCAAGTGTCTGGCCCAATCAATCAGCTGTGAATGTCACTATCCATTAGTAAATATAATTGTGCAGTAGAAGGCTAGATAGCTTGATGAAAGATGTAATTGCAGATCAATTTTTAGAGCTAATAATTTGTGTGAACACCCCTGATGACTTTGGGTTCTCAGAATTCACTTAGAAATTATATGGGACTGATTTAGCAGCAAGGAAACAATTCATCATAGAGCTCTTCCCCATGAAGTGCTGTTGCATATACTGTCATAGTTTTTGTGGCCTTGTGATGAACGTTTAGGTAGAAATCAAAAATCTTCTGAACATACACATATTCTGCATGAAGCTGTTGTTTTACATACTACATGCTATAATAATAATATTTCAGGTGTTGTCTCTAGGCTCAGGTGAGCCTCTCCTGCTCTCAATGTTCCTGAGGTCACAGTCCTGTACATTAAATCAGGATAATAAGACCAGCTAGTAAATTGATAGTGATGTTTGAGCTGCTCCTTGATTTAACCTGCATATATCAGCACTTATACATAAAGCAGTACCAGCTACAATCTGACAGTTGAGCTCTGCAGATTACATCAGAAGGCTGAACTTTTAGAGTAATCTGCAGGGCTGGGCTGTCAATGTGACACTCCTTTGTGTATCAGGAATGCTAACAGCATCTCCTGTATGCATGAGGACTACAAACAGGGTGCAGTATTTATTCATAAATTAAGGCTTATATGCTAAAAGTATTAAAATGTATTAATATATATTTTTTTTATCTGCACATAATGTCAATTCCACCATACTTGTAAAAAAACAAAACAACAAACAAAAACCCTTGTTAACTGTAATATGTTTTTATTACTTTTTTTCCATATTTATGCTATCACCTTTGGAACATGTTACATGTTCCACCCGTATTCAGATCAGTGTCAGATTCCTCCTTTCCATTCCCTCTTCCTGTGGCCTGTCAATCACTAGCATCGATGAAAAAAAATAGAACCTGTTTTAAAATTTTCTGATGGTTAAAAAAACCGATAGAAAAAAACGATCGTCTGTGGGGAAATCCATCGGTCAAAATCCATGCATGCTCAGAATCAAGCGCTGCATGCTCGGAAGCATTGAACTTCATTTTTCTCTGCACGTCATTGTGTTTTACGTCACCGCGTTGGACACGATCGGATTTTTAACTGATGGTGTGTAGGCAAGACTGATGAAAGTCAGCTTCATCGGATATTTGATGAAAAAATCCATCGGTCCGTTTTCATCGGATAAACCGATCGTGTGTACGTGGCAGAAGATCATATTGTCTCATGTTCTCCTGCCTTGGGTGTCAGCATTGGAAAGGGCCTTCTCATAGTCTGTCTACAAGTTCATTTGAAATTGCTTAACACAACCTTTGTGGGATGCAGCCAATGTTGCATCAATTGAAAAACCAAAGGCTATGTACAGTGCTAACGGGGGAAGATGTTGTTGAGCGCATAGAGGTGGGAGAGTTTGGAGCATTACCCGAATGTCCCATGTTGATGCTCATAGATAGGATGTGGAAAAAGGCCAAACAACATTTCCAGTACGAAGGGTACTCTGAGTAGTCACATATCTGGAATAATTTTCCTGAACTGTATAAACTACAGGGTTTCTCCGCCTGGTCTAGATGTGGCGTGCGTCGCATTTCACAGCTATATCATGGTAACCTATTGAGAAATTTTCAGTCCCTGCGAGGGGAATGTAATCTACCAAATCCAGTACCCGCAGCTAAGACATGCGCTCTCTGCACAGGATACACTGACCACATGGGAGTTGACTAGACCCACAATACTTACAAGACTGGTGACGTCTTTGCCCCGGAAGGGACAGATTTCCTCCCTATATGGCTCCTTAATCTCACAGGTGTCCAAAGCTATGACATTGAATTGCAGAACCCAATGGGGGGAGGATATAGGTCATATAACAGATGAGGAATGGTCGAACATACTGGAAAAGTGCCTAATGTTTCCCTTTCTTCTTCCCAAAAACGTATGCAATTGTTCATTGTGCACCGATCTACCGTACCCCATATAAATTACATAAATGGCATTGAAGAGATGACCCACTCTGTCCTCGCTGTCTGGTGGACAATGGTACACTTTTACATATGCTTTGGAAATGCCCAAAACTGCAGAGATACTGGTCGGAAGTGATTGCTTCTATCAATAGGGATGAGCCGAAAAACCCCCCGTTCGGTTCGCACCAGAACCTTCGAACGGACCGACCGTTCGCGCGAACATTTAGAACCCCATTGACGTCTATGGGACTCGAACGTTCGAATTCAAAAGTGCTAATTTTAAAGCCTAATATGCAAGTTATTGTCGTAAAACGTCTTTGGGAACTCGGGTCTTGCCCCAGGGAACATGTATTAATGGAAAAAAAGTTTTAAAAACGGTCGTTTTTTCTGGAGCAGTGATTTTAATGATGCTTAAAGTGAAAAAAAAAATGAAAAATGCCTTTAAATATCATACCTGCTGGGTGTCTATAGTATGCCTGTGAAGTGGCACATGTTTAGAACTGTCCCTGCACAAAATGAGATTACTATAAGAAAAAAGTAATTTAAAACTGCTTGCAGCTTTACTGTAATGTCTGGTCCCTGCAATATGGATGAAAATCATTGAGAAAAATAGCACAGACACAGACAGTACACACACCACGTAGCTTTAGGTGCACACTACAGAGGACACAGGCAGTACACACACCACGTAGCTTTAGGTGCACACTGCAGAGGACACAGGCAGTACACACCACGTAGCTTTAGGTGCACACTGCAGAGGACACAGGCAGTACACACCATGTAGCTTTAGGTGCACACTGCAGAGGACACAGGCAGTACACACCATGTAGCTTTTTTTTATCGTAATTTTTCTTTATTGTTTTCCAAAAAACAGTATTTTCCATGTTTACTCTCAATCATACAAAAATGTACATAATACATATAACAGGGTAAACAAGAAACGGTACTAATCATAGTATACATACAATAACTTAACCTATCTCTTCCCACCCCCTCCCCCCCCACTTCTACCCCCTACTACCTCTCCTCACCCCTTTCCTGCCTCACCCCCCCCTAATACGACCATTGTATCCCAATTTTCCTATGTCAGCTGGGGGCATACGATTAAGGAAGAAAGAGGGGTCAACAGAGGGAACAGGAGGGAGTAGCCTCTTCCAGACCTCCAACTCAAAAATCATTTTTAAAGAGGGGTCACGCTTCGGTCCATCCTATTTTTGGTGTATATTAGACTATTAAGGATTTTCTATCTTCTATCGTTAAGGGAGGTCACTGTTCGTATCGGCCTTCTATCCCTAAGGCCCCGTACACACGACCGAACATGTCCGCTGAAACTGGTCCGCGGGCTCTTTTCAGCGGACAAGTTCGGTCGTGTGTAAGGCCTAGCGTACCATTTTCGAGCGTACATTTGTCCAGCAGACCGTTTCCCAGCAGACAAATATTTCTAGACTTGCTAAGAAACATGTCCGCTGGAAACCTGTCCGTCGTACATGTTTGCTGGTTAGTACACAAAAGCATCGTACAAAAAACCCGCGCATGCTCAGACAAAATGAGGGGACGGAGCGCTCGTTCAGGTAAAACTCGCGTTTCTTTGGGATATGGCACATTCGTCATTTGAAAGATTTATTCTAGCAAGAGAACAATGAAAAAAATGACCCAAGAAACAACAGTTTATTGCGTTGTTTTCTTCATTGTTCTCTTGCTAGAATAAACCCGTTCTCTTGCTGATGCTATTTCAACTGAGTTGTCCCATACTGAAATGTGACATTTGTTGCTTGTGATGTAATATTTTGAAAATGTTTTCTAGCCCAGATGTGGCATTTTTTTGTTGGTCCTCCACATGTATATATAAATATTATTTTTAGTTAATGTTCATCTTCTTGATTTTTTTTTGGTGTTTCTAGTTATGTCACCATTTTGTTCATTTTGGTACTTGTTCTATTTTTGGTTTTGGTCAAGTTATTTTTATTTTTGTTTATTTAAATTGTTTACCATGTTGGCACACCAAATGTCCCCCCCCCCCAAGGAGTTTGTGTCCTTTGTAAATGACCCATTGTATTTGTTTTTAATGTTTGATGCCTAATAATCCCCACAGTATAACAAACAATAGACAAGGTTTGAAATTAAAGCAAAAAGCCATTTATTTTGGCAAATGCAAAAAATCGGCAGCACTTGAACAGATAGCAAAATACATGCAGACTTGCATTTACAACATGATGAAGGATAAACTAGCAAACCTCAGGAGGCACCAAAAAAAATCAGAAGCAGCAGCACATAACCAAAATAACCCAAGCTGTGGTAGTCCAAACAAGATGACTTTGTGGGGAATCAAATGGAAGGCAGGGAATCACTGTCTCCTCTTCCTTCCAACCTTCCCTCCAGGCTGCCTTACAGCGGATCTTCCACGGACCCGTACACGGCCCCTTGCAGGTGGGGATGATGTGGCAGCAGGAGGATGGTGTTCAGCAAGCCGGGCCGGGTCACATAGCCCAGTGTCTGTGGTCAGCAGGTCCCTCTCCATCCACCAAAGCACCTGATTAATCAGGCCCTTTGCCAGTCTCCTCTGCTCCTCCCCCCCTTGGTTAAGATCATGAGCCACGGAGGCACTGTAGGCTTCTGTGGGGTTGAGGGGGGCCCTCATGATAGCACTGGCCTCCTGTATCATGCGGAGGCTCGCGTCCTCCACTAGCCTCAAGTGCCTCCTTCGGCCTGGTGGCCTCATCTGGAGGGGAGGAACCTGGCTGGTGGTGCTTGTCCTGGGCCTGGGGACCTGCTGTAGGCCACTGGGCCCGGCCTCCTCCTGGCTGCCACTGACCCCTTCCGCCTGGCTGACATTGACCAGAGGATCTGCCACCTCCTGGCTGGTCTCTTTTTCCTCTGTCAAAAAAAGGGACATGTTTTAATATTTAGCCCAATCAAATCACACACATTTTCATGCTTGAGACTGTTTTTTTTTTGGTTCATTTTAACTTGAACAGACTCTCCTTCTGACCCCTGCAGTTGTCATCCCTGACACCTATTTGTCTGCCCACGACTTGTGTTATTTTTTCCCAGCTTGGCTTTTATTTTACAATATCAAGTCAATAATCCAACAATAATTAGTAGCCCAGAAATATTTGGGAAACTACTATACCTCATCATCGAAGAGTCGCAGATCTGCGTCTCTGTCAGCCAGGCCCTCTTCTTCAGACTCTGCAGGGCTGTGTGGATCTGGGGAATTTCCGCTGTAAGGTAGCGTGGAGGGAAGGCTGGAAGGCAGACTTGACATCGATTCCCTGCCGTCCATTTAATCCCGCAAAAAAGACATCTGTTTGAAATACCACAGCTTGGGCTCCTTTGGTTGTCTTGCTGCTGCTCCTGATTTTTTTTGGTGAGCTTTGTAAGCTCTTCTATATGTGCCCCTGAGGTTGGCAAGTTTATCCTTCACCATGTTGGCAGTGCATTCTGGCACCCATGTTTGCATGTAGCTTGCTAGCTGTTCAAGTGCTGCCGCTCGGAGGTCTTTGCGATGGTAATTAGCCTCCTTTGAATCCCACAGGATGGGCATGTCACGAAATGTATCCAGCAAGCGCTGGATATTGTCCTGTGACTGTAGTAGGTCCATTCCTTGGCCAATTTAAGTTATATTAGTTTAGTCTAGATTAACAAAAGAAAAAAAAAACAGAAAACACGATTTAAAAAAGGCTCAGCGTTGACATTGATAGAATATGTGGCCCAACATTTAGGACCTATATATAAATACAAACACAGTGTCTCCTGTTGCAAAAATGCTGGCCAGCTCTGCCCCATTGGTTGTCCCAAACATTGATTTAATACATGCAGACCCTTTGGTTCAATTGCAGTAAATACGTGGAATCTAGAACCATACACAATTATTATAAATGAGAGCATTCATCAAGGCACTATTTCATGTGTAGATATCCTGCCCCTCAGCATTGATGACATAAAAGACACTTCCTAATGACCTCTGTCCAACCAACACAGGACAATACTTGGCCTGATCTGAATACACCATACAAAAAGTTTAATGAGGTAGAGCATTGTTCCCATCTAGATTTTGTGATGTGTCCAAATGCATTTGGATACCAAAATACCATTGTGGTACCCAAGAGACATAATAGCGTTAAAAGGGTGCAACCAACAGACCAAACCCCATCCCATGGCTCTCCATTTTCTAGGCCTCTGCTGATCCCATGTTGAAATGTCTTACCTTCCTCTCTCTAGCTCCTCGATTATCACGCTCGAATAATTACCGCGTAACCTACGTAATCACGTCGCTTGCCTTTTATACACTCCGCGTATGTATGAAACGCCGCCCTCGTCACCTTTGCCATGCCCCTAATCAATGTTAAACGGAAATATGGCGTTAACTGTGTAGGTTCTGTAATCGCTCGAATAGTCTCCGCGTAACCTACGTAAACACGTTGTTTGCATTCTCTACACTCCGCATATGCATGAATCGCCGCCCTTGTCTCCGCCCATGACGGAACATTTCCTCTTTTCCACGCCCATAATCTCTGTGGGAAGGAAAAATGGCGATGTCACACGAGCGTGCACAAAGCTCTCAGGCAGCAAGTGAAGGGACAGAGGCAGGAACGTCCCGATCCAGGCCAAAACGATACAAAGCCACTAATATGGCGTTCGACTAAATGGTGGAGTTAGTTTACATCATGCGGAGGAAGGACTATGACGGGGAATATGGGCCATACAAGACCCCTAACCGCAGAAAGGCCCACATTATGGACAAGGTGGCGAGGAGAATGAAGGACATGTTTGGTGTCACCAGGTCCAAAGAACAGCTCAGGAAACGTTGGTCAGACTTGAAATTGCGGGAGCCACATCAGATGAAGAAGATCCTGAAAATTCTGAGGAAAAGTAAGTCCTTATTTTTTGGGGGGGGGGGGCAATTGTCTTCAAGAATGTGTTGACATGTATAATTCGACATCTGCCTCCTTGGCCTGCTTGTACTTTTGAACACATGTTGAAATTGTATGTGTTTAACGAAAATACCTACCTTTTGCAAATATCGTTAAAAGTAAACCGCGTAACATCACATAGTTTCTCAGAAATGCGAGGTTAGTCCAGGAACAACACACCTGGACATGGCTCACTGGCCAAAAACTTTGTTTGCAAACATTGTGTAAAAGCTAGTTCTGACAAATAAAATTGAGAGAATGTGAAAGGCAAACAGGATTCATTCTCAACAGTGATCATAAAGCAGCTGTTTTCCCATCTGGAATGCAGAGCACCTGTGTCTCCACAATAAAAATGTTCCTTTTTTTGTAGGGTCTCCCAGAAAGAAAGTTTAGGGGGGACATCCATGTGTGTCACTTTTAGCTAAAAAGGGGCAGGATCAGAGCTTGGCCTAGAAGTCTGCTAAAAATGTAGGTTTGGTGGAAGAAGACAAAAAAAAAAAAAAATGAAGGCCTCTTCTAAGCAATGTATGCGATTTCTGCTCTCCAATATCTGTGTGCTGATGAGTATACCTTTTGTTTTGTGTTATTTAGGGGAAAGAAGACGCCAGCATTTGGAGGAGGCAGAGAGGGCCAGACACGCCGAAAATCGCCCATCTCGGCATGTGGAGGAGGAGGAGGATGTGGAAGGAGAGGAGGAAGGAAGAGAGGAGGAAGGAAGAGAGGAGGAAGGAAGAGAGGAGGAAGAAGTCATTTTGGATTTAGAATTTTTGGAAGATGAAGGAGGAGTCGTGGAAGATGAGGGGGAAGTGGTTGAAGAAGGAGGAGTCGTGGAAGAAGAGGGTGAAGTGGTGGAAGAAGGTGGAGTGATTGAAGATGGCGAAATTGTGGAGGTGGAAATGAGCAGACCATCAGGTCAGTGTCACCCCAGCTTTATAGGGCAAAACATATGTAGATAGGCCTGAAAAAAGAAAAAAATTTGGATTGGAAATAATTTTGTTTTTAGGGGATGAAGATGGTGTTGCACATTTTTCGCGTGCAAGTGCTGCAATAATTATCCAGCAGGTTATGGAGTGCAGCACAGAGATGGACAATATGCGGCAAAGGATGATGGTCATGAAACAGAATGTTAGAAATGTCATTTTGGAGTGCAGCACAGAGATGGACAATATGCGGCAAAGGATGATGGTCATAGAACAGAATTATAAAAATATAATTGACATGATGGGCCGTGTCAAAGACTGAAACACCCCCCACCCATCCCCCGCCCCCCCAACCCTTTTAAATTTTTGAAGCATCAATACGCCAAAATTTGAAGATGCACACACAGTGTGCCAACATGTTCTATCTGCCATGACAGAATATCTATTGTCTGTGCTTTGTGGGTACAACCCCCTCCTCAATCCTCAAGTATTTGAGAGGAAGGGTTTGCTCCCACAAAACACAGACATTGATCACCCATGATGTCAGATAGCACATGTGGCCATTTGTCTGTTGAACAAATGAGATTTGGCGAATTGACACTGAATGTGTGCATCTTCAAATTTTGGCGTGTTCCAGTGTGAAAGCACACCATGACTGACTGCTGTTGTGAATAGAGAAAAGTTTTTACTGTTGAAGTTCTATTGATTGTACATTTTTACATTTTTACTTAAAAAAAAGTTGTGAAAATCAACAACCCAAAACCCCCCCCCCAAAAAAAATATATAGATATATATATAATTATATATATAAAAAAAGCATAAAAAGAAATATATATTTTAATTATATATATAAAAAAAATAGAAACAGAAAGCTTTATTTTTCAGAAAACCACAAAAAAAAAAATATATATATATTTTTCAGAAAACAACAAAAAACTAAAAAAATGTAAGTGTGTATATATATATATATATATATATATATATATATATATATATATATATATATATTGTTGACTCCAAATTCTAAAGACATGTTTTCATAATAAAATGCATACTTTTTTGGGGGGTAATGAACAAGCTGAAAATAAAAAGCTTGACATCAAAATATGAAAAATTAGTGGCTTCTTATTTCTAGACTCAATACCCAGTTTGTAGATGAGTGAATAATGTGCAATTGTGGTTAGTTACTAAAACTGGAGAAGTAAATTTGTCACTAGAAGTGCACTAGTTAGTTGGAGAACCAGGAAGACAGATAAAAAGAGAAAAAGCAATAATGACAAACAACTGTATAAAGTCCAATGGTCAAATTATTTATTAGTTCTGTGAATATTTCTTTCTTTTGGGGGACAATTAGAAAGAAATATGATCTGGCATAGCAATGGCCCCCCGACCCATGAAGTACTCAACATATTTGTCACGTACCTCACGAGCAGATTGGGGGGCCAAGCCAGCGCAACCAGTGTCCAGCCCAGGAAGGGTATCTGAGGGTAGTCGTGCCTCAGCACCGATGTTGGGTAGGTACGCCTGGGAGAGCCTGCGTAGAAAGTTGTGCAAAATGCAGCAGGCAAAAACAATGGTGCTCAATTTATATTCCGCCAAGTGTATCACTGTCAGGAACAGGCAAAACCGGTTGGAGAGTATCCCAAAGGCATTCTCGACTACCCTCCGAGCCCTGGCCAACCGAAAATTGAACACCCTCCTCTCTGAGGTGAGGGTCCTCTGGGGAAAAGGCCACATGAGGTGAGGTCCAAGCCCAAAAGCTTTGTCCGCTAGAAACACAAACGGAAGTCCTTCAACATTGTCTTCATCCGGTAGCAGTGCCAGACCACCAGCTTGGAGACGACTGTAGAATTCTGTCCGCGCGAACACTCCCCCATCAGACAGCCGGCCGTTCTTCCCCACGTCCACATATAGAAACTCATACTGTGCCGACACCACCGCCATCAACACAATACTATGAAAACCTTTGTAGTTAAAATAGTAGGACCCCGAGTGGGGTGGCGGCACTATGCGGACGTGTTTCCCATCTATTGCTCCACCGCAGTTCGGAAAATCACAACGCTGGGCAAATTGGGAAGCCACAGTCTGCCATTCCTGTGGCATGGAGGAAAGCTGTGGGGACAAACAAATAAAGATATTTAGTACTTTGGCACATAAACATTGCAAACATAATCCTACAAGCATCCTTGTGCAACTTCACAGTATTCAAATTGCATTTAAAAATTGTGCAGGGAGAATTTCGGGGCACAAATATATAGGCCCACTTAATTAAGAAACTCCACAGCCCTCTGATGGGGACAAAAACTGTTTTAAGGGGGGGGGGGGGTTTGAACTGTCAAAAAAAAGTCTAGATAAAAATAGGCAAGGTGGGGTTGTCCCTAGGATAGCATGCTGGACAGGTTAATAGTGGGTAAGGTACAAATATGCAGGTAGGCCAAGAAAAAGAACATGGCAAGCTTATATCAACATGCATAGGGAGAAAAGGGAACGTTAAACACACAGCATATCTGGGAAATAAAAGAAAAAGTTATTTGCCCACATTATTAAAGACAGATTGTGAGGTTCAAATGAGGAAACTTACCTTAATATACTCCTCCTGCAGAACTTTGATGATGGCAGAACACGTGTCTGGTATGATGACCCCAAGCGCCTGCGGAGAGATGCCTGTCGAGAACTTGAGGTCCTGCAGGCTCCTCCCAGTCGCCAGGTACCGCAACGTGGCAATAAGCCTCTGCTCGGCCGTGATGGCTTGGCGCATCACAGTGTCCTGCCTCGTGATATAGGGGGACAGAAGATCCAGCAGACGGTTGAATACGGGGTCCGTCATACGGAGAAAGTTCCTATAGTCATTAGGATTATTCTCCTGGATTTCCCTAAGCAGAGGCATATGAGAGAACTGGTCACGCTGGCGCAACCAATTCTTGGTCCAGGAACGCCTCCTCCCCCTGTTCCTGGCCAAACTACTGGAATGATGAGCATATCCAGAAGCCATCCCATAACCAGCACCAATTCGCGAAAATTTACGCTGCTGCTCCATCATGGCTTCAAACCGGCCGGCTGGTCAGTCAAGAACACACTCCAACAGAAAGCACTCCCAAATCCAGCACTACCTGCAAAGAACGCGCGACAAACAGATACGAGTGAACAGGACGCAACTGCAAAGCAGAACGACCTGAAAGCCTGTACCCGATTGCCAACTACAATCCCGCAAGCACACGCACTGAACCCGAGAATACAACCTGGTAAAGCGCGGAGACCGAAAAGCGTGAATCGGCTCTAACCAAACCTTCACTAACACGAGCAAACCCGTAACTAGCAAAAGCGGAACAGAGGGTGGCGTCATTGACTTTGGGCTTTCCCTTTATAGTGACGTCGTACGTGGTTTACGTGCACGCGTTCTGGTCCGACGGGAATTTGGTCCGCTGGTGTGTACAAGCCAGCGGATCAAAAGACAAATCTGCCTTGTACGCCGGAAACTGCCCGTCGGACAGTTTCAAGCGGACATGTTCGGTCGTCTGTACGAGGCCTAAGGGGGAAATCCTGTATCTCTCAACCAGGGTCCCCATACTTTTTCAAACCTTTTACGGTTCCCTTGTTTAATAAAGGTCACTCTCTCACTCTCTATCAACATGTTGATGGTTTCAATCCAATTCCTAACAGATGGAGGGCCTTGCGCCTGCCATCGCTGCGCAATTAATTTGCGTGCCTGAAATAGGCCTCGCAATACGCCTTCCAATGTTCCCGATGGGACTCTATGGTCTTCTGTGTCTCCGAGGAGACAGGTTCTAGCGTCTGGCTCTAGAGTTGTCTTAAAAATATTGTTGAGTTTGTTGATGGAAAAAGAAAAAAGAAAAAAGAAAAAAGATGAGTTGCGCTAGGAGTCGCAACTTAATGCGAAAATAATATAAATAAATAAATGCATAAATAAATAAATGAATAAAGTGCTAGTGCAAAAAATAGCAAAAAAAAGGGATGATGCCCAAACAGTCATGGGAAAAACCTTTCGGGGTAATTACAACAATCTGCTATTTGGGACCAAACGCTTAAAAAACTTTGTTAGTCCATTAGAATTGCATACTAATCAGTTGTTAGGCAGTCCAAAATGAGAGGGGAAATCAACAGCAGAACCCCAAAACATATGAATGTCCAAATAGATGGGCAAAAAACAGTTGCAGAGTAATAAAATGATCCAAATATTGAACAGCCTCTGGTCTCTGGTCAGAAGAAACATATATTCCCACCGAGAGGTAAGTAAGGGTGTGCTCTTACCAGATCCACGATCATAAAAAGCGTGTCGATCCACTCAGGTCATGGAGAAAACTCGGTCACAGCTGACAGGCAGAATATCCTCTCCAATGTGTTTAACGGCTCCACGTCCATCCGGCGAGCCAGGGGAAGAAATAGGCTCAGAATGTGAAGTACCGTCAAATATTTATTAAAAATTGTGCAACATATACACAGCGGTACATATAATTTAAAATTGCCGGCTAAAACAAGCAAACAGATACAAATAAAAAACGTGCGCCCGTGCATCCGGGGTCACGTAAAACGCAATGACGTTCGGTGCGTGGCTCCGCCCTGATCGATTTCACCACAGATGGCGTTGTCAAAGGGCACGGGCGACGCACTGAACGTCAGCCTTATATGCCTACAGAGCAGGCAACCAAGCCTCTCTCTCAGCTAGCAGCCTCCAATCAGGAACGGCCGCAGGATCAATGAACCCGGAAGGGGAGGATCTGAATGACCCGGAACTTCCTACCAGTAAGACCGCCCTTGACATAGATAGGACTATCCTATGTCAGCAGGGTAAGGTCCTACCTCATGAGGATATTCTCAATGGTCAGCAGACATCCCACCATTCATTTCATATAAATGTTTTAGTTAAAGAGTCACTGTCTGTCACATCGTATGTTCTTACTATACATAAACAGATAACGCCATATTAACCTAAAAACGGGTAAATTCATGTCACCACTTTATAGCATCTATTAAAAACGCCAGAAAGATAGCAGCATGAACATTATACCCAAATTAATATCATATCAGCCAAAACAGGGATTTTAATATCTGAAAGAGAAATCGCAGTTGGCTGACATCTGTATTCTCCCTATACATTAAAATCATAAAGGTCAAAACATAAAAAATCTAAAAATTAATAAATCTAATATATCACATTGAGAGCCCTCTAGTGGTTGATAAAAAAATTACATTGCCATTTAACCAGCATCTGTGAGTATTACAGGTAGGTAAATCCCTATTGGAGACAAGAACAATCCCCAGAAGGGTAACCTACCTCCCCAAGGGGTCCCACACGGATCTTAAAGGCAAAAAATTAAACCGATAATCGTATACTATCCTCATCTTTAGTATCAAATTTCAATAGTATACAATCCTCAGATGGACCCAGAAAATTGGAGTGGCAAGAAAGGGGGGAAGAAAATGAATAGTTCAGCAAGAGATCACTAAGAATTGTCTAAAAAGGCATTGACCTCTATGTCCACATTCAAACCCTGCGGTTTAAGACATTTCATGCGATATATCCAACTCATCTCGAGTTTTGATATCGCTATCCTTTTTGATCCACCTCTCCAGTGGGGTTTGAGGATGTCAATGGCAATAAAGGAAGTGCCACTAGGATCCCTGGCATGCACCTCCCTATAATGCCGAGAAACAGAATGTTCTCTAAATCCTCTCCTTATGTTCCCAATGTGTTCATTGACCCTTACCTGGAACTTTCTTACAGTACGTCCAACGTACTGTAACCCACATGGGCAGATAAGTAAATAAACTACATGGGTCATAGAGCATGTAATAAAAGATTTGATGTTAAACACTTGTGAGGTGCTATTTGAAATGAAATTCAAGGTCTTGCGTTCTTTAATGGCATTGATTTTACATACCGCACATTTTTGGCATTTATGGTAGCCAATTATATTTTGAAAGAACATGGGTTTATTCAATGGTGGATCCACGACTCCTGGAGCCAGAGAATCCCTTAATGAGGGGACCCCTCTAAAGACTACCCGAGGTTGTTCTGGTAACGCAGGGCCAAGGATAGCATCCTCTTTGATGAGATGCCAATGTTTCTTAACCAGTTTTTTAATTAGATAGTGCTGATTTGAATAACTAGTGATGAAAGGAGATATGTATTGATTATTTTCCTCACTAGAAACGCATTTATCCTGCAACAACACATTTCTATCGATAATTTTAGCTTCTCGCGTTTGTTTAAAGAGGTCTGTTTCCTGATACCCTTTATTTAAAAATCTTGCAGTTAACATTTTGGCTTGTTCATCGAAGTCTTCCATCTTGCTGCAATTGCGTCTAAGCCTCAAGTATTGGCTCTTAGGAACCGAATCCAGCCAGGCCTTATGGTGACAGCTGTCACGGGGAATAAAGGAGTTGCGATCTGTTGATTTAAAGTATGTGGACGTCACAAATTGACCGTCCTCCACCCTTATTTCCAGATCTAAAAAATTGATCTTCTCCTGATCTGCCTCATACTTAAATTCAATCCCCCTATTGTTGGTATTGAGACAATCCATAAAGTCAACCAGAGACTCCCTGGATCCTCTCCATAGGAGGAGGACGTCGTCTATGTATCTAGCCCACAAGACCAATTCTGGTCTGCGGTCAGCATAGACGACATCCTCCTCCCATTTCCCCATAAAGAGGTTGGCCAGGCTAGGGCAAATTTAGCCCCCATAGCGACCCCCCTCTTTTGTAGGAAGTATTTGCCACCGAACCAAAAAAAATTGTGAGTGGTTGCAAACTGTAAAAGATCCATAATGAATCTTTGCTGGATCTCCAGCAGAGCAGAATCCCTTTCCAAAAAATATTTCACAGATGAAATTCCCCAATCGTGGGGTATGATGGTGTACAGAGACGTGACGTCTGCTGTAACCAACCATAAACCTTCCTCATGTGGGATGTTGTTCATTATATTAATCACATGTTTACTGTCGCGGATAAAGGCCGGTAAGGCCCTAACCAACGGCTGAAGGAACCCATCGATATACTTACCTGCCCTAGAAGAGATGGAATCTATTCCACTAATTATCGGCCTCCCGGGAGGGTGGACCGGATCTTTATGGATCTTGGGCAGGTAGTATATCACTGGGATCCTTGAAGAAGCTGGAACCAAAAAAGCTTTTTCTTTTTTATTGAGAACTCCAGAAGTATAACCTTTCTTTACTATTCCAGTCAAGACTTTCCTATACGATGGTCTGGGGTCCTTGGGGAGTGGTAAATAGGTATCCCTATCTCCAACTATATTACCAAGTACCTCGAGGTAATCAGACTTATTAAGTATCACAATTCCGCCCCCTTTATCAGCGGGGCGGATCACAATACTTTTTTCTTCGCAAAGTTGGTCAAAACCAGCCTGCAGGGGTTTATTGAGTTTGGTTTTCCTAACATCAATTTTTTCGAGATCCCTCAAAAGTACATCCCTAAAAACCTTGATGTTAGGTGCCATACCTCCAGGGGGGTTGAACAAAGAGGCATTCGAAAGATTGGAATGTTGAATTTCCACATCTGTATTGATGTTAGTGGACGCTATGGCAGGTTTAGAAAGAAAAAACCTTTTCATACTTAATTTCCTAGAAAATTTATGTACGTCCATATGCGTCTCAAATTTATTTAGTGTTTTAGGTGGGGCAAACTTCAATCCTTTATCGAGGAGAGTAACCTCCTCTGAGGTCAGCGTGACAGTGCTGAGATTGAAGATCCCCTGACCTATTGTGTTCTCTTTCTTTTTAGTCTTTGCTTTTTTCCCCCTCTACTTCCTCTTTTCTGTCTACCCTTCTTAGTTGGTCTTGATTGGACCTGGGAAAATCCTGATATTGATTCGGTTCTCGATCTCTCCATTGGTCTTGTTGGTAATAAGGGTCATATTGGTTAACAGGTCTAGAGGGGTAGAAGGAGGTAGGAGGCATTGAAGGATAGTAATAAGAAGATGACCTATCATCTCTATTCCATCCACCGGAGGCACCCAACTGTTGATAGGGTCCCCCGAAGGATCGAAATTCCTGTAAAGGTTGGAAACGGTTGCTCACTGGAATAGGATAATCATATCTGGCTCCTTCCTGGGGTCTCCAAGAAGGTCTCCCAAAATCTCTTACTTCCCGACGAGGGGTTTCTGGTTTCCGTACTTTAATTTTATTTCTCCAACCTGGAGATTTAGCAGAAGGACCTTTATTCTGTACATCCCTGGGTTTTGGAGGTTGAGATAACTGAGACGATCTCTCCCTCCCCGGTGATTTATAGGAGACCCTTCTTGGGCGAAGGATAGGTCTATTAGGTGTATGAGGAGTTGAGCTGAAAGCAGCTACAGCACCCATATTTTGATTGGGTGGAGGAGCTGTATCCATGTCCAGTGAATTACTCTCGTTTTCTTGGATTTTGCTCTGCCAGTCAAAAACCAAACCTGATTTATAATCTGCTATATCTCTGTTAAACTTTTTTCTTTTCTTATTCTTTTGTTCAGTTTCCTCCTTTTCCAACAGTTTTTTAAGAACTAAGGATCGCTCCTTATACTCCACACTATCAGTCAGGGGCCCAAGTTTAACCTTAATGAGTTTAATTTCATCATCCAAGCGTGTTAATTTGCACTTCTTGCGCTGAGCCAAAAACTGCAAAAATTTTACGCCCGCCTCATTAAAATATTGGAACCATTCAGCCAATTCCAATTCACCTTTTTGGGGGCTGACCTCCCATCTTAAGCTCCTTGGAACCATGGAGTCAGCTACATATTGGTCTAACATAGCAATATCCCACTGAGTATGCAATTCAGCAACCATAAGATTCTTTAATCTCATGAATAGGCCACCAAGATCATTATCTGGTTCTTTGTTGATCTCAAACACGCCATCTTTGACAATGGTGCGTGAGGACCGATATTCGAACACATCCATGTTTGCACACAGTGAACAAAAAAACCAAGCAGCAAGGAAAAAATATATCAAAAAGACAAGTAAAGGAAAGAGGGGGGGTTTTCCTTGCGCTAGGAGAATGAATATAAATGAATTTCAAATGGATAAGTGAATAAATAAATAGTGAGTAATTCCAGCAGCAACGCTAAACATGTGATATACACGCAAAAAGTAAAAAGAAAAAAGATGAGTTGCGCTAGGAGTCGCAACTTAATGCGAAAATAATATAAATAAATAAATGCATAAATAAATAAATGAATAAAGTGCTAGTGCAAAAAATAGCAAAAAAAAGGGATGATGCCCAAACAGTCATGGGAAAAACCTTTCGGGGTAATTACAACAATCTGCTATTTGGGACCAAACGCTTAAAAAACTTTGTTAGTCCATTAGAATTGCATACTAATCAATTGTTAGGCAGTCCAAAATGAGAGGGGAAATCAACAGCAGAACCCCAAAACATATGAATGTCCAAATAGATGGGCAAAAAACAGTTGCAGAGTAATAAAATGATCCAAATATTGAACAGCCTCTGGTCTCTGGTCAGAAGAAACATATATTCCCACCGAGAGGTAAGTAAGGGTGTGCTCTTACCAGATCCACGATCATAAAAAGCGTGTCGATCCACTCAGGTCATGGAGAAAACTCGGTCACAGCTGACAGGCAGAATATCCTCTCCAATGTGTTTAACGGCTCCACGTCCATCCGGCGAACCAGGGGAAGAAATAGGCTCAGAATGTGAAGTACCGTCAAATATTTATTAAAAATTGTGCAACATATACACAGCGGTACATATAATTTAAAATTGCCGGCTAAAACAAGCAAACAGATACAAATAAAAAACGTGCGCCCGTGCATCCGGGGTGACGTAAAACGCAATGACGTTCGGTGCGTGGCTCCGCCCTTATCGATTTCACCACAGATGGCGTTGTCAAAGGGCACGGGCGACGCACTGAACGTCAGCCTTATATGCCTACAGAGCAGGCAACCAAGCCTCTCTCTCAGCTAGCAGCCTCCAATCAGGAACGGCCGCAGGATCAATGAACCCGGAAGGGGAGGATCTGAATGACCCGGAACTTCCTACCAGTAAGACCGCCCTTGACATAGATAGGACTATCCTATGTCAGCAGGGTAAGGTCCTACCTCATGAGGATATTCTCAATGGTCAGCAGACATCCCACCATTCATTTCATATAAATGTTTTAGTTAAAGAGTCACTGTCTGTCACATCGTATGTTCTTACTATACATAAACAGATAACGCCATATTAACCTAAAAACGGGTAAATTCATGTCACCACTTTATAGCATCTATTAAAAACGCCAGAAAGATAGCAGCATGAACATTATACCCAAATTAATATCATATCAGCCAAAACAGGGATTTTAATATCTGAAAGAGAAATCGCAGTTGGCTGACATCTGTATTCTCCCTATACATTAAAATCATAAAGGTCAAAACATAAAAAATCTAAAAATTAATAAATCTAATATATCACATTGAGAGCCCTCTAGTGGTTGATAAAAAAATTACATTGCCATTTAACCAGCATCTGTGAGTATTACAGGTAGGTAAATCCCTATTGGAGACAAGAACAATCCCCAGAAGGGTAACCTACCTCCCCAAGGGGTCCCACACGGATCTTAAAGGCAAAAAATTAAACCGATAATCGTATACTATCCTCATCTTTAGTATCAAATTTCAATAGTATACAATCCTCAGATGGACCCAGAAAATTGGAGTGGCAAGAAAGGGGGGAAGAAAATGAATAGTTCAGCAAGAGATCACTAAGAATTGTCTAAAAAGGCATTGACCTCTATGTCCACATTCAAACACTGCGGTTTAAGACATTTCATGCGATATATCCAACTCATCTCGAGTTTTGATATCGCTATCCTTTTTGATCCACCTCTCCAGTGGGGTTTGAGGATGTCAATGGCAATAAAGGAAGTGCCACTAGGATCCCTGGCATGCACCTCCCTATAATGCCGAGAAACAGAATGTTCTCTAAATCCTCTCCTTATGTTCCCAATGTGTTCATTGACCCTTACCTGGAACTTTCTTACAGTACGTCCAACGTACTGTAACCCACATGGGCAGATAAGTAAATAAACTACATGGGTCATAGAGCATGTAATAAAAGATTTGATGTTAAACACTTGTGAGGTGCTATTTGAAATGAAATTCAAGGTCTTGCGTTCTTTAATGGCATTGATTTTACATACCGCACATTTTTGGCATTTATGGTAGCCAATTATATTTTGAAAGAACATGGGTTTATTCAATGGTGGATCCACGACTCCTGGAGCCAGAGAATCCCTTAATGAGGGGACCCCTCTAAAGACTACCCGAGGTTGTTCTGGTAACGCAGGGCCAAGGATAGCATCCTCTTTGATGAGATGCCAATGTTTCTTAACCAGTTTTTTAATTAGATAGTGCTGATTTGAATAACTAGTGATGAAAGGAGATATGTATTGATTATTTTCCTCACTAGAAACGCATTTATCCTGCAACAACACATTTCTATCGATAATTTTAGCTTCTCGCGTTTGTTTAAAGAGGTCTGTTTCCTGATACCCTTTATTTAAAAATCTTGCAGTTAACATTTTGGCTTGTTCATCGAAGTCTTCCATCTTGCTGCAATTGCGTCTAAGCCTCAAGTATTGGCTCTTAGGAACCGAATCCAGCCAGGCCTTATGGTGACAGCTGTCACGGGGAATAAAGGAGTTGCGATCTGTTGATTTAAAGTATGTGGACGTCACAAATTGACCGTCCTCCACCCTTATTTCCAGATCTAAAAAATTGATCTTCTCCTGATCTGCCTCATACTTAAATTCAATCCCCCTATTGTTGGTATTGAGACAATCCATAAAGTCAACCAGCTGTAGCTGCTTCCAGCTCAACTCCTCATACGCCCAAGAAGGGTCTCCTATAAATCACCGGGGAGGGAGAGATTGTCTCAGTTATCTCAACCTCCAAAACCCAGGGATGTACAGAATAAAGGTCCTTCTGCTAAATCTCCAGGTTGGAGAAATAAAATTAAAGTACGGAAACCAGAAACCCCTCGTCGGGAAGTAAGAGATTTTGGGAGACCTTCTTGGAGACCCCAGGAAGGAGCCAGATATGATTATCCTATTCCAGTGAGCAACCGTTTCCAACCTTTACAGGAATTTCGATCCTTCGGGGGACCCTATCAACAGTTGGGTGCCTCCGGTGGATGGAATAGAGATGATAGGTCATCTTCTTATTACTATCCTTCAATGCCTCCTACCTCCTTCTACCCCTCTAGACCTGTTAACCAATATGACCCTTATTACCAACAAGACCAATGGAGAGATCGAGAACCGAATCAATATCAGGATTTTCCCAGGTCCAATCAAGACCAACTAAGAAGGGTAGACAGAAAAGAGGAAGTAGAGGGGGGAAAAAAGCAAAGAATAAAAAGAAAGAGAACACAATAGGTCAGGGGATCTTCAATCTCAGCACTGTCACGCTGACCTCAGAGGAGGTTACTCTCCTCGATAAAGGATTGAAGTTTGCCCCACCTAAAACACTAAATAAATTTGAGACGCATATGGACGTACATAAATTTTCTAGGAAATTAAGTATGAAAAGGTTTTTTCTTTCTAAACCTGCCATAGCGTCCACTAACATCAATACAGATGTGGAAATTCAACATTCCAATCTTTCGAATGCCTCTTTGTTCAACCCCCCTGGAGGTATGGCACCTAACATCAAGGTTTTTAGGGATGTACTTTTGAGGGATCTCGAAAAAATTGATGTTAGGAAAACCAAACTCAATAAACCCCTGCAGGCTGGTTTTGACCAACTTTGCGAAGAAAAAAGTATTGTGATCCGCCCCGCTGATAAAGGGGGCGGAATTGTGATACTTAATAAGTCTGATTACCTCGAGGTACTTGGTAATATAGTTGGAGATAGGGATACCTATTTACCACTCCCCAAGGACCCCAGACCATCGTATAGGAAAGTCTTGACTGGAATAGTAAAGAAAGGTTATACTTCTGGAGTTCTCAATAAAAAAGAAAAAGCTTTTTTGGTTCCAGCTTCTTCAAGGATCCCAGTGATATACTACCTGCCCAAGATCCATAAAGATCCGGTCCACCCTCCCGGGAGGCCGATAATTAGTGGAATAGATTCCATCTCTTCTAGGGCAGGTAAGTATATCGATGGGTTCCTTCAGCCGTTGGTTAGGGCCTTACCGGCCTTTATCCGCGACAGTAAACATGTGATTAATATAATGAACAACATCCCACATGAGGAAGGTTTATGGTTGGTTACAGCAGACGTCACGTCTCTGTACACCATCATACCCCACGATTGGGGAATTTCATCTGTGAAATATTTTTTGGAAAGGGATTCTGCTCTGCTGGAGATCCAGCAAAGATTCATTATGGATCTTTTACAGTTTGCAACCACTCACAATTTTTTTTGGTTCGGTGGCAAATACTTCCTACAAAAGAGGGGGGTCGCTATGGGGGCTAAATTTGCCCCTAGCCTGGCCAACCTCTTTATGGGGAAATGGGAGGAGGATGTCGTCTATGCTGACCGCAGACCAGAATTGGTCTTGTGGGCTAGATACATAGACGACGTCCTCCTCCTATGGAGAGGATCCAGGGAGTCTCTGGTTGACTTTATGGATTGTCTCAATACCAACAATAGGGGGATTGAATTTAAGTATGAGGCAGATCAGGAGAAGATCAATTTTTTAGATCTGGAAATAAGGGTGGAGGACGGTCAATTTGTGACGTCCACATACTTTAAATCAACAGATCGCAACTCCTTTATTCCCCGTGACAGCTGTCACCATAAGGCCTGGCTGGATTCGGTTCCTAAGAGCCAATACTTGAGGCTTAGACGCAATTGCAGCAAGATGGAAGACTTCGATGAACAAGCCAAAATGTTAACTGCAAGATTTTTAAATAAAGGGTATCAGGAAACAGACCTCTTTAAACAAACGCGAGAAGCTAAAATTATCGATAGAAATGTGTTGTTGCAGGATAAATGCGTTTCTAGTGAGGAAAATAATCAATACATATCTCCTTTCATCACTAGTTATTCAAATCAGCACTATCTAATTAAAAAACTGGTTAAGAAACATTGGCATCTCATCAAAGAGGATGCTATCCTTGGCCCTGCGTTACCAGAACAACCTCGGGTAGTCTTTAGAGGGGTCCCCTCATTAAGGGATTCTCTTGCTCCAGGAGTCGTGGATCCACCATTGAATAAACCCATGTTCTTTCAAAATATAATTGGCTACCATAAATGCCAAAAATGTGCGGTATGTAAAATCAATGCCATTAAAGAACGCAAGACCTTGAATTTCATTTCAAATAGCACCTCACAAGTGTTTAACATCAAATCTTTTATTACATGCTCTATGACCCATGTAGTTTATTTACTTATCTGCCCATGTGGGTTACAGTACGTTGGACGTACTGTAAGAAAGTTCCAGGTAAGGGTCAATGAACACATTGGGAACATAAGGAGAGGATTTAGAGAACATTCTGTTTCTCGGCATTATAGGGAGGTGCATGCCAGGGATCCTAGTGGCACTTCCTTTATTGCCATTGACATCCTCAAACCCCACTGGAGAGGTGGATCAAAAAGGATAGCGATATCAAAACTCGAGATGAGTTGGATATATCGCATGAAATGTCTTAAACCGCAGGGTTTGAATGTGGACATAGAGGTCAATGCCTTTTTAGACAATTCTTAGTGATCTCTTGCTGAACTATTCATTTTCTTCCCCCCTTTCTTGCCACTCCAATTTTCTGGGTCCATCTGAGGATTGTATACTATTGAAATTTGATACTAAAGATGAGGATAGTATACGATTATCGGTTTAATTTTTTGCCTTTAAGATCCGTGTGGGACCCCTTGGGAAGGTAGGTTACCCTTCTGGGGATTGTTCTTGTCTCCAATAGGGATTTACCTACCTGTAATACTCACAGATGCTGGTTAAATGGCAATGTAAATTTTTTTATCAACCACTAGAGGGCTCTCAATGTGATATATTAGATTTATTAATTTTTAGATTTTTTATGTTTTGACCTTTATGATTTTAATGTATAGGGAGAATACAGATGTCAGCCAACTGCGATTTCTCTTTCAGATATTAAAATCCCTGTTTTGGCTGATATGATATTAATTTGGGTATAATGTTCATGCTGCTATCTTTCTGGCGTTTTTAATAGATGCTATAAAGTGGTGACATGAATTTACCCGTTTTTAGGTTAATATGGCGTTATCTGTTTATGTATAGTAAGAACATACGATGTGACAGACAGTGACTCTTTAACTAAAACATTTATATGAAATGAATGGTGGGATGTCTGCTGACCATTGAGAATATCCTCATGAGGTAGGACCTTACCCTGCTGACATAGGATAGTCCTATCTATGTCAAGGGCGGTCTTACTGGTAGGAAGTTCCGGGTCATTCAGATCCTCCCCTTCCGGGTTCATTGATCCTGCGGCCGTTCCTGATTGGAGGCTGCTAGCTGAGAGAGAGGCTTGGTTGCCTGCTCTGTAGGCATATAAGGCTGACGTTCAGTGCGTCGCCCGTGCCCTTTGACAATGCCATCTGTGGTGAAATCGATCAGGGCGGAGCCACGCACCGAACGTCATTGCGTTTTACGTGACCCCGGATGCACGGGCGCACGTTTTTTATTTGTATCTGTTTGCTTGTTTTAGCCGGCAATTTTAAATTATATGTACCGCTGTGTATATGTTGCACAATTTTTAATAAATATTTGACGGTACTTCACATTCTGAGCCTATTTCTTCCCCTGGTTCGCCGGATGGACGTGGAGCCGTTAAACACATTGGAGAGGATATTCTGCCTGTCAGCTGTGACCGAGTTTTCTCCATGACCTGAGTGGATCGACACGCTTTTTATGATCGTGGATCTGGTAAGAGCACACCCTTACTTACCTCTCGGTGGGAATATATGTTTCTTCTGACCCGAGACCAGAGGCTGTTCAATATTTGGATCATTTTATTACTCTGCAACTGTTTTTTGCCCATCTATTTGGACATTCATATGTTTTGGGGTTCTGCTGTTGATTTCCCCTCTCATTTTGGACTGCCTAACAATTGATTAGTATGCAATTCTAATGGACTAACAAAGTTTTTTAAGCGTTTGGTCCCAAATAGCAGATTGTTGTAATTACCCCGAAAGGTTTTTCCCATGACTGTTTGGGCATCATCCCTTTTTTTTGCTATTTTTTGCACTAGCACTTTATTCATTTATTTATTTATGCATTTATTTATTTATATTATTTTCGCATTAAATTGCGACTCCTAGCGCAACTCATCTTTTTTCTTTTTACTTTTTGCGTGTATATCACATGTTTAGCGTTGCTGCTGGAATTACTCACTATTTATTTATTCACTTATCCATTTGAAATTCATTTATATTCATTCTCCTAGCGCAAGGAAAACCCCCCCTCTTTCCTTTACTTGAGTTTGTTGATGACCTCTGTCCAATACCTGAAGAGCTTGGGGCATCTCCAGAACATATGGACAAGGTCACCTGTAGCCTTACAACTAGGGCATTCATCTCTCTGTTTCCAGCCTAGTTGAAACATTTTTTTCGGAGTGTAGTAGACCCTGTGTATTAAGAATAGGTGAGACAGTCTCTGTGCTGGGGCAAAAGATACTAGGACCCCTCTGTTTAGGATCCTACTCCACTGCTCTTGCTTTATCAACCCCAGGTCTCGTTCCCATTTTTCTCTACTCCTGAGCATACCTGATTTATTTATGGCCATGGCCCCCAGTTTATCGTATAGTTATGAGATTAACCCTTTCGTTGTGTTATTTTGGGCTATTTTATTGAGGATGGGAGTCTGGATCCTGTCTAACGAATGGGTCTTATACTGAGACTGGATGGCATGCCTAATCTGGAGATATTTAAAGAAAGTTTTATTTGGGATATTGAATTCTTGTCTCAGACCTGAGAATGACTTCATAACGTCTCCCTCGTACAGATGGACTAATCGCGTGATTCCCTGTCTCTCCCAGATATTGCATTTTCCCACGCCCTCCACTTCTGGGAGATTTTTGTTGTTCCAAAGGGGGGTAAACTCGGTTACTCCCAAGTATCCCAATAGAGCCTTTGTTGTCTTCCACACCTTATAAAGTAAATTTATGGTCGGGCACTCGTGGGCAAATGAGTTTGCCTCTAGGACTTCTACCAGTGTTTTATGCGGGGCTCCTACTAGCATTAGTTTAAAGCAATCCTTTCTTGAATCTGGGATTCCACACCCTACAATGTGTTGTAACTGAGACGCCAGGAAATAGATTCTCGGATGTTGGACCGCCATCCCTCCCTCCCCACTGGGAGCTGCATGGTCTGTAACCCGATCCTGGCCTGTCCTCCTTTCCACATTAATTCACGAAAAAGTGTTTCCACTCTTTTGAACCATGTTTGGTTCACCCAAATCGGAGAGTTGTGGAGGACGTATAATATCTGGGGGAGCCAGATCATTTTGATTAAATTGCATCTCCCAGCTACAGAGAGAGAGAGGCGGCTCCAAATATCTTTCTTTTGCTTCAACTTTAGGAGTAATGGGGCTATGTTTATACTAATATACTCTCTGACATCTTGGGTAATCCAAATCCCCAAGTATTTGAATGTACTTAGAATTTTTAACTGGGGCATCTCGGCTAACGTCTGACCTCGTAGTGTGGCTATCGGAAGCAAAGCCGACTTATCCCAGTTAACCATCACTCCTGAGAACTTGCCAAACTCCCTGACCATTTGGACCACTGGGGCCAACGAGTTATTAACGTCACCTATAAAGAAGAGGATATCGTCCGCGAACAGCGCTATCCTATCTTCCTCTAAGCCACTTTTGAATCCCTGGATGTCTTTCTTGAGCCTGGTTTTAATAGCTAAGGGTTCCATAGCCAATGCGAACAGGAGTGGGGACAGGGGACACCCCTGTCTCGTTCCCCTCTCCAGTTCAAATAGGTCTGAAACTTCGCCGTTGATCTTGATTTTTGCACGTGGCTTATTGTATAGGAGCTTGACCCACCTAATAAAGGACGGGCCAAACCCAAAACCTTCTAATACCCTCCATAGGTAAGTCCACTCCAGGCTGTCGAATGCCTTGGCAGCATCCAAGGCCAGCAATGCCCTAGGGCCCTCGTTGTCAGTAGGGACCTGTATGTTTAAAAAGACCCTTCTTATATTAAGGCTTGTTGATCTATTTGGTATAAATCCTGACTGGTCAGGGTGAATAAGGTTCTCAATGCACCCTTTTAGGCGTGTTGCAAGAACTTTTGCGAGGATTTTTACGTCCGTGCAGAGTAATGAAATTGGGCGGTAGGAGGAGGGGTCTAGTTGGTCTTTGCTCTCTTTATGAATAACGATAATTGTTGCCTCCATCATGGAGGCAGGAAGATGCTCTTCGGAGAAGGCGAATTTCAGAGTGTGCAATAGCTCTGGTAGCATTATATCCCCATATTGCTTGTAAATTTCTATTGGGAGCCCATCGGGACCTGGTGATCTATGGTTAGCCATCTCTGCCACAGCACCTCTCAGTTCCTCTAAGGTGACCGGGGATTCCAGTTGTTTTTTTTTGCTATCTGGCAAATTTGGAAACGGGATTCCCTGAAAGAAAGCTTCCATGCCTTCATTCTCGCCCCTAGATTTATATAAGGATTTATAATAATCATGGAACATGTGTCTTATCTCACTCCCTTCAGTTACATTTTCGCCTATGGGACCCCTAATGGCCCCAATATTAGATGAAGGAGTGTTGGTTCATACCAAAAGCGACAGCACACGCCCCCACCTTCTCCCGTTCGCCAAATTGAGATTGTTTTTGAAAAAATTGACAGTTCTCAGCCTTCCTCCTAATTGCTATACTGTAAACCTGTTGTTTTTCCAGCCATTCACCTTGTCTACTTGGAGAGGGGTCCTCTATATAGCGCTGCTCGGCTAGCATCACTTCGTTCCTGATCTCTTCTTCCCACTTTCTAGATTCCCTTTGTAGCCTTGCCACCCTCTGTATTAGCAAACCCCTCAGGTATGCCTTTAAGGAGTCCCAGACCACATCAGCCTCTGCCGTACCCACATTGATTTGCACATATTCCCTAAGGTTATTCACCAGTTCTTGTGATTCCCCAATTAATTCCAGCCAATAAGGGCTGATTTTCCACTCTCGTGGGGTTGGTCGTTTATTTTTCCTAATTACTAGTTCTAGTGGTGAGTGGTCTGAGACCCCTCTTGGGCCATACTCTATTTCCTTCACCCTGTTCGATAATCTTTCATTGCCCATGGCCAAGTCAATTCTAGACAGGGTGGCATGGGAGTTAGAGAAACAAGAATACTGACGGGTCTGTGGATGATGGATACGCCAGATATCTTTTAGCCCTGCCTCTTCCATAAACTGGGCCAATCGACCCCTTCGTTCGGTTTTTAAGTCGAGTTTTGGGGGGGAATCTATCATACGCTCTGTCAGGGACTTCGTTGTAGTGCCCCAGTGCTATCAAAGGGGTATCTGGTTTATCCAACATAAACTCGACTAACTTCCTTAATATTGTAAAATTAAAGGGGGGCCCTTTATGTTGGCTAATACATAGGGTCTATTTTCTATTGTACAGGCCAAGAAAATATATCGTCCCTGTTCGTCTATCCAGCTCTTTTCACAGGAGAATAACAGTCCTTTACCCACCATTATACTGACCCCCCTTGAGTATGAGGAATGTGTCGAGTGATAGCGAAATGGAAATTTACATATACCCAATTGGGTCATAGTGTCTCTTGTTAAATGTGTCTCCTGTAGACAGAGTATCCCTGGTCCCCTCCCATCCATTGATGCCAAAACCAGTGCTCTCTTAGTAGGATCCCCCAGCCCTCTTACATTCCATGACCTAATTCTCCAAGCCATAGGCGATGTACAGTAAAAAATATGTAAACATAAACAGTAACATGTAGTAACTCTTCTCCCTCCCATTCAACTGCTTGTTCGGACAAAATCCTCTCCTGTCCCTGATGTTGTTTGAAATGTTTAGGAGACCTGAAATACTTCCCTCCCAAAAAATACCCTTTCCCCCCTCCCCCCCACCCCCCCAAATCCATATCTCCTTTCGCCCTAGCTTTTTGAAGCAAGGTAACTTTGTCCGCATAGTTAAAAAATTTAAAGAGTAAGGATCTAGGGCGTCCCCCTGGCTGCGGGGGTTTCGGAGGAACTCTGTGAGCTCTTTCAATAGAAAAAAAAGGTGAAAAAGTGGTAGTGCCAAAAATCTCTTTGAGCCACCCCTCCATAAATTTTATAGTGTCAGCGCCTTCGCACCGTTTTGGGAGGCCGATCACATGAACATTGCTCCGTCGAAGTCTGTTTTCCATTTCATCTAATTTAGATGATTGGAAGCTAATTTTTTCCTGCATCTCTCGTACTTTATTTTCCATCGGGTACAAAGAGTCCTCGAGGGCGCTTGTTCGCTCTTCCAAGGTTACAACCCTTTCCAAAGTGCTACTCATATCCTGATGTATTAAAACCAATTCGTCTTTCAAGCTTTTTAGTCGATTGTCATAAGTGTTTTACAGTCATTAACAGCGCTTAGGACATCTTTCAGTGTAAGCTCCTGAATTGGCTCAAGGCCCATTTTTACAGGGGATCCTGGTATAGTCTGAACAGCTGATGTATCGACCATCTCCTTCTTCTCCCCTCCAGACCCCTTGCTGGTTTGAGTTTTAGACCCAGTTAAATTGACTGGGTTGGATGATTTAGAGGCTGCTGCTGAACCCAAACTCTGCCTGTCCGCCGATGAAACTACCGAGCCCTTAGACTGCCCTGCTACGGATGACGGTCCCCCCTTATTAGAGGAATGGGTTGTGGACTTAGGCGGATGGAAAAAGCGATCTAGTTTAGCTGCTTACCTGACTACCTTTAGCCTGACTACCTTTGTCTTTGTCTTTAGCTGACCTTGTAGTGGGAGCCCCCTCTAAATGGGGCACATTTTTAGACATGGTAGACATATTAAAAAGACAGGGGGTAGGCAGCAGTTTTAACCATAAACGTTTAGCCAGTCCACAACAAGGTTAAACCTCACACTCCAACTATGCCTCTAATATAGACCACTGGCTAGATATCGGCGTGTTAGATTATCTCTTCTTAAGAGATCAGAGGACGAATAGACATCTCAAGAAGGGAAAAACATCCAAAACATCCAAAAAAAGAGGAAGAAGAGAAAGGGCTCATAGTAATTGATGTCCAATAATTGGCAATGATTAACATCCAACCTCATGTAATTTGCTGGGCGTTTTGCATGTTACTGGATGCTATACTCATGAGCCTATAGTCTTATACCTCCACGCCTCCATGCACCTCCATACAAACATGCAGAGGACTTAGGGAGCTTTTCAACAGATTGCAATCATAGGTAGCCGGAAAGTTTGTTTCTGTAATGTAGGCAATGTAAATAGAAGGATATTACCTTATCTCCCGCTCCCGGCAGCTATGGACGGGCTCTTTATACCTCTTTATACCTCTAATAGAGGGGCTACCGCAGCCTGTGTCTCTGTCCTGTCTGTCCTGTCCTGGCTCACAATCCCCGTGCAGGGGGCCACTTGATTGGCACAGTGCGTTTGGATTGGAGCGTGCTTGGAGCGTGCTCCTGTAGATGCGAGTGGCCGCAAATCTCGCGAGACTTCGGATGCCTTCGGATGTTCGAGACCTCGGGTGTTCGGAAGTTGTCGCCTCCCCGGGCAGCTCAAGGGACACGCCTCCCAACCTCTCCACAGAGCGTCTCCCAGTCACCTGTCCAGCAGCGCAGTCGTCAGTAGGCGAATCAGCAACATCAGCGGAGCCAAAAGAGTACAAAGGGCACGGGCAGCACAACCGTCTCAGCAGGTGATTTCAAACATGCCTTGAGATATTAGCGTGATATAGTATGCATATTGAAGGAGGGGGAGTGAGGTGGACTCGTTCACACTAACACACGCACACTCTCCTGCATGTAGCTTTAGGTGCACACTGCAGAGGACACGGGCAGTACAAACACCACATAGCTTTAGGTGCACACTGCAGAGGACACAGGCAGTTCACACCACATAGCTTTAGGTGCACACTGCAGAGGACACAGGCAGTACACCACGTGAGAATACTGCAGCTAGCACAATCACCTGCCTGCCAGTAAATTAAGAAGTGCAGATCTTGCTAAACTATACAGTGTATAAATATATATACAACACCTGGGATGCATATATATCCTCTACACACTGTGGGCCTAATCCACAAAAACCTGGCGTAACTTAATTTTTCCCATTTAAGTTACACCGCCGCAAAATCTCTACCTAAGTGCCCGATCCACAAACTGCTTACCTAGAAATTTTGAGCGGTGTAACTTAAATCCGTCCGGCGCAAGGCATTCCTAATCTAATGGGGCGAGTCCCATTTTAATTAGGCGCGCTCCCGCGCCGGACGTACTGCGCATGCTCCCGACACGATTTTCCAGACGTGCATTGCGCGAAATTACGTTACGCCGAGTTTTGTGAATCGCGCCGGGTAAAAAAAGTTGCGTCGGGAAAAAAAAGAGATGCGGCGGGGAAAATTTTTTTTAAAAAAAAATTTGACAGCATCGCGGGAAAGAAGGGTCTACTTTTACATGGTGTACTAACTTTACACTTTGTAAAAGCAGCCCTAATTTTGCGACGGCAAACTAATACTTACGGAGAAAAAAAGAAGCGTAAAAGCTTTGTGGATCTTCGTAAGTGCTAATTTGCATACCCGACGCTGGATTTCGACGAGAAATGCCCCCAGCGGCGGCTGCGGTACTGCATCCTAAGTTCCGACAGTTAAGTCCCTTACACATGTCGGATCTTCTGCCTATCTATGAGAAACTGATTCTGTGGATCAGTTCCATAGATAGAAACAGGGATACGACGGCGTATCAGTAGATACGCCGGCGTATCCCTTTTGTGGATCAGGCCCTGTAACTTTAACTGATAGCCTGCCTGCCTGCCTGCCTGCCTGCTCTATCTACCTACTAAAAATGACACACTCTCTCTCTCTCTCTGTCTTCTTTCTTTTAACCACCACAACACACTACACAAGGCCGACCTGCAGGCGGCCTTTTATAGTGTGGGGTGTGTACTAAACCCTCTGTGACATAATTGGCCAAAGCCACCCTGGCTTTGGCCAATTATGGCTCTCCGTTTATTGCAAGCTGTGATTGGCCAAGCATGCGGGTCATAGTGCATGCTTGGCCAATCATCAGCCAGCAATGCACTGCGGTGCCGCAGTGAATTATGGGCCGTGAAACGCCACTCGAATTTGGCGCGAATGGCCCAAAACGGCAAACGATCGAACATACGATGTTCGAGTCAACATGAGTTTAACTCGAATGCGAAGCTCATCCCTATCTATCAATAGCATATGGAAGCTCACTCTTATGATGAACCCTAAGGCCTCGTACACACGATAGGTTAAACAGAGGACAGCGGTCTGATGGACCGTTTTCATCGGTCAAAACCGATCGTGTGTGGGCCCCATAGTTTATTTATCCATCGGTTAAAAAAAAGCCAACTTGCTTTAAATTTAACCGATTGGATTCCTAACCGATGGGAAAAAAACGATCGCAGTAGGCACAACCATCGGTTAAAATCCACGCATGATCAGAATCAAGTCGACACATGCTTGGAAGCATTGAACTTCGTTTTTTTCAGCACGTCGTTGTGTTTTACATCACCGCGTTCTGACACGATCGTTTTTTTAACCGATGGTGTGTAGGCACGACGGACCATCAGTCAGCTTCATCGGTTAACCGATGAAAACGGTCCATCGATCCGTTCTCATCGGATGGACTGATCGTATGTACGCTGCATAAGCTGTGCCTACTGGGATGGTTAGACGAGGAGTTATACGCACCTTATATATACACGGCCATTCTCAGGGTCCTGTTTATTGCCAGAAAAAGTATTACTAGACATGTGCAAACTGAAATATTTAGTTTCGTAATTTCGTTTTCGTCATAAAAATAAATTGATTTGGTTACTCCCGAAAATCATTTTGATTTATTTCGTTTTTCGTTGGGAATAGCTTTCGTCCGAAAATCCAGATATACTTGGTTTCTGTCGAATGGTTAAAGAATATTCCACGGAACATCTAAATTTTACGCCGAATCGTACATTTCCGTTTGAATATTCCGCCTACAAGAATTCTTATGTTGTATGACTACTTGAATCTATAATCTCTCTATAATGTGGATGTCGAATCCAGTGGCGGTTCGTCCATAGAGGGCGCTGGAGCGCCGCCTCCTCTGGCTCGCACCGCCACTGAGTCAAATAACATAGATTCATGCATTGCACGAATCTATGTTATTTTCGCCGCTGCCACTGTTCTATTCAGATGGTCGGCGCTCAATGTCCGGCCATCTGAATAACGCCAGCTGGTTGGCTGTACGGAAGTGCCTATCAGAGCCAACAGCTCTGATAGGCTTTCCCAATACAGCCCTCGGGTCCCGGAAGCTTATTCTCGGAGCGCACAGACTGTACGCCCCTTGAATAAGATGACAGGCGTCTCAGCCAATCAGGTTGTCCAGTTCTGGCTACCGGTAACCTGATTGGCTGAGACGCCTGTCAGTCATCGAGGGCGGGAGAAGACATTGTGGGACGTGGATGCCTAAAACCAGTAAAGGTAAGTGCCGGGCGGGGGGGAGAAAGCAATTTACAGGGCACAGTGGGGACCATTAAAGGGCACAGTGGGGACCATTAAAGGGCACAGTGGCTGCGTTTAATGGCATGGCACAGTGGTGACAATGTATGGCACAGTGGCGGAGTTTAATGGTATGGCACAGTGGTGACAATGTATGGCACAGTGGCTGCGTTTAATGGCATGGCACAGTGGTGACAATGTATGGCACAGTGGTGACAATGGATGGCACAGTGGCTGCGTTTAGTGGCATGGCACAGTGGTGACACTGTATGGCACAGTGGCTGCGTTTAATGGCATGGCACAGTGGTGACAATGTATGGCACAGTGGTGACAATGTATGGCACAGTGGCTGCGTTTAATGGCATGGCACAGTGGTGACAATGTATGGCACAGTGGCTGCGTTTAATGGCATGGCACAGTGGTGACAATGTATGGCACAGTGGCTGCGTTTAATGGCATGGCACAGTGGTGACAATGGATGGCACAGTGACTGCGTTTAATGGCATGGCACAGTGGTGACAATGTATGGCACAGTGGCTGCGTTTAATGGCATGGCAAAGTGGTGACAATGTATGGCACAGTGGCTGCGTTTAATGGCATGGCACAGTGGTGACAATGGATGGCACAGTGACTGCGTTTAATGGCATGGCACAGTGGTGACAATGTATGGCACAGTGGCTGCGTTTAATGGCATGGCACAGTGGTGACAATGGATGGCACAGTGACTGCGTTTAATGGCATGGCACAGTGGTGCGAATTGATGGCACAGTGACTGCGTTTGATGGCATGGCACAGTGGTGCAAATTGATGGCACAGTGGCTGCATTTGATGGCATGGCACAGTGGTGCAAATTGATGGCACAGTGGCTGCGTTTGATGGCATGTAACAGTGGCTGCGTTTGGGCACTGTGAGACTGCAATTTTTTTTTCCTTTGCGACCCCCCAAAAATTTTGAGCACCAGCCGCCACTGGTCGAATCTATTCTCTCTATAATGTCTAATCTATTCTCTATAATGTCGAATCTATTTTCTCTAAAATGTCGAAATCTATTCTCTGTAATGTCGAATCTATTCTATAATGTCGAATCTTTTGTCTATAATGTCGAATCTTTTGTCTATAATGTCGAATCTTTTCTCTATGTCAAATCTTTTCTCTATAATGTCGAATCTTTTCTTTTCTCTATAATGTCGAATCTTTGCTCTATAATGTCGAAAAGTACCATATGTGTGTAGTAGAATATCAGGTTCGATAGACAGATTGCTATTCAGTCAGCATCATGTCGAATCTCCTTCTATATTGAATTGTTGTTATTCGCAACGAAAACGAAAATAACGCATTTTTTATTACGGATCTCTAGGTTTTCGTTTTCTGCGCGTTAAAACGATAACGAAAATACCTGAATTGCGGACGAAAATGCATTCCAGCGAAAACGAATGCACATGTCTACGTATTACCAGAAAACGGCTCTCTGCGCTTCCACCTACACTTGCAGAATGGGTTAGTGCCATCAATGACACCTTGTTAAGAGAAAAGCACAGGAAATCAACACACATCAACTTCACGAGACTGACTTTTTAGGTGGCCCATTTGGAAGGCTGTAGTGGATAAGGTTTTCTGCTGTACACACTACAAAATGGCTGTTCAACCATTCGGTAAGTCAGATGAGTCATCAGCTGTCAACAGGCTTCCCCGCTGACAGCTGAAAAAAACATTGCAGACAATATAAAAAAGTAAAGAAAAAAGGCATTGGGGTCCCCCCCTTAATCCCTTCAGGCCTGGTATAGATTTTACAAAGAAACCCACACCAAAAAATACAAAAAAAAAGAAACGGCTTGGGTTTCCCTAAAATCCATACCAGATCCTTATCTGAGCATATGTTGTTCACAGCACACTGGGTAACTCTACTTGCAACTCGGAAGGATGCAGGACAGGGCTCAGTGTTGCAGCTTGCTGTGCCACCATGTCTCCATACAGATAGTGGGGATGATGCAGGATTTGTCAGCTCCACCCCTTCCTCCTCCTCCATGCCCTTCTCGGCATCAATGAGTCAGGCTGAAAGGTGCCATGCAGTGCTTCAGCTGGTCTGTCTAGGGCACAGGAGCCACACTGGAGCAGTGATTCTGGCTAATCTGCAGGGACAGGCCCAGAGGTGGTTCATGGCACACCAGCTGGAGCCAGGAATGGTGGTGTGCGATAATGGCACAAACCTCCTGTCCACACTTAGACAGGAAAAGCTGGCACATGTCCTCATGCCTTGTAAACAAGGCATTTCCCTGTTCTGCCTAGTGACAGGACACTGATCTACTGCTCCCTGTAATCACAGTTAGAATCACTCCCTAGGACACACTTAACCCTTTTCTTGCCCCCTACTGGTTAACCCCTTCACTGCCAGTGTCATTTACACAGTAATCAGTGCATTTTTATAGCACTGATCGTTGTATAAATGACAATGGTCCCAAAATAGTTTCAAAAGTGTCCGATGTGTCCCCCGCAATATCGCAGTTATGATAAAAATCGCTGATCGCCACCATTACTAGTAAAAGAAAATTTATAATAAAAATGCCATAAAACTATTCCCTCTTTTGTAGACGTTATAACTTTTGCGAAAACCAATCAATATACGCATATTGCGATTGCATCATTCCATATATACATGCTTTAAACCACTTAAGCCCCGGACCATTTTGTTGCTAAATGCCCAGGCCAGGTTTTGCGATTCGGCACTGCGTTGCTTTAACAGACAATTGCACGGTCGTGCGACGTGGCTCCCAATCAAAATTGGCGTCCTTTTTTCCCCACAAATAGAGCTTTCTTTTGGTGGTATTTGATCACCTCTGCGGTTTTTATTTTTTGCGCTATTAAACAAAAATAGAGCGGCAATTTTGAAAAAAATTCAATATTTTTTATTTTTTGCTATAATAAATATCCCCCAAAAACATACAGTGAGGAAAATAAGTATTTGAACACCCTGCTATTTTGCAAGTTCTCCCACTTGGAAATCATGGAGGGGTCTGAAATTGTCATCATAGGTGCATGTCCACTGTGAGAGACATAATCAAAAAAAAAATTCCAGAAATCACAATTTATGATTTTTTTAACTATTTATTTGTATGATACAGCTGCAAATAAGTATTTATCGCGGTAAAAACAGCATTTGTTAAAATCGAAAATAAGCCAGCCGGCAAATTACACGGAGCCCTTCCTCCTCAACGTGGTGACGCTACTGCCTGTCCTTCCCAGACGCGTTTCGTCATCATCTGACGTTCTCAATGGGGGAGAATGTCAGATGATGACGAAAGGCGTCTGGAAAGGACAGGCAGTAGCGTCACCACGTTGAGGAGGAAGGGCTCCGTGTAATTTGCCGGCCGGCTTATTTTCGATTTTAACAAATGCTGTTTTTACCGCGATGTTTGTGAGTACCTTTACCGTACTTTATTAAAACCTTTTTTATAACTGAATTACGCTATGGTGCATCCTTCTCTTGTTTCCTAACTATACATATGGGAGAGTGCTATCTAGCAGGTTCCTGAGAGCTGCTTTCCCCTGGGATCTTGTGGATGAAAGGCCGTGGCTGGGTTATAGCCAAACGCACAGTTGGCTTACCCTCTGGTAAGCAGCCCCTTTTACTGGTGAAGGGATCACTTCAGTCAAGTCTATTTTGTCACTATAGCGGTGTGGTCTGTTAAGGAACATCTGCATGAGTGTGCTTATTAGAGGATCCACTTTAACTACTTCCATGCTGTTTAAAACTCACTATGGACTGATTTATTTGATTAAACTATTGTATTATAGGGGTTATTCCTTATAACTGTGATTATTTTGGCGCAGCTTTATTTGTTTTTTCCATTTTTATTAATTATTTTTTTTTACTACTATTGGCGGCGATCAGCGATTTTTTTCGTGACTGCGACATTATGGCGGACACTTCGGACAATTTTGACACATTTTTGGGACCATTGTCATTTTCACAGCAAAAAATGCATTTAAATTGCATTGTTTATTGTGAAAATGACAGTTGCAGTTTGGCAGTTAACCACAGGGGGCGCTGTAGGAGTTAGGGTTCACCTAGTGTGTGTTTACAACTGTAGGGGGGTGTGGCTGTAGGACTGATGTCATCGATCGAGTCTCCCTATAAAAGGGATCACTCGATCCATGCATTAACTGCTTGCTGACCACATAACTTAGTTATACAGTGGCAGAGCGGCTCTCCTGCACCAGATCATGTACCAAATACTGTACTTGATCCAGCATAGCTGTGATCTGACACAACACAAGCCGATCAGCCAATAAATGTCCGCCGTCACCCACTGATTGGCAAAGAGAACAGAGCTCTGCCTAAATAAATAAGGCAGAGCTCTCGTCTGAGAAGGGAGAAATGTTGAATTTTGTGTCCCTGCAAAGCATCACACAGAGTAAACACAAACACTGGTTACACACACATATAACCCTTTGATCGCCCTAGATGTTTAACCCCTTCCCAGCCAGTGTCATTAGTATAGTGACAGTGCATATTTTTTAGCACTCATCACTGTATTAGTGTCACTGGTTCCCACAAAGTGTCAGTTGGTGTCAAACTGTCAATTTCGCAGTCCCGCTATAAGTCGCTGCCATTACTAGTATAAAAATATTTATAAATAAAAATTCCAGAATATATATCCTATAGTTTGTAGACACTAACTGAGCAAACCAATCAATATATGCTTATTGGTATTTTTTTAACCAAAAATATGTAGCAAAATATAAATTGGCCTATATTTATGAAGAAATCTGAATTTTTTATGGGATATGTTTTAGAGCAGAGAGTAAAAAGTATTGTTTTTTTTCCACAATTGTCAGTCTTTTTTGTTTATAGTGCAAACAATTCTAAATGCAGTGGTGATCAAATACCGCACACCAAAAGAAAGCTCTAGTTGTGGGGAAAACATTACATACATTTCATTTGGGTACAGTATTGCATGACTGCAATTGTCAATTAAAATAGCGCAGTGCTGTATTACAAAAAGTTTCCTGGTCGTGAAGGGGGATAAATCTTCCATAGGTCAAGTGGTTAAATGTGTCTCATTCTTTGCAATTACAGCATAGAACATCCATATGTAAGGTATTGCTTGTTGATTGTTTTTTTTATCCATATAGTATATTTAATTGTGGATTTTTTTTTCTGATTATACTGTGGATTTTTTAAATTGTTGCCTATTGCAAAATAGAACTGCTTCTTGCTTTGCTTTAGATTTCTAATTGATGAATGTACAACAATGGCAGTGAAAAAAAAAAACGAAACCATGCACTTCACTGACATTTTTATACTAGCTGTCTTTTTTTTTGCTGAAACATTTTTATTTTTATTATTTTATGGATTTTGTGTTGATAATAAACATGTATTTTTAATGTGCATATGTTAAAGATATTTACTGGTTTAAAATGTTTTTATGAACTGATTGGTGAATAATAATGTGTAGTTGATACTATCTTTTTGAAAATGTGTTTAAAAGAATGGAAGGTGCAACATACATAGACTTCCTACTAGTTTCCCAGATAATATGCTAATAACGCATCATGTATAATAACAACTAGATAATACACTAATAACATAATATACATAATGTAAATGCATGGAAAGCATAGTAAATGTACATTTTGTCTTGCAACAAATATGTGTAACTCGCCGTAGATTTGAAAGGAGAAGAAAAGCTCAGCATCGCCACCATCTGACCAAACAGATATTTAGATATTTTCGTTTTAATTTTACTGCTTTTAAATATATTATTTCAAGCACTGTTTTTTTTGTTTGTGTTGTATGCTGATGCAGAGAAATGGCTTATTCGAAAAAAAAACTCTATATTAAAATTATTCAAAACTTTTTTTTTTAAATTTGGATAGAGTATGGAGACAGGCAGATTTTTTTGCTGTAAGTGCCCCATTAAGGCGAATAACGCCCTGTACACACAATCGGATTTTCTGATAGGATAAAATCCGATGGAATTTTCAGTCGGAATTCCATTCAAGCTGTCTTGCATACACACTGTCAGACCAAATTCCGACCGTCCAAAACGCGATGACGTAAAACACTACGACGAGCCGAGAAAAATTCATTTTAATGATTCCAAGCATGCTGTAACTTGATTCTGAGCATGCATGTTTTTTTCTTCGTCGGAGTTCCGCACAGACGATCGGAATTTCCGATAGGGTTTTTTTCCATCGAAAAAAAATAAAACATGTTCTATTTCTAAACTCTGAGGGAAAAAAGTCAAATGGGGCCCACACACGGTTGGAATATTTGATGAAAAAATTACGTCTGACTTTTTTCATCGGAAATTCCGATCGTGTGTACAAGGCATCACACTCTCTATCTTTCCCGTATCACTGAAATCGAAGGTTTAAGAAAATCCCAAATTTTATGTTGTCGTAAAAGCAGGAGTAGAGGGGAATCCTGCCATTATGGATACTAGTTCTGGCGACAACCAGGGTTTCCCTCACTTTAAAGGAATTTCCTCTCACTTCCAGGAAGTAAAGACAAATCTCCCCAATGGGAAAATATGGCAAAAATATTTTACAGGGATTATGATGCTCCCTTACTTTATCCAAAACAACACAAAATGTTGCCTTTAGTTCTACCTTAAGGATTCCTAAGTGTTTCACAATTCAGAACACTTGGCCCAGAAAAGATCTGTGGAAACTCACAAAATGTGAGCTAAAATGATTCCATATAATATGCATTCGTAATGATTTCCCACTTCTGATATTTTTATCAAAATTACATTATCCCTACTGCCCCCACTACATTGAATATCAAATTATACAGTATTATTGCACATAGGATATAGTATAGTACACGGACTGCACAGAAATACTAAAGCACAAATTATAAGAATACAGAACTTGTATTAAGTGAATATAGAATTAACCTTTAGTACATTTCCAATGCAGGGTTCATTGTAATTGGATAATAGCAAATGTGTGACTAGTTTGAAGAGTGTCATGGTTACAAACAGCAAATTATTATTATCATTCGTAATGGTGGTAATTATATAAATGTAGTTATGTGTGATAATTATAGCCTGAACAAGTGATGCCATTCTGAATATACTTCTTTCATTCTTGGCACAAAGAGAATGCTTTGATGTAGAGAGTAGTCGCTTCTCGTGGGCTATAACAAATCTATTGCACATATTTGTTAACACACACACACGTTTCAAAATGCAACTTTAAATTAAATTAAACTTAAAAAGAACTCCAGGTAAATACTTAAATAATAGCGTATTTTGAGCATTACACCCAAGATACAGAACAAGGGAAGTATAGTGTGCAATATTCATACATAAAGAATAAAAAGAGATGCTGGCAACTTCGTCAAACATACAGAACAGGAGAAGCGTTAAGGTGACCATTAAAGTCTGATTGTATAATTTCATTTAAATCTACCATCAACTAGTGGTGTGCAAAGGGCCTGCCTGATTTGCTTCAAATGCAATGAATTGTTTAGGCTTGTCCACTACATAGTTTTGTCTAAAGGAGATTGTACAGAGATTGTAAAATTATAGTGGCTATACATGCTTTTTTGTTTCTGATGGATGTGCGATTTGATCAAAACAATCAAACATTCATAACTTCCCTTCTGATTGATTTAGACTTCAATTCCAAAAACCCACAACAGTAAAATCAATGTGTATATGCTGTAAAGCATGCTTATTATACTCACTGTGGAACCTAAGGGCTTAATCCTCTGCATTGTAAAACACCTGTAAAAAGGCTGTTTGATTCTGTTTGCACAGATCCTCCTCTTCTTCCACTGACTTCAAAACATGTCCGGATAAGACAGCGTTGCTGAGGTCAGGCTGCACATGCTCAGTTTGGTGTGTATTCCTACAGAGTTTTTTTCTTTTCTTAGCAGAGAGCATGTGATCAGCACAGGGCCAATCAGCACTGTCCAGACAGAAGGTCAGGGGTCCTGCAGACTCATAGGGCAGTCAAAGTAGAATTAAAATTCCTCCTGCAAGCTTTAACCAGACACTGATAGAAGTCATAAGACTGCTCTAACTGCTGATAAAAAAAGGTATTTAGCAGTTTCTATTTACTAAAACGATTGCATCTCCATGTTCTGTTTACGGTGGGAGATCAGATACAGAGATCAGATACAGTGAATGCCGTGTCCTGGGTTTAGTAACACTTTAATTTCAATAAAGCTGAATGAATCGGCCAGGGTTATGATTGTTCATAAATACAATTGTATTTCGATTGATCAGTTTATTAGCTTACATGGTGGAATCAAGATGCAATCAATAACTTACGATCGTAAGTTACAATCGTATCTTCACTGTCAATAGAAAACCACTTCCATGTGTGTGGTATATTGAATTGAATGGAATTGAATGGGTAGTTGAATATAGATCCATAAGAACAAATACTGAGAAATACACACTTGTCATAGGAACAGTAGTTGAGGAGAAAACTTCCAAATGGAACACTTTAGTTACAACAAATAAATATTTTCCAGTTACTTTGGAGGAATTTTTCTTATATCCTGTTGTGTCTGTATGATGGGAATTTCTCAGTGACGAGACACAGACTGCAACAAGCCCACCCCCCACCCCGTCAAAAAAAAAAATGATGGGGTCCTAACAATTCCCTACTCTGAAATAAAGAGTATGTTTTTCCAGGCATATGTAGGCAATGTAGTTGAAATAATGTAACATTATTGTATTTGATAATGCTTAAATGTATTAAATTGCTTACCAATCATTCCAATCATTAGATGTGGTGGCTATATCCATTTAGCTTTCTTTGGCTTTTTTTCCTTCTGTTTTTACCTGGTGATCTGGCCAGTAAAACACTACCTGTATTAGTGAGACTCAACCCTGGAGGAATGAACACAGGAAGCACAGAAGACAGCAGCATTGTCAGTCTAGGGCAGGGGTGCCCAACCAATGGCCCGGGGGCCACATGTGGCCCGTGGAGCCCTCTGATGTGACCCAAGACCTCCTGCTCTGGGATGGTGGTTTGGCAAGCCAAGTTTGCAGGTTGCTGATCCGCCATCCCAGAGCATCAGTGTTGTGAATGAAGCTTCCTGTATAGCACCGGATCCTGTCACAAGCAATACTAAATACACTCTGCTTGAGACAGCAACAGCTGGTGATACCTGAATGGAAGACTGTTATTGAAGGTATGTTTATTACTGAAATCACAGTGTATATATGGGCATATTTGTTCTGCAGTGCTTTCAAACTGAGACATTGACTTTTGTTATTACCGGCAAATGTTGTGCACTTTCAGAAAGTGCACCACACCTGCAGAATATAGTAGAAGTATATGGCAAAGTGCGCATCAGTGTGAAAGCAGCCACACGATTAGTCTGACCCAATCGGATCCTCCATTCACCTCTATGTCCATTTACCTCCGCTGATCTCCAGTCCAATCTGCACTAACAACTTGAAGCCAAACTCCAGCTCACACTTTATTAGTTACAGCAGTTTTTTTTTTGCATGAATAAATGCAAGGTGATCATTTTAGTCACCCCATGCAGGTGTTCAGAGGTTTGTCTCATCCATGTAAACTCATACATTCTGCTGGAGAGCTTGTGCTTTTGAAAAACAACTGACTTGCTGGCTGGTTCACCAGATGAAAATATAAGAAAGAAAGCCTAAAAAAGGGAACTACTGTAATACAGCCATCACATCTAAGAACTGGTAAGCTGCAATATAATAAATGTTTGCTTTTGGGTTTGGTTAAATCCCTGAAAACCTATTTATTGAGATCTTTCCAAAGTACGAGAATTCTTTTCCTAAACATGTGTCATTGGTATATTGAATACTGTACGTTCCTATTAGGAGTTTTTAACTGTACCCCAAAAAACACAGAAATTGGATGCAAACAAGCTGCAGGAGGAAACAACACTGAGATGCAACAAATGATGAAAAACAAGTGTTTCATTAAAAAAATGGCAGTTGTTTATGATACACGATGAAAATGAAGTGTTATTCAGTGTACATCTACTTTAAGTATTGCAGATATGTTTTTAGTAAACATTGTGAAGTGTCATCAAAGGAATACTTGGGCTGCATTGGCAGGAGAACAGAGGGTGAATGTGCATTAATCTAATTTACAAAGTTCAGGAAATAAGAACAGTGTATTTCAGACAAAAAATGGGGAGATAAAACAAGAGGTCAGGGCATGATCTGTCAGTTCAGGAAATTTTGCTATCAAGATGTACTGATGGATTCATTAATCATGACCCTCCTTACAGCTGCTCCTAGCTAAGGAAAATATTGTATTCATTTACAAAATACAGCAGAAAGATGTGCTCAGGAATTTAAAATTCCTCATGTTCTACACTGATTATTTTGTATCTAGACAAGTCTTTTAAAGGGTTAGTTTACTTTTACCAAAAACTACCTAAGCAGGTTAGGGGGCGCCTGTAGATAAAAATTAACCGTGCAGCTTTGACCAAAGTTAAAGGGTATGCAAACATGTTATACTTACCTCCACTGTGCAGCTCGTTTTGCACAGAGTGGCCCTGAACCTGGTTTTCTGGGGTCCCTCGGTGGCTGTCTCAGCTCTCCCTTGCATCAACTTCATGCGAGCTCGCATGGTGATGAGTTCTTTCGGGCGCGCTTCTGTGATACAGCCGGCGGCCATAGCCGCTCACTGTATCACTCGGCCCCGCCCCCAGGCGTGCCGTGTCATTGGATGTGATTGACAGCAGCACCAGCCAATGGTTGCGCTGCTTTCAACCAATGAATGAGCTGAGAAGCCTGGCTGAGAAGCAAGCGCGTTCATGGCATGGGACTTTCGAGGGGTCAGGTAAGTAAACGGGGGTTGGGGGAACGCTAATCCTCAGATGTTTTTTCACCTTAATGCAAAAAACGTTTACCTTTACAACCCCTTTAAATAGTGCATTTGCTGTAAGTGTAGGCCATTTATTTATTAAGAAAGCCATCAAACTGTTTTCTGAAGACTAGCAGACTTAGGACATGGATTACTGGAACCATGTCCTGTGGTCTGATGAGACCAAGATAAACGTATTTGATTCAGATGGTGTCAAGCATGTGTGGTGGCAACCAGGTGAGAAGTACAAAGACAAGTGTGTCTTACCTACAGTCATACATGGTGGTGGGAGTGTCCTGGTCTGGAGCTGCATGAGCGCTTCTGGCACTGGGGCGACAGGCTTCAACACTGCCAGGAAATCTCCAAACTTTGCATGTAAGAATGACATTAGGCTATAATGGAAGGCTTTAGAATCTGCTGAAAGTTGGTGCAGGCATCTCTAGGTTCCAGCACTTTACGTCTGTAGCAATTTTGCTATTTTTCTTATAATAAAGTCTTTTTACAGCAGCATAACAGTGTGAACCTGGCCTAAAAGACATAACTGATTTACCAAAGAAGTTATATTTATCCTAGTCTGCATTTGTTCTAACCAAACATTGAGGAACATAAGGGTAACTTTATTTATTTTAAAGCTAAACTACTGTCATAGTGGTTATCTATAAGGATATATATGCCTCCTGCATGTATCCTTACCTGTCAAATGTCTCCCCTCTGTCTGTTATGGGACCTGAAAAGCTGCAGATTATGTCTGTTGTCCGGAACTTGGTGGGTGGTGTTGTGATGTCAGTAGACTCCCCGCCCTCCTCTACACTCCCCTTGTCAGCATGCATTTTCTCCTGTGTATTTCTTACACTAATTTCTGCTATGATCACTAACATCCAGTCAAAACCCAGAAAAGTCACCACATGACTTCAGCATGCCTAATCATGCTGAGGTGTGGAACAGCCAATTCTGGGAGAGCAGGAGAAGAAAGGAGTGGGGGTGGAAATTAAAAAATAATGCCTGTCTCTGGCTCATATATGAGATATGTATATCACCTGTTACTCACAGCAGGGGGGAAGAACAGACAGGGTTTTCTCCATTTGTCTGTTGTATCTCACTGAAATAAGATAAGAGGATTGCTCAGAGCTGGATTAACTCTTTGTGGCAAGACTGGGCACAGATGATCTGAAACCCTATACTATACATTGTGCCAGCCAAAAAATAAATAAATGAATAAATCATTCGGGTTTACATCCACTTTAATGTTCGTCACATCTGTTGGCGTGATGTGATGCCATTTTGTTTAATTAGTGTACTTTCTTAATGCATATACATTGCAGCACACATGGACATTTACATATTATGCACTGCTGAAAATGCTGCATACATTTTTTGTTGAGTTTTGATGCATTAGGTTGTCTATTCAAATTAGTGGGTTGCCTTAACGCAATGCACATTAAAACGTGGCATAATGCGTGTGCGCTAATGGATTATTACAATGTGAACCCAGGTGCTTGTGCATATTTATAACATAACTTACCACTGGGGGGTCTAAAAAACATGGGACTCATGAATATAAAGATATTGAAATGAAAATAAGGCACTTTGGACCTGTTCAAAAGAGGCAACGCACTAACGTACCAGTGCTGCCTTGTGCTGCGCTGTCAAAAATGTGTTTTTGTTGATTAGTTTTTGTTCATTTTTGTTCATTAGGCAGTCTATTTAAATGAATAGACTACATAATGACACATGGGTCACATCTCTGTGTCTGCTTTATATCTTTATAAAGATAAAATCACAGTTTTAGTAGGTCAGCTCCACTACCGTATATCTGTACTTACCTCTTGCTGCTTGACATCATCATAGTCCATGCAGGAGGTAATTATAAATATCTCTCCCCCTCCCCCCGGTGTGTTGAGGTATGCTCAGATTGGTTTTCCTCCTTTGTGATCTCCCCTAACAACAAAATTCAGTTGGCTGGATTTGGTGAGCTAAGAGCAAACCTTACTCATAACTAGGGTTACACTGGTACTGTTTTTGTTACCAGTGAGTTTGAGTACCGATATTACATACAAGTACTCACCGATACTGAGTACCGACACATTTGCGGTGCGATTTGAGTCCTCACAAAATGAATGGGCTCAAATCGCACTTTAAGGAAATGCATGCGATTTGAACCGGAATGTGCTGCGATTCCTATCCGAATTGCATGCAGTTTCTTGCACCTCTCCTGTGTGAACCCAGCATAAGTCTGGGTTCACACAAGAGCGCTGCACGAAATCACGTGTGATTCAGGCAGGAATGGCACCGCATTCCTGTTCAAATCATATGCGATTCTTTACAGTGCGATTTGAGCCCATTCATTTTGTATGGGCTAAAAAAAAAAAACCTGCAAAGGTATTGGTTTTAGATATCAGAGCATTTGCACAAGTACTTATGTAAATGCTTAGTATCGGCATCAGTATCGGTGCAACCCTATTTATAACCTCAGGAGTCAGTTGTGGAAGAAATAAAAGATTTTCACCCTCCATCCCCTTTTTTTCTACTTGTTGCAGTGTTTCTTTAGAGGGAGTTAGTCATCCTGTACAGTGTTGGGTGGACACAGTGTTTGTATAGTTATCTGAAATTTAGTTTAGTTCGTTGTTGTATATATTGATTGAATTAAAAATTTGCGTTACCCCATAAATAAACACAGGGGGCCGGATTCAGATACCTGAGCGTATCTTTCCTCCGGCGTAACGTATCTCCGATACGTTACGCCGCCGTAACTTTGGGCGCAAGTTCTGTATTCAGAAAGAACTTGCGCCCTTATTTACGACGGCGTAACGTATGTGTTGCGGCGTAAGGCCGCGTAATTCAAATGGGGATGTTGGGGTTGTGTAGTATTTAAATTTGTCTTGACCCCGCATTTTTTACGTTTTTTTTAACGGCGCATGTGGCGTCCTAAAAATATCCCAGTGTGCATTTCGCCAAAGTACGCCGCAAGGACGTATTGGAATCGAAGTGAACGTAAATGACGTCCAGCCATATTCGCGAACGACTTACGCAAATGACGTAAAATTTTCAAAAATCGGCGCGGGAACGACGGCCATACTTAACATTAGCTACGCCTCATATAGCAGGGGTAACTATACGCCGAAAAAAGCCTAACGTAAACGACGTAAAAAATTGCGCTGGGCGAACGTATGTTTCTGAATCGCCGTTTATACCTAATTAGCATATTCCTCACGTAAACATATGGAAGCGCCACCTAGCGGCCAGCCTGAAAATGCAGCCTAAGATACGGCGGTGTAAGACACTTACACCTGTCAGATCTTAGGGATATCTATGCGTAACTGATTCTCTGAATCAGGTGCATAGATACGACCTCCCGCACTCAGAGATACAATGGCGTATCAGGAGATACAACGGCGTATCAGGAGATACGCCGTCGTATCTTGTCTCTGAATCTGGCTCAGTGGCTATTTTAGGCCAATAAATCAATAAATTGAGTTGGTGTCTATTTTTTAGTTGCTTAATTGTTATGTTTATTGGCTTCTGTGTTCTGTTCAATAGTTTCGGCCACTGATAGACTACAGAGGATTACGAACACTTCTGTCCATCATATTTAAGGGCTTATCACACGTGGACTGTGTCAATCTTTCCTCAGGATGTCCTGAGCCTGTGTCATGCTGTGATCTTACTCTGTCCATAAGACATCAGTTTACATTTTAGAGAAAGTTGTCTGTTATTTTTCTGTTCTTGGTTATTTGACTTCCTGGCTTCCTGCTGCAGTATTAACAACTCAGCTCGACCTCCGCATCCACTTTTTCTTTAGCTTCAACTTTCTCATTCATATAAAAATTCCACGAACAACCTTCCTTCCTTGCTGGGGAGAGGAAACTGTCTGCATGTTGCCCTGAGTATTTCATAGGACCCAGGAGATCAAGAGTTCATAGGAAAGCAGATGATTTTACTGACATTTCTGAAAAACCTTTCAACACCTTGTTACAAGCCCCGGGATGCAGATGCTATTAATAGCTTGAGTATTTCCTTTTTAAATCATGCACAAGACACATTTTGTTTTACAGAAACAATTTTATAAAAAAAATATTCTAAAATATGTTAGGCAATTATGACATTCTATAAACCTTCATGTACTGGGTGATAAAATGTGAAATTTCAGAAGCATTCCCATCATTAAGATAGTTCATTTACGTTTTTGCACATTTAACTCTTGCCTGGTTTTTCTGTTGGACATTATTTTTATATTAAACAGCCCTGATAGAAAGCACCAATAAAACACAAAACTAAGAAAGCGCTCCTCACAAAAAGAGGGAAAACATCTGTAATTAATATAGTCATATAAAGAGCTTTGAGTGTTCTAAATTTGATGAATACACTAACAAAAATAATATTATTAAATACAAAATACCCTTTTTCAGATGACTGTACCCTAAAACAACCCTAACCCTCAAATAAAAAAAACACTTAGGGCTTGTTTATTTAAGGCTGGTGTGAATGAGCCTTTAATGCAGAACTAAACCATCCTATCCTCTACAGCCAAGGAAACAACCATCTTAGCCTCTGTTTGATGGAGAAGCACAAGAGAGGGAGAGCACAAGCAAATGTGACAGTTATCAAGTTATCATTAATGGCATGCCTTGAACTTAACCTTCTGGGAAACGACTAAATCAATGGATTTAATTCCACTTTAAAACTAAGTACCATATGCCACTTCCCTTGGACGTAACCAATGTACTGTTGCCTAAACCCAATAATCAACCAAACAAAATAGTCCTCAAAAATAGTTTATAAAAACTGATTGGACTCTATACAGTAATCAATATGATTGAGGGAAAAATTGAGTAACCTCTGTATACAGTAGATTAAATGCAATCTGTTATTACAAAAAAAAAAATTGAGGACTACTTTGATTGGTTTATTATTGAGTTAAAGCTTGTGCATATTGGTTTCTTCCGGGGATTGCATATGGTACTTCGCACTAGAATCTTATATCCCAGTTCTTGGTGCCTGTTAGAGATGGACATGTATTGTGCGAAATATAAAATGTCTTCCTCTTGAGTAGGAGAGAATGAAGTCTCAAAGTCCCTTTCCCTTTTACGTAAAGGGTTAGGAATCTGTGCAGAGGCATGCAAAAGAAGTTTTATTATTGAATCAGAGCACACACCTTTCCTGGGTTCTAAAGAGAGATAGTGCCGGGGGGGGGGGGGGGGTTGGGGTTCAAACATCCACTGGGGAGCCTGAACAGACTTCAGGCCCCAATCAGATATAAAGTCTTTCAAATCAAAAGAAGTCTAAAATGCCTGTTGGATAGTCCAAGGAATTCTGGGTTCCTTAAAACCGGTTAGAGAAGGGAGGATTGTGGAACTAGTCTAGCAGAATTATTAGCGTCCATGAGGGTATGGATGGTCAGGCCTATTAACAGGTGGTTTCCGAAAGTCTGACAGGTAAGGTTGACAGGGCCAAGGGAGGCAGTAAAGTGGAATGTCCATGGAAGCTTGTTGCAGAATGACCCATTGTTTATGTTCTTGATCTCTGCACCAGGCAATTAGAGGGATAGATGGATGACTTGGTAATATTTTATTGGGTCTGGAAACGTGGTGCCACCATACTGTTTAGGCATGGAGAGATAAGCATAGGTGACAAGGATGGGATTGTCCCCATACAAAGTGAAGACATTTTCCCTGCTGTGCCTTCAAAAACCTTCAGGGAATTATTATCAAAAGGGTCTGAACGAGGTAGAGTACTCTAGGCATGACTTTCATCTTCAGAATGCCCGTACTTCCAAACAAAGTATAGGTGTAGGAATGCCAACGCCAAAGATCCACTTTGATTGTATGTAATAAAGGTGGAAAGTTTGCTTCCAAAACGCAGTTTAAAAAAGGGGTTAATCTTGGTACCCATATAGGTTATGTGGGTGGATGCCAAATGAAAGGGAAACTCCCAATATGACTGGGCCACACAGGATAATATTAGGGTAAGATTTAGTGCTTCTGATCTGTGGAAGTTGACTTTAAAATCCAAAAGTGATCAATGGGAAAGAGATAAAGAATAAGAGATTGTCTGCATATGCGGCTACCTTGTGTTGCGTCCTGCTGACAGAAAGACCCTGGATATCCTGACATTGCTAAATGTGTCATAGGAAAGGCTCCAGGGTCAAGATAAATATTAGGGAAGACAGTGGACAACCATGTCTCATGTCATTTGTCAAGTGGAAATGGGGTGTGATGGCATCATTAGCTCTCACAGCTGCAGACGGGGCTGAATAGAAGGCAGAAATCCAATGACACATACTCTCTGATCACAATATGAGCTAAAGTTGCCTTAAAGAAGTAGTGTCCATAGGCAAAAGCATAGCAAGGTCTTACGAGTATGTGCCAAATGTATCATATTGGAGACATGCATATTATTATCTTTAGCCTCTCGTGGGAGTAACCCGACTTGGTGAATGATAGATTGAATTAGGGGCATAAGACGAAACAAGAGAATTTCTCAAAAGAGATATGGGTCGATAATTTGCACAGTTTGTGAGGTCCTTTCCTTCTTTGGAGATCAGGGAAATATGTGCTTGTAAGGTGTCTGGAGGGAGGGAATTGTCCTGTAAAAGAGAATTAAATGCAGAACGAACTGGGGGCTAAAAGTGAAGCAAAGGCCTTATGGGCCTTCAACGTTTTGACTGCCGCCAGGAACTCATTGGTTTTCAGTGGAGCATTGAGAGTTTTCAGCATATCCTCTGAAGAAGTTAAATATTCCTGGATACATTGTAGTTTTGCATTCAAGGCTTCCAGCCTTGATGTAGGACCTGGCAAATTTTATAAGGATGTGTGATACTGCTGAAAAGCAGAAGCACAAATAAAGGTATTTTTGGATATATTAATACCATTTATGTTTTTTGCTGGTGTATTGATTGGATTGAGGACACCCAAAGGTCTTTATATATTGTATATAAATAATATACATTTTTTGTATAACAAATGTCATTTTTGGTAGTCGTCATAGAGGTTAAAGTAGAGCTAAACCCTAACGGAATGAAATTTAGTTTACCAAGAAACACTGTTTATCACAAATAATTGCCATATTTTTCCAACAAAATACCTTTTTTTTTTACCTTCTTTAGTCTAATTTAGCCACTTACTATCAACATGAAGTAGCTCCAGCATTGGCTGCATATTTTGTACTATCTGTAGTGACAGTGCTGCACAGTGTGTGCAGTTTCCACTGGAAGCATGTGCGATGAGGTGACAATGCAGAAGCACAACTGGGAGACAGGGATGGCCAGGGCCGGCCCTATGATGGGACCGGGTGGTACCATGGGTACCAGGCAGCACTTTTAGGGGGGCAGCATACTGATGTCCGCCAGCCCGTTACGCCAGCTCCGCTACCCAAATAAAATTGATGTCCCTTTTCCCACAAATAGAGCTTTCTTTTGGTGATATTTGATCACCTCTGCGGTTTTTATTTTTTGTGCTATAAATATATATATTTTTTAAATTTTTGCTATAATAAATGTCCCCAAAATTTAGAAAAATAAACTATTTTCTTCAGTCTAGGCCAATATGTATTCTTCTACATATTTTTGGTACAAAAAAAAAACACAATTAGCGTACATTGATTAGTTTGCGCAAAAGACATTGTGGCCGCCGGCAATTCACAGGTCCCTTTATACTCCTGGATACATGTATAGAGCCCATGGCAGGTCCTTTTATACGCCTATATGCATGTATAGAGCCATGACAGGCCCTCTTTATACATCTATAGAGCCATGACAGGTCCTCTTTATACTCCTATATACATTTATAGAGCCATGACAGGTCCTCTTTAAATTCCTTTACATGTAAAGAGTCTCGACAGGTCCTCTAAATACATGTATAGAGCCATGACAGGTCCTCTTTATACTTCTTTATACATGTATAGAGCCATGACAGGTTCTCTTTATGCATCTATAGAGCCATGACAGGCCCTCGTTATACTCCTTTATACATGTATAGAGCCATGTCAAGTACTCTTTCTAGTCCTATATACATTTATAGAGCCATGACAGGTCCTCTTGATATTCCTTTACATGTAAATAGTAATGACAGGTCCTCTATATACATGTATAGAGCCATGACAGGTCCTCCTTATACTCCTATACATGTATAGAGCAATGACAGGTCCTCTTTATACTACTTTATACATGTATAGAGCCATGATGAGTCCCCTTTAGTTATCATGATATAAAATAATGAATGTTTTTTCGGGGGGGGGGGGGGGGGGGGCAGCGTTTCATTCTTGGTCCCAGGCAGCACAGTGTCTTGGGCCAGCACTGGGGATGGCGCATAGTTACTCCACAGCAGAAGGTGCCCGAACAAAAGGACCTGCAGTATTTTAATTAAAGCTGCAGATTCAGAAATATTAAAAATGACTACTGAATTTACATCAACATGTTAAAGCTTATATACAGTTTTAGTGATTGGGTTGTAATCAAATAAATCACACGGTAAATCCCAAATGTTAGCCGATTCCTGTGGAATCTCGAGCTGTGGGTAGCTCTGCAAAAATCACCTGACTCAACAAAAATCAACAAAGCCGGAGGTAGCTGTTGTTTGTATATTCAGGCAACAGCTGAATCAGTGGTGTTTAAAAAGAACAAATTGAGAAAATCAAGCTGTGTACGGCTCATGGTCCTGGAGTACAGTACATAGAAAATGCTCCCATAGGGGTTGCCTTTAAAGCTTAGAAGAATAACAATCAAATGAAGGTAAATACATTTTTGAAAATGAGCTGAGCTGCTCTTATGATTTACTTCCCTTCAGGAAGCGCTGCACAGAGAACAGGGAGAAAATAAGGGATTTCAAATCTCTGGCCTGCTGGACCAGCTGCATGGGCATTGACAGCTCAGCATCCATGTAAGCTATATGTACAGTGGGAGCTGTGTTGGGGGGTGTCCGAATGTATGGTGTTAGTTCACCTTACCATTTTTTCCCACATTTCTGAGCTCAAGTATGTACCATGACCATGAGGACTGTTTGCGTCTTTGCAGGGCCGGTGCAAGGATTTCTGCCTACACAAGCGAAGCTCCATTTTGGCGCCCCCCCCCCCCCCAACGGCCACCCACCTCCCTTGCAAAAATGTTTCCCCAACTTTACCTTTTCATAAGGGGTAAAAGGAGAAAATGCCCCCAAAGTTTGTAACACTTTCTCCTGTGTACGGAGATACCCCATATGTGGCCCTAAACTGTTACCTTGAAATACGACAGGGCTGACCACAGATAAAACAGTGATAACTCTCTGAGTACAGATAATGAAGTAGATGTGACCTGCAGACAGTCCTATGTAACACCACAGATAACACAGGTAGCATCTACTACATTATCTGTACTCTGAGGGTTATCACTGTTATCTGTGGTGTTACATAGGACTGCAGGCCACATCTACTACATTATATTTATTTGCGTGTGGGAGTTCTGGTGGCCGGTGGTGGAGTGTGGAAGTCGACTTATCCATCCCCCCCCCTTCTATTATCCATCCCCCCTGCTTCCATTATCCATCCCCCTGCTTCCATTATCCATCCCCCTGCTTCTATTATCCATCCCCCCTGCTTCCATTATCCATCCCCCTGCTTCCATTATCCATCCCCCCTGCATCCATTATCCATCCCCCCTGCATCCATTATCCATCCCCCCTGCATCCATTATCCACCCCCCCTGCTTCCATTATCCACCTCCGTTTCCATTACCCCCCTGCTTCCATTATCCATTCCCCCCCTGCTCCTTCTTCCATTATCCCCCACTGCTTCCATTAACCCCCCCCCACTCCTTCTTCCATTATGCCCTCCTGCTTTCATTATCAACCCAGTCTCCATTAACCCCCCTTGCTCCTTCTTCCATCATCCATCACCCCTGGGCCCTGCTCTGCTTCCACCATTCCTCCCCCCCCCACTCCTTCTTCCATTATGCCCTCCTGCTTTATTAATTATCCACCCGACCCCATCTCCATTAACCCCCCTTGCTCCTTCTTCCATGATCCATCATCTATCCCCCCTGGGCCCTGCTCTGTTTCCGCCATTCCTCCCCCCCCCACTCCTTCTTCCAGTTCCATTAAGCCCTCCTGCTTTATTAATTATCCACCCGACCCAGTCTCCATTAACCCCCCTTGCTCCTTCTTCCATCATCCATTACCCCTGGGCCCTGCTCTGCTTCCACCATTCCTCCCCCCCCCCACTCCTTCTTCCATTATGCCCTCCTGCTTTATTAATTATCCACCCGACCCCGTCTCCATTAACCCCCCTTGCTCCTTCTTCCATGATCCATTACCCCTGGGCCCTGCTCTGCTTCCACCATTCCTCCCCCCCCCACTCCTTCTTCCATTATGCCCTCCTGCTTTATTAATTATCCACCCGACCCAGTCTCCATTAACCCCCCTTGCTCCTTCTTCCATCATCCATTACCCCTGGGCCCTGCTCTGCTTCCACCATCCCCCCCCCCCCCACTCCTTCTTCCATTATGCCCTCCTGCTTTATTAATTATCCACCCGACCCAGTCTCCATTAACCCCCCCTTGCTCCTTCTTCCATCATCCATCCCCCCTGGGCCCTGCTCTGCTTCCACCATTCCTCCCCCCCCCACTCCTTCTTCCATTATGCCCTCCTGCTTTATTAATTATCCACCCGACCCCGTCTCCATTAACCCCCCTTGCTCCTTCTTCCATCATCCATTACCCCTGGGCCCTGCTCTGCTTCCACCATTCCTCCCCCCCCCCACTCCTTCTTCCATTATGCCCTCCTGCTTTATTAATTATCCACCCGACCCAGTCTCCATTAACCCCCCTTGCTCCTTCTTCCATCATCCATTACCCCTGGGCCCTGCTCTGCTTCCACCATTCCCCCCCCCCCCACTCCTTCTTCCATTATGCCCTCCTGCTTTATTAATTATCCACCCGACCCAGTCTCCATTAACCCCCCCTTGCTCCTTCTTCCATCATCCATCCCCCCTGGGCCCTGCTCTGCTTCCACCATTCCTCCCCCCCCCACTGTGGGGGGGAGGAATGGCGGAAGCAGAGCAGGGCCCAGGGAGGATGGATGATGGATCATGGAAGAAGGAGCAAGGGGGGTTAATGGAGACTGGGTCGGGTGGATAATTAATAAAGCAGGAGGGCATAATGGAACTGGAAGGAGTGGGGGCCCCACTCCTTCTTCCAGTTCCATTAATCCCTCCTGCTTTATTAATTATCCACCCGACCCAGTCTCCATTAACCCCCCTTGCTCCTTCTTCCATGATCCATCATCCATCATCCATGATCCATCCATTCTTCTTCCCCACCCTCACCTCCTGTGCGCTTTTCTGCCATCTCAATCTTCCGGCGGCGCGGGACTGGGCACTGTGTCACCCAGCAGCGGAGGTCCGCCCCTTCATTGACGTCAGACGTCCTCCTGCGCGGAGGAGGACGTCGTCACTGAAGTGCCGTGCAGTTACAGGCCCGGACCCGGCGTCATCCATCACCAGGCAGTAACTGGATTGGCTGCGCCCGGCCCGGGCCACATTCAGTCAGCTACTGACAGGCGCTGCGGCGCATTAGCACACCGGAGCGGGACACCGGGCGCCGGAGGGCGGCGGCAACTCCGGTCCCCGGACAAAGTATAAAAAAATAAAATAAAAAAAAAGGTAATTTTTTCGCCCCATCCCAGGCTGCGGACCTGCCCGCCCCAAGCGGCCGCTTGGTCCGCCTGGTGGTTGCGCCGGCCCTGCGTCTTTGCTCCTTCTGGGAATGTGGGTCTACACTATTTTTAAAGAGGCCTGAAACCCTCTAGTTATGCCCAAAGTAAAGTACGTAATCCCTGCATTCTGTTCGCCTTTTCTCTAAATGTAGTGCACAACGTGTAATGTCTTTTTTTTTAACAGATTACTTGTAACTTTTCACATACTCAGTACATTTGTAATTCTTCTTTTTCACAGTGGATATTTGTAACTCTTTTCTGACAAAAATACAATTGTAAAGGTCCTCAGAACAAGAACTCAGTGTGATGATTTTTTTTATACAAAATATAGCTACAGGATGTATTCAAGCCAATCTTTCTGAGCCGGTTTATATAGGAAATAATAAAAGTCTTCACTTGCTTTGGCTTTGAGTATTCTGACTTGACGTATGCTATCAATCTCTTTGTGATCTTTTCACTGGGTTGATTTCAGTAAGAGCTCTCTTGTCTCTCTCTGCTATTTACCAACTATGGCATTCTGATTATTCTGTCTTCTAGTATATACATTGTTTACTATCTGGTGCATGTTTTGTCTAGGTATATTCTTACTAATTTCTTCGGAAAGTTACGGCTCTGTTCTAACCTTCTACCCACTTGTCATTTTCCTCAATAATTCCTTATATATACTATGGCTTTATCATGGTCTTACCTCCAATTCCATTGGCCCTCTCACACGATTTTAGTATTTAATCCCAAAAAGCCAAGCTTAGCCAAACCTTTTTTTGTCAACACTTCTCTTTAGGATCACAAGAGTACATTTACTATTGATCTCTTGTGTCCCCGAGCTAGCTGATATTGGGCTTTTTCCTGCTATCAGCTGATGGCTGATCAGCTGAGCCACACCAGGGTCAAGAAGGATCATGACAATATTTTCAGGATCCACCTGGCTGCTTGATTGACAACTGCTTCCATTTTTCAGCCTATGGCTTAGAGCTAGAGATGCCCCCGCCCTCTTCCCATCCCTGCACTCCAGTAAGTGCTGAAGGAGCAGAGTGTAAAGAAGTCACTGACAGGCACTCTTCTCCGCACTTGAGAGACCACTCAGTTCTTGGACTTAGAACAGGTTTAGGACAGCTGTGGCATGAAAACAATGCTGCAGGGTAGAGCTTGTGTTTTTTTTTTTCGTTTTTTTTAGTAAGCCCCCACTTTTCCCTTAACTTCCACTACACTACAAGTCCCTCACACTGTCTTTGAAGGTACCTAGTACCTAAATAAGAGGGCTTCTGCTGGGCTTCTGCTGGGCTCTTTGTCTGACAAAATGATTTCTCTTTTCAGGCAAGAAGTTTATCCGTAGTGTAATATACATCTTTATAAAGGTGGTTTTGTACAACCAAGGTATACATTAAAATTTCACAATGAAAACTTGAAATGCTTACGAAATGCTTACAAATACAGCATACCTTCCTACCAAAGTCCATGGTTTTGGATGGACTTTAACATTCCCTAGATGTGAATATTATCAAAAAATCTGTGTGTAGATGTCACACATGCAGTGCAAGAAAACCTAATATTTTTTTTAAGTATTTGCCAAGGAAGCGTGAAAAAACTGTTCCTAAAAGGAATAGAAAGACGACAGAATACAAAAAATGTTTTGAAGCTGCAGTTTCAGCTGGGGTAGATAAGTACTGACTGAAGCGTGGACATACTTTTTGCATTGCCTAGCATGATAAGTATGCTATAGGCCAGTGACTGAAATTAATAAGTTCAGAGACATAGTTAGTAATGTAGGATAGTCTAGAAAACAATACAAAAAAGTACAATCGTGATGCTACATCTACAACATCTTAGCTGGCCTAAGTTTGGTTTCTGGAGTGGCTACTATTTAACAAACAGCATTTATACAGTACAGTAAGTGAACACACACATCCGGTAGAAATACAAGTATTACTATTCTGTGAGAGTACTGGGGAGCTTGGCCTGGTTTTTGGGCCCATTGATATATCTGCAAAGATATATCCTTTAGTATTATGCCTATTGTTTAGTATTAGGGCACACACACAGCAAAAAGCCACAGTTAGGCTGGGTTCACATATGTGCAGCCATGGGTTCGTGCCTGGGATCCGGTGTGTGTCGCTCAGGTGCGATTCAGGTCCAAATTTTTGCTTTAATTTGGCTGAATTCGCTCTGGACCTATGTGAACTGGCTCAATTAAGAGCAGGTCTCACTCGTCTGCCATGTGAATTGGATGCGGTATGATTATTTCAGATTTTTTTGCAAGGAAATTTGGTGTTTTACATTGTAGGCCTGTAATCCTTATGAATAACTCACTTAAATCTATCCAAACAAGAGTCTAGTAGGCATCCCGGGTATGAAAAAGTTTGAAAAACAAAATCATAAATTATAATATAATAAATAATTATAAATAATTATAACAAATAATAATATAATAAAAATTATTCAATAATGTAATCAACTCAAAATCACTGAAATGTGCTCAGTTGCAAAATTGTCGCTTTTATTTTTTTATGACGAATTTCCCCACAAATCACTATTACTATCGCTCAATTCTGCAAGTGATTATAATTTATTATCGCTGTTTTCTAGCTGCTCTAAAACCACTTTTGACATAAAGGGACACTTTTGATTGCTATGGACAATCTACAGTTTGCAGGCAGAAAGAACAGTTTTCATTATACAAAAGTACATGCAGAACACTGGGCAGACCACTAGGGACAAAGGAGGGTGTGTATTTTTTACATACAGTACTGTAATCTATAAGATTACAGTATACTGTATGTAATGTGTTGATTTACTGTTTTGAATTTGGCGCCGTTCTCCGCCCTGTGCGTCGTAACGTTGCAGGGAACGGAGATCGGCGGGACACTGTGTGAATCGAGCAAGGACCCGCTCACTCACACAGCAGGGAGGCATCGCAGGATCCAGGGACAAGGTAAGTAATTTTGTCTGTGGCTGCTGCGAGGCGAGCCCGAGTCTGGCTCGGGGATACCGCTTTTGGTACAGAAATCTTACCCCTAGCCAGACTCGGGAATACCGCCAGGAGGGGTAATGTAATGTCTGGTCCCTGCAATATGGATGAAAATCATTGAGAAAAATAGCACAGACAATACACACACCACGTAGCTTTAGGTGCACACTGCAGAGGACACAGACAGTACACTACATGAAAGTACTTGCAGCAATATCCTCTGCCTGTAGTATTAATATGAGCAGATCCCTGACTCTAGGAGTAAATATGAGAAACGCCAGCTTTATGTTAGGTGCACAATGTGCAGAGGACACAGACAGTACACACACCACGTAGCTTTAGGTGCACAATGTGCAGAGGACACGGAAAATACACACACCATGTAGCTTTAGGTGCACACTGCAGAGGACACGGACAGTACACACACCACGTAGCTTTAGGTGCACACTGCAGAGGACACAGACAGTACACCACGTGAAAATACTTGCAGCAATATCCTCTGCCTGTAGTATTAATATGAGCAGATGCCTGACTCTAGGAATAAATATGAGAAACACCAGCTTTACGTTAGGTGCACAATGTGCAGAGGACACAGACAGTATACACACCACGTAGCTTTAGGTGCACACTGCAGAGGACACAGACAGTACATCACGTGAGAATACTGCAGCTAGCACAATCACCTGCCTGCCTGTCAGTAAATTAGGAACAGCGGATCTAGCTAAACTCAATACAGTGTATAAATATATATACAACACCTGGGATGCATATATATCCTCTATACACTGTAACTCTAACTGACTAGCCTGCCTGCCTGCCTGATCTATCTACCTGCAATAAATGACACTCTCTCTCTGTATCTCTCTGTCTTAACCACCACAACACACTACACAAAGCCGACTTGCAGGTGGCCTTTTATAGTGTGGTTCGTGTACTAAACCCCCTGAGCCATAATTGGCCAAAGCCACCCTAGCTTTGGTCAATTATGACTTTCCGTTTTTGGCAAGCTGTGATTTGCCAAGCATGCGGGTCGTAGTGCATGCTAGGCCAATCATCAGCCAGAAATGCACTGCGAAACCACAGTGAATTATGGGCCGTGACACGCCACTCGAATTTGGCACGAACGGCCCATAACGTTCGTAATTCAACGAACAGTCGAACATACGATGTTCGAGTTGAACATGAGTTCGACTCAAACACAAAGCTCATCCCTACTGTGGAGGAGAGATGTGGCTTTTTCTGGGTTTGGCTCTCTCATGCTGTCTGTGTGTGCAGTATTTGCAGTGGCTCCACGTAGAGTTGTAGTACAAGAAAGAAGTGTGCACATACAGGAGACCCATATGGAACTTCATAGGTCTTGGGGGCACAGTTGACAGATGGGAGAGAGATTCTGTTGGCATGGAGGAGGGACAGTTTTAAAAGTAAACTCAGAGGAAGAAATTATTGAAAAAAAAAAATACATGCAAGTTCCATTATTTGTCTCTGTTTAATGAAAAAGGAAACATTTGACTTTATTTTTATCACATTGTACATGATTCATGGTATTGAAGTAGAACACAACTTCACCGTATTCACTAACAATGAGTTTGCAAATTGAACATATGCCTTTCATAGTAAATAATGACCTGGGTGAACAACCTCAAATCTATTGCCTGTTGGTGGGTATTGAGCAAAGTCCAGCAGCGAGGTCTCGGTTTACCATCCACTGGAGGAATAAATAACACTTTATAAGTTGCTGTTATAGCAACAGTGATCTTTTGTATAGGCAGGCAAAAAAACTGATCTGATTACCAGAACAAATATTTATTCTACTGTACTTTGTCAGCACTGGAAACAGGGCAAGTACCTTTAACAACAAACCTACTGTACATATCAAGTAATGTGCTGACATGCTAAAAATGTATGCGTAAGTGGTGCTTTAAGTAATACACTTTGATTAATGGAAGGTCGTGATATCTCTCATTAAATCAAATATAAATGCAAAGCAATCTGCATTTCCCATGCATTTAAATCTAGAACTAATTTACTTTTCATTTCCTATTCATTTGATAAAGATGTGAGTCAGCTTCTGCTATTGCTTCCCATCACGCTGACTTAAATACACTGAAAAATAAAATGTATTGCAGATTACAAACTGATTACTGCTGGTTTATAAAGAGCAGGGTTTTACATTACATATTATAAACTAATAAAGCCTGAATAAGGGATACTATTTTATTGGCCATCTGCAATTAGGAGACTGTGCCTGGCTAAAATCAGCCTACGCTGCTGAATTTAACGGCACATTTAAAGCCATTGAAAATCTCAGAAAGAGCAAAACGGAATTTTTAGATTTAGGAGTTGCTTTGTTTGTAGTTCAACTTTTAACATACAAGTCATTATTGCTAGTTGTAGTTTAATATAGCTAATAACTACATTACAGGCTGTTCTCAATATACGGTTTCTAAAACTGCTTCAATGCCCAGGATGGTCAAATGTTATTAAGACAACAGAAAGCTAAAGAATACTTGCTGGCAGCAAATTAGAGACAGGTTTTGTAGCTGTCATAATTTCATGTCAGCATAGGCGTGCTTACAGGGTGTGCCGAGTGTGCCGGGGCACACCCTAATCACCCTGTGTAGTGAAGATTCCCCTTGCTTCTCGTCTCCCTCCTGCAGTGCTGCTAGCTTCCCTCCTCTCTTCTCAGGAGTGGGGGAAGGGTCTGGTAAATATTGAATTAACTGACCGCTTTCTTTTCTCAAAGAACACAGTGAGTGATCTGTACGGTCACTCCTGGTTTCATTCTTAACTGAAGCATAGTAAACTATGTTTACTGCAGGTTGGAGAGAAAGGGATTAGGCCATAAGTCTTCAAACTATGGCCCTCCAGTTGTTAAGGAACTACAATTCCCATCATGCCTAGTCATGTCTGTGAATGTCAGTTTTACAATGCCTCATAGCATGTGTAGTTCCGCAACAGCTGGTGGGCTGTAGTTTTAGGATCCCTGGATTAGGCAATCTCTCTCCTCAGTTTCTTTGTCTGTCTCAAAAATAAAAAAATCAGGGGTTTGTTTAGACCCCTGAAATTTCACCAAAGCCCCATAACGGGGCTTCTAAAAAAATAGTCACATTTATTAAAAAATAATATTGTAAAAATTAAAGAAAATAATAAAAAATAATAACTACTGACACCGTCCACTGCCCTACTGACCAATCTTTGCTCTGACACCGTCCACTGCTCTCCTAATATACACGCATGTGTGTTTGTACTCTGTGGTGCACATCCTAATGCAATAGGCTGCACACCAATGCATGTCAGTTTATATACCAAAGCAAAAACAATAAGGGCTCATTCACACCAGCCCAAATGCACTATGCCACCACATGTGTTTTTTAACTTTATTGAAATGTCACAAAATGACATTTTATTCAACTCTATGTACTGCAGCATGTTGACATGCAGGTCAGTGAATTATGCTGCTGATTTTTATGCAAAACACACCAGCATGCATGTATCGTGTGAACAGGGCACATAGAAAACAGTTGTTTTTAAATTGCCCTTGCATTGAGCCTGCTGATTAATGTAGCCCAATGCACCTGTATGTATGAGCCCTATGGGCCAGATTCAGGTAGAATTGCGGCGGCGTAACGTATCGTAGATACGTTACACCGCCGCAAGTTTTCATCGCAAGTGCCTGATTCACAAAGCACTTGCGATGAAAACTACGCTGGCGGCCTCCGGCGTAAGCCTGCGTAATTTAAATGGGCGTGTGCCATTTAAATTAGGCGCGCTCCCGAGCCGGACCTACTGCGCATGCTCCGTTTCGTAACTCCCGCTGTGCTTTGCGCGAAGTGACGTAATTTTTCCGAACGGCGACGCGCGTAGCGTAATTCCGTATTCCCGGACGTGTTACGCAAACGACGTGAAATTTTAAATTTCGACGCGGGAACGACGGCCATACTTTAGACAGCAATACATTTGCTGAATAAAGTTAAGGCACCAAAAACGACGACTAACTTTGCGACGGGAAACTAGACTAGCGGCGACGTAGCGTACGCGAAAAACCGTTGTGGATCGCCGTAACTCCTAATTTGCATACCCGACGCTGGTTTACGATGCAAACTCCCCCTAGCGGCGGCCGCAGTACTTCATCCTAAGATCCGACAGTGTAAAACAATTACACCTGTCGGATCTTAGGGATATCTATGCGTAACTGATTCTATGAATCAGTCACATAGATACTCTGAGAGATACGACGGAGTATCTGAGATACTCCGTCGTATCTCCTTTGTGAATCTGTGCCTTTGATATTAACTTATAACCTCCCTTTATCGCATATCAACCTTGAATAGTGGAATTATGACAAGATGAGGTTGTCTATCTTTGTTCTGTATATAGTACAAAGAAAACAGTTCTGAGTGGGCCAGATTCACAAATGAGATACGACGGCGTATCTCTGTTTCTATCTATGCAACTGATTCAAAGAATCAGTTACGCATAGATAGCCATAAGATCCGACAGGTGTAATTGTTTTACACTGTCGGATCTTAAGATGCAATACCGCGGCCGCCGCTGGGGGGAGTTTGCGTCGTAAACCAGCGTCGGGTTTGCAAATTAGGAGTTACGGCAACCCGACGTTTTTTCGCGTTCGCTACATCGCCGATAGTCTAGTTTCCCGTCGCAAAGTTAGTCATTTTTTTTGGTGCCTTAACTTTACACAGCAATCGTATTGCTGTGTAAAGTATGGCCGTCGTTCCCGCGTCGAAATTTAAAAAATAACGTTGTTTGCATAAGCCGTCCGGGAATACGGAATTACGCTACGCGCGTCGCCGTTCAAAAAAATGACGTCACTTCGCGCAAAGCACGGCGGGAGTTCGGAAACGGAGCATGCGCAGTAGGTCCGGCGCGGGAGCGCGCCTAATTTAAATGTCACACGCCCATTTGAATTGGCCCGCCTTGCGCCGGAGGCCGCCGGCGTAGGTTTTCATCGCAAGTGCTTGGTGAATCAGGCACTTGCGATGAAAAATTGCGGCGGTGTAACATATCTAGGATACGTTACGCCGCCGCGATTCTACGTGAATCTGGCCCAGTATTCTTGTTTTTCTATATGCTGTTTAGGGCTAAAAATTGGAACTTTGGGGGATTGTTTCTAAAAGTTAAATAATTGTGTACACCACTTTCTTGGGTGATTTTTCGTTTTTTCTTTCTTTCTTTTCTTTCTTTTTTTTCTTATCCCATGCCACGGGAATGAGTGAAGACTGATTGTAAAAGGTCTAATAAGTGTATATGCCAACTTTATGGTGCATTTTGTGAGGCATTTTATGGTCCCATTTAAACAGCTTGCTTGATGGTTTTCGTCACCAGGGAAATTTGTCAGTTTGCCGCTTTTCCAGGTCAGCCATTTCCAACTGTTTAGCCATTTGTGATATATGCCAATGTAATGCCAATTACTAAGATTGTATATGGGATTTAACATGTAATTTAATAAAGTAATTCTCAACAATAAATCTGCAGCTTACCTTAAAATAATACCTAGTGTTCCTGCCATGAAGGTCCTCATTCCAGCACTTCCTGTTTTAGGGGGACAATAATAAATTAATAACTAGCACTCCAAAATATACTTAATTAACATTGAAGTTAGTTTTAATTCATAGCTTACATAAAAAACAGCAGCAAGACCGACATTTTGGAGATAGGAAGATTTCCATTATCAAGGTAAAAATGTGACAGAAAAAAGAACAGAGAAATAGAGTGAACAGACTTAGATAACTAAATGTAGGCTATCCTTTAATATATTAAAACATTATTGCACTCACAAGTGAAAGAAATGGTAGCACATGTAAAGCCTTAGAAAAAAAAGTTCCAAACTCAGCCCTCTGTGGTCAAACAGTAAGGCTAAATTTCTGAAGATGGTAACGGCTAGACATGTGCATTCGTTTTTGTCCGACTGCATTTTCGCCCGAATTTTGGGTATTTTCTTTATCGATTTAACAAACTAAAACGAACGCACAGAATCCGAAATCCAAAAAATAGGACATAAAAAAATGCTTTATTTTTGTTTTCGTTGCTACAACAGTTCGATATAGATAGAAGATTCGACATGACGCTGACAATAGCAATCTGTGTCTATCGAACCTGTGGTCGAATGTGCCTAACCTTAACTCTATTAGTCCAAGATTATTCTACATAGAGAGGAGAGATTCGACATAGAGAGAAAAAATTTGACATTATAGAGACAGCGTTGGGTAGACCATTTGACATGAACAACGAAGATTCGATGAAGCAGCGAAAAACATACAAACGTCAAATCTGTCATTGAAGGCTTATGGTGTCTGTCAAAAGTTCTAAGAAGATTCGACAAGCAGCTAAACTGTACGACACAGCGATCGTACATTTCCGGTCAAATGCCCGGCCCATAGGTTATAGAAGAATTTGAATGTTGGTAGACTAGTAATAATAATTTATAAATATAATTATTACTAGTGTCATACAACATTAGAATTTTTCTATAGCATGTAGGCGGAACATTCGACTGGAAATGTACGATTGCTGCGTTGTACAGTTTAGCTGCTCCGTCGAATCTTCTTAGAACATTCAACAGACACCATAAGCCTTCAATGACAGATTCGACCTTAATTAATTCAGATTTTCGAACTAATGCATTTTTTAACGAAACAAAATAAATAAAAACTAATTTCGGGAGTAAAAACTAAATTCCGAAACAAAGTTTTTCAGTGTGCACATGTCTAGTAACAGCACAATCTTCAATGAAGCACCGAGGGCCTACCTGAAGTTTATATGACAGTGTTATCCTCTCAGGTCAGTAGCCTGCAAAGCATCAACTTCTGTGTATCAAGAGGGAGATCTGAATTTAAAGCTTTTAATGGGATGTAAGTCTACCAAATACACGGTTATACTAATATGGGGCTGGATAGAAATTAAGATTAACAGTAGACATAACAATTGAGCAAGTGCAAATATACATAACTATAAAGGGCTAAACCCATTAAGGATGGTGAAAAAAAAGAACACATTAGTAAACAAACACGCTCAAAAGTAGAGCTAAACACAAACCTTTTTTTTGCTACGTGTGTCCCAAAGGGCCAATGCCCTTTCATTTCATGTCCCATCAGCCAAACAGACAGTGAAAAGAAATTCCTCCAAGTTGAAAGAATCCCTGATTTTCACCAGGGTCCTTGTAACTAGTGACCTGACAGTTTTTCTATTCCCTTACCACTCTACCTAACAAAAAGCTTTGCCTTGAATTTTACTTTAATGATTTAAACATGACAAAGTTACATACAATTCTCAGAAACCTAAAGTGTCTAAAAAAGTAAGCAACTAATACAATCTCCTGAAATTTATAGCATACCTAATGTATAGAAAACATAAATACACATGTTTAATAAATTAGATATGTCAGTGGTTACACAGATCCCCCCATCAAACCCTGCAAAACACTGCTGCTGCACCCCAAATAATGTACACAAAGGAATGTTCAAGGTGTATGTAGAAAATATATTTACTAAGCCATGCATGTCAATCACACTTCAAAAATGAATTTGTGTTTTCTAAAACTACTACAGAAAGAAACACAACAGTCATTCAAACAGAAAATGGGCTTGCATTATATTACTTAAAGGTTTAAGGTTTAGCCTTAGCCTTAAGGTTTTTCACTTTAATGCATTAAGATGAAAAAACTTTGCTGCAGCTCCCCCTAGAGCCCCCCCTTTTTCTTACCTGAGCCCGGTCCAAACCAGCAATGTGCACAAGCGCTGTGGCTCCTGCCACTATCGCTCTCCTCATTGGACAGATTGATAGAAGCAGAAGCCATTGGCAGTAATCAAAAGCTGTGACATAGTGGCAGGGCTGAGTCCCACTGTCTGTGTCAATGGATGCAGCAGAAGTATTCTGGAGTGAACCTGCACGGGTGCCCCCATGGAAATTGGCTTTCCAGGGGGGCACCCATTGAAGAGGAGGACCCAGGAGTGCCGGCGGGAGACCCCAGAAGAGGAGGATCGGGCTGCTCTGTGCAAAACCACAGGGCAGGTAAATATAGTCATGTTTTGTTTTTATTTAACCAGTTGCCGACCAACCGCTGCAGTTATACTGCGGCAGGTTGCTCGGCTGCCCCAAGTGCCGTAGCTGTACACGCGTGTGCCCCCACCGTCCCCACGGCAATCAGATTTGTTACAGAACCAATTGATCTATAGGCCCAGGCCAATGATTTCTGACCTGGACCTTCTGATCAGTTCTGGCGAATGAAAAGCCACCTCTGCCTGTGTAATGTAATGTAAACACAGGCAGAGAAAATTATGTCATCTCCCCTCGTGGAGCCCTTTTCCAGCACAAGAGGAAACTACATCCACAGTGAGTACACCAAGCACTACACTAACCCCAGGACACATAGCCACACTTTTAACTCCCTGATCCCCCCCCCCCCCAGTTAACCCATTCACTCCCTGTCACAGTGTCACCAAGTGCAGTTTTTTCACTGATCACTGTGCTGGTGTCACTTGTGACACTAATCAGCATTAGGGAAGTTAGTGGTGTGACCAGATAGATTTAGGGTATCCCCCCTATATTGTCCCTGAATAAGGTTTAACCCCTTGATCACCCCCCAGTTAACCCTTTTGATCCCTGTCACAGTGGCATTAGTATACATGTCTCTTTTTTGATCACTGTGTCACGGGTTTGCTAGTTAGCATCAGTTAGGTGTCAGCATCAGTTAGCTTCAATCCCAGACAGCGTCAGATTTTAACCCATTGATTGCCAGTAGCACTAACACACATGCCATAATATATTTTTTTCACAAAAAAATTGCATTTGAAAAATCGCTGTGCTAATACTTTGTGAAAAATTGCGACATCCACCATTTTAATCTGCAGGGCCTTAGCTTTAAAAAAAATATATAATGTTTGGAGGTTCAATGTAATTTTCTAGCAGAAAATATTTTTTTTTTCATGTAAACAAAAAGTGTCAGAAAGGACTTGGTGTTTTAAGTGGTTAGAAGAGTTTGTGATGTGTGGCATAAGCTTCTAACGTTGGGCATAAAATTCTAGGACAGTTCAAAACCACTCAAATTACCCTGTTTTTCAAAGTAGATACCCCAAGCTATTTGCTGAGAGGCATGTTGAGTCCATGGAATATTTTATATTTTGCCACAAGTTTAAGGAAAAACATTTTTTTTACACAAAGTTGTCACAAAATGATATATTGTTCAAACATGCCATAGGTATATGTGAAATTACACCACAAAATACATTCTGCTGCTTCTCCTGAGTACATGGATACCACATGTGTGAGACTTTTTGGGAGCCTAGCTGCGTACAGGCCCCCCCCCCCCCCCCCCCCCCCCCGAAAACTAAAATGGTGATTTCACTTCCTCACTACCTATCACTACCTATCACAGTTTCAGAGGCCCTGAAATGTCGAGACAGCACAAAACCCCCCCAAATGACACCAAAATTTAATTTTGCAGCTCTCATTTGCTTTGGTAAATGAAGAAATTTTTTTTTTCTTTTTTCAATTTTCAAAACTTTGTGACAAAAAGTGAGATCTGCAAAATATTCAACATGCCTCTTAACAAAAAGCTTTGGGTGTCTACTTTCCAAAATGTGGTCATTGGGGGGGGGGGGGGGGTTTGTGCTATCCTGGCATTTTATGGCATGACATCCGGTTTGTATCTGTGTGTCTACTAAAAGCTCCCCAGCCGCGCCGTGCTTTGCAGCCTGTTCCTTTTCTTACATCCCCAGCCGTGCTACACTGGCTCGGGGACAACCCACCTTTTCGCAGATACTTCCCATTTTCCACTTCCCAGTTAACCCACCATTAACTGGGATATCACAGAGGACAATGAACAATGAACTATTGAAAATCTGAATGTCTCCAAAGACACCAACCGGACAGGAGAGTGGGAAGTTTCTTCCTCGTCCGTTAGCTCTGTCCTACTTGCCGCCTTTACAGATCCCACCCTATTGCCCTCCTGTTTTCCACAAACTAACTAATCTTGGTAAGTAGCATAACCACCTCAAATAAATTAACCCTATGCTGTCCTGTTTCCACTATCCCCCTTGTCACATACCTGTGCCTATTTATTTATTTTGCTTCAGGCCTTTTTCTGTTATGTACTGCAACAAAAGTGACAATAAAAAAATCTTTTGCTGCTAAATGACAGTTCCTTTCTTGCTGACTTACGTTTTTAAACAAGACAGCAGGGGCTTCCTGGGTGGCATCACTGACCACATATGGTCATAACAACAGTGGTCATTATCTGCCTGATAAAGGGGCTTGTTTAAGGCTCCAAAACAACACTGTTTGATTTATGTAAATCCAATGTAAATCGCATTCGTTCAGCAATGTAGAGCCATGGTCAAACATGATGAGCAATGCCCCACCATCCTACCAACACAGACAGGACAACCTTCAATATACTGATTTTATACCATAACAAATGACAGTTCATATTTGGTTCTTGATATCATCGGACATTCCTAGTGGCTTGTTTACAATTTGAAACAAGGTGGTGTTTTGCTTGCGTCTAGTAAGGTCATCTGGTAATGAATCAAGGAAGCTTAGACCTCTGAAGTGTATTAATGTGCTTTTACTAAATGAAAATGCCGTTCATGCAAACTATTATAATCTTAGGAATACAATACAAGATTTATATATATATATATTTATGGTCGTTACCCTCTGACCGAGAGAGATGTGGATCACATAAACACACGACAAGACTTACAACATAAATAGACCTGAAGTGTGGCTTGGTGGTCTGGTCAGTATGCCAAGAAAAGGGGGCATACCCAAAGTAAGTAATGGGTAGTTAATTGAAGAAGGATATGCTGAGAAGTGCCCTGAAAAAGGGAAGGGCGGGAGGGTGTCGAATGCGATTGAATGCGCAGACTCACGGACATGAGGTGAGCTGGAAAGAGTCGGCCCAGTGACGTGTAGTACCGCACACTGAACCGACAAAGAGCATGTGTGAGTGGGCTGCTTAAATACCCTCCGGGCTCCTCCCATAAACTCAGGCCACCATACTGGCCTTCTTATTTATGGTCGTTACCCTCTGACCGAGAGAGATGTGGATCACATAAACACACGACAAGACTTACAACATAAATAGACCTGAAGTGTGGCTTGGTGGTCTGGTCAGTATGCCAAGAAAAGGGGGCAAAAGACTCAGATAGGGAAATAGTTTATATTGATTTCTTGTATTTATTTAGCCAGCTTGGTAAAGGCTTGTGCCATTCCTTCATGAGGATTTGGGATGTATGTGGCAAAACAAGGAGACTTCCATCAGCCTGGTATCTTGATTACGTAGTCTGGTACTCCCTGTTGGGAGGTAACTGAGGCTGCTCCAAAGAATGTCCAGAGAACTGACTGGGGTTTGAAGCCCAAGTTACTTAGGAGGATTCTGACATGCTTGACACACTGGCTGACACTCAGGGAGCTGGTATAGAAAGGGTAGCAACGAGCTACCATCAGATTGGCTGGGTAGATGGAGCAGTAGTGGGTCGAGCACCGTCACTGGGCATCAGGCGTTGTCAGTCTGAAACAGGTTGATGTCAACCCCAGGGGCTGGTTTGTTGCGTTTGCAGACTGTGAGAGTGTAGTGGTTCGAAAGCGAGTCGGGTGGCGTCGGAGCAGTGTGTGACTGCCGGAGCCGCTGACTAAATTCACTAGGTTGTAGGGAACCGTAGAAGGCCTGGTAGATGGCTGTTCGGGTGACTAGTCTGGGCAAAGCCCTAAACAGGGAATGAGTAAGGATTTTAGACATGTCCCTAAAGATGGGACTCTTGAAAGGTAGGCGCTTGCCACTGACTACAGGTTGGTGCTTCTGTATGCCCTGTAGGAGGGACTTGACTGCATGGGCTCGAGAATACTGACGGTTTACTGGGGTCCTGTAGGGACAGGAAATGCTGGATGCCACCTAGATATGGCGTGATAGTATTGAGAAATGGCCAGCTGCATGTGGCAATACGATATGAAGGCTAGGATGTGTCCAACTGCTGCTTCGGGGCAAGGGGCCAAAAATTTGCGATTAGTGTTCCAAGCAGTGCGATAGGCCTTCAGTGTGTTGAGTGCCAAGGAGTGGTTAATAAGTTGGATTGCGTTGGTGAGATGTGACTTCAGTCCATCGTCAGCAATGTCCATGGTGGGACAGGGATAGTTGTTGGGTCGGCTCCAGGCTCTTGCTGGAAAAAACATCCATTCCAAGGTTGGAATAGGAAAGCGCATCAGCTGCTTTTTGCATTTGCCTGAAAAAAGGTCTACATAAGATATTAACTGGTGACGGAGTGACAGCTGCGCGAGCCTGCGCAGGAAGTGATGGGGAGTGACTTAGATCTACCTTAATTGATGATGTCGGCTGTGGCCTGATTGTCTGTGGTGAAGAACAGTGTCTGTCCTGTTCAAGTGTGGTCCCAGACCTGGGCAGCTGCCACGATGGGGTGCAGCACGAGGTGTGATGAAGACTGGGTGAAAAATTTTAAGAGAATTTCTGGGGGCCAAGTTTTGGAGAACCAGTGGGGCCTAAAAATGGCTGCAAAAGCCTTTGGTGGCTCGGCTGACACTGCCAGGATGAAGATTGAAATGCTGTTCTATCAGGTGGGGAAGTTGTCCCACATAGCTAAGTCTGCTACTGATGCTTGGTCTAGTTTGAGAACTTGGACTGGATCTTGCATTGGTGTGAGAAAATCAAGACAATACACAGGTGCTCAACAAGACGATATACATGCACTCGCAGGCCAACGTGCACTCGCAGGCCAACGTGCACTCGCTGGTGCTGGATGAAAACCTGAACCAACCGCAGGGAAAAAACACAGAGAAAAGATGAGCGGCCCGCGCGCCACTGAAGATGAACGGCCAACTGGGCGCCACTGTGTGTCTGTGTGGCTGATCGTTTGTCACTGAGGTGTGTTTGCAAGTTTAGTTTGTATTCAGGTTTGCACGTAGGTGCCTGCTGCAAAGTGTTTTATACTACTGCAGACAATATTGTGCGGTTGCAAGGGTGTCAGTGAGTGTCAGGTTTCTGGGACGATATTGTGTGGTTGCAGGGGCCTTGAGTATGAAGGTTTGTTTTGAGACGGCATTGCGTGGTTGCAAGGGTCTCAGTCTGGTTTGCTGAGACGATATTGCGTGGTTGCAAGGGTCTCAGTCTGGTTTGCTGAGACGATATTGCGTGGTTGCAAAAGGTCTCGATGAGTGTGGCGCTGCTGAGACGGTATTGCATTTGCAAGGGTCTGAACTACGGTGTGAGGCTGCTGAGACGGTATTGCGTGGTTGTAAGGGTCTCGATGAGTGTGGCGCTGCTGAGACGGTATTGCATTTGCAAGGGTCTGAACTACGGTGTGAGGCTGCTGAGACGGTATTGCGTGGTTGTAAGGGTCTCGATGAGTGTGGCGCTGCTGAGACGGTATTGCGTTTGCAAGGGTCTCAACAATGGTGTGAGGCTGCTGAGACGGTATTGCGTGGTTGCAAGAGTCTTGATGAGTGTGGGGCTGCTGAGACGGTATTGCATTTGCAAGGGTCTGAACTATGGTGTGAGGCTGCTGAGACGGTATTGCGTGGTTGCAAGGGTCTCGATGAGTGTGGGGCTGCTGAGACGGTATTGCGTTCGCAAGGGTCTCAACAATGGTGTGAGGCTGCTGAGACGATATTGCGTGGTTGCAAGGGTCTCAGTCTGGTTTGCTGAGACGATATTGCGTGGTTGCAAAAGGTCTCGATGAGTGTGGTGCTGCTGAGACGGTATTGTATTTGCAAGGGTCTGAACTACGGTGTGAGGCTGCAAGGGTCTCGATGAGTGTGGGGCTGCTGAGACGGTATTGCGTTTGCAAGTGTCTCAACAATGGTGTGAGGCTGCTGAGACGGTATTGCGTGGTTGCAAGAGTCTTGATGAGTGTGGGGCTGCTGAGACGGTATTGCATTTGCAAGGGTCTGAACTATGGTGTGAGGCTGCTGAGATGGTATTGCGTGGTTGCAAGGGTCTCGATGAGTGTGGGGCTGCTGAGACGGTATTGCGTTTGCAAGGGTCTCAACAATGGTGTGAGGCTGCTGAGACGGTATTGCGTGGTTGCAAGGGTCTTGATGAGTGTAGGGCTGCTGAGATGGTATTGCGTTTGCACGGGTCTCAACAATGGTGTGAGGCTACTGAGATGGTATTGCGTGGTTGCAAGAGTCTTGATGAGTGTAGGGCTGCTGAGACGGTATTGCGTTTGCAAGGGTCTCAACAATGGTGTGAGGCTGCTGAGACGATTTTTGCATGGTTGCAATGGTCTCAACAGGTGTCAGGTTGCTGGGCCGAGATTGTGTGGTGACAATTTTTCTATTTTTTTTCTGCACTTTTTATATTTCTTTTTGCTTTTTTTTTTTTTTTTGTGTTTTGTAAGGGTCATGTGTTGCAAGGATCTTAACAAGGGTGTCAGGCTGCTGAGACAATTTTGTGTGCTTGCAAGGGTCTCCATGAGTGTGGGGCTGCTGAGACGGTATTGCGTTTGCAACTGTCTTAACAAGGGTGTCAGGCTGCTGAGACAATTGTGTGCTTGCAAGAGTCTCCATGAGTGTGGGGCTGCTGAGACGGTATTGCGTTTGCAAGGGTCTTAACAAGGGTGTCAGGCTGCTGAGACAATTTTGTGTGCTTGCAAGAGTCTCCATGAGTGTGGGGCTGCTGAGACGGTATTGCGTTTGCAAGGGTCTCAACAAGGGTGTCAGGCTGCGGAGACGAATTTTGCGTCGTTGCAACGGTCTCAACAGGTGTCAGGTTGTGGGGCTGAGATTGTGTGGTGGCAATTTTTTTTTTTTCTGCACTTTTATATTTCTTTTTGCGTTTTTTTTATTTATTTTTTTGCGTTTTTTTTTTTTAATATTTTTTTTTTATTTATTTATTTATTTGTAAGGGTCATGTGTTGCAAGGGTCTTAACAAGGGTGTCAGGCTGCTGAGACGATTTTGTGTGGTTGCAAGAGTCTCGATGAGTGTGGGGCTGCTGAGACGGTATTGCGTTTGCAAGGGTCTCAACAAGGGTGTCAGGCTGCGGAGACGAATTTTGCGTCGTTGCAACGGTCTCAACAGGTGTCAGGTTGTGGGGCTGAGATTGTGTGGTGGCAATTTATTTTTTTTCTGCACTTTTATATTTCTTTTTGCGTTTTTTTTTTTGCGTTCTTTTTTTTTTTTTTTTAATATTTTTATTTATTTATTTATTTATTTGTAAGGGTCATGTGTTGCAAGGGTCTTAACAAGGGTGTCAGGCTGCTGAGACGATTTTGTGTGGTTGCAAGAGTCTCGATGAGTGTGGGGCTGCTGAAACGGTATTGCGTTTGCAAGGGTCTCAACAAGGGTGTCAGGCTGTGGAAACAAATTTTGCGTAGTTGGAACGGTCTCAACAGGTGTCAGGTTGCTGGGCTGAGATTACGTGGCGGCAATTGTTTTTTTTTTCGTTTTGTTTTTGTATATATATTTTTTTTTTTTCCTTTTTGCGTTTTTTTTTTTTTTTTGCATTTTGTAAGGGTCATGTGTTGCAATGGTCTCAGCAAGGGTATCAGACTGCTGAGATGATTTGCATGGTTGCAAGGTCTCAATCAATAAGAATTGGGTTACTGAGAAAGGATAGAAACACCTGGTTTGTTTGTACCTTAAGCAAGCAGTATAAGGTAGAAGGACAACACCTGTTTGAATCGTAGGTTCCGCAGGGGCCACTAATGAACGATATGGGAGAGAATGAATGGTAGCAAATTGATAAGACATAAGGCATGTGTAAATCTTACTTGCGACAGTGGGCCATGCGAGTGAGTTTGCGGCGGACTGTGGCTGGAGTGAAACATGTCGGGAACGTGTAGCGTGCTGCCGTGCATGGGGCAAAACAACGAGGTTTGGTGTAGAAAATAGAACAAGAGAAGTGCATATCAATGCTTTGTAAGCTCCACTGCGGGAACCAAACATATGGTACGGGTGACACCATGAGTGGCCACGAATTTGACATGACAAACAAGCTAACGAATCCTACCTGGGACAGTAAAGTGCGACTGGGTTTGCTTTGGACTGGAGTGGATGTGCAACACATCCCAAGAGTGTGGTGTGGCGCCATGCATGACACACAGGCAATAACTTTGGTAAATAAATGAGAGAGAAGAGCCGTGTACAAGCAATTCGTAAGTTCCGCTGTGGGAACTAAAACACAAGACATGGGGGAAACAATGAATGACAACGGTAGAAAGTATGCAATGTATGTGATACAAAACGGTTGTAAAATGCATGAAATGAATCCGATACGAATTGATAGTAAGGAGTATTGAACGAATCTGATACGAATTGGTTGTAGAGTGTATGCTACCCCTTGCTTTGAAACCGAACACCTACCAACCACCCATCCCCCCAGGCTAATCAAGTGCAGACAAGGCACCATGTGAGTCCAATTACCACCTCAATCTGCCAAAGAACCCATACAAACACATGCCAATCTCCAAATGGATTTACAAATGAATTGTATGTTTGGCAGAAGGAAGTTACAAATGTACTATGCCTGAGCCAAATGATGTTGAAACATGAGCAAAAGTAACTCAGGCAGATTTTTTCCAAAAGGGATGCAGGATAGGAAGCATAACGAATTGCAAGATTGCACAAGATACGAAAAGGTTTGAATCCTACCTGCGACAGTAAGCGGGAACCGCCGGCGAAGACCATGAAGGGAGAAGCCGCAAAGCGCTTGCGATGTCGAATGCGATTGAATGCGCAGACTCACGGACATGAGGTGAGCTGGAAAGAGTCGGCCCAGTGACGTGTAGTACCGCACACTGAACCGACAAAGAGCATGTGTGAGTGGGCTGCTTAAATACCCTCCGGGCTCCTCCTATAAACTCAGGCCACCATACTGGCCTTCTTATATATATATATATATATATATATATATATATATATATATATATATATATATATATATATCAGATGAGATGCAACACAGGGGATGGGCAGCCAAAAGCTATCATTTAGTGACAGCAATACCATTGCCACTAAATTAATGACTTTCAGCTGCAGGAGCCAGAGGTTTGGTGGGTGTCCAATTGGCCCAATCTAGCCATTTTGTTTGCCCATTCAACAAACTGTAAATAACTTTGCTTCAGGTTCAGCCTTGAGGCAAGAGAACATCCTTCCTGGAGGTAAGAGACAGACATCCTCAGGTATATTTCAGTCATCCATTGTTAACTCCGGGTTGAACTTCTGAGTTAAGACCTTCCTCAGTTAAGAAGGAATCCCACCCTACAAGATTATCTAAGTCAGATATAATTTTGAATATTTTATTAATAAGGTTTTTGTATGTGCAGGAGATTCAGCATAACCCAGAGCGCTTTATTGTCAATTTCTTGGGACCATGTGCCATGCAAAATGTACAGAACTATGCCTAAATTTCTCTGTTATGATTTTTTTACTCATGGTTATGTTTTTGACAGTACAGCATTATACATTTATGAATCAGAGCCCTTGGAGTACAATATTAGGATATTAGAGTGTAATTTGATTTGTAAACGCAGCTTGATGCAGTAATGCAAGATAAAAGTAAGTCTTTAAATATAGAATAGCATCACTTAGTTTCAAAGTATTGACTTTTTTGACCCTCACATACAGTTGATTCAGAACATTAGGAAAGCTATAACTAAAGCTTGCTGGACTGTCAGCTTACAAATATTTAGAGGGATTGTCAGCACTAGATCTCCAAGTCTAACTGTGAAAGCGTTTAACACCCCAGCTTCCTGGATAATTAATGGCATGTCTTTACTTGTCATCTTTCTTTTTAATGCCCTATTAGGACTAATAATACACAGCATTCTCTTTTCCTTTTCTTCTGCTTTCCTCCTGGGAGGGCACCTGCAAATGACCCTTACTATAAAATGAAGACAGAAAAAAAAACTGTTGCAAGAGATAAAATGAGGACCTTCGTATAAATGCATGGCAAAGGAGTGTGTGTCAAATGTTTAGTGAACACATAAAATGCAGCGTTATGGTCTCTAGAATAAGGGCACCAAGCAAAAGACATTCACAAAAAGAAAAAACCCATATAAGCGTCATGTGTCAAATGGATACCTGCACATCTGTTTTTTTTTTAAGTTGCTTTAAAAAAATGTGTGACACACCAGGATTCCTGAGACCCCTAGGAGTCAGTAAGATTCAAGAAATGGCATACAAACAGGAGTAGCAGGAAAAATACCAATCTGAAGGTGTATAAACATTGAGTCATGCATAAACACGGCTGGAATGAACATGAACAAGGAGAAAGGGTAATGCAAAAAATATTTTAAAAATACATTTTCTGTAGATTGGTATAGTAAAATGTAGGACCGTTTTGAACCAAGTAAAGAAATAGTCTAATGCCCGGATTCTCAAAGCACTTACGCCGACGTATCTTTCTATACGCCGCGTAAGTGCACAGATGCACCGTCGTATCTATGCGCCTGATTCTTAATGCTAGATACGCCTGAAATGTGGCTTCATCCGACCGACGTAAGTTTCCTACACCGTCGGAGCCTGGGCGCATAATTACGCTGGCCACAAGGGGCACTTCCATTGATTTACGTGTTGAATATGCAAATGACCGAGATACGCCGATTCACGAACGTACTTGTGCCCGTCGCAGTAGTATACGCCGTTTACGTAAGGCATACGTCCAGCGTAAAGTTATTCCACCTATAGGAGGCGCATCCCATGCAAAGATATGGACGACGGAACAGCCGTCGTATTTTATGTCGTTTACGTAAGGCCTCGTACAGATGACCGGACAGTTTGCTGAAAACGGTCCGCCGGACCGTTTTCAGCGGACATGTCCGGCCGGAGATTTCTGCATGATGGTTGTACACACCATCATACAGAAATCCGCGCGTACACGATACGCGGTGACGAGGCCGCGCTGTCGCCGCGACGATGACGCAGCGACGTGCGCGGCCCTGGAAGTTCAATGCTTCCACGCATGTGTCGAAGTGATTGCGGCCGCTCGGACATGTACGGTGAGTCTGTACAGACGACCGAACATGTCCGACGGACAGGATTCCAGCGGACATGTTTCTTAGCATGCTAAGAAACATTTGTCCGCTGCAAAACGATCGGCTGGACAAATGTCCGCTGGAAACCTGTCCGGGCGGCCGTACACACGACCGAACATGTCTGCTGAAACTGGTTTCAGCAGACATGTTCGGTCGTGTGTACGGGGCCTAAGTTGTACGTGAATGGGGCTGGGCGTAGGTTACGTTAACGTCGTAGGCATTGAGCCGTTGTATCTTAGGGAGTAAATTCGACATGATTCTGAGCATGCGCGCGCATGCGCCGTTTGTTCGGTCCATCATTTGCATGGGGTCAAGCTTCATTTTAATGGATCATGCCCACTTCCTTCCTACTTTGAATTAGGCGGGCTTACGCCGGACAATTTACATTACGCCGGCGCAACTTTGGGAGCGAGTGCTTTGTGAATACTGTTCTTGCCTCTCAATGTTACATCGGCGTAGCGCATATGAGATGCTCTACGCCCGCACAAATATACGCCACTCTATGTGAATCCGGGCCATATTGTTTAAATCATTACAGTACAAAATGTTTAATGTCAAGTGAAACGATAAAAGTACTGACTCTTTCTGCTCCTTCGCTCCCAGTAATGTTATGGAGCACCACTGTGCACCTAGCACTGACTTCATGCATGCACTTCACTTAACTTTTCCATACGCAGGTTAGGATGAAGGAAAAAAGCTGGGACAGCCGCACTCCAAAAAAACTCCTCCTTTAATTAAAAATCACAAAATACATGCCACAGCAAAAAACAGCACAACAAAAGAAAAGCTGACGTTTCGCACTATGCCTTAGTGCTTCTTCATCAGCTATGAAGAAGCACTAAGGCATAGTGCGAAACGTCAGCTTTTCTTTTGTTGTGCTGTTTTTTGCTGTGGCATGTATTTTGTGATTTTTAATTAAAGGAGGAGTTTTTTTGGAGTGCGGCTGTCCCAGCTTTTTCCCTTATCCTAACCTGCATTTTGATTGCACTGCCTGCACCCTTGGCTCGGACCACAGGAATCAGATTACCTGGTTCTCTTTGAGCGGTTACCCACTCTCTCGTTTAACTTTTCCATACCTTTGCACGGGTTGGGTATGGGACCACTGCATTGCTGGTCTGCTATAGGAGACAGACCTGTACACGGAGGGAGTGCCGACAACAACTCCTCCTGCTAGAAGCTATTCTACCTTGTATAAGCTCTCAACAGGCCTCTAGAGGAACCTTCGTTACCCTTGGTAACCACTTGCTAATACTGCACACTGCGTTAGCTTTCACACTGATGTCTTCATACCCCGATATGTTTAATGACCTGAGTTGAAGACTTTGTATGCAGGTCACTTGCATTACACACCTTTAGTAACTTCAGACAAGGCAAGGACAATGTTTCAAAGATTTACTTAAATAACTTAGCATGATGACAAACACAGGTAGCAGTAGAAATAAAGTGCAGTCTTTGCCTAACATCCCTAGTCCCTAACTTCAGGTACAAGATTACCTGCATATGACAAGTAGGGATGAGCTTCGTATTCGAGTCAAACTCATGTTCGACTGGAACATCGTATGTTCGATTGTTCTGCGAAATACAAACGTTTTGGGCCGTTCACGCCAAATTCGAGTTACGTTTCACAGCCCATAATTCACTGCGGCATCGCAGTGCTGGCTGATGATTGGCCAAGCATGCACTATGACCCGCATTCTTGGCCAATCACAGCTTGCAATAAACGGAGAGCCATAATTGGCCAAAGCCAGGGTGGCTTTGGCCAATTATGGCTCAGGGGGTTTAGTACACGCCCCACACTATAAAAGGCCACCTGCAGGTCGGCCTTGTGTAGTGTGTTGCGGTGGTTAAAAGAGAGAAGACAGAGAGAGAGAGTGTCATTTTTAGTAGGTAGATAGAACAGGCAGGCAGACAGGCTAGTAAGTTAAAGTTACAGTGTGTAGAGGATATATATGCATCCCAGGTGTTGTATATATATTTATACACTGTATAGTTTGGCTAGATCAGCTCTTCCTAATTTACTGGCAGGCAGGTGATTGTGCTAGCTGCAGTATTCTCACGTGGTGTATTGCCTGTGTCCTCTGCAGTGTGCACCAAAAAGCTACGTGGTGTGTACTGCCCGTGTCCTCTGTAGTTTGCACCTAAAGCTACTTGGTGTGTACTGTCCGCATCCTCTGTAGTTTGCACCTAAAGCTACGTGGTGTGTACTGCCCGTGTCCTCTGCAGTTTGCACCTAAAGCTACGTAGTGTGTGTACTGCCTTTGTCCTCTGTAGTTGCACCTAAAGCTAATTGGTGTGTACTGCCCGTGTCCTCTGCAGTTTGCACCTAAAGCTGCGTAGTGTGTGTACTGACTTTGTCCTCTGCAGTTTGCACCTAAAGCTACGTAGTGTGTGTACTGCCTTTGTCCTCTGCAGTTTGCACCTAAAGCTACTTGGTGTGTACTGCCCGTGTCCTCTGCAGATTGCACCTAAAGCTACATAGTGTGTACTGCCCGTGTCCTCTGCAGTGTGCACCTAAAGCTATGTGGTGTGTGTACTGTCTTTGTCTGAGCTATTTTTCTCATTGATTTTCATCCATATTGCAGGGACCAGACATTACATTAAAGCCGCAAGCAGTTTTAAATTACTTTTTTCTTATAGTAATCTCATTTTGTGCACTTCACAGGCATACGATAGACACCCAGCAGGTACAATATTTAAAGGAATTTTTCATTTTTTTATTTTTTATTTAAGCATCATTAAAATCAATGCTCCAGAAAAAACGACAGTTTTTAGAACTTGTTTTTCATTGATACATGTTCCCTGGGGCAAGACCCGGGTTCTCAAAGACGTTTTACGACAACTTGCATATTAGGCTTTAAAATTAACATTTTAAATTCGAAATTCAAAAAGTCCCATAGACGTCAATGGGGTTCAAAATGTTCGTGCGAACGGTCGGTCTGTTCGAAGGTTCTGGTGCGAACTGAACGGGGGGTGTTCGGCTCATCCCTAATGACAAGAGTCATTAGGCAGAGTCCACAGAAGTTTTCTTCAGGGTCCCATCCATCTTCCCTAATAGTGAGACTCAGATACTGGCATGACACTGGCGATCCAGGCTCCAGCAATGGCGATAAAGCAACAACTTTGAGCCCTGGACCCCTCCCCAGGTGCAGTGCCCCTGTTCCTTTTATAATACACGGAACCAGTTGGTCAGACCCAGCAAAACCCACCAAAAAAAAAAAAGGGGGAATGTAATTAACTCTAACCCTCCCATCTAGGACAGCATTAACCTCACCCTGACTACATGCCCATCAGTGGACAAGGTCCACTCCCAAGCCAAAGACTTTGGTCAGCATAACCAAGCTCCACAAATGCTCCACTGTCTGAAGTGATCACGTGAGGATGTCTGTCTCTTACCTCCAGGAAGGATGTTCTTTTGCCTCAAGGCTGAACCTGAAGCAAAGTTGTTTACACTTAAAGCATCATTGGAGACACCTTTTTCTCATATTAACTCTTACAGGAGAGAATTTCCCTTCCCAGGGGTAGATTTCTTCTCGCTTCCTGTTGTCTCACTCCGTTTGTAAGTAGGAGTAGTGTGTAAGGCGGGTGTTTTTTTTTGCAAAATTGTATTTTTATTGGGTTATATAAACAGGTAAGACATAACTGTATCATAAGTGATCTGCATAATTCTACAAGATCAAATAAAACAAACAACTCTCAGGTATACATTGGAGGTACATACAGGGAAAGAGGGAAACATATACTAAGGTGAGGACACCTGCACAGGGGTCCCATATCTCGAGTGATCCCAAGGTTCCCAGACTTTATCAAATTATGGTATGGAATCGTGAACAGAGGCCGTTAAATATTCCATCCTCCGAATTTCAGCAACCAGGTGAAGAAATCTGGACCATGGAGGAGGAGCACCAGACAACCAAGTCGGGTGTTTGAAAGTAGGGGACCGCCTGTATATACTATATGGCCTGCCCTATATACTCTGCAGAAAATTGGGCCTTAGGTGTTGGTGGTACCAGAACACTGTAAGCCCTCACAGTTACTCTTGGTGGGCGCTGGAACGAGCCCTGCTGTGAAATATTGTATCAAGAACTGTAATTACATGCCCCTGTTGAACAGGGGCAGAAAAAGTGGGCCTTTGGTGGTGGTGGTGGTGGCACAACACTGTAAGCCCTCACAGTTACTCCTGGTGGGCGCAGGAACAGGCCCTGCTGTGAAATATTAGATCAAAAATGGTAATTACATGGCCCTGTTAAACAGGGGCAAAAAAATTGGGCCTTAGGTGGCGGTGAGGGTGGTGGTGGTGACACAACACTGTAAAGCCTCACAGATACTCTTGTTGAGTGCAGGAACGTGCCCTGCTCCAAAAAATTACAGCAAAAATTGTAATTACACGCCCCTGTTAAACAGGGGCAAGAAAATTTTATTAGAAGCTATCAACATGAACATTGAGGAGGAATAGGATAGTCACTCAGCATAACAGGATAGTCACTCAGCATTAGCATAAGCAGTCTTCAAGGGATCTCATTCCTAAAAAAAATATTCGGTTACATCAGCATCAGGTGCTTGGTAGCTGGTGATCCAAGACTGATTCATTTTTATGAAGGTGAGCTGATCAACCAACTCTGTAGACAGACACACTCTGATCTGTTACAAAGCCTCCAGCAGCACTGAATGTGTGTTTAAAAAGAACGCTGGATACAGGACAGGTCAGTAGCTCAATTGCATACTGTGCAAGCTCTGGCTAGTGATCCATCCTCAAGATCCAGTAAGCCAGTGGATTTTCAGTTGGAAAGGTCTTCAAGTCTGATCTTGCCCCAGGGTATTCCTGCACCATGTAAATCAGACGCTGGCGATGGTTGCTGGAACCGATCAGACCTTGGGGCTGCGGACTAAAAAATTGGCATTTGGGAACCTGCCACTGAGGTACCGCACATTCCACAAATTCTTGAAAGGGGGCAGAGTCTGCCAGCTGAAAAGGCAGTAGTTGGAGTGCTAGCAATTTAGCTAAACTAGCATTCAGTCGCTGAACATATGGATGGCTGGGACCAAATTTCTTCCAACAGTTTAGCAACTGGAATAGGGAAATTTGCCTGCTACAATCAGATTTAGGTGTACTGCTAGCATATTGCCTGCAAGTGCTTGGGACACCCAATTCTACACATTCATTCCCCTCAGTGCAGGTCTCTGAGAGAACTGAAGGTATAGTGGGGATGGAGATCCCAGCTGATGAGTAGCAGCGAGAGGTCCATCTTGTTCTTTGGTGTGGATCTTTTAGGAACTGTTGCCAACAGACTGCATAGGAGGTCGACATATGTCTGGTTTAAGCATGTGGTGCCCAAGCGGCTGCTGTTTTGGCCACGCTTGATACACTTCAGACATATGTTGCAAACAGCAATGGTGCGATCTGCTGCACACGTCTCAAAAAAGGCACACACCAAAGAACTTTTGAAAAAAAGCAGAGTCAGCAGCACCCTGCACATGCGGAGCTCTGCGGAGTGATGCAATCGGTTGGATGCCCTTAAGCTGGCCCCTGGAGGGAATCCTGCCTCATTGGAGATGTGCCTCCTCCTCCTCTCTTCTATAAGGCATCCAAGTAGGGTCAATGACCTCATCATCCCCTCCCTCCTCGCCACTGGAGCAAATCTGGCAGTATGCTGCAGCTGGGGGAACATGACTGCCAGTTTCTTGTCCTTCTTAAGCACCCCTTCTATCTGGGCTCATGTTACTGCCTTCATCCTCAACCTGGGTACCATTATCAGAGTCTTCAAAATGATGCGCATCCTCCTGAAGCATGTACCCTACACTGTGGTCGAACAATTCGGGGGAATGCTCAGGACATGGTGGTGGGGCTAGGGAAGGAGTGACTGATAATGACATTGAGCCGATGGAAAAGGTCGTTTTGGCAGCTGCATTGGCAGACAAAGTACTCTGAGCCTGGGTGACAGAGGATGAGGAGGATGAAGACGGCTTGGTCATCTACTCTACCAACTCTTCTGCATGTTGTGGCTCAACACTGCAAGCTGCCGAAAAAAACGCCAAGCATGCCCCACGGCCACATGCTGAGGATCCACCGTGTCCACGACCAACACTGTTGCCTGTAGACACAGAGCCTGCTTTTAGTGGCCTGTGAGCATCTGACTTTCCTTGGTGGCCTTCCAGACATACTGTACAATTAGATTAGCAAAACAATGCATGAAGTTTACTAAAAACAGTACACCAAGAATGGCCTGAAGTCAGGTATGGGCTTGACTGGACTAGAATGCAGTCAGGGCCGCCATCAGGAATTATGGGGCCCCTTACACAGCTTCAGGCATGGCCCCCCTGGAGCAGAGAACCGGGGGGGGGGATGCTGCCACCTGAAATTAAGAAGGGGGGTTGCCACGAATTGAGAATTTACAAAAAAAAGAAGGGATAAAGAGAACTATATATAAAAAAAGGGGGGTAGCCATCCGGGGCCTTGGGGACCTCTGGGCCCTGTGTATATATAAATAAAAACAAATATATATATATAAAAAAAATAAACATTTATAAAAAAAAGGGGAGTTTCCATCCAGGGCCCTGGGAACCTCTGGGCCCTTTAAAAAATATTTATTTATATATTATCAAAAAAATAAATAAACATTTATACAAAGGGGGGGGGTTTGCCACATGAGAACCCTGGGGACCTCTAAGCCCTTTAATAAATATATATATATATATATATATATATATATATATATATATATATATATATATATATATATATATATATAAAGAACTAAAAAGAAAAAAAAGAAATAAAATAATATAATTTTTTTTTTTTAAAAAGGGGGGGTTGCCATCTGGGGCCCTGGGGACCTCTGGACCCTTTAATAATAATAATAATAATAATAATGATAATATATATATATAATATATATAATAATGATAATATATATATATAAATAAAAAATACATTTTATAAAAAAAGGGGGTTGTCACCCTGGGGATCTCCGGGCCCCTGTGGACCTCTGGACCCCTAAAAAAAAATAAAAAAATTGGCCCATTAATAAAACATAAAATAAAAATATATAAAAAAAAATGTTTTTATAAAAAAAGGGGGGGTTGCCATCCGGGGCCCTGGGGGCCTCCGGTGCCCTGGGGAACTTCGGACCCCTAAAAAAAAAAGGGGGGGCTGCCATCCAGGCCCCTGGGGACCTCCGGCCCCTTACAGGTGTACTGCCTGTACCCCCCTGATGGCGGCCCTGATTGCAGTGGATATATATGTATTGACGTCATCACCCGGCGCAGTCACGTGACGTCCTCCTCGCGTGTGTGGGACGGAGACACCTTGCAGTGAGTGAAGCAATGGGAAGCTGAGGAAGACGGAGGAACACATCGCAACTGTAAGCACAGCTAAGCACAGTACAGCTACACAATGCAGGCAGTGAGGAGCACACAATCTGGATTTGCAGCCACTCGTTGTCCACACAAGGGGTTTTTCTGGACATCCACAGCAGCTACTTTCCTAAAGGTCTGTAACAGCAGAAAATATTCCCATCAACAATATGATCTGATGTCCCTGCTTTGATGACAACAGACGGAGACCGGTAAAGTACAGATGGCAAATCTATAAATGCAATAGCGCCCCACCTATGACACTGGTAACATTATTGCCACAAGCGCCTGCTTACCTCCTTAGGTATGACCACTTAATCTCTAATTAGCTAATCAAACGACACCCTTGTCTTTACTACCTAAAGGACTGTTTATGCATGGCGACAATTTTTCAAAGCTGTCTAATTCTTTCTGCTTGATGTGCACTAAGGACCTTAGAGAAGCTTGCTTGCTACCATTGCTTTGGCTAACATTACCAATGCATTCCTGCTGAACTATCCAAATTGATAGAACTGTTCTCCAGCCTCCTACATTTTAGAATTTCCATCTCCTAACTGGACCAATATCTTGGCTTTCGTTATTCACTTGTTATAGCACTCATTTGATCTACTTAGAAGGGACTATCAGGATATATATAAGATTATCACTGATCACTTATAGTTTCCATCTCTTTGATAGACAAAATTATCAATTGATTGCACGTAGTGCATGATGCTCGTGGCTGAACCAATGTACGTCCGGACTAGTGTCGTGTATTTATGTTGTCCATTGTGGTTAACTATTCTTTTATATGGTACCATTATTTCCATGTAGTTCATTTATTACTGTACTTTTATACACCTTTTGATACTATAATAAATTATTTTGTATCAGAACTTCACTCAGATCATTCATTGTTGCTAATAGTAACCCCTTTAGGCCTTCTCTTAGGCCACCTCCCCTCCCTTGTTCCCCCCTTGTAGTTATATATGTAGGAGACTGTATATATATTTTATGCACTACAGCTCACTGAGTCACCTGCCTGCCTGAAACTGTATTTGAACGCGCACTCCAGAAATGGCCTACAGTCAGGTATAGGCTTAGTTAGACTATATATATATATATATATATTGTAATGTTTGGGGGACCAGCTTGATCGCAGGACACAGGCTTTTTAAATCAAAACTGAGGTTTATTAAACTTAAATGGCTTAGCAGCAGCAAAAACAAAGGAAATAACAGTCTCACCGACTTGTACAGCTCAGAACTGCTATCGCAGTTAAATAGTCCTTGCAGGTAAGTCCTTCAGTAGCAGGCTTTCAGGCAACACACTGCCAAGTCCTTTCACAGCTTTTCATAGCTTCCACAGCTTTCCTTGTCCACCATTCACCATGCATAGACTCTCCTACACTCCTACACTCTCACCTGCACTTCCTGTCTGCTTTAAACTACTTCCTTACACAGGTGCGTTAACCCTTTCCGTTCCCTTAAAGGCACCACAGTCCAAACAGAGGGGAAATATAACGTCCTTCCAGGACCCAGCCATGGCGTCCTGTACATATCCCCCCCCTGTGCCCCAACGCCAAGGAGGTGGAGGCAACAGTGGAGCTCAAACAATGGACTCGGGAGAGGGCATCTGCATTTTGATGCAGTCTCCCGGGCCTATGCTCCACTATAAACTTAAACTCTTGGAGCGCCAGGAACCACCTGGTAATCCTGGCATTAGTCCCTTTACCTTGCCTCAGCCACGTTAAAGGGGCATGATCAGAAATTAACCTAAATTTCCTCCCCAAGAGGTAATATCTGAGGGACTCCAGAGCCCACTTAATGGCCAGACACTCTCTTTCAATAATAGCGTAGTTTTTCTCCGCTGGTGTCAACTTCCTACTGAGGAAGACTACTGGGTGCTCCTCACCATGAACAACCTGTGATAATACAGCTCCCAATCCTACATCGGAAGCATCAGTTTGGACAATGAACTCTTCAGAAAAATTGGGCGCTATCAAGACAGGGTGTTGGCACAGTGCTGACTTGAGCTCCAAAAAAGCCTTCTCAGCGTCTGCATTCCACTCCACCATGACCGATTTCCGGCCCTTAGTCAGATCGGTCAATGGAGCCGCCAATGTGGCAAAGTTGGGTACGAACCTCCTGTAGTATCCCACCATGCCCAGGAATGCACGTACCTGCTTTTTTGTGAGGGGGCGGGGCCAACTCTTTATAGCCTCTACCTTGCTGACCTGAGGTTTCACCACCCCTCTACCCACAATATAGCCCAGGTATTTCACCTCCTCCATTCCCAAAGCACATTTTTCAGGGTTTATTGTAAACCCCTCTTTCCAGAGAGAGTCCAGTACTGCCTGGACTTTGGGCAAGTGTGACTCCCAGTCTCTGCTAAAAATGACTATGTCGTCCAAGTACACTGAGGCATACTCCCGATGAGGTCGTAAAATCCTATCCATTGCTCGCTGGAACGTGGCTGGAGCAGTTTGCAGTCCAAAAGGCATTCTTTTGTACTGAAAACTCCCCTCTGGAGTAGAAAAAGCAGTTTTCTTTTTAGCAGCCTTAGTTAATGGGATTTGCCAATACCCCTTGGTAAGGTCTAACGTTGTGATATACCTAGCTGGACCTAGTCTCTCAATAAGTTCATCTACCCGGGGCATGGGGTAGGCATCAAACCGTGAAACTTCATTAAGCTTCCGGAAATCATTGCAGAATCGCAGAGTCCCGTTGGGCTTTGGTACCAACACAATCGGGCTCGACCACTCACTCTGCGATTCCTCAATGATCTCCAGGTCCAGCATCTTCTTTACTTCCTCTGAAACGGCCTTCCTTTGAGCCTCTGGGATGCGGTAGGGCCTGACAAAAACTTTGACTCCAGGTTCCGTGATAATATCATGCTCTATGATACTAGTTAGCCCCGGCAAGTCTGAAAACTTCTCTTTATTTCTCTGCAAGAACTCCTTTGCCTGCTGACTTTGGTATTTAGATAGGGTATTTGCTACTTGGACACTCTCCACCCCAACCTGTGGCTCAAGCCTTGCACTAGCCAGGGAGGTCACCGGTTCCCTGTCTGTCCAGGGCTTTAACAAGTTGACATGATATATCTGATACGGTTTCCTCTTGCCTGGCTGGTGGACTCTATAATTGACCTCTCCCACTTTTTCCACAACTTCAAAGGGTCCTTGCCACCTGGCTAAGAACTTACTTTCCACAGTGGGAATTAGCACTGCTACTCGATCCCCCACTTGGAAGTGCCTTATTTTAGCAGCCCTGTTATAGACCTGTCGTTGAGCCTCCTGGGCTTTTTGCAAATGCTCTTTGACTAGCGGCATCACGGTTTGGATCCTTTCCTGCATTTGGGAGACATATTCCAGGACACTCTTATGCTGAACAGGTTCACTTTCCCACTCCTCTTTAACCACGTCAAGAAGTCCGCGAGGTCTCCGCCCATATAACAACTCAAAGGGCGAAAAACCCGTGGAGGCCTGGGGCACTTCCCGGATAGCAAACAGGAGAGCTGGTAACAGGCAGTCCCAATCTTTCCCATCCCTTTGTACCACTTTCTTGAGCATAGATTTAAGGGTCTTATTAAAGCGTTCCACCAACCCGTCCGTTTGGGGATGGTAGACCGATGTGCGTAGCTGTTTAATCCGGAACAGCTTACACACATCGGCCATAACCCTTGACATAAACGGGGTACCCTGGTCTGTGAGTATTTCCTTGGGGAAACCAGTCCGTGTAAACATCTGGAATAATTCCCGGGCAATGGCCTTTGAGGAGGTATTCCGCAGGGGTAGCGCCTCAGGATATCGGGTGGCATAGTCAAGAATCACCAATATGTAGGAGTGACCTCGAGCTGACTTTACCAAGGGACCCACTATATCCATGGCTATCCTCTCGAATGGGACCTCAATTATGGGCAGAGGGACCAAAGGGCTCCGAAAATGAGTCACCGGAGCGGTCAACTGACAGGTCGGACAAGAGGTACAGTATCTCTTTATCTCTGCTTTCAGACCTGGCCAGTAAAACCGGTCGGTGATCCGTGCCTCCGTTTTTTCAACTCCCAGGTGTCCCCCTAACACATCGTTATGGGCCAGGTCCAGAACCTTTCGTCTATATTGTTGGGGTACCAACAATTGCTCTACCACATTTTCTCTCTCCTTGGTAACCCGATACAGCAATTCATTATATATTGCAAAGTGTGGCCACCTCTCATTCACACCTGGCTCTTGGGGAACCCCATTTACTACTACAACTTGTTCCCGTGCATGGGCCAAAGTGGGGTCCTGCATCTGAGCAGTCCCAAATGCCCCCTGGGGAACACCCAAATCCGGCAGCGCAGGGGTAGAGGCCACTTCCTCATCCTCTTCCCCCAGCATTGCCCGAAGTGGGGAAGGCTCCTCCCCCTTAGGGTTTTGATAGGTCTGTGGACCACATATCTTGACATTCTCAATAGTATCAACACTACTTTCATCACCATTAACCCAATCATTAGCATTTTCCTCATCTGGGTCCACATTAACATTTGGCAGTTCAGGGTTATCCCTCTCAGCAGCAGGAACAGGGGGGCTAGTTTCTCCCCAGTCTCTGAACTGTTCTCCTTGTTCCCACAGTTTTGTAAACAATGGACAGTCTCGTCCTATTATAACATCATGCACCAAGTTCTTTACCACCCCCACCTCTTGAGTAACAGTGCCACATGCTGAGGCGATAGACAACGTAATGAGCGGGTACTCTCTAGTGTCCCCGTGAATGCACACCACCCGTAAAGTTTTTCTTACCGGACCGATCTTCCCAATCACTCTAGGATGAACCAGGGTTACCATGCTTCCAGAGTCCAACAAAGCCCGGGCAGGGAGGTGGTTCACTTGGACTTCACACTCAAACTTTTCCTCATCCAGGTCGAGGTGTGTGGTGCACACTTTATGGGCACAAAAAGACCCCCTCCGAAGAACCCCGCATTCCATGGGCTCCTCTTGCAGTGGGCAGTGTGTCCGGGTATGACCCCAGGAATGACATCGCCAACATTGTACATCCCCTCCTCTCCGAACAGGAACAGAACGCTGAGGAGGTACCGGGAGTGACCCTTGGCCTTCCGGGGTGTTTGTCCCAGGGCTCCTTGGAACATCCTTTCGAAGGGCAGCAGTTGGTCGAACAGGCCGTGGCAGACTGGGCCCTATGCGCTTGGTAGGTCCGAGCAGGTCCTCCACCACTGTATATCGTTCCACCATCTCAACAAGGAGGTTTGCTGTTTTGGGGTCTCCATGGCTGACCCACCGTTGAAGGTCATCTGGCAGGGACCTCAGGTATCGGTCCAGCACGACCAGCTCCACGATTTGGGGGCCAGACAACACCTCAGGCTGCAGCCATTTTTTTACTAGTTGCACTAGGTCGTGCATTTGAGACCGGGGTGGCCGATCTGGATGATATTTCCATTGGTGTACACGTTGGGCCCGAACGGCCGTAGTCACCCCCAGACGAGCCAGAATTTCTGCCTTTAACTTTTGATAGTCTTTAGCATCATCTGGTGGCAGGTCAAAGTAGGCTTTTTGAGGATCTCCAGTGAGAAAAGGAGCAATGAGGCCGGCCCACTGGTCCTGAGACCATCCTTCTCTCTCCGCTGTCCTCTCAAATGTAGCAAGAAATGCCTCTACATCATCGCTCAGGGATAATTTCTGTAGAAAATGGCTTGCCCTCACAGTCACCTGGTTGCCAGGGGCAACAGCCGCTTGTTCCCGAACCTGAGACAGCTGCTGCACTGCTTCCTTTAAAGCCGTCACCTGAGCCTGCATAACCCCTTGCTGCGTCGCTTGCTGGGCCGCCAACAGGCGAATATTTTCTTGCTGCAGAGCCAGCGCCTCTTTGTGGTAAGTTTGTTGTGCCTCCAGCTGGGCTGCTAAGCGCTGATTAGCTTCCTCATTGCGAGTCTGCGCTTGCATGTTAGCCAAGGTCAGCTGTTTAATTAGCTCCTCCATTGCTTCAACTTTCAATGTTTGTGCAGCTTTAACCCAGGACATAAATTCAATGTACTGTCTCTTTAAATGTCAGTTCAATATAAAGTCCAATGCAAAAAGAAAAAAAAGTTTTTTTTTTTCTCTTCTTATGCCTGTTATTCTGTCCTGCCCGCATTCGAGCACCAGTGTAATGTTTGGGGGACCAGCTTGATCGCAGGACACAGGCTTTTTAAATCAAAACTGAGGTTTATTAAACTTAAATGGCTTAGCAGCAGCAAAAACAAAGGAAATAACAGTCTCACCGACTTGTACAGCTCAGAACTGCTATCGCAGTTAAATAGTCCTTGCAGGTAAGTCCTTCAGTAGCAGGCTTTCAGGCAACACACTGCCAAGTCCTTTCACAGCTTTTCATAGCTTCCACAGCTTTCCTTGTCCACCATTCACCATGCATAGACTCTCCTACACTCCTACACTCTCACCTGCACTTCCTGTCTGCTTTAAACTACTTCCTTACACAGGTGCGTTAACCCTTTCCGTTCCCTTAAAGGCACCACAGTCCAAACAGAGGGGAAATATAACGTCCTTCCAGGACCCAGCCATGGCGTCCTGTACAATATATATATGTAAGATTGGGGTGATCAGACTCCAGCGGTAGGTGCGTTTTTAGTGAGTACGCCAGTCCAGAACTGAATTTTTAAGGGCCTGGTAGCCCATTTTTAATTAAAAGCACAAAAAGTTCACAAATACATCAGTAGCCCTCGCAGGGGGGTCCACCATTACTGTATCTTGCATACTCAATACTTCAGCCTCCTGGCTTCGATTCTTGCCATCCGGCTGTTTCAGACCTTTAGCCTAGGCCTTAAGTCTGCTTCTCAGAACAATCAGTGTTTCCTATAGTTAAGCTCACACCTCGCTTACTCCTGGTCAGCGCCTTGCTGCTCAATCACCAATGACATCTGCCTCCTGCAGACATGCATACTCTAGCTCAGCGTTTCCCAACCAGTGTGCCGCGGCGAGTCCCCTGGTGTGCCGCGGCAAAATGACCCCCAATATAGGCAGCTATCTGATAGCTGTGCGGGCCTCCCGACCGCGTCTTGCCAACCGAATACGTCATTGGTTGCTATGAGAGGGTCGGGCGCACGCACTGTTACGTGTGACGTGAGAGCCGCGGGTACAGGAGAAGACTCTGCCTGGCGTGCTTTTCCCTGAGAGGGAAGAAGGAGTGAGTAATAGAGGTGAAAGTATTTGTACCTGTCACTATGAATGTGAATAGTTTTATTGCAGGCATGGTGTGTATAAAAAAATAACTACATAACACTTGGCACTTTCACAGTGACTCACTTCATTACAGGCATGGTGATTTTTATTAAATGTAATATATTTACATTGGCTATGTGGGTTATTATTGATAATGATAACTGTATACTTCAATACTGCAGTTGGGCCGCAGTGCAGGTGTAGCGCAGTGTACCTGCGGTTTTCATGTGGTTTCTCAGACTTATATTATGTCCCTCATTTTTGGTGTGCTTTCAGAAAATGTACCAAAAATTAATAGACATAATAGAAGTTTATGAGAAACCACATGAAAACCGCTACACCTGCGCTGCGGCCAAACTGCAGTATTGAAGTATACAGTTATCATTATCAATAATAACCCACATAACCCATCTATAATATATAAAATAAATATTAAATCACCATGTCTGCAATGGAATGAGTCAATGTAAAAGTGTAACAAGTGTTATGTAGGTTTTTTTTTTTTTTTTTTCACAAGAGCACAAAATTACAGATTTTAAATTGTTTGCCTGGGGTTATGGCTGAAGATATCAGTCATAACCTTGGTATTGTTTTTTTTTTTACAGACAGTGGCTGGCTTTCTCATGAAAACGTTCCGAGCGGCTCTTGAGCCACTGGAACGCTTTCAGAAGTGTCGGGAGGGGATGTCCCCCCCTCCCACCGTCTCGCCTGAGAAACAAATAAAAATAAAAAAATATTTTGCTTTTAAAGGTAAAGGAGAGAGATGAGGTATTTTTGACTCAGATCTCTCCATAAAGAGGACCTATCATGCTTATATCTATTACAAGGGATGTTTACATCCCTTGTAATAGGAATAAAAGTGATATATTTTTATTTTTTTTTAAAGGGACAGTGAAAAGGAAAAAGTTGATGCGCAAGTCGCACACGCATATGTAAACAGTATTTGCACCACACATGTGAGGTATCACGGGTTTGGTGTGCCTTGAGATTCTGACAGATTTTAAAGGGTGCCTTGGTTAAAAAAAGGTTGAAAAACACTGCTCTAGCTGCACCCATGCAGCGTCTCTGCCTGTGTCTGCAGACCAACAACGGAAGTTGATGGTATAGTCCTCCACTGGTCGACTACCCTGCTGTAATGAATGCAGAGCGGCTTCGGCGGTGGCTGTACACTAGGGGTCCTCATAGAGTTGTGCCATAGCTGCCAGGAATGTGTCCACTGTGTTATTGACTAGACTCCTTTGCTCCCATAAACTGTGGGCCCAGGTCTGGGGTTCATCGGACAGCAGGGAGATGAGGAACCCGACCTTAACCTCCCTGGCGGTATGATTATGTCTGGAATTTTGTACCAAAAGCGGTACAATTTTTTGCATGGAAATTTGGCGTTTCATACTGTAGGCCTGCAATTCTTAGGAATAACTCACTTAAATCTGTCCAAACAAGAGTCTAGTAGACATCGTGGCTATGATAAAGTTTGAAACACAAAATCATAAATTATAATATAATAAATAACTATAAATAATTATAACAAATAATAATGTAATTATAATAAAAATTATTCAATAATGTAATCAAATCAAAAACACTGAAATTTGCTCAGTTGCAGAATTGTCGCTGTCATTATTTTCATTTTTTGATGACGAATTTCCCCACAAATCGCTATCGCTTAATTCTGCAAGTGATTCTAATTTATTATCGCTGTTTTCTAGCTGGTCTAAAAGCACTTTTGATGTAAAGGGACACTTTTTGGTTGCTATGGACAATCTCCAGTTTCCAGACAGAAAGAACAGTTTTTATTATATAAAACTGCATGCAGAACCCTGGGCAGACCACTAGGGACAAAGGGGGTCTGTATTTATTTCATACAGTACTGTAATCTGTAAGATTACAGTACACTGTATGTGTATTGTGTTTTTCACTTTTTGAATTTGGCGCCGAACTCCGTCCCCGTGCGTCGTAACGTTGCAGGAAACGGAGCTCGGCGGCACTGTGAATCGAGCGAGAAGACACAGGAGCCCGCACACACAGCGGGGACACGTCGCAGGATCCAGAGACAAGGTAAGTAACTTCCCTCTGTATTCTGCAATGCAATCCCGAGACGGGCTCGGGGATACCGCTTTTGGTATAAAAAATTCACCCTGAGCCAGACTCGAGATTACCGCTAAGGAGGTTAACAGTTTCTAAAGCAAAAGTCCGGGGGTGCAAGGCTAGGTACAATAGGCAGGCATTCTTGAAGGATCTAAACTTTTTCCGATCCACGGAAAATCGTTCAGGGATGGGAACTCAGGGTTCTGGAGGAGGGAACACCATCGTAGGAGCCACAGAGGAACGTGCGTGGGTGGAGCTGGTAGAAGCTGGAACCGGGTCCGCAGAAGCAGATGATTCTGACAGGTGTTGCAGCCTATCCTCCAGCTGGATGTATCCTTCTTGTAGTGTCTGGGTTGCTTGGGTCAGAGTAGTGGCCTGTTGACACAATGCCTCTAATGGGGACGCACCTCTGCCGACCTCAGACATGGTTGGATTGTACTGTCAAGTCTCTGATGTGAGGCCGAGTGGCAGAGAGGGTGCCCCTTGCGGCTGAGTGCAGCGCTCCCCTGGGAGTGATACAGGGGATACGGTGCCCAAAGGTGCACAGGTTGCCAGTAGTGCTGCAACAGGCTGGTAAGCAGAATGTGGCTGGGGTGCGCTGGGTAGCCATGTCAGTAGCCGTGCAAGAAGAAGTCCTAAGTAGGCGTTTGCAGGATAAACCAGGAGTAGGGTTCGCAGCCAGGCCAGAGGTCATATACCAGGAGACAGTCCAAGAGCAAACAGGAGCAAGCCAGGTCATAAACAGTGGGCAGTGGATCGAAAAATAGTCAGCCAAGCCAAGGTCAGAGTGAGGAGATAATTGGGATCACAGGTCAAGCCAAAAGGTAAACAAGGTAAACAGACACAGTAACACAGGGAGCTGACGACAATCCAGCAATTTGGGTCAGACAGTGGCAGCCTTTTGTAGGCCAGCAGGGGGATCCACCTGTCACATGATGTGCCTCTGGTGGCCATTTCTTCTACTGGCAAGATTGCCAGTACTTTCACTGCCATTTCCCTGACACAGCCTTCGGCCATTTCTTCTACTGGCAAGATTTCCAGTACTTCCACGGCCATTTCCCTGACACCCAGTGTCTCCATCTGTTCCACCTCTTGGGCTTCCTGCACCTCCGACTCCCACTGTAAGACTACTACAAACTTCTCCATAACCTCCTCCACCTCCCCTCTCCTCCTCTGCTCCACTCTCCACTGTTAATGGCTCCACACTGGTGAGTGCACTTGTACTCTCTCCTCCACTCCATGGTGTCCGCTTTCTTCCTCTTCCACCTCCACCTCCCCCTCTTATTCCTGTCTTTCAGGAGAGTCAGATAGCACCTGGTATTGCAGTCATGGCATGTGTTCTTCCCCAGCCACTGCCCCTTCAGCTATAGGGGCAGCAGTTGGGGGGGGGGGGGGCGGTAAAACCTAGTGATTGTGCTGCATTTTTTTACACCATTCATTTAAACAAGCCCTAAGATTGCAATGATTCTCATTTGCTAGTGATCCTTTGCATCTAAGACCCCATTTGCGCTTTGTGTCGAAGGAGTGCACACTTCTGCTTACAATAATTTGTGTTTTGTGTGTGTGTTGTGTGTGCAAAAACTATATACACATTACAAAGCATGCCTTCAACAAAGACAATTTGCTGTTTCTCTGTTAAAAAGAATGAGATCAGAGCAGAAAAAAAACACAATCATGTGATCAGGCGAGCGGACATCTTGTTACACCCAACAGAGTTTTGCATTTTACACTTCATTTTAACAGTAAACTGCGTTTATATAGTGGAATACAGTACTTAGAACTCCGTCTGACTGCTTAGATGTTGAATATTAAAAGGAGAGGCAAACCTGCTGATCTCACAGGTTTGCAAATCGGACTAAAGTTCGCTGCTTTTAAAATTCAACATGTAAACATTCAATCAGAGTTCTAAGTAGTGTATTTGACTATATAAACTCAGTTTACTGTTAAAATTAAGTATAAAATGCAAAACTCTGGTAACAAGATGTCTGCCTGCTCCCTTCTCAGTGTAGCCTTACTATGGAGGAGTGCGGGGTGTAGCCTGATGACTGTGATGAAACATCACTTCCGTTACAAATTCTGACGGGTCCCCTCATCTGACGAACCACCTGCCCTGAAACTACAGAGGCTCAAATATTCATGGGACATGTAGATTTAGGACTGGTAAATGAAGGAAACAGGAAGTCAGAGAATTTTGAAATTCAGCCAGGAGGAAGAGTGACATCACAGACACAGAAATCTGCTTTTTACAGCTAAAGTAGGTAAGTTACACACAATCTGACAGTGGGGCAGTGATAAATTTACATACACAATGCATCTGTTTTGGGGAGAAAAAGCTGGAGTTCTTCCATAAAGCATTTCCATAAACCTGTTATAAATTATAACATGGATAGAGGGTATATCACAATAAAAAGATTTAAAAAGTGTAAACAGTCAATTGGGCTTTATTTAAAAGAGCTGAATGTTCAACTATTCAACCTTTTATTAAAGTCTTAATTGCTCAGGGATAGCAAAACTTTCCCTGGTCACATTGTTTTAGTGAAACTGGCAGTAGGCACTTTCTTTGTTCAAAATTACATAAAACAAACAAGATTATAATAATTTTTAGAGCATGGAGTAGAAATATCTTAATAAAGCAACTGCATTGTTCTCATTGTTACGCAAAAAAATGATTCTTCCTGTTGAATTATGGCAAATGACAAAATCTGTGTCTGCTCTCAGCACATCGTCAATTTATGCAAGCTGTGTTACAGTACTTGAGACTTGCATGCATATATTTGATCATAAAGCTAACGAGTTCAAAATGCATGACTTTAAAAAACTTCAGGGCTGTGAGAGAAATAGTGATTCCTGTATTAAATGTAAAATAGCCATATTCCAAAAATGATGTGCGTTACGCAGTTAATGTAATCAAGAAAATCCTGTGCCTGGAGTTACTGCAGGGACATTTTACAAATTGCCTATATTTTTTGTACAGACGAAATCTTGTCATTTAACCTCAATGATGTCATCTTCAGTGATATCGTTTAGCTAAGAAGTGCTGAGCTGTGTTCAGCCTGTGCCATTTCTTAAATCACAAAGCATTTAAAAGCCATTAAATACCTGGAAAGGGTTTAAAGTTTTTTTTTTTATTAGGATTAGAAAATTAAGTGCTGCCCCATCCTTTTTTTCTGCAGTCATGAAAAAATAGGCTGTATTAAATGAAATATAATTTTTAAATGTTTTTTGGTAAGCAATTTAGCTTTCTCTTTTTAGACTTTCCTTTCAGGAGGACATTATGCTTCCTACATTAAAGTATTGGAAACTGAGCTGCGCAAAACATCTGTTGACATTTTAACTTTCATGGTTCTACTGCAGGGGTGGGGAACCTGCGGCCCGCAAAATCATTCCATCCGGCCCCCGTGCCGCTGAGTGTGTGTCCGCGGAGCTGTCAGAAGGAGCCGATGTTTACCTTGTAGTTCCGACTCCTTCTGACAGTGTGAGTCACAGGCGGAGTCAGGGCCGATCCTGGCGGGGTGCAGCGGGTGCGGGTTTACTTCTGTCCCAGACCAGGACACATCATTCGCACAGACTGCACTGAGAGTGACATGTCTCCCCTCTCCCTGACAGCAGCTTGGTACAGCAGAGAAGAGCAGAGTGTCAGTGTATCATAGCTCCTCCTCTACTTCTCCGTTCTGTACACGAGGAGGAGGGGGAACAGGCATGGTGCTGATATCAGGTCTGTAAAAAGTTTTTTTATGCTCTGTAGATGGAGGAGGGAGGGGGAGAGATTGGTAGAAAAGGAGGGCAAGGTAGAAAATATTTGGAGTGATCGAGGGGTTAGGAGGGGGAAGGCAATGCTAGAAGTTTGGATTAGATTTGAAATTTAACAACTCCCCCTAGCACTATCTTTCTTCCTTGCAAAAGCACCCCCCCCCCGCACATATCCTACCCCACCTAGTCCTCTCCCTTGCACTGGCCATCTTCTCTTACAAAGGACCCCCCAGCACATATCTGACCCCCCCAAGCGCCTCCAGCACACATGGGCACAGGCTGCATATGATGGGCACAGTGGCTGTATGATGGGCACAGAGGCTGTATGATGGGCACAGAGGCTGCATATGATGGGCACAGTGGCTGTATGATGGGCACAGTGGCTGTATGATGGGCACATAGGCTTCATATGATGGGCACAGGCTGCTTATAATGTGCACAGAGGCTGTATGATAGGCACAGAGGCTGCATATGATGGGCACAGTGGCTGTATGATGGGTACAGTGGCTGTATGATGGGCACAGAGGCTGCATATGATGGGCACAGAGGCTGTATGATGGGCACAGTGGCTGTATGATGGGCACAGGCTGCATATGATGGGCACAGAGGCTGTATGATAGGCACATAGGCTACATATGATGGGCACAAATATAACAATATAACAGGCTAATTTTTAAGTTGATCATTTTGTACGGCCCCCGAATGATGTTACAAAAATCCAAATGGCCCTTGGCAGAAAAAAAGTTCCCCACCCCTGTTCTACTGTATGAAACTGAGATTCTGATTCCTACAGGTACAGTAGTTTGATATATTACATTATGTAGGGTTTAATAAAGGGCAAATATGTTATTCACTTTGCAAGAGAAGTTGTATTTTGCTAGGGAAGTTGCACCACAGTGTAATAAATGTGGTGAAGCTTCACATTGCAAAGAATACCCAATTGGAAATAAAAAAAGAAAGAACAGTATTTTTGCTTGTACATAATTGGATGATGAAAGTGAGCAGGGCTTCAACTCGTTCACTACGTTCTGGGGAAAGTTCCAATGCAAAGTTAACAGTCTATTTGCCTTTAAGAACTCCAGTATGTATGGGGCAGCATTTATATAATGCTGCCCTAAGCACAGAAGAATGTTGATGCCATTTGTTTAAACTTCACTCTTTGAGTCATCTGAATACAAGTGTCACTACATCCTCAGTCCAGCTGCAGTACAAATCTAAAACAAACTGAGACCAAACAATGGTATATCCAACTTTAAAATCTTTTATTGGATCTCAAAGTCCATGAATGCCCAAGAAAGTTCCTTATCTGAGAAAAATGAGGACCTATTGAAGATGTGCATAGACTCTGAGATCCAATAAAGGATCTTACAGCGAGATACGCCAATGTGTGGTCTGCATTTACATTGGATTGGAGATAGAAACTCTACATTTAAAGTAGAGTAGACTGCAGACTTTCAAACCGAATAGTTCATCCAACAAGAAAAAAGAAACAGGGTTGTGTGGTTTTTCCGAACTATAAAATCCTTCAGAGAGAAACAAAATTGTGAAAAAAGTTATTTCAATTTATACATTTTGAGTATGGTTTGAGCTTGGTACTGCCTCCATACCCTACTGTTTTAAGCCCTGGCTCACTAGTGCCATTATGGAAAATACAGTCCTGTGTGTATAAGTTCTAGGTTTATTCTCTTTATCTAATCACTCTTTTTCTTCTTCTTCCAACAGGTTGCCAAATGTGCAGTATTAAAATTTTTGCCTATGTCAACTTTGTGAAGTCACAAAAACTAGTATGTGAAGGTTCGCCATTACGTTTGTGTAAAAATTCAAGCACTCTATTCCTTCCAAGATGTTCCACTGCTTAAAACATTTATAGTACATTAAACGTTTGTAATTGTGTAAATGTTGCCCAAAAATTAAAACAGCTCCATGATGGCACTGAAGTTTAACTATGAATGTTTAGTACTTATTGTTACATGCTGAACTACATGTAGTTCCAGCCGCTGGTACGCTGCCAGTTCTTGTTATCTAGAAGAAAATCTAAGTTGTATTGGAGATAATGAAAATAATATTTGTAAAAATAACTTTTCCAGACTGTCAGGTTATCACACTTGCCCATTCCCAACCTAAATGGTTAACATCAGTGCCTACTTGATACCAAGATAGATTCACTGACATGGACTTGGAATCTTTATTCTGTGATGCTTTGTAGAGTGATATAAAACATTTTTACACACAGTTGGGTCTCTCATACAGAGAACTCTTGCATACAAGCTTTCACAAGGTAAAGATGGCTCTGCACTTGTCTCTGCTCTAAATGCTACAGTCTCAAAACCGTAAATGACTTTTAAGTAAAATTGTGTTATGCTTACTCTTTTGCATACTACTATTCAGCTAATGACAGAACTGCTCTGCTGGCTGGCACAGATTACCTAAGCACCATTTAGGTACCATTTTAAGTCTTTTGCTCTTCGTCAGGCAGGTTTTTCCTTACAGCAGAAAGTTTCTACATAGTAACAGTGAACACTAGATAGTCCTTTATATATTGTCAGTCTTTGGTGCCTAATAGAAATTGTATTGTCAGTGTGTGCTGGACAAAGTAAAATAATGTTTGTTCTCGGTATGTAGCAGAAAGTATCCTAGACACTGAACATCTGCCAATAAAAAAGTGTTTAATCTAAAATAAGAGGACTAGACAATAGATGTAAACAGGGAACTGGTTAGAGGGTCATTAATAGTGTCCTCTTTAATAGGATAGTATCACTGCATTATTAATTATTATATTCATGGCAATGCTTACTTGCAGTTAGGTTTGACTATAACCATAAAGAAATGTATCATAACAAAAAGTGAAACTCTAGGGCAACAGCTAAATAAACAGTTGAAATAAATATTGGGGCTGATGTGCTAAAACTGGAGATTTCAAAATGTGGTGCAGCTGTGCATGGTAGCCAATACGCTTCTAACTTCAACTTGCTCAATTAACTGTTGCCAAAAATGTAGCAAACTCCAGTTTTAGTAAATCAACCCCATAGTGTTTTTGCAGATAAAAGAGTTATATTTGTAGGCAGCCACCTAGGCTAGTTTGTAGGTACTCTGCTACTTTCTGGTTTAAAACGACTGTTTCCTGGATTGGCTTTCTGCTCACAGTACAGAGGTGATTATGTTGGTTTCATTGCCTGGAAAGGATTCTGATAGTGTCATAGTAAGCTGAATTGTTGAACCAGGTAGCTGAATTGCTTAATTATTAACCGCCTGGCTGTGTAGTGTAGAAAGTTTGTGTAAGGCTGGATTCACACCTATGCAGTTTTAGTGCTTTTTTCATATTTGCACTACAGTCCATTTAACATGGTTTCCTATGGAACACTTTCTGTAGTGCAAATCTGCAAAAAGCATTACAAATGCATAGGTGTGGATCCAGCCTATAGGGCTCATTTAAATGCTCATGCACCTGGGTCTGTGCACTCCTCCCTGCATGTTAGACTCAGGTGTGTGGGTGAGCCAGATGTTTAACATTAAAGCAGTAGTAAACCGCTGACGCTTTTTTTTAACCCGCAAGGCAATGATATAATGTGCTAGTATGCTCCCTTATAATCTCCACTGCGTTTGCCTATATCTCCTATTTTTCCTGGGATATAACCTTCATCATTGTTTTAGGCATTCCATATTGCCAGGAGTTCCAAAAGCCTGTGTCCCTAGCCATATGCCGTGGTTCCTCCAACCCAATTTGTGTCCTAAGTGATGTAGGTAGGGGTTGGAGGTTTGATCCACAGTATGCAGAGGGGGAAACAACCATATGCTATATTCTGAAGAGACTGATAAAGGCTGCAGCTCTGGAACAAAGGAAAAGGTATGCCACATGGCCCACCAGAAAGGTGAGTATCAGAGCTGCTTTTGTGTTGAAGTTTTGAAAAGCTGACAGAATTGCCTTAAAAACTATAATCAGACAACCACTTGCAATCTATTTTTGCTCTTTGTATAAAGATGCAATGGATTGAAGCTAGTCATTTGAACTGATTAAATGAATAGATTAGAGAAAGTATTTGATAAAAGCATGTTTTCCTGTTTGCAACACAAATAACCTTTAATTGCTTAAAAGGCTTGTATTTCATAACTGTAGAGTAACAATATAAAGATAAGACAGTCATGTTTTTAGTAATGCTGAAGCATGGTTTATTTTTTTTATTATAAATTATGGGTTTATATAGTGTAAGTATATTTTGTAGCTTAGTAGAATTGTTTTTGGAACCTGTACAAATGTATTTAAATAGTTTGTATGTAACTATTTAGAGGCTTTAAAACTAAATACAACAAAAATGTTGTATGAAATATGCTATTATACATTGAAATCCTTAAAAAAAATTCTTTGATACTTAAGGATGATTTAGGGTTAATGTGTGTGAAATAAAGGAAAAAAGTCAATTCAAAATGATGAAGATACAGGCTTGAGAGGAGGGTTTAAAATATGCAAATTTGTAACAATATGACTGTGAAAAATATACACCTTCAAACAGATGGTCTAATTAGCGAGTCAGATTGGATTACCACGATTTCTCATTCCCTCTCTCGTTTGGCCAGGTGCAGAGGAAGAGGTGAAACACTGAAGGCACACGCTGCAGAGTTGGAAATATGAGTGGCTTTTATGATCAATATGTGGCCAATTACACTAGAAAAAAAGTTCCCCAAAAAATACATTAAGATGCACCACTCTGAGCTATTGTGCCTATTCTTTGAACTAAACAAAAAACTCTTTCTTTGTATTCCTGAAATAATGCCGAATGTTGTTGTTTCACCATGTGAAATAATCAGTTCTGGACCACAGCCATACTCAAATAATAAAACCACAGATCCCTGCCTTGCTGCCACTTTTTCTTTTCAATCTGGAGATTTAAGAAACATTTTGCTGTTGGCTCGACTGAGGAAAACAGTGTAGGGTCCTTCAGCTCCGAGCAGTTATTAGGTTTTTAGAGTCCTAGATAAAAGCTCACAGTTTACTTCCACAGGCCTTACTGTCTTTTAGAGAGCTCACAACTGACTCTCCTGAAAAATAGAAATGGCTCAGATTTTAAATGCATAGGTCCTTACCCTTAGAAAAATGTTGCCTTTATTTTCTGTAAACTCACTTTGGATTCACTGCTAGGGTTTAGGGTAACAGAAACATAATTTTGTTTAAACAATAATGTCATTGACCATCTTTAACACAAGGATGATGGTGTGATGAGTTGTTTTCACTTTACAGAATTTTGGCTTAAAACTAGGAGTTTCTGAAATCAGTTCATGCTAAGGCCTCATTCACATGTGTGATAAACCTAAGGCCCATATGCCATGAATGGGCCATGCGTTTATGTAGCTTGAGCCACAGGTGCTATGTGCAGACAGTGGATATAGATACAGTAGCTGAATGCATGCAATCACTCATCCTAATTTGATAGGCATGCAAGTGTAGGTGAGGGGCAATCAGGGCCACTAACTCGCATGCCTACTAAATTAGGATGAGTGGCGGTGTCCATGCAGCTGATGCGTCCCTATGCACTTACATGGGTGGGCTGCCTCAGCCTGGGTTCACATATGTGTGAATTGAATGCGTTTTTTTCTGCATCCAATTTGCATGACAGGCATGTGTGCCACGGTGCAAATTCCAAAAGGATCCTGTGCATTTTTGGGTCTTGTTTCAGGTGAATTCAGGCAAAAATTCGGACCTGAATCGCACCTGACCTGGTGAACAGAAATGCATCAGATGCCATGCTGGGAGCTGCGGCCGCACATATGTGAACCCAGCCTTAAGGTTGCACCCGGCAGTTCAAGCTGCATAAACGTGTGGCCCATTTATGGGTATCAGCCAGGTGAATGAAGCCTTATGCCTTATACACACGACCGTTTTTCTCGATGAGAAAACTGACCGCCGAAAATTCGAACCTGCTCTATTTTTTCCCGTCGTGTTTCCTGTCAGTCTTTTTCGCGTCGCGAAAACCGCTCGTGTGTATGCTTTTCCGAGGGGAAAAAAACGCGCATGCTCAGAATCAAGTATGAGATGGGAACGCTTGTTCTGGTAAAACTAGTGTTCGTAGTGGAGATAGCACATCTGTCACGCTGTAACGGACTGAAAAGCACAAGGCTGAAAAGCGCGAATCGTCTCTCACCAAACTTTTACTAACACGAGGATCAGCAAAAGCAGCCCAAAGGGTGAGGCCATTTGGAACGTCCCCTTTATAGTGCCGTCGTACGTGTTGTATGTCGCCGAGCTTTGGTCGAGCATTCTTTTTAACTGAACGTGTGTATGCAAGGCAGGCTTGAAAGGAGTCACGTCGGGAAAAACGTCAGGTTTTGGCATGTCAGGAAAACCGGTCGTGTGTACAGGGCATAACAGTTAACACACAATTTAAAAAAAAGCATGGTATAATGGCCTTTTTTATCACTGCATGAAACTGATCTGTATAAACCAGGAATGTAATGATATTTTAAGAGTGTAAGTAAACCCTCACAATTAAGTTCTCTACTACAGAATACCACCCCCTATATTGTAGATACAAGGAAGAAGAGGAGGTATTTTGTACTCTTAACTCACTTCTAGTCCTAGGGTGACAATTCTGATCCTGCATTAATAATGTATATTAAATGAGTGTATTTACCCAAACAACTGACAACATCACCAGGTAAAAAAAAGCTTAAAAAAGAAAACCAAACAAGCCACCAGAAACCTTGGATTTGCGAGCATAATTTGTTTCAGAAGCATGTTCGTAATACAAAGCACTTGTATATCAAAGCGATTTTCCCCATAAGAAATAATGGAAACTCAAATGATTTATTCCACAACCATTTATTCATAAGTCCTTCAGTTTATAGTGCATATAAAAAGATTATAGCAATGTAATAGTGTAATGGATTTTCCCTGGCTTAATTCCAGGACACGTGTTCTATTCCGCCACTGAGTCAAATCTATGATGATGTGAGCATGCAAAACACGAGGAAATAGTCTCGTTGCTGTCTCCGTCATCATCTCCAACCGAAAGGAAGGAACTTTATTCAAATCACAGCTTTTATAGACAAAGTGACATAAGCAAGCATCATCATATATGGGTGCATCCACATATGGTGTTCTCTTGTGACATCTGTTTCTTGACCACGAGGCAAACACAGCTCAGCTCATGGGGGCCATTTTATCTTTTGGTCAATGGGAGGGGTTGGTTAGGAGTGCAGTAGAAACGAGGGGGTTTGAAGACATCTGGCTTCCATCTTTACTCTGGGAGGATTTTACTCTATATTAACTTTCATTCAAGGAAAATAATACTGTCTTGTCACAGAATACTAAAATACGCATATATATATACATATATATATACCTTATTTATCGGGGTATTGCGCGCACCCGCGTATAGCGCGCACCCCCAACCTGGAAGGAAAATTTCAGAAAAAAAATACTTACAGTTTGAATGCCCCTCGTTGATGTCTTGCCCGGCGTCCATCGGCGGCCTTGTCCGGTCCGGCGTCCGTCTGCGGCCTCGGTGGTGTCCTCCCGTCTCTGAGTCGAATCTCCACTTCCCGCGCTGTGATTGAACGCCGCCGACATATACCGAGCACAGTACACTCGGGCACGCTCGGCCACGCTCGGCTTCTAGGAGGCGTCACAGAGCGTGACCGCGAGCAAAGCCGAGCCTGGCCGATTGTACCCGAGTGTACTGCGCTCGGTATATGTCGGTGGCGCAGTTCAAACTCAGAGCGGGAAGCGGGTATCGGCGTATATCGCGCACCCACGATTTTCCCCTTATTTTGAGGGGAGAAAAGTGCGCTGTATACGCCTATAAATACGGTATATATATCAAGAAATAAAACAATAGAAGAAAGGAAAGCAATATTTCAGTGGTTAGGAGAAAGAGAACATAGACACAAAATAATCATTTTATCAACTCCATCACAAAAGGTTGTGTAACCATAATATGTTCATCCACAAATGGAAGCCTTCCCAAGGGGATTAGAAGCAAAATCCAGCAGGAGCTACAGAGTATAAAAGAGAAGAGAGGTGTCTATAAGGCCCCATACACACGGGAGGATTTATCCGCGGATACGGTCCAGCGGACCGTTTCCCCGGATAAATCCTCTCGAGGATTTCAGCAGATTTTAATGCGATGGAGTGTACTCACCATCGCATTGAAATCCGCGCCGAAATCCTCTGGCGATGACGTGTCGCGCCGTCGCCGCGATTATGACGCGGCGACGGGCGCGACGCTGTCATATAAGGAATTCCATGCATGCGTTGAATCATTGCGACGCATGCGGGGGATCCCTTCGGACGGATGATTCGGTGAGTCTGTACAGACCAGCGGATCCATCCGTTGGGATGGACTTCAGCAGATGGATTTGTTGAGCATGTCAGCAAATATTCATCTGCTGGAAATCCATCCCAGGGGAGATTTATCCGCGGATAAAGATCCGCTGGCGTGTACACACCATAGGATCTATCCGCTGAAACCCATTTGCTGGGATTTATCTGCGGATGGATTCTATGGTGTGTATGGGGCCTAAGTGTAGCAATATGGTTACATTTAATGAAGATACAACATTTAGCTACCCACATGGTTGATTCTAAAAAGAGGCACATTTAAGTATGCAGGCATCCGGGGTAAAGCTGTCCACATAGGCCATCTCCCGCACTGCTTGTTATCACTGCTGTCAGTCTGCAATTGTGACTGGGAAGACAACCCTGCAGTAGAGAGATTGAAGCGCTCGTGGAGCACAGCGTGGAAGGGACAATATCAACGGCGGTGAGGAGGATGGACAGCTTTACCCCGGATGCCTGCATAATTAGATGTGCCTGATTTAATCATCAATCATGTGAGTTGCTAAATGTTGTACCTTCATTAAATGTAACCATATTGCTACACTAATGCCGCGTACACACGATTGTTTTTCATGACGTGAAAAATGCAATTTTTTTAAATGGTCATTAAAAACGATTGTGTGTAGGCTCCAGAGCATTTTTCACGTTGTCGTTTTTCACGTTGTGAAAAACGATCTTGTGTAGGCTTTAACAATGGTAAGAAAACGCTCATGCTCAGAAGCAAGTTATGAGACGGGATCACTCGTTCTGGTAAAACTAGCGTTTCTAATGGAGATAGCACATTTGTCACGCTGTAACAGACTGAAAAGCGCAAATCATCTCTCACCAAACTTTTACTAACACGAAATCAGCAAAAGCAGCCCAAAGGGTGGCGCCATCTGAATGGAACTTCCCCTTTATAGTGCCGTTGTACGTCACCGCGCTTTGCTCAAGCATTTTCTTTCACGATCGTGTGTATGCAAGACAGGCTTGACAAGAATCACGTCGAGAAAAATGTTGTTTTTTCTAGGACATTAAAAATGGTCATATGTACGCGGCTTTAGAGGCACCTCTCTTCTCTTTTATACTCAGTTGTGAAGTGACGATACTTGTATATCAAGATATCGCTTGTATATCAAGTTAAAATGTATTAAACAAATTTGCTTGTCTTGCAAAACGCTCTCAAACCAAGGTTTTACTGTATATTACATTTTTGTTTTTGGGGTTTAGATACACTTTAACTCTTTACAGTTGTCTTGGTTAAGATTGTATTATTTTTGTATTATTCACTTTATTGGACTTAAGACATCTTCCACAACTTTTTTGAAGTAAATATTTACATATAGAATGCCCATGGGTTTAGAGGTCCCCCGGGCACATGGGAGAGCTTTTGGCAATGGATTTCAGGGTTGCCAACTTTCAATAAATTTACAAACAGTTTGTAAAATCTGTAATTTTTTCATCTGTCCGTGAATGTCCATAACGGACATTCACAGACAGATGCAAATATTACGGATTTTACAAATTGAAAACTTACAGAAAATTGGCAACCCTGCTGGATATCTCCTATTATCAGAAAAGTATGGAACTTTTACCCTTAATAACAGATTCACTTCAGGGCACCTAAACACCTATACACACACTGATGCATGGTTTTTGGTGTGTTGACACATGTTGCCTATAAATATCAAAGGCCTTGGAACATCTACAGGCTACAAAATGCACCTGCTTAATTATTTCTAGAGCACCACACCATAAAGTATGCCTTTTGTTCTTTATTATATTTATTACATATGTTCTTTATTATATTTATTACATATGTTCCTGTGTTCTGAGTGGGAGATGGGTTTATTTTCTTCATATAAACAAAAAAATCCAGTGCTCAAAAGGACCAGTGAAAGTAGAACTATTGCAATTGCTGTTTTCAATCAAGTTCATTTATTTGTTGGATGCACATAGAAATAGTAAAAAGTCACAACTGTCGCTGAGAATGAGATAATAAAATTGATAAAATGTATCTGATGAAATGAAAGGAAAACTCATACTCATCGTTGAAGTGCTACAAAACTTGTGTACTATCCCGCCAGAATTTTAAGCACCAAAGGGTTAATGTCATCAAATGTGCTCCGGGTCCTGATGTTAAATAACTGATCCAGATCCAGAATTAAGATGAACAACTGGGTTAGAACTGGAACCAAAAGACCACTATATGTAGCTGGTGACTAGATGGTTAATTTCAGGCTTGCTGAACTCCAGGGGACTCTTTTGTTTTTCACTTTTTATTTTCTCCATATATGCATGTTGGGGTGCCATTGAAAATGAATAGCAATGCACATGTGTGCGATGTGATGCCATTGAATAATGTGTAAAGGGCTCCTTGGATATAAACCACTGATTTAATGATATGAATTTCCATTGTGTGTTAGTTTGTGGAGAGAAAGCACCTTCAGTTTTATATCCCTATGGAGCTCAACTATCACCAGTGGAGTCCTACACTGGGATATGTGAAAAACTATTTTGCGATTTAATTTTCCAGCCCCCCCCCTTCTTTTGATAAACTGCCCCCATAAGTGCTGGAAACCAAAATATGTGCTTCTAGAATGTTACAACCACAACATTTGTTTACTTGGGGCAGTAGCCTCAGTTCCGTTATTACACGTAGTACATTACCACAGTGAAATCATAAAAAAATGCTGTGCTAGCAAAAGAAAAGAATGTGTTCACTTAATGCATAAAAAAGTACCAAAATATATGAAAAACAAAAAAAGGAATTTAGTGCTTGCCATTGCTAAGTATCTACCCCCTGTTGCTTTTATAGTGGTAGATTTTCCTTAATGACAAGTTAAAGCTTCTTGCAGGGAAGGTAAGACAAGAAAAAATATCAAGCATAGAGAGAGATGAAAATTAATTGTGCATAACTGAAACATGCTGGTTGTCATAAGTATAACAGGAACATAATGGAGATGTATTGTATGCTGTATGCACAACAGGAACTAGAACATACACATACCAATCCACAGAATGCACAGTGCAAATACCATATAAGGGTTTTCAAGGCTTATAATATTGACTTTCAGAATGGGAGACAGGCACTTAAGCTCGTGAGATTTGGGGTGAAGTGGTCAAGAAATCGTAGTCTGTACATAATAAATACATAACTAATTAGTACTCTATTAAGAGTTACATTGCCTGGGTGTGTCAAAGCTGCCCTCTTGTGCTCAAGAAACACACGACGACCCAAAATGCTAAATATATTTTTGACCATGCTATCTTAATATATCTCCCAAAAATAAGGAAGTTAAACAATAGTTACTACATAATTATATTTAGTGATACTATCACTTGTTGCTTTAAATACAGGGATGCTATAACTTGTTGCTGTAAATACAGAGATATTTATTTAAACAAGTGTTTTTATTGAAATAAAGTAAAATATTAAAAATGGGTAAATGGTGATTGAAATAGGAATGAGAGCAACTTATAATGCTGAAGCCAGAACATGAACAAAATTGGTCTATAGGGTCTTTCAGTGTGTGGAGCTACACTCTGGCAGAGAAATGCCAGTGGTGTGTAGACATTGGCATTTTTAGCAATGGTGGGCCTCAGTAAAGGACGCAGTTTGTAAACTGGGTTTATGCACAGCTCCGGTTTACATCCTCTTTGGCAGTTTTACATTTAAGCAACTGAGGTTTAACCACTTAAGTCCCGGACCAATATGCTGGCTAAAGACCCAAGGGTTTTTTTTATAGTTCGGGACTGCGTCGCTTTAACAGACAATTGCGCGGTCGTGCGACGTGGCTCCCAAACAAAATTGGCGTCCTTTTTTCCCCACAAATAGAGCTTTCTTTTGGTGATATTTGATCACCTCTGCGGTTTTTATTTTTTGCGCTATAAACAAAAATAGAGCGACAATTTTGAAAAAAATTCAATATTTTTTACTTTTTGCTGTAATAAATATCCCCCAAAAACATATATAAAATGTTTTTTTTTCCTCAGTTTAGGCCGATACGTATTCTTCTACCTATTTTTGGTAAAAAAAATTGCAATAATCGTTTATCAGTTGGTTTGCGCAAAATTTATAGCGTTTACAAAATAGGGGATAGTTTTTTTTTTTTTTTTTTTTTTTTTTTTTTTTTTACTAGTAATGGCGGCGGCCAGCGATTTTTTTCGTGACTGCGACAATATGGCGGACACTTCGGACAATTTTGACACATTTTTGGGACCATTGTCATTTTCACAGCAAAAAATGCATTTAAATTGCATTGTTTATTGTGAAAATGACAGTTGCAGTTTGGGAGTTAAACACAGGGGGCGCTGTAACATTAAGGGATCACTGTGTATGTGTTTACTAGTGTAGGGGGGTGTGGCTGTAGGACTGACACAATCGATCGAGTCTCCCTAATAAAAGGGATCACTCGATCGATGCACCGCCACAGTGAAGCACGGGGAAGCCGTGTTTACACACGGCTCTCCCCGTTCTTCAGCTCCGGGGATAAACAAATAGCCGCGCCGTCGTCCCGGATCGCTCCCCGAGCGGACCCGACCTCCGCATGTACCGGGGGGGGTCCCGATCGGACCCCCCACCCACGTCTAGGCAGGCACTTACAGGTACGTTGATGTGCCTGTCCGTGCCATTCTGCCGACGTAAATGTACATGAGGAGGTCGGGAAGTGGTTAAAAGGACATTTCCAGGTTTACCTAAAATAAAATTAACTTGGTGCCAACCCCTACACTACACTCCTGTGCATTGAGGCTTACGTGTCCATACAGCTACACTTCCCTTAGTGCAGCTGAGCTTCCTCCTACCACTCCTAGTGGTAGGAGGAAGCTCAGCTGCACTAAGGGAAGTGTAGCTGTATGGACACTTAAGCCTCAATGCACCTCCTCACACTTGCCCCAAATTCACCTACGTGTTTCCAACAGGTCCATGAATGTTTTTCTGCTTAGGTCCATGAATCTGCCTCCCTCAGTGACATTTGTTGCATGAGGTATGACGTAATTCTAAAAAGTGCCATAGACACCGTTTATGAATTCCCCTTTTTGTTTTGTCGTGTCAGAGGAGCAAAAGCGCATGGCAATAATTATTTTTCTATGCATGCAGTTGTTTCAAGGAAAAAAAAAATTGGAACTTTGTGTGCATTGCAGAGATGTATGAAATATGTTTTTTTTTTCTTTTGCCTTGAGATACACTTTACTGAGGGATAGGGTGAGTTAATGTTCGTTTATGTAAACCTGTGCTTGTCCTTTAACCTCATTTGTTGAATTGTATTTAATGGTAAGACTGTCAAAAATGTTATAAACAAGGGCTAGTTTATGTAATCCTGGAATTGTTCTTTAATGAGATAAGAAGAACAGGTCATAGCGAAGCAAACTAAACAGGAAATGTTAAAACATCCATATGACATAATAAATGAGAGAAAGTAAAGACAGATGAACAGATAAAGTGTAGAAAAAATTACACCTAAACTTTGGGAAAATTCAAAAAAAGTACATGAGAAAAAACCTCAACTGGAGCTAAGCTTTTTAATTTTTTTTTTTTTTGTTAAGCTGTGTGACAAGTGTCAGCGCTATGGGTGGCAGCGTCAGTTGAGATAAAAATTGTCTCAGACACGTTTTACTATTTTCCCCAATGTGTGCATCAAATAATGCGCAAGAGGTCCAACAAGAGCAATTTAATTTATTTCAACCCTTTTCTGAATCTGGTTGCCAGTGTGTGTGGGCCAGACACAGATGATTGCAGTCCCTTCTGAGCCTCCATTCACACTAATGCGTTTTTTGATGCATTTTGCAGAAATGCAGGGACATTTTTTAACATGGTTTTCTATGGAACATGTTCACATCAATGATTTTTTGTGCCACTGCATTTTTGGAAAGGGTCGGGGACTTTTTCCCGCAAAAAAGAGCGTTTTACATGTAATAGAATTCAATGGACCCGCATCAAAACGCAAGTACCGCGTTTTTACCGTGATTTTGCCGCGATTTGCGTTTTTTATTTAATTTTTTACCTGTTTATAGCTGGTTGTTAAAGGAAATGTAAAAAAATTTTTTATTGAAGGCTAAAAAGAATGCAAAATGCACATCGTGGTAAAATCGCGGTAAAAACGTGTGTCGAAAAAACGCAGCAAGCACAGCAAAAAACACTGCAAAAATGCTCAAAAGCAACATGCATAGGTGTGAATCAGCCTTGGATAGATCCATCCCTGTTTTACTTACCACCTGTAACTTTTTGAAGCTGTACTCTGCAACATGAAAATACACATAAGCACAAACGCTAAAATTTCACATGAGCTTTAACATATAATTTTTTTACGTTTTTTTAAACTTGCAACCTTTATTTAAAAAAATTAAAGGACTATAATGTTGAACAAAACATACACTATATTGTAAAAAGAATTGGGGCACCTGTTTTTACATGCACATAATCTTAATGGCATCCCAGTCTTGGTCCGTAGGGTTCAATATTGAGTTGGCCCACCCTTTGCAGCTATAACAGATTCAACTCTTTTGGGAAGGCTGTCCACAAAGTTGAGGAGTGTGTCTATGGTAATGTTTGACCATTCTTCTAGAATACAGAAGCACATTTGTGAGGTCAGGCAACGAAGGCCTTGCCTGCAGTCTCCATCCCAATGCCCCTTACACACAATCAGAATTTCCGATGGATGGACTTTTTCCATCGGATTTTCCAATCGTGTGTAGCCCCATCTGAGTTTTTTCATCGGAAATTCCCATGAATTCAATCGGAGTTTAGATATAGAACATGTTCTATATTTTTCCAATGGATTTCCGTCAGAATTCCAATGTGATTTGGCCGGACAAAAGCCTGATCGTGTGTACGCGGCATAATTCATCCCAAATGTTTTCTATCGGGTTGAGGTCAGGACTCTGTGCAGGCCAGTCATGTTCCTCCACCCCAACCTCGCTCATCCATGTCTTTATGGACCTTGCTTTTACACTGAAGCCACTTGATAGATATAAAAGTCAGATAACTAGTATTGTCAGAGGAAAAGATCAGCTTTGACAGTCTGTACACTTTCAGTACAAGTGTCCTTTAAAAGAAATAACTGGGTGAAGTGGCTTGTTGATAAAATAAGCACCAGATATTATTTGCATGGATTTGTTTGTGAGATCCAACATCATACATGATTCATACTAATCATATTTGACTCTTCTGTGCAGTCGCTACAAAAAAGAAAAAAGAAATTGTGCATAATACACTTCGTACTTCCTTTATAGTTTCCCTTTCCAGGGCTTTATTTCATCGTTTTGTATTCCTTCCTAAACACAACATATGAGTTCCTCATTCACAGTACCCAGGCCTGGGTCTATTCGTCATCACGCCCTACGAACAGTCATCTACAATGACATGATATACAAAAGGGACAACCCTGCCCTTTGTGATATGACAGCTATGCTAACTACAGTTTCTTTGCCAGTGGCAATGTGGCAGCTTTCCTGCTGCTTAAAATCCATCCTGAGATGCAGTTAAGATGAGATACTGTACATGATGCGAACAGTGAGTGCTCTCACCCCATGAATGGAGCTGGCAGCTGCTCCCACATCATCTGCACTGCGGGATCTGAAGCCTGTGAATGAGGTCTGTGTGCAGAGTGATCAGCAGGTCAGTGCAGTCTGTCACAAACTCCATGCATCCAGAAAGTGGAATTATACTCACAGCGGTGCTCTGGTCGGCAGATTAAGAACAAATTCCCATAACCTGCAGGCATCATCAGAAAAAGGTTATCAGCTTTCAAGGATTGGTCTGTTATTTCTAGTGGAAAAATAGCAATATGAGCCCATAGAGTCTGCACTATAAAATAGTATATATAGCAAGCATGCAAATAAAAAAATGTGTTAACACAAAATTAGTATAGAGAGTCTGCAAGTCTTTTTGTGCATACAGTGAGTACAAATGCACTATGGGTGAACTGGGTGATCTTTCAAAGCAGTGATGGGCAAGCTGCATTATTTTCAGGCCCCATTTTTTTTTTTTTTTTATTTTTTTTTTTTTATAAAAAAAAAACAGGATCACATCTTATTTGTAACTTAGGGGGTTATTTAAGAAAGGCAAATCCACTTTGCACTACAAGTGCAAAGTGCACTTGGAAGTGCAGCCGCTGTAAATCTGAGGGGTAGATCTAAAATGAGGGGAAGCTCTGCTGATTTTATCATCCAATCATGTGCAAGCTAAAATGCTGTTTTTTATTTTCCTTGCATGTCTCCCTCGGATCTACAGTGACTGCATTTCCAAGTGCACTTTCAGTGAAATTTCAAGTGCACTTTGCACTTGTAGTTTGCACTTGTAGTGCAAATTGGATTTGCCTTTCGTAAATAACCCCCTTAGTGTCTTGCTGTATTAAAGTGTTTGTAACCCTAAAAAACAAAACAAACAAAAAACAAACGAACAAGCCGTCTAACCTGTCCCTCTGGAAACTGTAAAAAAACTTGGCTGATCCTGCCAGGTTCTGCCCTCCCCCTGAAAACTGACCATGGTTTATCATGGCTGCTAAACCCTGACACTGTGGTCACTTTAGTGTGCTTCCATTATCCGCAGCTCTCCTCTGTTCTCCCTATCTGTCAACTTCTGTGTCTCTGTGTGAGCTGTCTCCACCCCCCTCCTGCTGCTGTTAGTGGAAAAGTGAACTTTTAAAAAATTCATTGCCAGCCCCACTCTTTTAAACAGCCATAATGTACTATATATGTTTGTGTTAAAAACAAATAGCCAGATTCAGGTAGTGTTACGCTGGCGTATCAGTAGATACGCCGTTGTAACTCCGAATCTGCGCCGTCGTACATTTAAGTGTATTCTCAAATTGAGATACACTTAAATGTAGCTAAGATACGACCTCCTACGCCGTCGTATCTTAGCTGTCTATTTACGCGGCCGCTAGGGGCGTGTACGCTGATTTACGCCTAGAATGCGTAAATCAGCGAGATACGCCTATTCACGAACATACGCTTGCCCGTCGCAGTAAAGATACGCCATTTACGTAAGGCGTTTTCAGGTGTAAAGATATTCCACTAAAATGATGGTGCAGCCAATGTTAAGTATGGACGTCGGACCCGCGTCAAATTTTGTAATTTTTACGTTGTTTGTGTAAGTCGTCCGTGAATGGGGCTGGGCGTCATTTACGTTCACATCGAAACCAATGAGTCTTTGCGGCGTAATTTGGAGCATGCGCACTGGGATACGTCCACGGACGGCGCATGCGCCGTTCGTTAAAAACGTCATTTACGTGGGGTCATGCTTTATTTACATAAAACACGCCCACCTCTTCACAATTTGAATTAGGCGCGCTTACGCCGGGACATTTACGCTACACCGCCGTAACTTAGGATGCAAATGCTTTGAGAATACAGCACTTGCCTCTCTAACTTACGGCGGCGTAGCGTATATGAGATACACTACGCCTGCCTAACGTTAGGCATGGGTACGTGAATATAGCTAAAAGCCTCTAAATACCTTTTTGCATGTATCTTCAGCCACTCTACACCTCTCGCTGTAGCCCAGAATCGGAGGTGTAGAGCAGCTGGGAGTCACCTGAAAAAAGGTTTTTAGAGGCATCTATATTATGGCTGTATACAAGCGAGGGGCTGGACGTGAATGTAGGGGTTACAAACACTTTAAGTGGTGTATTAAGTCAAATTTCAATTTTCAAGTTTAGTAGATTTAGCATGTCATTGTGAATAGTGTCAACAGAAAATGCATTTTTAATAACTCCCCTTGTATATTATCATTATTATACAGGATTTATATAGCGCCAACAGTTTGTGCAGCGCTTTACAATGTTAGAGCAGACAATACAGTTACAATACAATTCAATACAGGAGGAATTAGAGGGCCCTGCTCGTTAGAGCTTACAATCTAAAAAGAAGGGTCAAGTGATACAAAAAAGGTAATAACTGTGGGGAATGAGCTGATAGAGGAAATAAAAGTGCGGTTGTTAGGTGGAGACTAGAAAACTAGACTCTGAAGAGAAATGTTTTCAGGGATCACCTAAAAGTGGATAGAGTAGGAATTAGTTGGATAGATTGGTGTGGGGAATTCCAAAGGATGGTAGAGGCTTGGGGGAAGTCCTTGAGGCGAGCATGGGAGGAGATGACAAGGGAACTAGAGAGCAGGAGGTCTTGGGAGGAACAAAGAGAATGATTTGGTGGTTGGTATTTTGAGACTAGGCTAGTGATGTAGCTGGGGTCGAGTTGTGGATGGCTTTGTAAGTTATTGTTAGTATTTTAAATGTAGCACCCTCTAGTGGTAGTGTTTAGGTTTTTTGTTAAGAGTAGGTATATTTCCAGGCTTGGCTGGCAGTTGTAACGCTGTCAGCGTTGATGCGGTGTGTACGAGCGCAGCTGTGCCTCTCCCTGGCAGCTGCGCTCTATTCAGTGAGATGTCCGCGTCACTTCCGGTGCGCGGACATCTGCGGTTCACGCTGGAACGCGGAAGTGCGTTCCAGCGTACGGCGCCCGGCTCCTCTCATGAGCCCGGGCTATTTAAACCCCCAGGTTCGGCGGCAGGGTGTTCAGATATTGCAGTTGGACGCCTGCCGCCACCTGTGTATTGGGACCTCTCTGCAGCCTCTCCTTCTTGGACAAATCTGCCAGCAGCCCTGACGCCAATCCAGCCTCCCTGAATCAGCTTCACAGCACCTCTTCCCTGTACCCTGCTATCTGGATGTCAGCAACCTTACTGTTGGAAACCTCCACTTGAAGCTACTATCTAACCGCAAGTACTCTAAATGACAATTAGCTGTTATTACAGTGTATATCTTCTCTACTGTTAAAGGGACAGTGTTCTTATGCTCTATATCTGTTATATTACTGGATCTATCATCTCAGCTCAAGTTTATTTCCTGCACTCACCTCAGTAAGACCACTGAATCATTAATAGAGTCATTTGCATTCAGCCACAGTCAACCTGTCTGTTTAATACTGAACTGCCAGTAACTATATCAAGGACTGTTTCATAGTCTGCTGTCTAAATCTAGTTTATGAAGTAATAAACTACCATAATTATAGTTCTGTTTCTCACTGGAGGTTGTGATGAGTAAACCCCAAACTCTTATTGTTCATTGAGAGTGAACCGGTGGTTGAACCCTGAGAAGCCTTCGCTGTTGAGATCCAAAACCATATTTACTAAACCCAGAATATTCTCGCAGGGTCATAACATAATATCTGAACCCAAAAAGAAATAATGGATCCAGCGGATCTCGCAAACCATGTGGTTGCACTTTCCCAAAGAGTGGATAATCTTACAGCTAATATGAATGAGTTACGTATGGAGAATGATGCTTTACGTAATCAAAATTTTGTACAAGCCAGAGATAGACCAGAACCAAAGGTCTGTGCTCCCGAACCTTTCTCCGGTGAAAGAAAAAATTACAGACAATTTATTAGTTCATGCCGCTTGATGTTTGAACTGCGTCCACGTACCTATTACTCTGATAGGATTAAAATCCTCACGTTAATAACTTATCTCAGGGGTGAACCCAGAGTATGGGCCGATACCTATGTGGAGGAACATGGAGATCTCTTAGGAGCTTTTGACACTTTTCTTGATGAGATGTCTTTGTTATATGAAGACCTCAACAAACAGCTAACAGCTGAAAATTCAATCAGGAATCTTAAACAGGGGAAGAGGCCTGTGGAAGACTTCATTTCTGAATTTAAATGCTGGAGCAGAGAGACTCAATGGTCCGATATTGCTCTTAGAAATCAGTTCCGATTGGGTCTGTCGGAGGCCATGAAGGATGAGCTGGCTCGTGTGGAACTCCCTAATTCCCTGGAAGATCTTATGCACCTCTCAGTGACAATAGATCGGCGTTTGCGAGAGAGAAAAGCTGAACGTGCCACCATCTACCCAGTCATTTCCTATAGGAGGTCTAAATCACCTCCCAAAGATTCCCCAATGGAGCTCGGAGTTATTAAAGGACCTTTGACTTCAGCAGAGAAACAACGCCACAGAGCCAACAATCTCTGTCTTTACTGCTCAGCTCCAGACCATATCGTTTCCACCTGTCCTCTTCTTAAGAGAAATACTGAAGGTAATTTTTCCCACATTGGTAAATTAAATTCAGTTGGAACCACATCTAATCATTATGTCTTTATTCCTCTTACCCTGCAGTGGGATCAAGAAGAGATTATTCTTGAAGCAATGGTCGACAGCGGAGCCTGCGGCAACTTCATAGATTCAACTGTTGTAAAATTTAATAAAATTCCTTGTGTGTTCAAGCATACTCCCGTGTCACTCACTTTTATTGATGGTTCTAGTTCTTCTTCCGGTCCAGTTTCGACTCAAACAACCCCTCTTGGGGTTACTTGTGCGAGTGGTCATACGGAGACCTTAATTTTTGATATTATTTCATCCCCTGTATTTCCTATAGTTCTAGGTCTTCCATGGTTACTTCTTCATCAACCTACTTTCCTATGGTCCACAAACTCTCTTTCCCTACAGTCTACCTACTGTAAAGAATTCTGTTACCCTTCCTGCATGATCTCTTTTTCAGAAGGGCACCCGACTAATCTGCCAGATTATTTAAATGAATTTGCTGATGTCTTCAGCAAGACCAATGCAGACATACTTCCTCCACATAGGAGTTATGACTGTCCTATAGACCTGATTCCTGACAAGCCTATACCTACTGCCCGGATTTACCCCTTATCACAACCAGAGCTGGTACATTTGAAAGAATACCTGAATGAGAATCTCAAGAAAGGATTTATTTGGCCCTCCACTTCTTCAGCAAGTGCGGCATTGTTCTTTATTAAGAAAAAAGATGGATCACTTCGGCCAGTAATTGACTATCGCTCTCTCAATAATATCACTATCAAGAATAGGTATCCGTTACCACTTATTCCAGAACTCATTGAACGTCTCCAAACCTCCAAAATCTACACAAAACTAGATCTCAGGGGGGCTTACAACTTGATAAGAATCCGGTCGGGGGATGAATGGAAGACTGCCTTCAAGACGCGATATGGTCTTTTCGAGAGTGTGGTTATGCCCTTCGGGTTATGTAATGCCCCAGCAACCTTTCAGAGATTCATTAATGATATTTTCCACGTTCTGCTAGACATTTGTGTTGTAGTTTACCTAGATGACATTTTAATTTATTCAGACACTCCGGAAGAACACAAGAGACACGTGCGTTGGGTTCTGGCTAGACTCAGAACACACTCCTTATATGCTAAACTAGAGAAGTGTGTTTTCAGTCAGACTAGTATCTCCTTTCTCGGCTACCAGATCACCCCTAACGGAATCCAAATGGATCGTTCCAAAGTGGATTGCATCTTGTCCTGGCCCATTCCCCAAACGAGGAAGGCTCTCCAGCGATTCCTTGGATTTTCGAATTACTATAGAAAATTCATCAAGAACTTTTCAACGATTGTAAAGCCATTAACTAGTTTAACTAGTTCAAAAACACCTTTCTCTTGGACCAAGGAAGCACAGAGATCCTTTGATACACTCAAAGTCAGTTATACCTCCGCTCCCATTCTTCAGTTGCCTAACCCATTATACCATTTCACACTGGAAGTCGATGCCTCACATTTTGCCTTGGGTGCGGTACTCTCTCAACAATCAACATTATCAGAACCATTGCATCCAGTTGCCTTCTATTCCAGAACACTATCACCGGCGGAAAAGAACTATCCTATTGGGGAAAAGGAACTCTTGGCAATAAAAGATGCCTTGGCCAACTGGAGACATCTACTGGAGGGTTCTTCACACCCTATTACCATCCTCACGGACCATCGCAATTTACAACATCTAAAAGCATGTAAAACTCTATCTGCTCGTCAAGTTAGATGGAGCCTATTTTTTGATAGATTCGACTTCAACATTTCCTACCTCCCAGGAACACAAAATATTAAAGCCGACTCCTTGTCACGCATGCACGAAGATCAGTCAAGGGAGATTCCCCCTCTCTCCATTCTTTCATCTAACCGATTCATTGGTACAACTACGTCCTTTAAAGAGTTACTTATCCAAACCCTTTCCCTAGAGGGTTCTCAATTGCCTGAGGGACTACTAAAACAATCTAATGGAATATTTACCTTCAATGATAAAATTTACATTCCACCGAAGTTGCAACTCATACTGCTCAAACAACTCCATGATTCTCCTCTCGCAGGTCATCCGGGAATCAGTAAGACCATACATCTCGTTAAGAGAGACTATTGGTGGCCTCATTTGACAAAGACAGTTCAGGACTATGTCGGTTCCTGTCATACTTGTGCCACTAACAAACATTCACGGAAGCCTCCTTATGGACTGCTAACCTCTATCCCAGTACCTAATAGACCCTGGGATGTCATTTCCATGGACTTCATAGTTGATCTCCCTAGGTCTCACGGCGCTAATACCATCATGGTCTTAGTCGACGTTCTAACGAAGATGGCTCACTTCGTTCCTTTAAAGAAGTTACCAACTTCTCAAGAGACAGCAGAAGCTTTTATCTCCAATGTCCTTAAATTGCATGGTTTGCCTACCCAGATCATTTCAGATCGTGGTTCACAGTTTATCTCGAGATTCTGGAAAGCTCTTTGTCAAAACTTACAAATAGATCACCGCATGTCTACCGCTTACCACCCGCAAACAAATGGGCAAACAGAACGTGTCAATCAGACACTCGAACAGTATTTACGTTGTTATTGCACACATCTCCAAGATGACTGGTTTCATCTACTTCCTCACGCTGAATTTGCTTACAACAACGCCACCAGCTCTTCCTCTCAGTTCTCACCGTTCTACGCCAACTATGGATTTCATCCCAAGAGTATGCCTTCTATTTTACACCCAAATAAGGTTCCCGCTCTCGATCGATATCTGTCAACCATAAAGGAAACTCTGAGCATGCTCCGCTCTAACCTTGAGGCTGCGCAGCAAAGGCAAAAGAGATATTATGATTCGCATAGAACAGTACCTCCCTCATACAATGTTGGCGATTTAGTCTGGCTATCCACTCGGAATTTACGTCTTAAAATTCCTTCTAAGAAACTTGGCCGTCAATTCACTGGTCCTTTCCCAATCTCTCAAATCATAAACGCTAACGCTGTCAAACTACTACTACCTCCAAATTGGAAGATTCATCCATCATTCCACGTCTCACTTATCAAACCATATAAACCTAATCCATTTCCTAACAGAGATCCTCAACCCCCTCCTCCAGTTGAAGTCTTAGGTGAGACCGAATATCAAGTAGAGAAGATTCTCGATTCTAGGAAAAGAGGTTCTTCCCTCCAATATTTGATACGTTGGAAAGGCTATTCTTCCATTGATGACTCCTGGGAATGTTCTTCAGACATCCACGCTACTCGACTCATTAAACAATTCCATCGCAGGTATCCTGATAGACCATCTCTTATTAGGAGCACCAGAGGTGCTCCCTTGAGGAGGGGAGTATGTAGCGCTGTCAGCGTTGATGCGGTGTGTACGAGCGCAGCTGTGCCTCTCCCTGGCAGCTGCGCTCTATTCAGTGAGATGTCCGCGTCACTTCCGGTGCGCGGACATCTGCGGTTCACGCTGGAACGCGGAAGTGCGTTCCAGCGTACGGCGCCCGGCTCCTCTCATGAGCCCGGGCTATTTAAACCCCCAGGTTCGGCGGCAGGGTGTTCAGATATTGCAGTTGGACGCCTGCCGCCACCTGTGTATTGGGACCCCTCTGCAGCCTCTCCTTCTTGGACAAATCTGCCAGCAGCCCTGACGCCAATCCAGCCTCCCTGAATCAGCTTCACAGCACCTCTTCCATGTACCCTGCTATCTGGATGTCAGCAACCTTACTGTTGGAAACCTCCACTTGAAGCTACTATCTAACCGCAAGTACTCTAAATGACAATTAGCTGTTATTACAGTGTATATCTTCTCTACTGTTAAAGGGACAGTGTTCTTATGCTCTATATCTGTTATATTACTGGATCTATCATCTCAGCTCAAGTTTATTTCCTGCACTCACCTCAGTAAGACCACTGAATCATTAATAGAGTCATTTGCATTCAGCCACAGTCAACCTGTCTGTTTAATACTGAACTGCCAGTAACTATATCAAGGACTGTTTCATAGTCTGCTGTCTAAATCTAGTTTATGAAGTAATAAACTACCATAATTATAGTTCTGTTTCTCACTGGAGGTTGTGATGAGTAAACCCCAAACTCTTAAGCCCCATACACACCATCAGATTATCTGCAGATTTTTGTCTTCAGATTTACCAAAACCATGTAGTACAAGGGCCTGCCTGATTGCATACAAATTGAAACTCTTAAGGTTTGACCTCCTATTATATGGTTTTGGTAAATCTGAAGACAAAAATCTGCAGATAATCTGATGGTGTGTATGGGGCTTTATTGTTCATTGAGAGTGAACCGGTGGTTGAACCCTGAGAAGCCTTCGCTGTTGAGATCCAAAACCATATTTACTAAACCCAGAATATTCTCGCAGGGTCATAACAGCAGTCAAGTCTGGGTGTGTTTGATCTGGGTTGGGAGTGACTCAACCCCTATTGCACCACACGAATATGTTAATACTGCACTTAGAGGCACTTGTTCTTCCTAATCTTACAGAGTTGCTTCTCTTCTACTAAGAGGAAGAACAAGGAACATACTTTAGCAATAAAACGTATGTGAACCCTTTTGGAATGATATGGATTGCTGCACAAATTGGTCATAAAATGTGATCTGATCATCATCTAAGTCACAACAATAGACAATCACAGTCTGCTTAAACTAATAACACACATATAATTAAATGTTACCATGTTTTTATTGAACACACCATGTAAACATTCACAGTGCAGGTGGAAAAAGTATGTGAATCCCTAGACTAATGACATCTCCAAGAGCTAATTGGAGTGAGGTGTCAGACAACTGGAGTCCAATCAATGAGATGAGATTGGAGGTGTTGGTTACAGCTCCCCTGCCCTATAAAAAACACACACCAGTTCTAGGTTTGCCTTTCACAAGAAGCATTGCCTGATGTGAATGATGCCTCGCACAAAAGAGCTCTCTAAAGATCTACGATTAAGAATTGTTGACTTGCTTAAAGCTGGAAAGCGTTATAAAAGTATCTCCAAAAGCCTTGCTGTTCATCAGTCCACGGTAAGACAAATTGTCTATAAATGGAGAAAGTTCAGCACTGCTGATACTCCCCCTAGGAGTGGCCGTCCTGTAAAGATGACTGCAAGAGCACAGCTCAGGCTGCTCAATGAGGTGAAGAAGAATCCTAGAGCGTCAGCTAAAGACTTACAAAAGTCTCTGGCATATGTTAACATCCCTGTGAGCGAATCTGTGATACGTAAAACACTAAACAGGAATGGATTTCACGGGAGGATACCACAGAGGAAGCCACTGCTGTCCAAAATAAACATTGCTGCACGTTTACAGTTTGCACAAGAGCACCTGGATATTCCACAGCAGTACTGGCAAAATATTCTGTGGACAGATGAAACCAAAGTTGAGTTGTTTGGAAGAAACACACACCATTATGTGTGGAGAAAAAGAGGCACAGCACACCAACATCAAAACCTCACCCAACTGTGAAGTATGGTGGTGGGGGCATCATGGTTTGGGGCTGCTTTGCTGCATCACGGCCTGGACAGATTGCTATCATCGAAGGAAAAATGAATTCCCAAGTTTATCAAGACATTTTGCAGGAGAACTTAAGGCCATCTGTCCACCAGCTGAAGCTCAACAGAAGATGGGTGTTGCAACAGGACAACAACCCAAAGCATAGAAGTAAATCAACAACAGAATGGCTTAAACAGAAGAAAATAGACCTTCTGGAGTGGCCCAGTCAGAGTCCTGACCTCAACCCGATTGAGATACTGTGGCATGACCTCAAGAAAGCGATTCAGACCAGACATTCCAAGAATATTGCTGAACTGAAACATTTCTGTAAAGAGGAATGGTCAAGAATTACTCCTGACCGTTGTGCAAGTCTGATCTGCAACTACAGGAAACGTTTGGTTAAAGTTATTGCTGTCAATGGAGGTTCAACCAGTTATTAAATCCAAGGGTTCACATAATTTTTCTACATGCACTGTGAATGTTTACATGCTGTGTTAAATAAAAACATGGTAACATTTAATTATTTGTGTGTTATTAGTTTAAGCAGACTGTGATTGTCTATTGTTGTGACTTAGATGAAGATCAGATCACATTTTATGACCAATTTGTGCAGAAATCCATATCATTCCAAACGGGTTCACATACTTTTTATTGCAACTGTACATTAGGACTCTACATTACATGCCTGATTATTTCCACACTCCTGTAAGTGTTTTAACTCCTTGTGTGCTATAATTAACCTGCCAATACTGCACTTATAGGCGCCTTTCTTTCTTTTAAATCTTTCAGAGTTGCTTCTCCTTCTAAAGCACTGCCCGAAGTGCCATCTCCCCCACCACCACCCAGGGCCAGCCATTCACTTCCACTAGAGTGCCCTTATCTCTCTTGTTCTACTCAGGCAGACCTGGTGACTCACAGGCAGCATCACCAAGACCTCCCACTTCTTTCCAGTATGTTCTAGTGTCTTCTGGAAAGGTAGGAGGAGAGAAAAGTTGGAGCTGCCTGGGGTATTCTGAGGAGCCCTGACCAATGCCCAACTTGGATTGGCAGGGGGCAGGCCTCCTTAAATACCGATGGTCAGCCCAGCTGAGGAGCAGTGGTTCGGGAGAAAGCTGGAGATGGAGTGCTAGGCTGTTGTGGCCCTTAAGGGAGCTCCCCAGTCTGGGGTGGGGGGCCTTGGGTGCAGACAGAACCTTCTCATGACACACAGAGGTGTCCTGGACTGGAGGCCTGGGAGCAAGGATAGGATAGCAGGAGAGAGCACTGCCGGGCAAGTCTCCAGGGAAGGAACAACAGGAGGGAAGGACTGGGAAGGCACGCCTGAGAGGACTGGGAGATTGCAGTCGGAGATGGGTACAGAGGCAGTGGATTGGACTGTGGTGGCATGGGCAGTGGAGAGAGGCAGCTGCAGCCAGGAGGTCTGGTGGGGCCTGAAGATGTAGTACTGGGCTCAGTAGCCATGTGGACAGCTAGCACTGGGACTTCCTACATTTTTTGCTACTGTAAAGGGGGCCCGCGGTCTCTGCCTGCAAAAGGCATTCACTTTAGGCCTGGCTGAGCCAGTGTTAGGCCTGCAAATCAGTGCTAGCTGGTCCTGGAAGAGCAAGCAAGTGATGTGCTGGAAGTGTTAAGGAGAGATAGTCTGCAAGCAAGTGTTGTGCTGGACAGAAGAGAGGAGGTGTATATATTGAAGATGTATATAGTCTCCAAAAAGTCCCTATGTTTGTTCTGCAATCACCTGGGCATCTCATAATTAACCAATCCCCATCCAAGTTTAATCCCCACAATAAAAATACATAAAACAAGTGCAAGGACTGTTTCATGTCTCTGGATGCTTGAAAATTGTGTGCCTGGCTGGGAAGGGTGACAGACGGAACTACCAGCAGCTCCTACGTGGGTACTGATACATCAATTTAGTTTTGTTTGGTGAGTGGCAGCCAATGGAGGGATTGGCAGAGAGGGATAGCAGACACTGAGCGGTTTGTAAGGTGGATGAGTATATAAAATATACAAACTGTAGGTGCATAACAAAACTTTCTGTGTAGTTGATAACAATATATAAACATACATTTTTACATGGAGATGCATACAGCTTGCGTGTTTTTATGTTACACAATCAATAACGTAACTTTATTTATATGTCCATGGTCATATCAGTTTGGAACAAATTCTGCATAACATGCTATTGAAGAAAAAGTAAACTTGCGTCCCCAACAGTGTTACTACTCACTCTGTCCTCTCTTGCTCCCGTGCCTCCTGGAAAGACTCTTTCCGTGTGTGTTGGGCAGGATCCTTCCAGAACCAAGCCCAGCCCAAGGCAGGACACCCCCCAGACTGGGAGCACCCTGAGGGTCACGACAGCCTCCTCAACACTGTATCTCCATCTTCCATCGACTGCCCCTGCTGGCATAGCCCATGTCTATTTAGAGAGTAGTCTCAGCCCCCTGCAGGCCTACCTCAGAGGATTGACTGAGGCTCCAAAAATATTCAAGGCAGCTCCTCCTAACCTCCACCCACTAATTATAGAAGATTCTCCAACCTTCTAGACCATGGAGAGACACCAGAGAGCTGATAGGGTGAGTCATCCATTCCTGAACCTAACTGAACCCTGACCCAGATTCTATAGCTCAGATTTAGCTCTGAACCAGACTATATTTTACATACTCTAAACTCTAACACACACTGTAGTAACTTCTAGCACACAATATACGGTGCTACTCTTGCTAATTGGTTTGGCGCCTGCTTTTTGATATAGCACTGCTATTAGGTTTTAGGAATTACTACCAATGTTCCATTGTGCTTGCTTGTGGTTTTACACTCAACCTTGTGTGTCAGAGAGACTGATCCCATTGAGGAGGTTGGGGCAACAAACAGAGGATCCATTTTAACTAGCGGCTCCTGTGGGGGTATCGCTACAGGGGCAAAATTATGCTGTTCTCTCTCTTTTAGCCAGATCAGCCAGGTTTTCTGGTTAAAAGGGCGATCCCAACCTTTCTGCCACCTTACTATTGGCCCATTAAATTTATAGAAACCCTTACTAATCAATAGCTAGGTGTATATGCTAGGAGGTGGTGGGATCACACTGTATGACCAGGAAAAAATTGGACAGTTATTTGTAGTTCTGTACACAGTATCCAGGGTTATGGGAGTTCCATGACTCTCTCTCCTTACAAGTTCATTTTTTTTTTTAGAAAAGGCTTACATAGTTGTCAAGGATTTACCTGCAGCATATTAATTCAGCTGCATGGTTAGTGGTTATCCAAAGATGTTTGCAGCATAGCCAGGCATAGAGTGGTTGACAAACGGCCATTGAGAAATGTAACACTCTCCCCTTATTTATCAGCTTGTTCCATACTGTGATTGGTAATCTCCAGTTACTCCTAGGATAGTCCCCTAGTTATTTCCCTGGTATAGCCAATGGCACTGGGTGGTACTCTCTACAATTGGCTGGTTTTGAGCCCTTCTAGTTTACAGAATACTTCCTTATGGCTATCCTACATAGGATTTATAATCTGACACATAGGCTTAATAGTTCCTGAGTACCAGAGCATGCAAATATGGGAATCCTTCTTTTGAAACCAACCCATTCAGTTCTGTTAAGGAAGAGCAGACAAAAAACAGTACACTGATCTTTCCAGTAAATGTACTGGGGGGGGGGGGGGGGTGCGTGTCAGAAGAAGTCTTAGGCCCCATACACACGAGAGGATTTATCCGCAGATACGGTCCAGCGGACCGTTTCCACGGATAAATCCTCTCAAAGATATCCGCTGATTTCGATGGGATGGAGTGTACACACCATCCCATTGAAATCCGCGCGGAAATCCTCTGCCGATGACGTGTCGCGCCGTCGCCGCGATTATGACGCGGCGACGGGCGCGACGCTGTCATATAAGGAATTCCACGCATGCGTCAAATCATTACGACGCGTGCGGGGAATCCCTTTGGACGAATGGATCCGGTAAGTCTGTACAGACGAGCGGATCCATCCGTTGGAATGGATTCCAGCAGATGGATATGTTGTGCAGCACAACAAATATTCGATCTGCTGGAATCCATCCCAGAGGAGATTTCTCCGCGGAAACAGATCCGCTGGCGTGTACACACCATAGGATCTATCCGCAGAAACCCATTTGCTGGGATTTATCTGCGGATAGATTCTATCGTGTGTACGGGGCCTGACACCTTGAGTACAGGTAGGCTGTGCTCCCAAGTAGAATGCAAAAATGAAAAATAACCATGCAGAGAGGGATGTGCTTCCATGCCCTGGTAAAGTCAGCTTGAAATAGGCAAGCAGGGGGACTGATAGGATCAATGGGTATTTCGTAAAATGCAAAGCTAACAGGAAACTTTTTCATACAAGTTGCATGGTACCACAGACACATATCAGAAATATGAAATGTTTTGGTAATATACACTTTAAGGTGAATAGCGGCGTCCAAAAAGCTTGAAGGGGTATCCATATTTTGCTCTGGCATTACAAATTGTAGCCAGAACATTCTCCTGGAGTTAAGCATTATACAGCTGTTACAATCTAGTGAGATCTCATTAATATTTCATAAGTGATCATCAGTACAAATTAGCAATATGTCTGTTGGCTTAAGCAGCCTATTCAGAATGCTCATTCATTTGCATAGACAGTGTTGGCTGGAATGCTCAATTAACTTTGCAGGGGGCACACTTGTAATGTACACAGGCATTGTGAGATACACCAAACCAAAAGAAGTGGGCTGCATATTTCTATCGATGTACCTTTACTGTTTATTACAGTTATCTTTGTTTTCAATGTATTACAGGTGTGATAACAGAAGACTGCAGATCGCATCAGATATGTTTTAAGATTTTAGTAGGCCCCTTATAAAGTTTTTTTTTTTTTCTTTTTCACAACGTGATTCCTCTCCAGCCTGACTAGAATACACACGTCCATGCAAAAAAACGTCTGACCAAAGCGCGGTGGCGTACAACACGTACGACGGGACTATAAAGGGGAAGTTCCTTTCAAATGGCGCCACCCTTTGGGCTGCTTTTGGGCTGCATACTTGATTCTGAGAATGCACGTTTTTTTCCCCTCGGAAAAGCATACACAGAAACAGACTGACAGGAAACACGACGAGAAAAAAGAGAACTGGTTTAAATTTTTTTGCAGGCAGTTTTTTCATCGAGAAAACTGCTAGGGAGCATACACACGACCTGTTTTCTCGACCAATAAAAAAAATCTTCGTGTGTAGAAGGCATAGGTTTCTAAGCAGCATGGTCAGACAGATCCTCCCACCCCCACTTTAAGCAATGTCACTTAAAAGGAGACAGATTTGTGATTGACAGCTCTGATCTTTGGCAGCAGGGGCTGTGCTGAAGACCAGTGCTATCGTTCACAAAATAAAAAATAAAAAAAAATCACACATCCTGCAATCCTGTGTATCTATCAGTGGCAACTTTTACACATACACAGCCTGGTTGATAGATCTCATATCTTATAGAGCTATATGATATTTCAGTTTTATGAATGAGTGATCAGCATCTCAGGCTGTGTTATACACTGCACAGGCTCTGACATCGCTGATCGATTATTTATTAATTTGAAAGCTTACACAGGGCTGTGGCACTTTGTGATCAATAGGTTGATCTGTGCATATATGTATAAAAAGCCACTGATAGACATACAGTGCCAGAACCAGCAGTCAGAATGGGGCCAAGTGTGATATGCAATAAAACTAAGATAAAAAAAAAAAAAATTCCCCTTGGCTTTTTATATCTCATGGATTGCAAAATAAATATATACTCAGGTATTCCACGTGGTACAGTACATGTCTAGATGGTAAACATAAGACACGTTGCAAGTTTTATTTTGCCACTGTTAGGAAAGTGATCATAAAGTGGCATTTTTTTTTACGGTATTTATTAAAGGATGCAACTGCATCCTCACCAGATTTTCCCATTTGCACGTCACTTCTATAATCACCAAAGTATCCCTGTGGCATAAATAAGGTCTCTTTTGACAGGCTTTGGGCTTGTGTCAAGAACATTCGTTTGACATCTGTTTGGGATGCATTTAAGATAATTCAGTGTTCAATGATGGGTGCATTTGACCTGCAGCTGACCTCCTTCTGCTCTGCATTTGACCTGTTTCAAGTTGCTTTTGCATTTTCATGGACTTGTATAGGAATGCAAAACCTACCTGACATAAACAAAAGCCCTTGGACACAGACCCATAGCCAACTACAACAGATGACCCCTTCATCTGGCTGTGATGAAGAGGATGGGAGCAGGGATGACGACTTTTCTTCCAACCAAACCCGCCGAACACTCTAGTGGCGCACGGCATGGCACCCCAACCGATGCACGATTTTGCTGCGATTGTCACCCGACAAATCGTGGCAAAATCACGTAAACATAATTGTAGGATGCCTGTCACCCAAAAGAAGTTTCACTTTGCGATTGGGGTGCCATTATCCCCATCCCCTCCTATTACAAATCTTCTTCCCTTATCAGCACAAATCCTCCTCCCTCCAATACCACCATGGCAGCTGCCAGGGGGTACCACGGTGTCCCAGCACACAGAGGGGCCCAAACAGCAGGGGGATCAGAGCGGTGGGTGTGGGGGGCAATTACAGAGGAGGGGGTAATTACACCCATGTGAACAGTCGGCCTCTGATGATGGAGGCATGGTTAAGCCTCCGAAACGCTCTCAGCGTCCCAGGCTGACAGTTCACTACAGTTTCCCCACGGCTCTGAATCCTTGGCTTTCTCCAGCGATTCAGTGATAGCAGCATGGATCGAAGGGGAGAATGGGACAGCGGAGTTCAAATAGAGTTCAAATAGCTATGGCTCCTGGGACCCTGAGTTTCTGCTATATTTTTTTTGTTAAATGCATACCCTATATACGGTAATTCTAAATTGGGGAGCATGCACAGCACAGAATCATACGATTCTTAGCTGAACTCAAAAGCAAAAGCACCGAGAAAAGCCTGCTAAACGTGGCTGCAATGTATTCTATCATCTTTAACCACTTGCCTACAGGGCACTTTCACCCCCTTCCTGCCCAGATCAATTTTCAGCTTTCAGCGCTGTCACACTTTAAATGACAATTGCGCGGTCATGCAACACTGTACCGAAATACATTTTTTATCTTTTTTTCCCCACAAATAGAGCTTTCTTTTGGTGGTATTTGATCACCTCTGCGGTTTTTATTTCTTGCTCTTCAAACAAAACAAGAGGGACAAGTTTGAAAAAAAAACACAATATTTTTAGCTATAATAAATATCAATTTTTTTAAACAAATTTTTTCCTCAGTTTAGGCCAATATGTATTCTTCTATATATTTTTGGTAAAAAAAAATCGCAATAAGCATATATTGATTGGTTTGCGTAAAAAAGTTATAGCGTCTACAAAATAGGGGATAGATTGATAGCATTTTTATTATTATTATTTTTTTACTAGTTATGGCGGCGATCAGCGATTTTTATCATGACTGCGATATTGCGGTGGACGCATCGGACACTTTTGACACATTTTTGGGACCATTCACACTTATACAGCGATCCCTGCTATAAAAATGCATTGATTACTGTATAAATGTGACTGGCAGGGAAGGGGTTAACACTAGGGGGCGAGGAAGGGGTTAATGTATTCCCTAATTAGTGATTCTTACTGTGGGGGGAGGGTAGTGACTGGGGGAGGTGACCGATGGTTGTCCCTACATACAAGGGACACACCATCGGTCCCCTCTCCCTGACAGGACGTGGATCTGTGTGTTTACACACACAGATCCACTTTCCTGCTCAGTTACTGAGCAATTGCACACCGGGTGCGCGCCCCCTAGTGGTTTTTAAAGGCGCAACGTCATATGACGTCCACCCAGGATAACAGATTATTCCTCCCGCCGTCTTTTGACGGTCGGCGGTTGACAAGTGGTTAAGCCTCGTACACACAATCGGATTTCCATCGGACAAATACATGGAATTTTGTCCGAAGAGCGTTGGCCGCAAACTTGTTCTGCATACAGATGGCAAAACATTGTTGGCCAACATACATGAAATACCATGGTTTTTCATCTCTTTAGCGCCACCCTTTTGGCTACTTTTGCTAATGTTGTCTTATGGTTAGCATTGGTTCGTACTTTGGATTTTTTTCTGATGGACTTGTGTACACATGATCAGATAATCCAACAACAAATTTTAAAGCATGCTATCCTTCATTTGTCCAATGGAGCGTACAAACGGTCAGATTATCTGACAAAACCCTGCCATCACACATTTATTGTCGGAAAATCCGACCGTGTGTACGAGTCTTTAGACTTACTTTAGGATAAGCTAAAAGGACTTTCCAAATTCAAAACTTGTTTTTGTCAAGTTTTTGTTGTGTGGCTCAGGTGCACTTTTTTACCGCCTCCCAAACACAACGGGGGATTGGTACAACACTGAAATTGTTGATCATCATATTTAAAAAAAAAAAAATGGGCCGGATTCAGAAAAGAGATACGACGGCGTATCTCCTGATACGCCATCGTATCTCTGAGTCTGGCCGTCGTATCTATGCGCCTAATTCATAGAATCAAGTTACGCATAGCTATCCCTAAGATCCGACAGGTGTAAGTGTCTTACACCGTCTTATCTTAGGCTGCAATTTCACGCTGGCCGCTAGGTGGCGCTTCCGTTTGTTTACGTGAGGAATATGCAAATTAGTATTTACGTCGATTCAGAAACTAACAACCGCCCGGCGTTTTTTTTTACGTTGTTTGCGTTCGGCTTTTTCCGGTGTATAGTTACCCCTGCTATATGAGGCGTAGCTAATGTTAAGTATGGCCATCGTTCCCGCGACGAAATTTGAAATTTTTACGTCGTTTGCGTAAGTCGTTCGCGAATACGGCTGGACGTAATTTACGTTCACGTCGAAAGCATGACGATTTGCCGACGTCATTTGGAGCATGCGCACTGGGATTCAGTCGCGGCCGGCGCATGTTCGTTCGGCGCGGGGACGTGCTTCATTTAAATGATACACGCCCCTACCCATCGAATTTGAATTCCGACGGGTGATTTACGCTACGCCGCCACAACTTTACAGGCAAGTGCTTTGTGAATAAAGCACTTGCCTGAAAAACTTGCGGCGGCGTAACGTAAATGACATACGTTACGCCAGCAGAAAGATCCGCTGATCTTTCTGAATCTGGCCCAATGTGTATGTTAACAATACTGTGACTGGAGTTGGGCTTAAATAACACTTGTAATGTTTACTGAAATTATTTGATTGAATTTCCCTAATCCTGCTATAATTTTTATTAAGGTCATATTTTCATATTTTTTTTTTAATAACACCCCCTCCCCACATACAACACAGATAGTTGGTTAAAAAATATATTATTTAATATTAAAAATGTTTAACATTCTACAGCTCTACACACGCACAGAAAGTAAAATTCCAATCAGATGGATAGCATGCTAATTATCAATAAATTAAAGCAAAGGGACTTTGAAAACTACTGCTTGTGGCTTCAACCTAAAATTGTTTCACATGAAAATACCTAATAGGACCCTTGCACTGACAAGTCACTAAATTTTGAAAAGTAAATACTTGTTGGGCCTCATTGATTTGCAAATAGATGAACATTTTAATTACCAGATAAAAAGCTCAAACAGCTGGGAGCACAGTCCCAGCCTGGGACCCTGGCACCCCTGAGTATTGCCCCCAAGCACTTTACATGATAACCAGCAGAAAGCTGACTGATGAAGTATTACCGGGAGGAGGATGCAGGGCACAAAAGGCTAAATGGCTTAAAAATGAAAGTAGGCTACGTCAGATAGATTTTTTTAAAGACGGTAATTGTAAAAGTCAATAAGTGTTTAAGAATTCAAAAGATTAAGCACAAAAAGTCTGAAAAGGTTTGGGGGATATCCCAGTGACTACCTTGCTAATGGGATTTATTTTCCTCCTCTAATCTGAGCCATTAGTAAACAGCACAGAGCTCCATGTATCTTGCTTCCTCATTAGTGGGCAACATCTGTTTCCTTCTGTAATTAGCTCACAGTTCAATGGTTAGCTTCAGTGTATTACACCTGTAGTACAATCATCAAGGAGCTAAATACAGTACACATTTTTCTCTGTAGAAAACTTCATTTGTGCACATTATGTAAAAAGAAACGGCCATACCCCAGTGCTTTTGTTTTCCTTTGCTTGTTTCTGCTTGAGGCCCATCTTGTTCCATCATTCTTGTAACAATGCAGCTGATGTCTTCTTTTTAAAATTTAGAGGGCCAGAAAAAAAAAAAACTATTATAGAATGTGATAATATTATCCTTCCCTCCAGCAATACAGTGAGAATTCAATAGAAGTCCAATAGTAGAACTAAAGGGAATAGACAAGCACAATGTTTGACCATTCAGGTGTTCTGAAAGAGGGGAAGATGGTTGATTATTTCATGATAATTGCTTACGGTTATGGTCAATTGTGATATAAGAATAAAATGAGCATGAAAAACTCACTACACATAAACCTGATGGATGGCTAAAGATTACAAGATACTGCAAGATGCGGAAAATACACTGTGAGTGTTTGTTTAACGGGGTATGAATATATATATAGCGTCATCCCCTAAGTAGGAGCTGAGTTTTTGTGTTTTTATTTAGGAAAAACAACTTGGAAAGGGTCTAGAGGTATATGGGATGTCCAACTTGACTTGAAACAATACTTTGAGGACAAAACTTCTTATTTCTATACAAAGATACACAAAAATGGATCCTGGACTTTATACTCCCTCAGACCCCAGCTAGAAAATATCAGCCAACCTGGCTGCCTTGAAGAGTATCCCAGAAGGGATTCCAAAACAAACTTGCAGCACAGTCCCAGGGAGAACTGGTTGAGTATGGCACATAGCAGTCCTTTTCCTTGTAGGCCCTGGGGGTGTAGAGGTACTCCCACTGTCCTTGTCCTGCAGCTGTAGGTGAAACTGCTTTTTTTAGGCCATTTGTTGGGCTAGTTTCTTTCCTGGCTATACAAACTGTCCTTTCCCGGTGGACTGCAGGGCAGTGGAGATCCCTCTTTCAGCTTCCTTCTTCTAACCTCCAGCCTACAGGCTGGAGGCTCCCCCTTTCTGGGGCACCCTCCTAGGCCACACACAGCAGCACTTCAACACTATCTTTCACCCAACTCCCCTACTGGCCAGGCTCCACAATATTTATGGGCTGGTTCAGCCACCCTGCCAGGCCTCCTGCGGGGTGATTTCGCCAGATTCTTATAAATATTCAAATCCCTGCCCCTATACCCCCACCCACTAGCTTCAAGAAGTTTCCACAAAATCTCTAGAACCAGGGGGAGGTGATAGATGACTGGTCTGTAGAGCCTTCCAGCCTGAATCTGAACCCTGACCCAATTAACAGACTCATGCATCTACCATAAGTCAAATAAATTGTCCTACATCTATTCTAGAACTAAATGGTGCTACATTCACCCCCTCCTAACAAAAACGGCCATGCCCTCATTGGTCAAAAAATAGCTCCTGAGCAAGGGAATTCCATAAGAAAAAAAATGGGGGGGGGACAAACTTGGACAGGGGATATGTATGAAACATACAATGTTTTGGCATAATAAATAGCAGTAGAAAAATATAAGTTTTGCACATTAGCCTATATAACACATTTACAACCCTAGCTGACAGGTCCCTAACACTATCTGACTAGATCTACAGGGCAAACTATACACATGACACAATAAATCAGCAAAAGAGCTGCCTCTGCAGAGGGGACGCAATATCAAAGATAAAACAGGGTCCATTTGAAGCCAATGGCTACCCGTCTTCTCCAAAGCCTTGAAAAATAGGAAGACAAACCTAACTAATGTACTTTAACTATCTACAGCAAATGGTTCTACCTAGCAGGGGGTTATGATACTGCTGGCAGAACAAAAACCTTGCACAAAAATGTACAGCATGTAAAGTCCATGCATATATGAAGACTTTTTTTCAACATGAAACAGTCCAGGCCAAACTCCTTTGCCACCTCCAAAATAAAATAAAAAAACACAAAAGAAAGGGTGAGGAATAGGTTATCAGCAGTAAGTTCTTCCTACACTTTTCAGGCTGGAACCCTGTGTCAGCCACTTGGCAAAACCTGAGCCCTGTTCACTATGACAAGGGTGTCCTTGGGCTCAATAATTCGTATGGGCCTGAGGCATCCAGATAATAGCTCCACTAGAGTCCTGAATGGCAATGGAGTAGCTTCTGTTGTGCCACCTGGCCTTAACCAGCACTACTACCAGCCCCAGGCTCCATTCTTGCATGATGTCCTGAAGCCAGACCCAAACTTTAGAATTGTGAGACCCCCTCAGTGGCTTAGGGACATGTAAGAAGTCCCACACAAGGTCATCTTCCCACTCAGTGCGGGTGGTCTCGATGATGTCCATTACATCTTTGGAGACATATGGATATATGGATAGTCCAATCCCCCTTCTAGTGCAATCCTCTTTTGGACTTCTCACTGGAATCACGAGAAACATGGAAGTTCCCTGATCCTGCCCTGTCCAGGGAGGGAACATAAGACTGCAGGGACCTGACGATCCAGTCCCGATATGCAACATTCTGAGCCTGGGTTCTGGCCCAAGTTTCATATGCTCCTAACTGGACTTGATGCTGCATGTAAGCGGAGCTCAACTGTAGCCCTTCTCCAATGGGATAACAGTTGGTCAACTTTAGTAGCCCGCTCAGCCTGCATCGGGGGCGAAAACTGACCAGAAACTTCTGCTGCCAGCTCCCCTTCCTGTGTCTTCTCCCCAGTCCCACTCAACCTCAGACTCACTGGCTGTGGACCACTTATGTAGCTCTGACACTAGGGGGGCCCAAACTCAGCTTGTAACCTTGGTGACCCCCAATCAATCTCTCCATCACTGTCACTCTCTGGCGGTGCACCTAAAAAAGACCCATTTGAATCCAGCTCCTTCTGCACAGGGGTGACGGGGTGTACTGGAACAGCTGTGGGCACCAACCGCTCAGCAGTGTTCCAGCCCTTGCCATGGGTATACTTCATCTTCATGGGGGAATCACTGCCCTGGGACTCGGCCTTGCTTTCTGCATTCGCTTCCGAGCTGTTTCTGGCCAACTGGGACTTCTCCACTTGCCCATAAGCATTAAGTTAAAATATGTTACACTAGCTCCCCCTCCCTAACACTTACCTGCCTCTTCTCACGATCCAGTGTTGTCCCATCCCAGATTACTATGGGGGGTGGACATTGCTGATGAGGGACCACGAAAGAGGTAAGGGACCACTCTGTGCAATATCGTTGTGCCGAGCAGTTAAGAATAACATCTTTTTAATTTATTGAAAAAACTTTTGTCTTTAGAATTACTTTAATCTATAATATTATCAAATGATTAACCATTGTATTATAAAATAGATAAAGCTCCTTCCTGATTTGTTGCTTTACATCTGTGCTCATATATGTTATTAATTAGGCCCATTAACTTTGCACAACAAGATTATTTAAATTCAATGAATGTGACAAAGTGGGTGTATTTGCGGAAATCATTTCTCAATTATGGCAAACAAAGCTTTTTCCCTCGGGGATCCTCAGATTTCTGTAGATTTCAAGAGAATATACATCTATACTAAAAAGTTTAAAAACTACACTCGTGACATGTCTGATAAAAATTCAGTATTCTCAATGTATTTTCCTATTATAGCGGTGTTCGATCTCCCTTGTGTCAATGATCTCTTCCCAGCAGAGTACAGCTCAGTACATTTTCATTTTTTTTAAAGTGATTTAACATTCACTTGCATATTCTAGACAAGAACTGATAGTCAAAATATGTAATGCCAAAGTATAATAATCTAAGATTCTCTATCAGTCTTTTTGGCACAAGGTATAAGGGTTCTTGTACACAGGCTAGATGAGCTCATTCATTGTAAGGCTACATTCGCACTGGTGCTTAGTAGAGCTGCACGATTTTGGCTAAAATTAGAATCACGATTTTTTTGCTTAGAAGATGGATCACGATTCTCGCGGCGTTTCACATTAAAACAAAAAAAAATTGGGCTAACTTTGCTGTTTTTTTTTTTAAGTGTATTTTTTCCCCAAAAATTGCATTTGAAAGACCGCTGGGCAAATACAGTGTGACATAAAATATTGCAGCAATTGCCATGTTATTCCCTAGGGTCTCTGCTAAAATATATATAATGTTTGGGGGTTCCAAGTAATTTCATAGCAAAAAATATTGATTTTTAACTTAAGAAACAAGTGTCAGAAAAAGATTTGGACTTGGTGGTTAAACTTCATGCATTTACACACAGATGTTTGCTCTAAGAAGGAAGTTAGTTACAATGTTTCATGTTGTTACAAACTTGGCAGACTGGATTTTTTCTTTACACAAAGAAGTTTATCCCTTTGATCCAAGAAGGAAGCACTTTTGACAGCTGAGTGAGCAGATAAAGTCTCTCCACTTGTTATATGAAAGAATCGGCAAACTCTGCATTGGAGATCGTCAGGGGGATTGAATCGAGATCATGATTTTTTAACGATTAATTGTGCAGCTCTAGTGTTTAGCCACACTGCAAATCCCAGCAGAAATAATCACTGCAGGTAATCACTGGTTGTGCGAACAGTCATGAATAGCTGTGGCTGCCAACAGCCTGTCATTGCACTGAATAGGCTTGGCAGCTATCTGCACACATCTGTCCATCTCAGCCACAAGGATTAGTAGATTCTTGCTGCTGGGATTTGCAGCATGGGTAAATGCTCATGCGAATGTAGCCTAATTACCAGCATATTTCCTCTACTCAGGCAGCCCAGGTGCAGTGTACAGCCTGTCATTGACATAAATTGCTATGCGCTCTTGTACAAGTGTACAAGGTGGAGCTATTGCAAACACTGGGACAGCGTACAGGAATATTTATATTTTTATATATATATATATATATATATATATATATATATATATATATATATATATTTGTTTTGCATAGGCCTGTATGCTGTACTTGTATTTATGATAGCACCACTATATACATGAGTACACCAGCACTCAGTCATCTATGTCAGTGACAAGCTGTGCTCTGCACCTGTGCTGCATATGCAAGAGCCCCAACCGTGATCAGTACATGGTATAATGTACGTGTTTTAAATGCTAAAATGTTTATCTAATATGATTACATCAGCATGATCAATACATACATCATTTTTAAACATGCTTTACTTTTAACCTAAGAGACCTTTTCTAGTAGCTTCCAATTTGCCTACTTAGGCTAAACAAACAAACAGGGGCGGACTGACCATTGGGACTCTCGGGCACTGCCCGAGGGCCCCATGCCACCAGGGGACCCCATCAGGGTTGCCAGGCTCAATAAAACCAGGGACAGTATGTAAAAATCTGTGTTTTTTTTACATCTGTCCCTGATATGTCCAAAACATGCTTTTGATGTGAAAATCCTGAGATTTTAGCTGCCCTGCCTATGCAGTGCCTCCTGGTGTGGTTGCCATCTGTAAGCCTGGGGGCCCCATAATCTTCTATTGCCCGGGGGCCCCATGAGTTGTCAGTCCACCCCTGCAAACAAGAGATGCCCTACTCAGCACTTGTTGCTTTGCAAGCCCTTCAACACCCCTAAACGCCCCAATGAATTAGTGAATGGCCCTTCTCATACCTGGAAACTTGAGGGTTAATAAAAAAGGGTTTAATAGCAATACATGTAATGTGGTGCAACAAAACATGGACAATAGCATTGTGCTTTGAAAGTGACACCCTTATAGAGGTTTAAACACTAATAAAGTATAGTAGTCAGTTAGCATAATGCCTGTCCTCAGTTCAATTGTCAACTAAAATACGTTTTTGCTACCTTTATATGTTGTATTAATCTATGTATGCAAAATTACCTCTATTAATCTTGTATGTACCTTTTGTACTCAATAAAAAAGTTTGTAAAAAAACAAATAAAAATAAAATATAGTAGTATGGTCCTCTAAACAATTCCAACAATGTAATAGTAAAAACAAGCAATTATAACAATATATGGGCTACAAATAGATAAATGTAGAGAACAAAAGGGCAATCTTGACAATATATAGGCAATCTTGATAAGACTTCCGTAATAAATAGGCAAGTGTTACAACATGCAATGTTTGTTACAATTTCATGTTTCCAGCTAATGAGGGGCTATTTTTGGCAGTTATGAGGCTTTTTCACACAGGTGTTGAAAATAGGTGGTTGGGTCACGTTTTTAATGCTTCCTGAATGCTTACCAATGCCACACAGAATTGTTACAATAGAGACCGATGGAGGTGTTCAAACTACAGCGTTAGCATTGAATTGCGGTGCTGCATGACAAAAATAACACTGCCTGCAGAGTTTGGCAGGACTTGGCGCTTTGCAACTGCCTCCATTCACTTCTATTGAAACGCACCAAAACCACACTTTACACACCTATGGCGTTAAAAAGCATCACAAGTGATCATTTCCCATTTTAGCCTAGTATATAAAAAAAAAAACACAACACACAGGGCATCTGAGAAGTGTTGCATGACACAACTTAAATGCCTGTACAACACATTCTAAATTCTCAACTTTATAGGTGCATTAATGCTCTTTTAGGCTGCCTTAGAATTTAAAACAAGTGTGAAAGAGCTCTTAAGTTCATGTCACTCATAAAGTGATTGTAAAGTCTTGTTTTAAAAAAAAAATAACAAACATGTTATACTTACCTGTTCTGTGCAGTGGTTTTGCACAGGGCAGCCTGGATCCTCCTCTTCTCGGGTCCCTCTTTGCTGCTCCTGGCCCCTCCCTCCTGTCAAGTGCCCCCACAGCAAGCAGCTTGCTATAGGGGCACCTAAGCTGCATTCAGACATGGAAGTCGGTCCGTCCCCTCTCACTTCCGATTGGCTAACTGACTTTGATTGACAGCCGCAGGGGGCTAATGGCACTGCTGATGTGTTTTAGCCAGTCAGGAGGAAGAGTCAGGGATGACGGAGGGACTCGTGGACATCGCTGGACAGAGATGGGGCTCAGGTAAGTATTAGGGGGTGCTGGGGAGGCTGCTACACACAGAAGGCTTTTTATCTTAATGCCTTTACAACATGAAGGTCAGGTACATGCTTTGGCCAATCAGCAGTTGTCAATGCTCTGCGATCTCACAGTGCATTATGGGGCATTCCACGGGCGCTCAAATTTCCTGCGAACGCCCCATCATTTATTAAATTCGGCAAACGATGTTTGAGTTGAACTTACATTCGACACGAACATCGGGCTTATCCCTAGTCACCAAGAAAGATATATCTTCTATGGTGGTAATACAACTTGCATTGAGCAGTATTGGTGTGTTGGTGATGTCTGACAGTTATTTGAACTAATGATGTTGTCTGTTTTTTGGTCACTAAAGCACCCACAATTCACAGGTCTGTACATGGTATTGAGTGTTTTAGGTTTCTTCATTTTTGATCTTACCAATGTAAATCTGAAAAACTTCCAATCCTTCCCAACTCTATCCAAAACTAAGGAAAACGTTTTGGCTGAAGTTAGCTTTAAACATAGATGTTGCTTGCATTGCAGAGCTCTTGACATGTATTTTTATCCTCAAATTAAATTATGCCCATCTGCACTCTGCACTGAGTTGATAAGAGCCAGGTATTTTCAAGTTGTTATGTTGTCATGGAACTCCTAAGTGACTGTTAATAGCTTTAGGGATTGCACTATAACATATGTCTTGTTTCTATTTGCATCTCCCAATAGCCTTGTGTACTCATTCAGTAAATGACTAGTTGTTTACTGTCTATTTTACAACCTATGGCATTGCTATGGATTCCTATATGCCTGGGTACCGATGCTGATTTTGATTACCTGCATTATGTATTTTGTTGACAGATTTGTGTGTCTTTTGTGAAAACTGGGATGGCTAGCAGCAGGACTGGTTGGAATTTGTCTAAGCCTAAAGCAAAGGGATTAAGTGCCCTCTCATTTTTTTGCACTAGCATTCACTTATGCCCTCATTTTAGTTTTTAAAGCATCAGAGTAAATGCGCCTTGAGGTTGGCTGGGGGTTTTCTATAAAAAAATGTTCTCATGTCCTATTCTAGTGATTGGATGTTTGCTGACCGTTATGCAAGGTATTGTATATGTCATTTTTTATTATTCTTACAAATATGTAGGTATTGTATCACATGCCCATTACCTAGGGTGCTCTGAAATTCAAATTCAATACACCTGTAAATTCCCTCTTCTCCAACCTTCCATTTAGGTTGCTTGATATTTGCATAACTTCTCTCCACCAGTCATGGTCTCCTTTACAGCAAATGCAAGCAACATATCCAGTGATGATGTCACTGATAGGATCACTTGATGACATGAATCTAAAATAAGGTATATAATAAAAAACAGAGTGAATTTAATAAAAAAAATAAAAATAGATCAATAGCATGTTGATAATGGAATGGAGGTGTGGGGATGGAACCAGGGAAGCCACAAAATAAGCACTTCAGCTTTCAATTGGAACTCTAGGTAAACAGAAAACTATATACAGATAAAATACGAATGTGGTCATGTCAACCTACCTCTCTCACTCTGCATGATGTACAGACTACCCTGAATTCCTAATTTTCTGTTGTTGCTCTTTGTATGTAAACATGACACAATATGGATCCCTGTAAGATCACACCAGTGCCCCAGGCTGCAAAGGAAAAACAGGACCCTAAATAGGACGTTTATAAGACTCCAGGACTGACGATTTTCACCATATACTAAACTAATCTAATTTAACCTATGAGTTACTACTTGCTTTTATTAAATATATGATTTATACTGCACTCAGTCTGGTGCCCCTCTGTTCCCATTTCTACACAGAGCACATCGCTTCACTCTAAGGGAGCTGCCTCCAGTTGCTAATCATACAAGATCTCGGATCATTTATGGACATTATGTTTTAAACTATTGTTTTAATATTATGTGTGCTTACTCACACACACATTTTATGTATACCTATATTCCAGTTGCTATATAACTTTATGTTATCACTAGGGTTGAGCGAACCCGAACTGTAAAGTTCGGGTTCGGTACGGACTTTGGGTTTTTCCCGAACCCGGACCCGAACCCGAATAATTGAAAAAAGTTTGGGTCCGGGATCGGAGTTCGGGGAAAAAAAATGTGCGGAGGTCCCCGCAAATTCAATAACCAGACTTTAGGTCTGGTATGGATATTCAGGGGAACCCCGTCGTCAATTTAAAACAAAGATTACGTGCGGTTCCCCCTAAATATCCATAAACAGACCCTTCAGGTCTGGTATGGATATTCAGGGGAACCCCGCCGTCAATTTAAAACAAAAATGACGTGCGGTTCCCCCTAAATATCCATAACTAGACCCGTTATCCGAGCACGTTGACCTGGCCGGCCGCAGAAAAGAGGGAGGGACAGAGTGCGCCCCCCCCTCTCCTGAACCGCACCAGGCCACATGCCCTCAACATGGGGAGGATGTCCACATGTTGATGGGGACAAGGGTCTCATCCCCACAACCCTTGCCCGGTGGTTGTGGGGGTATGCGGGCGGGAGGTTTATCAGAATCTGGAAGACCCCTTTAACAAAGGGGACCCCCAGATCCTGACCCCCCCTGTGTGAAATGGTAATGGGGTACACTGTAACCCTACCATTTCACGAAGGAAGTGTAAAGTATTGTAAAAAAACACACTGACACCATTGAATAAAGTCCTTTATTAAAAAAAAAAAAAATCTCCAGTGGTGGCAGAGGGTACGTCAGAGGGGGCGGGGTCACGTGACGGGTGGCCCTGCCTCCTCTATATAAGTAATGTCACAGCTTCAGCGCGTCATTCGCTGGGCTGTGTCCAGCGCTGAGAGGAGGTCGGGGATGCTGCTGCGCCGGATGGATGGATCTTCTCATCGCTGGAGCGGAGATCACCCGACGCAGGATCTTCTCATCGCTGGAGATCACCCGCAGCCGTCGCAGGATCAGGACAACGCAGGAAGCCGGGATCGAGTGGATTTCTCACTGCTGGAGGTTTTTTTGTTTTTTTTAATAAAGGACTTTATTCTATGGTGTCAGTGTGTTTTTTTTACAATACTTTACAGTACAGTGTACCCCATTACCATTTCACACAGGGGGGGTCAGGATCTGGGGGTCCCCTTTGTTAAAGGGGCTTCCAGATTCTGATAAGCCTCCCGCCCGCATACCCCCACAACCACCGGGCAAGGGTTGTGGGGATGAGACCCTTGTCCCCATCAACAGGGATAAAGTTGGGGACATTTTTAAAGCAGGGTTACGTTATAAAAAAAAATATCCCAAGCTTTGAACATCTCACAGAGCACTTTTCTATCTGTCATCCAAAAATGGAATGAGTATGGCACAACTGCATACCTACCAAGACATGACTATCCACCTAAACTGACAGGCTGGGCTAGGAGAGCATTAATCAAAGAAGCAACCAAGAAGTTCATGATAACTCTGGGGGAGCTACAGGGATCCATAGCTCAGGTAAGAGAATCTGTCCACAGGACAACTATTAGTCGTGCGCTCCACAAATCTGGCCTTTATGGAAGAGTGGCAAGAAGAAAGCCATTGTTGAAAGAAAGCCATAAGAAGTCCTGTTTTCTGTATGCGAGAAGCCATGTGGGGGACACAGCAAACATGTAGAAGAAGGTGCTCTGGTCAGATGAGACTAAAATTGTACTTTTTAATCTAAAAGCAAAATGCTATGTGTGGGGGAAAAATAACACTGTGCATCACCCTGAATACATCATCCTCACTGTGAAACATGGTGGTGGCAACATCATGTTGTGGGGATGCTTTTCTTCAGCAGGGACAGGGAAGCTGGTCAGAGTTGATGGGAAGTTGGATGAAGCCAAAAACAGGACAATCTTAGAAGCAAACCTGGAAAACCTGCTAGAGTCTGCAAAAGATTTAAGACTGGGGCGGAGGTTCACTTTCTAGCAGGACAACAACCCTAAACATACAGCCAGAGCTACAATGGAATGGTTTAAATCAAAGCAGATTCGTGTGTTAGAATGGCCCATTTAAAGTCCAGACCTAAATATAATTCAGAATTTGTGGCAAGACTTGAAAATTGCTGTTCACAGACGCTCCTCATGTAATCTGACAGAGCTTGAGGTATTTTGCAAAGAACAATGGGCAAAAATGTCACTCTCTAGATGTGCAAAGCTGGTATAGACATACCCAAAAAAACTTGCAGCTGTAATTGCAGAAAAAGGTGGTTCTACAAAGTATTGACTATTAACCACTTATTATTTTCTTTCCACTTCACAATTATGTGCCACTTTGTGTTGGTCTATCACATAACATCCAAATAAAATACATTAAATTTTAAGGGGTATGAATACTTTTTCAAGGCACTGTCGACTCGCAGTGAAGGAATTTACAAGTCCTGAGGATGGACCATTGATACAGATTGACTTCTTCATAACCTGCAGTACAACAGGATTGGCGTCTGTGATGTCCCTGTTCTCCCCTCAATGTGGGAAAAATTATTAGACAACTGAGTAGAAAGATCCTTGAACACAAGTGACATAATTCGGAAAGACAAAAAACTATTTCACATCACATGTGGGAAAAACATGAAGGTACAATAGATTCTGGGCCTTCATGTAAGCAAAATGGGTGCAGGAAAAAAGGTTCTTTGGATTTGAAATTGCTACTTATAGCAGCAGAAAGGATTTTTACCCTCCGTGTGGTTTACATGAGGGTTTTACATTTTTCCATATGTGTAATAATAAAGATGGATTTTACTTATACAATGGTAGTAGTTGAAAGCTAGGGCCCTTTCACATGGGGATCTGTGAGCAAATTTCATTCTGAATAGGAGCTGAACAGGACAGATGTCTTTTTTGTGACATCTGTACCATTCAGTTTTTTATCTACATTTTTGACAGTAGGCTATGGTGGACCCATGATGAATATGCATCTATCAGACAAACTCTGATCCGTCTCTGATCTGCAATAGACCTACATGGAACCTGTGTAAAAGGTGTGAAAAGTGACAATCTATATAAATAAAAAAATACTGTAAGTCCTAAAAATACAAACAATAAAGTATTTATAATGTTATTATTGATGTGTATATTAAAACGTATTATAATAGAGTAAGTATACAAATATATAAAACATAACAATACAACAATTTCTGAGGTACAGGCCACTGACATAAAATACAGTTCAAAACAGGAAAATTACCGCGCTTAAGATAGGATTAAAAAAGAAGAAGAAAGGTTGCTGCCCCCCTAAAAAAGCTCCACAAAGGAGTCTGGTAAATAATATAAAACACAGGTGGGGTAGTGGCACTACCTGGGGTACCTAACAGTAGGGAATTCCACTAAGGTGACAGAAAATACTCTATATAAACATATATTGTAAAATTTTAACCCGTGACCTAAAGGGGATCATCCAATGTGAAAATAATGATTATTTTTTTTTTTTTTTTTTTTTTTTTAAAGTGTATTTTGTGCATGTACTCGAGAGAGGAGCCGGACTGCAGGAGTTGGGAGTAGGCAGGCCTCCCCCAGAGGCAATCTGCCACCTTTCTCCATGCCCCGGGTGGCAATGGCGGGTGTGTGAGGGGGTCCTCCCACACAGCCCGCCCTACCTGCTCCGCTTTGAAGCCCAACGGGGCAGAGGGACTCCCCTATAAGGGAGTGAGAGGATTAGCCCGCTCAACCAGCCCCATTAGTCCTTCGCCTCTCTTTAGAGACCGCGTGGTCAATGTGCGTGTGTTAACCCAATTTAGAGTGCATGTGTAGGTGTGGTGGTTTTTGTGGGAGGGGGGTGGGCGTACTAAGCACAGGCTTACCTTGCATAGCACACCCACCGGGAGCCGGGCTGAGACCACCAAACTCAATTTACCCTCTGCTTTCCTTCGTTTGTAGGCCAGGTATTCTCTGCCCAACAGGGAGTTGACATATGCAATCCATTGCTTCCCTGTGGGGACCCCCGGGGCCATCCAATAACGTGCAATGAGTTTTCTTGCCAAATACAACAGTCTTGTTACCATATGGTACTTTCCTTTTGTAAACTCTCCAGGGTCGATGGCCCCTAACAGGTATACTAGGGGGTCCAGTGGGACTGGTACCTGTGCTACTCTAGTAATACACTGTGATACTTCCTCCCAGTACCTCTGAAGCTTTGGGCATCTCCAAATCAAGTGTATGAAATCCCCCTGCTGGGCCTTACACTTTGGGCACATAGGGGTGTCCCTTCTTCCCCATCTATGCAGTTGTGGCGCTGTTCTGTAAGCCCTATGTAGGATAAAGAGTTGCGACAATTTGTGCGACGCAGAGACAGATACCACCGGGACAGATTCAAGCGCCCTCTTCCACTGGTCTCCGTCTATCTCCCCAATGTCTTCCACCCACTTCCTGCGGCTTCTAAGGGAGGCATGACTCTGAATTGCTGCTAACAGTCCCTCGTATATTTTTGTTATCAATCCTCTCCAAGTTTCTGCTTGCAGAACCGCCGTCATCAAAGGTGACAGTGAAGTTACCACCAGTGATCGTGTTTGTTGTTGTTTCTGTAGAGCATGCCGGAGCTGGAGATACTGATAGAAGCCCCGTGGGGCTAATTGGTATTCTCTACACAGCTGCTCGTAAGTTTTCAGTACCTCACCCTCGTACAGCTGTGAAAAAAAAACAGATTCCCCTCTTTTTCCAGGAGGTAAAGCCTACTAGATCCTGTAGCTCTGCATATCTAGGATTATTCCATATTGGAGTGAATGGTAACACCCCCTCTGTCCCCAAAGTCTTCCGTAGCTCCCCCCATACCTTTCTGAGGAGGGTTCCTGTGGGTGCTGACTGTGGTATACTGGGCAAGCCCATCTCAAGATGGGAGGCTGCTTTTAATGAGGGAGCGGTACCAATTACCATATTTCTATTCGGATCCTCTCTTTCTTCCCGTCCCCATCCCGCCATCTGTTGCATCTGAGAGGCTAAAAAGTACGTTTTGGGGTGGGGTATCGCCAATCCCCCCCTATCTTTTCCATATTGTAGAGTAGTTAAACTAATCCTGGCTACCTTTTTCTTCCATATCAACTCCCGCATCTGGGTATCAATTCTTTTAATCCATTTGTTCGATATCCACATCAGTGAATTATGGAGGATATATAGGAGTTGTGGAGCCCATACCATTTTAATTAGGTTAGCTCTCCCTACCACTGATAGGGGGAGTTTGCACCAGCTGTCACATTTCTCTCTTTGCTTTGCCAGTAGTGGACCCAGGTTCAGCTGAAGATATTCAACCGTATCCGGGGAAACCACCACACCCAGATAGCAAAAACTACTTGATATAGTAATCTGCTCTGCTCCTACAGGTAACTGCTCCCTCAGTGGATCTATGGGCATTAATATTGATTTGGACCAATTTATATTAAACCCAGAGAAGCTTCCAAATTCTCCTATTATCCCCTTTGCTGTTCGCATCGACGCCGCCGTATCACCTAAATATATAAGTATATCATCTGCGTATAGGGACATTTTTTCCTCCCTCTGGCCCCTGCAAAACCCAACCACCTCCGATGTATTTCTAAGCAGTATCGCCAACGGCTCAACTGCCAGGGCGAACAGCAGTGGGGATAACGGGCAACCCTGCCGGGTGCCTCTATGTAGCTCAAATGGGAGAGAAAGGTTATTATTAACTCGGAATCTAGCTCTAGGTTTGGAGTAAAGCACCTTTACCCATCTTTTAAACCTGTCTCCCAATACAAACCTAGTTAATATTTCCAATAGGTAGGGCCACTCCACACTATCGAACGCTTTGGTAGCATCCAGTGACAGAATAGTGAGTCAATAGTAAGTGATAAAGCATGAATCTGTGCATAAATATTTGTGCAATAGGAACCTCTGTATACAGTGACCAAAAAGCCAAAAAAGTATAAACAGAAAATAATTGCAAAAAACAGTTGACCGGGCAACCAGCCAGAAGAAAAATAAAAAGTGAAAAAATTGTATAAAAATCATCCAACCGATAATGGGCCAGATTTACAGAGAACTTACGCCGACGTATCTGTTGATACGCCGTGAAAGTTCTATGATGCGCCGTCGTATCTATGCATCGTATTCTTAAAACCAGATACGCCTGAATTGTGGCAAGATACAACCAACGTAAGTCTCCTACGCCGTCGTATCTTGGGTGCATATTTAAGCTGACCGCTAGGGGCGCTTCCGTTGATTTACGCGTCGAATATGTAAATGAGCTAGATACGCCGATTCACGAACGTATTTGCGCCCGTCGCAGTAAGCTACGCTGTTTACGCAAGGCGTACGTCCGGCGTAAAGTTACCCCTGCTATATGAGGCGCAGCCAATGCAAAGGTATGGACGACGGAACAGCCGTCGGATTTTACGTTGTTTAAGTAAGTCGTACGTGAATGGGGCTGGGCGTAGGTTACGTTCACATCGTTGCCATTGAGCCGTCGTATCCTACGGCGTAAATTCGACGTGATACTGAGCATGTGCGCGTATGCGCCGTTCGTTCGGCGCTTCATTTGCATGGGGTCACGATTAATTTCAATACAACACGCCCACTACCAGTCTACTTTGAATTACGTGGGCTTACGCCGGCCCATTTACGTTACGCCAGCGCACATATGGGAGCAAGTGCTTTGTGAATACAGTACTTGCCTTTCAATGTTACGACGGCGTAGCGCATATGAGATGCGCTACGCCTATCTAAAGATGCGCCGATCTCTCTGAATCTGGCCCAATATGTGTATAAAAATGAATGTTTAGCAAAATTGATATATAACAACAGAAAAACCAATAAATATACTAGATTAATTAAATGAGTAGAAAAAATGAGTAGAAAAAAATTCAATCCTGACACTTCTTCAGTACAAATTGCAAAAATAAAAGGTGTCTGTGTTTATTTCAATTATGCTACAAAACACAGATCCAAAGCTATCACCTCCAAAGTGCTCTTTCTGAAATAAATTAACTTACCAAATGGTGTTAAACACTAGTGCTAATGGTCAAGAGTGCTATCAATCCACAGCGTTTCCCTACATATGGCCCTCTTTCTTCACCAATCCTCTGTTAGTATTCTCCTTTAGTTTAGCAATAGCACAAAGGAAGCAATACTTTGTACCAAAACACAATCACCTATATATAACAGAAATCCAGCATATAAAATAAAAATGCTGTTACTGTATCTGGTATGTATTTTGCAGACATCAATTCCACAAGATACCACATCCATTACATTATTGACTGCGTTGAACTCTCTCATAGTTGCGAAGGTATCTAGAGGGATTGATATCTGCAAAGTGCATGCCAGATAGCAGCATTTCTTTTATATATGGCGGATTTACACGTTTGTGAGTATATATTTATCAGCCTTTAACAATAAATGCACCCAGTTCACTCTGGCTTTCCCTTGTATTTATTATTCACGTTTCACTATCTGTACATCAGCTGTCTGCCAAGGTGTGTTACAGTGATCTATCCTTATTGATGCTTACATACTGTACATATATAGACATACAGTCTAGGCTCCATGCACACTGGCTTAAAAATCGCTGCTACTACAGGAGTTTTGTGTATGGAGAAGCAGCTCAATGTTATCCTATGTGTCCATGCACATTAGGATGATTACAGGCATATTTTAATCTCAACATTTAGAGGCAGGAACAAAAAAAACCTACTGGTTTGTGTTTCTGATTGGAGCTTTCTGGCAGAAAAAAAAAACGCAAAACTCTCCCAAACTCATTTAAACTTTGTACAAAAAAAGCTCTATTTGGGCATTTGTTTTCTGCTAAGGGAGCTGGCATTTTTTAAGCCCAGTGTGCATGCAGCCTTACTTGATGGCCAGAAGCGCTGTGATTTTTAAATATTGGTGACAATACAACGCCAGATTAATAATAATAATAATAATAATTATAATTTGAAATGATGATTCTTTTCAGTTTTCTGTATGCATTACTATTAAGACTTTAATTATGTAAAAGGAAACTACAGGAGTTGTAGTACAGTTTTGGGGCTCTTGAAATAATGAAATATACACAATATACATTTTGGTTATTAAGAGAAACTTCAGTCAAATAATAAAAAATAAAAAGAGAACTTACTGCAGCAGCCAAATATATCAGTAATCATATTTAGGAACTGTTGAAATGGGCTATATTTCCCAGTGTTTCTTTTATCTGCACAGTGCTCACCTGTTGTGTCTCAGTGACCATTTTCAGTAAGGGCAGCTGAAGTCAGCGCCTGTTCTCATTCGAGAGAAAGCAGTAGCTTCCAGCCATCTTCCTGCCAACTAGACACGCCTCCCTGCCCCTTTGCACCTTCACAAGGACATAAATCTCCCAAAAAACAAAAACAAAAAAACAAAGTGCCCAAAGACTCCTGGGATTTGTGATGCTGATATTCCCAAAGTCAACCGGAGTACAGGGTACAACATTTGCCTAGATCAGGGGTGTCCAAAGAGGGCCAGATTTCATGAAGTGGACATGCACGAGGGCAGACCATTTTGCCTTGACTTTTTTGTGTTTTTATAGATTCTTTCTGGCCCCCACTTGCAATCTGCCCCCAGGCTCAGATCAGGGCAAGGATGAGCTTGTTTTCTAAATATATTGTTATATAATATATTCTTTCCATGTGTGTGTTAATTACACTTACCTTATCCCCGAGCGTCTCTTACTGCAGGGATCAACTCGCACGCTGCAGCCAATCACCACCGCCGTTCAACGCCGCCAACCACAGGCACTGCACATGCACAGGCATGACTCAGTGTCTGCTATTGGCACCACGCACTGTCAGCTTCCCAGCAGGTTTTGGAACCCCAGCTTGTCAGTGAGAAGCGCTCAGGGATAAAAGCCGCAGCCAATCACCGACGCCAATCACCGCCGCCGTTCCCCGCCGTCTATCACAAGCACTGGCACAGACACGGGCGTGTCTGCTATTGGCACCGCACACTGTCAGCTCCCCGGTGGCATTTTAAACAAGCCCCAGCAACTCGGCCCAGCTTGTCAGTGATTTGATTACATTGGGTTTAGAGAACATTTTTTTTCTGAAAGCCTAGCTCGTCTCTATTCTGTTTAGAGCCTGGGGGGCCACAAGGGTGACAAAATGCCAACTCAGATGGGGGCCGTATAAAACTGGTCCGCGGGCCGCAACTGGCCCGCGGGACGGACTTTGAACATGACTGGCCTAGATGATAAAGCAGGAAATAGAGCGGGACTATTAAAAAATAAGGTACAAGGTATAAATATTATAGCCAATTTTGTCAAAGGAGGGGGAGAGAATAAGAATAAGAGACATTTTAAAAATAGACTGAGATCCGCTTTAACAGGAGGAGGAGCAGAGGGAGCCACAGGGGGATCCCAAAAAACAGCATTCGGGGTCACACTGTGCAAAACGAGCTGCACAGTGGAGGTAAGTATGACATGTTTGTTATTTAAAAAAAAAAAAACGAACCTATAATATGACTTTAAAGTTGACCAAAAAACTGGATACAAGATTAAATGCAAAAACATTCTTATTCTAAATTTGCTTCTGGGCTGTAAATAGCCTAGGCACTGAATTGTTTTCTGTTGCATGCTGTTAGGGAGTGTCTCTGCCAATAGTGTGAGAAGTTTCAAAAGAATAATATATGAATATTTATGTCTCCCTGGATAACCCTTACGAAGCATACTGCCAGTGGTGCATTCTAGCAAAGGGTATAAACATTTGAGGGGATCTTCTGGAACCTCTTTTGCCTTCCAGGCTTCGCCTGCTAAGGGCGTGTGTGTAATTGTTCTCTTAAGGCCCATAAACACGATCTGACTTTCCGACAACAACAGTCCGACGGACGTGTTTTATCGGACAATCCGTCTGTATGCTCCATTGGACAATTGTCGGAATTTCTACAAAAAATTTTTCGCTGCATGTTCTCAAACTTTCCGACAACAAATGTGTTACATCGGATCATCTGATCGTGTGTACACAAGTCCATCAGACTAAAATCCAAAGTACAAACACGCATGCTCATAACCAATGCTAAACATCAGACAATAGCAGAAGTTGCCCAAAGGGTGGCGGTAAAGAGCTTAAAAACCACGTGATTTGGTGAATAGTGTCTGAAAATGCATACCATGTTCACGGCCAACGCCCCTTCCGACAAAAATTAATGGAAAAGTCTGATGGAAGTCCGATCATGTGTATGAGGCTTTACCTTCCATACCTACTGTCTAGGAAGGACATATGTGCTTGAATGAGGAAGGCCTGAGTTTGGGTTCTGATGGCTTGCACTGCCTGACTAGAGAATTTACCTAGGAGGAACTTGGATAGGAGAACTTCGGCTAGAGGAAAGTGTCTGAAAAAGTTGGGTACAAGCTAGGACATTGCAAAAAGTCTGATGGGCTCATCCACAGAGTTTGTGCACTGCACTGTCAGAAGAATACAAAGTCTAGATATTCTTCTTCTTGACAAAAAGTTAAGGATCCAACCCTGAAGTGAAATGTCAGCCCAGTAAGCCACTTGAGGGTCTCTAAATTATATATGTAAACTAAGAGTGTTATTTTGGACCATCACAGACATGCAGTTGTTATGGTTCACTTTACATGAAATGCAACCTAGGATACATTATCAAACTGAAAAAGAAACACTTTGAAAACTGCATCAATCAGTTTTCAGCTTCAATATGTGAACAAAGTCCCAATGAGGATTTTTTTTAAAGGATGTGTAGCCAGGTGTTAGGCTTGCAGAGAGGGCAACTTTTATGACACTTTGTTGCAGCAGTGTTCTTTACTTCTCCCTGACTTGTATGCCTGCAGTCAATGTTGTCCAGCCTCCAGTCTGCAGAGAGGGCCAACCTGAGTGAAGAACTTAAGAGATTTCAGTCCAGGCCACACTGAACTGTAGGGTGATGGACTACAATCCCCAGGGAGAAGCTCTTTAAAGGAAAAGACAGTGAACAGTTTTAGCTGCCTGTGGAGAGGACCAGAGGGGTGCACATCTCTGTTGTACTTTATGTATTTACGGTGGGGCCTGAGCCCACAAACTGGACAACTAAGAGCTAGAGATACTGAGAGTTGGATTAACCCTGCATGCAGAGCCAGAGAAATCGCTGATAGCCAAGTGTACAGTTCGAGGTTTGCTGTGGGCCTGGGACTGGTGAGCGGCCGCTTGCTGTGTTTGAATTACCGAGCTAGCAGAGAGAAAGTGATTAACCAACCATTTACCTAGTAGCATTAGACCACTGCACGCAGAACTTTTAAGGCATGTTACTTATGTGTACCACCTTAAAGACTGGGCCCCGCCATATAGCTGGCAGAAGGTTGAGAGCAAGGAGTCAATTGTCTACTGACTGCTTCACAGGGACCACACATTGAGTTGCTCATACTAAGAGGCACCCCTTTGCAGATTACACACATATATTATGTATATATAGTGTGCGCTCTTAAGCATTCACTGACTACTTACTACACTATTGTTTATCCCTCCAGATAGGGTTTATTGCTGATATAGTTCATCGTTTGATTTGAAGACTTGTAGCATAACTGCTGCGGCTAAGCTGCTACGACATAATGCTTTTCTCTTAACTGGGGACAATATGTGTACCTTACTTGCAGTTAAGCAGTTTGGTGTCCATTTCCTGATATTAATGCTTGTATAGATATTTGCAGCAACACCCTCTATTCAATTAGGTGTGTTAGTGGTGGAGAAGCTGTTCACAGAGTTGCAGAGTGTGAACAGAGAACCCCCCACATATACAGTTGAGGGCTCTTGAGAGAACTACTAAAGTAGGGTGCTGTGAACTTATCAAGAAGCTAAGCACAGCACGGTGCCAATCCCTCCCACTAGCCTTGATCTGCATGCATTGTATAGAGAATCCCAGAGACCCTGTGATGACATCACTGGGTCTAAGATCGAGTATTTAATGACAAAACAAAAGATTTAAAAATGCCATTAGCATTTTATTGAGGGAGAGGAAGAAATCGGGTAAGGCAAAATGCAAGAAGACTAAACATTTACATTAAATACTAATTCAGAATGCACTTTTTCCACTGCAGTGCTAATTTTCCATTTTTGTATACATATTTCTTTAATTGCAAGAGTCATAGAAGTTTGGGAATTGCTGGAAAAGTGAACTTTTTACTTAGCCTCAATTTGGTTGTAAAAAAAAAAAAAAACATGACCAACCACCTGTTCATTAAATTATAAAAGGGAGACCAGCTGTTCCTTTCATGGCAGCCATTAGCCACGTTTGCTACTTAACTGCTTGGTTCCCCTTTTTTATGATTGCAAAAATAAGGGCAACTTTTTAAGCAGAGCTATATCTATAACAGGTTAAATAACTGGTTCAGTAAAGAAATAAGGTAAACCATACCTCCTGCTTCTTTCCTGGACAGTTAAATGAGACCAAATTGTACCATTTGAGCTATTAGCATCAAGAGCCCTTACAAATCCAATCCAGTGGGCTGCAATGTGCTAAGAGAAACTTAGCCAAGACCTGCAGACTGCCGAAGAGTACTTAGACATAAGCTAAGGGGAGGAATGGTAAAAATCCTCAACTGGGTAATTAGAGTCAGTGGGGAAGCTGTCCGCAAACTGCGGGCCTTTCATTCCCCTCCCTGTTATTTTAACACAATTGGCAGGTGCTGCTTTATACCAGGGGTGAGGTGAGGCCCCAGAGTCATAACTCACAATGAAAAATGATCATCAATTTTGCAGCAACGCTCTGAGGGTGAACTGCCAGGCTGTGATTACTGGCATTATTAGTGTGGGATGTAGAGAAGATGGCAAGGTGAAGGGAGAGAGACACGGAAAGAAGAAAAAAACAGGATGAAAGACGACTGTAGAATAAAGAACACTGAAAAAAGTAAAAAGTTCTACAAAAAAAAACAAACATATTTGGTGATATTCTCAACCATATTTCTGAAGCAACACATACAAATATGCAGCCCCTCTTATTTAAAAGTAAAACCACGACATTGCTAATTGCCAAAACCCTGACAGCTGCCATATGATCACTTGGATTGTTGCTAACTGCTAAAATAATTTGACTATGATTAATCATGCTGTAAATATAATTTTTTCTCACTAGCAAAGACAATAGAAATTATTCATTATTTGTAAATATATACTCATATCATTCCCTTTCTTCCAGACAGAGTGCAATATACTATTCTGCCCCACCACCAGCACTTATTTGTAATCTACCCCCAAACACCCACTTCACCCCCCCTGCCCTATTGCCTCATTTTTTTCCCCGCATATGCCAAATTTCTACTCTGCATCGTGAACCCTGCAGCTACACACTGCTCTCTCCTCCATCCACCTACGTTGGCCAAACAGTTGTAGATTTTTGAACGACATTCGTACAAATATTCTCAATCAATATTTGATTTGAGAGCGAACAGTCTTTCCCAAACTAAAACTGCCTTCATTGTTACAAATGTGTTGTTTCTAGAAAAATTTTCCATCCTGCTACTTTAATTTTTTTGGTCACTGCAGTCAAAAACAAACATCAATTTCACCCAACTAACATTAGAGCGTCTGCCAACTTTTTATTATTGTTTATATCCCTGCTTGAGATTTCTCCTCACCCATGGCCCAGTAACAAGGTTGTCAAGAGACAGGAATCAGTGAAAAAACTCCTTAATAGGAACATCAACAGCAATAAAAACCTGACTGGGGACCTATCTCTTTCTCCGCATCCATCTTCACTTGATGTGTGTTCTAAACTTCCTGTTTCATCTACAGGACAGGAAGAAACGGGAGATCTCCCTATTGGGACGCAGGTGACAATAACTACATAACTTATGGGATGCAGATGACAATAACGTTCATTAAAGTGGTTCTAAAGTTAGAAGGTTTTTTATTTTCATGCATTCTATGCATGGTGATAAAATAAAACTTTTGTGTGAAGCAGGCCCCCTCAGCCCCCTAATACTTTCCAAAGCCCCATCTCGATCCAGCAATGTTGCACAAGAGTCTCAGGTGCCTGGGACTCTCCCTCCTCTTGGGCTGCGAGGGCAGTAGGGTGCCATTGGCTCCCTCTACTGTCAATTTAATTCAGTGAGCCAATGAGAAGCGAAAGGGGGTGGGGCCGAACCATGGCTCCGTGTCTGAATGGACACACAGAGCAGCAGCTCGGGTGCCCCCATAGCAAGCTGCTTGCTGTGGGGGCACTTGGCAGAAGTGAGGGGCCAGGAGTGCCAGCGAGGGACCCGAGAAGAGGAGGATCTGGGCTGCTCTTTGCAAAACTCTTTGCTTAAAAAAAAAAAGATTGTAGTATCATTTTAAGTTGTTAACAGTGGTTTTGAAATGCAATGCTTTCAGCTATAGCTCGCTGCGCTGAATAAAAAGTATCGCAATACAGTGGTGTGAACTGACACCATAGGAAACAAGGCAAATTGTCTCTCTTTTGTGTTGGGACTACGCATCCCAAAGCACATGGTGTGAATGGATCCTAAGGGCCAGATTCACATAGAGATACGACGGTGTATCTCCTGATACACCGTCGTATCTCTGATTTACTTTGGTCGTATCTATGCGACTGATTCATAGAATCAGTTACGCATAGATATGCCTAAGATCCGACCGGTGTAACTGTGTTGCAGGGACATAACTGTGTTACACCGTCGGATATTAGGCTGCAATTCCAGGCTGGCCGCTAGGTGGCGTTTCGGTTTATTTATGCGACGATTATGCAAATGAGGAGATACGCCGATTCCGAAACGAACGACCGCCCGGCGGTTTTTTTTTACGTCGTTTGCGTTCGGCTTTTTCCGGCGTATAGTTACCCCTGCTTCTATGAGGCGCAGCCATTGTTAAGTATGGCTGTCGTTCCCACATCGAATTTTGAAATTTTACGTCGTTTGCGTATGTCGATTTACAAAAGCGCTGGACGCAAGTTACGCTCACGCCGAAACCAATGACGTCCTAGCGACGTCATTGGGAGCAATGCACGCCGGGAAATTTCGCGGATGGCGCATGCGCAGTTAAATCGGCGCGGGGACGCGCCTGATTTAAATACTACACTCCCCCTAGCCACGTAATTTGAATTCCGCCGGGGGGATTTAAGATACGCCTCCGCAAGTTTTGAGGTAAGTGCTTTGTGAATTAGCATTTGCTTTAAAAAATTGCGGCGGCGGATCTTAAATCACACAGGTTACGCGGATCTAAAGATGTGAATCTGGCCCTAAGATGTTATTTGAGATCTGTGACTTTAATGTAACACTTTGAATAAATCTTTATAGTACTGAATAAACCCCAAAGCTAAGTATTACTGGACAGTGTTAATAACTGTATCAGTGAGCTGCAGTGTATGTCCACCTAATAAGCGAGATACAACATTATAGCCATGTCTGATTTTGAGTATAATCTTTCGTGCTTTCCCTGGCGGATTGCTGAACATTATCTGAATTAGGCTATTAGCAAAGCATTATTCAGCGTGTGTGTTAATCTCTACCTTGCTGACTCCTGACAAGGACAGCCTGCATCAGAATCAGCAGCCTGAGCCTGAACTGACTGCAATGTAATCAAGACACTCTCTGATAGCACTACATCACTCTACAAAACAACATGTATCAAACCTTCTCATTATCTTTGCCTTAGAGGTAAAAATAACAGCCGAATAACATTGTAGAAAAACTTGCTTTAGGCAAACGTCTGATCCACCCCATAAGCCAACACATTTTTCTTTATGAAAGGGTTGTATTTTGTACAATGTGACTGTGTAGATGTTGGCAATTATTCTATATATTTAGGATACATACCAGCCAAAATGTTCATATTTTGTATTAAACGGTAACTTCACCATTTATCTATGTTTCTAGTTCAGTCTTCAGCCATTTGTGATATTTTAAGGGCTGTGTTAAAGGGCTTTTGTTAATTTTAAATGGGTTATGCAAATATAGCGCTACCCTCATGAGGGTCACTGGTTAAATCAGTACCCCTCTGGTTGCCCTGACCCTGTAAGTCCTTCGCCACCTCTGACACCCTGGGTTAATACATTTTTCCCTCTTGGTTATGATAACAATGAAATGGGTACACCAGAATTGATTAAACCAATTTAATTGTTTACTTAGTGAAATAAAAATGATTGGAAAATCAACACAAGTTTACAGTTAAGAATGGTATCTCTTATAGGAATTTTATCAAAAACTAATGGACAATCACATATCAATATTAAACATTCAACAGTGAGGCCTATAATCTCTGTACACAACAAGGCACATACTATGCCTATGTGAACAGGTTACAGGAGGGTAGAGGAATGGCTCTTATTGGTGTCTGACCCCTCTCTTATGTTCCTCAACACATACATGCAGAAATATAAATACAACGTTAGAACCTTTGGCAGTAAGAAACTATGTTGAAATTCAGCCTGCTCTTTCAGAGAGTTCTTGGTGAATTGTAGTTATGTGAGCTCAGCAGAAACCAATCCCTGATGTGAGAAAGGAGGTGAGAAGTAGTCCTGTATTACTGTGAGGCAATTATCCGGTTGATCTTCAGCTAGCCCTTGATAACAATTGCATGCAAGGAATTTCTGAATGGCAGAGCAAAGCAACCTAAATCAATTGATTGTGAATAGACAAAAAATCTTCATGTGTGGAAAAACTTCAACTGGAATCACAGTGATCACCGACTTAAAGATGTTGCCTCTGTAGAACTACAAGTAAATGCGGGGTGATAGAAGCTAGAGATGCCTGTATATAGTGTCTTTGATGTTTAATCTAGGTCCTTGGAACTAAGGATGATAGATGGTGCAGGAGGCAATGGTGCCTATATACAGTGTCTATATAGTGTCTATAAGGTTGGGCTATTGCCCGCTCACCACACTGGAACAAGAGATGATGATGGGTGTTGTCTCTCAGAAATTTAGCTAAGGAGATGGTGTCCGGCCTACGCCTCACCACGCTATGGCTTACCCAACTGTGATGTCACAGCAGGGTAGATGGAATAGGAGAGGCCTTCAGGGTGCCACCGAACAGCTAAGGGGTGCTGCCCGCAGATTTTACTCCAATTATTCGCTGGATGGTTCTGCTGGTGCAGGCCGCTACCCAGCTGCCACGCACACCGTCACAGAATCCCTGCATTCCAAGCTGGGTTTAAAGAGAGCGCACCAGGCCTCAATCCCTTTCTCTTTTAGCCTCTCCAAGCAGTGTGTTCTTCCCCCATCTGGTAGTTCTAGTTCACGATGATTCAGCAAGAGGGCAAAACCCATCTTTCGGACTACATGTCCCAAGATGCTTTGCTCTGCCTTGTCTCTGTATCAAGGAGGTAACAGGTCAGCGTAAAACTCAGCTTTAGAGAGAAATGGCTTCCCCGTAGCAAGCCACACAGTGTCTCCTGGTTGCAGGAATATAATATATATATATATATATATATATATATATATATATATATATATATATATATATATATATAATGCAGCTCCTGGCTACACATACAAGTCTATGGTAAAGTGAAACCTGGTTGAAAAATTTCTAATACAGATGAGAAGGAGTTTATTTGCAGCTCAAATGTCCCTGTTAATAATTTCTGAATGTTCCCATGGTTGCCATGCACACTTTGATAAGTTATTGATTTATTTTCAATCCATTGGTTCCAAATGATCAATCTATAGTCGACAAGCCATTTTATTGATAGTTTACACATGGGAAAGTTGATAAATTTAGATTTATGGTTAAGATACAATTATTATAATCATAAGTTAAGGGAGTTGTAAAGGCAGAAGGTTTTTTATCTTAATGCATTCTATGCATTAGGATAAAAAGCCTTCTGTGTGTAGCAGCCTCCCCAGCTGCCCTAATAATTACCTGAGCCCCAACTCTGTCCTGCGATGTCCACGAGTCTCTCGGTCATCCGGGACTCTCCCTCCTGATTGGCTGATACACAACAGGGGTGCCATTGGCTCCCACCGCTGTCAATCAAAGTCAGTTAGCCAATCAGGAGAGAGAGGGGCAGGGCTAAATGGCAGCTCTGTGTATGAATGGACACACAGAGCTGCAGCTCAGCTCGGGTGCCCCCATAACAAAGCTGCTTGCTGTGGGGGCACTTGACCAGAGGGAGGGGCCAGGAGCAGCGGAGAGAGTCCCAAAAAGAGGAGGATTGAGGCTGCCTTGTGCAATATTATTACACAGGAAAGCTAAGTATAGTTGTTATTTAAAAAAAATAGACTTTACACTCACTTTAACCACTTGCCAACCAGCGCACGACTACAGTATATACGTTGGCACAATGGCATGGCTGTAGATGGACGTACATGTACGTCCCCTTTAAGAAGTGGCATTGCGGACGCCGCTGCAGGCTCCGTGAGTCCAACCGTGGGTCCCGCGGACTCGATGTCTGCGGGGATACCCACGATCGTCTCACAGAGAGGAAGAACGGGGAAATGGTAATGTGAACAAGCATTTCCCCATTCTTCCTAGTGACAGGACACTGATCACAGCTCCCTGCAATTGGAAGCGGTGATCAGAGTAGTGTCACACACAGCCTATCCCCCCTACAGTTAGAAGCACTCCCTAGGACACACTTAACCCCTTCAGCGCCCCCTACTGATTAACCTCTTCACTGCCAGTGAAATTGTTATGCCACATACACACGATCGGTTCGTCTGATAAAAACGGTTTGATGGACTGTTTTCATCAGACGAACCGATCGTGTGTGGCCCCATCGGTTTTTTATCCATCGGTGAAAAAACTAGGAACTTGTTTTTTTAAAATTATCTGATGGTTAAAAAACCGATAGAAAAAAACGATCGTCTGTGGGCATGTCCATTGGTTAAAAATCAACGCATACTCAGAATCAAGTTGACGCATGCTTGGAAGCATTGAACTTCATTTTTCTCAGCACGTTGTTGTGTTTTACGTCACCGCGTTCTGACACAATCTGTTTTTTAACTGATAGTATGTAGGCAAGACTGATGAAAGTCAGCTTCATCGGATATCTGATGAAAAAATCCATCAGACCGTTTTCATCGGATGAACCGATCGTGTGTACAGGGCATTACAGTAATCATTACATTTTTATAGCACTGATCGCTGTATCAATGACAATGGTCCCAAAATGGCGTCGAAAGTGTCCGATGTGTCCACCATAATGTCGCATTCACGATAAAAATCCCTGCCATTACTAGTAGAAAAGAATATTAATAAAAAAAAAAAAATATATCCCCTATTTTGTAGACACTATGGGCCAGATTCAGAAACGTATCTCCGTATACGCCGTTGTATCTCTGAGTGCGGGCCGTCATATCTATGCGACTGATTCAGAGAATCAGTTACGCATAGATTTCCCTAAGATCCGACTGGTGTAAGTGTCTTACACCGTCGTATCTTATGCCGCGTACACACCATCACTTTATGTGATGAAAAAAAACAACATTTTCTGTGAAGTCAAAAATGACGTTTTTGAAACTTCAATTTTCAAAGACGAAGTTGCCTACACACCATCGTTTTTCTCACAATGTTCTAGCAAAGCGAGGTGACGTTCTCACCACTTTTTCTATTGAAGCTTGCTTCATAAGTAGCTTCTGGGCATGCGCGGGTGAAAAAACTTCGTTTTAAACGACGTTTTTTACTACACACGGTCAATTTCTGTGAAGTAAAAGTTGACGTTTTGAAAAACGACACATAAAATTGAAGCATGCTTCAATTTTTTTTGGTCGTTTTTTAGAAGACATAAAACAAAGTTTTCCCCCACACACGGTCAATTAAAGTGACGTTTTTAAAAACGTCATTTTTTTCATCACATAAAGTGATGGTGTGTACGCGGCATTAGGCTGCATATTTACGCTGGCCGCTAGGTGGCACTTCCGTATAGTTACGCAAGGAATATGCTAATTAGGTATTTACGCCGATTCAGAAACGTACGTCCGGCCGGCGCATTTTTTTACGTTGTTTACTTTAGGCTTTTTCCGGCGTAAAGTTACCCCTGCTATATGAGGCGTAGCTAATGTTAAGTATGGACGTCATTTGCGTAAGTCATTCGCGAATAGGGCTTTGCGTAAGTTACGTTCACGTCGAAACCAATGAGGCGTTGAGGCGTAATTTCGAGCATGCGCACTGGGATTTTTTCAAATTTTAAAATACGTCAAATACGTGGGGTCAAAGTGAATTTAAATAAAACACGCCCACATCAAACACATTTGAATTAGGCGGGCTTACGCCAGACGACATACGTTATGCCGCTGTAACATATGGCGCAAGTTCTTTCTGAATACAGAACTTGCGCCCTAATTTACGGCGGCATAACGCATCCCAGATACGTTACGCCAGCATATAGATAGACAAATCTATCTGAATCCGGCCCTGTAAATTTTGTGCAAACCAATCAATAAATGCTTATTGTTGATGTATTTTACCAAAAATATGTAGAAAAATACGTACTGAGGAAAAAAAATGTATTTTTATAATTTTTGGGGGATATTTATTATAGCAAAAAGTAAAATATATTGCTGTTTTTTCAAAATTGTCGCTCTATTTTTGTTTATAGCGCAAAAAATAAAAGCTGCAGAGGTGATCAAATACCGCCAAAAGAAATTTCTATTTGTGGGGAAAAAAATACGTCAATTTTGTTTGGGAGCCACGTCGCACGACCACACAATTTTCAGTTAAAGCTACGCAGTGCTGAATCGCAAAAAGTGGCCTGGTCCGGGCTTAAGTGGTTAAGCTAGGTACACACCGTTTTTTTCTGATCAACCAGCTGGCTGAATGAAAAAATTAACAAATTCATGCATCCAAACAAGAGAGTGGGATGCAGATCTGTTCAACAGTCTGAACATTAGATCAGCTTCTAACAAACAGGGACGGCCACACACAGATAAAAATTTGGCTGGGGCTTGCTGCACCGGCCGAATTTCAACCTCGTATGTATGCAAACTTACTAAAGGCGAGAATTTTTTGGAATGATCATAGAATGTTAAGATGCAGTTTTTATTGTTGGTAAGATACAAATATGAATGCCAGCAACATTATATCAGACATTGCAGCATGTCAGCATGTCATATGTGTTGGTAGTCTGTATTATGCACTACAAGCATGTTGTAACCGCTTCTTATCAAATATTTATGGCACTGGTGTTATTTCCTGCAAAAAAACTCCTGAGGAAGCAGACATTTTAGTCTGTGAAACACGTAAAGCAAAGTACTTTCCACCTATCAATTTATTCAGCAGAACCTGTGATATCCAGTATGAACTGTGATGATTAAGCTATAAGAGAATTTCATGATGGCTCATGCCAGAATAGTACTCTTTTGCATGCGTTACAGTGCATATAAAAAGAACGTAAATTGAATTTCAAATTGGAACACATACTAAGCCGCAGTATTCTTTAATAAACAGTCAAAGACTAGTTGATTTTTTTAACACAACTGTGAAATTGAAAACGCTGAAGAATTTTCTTTCATATTGTGGTTTCTATGATAATTTGGGATGCAGTGCATATAATTGTGGACTGGCTGACACATACATACCTTTGGATTAAATTAGAATTGCCACTAAAGGAGATCGCTCAGTGATGAGGACGTGACGCACGTGCACGTGAAAGGTGGGAGGTGCGGGGTGCTCCATGGCGTGTGGTAGCGGGAGCGGAGAGCCGACGAAACCAGCCTCGGACCGGTGGATGCCAGTGTGAGAGGCTGACACCCCCGGAGACCGAGTCGGAGACTCAGCCCTGCCCTGTCCGGCCCAACGAAGGAACCTCCATACAGACGGGACCCAGAGGGATACCACGTGCCCTGGATGAAGCCATTGGCCAGCACCGCGCCGGGAGCAGCTGGGGAACGGAGGACGCGGCGCCATGAATGAGGATGATCCAGGAAGGACAACGGAGTCCCAGCAGCATTGGCAGCGGCAGCAATAGGTCGTCAAGGAGGTCCTGAGGTTGGGTGAGACGCTCAGTGGAGCCGAGCAGGGTCGGGTGCCATCCCGCACCCCCCCTCCTCCCCGAAGCCCCCCCCCCCACTCCCCCCGGTTTTGTGTTCTTGTGCTGGGACTCTCTGCTGGTGACGCAGCTCAGGAGATAAAAGGGAAAATTTCTAATAAGTGTTATAAGTGTTATAACTAGTGTGCAACGAGCTAATGCTGTACATGTTTGAGTAAAGACTCTGCTATAGTCTTATAACACGGAGATAGCAGGACTATTATCATTATCATTAATGCGGAGGAGCTCAGGCAAGGCTGAGAAAAAATAAATCGTAGACTGTAAAAAATCCTTATTCAAACTGGGGAAGAGAATCAGACCCTCCAATAAAATGAATAGATCGACAAGAGGTGTCACCTTAAAACCCACTAAGAATAACTCGGGGAATAGCTCCATACAGCAATATATGACTCAAGAGGGGAGCCTTAAAAGTCTGGGTCTCGCAAAAAAGACTGAAAAGAAGAACAACGAATTAAAAAAGGGAGCAAATAGTGCGGAGAGTTCTAAAAATGAAACAACAATAGAAAGCGAGCAAGCGGGTGGGAATTGGGAGAGCTGGGGGGGGGGGAGGCAGGGGGACCATCTGATCGACTCCACAAGAAACTTTCTTAAATGCTTTTAAAAAAAAAAAAAAAAAGTTATATGACAGATATTAAGTTTCTCTCATACAACGTAAAAGGACTAAATTCTCATATTAAGAGACATAAAATTCTCTGTGAATTAACACAGTATAAAACAGATATTGCCTATCTACAAGAGACCCATATTACCTTGGAGTCCAATATAAAGTTGTACTCACCAGAATACCAGGTATGGTATTACGGGGATACAATCTCATCGCGATCCCGTGGGGTCGCTATTGGATTCGCTAATAGAGTCCGATTCACATTGGTGGATAGACAAACAGACCCTGAGGGGAGATTCCTGTTCTTGAAAATAAAACTAGGAGGAGAGGTTTATACCCTGGCTAATGTGTATGCCCCCAATGTGAACTCGGTTAAATATATTAGTAAAATTATGAGAAAATTAAAAGAATTTGAAGAGGGCCATGTAGTATTGATGGGAGATTTCAATTTCTGCATGTGCCCAAGCCTCGACAGTACGTCCTGTGTGCAGGGGACAAATCGTGAGCATCTAAAGATACTGATAAAACAAATGACACAAAATCAAATGGTGGATGTATGGCGGATCCTCAATCCTAAGGCCCGCGATTTCACGTTTTTCTCACCTGTACATGGGACGTACTCGAGGATCGACTATGTCCTCATCGACCATAGACTTCTGGAGAGTGTGATAGAAGCAAGGTGCGAGATCATGACGTTATCTGACCACGCTCCTATAACCATGAAAATAAAAACTTTTACACAAAAAGATACACCACCAGAATGGAGATTGGACGAGAGTCTGTTGGGGGATGAGGAGGTAGTCAAGAGGGTACAGAAAGAACTGGAACGCTATTTTCAGGAGAACAATAAGGAGGGTATCTCAAGAGCATCCCTCTGGGACGCCCATAAAGCCTATATAAGAGGAATTTTTATTGCAGAAGGGGCAAGGAAAAATAAAATAAGAACGAGTAAATTAAAAACACTAGGGGAGGAAATATATAGGCTGGAACAGGAACATAAATCACAGGGGCAAAAGAGGGAAATACTTCATAAGTTAAGTATAAGAAGAGATGAATATAGAGCTCTGGCGGAACAAGAAACTAAGAAATATATAGACAGGACAGAGAGAGAAAGATATGTCTGGGGAAACAAACCTAGTAAAAACCTGGCCAGAATGGTAAGAAAAAAGAAAACCAGGAATTTTATTGAAAAAATCAGGAATAGGAACGGTAACTTAGTCCACGCGACAAATAAAATAGCAGAAGTCTTTCGGAGCTACTATGAAGAACTATATGGTGTCCAACAAAAGATCAGGTGCCCACGCGAAAAAATGGATAAGATTAGGGAAATATTACAGCTAGCCAATCTCCCGAAATTAGAAGAGGGGGAGGTAGAAGGAATGGAAGATTCTATAACGGAGCAGGAAATAAGCAAGGTCTTAAAAAACACTCCTAAGGGGAAAAGTCCCGGGCCAGATGGCTTTACATCTGCCTACCTACAAAAGTTCAGTACCATCTTAATCCCCAGACTTTGTCAATACTTTAATGGCCTAGGAATAGACTATGAGATGAGTAGAGAGGCATTAACAGCAACGATCACAGTGATTAAAAAAAAGGGAAAGGATAATACGATTTGCTCAGGTAATCGACCAATCTCACTCATGAACGTAGATACTAAACTGTATGCAAAAATTTTGGCTGAACGAATGAAGGGAGTGATGACAGCCATTGTCCACCCAGACCAGGTAGGCTTTATTCCTGGGAGGGAGGGAAAAGACAATGGTGTGAGGGCGCTCCTCCTCCTCGATCAGATTAAAGAAAGTGGGACCCCCGGTCTATTCCTGTCGGTTGACGCTGAGAAAGCCTTCGACAGGGTAGACTGGGGATTCCTGATACAAACTCTAGAATCTATAGGAATAGGCCCAGGGATGATAAGGAGGATTAAAACCCTATATTACCATCCTTGCGCAAGGATCAAAATTAACGGTTCTCTTTCCGCACCCTTTGAGATGAAAAATGGGACTAGGCAGGGATGTCCCCTGTCACCCCTCCTCTTTGTCCTATCATTGGAACCCCTTCTGGCAATGGTCCGACAAAACCCAGAAATTTATGGAGTAGAAGTAGGTGAAGATGAGCACAAACTGTCAGCCTTTGCAGATGACATATTATTTTTTATAAGCAGCCCAAGAGTCACTCTCCCGAAGTTAATAGATACCTTAAAACAATATGGCGAGGTCTCAAATTTCAAAATGAATACAACAAAAACGGAGATCCTGAATATTAATATTCATAAAGAAGAAGAACTATATTTGCGGAAGAAATACAATTTCTCGTGGCAAAGAGAGATAAAGTATTTGGGTATAAAAATGGCAAATACTCTTAAGAAAATATATAGAATAAACTTTATCCCCCTTCTTGACGAAATTAAAAGAGAAATTAAAACCATATATAATAGACCAATTTTGTGGTTTGGGAGGATAAATGTGGTAAAAATGGTTCTTATCCCCAAAATCTTATATAAATTTCAAATGGTCCCAATTTATCTGCCACCATCCTATATCAAAATAATTAACTCCCTTTTAATGAAATACATTTGGAACAATAAAAAACACAGAGTCTCTGCACAAATTCTAAAACGGACCAAGAAAAAAGGCAGTCTGGCTGTACCTGATATCAGATTGTACTATAACGCTTCAGTCCTCACACAGGTTATAGAATGGGCTAAAGAGTCCCAGGATAAAAGGTGGATAAGTATTGAATGCACTTTAGCGAGGGCACAGTTAGGGAGATTAATTTGAAACCCCCCACATTGTAGAACCCTACACACGTCAACACATGCAATTACACATAATGCTTTAAGGATATGGGATAGACTACACAAACAATTAAAAACTAAATTTAATTCACCTCTTATAGACTTGAAAGAAAACGAATATTTTGCACCCGGGACTAAAGAGGTAGGTGGTAAGTGGATTAAAAATAGAACACAGTTAAAAGATATAATATCAAAGGGCAAAATTATGACCCTTCACGAAATTAGGATTGAAATTGGGGCGCTCAACGAGTGGAGATACCTTCAGTTGGTGTCATTCGTTAAGCGCCTCCCACACCCTTTGAGGTCACGAGAGGAGTACACTACACTGGAACATATGTGCAGTACCGAAAGCTCAAAAGGAAATATTTCCAAAGTATATAAATATTTGCAGAAAATAGATGAGTCGGATACGCTAAACTACATACAAAAATGGGAGAGAGACCTAAGAGTTCCAAGGGGGAAGACGACCATAGGGAGAATTCTTAACTTGACCCACACTTCGGCGGTTGATGTAAGAACCGCTGAGATGAACTTCAAATGTCTGACAGGATGGTACGCTACCCCAGATAAAATTGTTAAATTCAGAGTAGGAGAGTCAGAGGAATGTTGGAGAGGATGCGTGGCAAGAGGAACGATGGCCCACCTGTGGTGGGACTGCATAAAAATCAAAATGTTTTGGGGAAAAGTTTTGGCCCTAATAAAAGAGATAACTAAAAAAGAAGTGGAAGACAACCCTTGGGTAGTCCTCTTTCATGGGGGAGATACACCAGTGAACGAATATAGGGGATCGCTGATTCCGCATTTGCTGAATTCTGCGAAACGATTGATACCCCTAAAATGGAGAAACCCGGAATGCCCGCAAATATGGGAGTGGATCGACTCCGTAGAGGGTACATATAGGAGGGAGAAAGTAAAATATGGCGCGGAAAAGAACAAGGCAGGGAACAAGGACATTTGGGAAACATGGACTGAATTTAAAAAGTCTTGGAGGTACGCAGAAAATATGAGAGTGGAATAAGAATGCAGTAGTATAGGAAATAAAAATACTAGGTGGAGTCGGGAGATGGTCTGGGGGGGGGACGGGCAGTTAGGGGGGGAGGTGGAGGGAGGGGATAAGGGAGGGGTTTTGCGCCACGGTACCACGCTGTGATAACTTGTTGGACCTTGTATTCATGAGGAATGTTCTAGCCCGTTTTAATTGTTAAAGGGTTGAAAGAAGTTATGTGTGGAGGAGAAAAAAAAAAAAAACACTATATACAAAAGCAGAATAACAAATATAGAAACAAGTAAAAATTACCACAAATGATGCTATACCGGAAGTAGAGACGGAATTATGAATAAAATCATGAGCAGGTCTCTTGCTGTGGTTATGTCTGACGTGGCAAAAAAAAAAAAAAAGAATTGCCACTAAAACATTTTTTGGGGTTTGGTTTTAGCATGTGACCCAACAGAGGTTTAGTTGCCTTCACTCTGCTAAAATGTGTTATTGATAAATCTAAATTTCCCCTTACATCCTGTCCTGGTCACAAGTAAGGTGAAATCTGGCCAATGGTATCACAGCAACAAATACCTAAAATTATTTCTAATTGTTGCCTGTTGGAATCTGACTTTTACATGCACTAATGCCTTTATTCTACCCCAATAATGCCCAGTCTAAGGCAAGTTGAGTGTAATGGTTGTATTGCACAGTTTTTGAACTTACATCCTCTTGTCTTATAGGAAGAGGCAAACAGGAACATAATAACACTTTTACAATAGTAAACAGAAAATGTAGCGCTAAAAAACTAAGGGCCAAATCCACAGCCAGCGGCGAAAAATACGTTTTTCCAAACTTATGTCATTTAAGTTACGGCGCCCTAAGTTGGTGTCGTAATTGCCGTATCCACAGCGCATTTGCGCACAAAATAGCGCTTACGTAACTTAAATTCCGAGGCGTAAAGGCGGGGTTATTGCAAGTGGGAAGGAAGTGGGCGTGCTTCATTGTAATGAGCCGTGACCCCATGCAAATGAAGGGCCGGCCGTACTGCGCATGCACGCACAAATCTGCTGCTCACTGGGCATGTGCAGAACTTTGCTCGGCGCAATCAGTGAGATAGGTAAAAGGCCAAGTATACTTAGTTTGAGGATCGCCCTGTGTGTAAATAGCCCCAGTCAAACACACTTCCCTTGCAAAAGTATTTCCCTGTGTTCCCTTCCTAGAGCAAGTTGCTTCTGCTCTGAACGTTTATCAGTGTTTGTTGGTGAGTTGTGTGTGATAGAGAAGTTTTGGAGGAGTATTAGATTGTAGTTGTTGTTTGTTTCTGATAAGTGTATTTTTTGTTTGATTGTTTCTGCTAAGTGTTTTTTTTTTTTTCTCTGCTTGGATTTTGTGTTTGTTATTTGGGTGTTTGTTTTTGACTTTGTAGTAGCTGTCTGCTTGTGTGTTTTGATTTTTGTTTGTTTGTTGTGTGTGTATTTTTGTTTGTTTGTTGTGTGTGTATTTTTGTTTGTTTGTCCTGTGAGTTTTCTTGTTGCTGAGTGGTGTCTGTGATGGCTCCCAAGCGCAGGAAGCTTAATTTTACACATGTGGAGAAGCAAATCCTTGCCAGGTATATCATCCATTATGGGCGATATTTACATGGGCCTGAGAGCTGGAACACCTCCCCGGCCCAAAGGAAGAAGATATATAAAAAAATTATGGATCACATAAATGCGGCAGGGGGGGGGAGACGAGGACCCCCGCTGGCATCCAGAAAAAGATCAATGATCTGAGGAGCGTGGTCCGCAATAAGGTGGCAAAGCTCACTGCCCATAGGAGGGGCACTGGATGAGGGGGACCATGCCCCATCCGGCTGACTGAGGAGGAATGGGCAGTGGCCCGGTGTTTCCAGCCAGAGCAGGTGGTGGGCCTGCGTGGCTTTGACTCTGATGTTCCTGTGAGGCCAGGTAAGTTTTTGGATTTTCTATCTGGTGATTAGCATGTGTGGGTGGGGGAAGGGAAGATGTGCCAAGTGTGTGGATCCTCAAACCTGTGATTGTTTGGTGTCCTCCACAGATGATCAGGAGGTTGCTGGCCCATCAGGCCAGAAGGATGCTGGGCCATCAGGCCAGGCTGCTGCACCACCCCAAGGACAACATGCTGCTGAGGAGTCCCCAGGGGAGGGGAGTGGCCAAACCTCCCCTCATGAGGAGGATGAGGGGGAGGAGGAATAGGGGGAGGAGGATGAGGGGTGGAAGAAGAAGATCTTCAGCTTGGCAGGGAAATCCTTCTGGCCTCTGATCTAATGACATTTGAGGATACCCTTGAGGCTACCCCAGAGCCTACCCCAGAGGCTGGCAGCAGTCAGACCACCATCAGGGGTAGCCCCTCCCACTCCTCCCCCAACAGGCTGCAAACCACAAGGGTCACTCTCTCCCCTCCTCCAGAGCCACAAGCCTCAGGGGCAGGCAGGATGGCGACTCAGGAGACCAGGGGGGTGTTTGAGCGTCTGCCGGCCAGTCTGCGGAAGGACAATGCCCGGCAGACCCGCACTCTTGGTGAGATAAAAAAAACTCTGACCAAGATGGAGCACAGCCTGGGTGCAATGAGGGAGTCACTCGGTGATGTGGCCACAAACTCTTTGGGGGTCATCACATGTTTGTGGTCCCTGCAGACCGCCACAACAGGCGTGGCCCAGGAGGTGACTGCCCTGACCCAGGCTGTGCAGGACAATACCCGGGCTGTGCAGGACAATAACCGGGCTGGCCAGGCCAATACAGCTGCCATCACTGGCTGTCTGAATAGGATATCTGGTGATTAGCATGTGTGGGTGGGGGAAGGGAAGATGTGCCAAGTGTGTGGATCCTCAAACCTGTGATTGTTTGGTGTCCTCCACAGATGATCAGGAGGTTGCTGGCCCATCAGGCCAGAAGGATGCTGGGCCATCAGGCCAGGCTGCTGCACCACCCCAAGGACAACATGCTGCTGAGGAGTCCCCAGGGGAGGGGAGTGGCCAAACCTCCCCTCATGAGGAGGATGAGGGGGAGGAGGAATAGGGGGAGGAGGATGAGGGGTGGAAGAAGAAGATCTTCAGCTTGGCAGGGAAATCCTTCTGGCCTCTGATCTAATGACATTTGAGGATACCCTTGAGGCTACCCCAGAGCCTACCCCAGAGGCTGGCAGCAGTCAGACCACCATCAGGGGTAGCCCCTCCCACTCCTCCCCCAACAGGCTGCAAACCACAAGGGTCACTCTCTCCCCTCCTCCAGAGCCACAAGCCTCAGGGGCAGGCAGGATGGCGACTCAGGAGACCAGGGGGGTGTTTGAGCGTCTGCCGGCCAGTCTGCGGAAGGACAATGCCCGGCAGACCCGCACTCTGGGTGAGATAAAAAAAACTCTGACCAAGATGGAGCACAGCCTGGGTGCAATGAGGGAGTCACTCGGTGATGTGGCCACAAACTCTTTGGGGGTCATCACATGTTTGTGGTCCCTGCAGACCGCCACAACAGGCGTGGCCCAGGAGGTGACTGCCCTGACCCAGGCTGTGCAGGACAATACCCGGGCTGTGCAGGACAATAACCGGGCTGGCCAGGCCAATACAGCTGCCATCACTGGCTGTCTGAACAGGATAACAGTGGCCTTGGAGGGCAGGCCAGCAGGAGGACAGACACCAGGGGAGGCTCCTTCTTCCCCTGCTCACTCACCCCCCCATGAAGATACTCCCTCCCCTGTTAACACCCCCCCCGTGAAGATCCTCCAGTTGGCCGTGCCCGTGGCCGTGCCCGTGCCCTTGGGCAGCCCAGACGGAGCACTCGCCGCCGGAATTAATTTGCAGGGGTACTTTTTTTTTTTTTTATGATTTTGTTTATTATACTGTACTTATGATTTGGTTTATGTGTGTGAATGATGTGTGAATGTGGGGGGGTGGCATTCCTGATAAAATAAGGGTGTCACCCTCAGTTTTGGTGGAGAAGGGATCCCCAGGACCAGGGAGAAGTGATCCCAGGTTCCTGAATGGTGTATGAATGCACAGTGACATAATTGGAGCCGTGGCGTTACTGCTCCCAAGTACCAAAGGGGGGGGGGGGTACTTGGATCTAATCTAATTCGATGTGCATGCGATATGTCTGTGCTAGGGACCACAGTGGTGTGCATTCATGCATTCTCATTATGACATTATTCATGTGCGTTTACTGTGAAAAGAAACATTCTCATTGTGACATTATTCATGTGCGTTTACTGTGAAAAGATGCCTTCTGCGAGGCGTCTCCTGGCTGCTGTGCCCTCAGCAGACCGGGTAGAGTGGGTTAGGGGGGGATTGCCTGGGTCGGGGGTCAGGTCAGCACGTATGTCAATCTCCAGTCCCCTTCTCATGGCAAAGTTGTGCAGAATACAACATGCACCGATGATCTGGCACACAAAGTCTGGGGAATACAACAATGTACCCCCAGACTTATCCAGGCATCTGAAGCGGGACTTCAGCAGCCCAAATGTGCGTTCCACAACTGCCCGGGTGCGTATGTGAGCCTCGTTGTAGCGTTGCTCTCCTGGGGTTTGGGGGTTCCTGAATGGGGTCATCATATGTGGTCCCAGGGCATATCCAGAGTCACCTGGAAGGGAAAAGACAGGAGGATGTTAGTCATGCATGTGCCCCTCGTGATGTCAGCATCATGGGGGGGGACATACCTGACACCCATGTCACTCACCAATCAGCCAGCTGTCTCCATACAGGTTCAGCTCCAAATCTCTGGAGATGTTGGTCTGCCGGAATATATAGCTGTCATGGCAGGATCCAGGGAATTTTGCACAGACGTGCCAGATGAGGCCATGGGCATCTACGATTACCTGGACATTTATGGAATGCCAGTGCTTCCGATTCCGGAACAGGTGCTCTGTCTCATGGGGGGGCTGTAGTGCCACATGGGTACAATCAATGGCCCCGATGGTCCGTGGGAATCGGGCAATGTAGTAAAAGTCCGTCATGGTTTTCAATCGCTGGTCCTCCTGGGTGGGTTTTTGAAATTGATTGGCCATGCGTCTCAGTATTGCAGGGACTACTTGATGGACACACCTCCTCATGGAGGATTGTGCCATCCCAGCCAGACCTCCACATGTTCGTTGGAAAGACCCAGTGGCAAGAAACTGCAGTGTTGCCATTACTTCATTACTTTGATGAGAGGTGGCAGGGCATGGGATCGTTGGGTTGGGGTGGTGAGATCATCCTGCAGGATTCGGGTTAATTCAAGGATGGCTTCCCGGTTGAAACGGAAGTTGCCATAGACCTCAGAAGCAGGCATGCCAAAGAGATCTCGGCGTGGGCGGTATACCCTCTCCTGTGCCCTCCTCCTCCTCCTCTGTGCCCTCCTCCTTCTTTGCGCCTCTAAAGTAGCGAGTGCCGTTAGGATCATGGATGGCCCGGGCATGTTGGAAGACAGATTGAAGTCCAGCAAATATGTGTTCTCAGCTCTTCCTCAATGCTGTTGCTTCAGCAGACCTTTACACAGCATGTGTAAAATTAGGGCTGCTTTTATAACGTGTAAATTTGCGCAGGGAAACTAACAGGTGCGCACAGGGCGTAATCTACGGCGCACACACTTAATTATGTGGATCACCCTATCTCCCTCATTTGCATCTTTGCCTATCAAAAACAGCGGCGTGACTAGCGTAATTTGCGTCCGAGGATGTGCCGGTGTAATTATTTTAGGTAGGACGGAAAATGCGGATTTTAAGGCATATCTCGTTTTGAGGATCGGGCGCAAAGATACGCGCGGTGTAAAATTAGAAATCCCGAGTTAAGTCGGCGCATCTGCTTTGTGGATTTGGCCCTAAAACTCCAAAATGTATGGTACCATGTGAGGTGACAACATTCATCTATGAGTACATATACATGAACCACTAACATAAATATAAGTGGCTCAAACAGTGCTGGATACAAAGACAAAGTCTGTATCTCAAAGTTGAATGGACATCAATTAAGTGATTGGTGCAGAAAAAACAGGTGAGCTGCTATCCGATGATTGAGATACAACAGGTATACAAGTTGTCTGTAGAACTCTATGAAGATCACAATCACATCAAGGTAGGTAGTGGATATAAATACGCTTACCAGATGGGTTGGACTCTAATACTGTACAGCAAAGAGTCGGCCTGACATTGTGGTCTTTGAAACCGGGACCACTGAAACCGGGATGGGACCATAAGCGGGACTCGAACTCCAAATTGACATGGACAGCAGGAACCAGCAATGCTTGAATGGTGTGTTGGATCAATACCACGAGCTCTGAATACGATCCTTGAACCAACAATCAGGAGGTGCAGGAAGGGATGTTGTTAAAGCTCCCAGGAAACCGTGGAATGGATAATATAAAATGGAAAAAGGAACTCCAATGGTGCAGGTCAATTAAAACCAGGAAGGTTTATTTGTAAAAAGTCATAGACAAAATATGACATGAATAAAAGTGATCACGTACAAAAATGGCAATGTGGGGTGCTCAATGGCAATACCCGACGCGTTTCGGCTAAGTAAGCCTTCAACAGGGGCATAAGGATGCACCCCCACATTGCTCTCTTAAATACAAAAAATGGTTATAGGGCCCTCCCCAACAGGGTGGTGCCATAAAACAGGATATGATGTAACAAATGTGCATTGTGACAGACATGATAAAAAGGGAAATAATTATTTAAACAAGTATGCATTAAATACTAATACTACTTCAATCACATGAGAATGCAACAAATAACACCATATATTACTTATCGTATCAATGAGGGCTAATCATCTGCAATAATTTATGATTAAATTAGAAATAACACTGATTCTACTGTGTCACCAGATAGGGAACCTCTCATAATTGTGTGTATGGGGACACTGCACCGCCATGATGGTTTTTTTTAAAAACATTACTCTGAAGAGTGTCACCACTGCGCATCCACAGGCTACTTCCTGTCTATAGAAGCGCTCATCCTTAGGGCTACACCATCCCAACTATGCTCATAGATGTGAAGCAAAAAACCCCACGTTGTCACCGATTGGTACAGTGCTATTACTAGCAGTCCGTGCGTGTACCAATCAGGTGGAACAAGGGCATAGCATAGAGCCGCACCCGCCAATCGGCGGGCACCTTTTGATAACCTCCACACCCATCGGATGTGTGACGACACGCACACCAATAGGGTATGGAGGGGCGTGACTTATGGCCGCACTGTCCAACCGGCAGCCAAACATCTCCCAGACCAATCGGGAGGACGCAGCTTCCAATCGGCTAGCATCGTGAGCCCGGCAGCGTGTCACGCATCGGAGCCCTGCCCCCCGATCGGAGGGGACACTCGGAGTTACAAGCTATGACAGCTTGGAACATACCAGTGCACCCAGCGGGCAGGATAACACCAAGCAAGTTCACTTAGATGTGGCAAAAACTAATTAGGCATGCAGGGGACTCCTCAATGCTTTACATATATATGAGCAATGCAGAAGAGGAGATTATATGCACTGTAGAGATGGCCCCAATTGGCCCGCCCAGACTGGGACAACGAGGACCACCCACAGTGCAGAGCTGCAATGTAAGAAGAATATAAATAAATAAAAAATTATGGGGGAGAATCAGCATGGATAACAAAAAGTCACCACATTGAATCTACATCTACAAATGATAGAGAAATGAATAGACATGAAACATAAAAATAAAAATGAAATAATAAAATAATATAAAGGGGATACACAAGCTCAGGGTGCTCACCCCTGGTTAATGAAAAAGTTGACATCCCAGTCAACGTTCATACCATGAGGGGTGTAGCACCTGAGCTCGTGTATCCAAAAAGTCTCAAGTCTCGAGACGCCCCTTAATCTGGAGTCTCCTCTCCAATGGGGGACGAATCTGTCGATCACCTGAAACAATGATCCCTTAGGGTCAGAGTTATGGTGCTCGTGAAACTGTATGCTTAGGGCAGCCCTTTCGGATTTTAGCTATATGCTCATTAACTCTGATGGAAAAGTTTCTTATAGTCCGTCCCACATATTGAGATTTGCATGGACATGTTATAAGGTATACAATAAAGCTTGTGAAACATGTGGTGAACTGCTTCATAGTGTATATCCGACCTGTCACTGTTGAGGAAAACTAGTCTATTTTACGTCTAACTATGGAATTAGCGTTACAAACATTACAGGAACGACATGGATAAAATCCATTGGCCTCAGGGAAGAAAGATATCTTTTTTGTGGGATCGATAGTATTGGGAGCTATGTCGCTTTGAACAAAAAACGAATTTCGGGAGTAACTAAATACATTTATTTTTCGGACGAAAACAAAATTACGAAACAAAATATTTCAGTGTGCACATGTCTAATGTTTAATGCTATTGAAATGTACTAAAACAAACCTATTTGGCAAAGCTTTATACTTCTGTCTTGCTGATGCTGACTCCTGCTATGTCCTATGATCTGGGCTTCCCGTCATGACCTTGGCTTGTCTGACACTGCTGTTTGTAATATGAATTGGATTTGATGCTTAAATCTTTTGTCTTTTGGTATTGATCTCTGGTAAGTTTTCATTATTGCTTCTAGATTGTCCTCCTGATATCAGACTCTGCTCATCCAGATATTATAATAGTGTTCATAAGACTTTGGGGGCAGATGAGTACAGGCTGGCTTACAGAGCCTTATAGGAAAGGTTAAAGAAGAAGAGGTTATATTATCTAACCCAGGGATTTTTTCTAGGTGGACCAATGTGGGGGGTTAGCTCAAGTAAGGATCACCTTCCCTGGGAAAAAGGCATTCAAAACAGCAGGTCTTTCCTAAAAGTCTGACTTGTAGTGTGTTTTCTTTTTTTTTTTTTTAAAGGTTACAAGCAAAACAAATAGAACAAAACAGAAAATAAATCCTTAATATCCAAGCACTAAATAAACAGCACAGATTCCTCTCTTACAGGTAAAGGGCTTCTCCGCATCACCAACAAAAAACAAGCATTTAACAATTTCTATTTTTAAAGAGGAAGTCCATGCAAAATATAAAATCCCTGCATCGATAGACACCAGGGATCTAACACTAACCTCTCTATCCCTGTAAAGAAAAAAAAACGAGTATACATACCTTTTTGGAAGCTGATCTGACCTGCTCCGACTGGATCCCACGCTGAGCTGTCAGCCGTGGCTTCTCTGTGTTGGGGGGTGCAGAGGCAGAGGACAACGGAAGCCCCATAGTAATGCTATGGGTGATGTCACTTCCCATTTATTTGACAGTCGTTGTCCTCCATGTCCTCTGCAGAGCTTACGGAGCTGGAGATCGTGTCGGAGCGGGTCAGAACAGCTTCCAAAAAGGTATGTATACTCATCTTTTCTTTACAACGATAGAGAGGTTAGTGTTAGATCCCCGGTGTCTATAGATGCAGGGATTTTAGATTTTGCATGGACTTCTACATTTTAATGATTTCTATATGTAACACTCTCTCTCAGATAGTTTTCCTGAGTCCCAGGCCAGAGCACCCTCTTGCTCTAGCCCTTCCTTCTTTATCCAACCTGCTGCTGGTCAAAAGTGGGAAGCAAAACCTGGCTCAGGTTCCACACTGCCAAGGTGGCCCGGATAGCATGGACCTTAGTTTGCCACATATGAAACCATACAAAGTGAAACATGCAGTCCCTAATGTCATTAATTTCTCTCCTTTTATTATGTTACACCAACTTGAAATACTGCTTCATATTATTTAAATAATATTTATTGTGAGGCATGTTGAAGGATTTTTTTTGCATTTATTGGAAACACCTTAATTTTTTTAATTATATATTTTTACATTTTGTTAGAAAAATTTTGCAGGGGCAATTTTTCTCCTTCCTTGATATACGCTGATGAGGCTACACTGATGGGCACCAATGGGCTGCACTGATGGGCATGGATAAGGTGGCACTGGTGGGCACTGATAGGCGGCACTGGTGGGCACTGATGGGTGGCACTGAAGGGCATTGATAGGTGGCACTGGTGGGCACTGAGAAGTGGCACTAATAGGTGGCATTGTTAGCAGTGATGGGCACTGGTGGGTGGCAGTGATGGGCACTGATGGGTGGTAGTAATGGGCACTGATAGGCAGCACTTCTAGGTGGCACTGATGAGGCACTGATTGGCACCACTGGTGGGCATTGATAGGTGGCACTTGTGGGCATTGATAGGTGGCACTCATGGGCATTGGTAGGTGACACTGGTGGGCACTTGCAGGTGACACTTGCAGGAGGCAATGGCAGGTGGCACTAACTGCACAGAGGAGGCAGAATTGCACATAAGCAGGTGATCTGCTTTTTTTTCTCCTCACGCTGTCAGCGTGAGGAGAAAAAAAAACGATTGCCGGCTTATGTTTACATCACGTGAACAGCTGATCACCTGATAAGGGGCCAGGATCAGACCCTAACTCGGATCTGTAATCACCAGAGTCTCAGTTACAGTGCAGGGTGCGTGGGGAGCGTGCAAAGGTAAGGGCTATTGACGTCCTCCCGGCATTTGAGGTCCGCGCTGTAGCCGTCATTTGGCTATAGTGCGGGCGCCAAGTGGTTAAAGTGGTTGTAAAGGCAGAAGTTTTTTTGTTATCTTAATGCATTTTATACATTAAAATAAAAAGCCTCCTGTGTGCAGTAACCCCCCTAATACTTACCTGAGCCCCATCTCAAGCCTGCAATGTTGCTCAAGAGACTCAACTGTCTCCCTCCTCATTGGCTGAGACAACAGCAAAACCTCATTGGCGCCCACTGCTGTCAATCAAAGTCAGTGAGCAAAAGAAGAGAGATAGGGGGTGGGGCTGGGCCGCGGCTCTGTGTCTAAATGGACACACAGAGCTCTGGCTCAACTCAGATGCAAGCTGCTTGCTATAGGGCACTCAACAGGAGGGAGGGACCAGGAGCACCAAAGAGGCACCAAAGAGGGATCCTAAAAGGGGAGGATCCGGGCAAAGCCACTACACAGAGTATGACATGTTCAATATTTTTAAATGAAAAAATACTTTTTTAGTCCAAAACATAAGAAATGTTAATAAAAGTAACCACATAACTTTAGTGCCTTTAATTTATTAAGTGAATGGAGCCATTGGTCCGCATCTGCACACAACACTTGCAGTTGCGGCACAGTTGTCAGGTAATTAGCTTCAAACAGGCAGTGTGGTGACAATAAAATGCCTCCTTACTGCCTGTCTATTGCTGTCTGAAGCATGATCTAAATGTGGATTGCGCCTTAGACTGTAAAGTAAGTCTAAACATGGCCTTAAAGTTGATGTAACCCGGATTCATGAAATTTAACCTGGGCACATATATCTCTCTACAAAGCCCTAAGTCCTGTGTCTTTCTGCTGCTCCGTTCTTCTGTTACCAGCATGATAACTTCTGACAACTTCTCTGTAATGGGAGATAAAACGTGCCTGAATTTTGTTTCAGGGTGGGTGCTATAAATAGATTAGCAGAGAGCTGGTCTATTCAAAGCACAGCTCTGCAAGTCTCTGCCTATGTGGAAAGGGGTGTGTGCTGTCACACAGTGTATGACCAGACTTCACTTCCAGGACTGAACAGGAAGAGAACATTTCTAACCGTGAATCAGACTGAGATAGAAGTACAGTTAAATCACACTTGATTAATAATAATAATAAAAATATAAACAGAGTAAACATAGTCAAAACATAGCCAGAGTTCCGGAACCAGATCGGATAGTCAGCCAAGCCAAATGTCAGAGAGCCAGAGATATACGTAGTGGAGCCAGAAGGAACGTCAGCCAAGCAAGTCTTCAACAGGAACACAGGAGATAGTCTCTGTGATGTTGACCAAGGTGAAGGCAGAGAGCAACTGAGCTGGATGGCTTAAGTAGGCAGGACTGACGAACAGGATCATCATCAGGTGAGTCACTGTGGAGACATAGGAGCTGGTAATTAACCGACAGCTGAGTGGCCAGATCAGAGAAGGAAGGGCTGACACACGATGTGCCGTTTCTAAAGAATATAGCAAGCTGAAGACAGCAAATATACAGTGCCTTGCAAAAGTATTCACCCCCTTGACATTTTTCATGTTTTGTTGCCTCACAGCCTGGAATTAACATGGATTGTTTGAGGATTTGCATCATTTAATTTACAGAACATGCCCACAACTTTGAAGATTTTTTTTTATTGTGAAGCAAACAACAAATAAGACAAAATAACAGAAAAAGTCAATGTGCATAACTATTCACCCCCTAAAGTCAATACTTTGTAGAGCCACCTTTTGCGGCTATCACAGCTCCAAGTCGCTTTGGATAAGACTCTATGAGCTTGCCACATTTCTCCTTGCAAAACTGCTCCAGCTCCTTCAAGTTGGATGGTCTGAGCTTGTGAACAGCAATCTTTAAGTCTGACCACAGATTTTCTATTGGATTGAGGTCTGGGCTTTGACTAGGCCATTCCAACACATTTACATGTTTCCCCTTAAACCACTCAAGTGTTGCTTTAGCAGTATGTTTCTGGTCATTTTCCTGCTGGAAGGGGAACCTCCATCCTGGCCTCAAATCACACACAGAATGGTACAGGTTTTGCTCAAAAATATCCCTGTATTTAGCACTATCCATCTTTCCCTCAACTCTGACCAGTTTCCCAGTCCTGACTGCTGAAAAACATCCCCACAGCATGATGCTGCCACCACCATGTTTAACTGTGAAGATGGTGTTCTTTGGGTGATGTGATGTGCTGGGTTTGCGCCAGACATAGCATTTTCTTTGATGGGCAAGAAGTAAAATTAGACCAGAGCACCTTGCTTCATACATTTTGGGAGTCTCCCACATGCCTTTTCGCAAACTCAAAACGTGTCATTTTGTTTTTTTGCTGAAAGTAATGGCTTTCTTCTGGCCACGCTGCCATAAAGCCCAACTCTATGGAGCGTACGACTTATTTTTGTCCTATGTACAGATAATCCAGATTTTGCTGTGGAACTCTGCAGCTCCTCCAGGCTTAACTTAGGTCTCTGTGCTGCCTCTCTGATTAATGCCCTTCTTGACTGGTCCGTGAGTTTTGGTGTGCGGCCGTCTCTTGGCAGGTTTGCTGTTGTGCCAAGTTCTTTCCATTTGGTTATGATTGATTTGATGGTGCTCCTAGCGATCATCAAAGATTAGATTTTTTTAGAACCTAACCCTGACTTGTACTTCTCAATACCATTGCCCTTTACTTGTTTGGAGAATTCCTTGGTCTTCATGGCAGTGTTTGGTTAGTGTTGCCTCTTTCTTAGGTGTTGCAGCCTCTGGGGCCTTTCAAAAAGGTGTGTATATGTAGTGACAGATCATGTGACACTTAGATTGCACACAGGTGGACATAATTTCACGAATTATGTGACTCCTGAAGTTAATTGGTTGCACCAGAGCTTTTTATGGGCTTTAAAACAAAGGGGGTGAATTACGCACATGCCAATTATCATTTTTTTATTTCAGAAAAAATAGTTTTATGTATATATTTCTCCAATTTTACTTCACCAACCTAGACTATTGTGTTCTAAACCATCACATATAATTAAGATGAAAAAAATGTAACTAAAGGCTGTAATGTAACAAAATAGGTAAAAAGCCCAGGGGATTGAAAACTTATGTTGGGAGATTTTTTTAATTTCTGTGTATCGTCTGAGGCTGTTCACTTCACTGGGTATATGTGAGGGTTTACATTCACTTTAACTGCTCCCCAGCCATAGGATGTACTCATATGTTCTTGGGCTGAAGCAGGTATACCGGGCCATGGCTGCAGCTACAGTATGACCCCAGTACCTTTTTTTCAGCTGGTGATGCTGAAAAATGTAAAATCAATCCAAGTGGCTAAATAACCTTCTGCCAGCTTATCATAGAGATGACCATGGAATGGAACTTCCCCGATCATCTCGATGGTCTAAAAAACTGGAAGCGACAAGTATGTCACTATTGGTTTTGGTCTAATGTGAACAGTCCGGTACAGGCCTGTAAAAGCAAAAAAACACCAAAGCCAATGATGGACGCTGCCCTTCTTCTCACTGGAGCCAGCATGCATTCCAAGTGCCAGGACCAGAACTGACGTCATAGCTAAAAACGGATATGATGAACGCGTTACCACCTCTACATGTTTTACCGTCATGTCGTCCTCAAGAAGCTTCCTGAATTAGCATGAAAACGAGGAGAAACAGGAATCCAGTATAGCGCACCATTTCTTTTCACATTGTGGTGTGGGACTTTTTTATTGTTAATTAGATTTTGGACTATTATTCAATATTATATATTTGTAACTTAGTATTTATATGAATTTAGAGTGTAAGCTGAGTCCTGACCTCTTTCTTAACTTTATGTAAATATTGTGTGACATCAAAAATTGCAACACCCATCATTCTAATCTCTAGGGCCTCTACTTAGAAAAATATATTATGTTTGGGGGTTCTAAGTCATTTTTTAGCAAAGCTGATTTTTACATTTTATGTGAAATGTGGTTATACTGTGAACCCCTCTCTGATTTAGTTTCACTTTATTGCTAAATACCACTGATTCATTAGCTAAGCCATCTACAGTAATTACTGTTAAGTTGCTCATTGAACTTGCCCCAGTAATTATAACAGCACTCTCTCTGGACAGTGGCATGATAGATAATGAAACATAGCCATTAAAGTGGAGGTTCCCCTAAAATTAAACTTTTAACATTGCATTTCCCACATTAATGACGTAGAATCGGCTGGTTTTATTAAAAAAAAAAAACGTCCGTACGTACCGTTTGCTATATGCGTTCTCACCGCCGCTTCCGGGTATGATGGTCGGGGATGGGCATTCCTAATAGATGGACAGGCATCCGACCGACGCATACATCGCGTCACAAGATGCCGAAAGAAGCCGAACGTCGGTGCGCATGCGCCGTATAGAGCCGCACCGACGTTCGGCTTCTTTCGGCATCTCGTGACGCGATGTATGCGTCGGTTGGATGCCTGTCCATCAATTAGGAACGCCCAGCCCCACCATCATACCCGGAAGCGGCGGTGAGAACGCATATAGCAAACGGTACGTACGGACGTTTTTTTTTTTATAAAACCAGCCGATTCTAATTGTCATTAATGTGGGAATTGCAATGTTAAAAGTTTATTTTTAGGGGAACCTCCACTTTAATAATAATAATACATAGGAGTTGATTTACTAAAACTGGAGAGTGCAAAATCTGATGCAGCTCTGCATAGAAACCAATCATCTTCCATGAACCTTTTGTCAAAGCTTAATTGAATAAGCTGAAGTTAGAAGCCAATTGGCAACCATGAACAGCTGCACCAGATTTTACTCTCTCCAGTTTTTGTAAATGAAGCCCATACTTTAAAGAGAGCATGTCAAGTTTCAACGTTTTAGTATCCAGCACCTACATGCCTAGAATTTATCCTCTTGCCTCTTTTCTGTCTGAGTGCATAAGTAAAGTGGACTTTGGCAGGGCAGGCCACAGAACTATACCATACACAAAGGCTCTATGCACACTGGAGCTGATAAACTGCAGTTTGGGCATTTTTTTTTAAAGCCCATGAACTCCACTCTATGTTAGCCTATGTGGTCATGCACACATGGACATTTTACAGCTTTAATGAGCAGTGGAGTTTATGTTTTTTTTTCTGAACGCCCAAAAATTGCGTTCAAAGTGCAATGTAAAAAACTCAGAAAAACGCTAATAAACGCTAAAAAACGCAGCACGTAAAACAAGCTAATTAGAGCATCAGGCTCTAATCACGTGCTTGTTAAGAATTGACAGAGCTAATAGACACATATTAGTCTGGCGTCCCACACACTGCACTGTACACACATAGAACAATTTATTTTTAAATAAATGATAATATGACTACAATTTTTTAACTTTAAGGCCTTGTACTCACGACCGGATCTGTGCGCTGGAAACTGTCTGCCCGACAGTTTCCGGCGTACAAGGCTGATTTGTGTTTTGTTCCGCTGGCGTGTACACACCAGCGGACCAAATTCCCGTCGTACCGGAACGCGTGCACGTAAACTACGTACGACGTCACTATAAAGGGGAAGACCAAAGTTAATGGCGCCGCCCTCTGTTCCTCTTTTGCTAGTTACGTGTTTGCTCGTGTTAGTGAAGGTTTGGTTAGAGCTGATTCGCGCTTCTCGGTCTCCAGGCTTTGACAGCGTGTATTCACGGGTTCAGTGCGTGTGCTTGCGGTAACGTAGTTGTCATTCGGCTATAGGCAAGCAGGTTGTTTCTGCTTTAGCAGTTGCATCCTGTGCGCTCGTATCTGTTTGTCACGCGTTTGTCGCAGGTAGTGCTGGATTTGCGAGTGCTTTCTGTTTCAGTGTGTTCTTGACTGACCAGCCGGCCGGTTTGAAGCCATGATGGAGCAGCAGCGTCAATTTTCGCGAGTTGGTGCTGTTTATGGGATGGCTGCTGGATATGTTCATTTGTCCAGTACTTTGGCCAGAAACAGGGGGCGGAGGCGTTTCTGGACCAAGAATTGGTTGCGCCAGCGTGACCAGTTCTCACATATGCCTCTGCTTAGGGAACTCCAGGAGAATAATCCTAATGACTTTAGGAATTTTCTCCGCATGACGGACCCCGTATTCAACCGTCTGCTGGATCTTCTGTCCCCCTATATCACGAGGCAGGACACTGTGATGCGCCAAGCCATCACGGCCGAGCAGAGGCTTATTGCCACGTTGCGGTACCTGGCGACTGGGAGGAGCCTGCAGGACCTCAAGTTCTCGACAGGCATCTCTCCGCAGGCGCTTGGGGTCATCATACCGGACACGTGTGCTGCCATCATCAAAGTTATGCATGAGGAGTATATTAAGGTAAGTTTCCTGGCTCTAATAATGTGGCCAACTAACTTTATTTTTATTTTCCCAGATATGCTGTGTGTTTAACTAACGTTACCTTTTCTCCCTATGCATGTTGATATCAGCTTTACATGTTTTATTCTTGGCCTACCTGCATATTTGTCCCTTACCCAATATTAACCTGTCCAGCATGCTATCCTAGGGACAAACCCACCTTGCCATTTTTTCAAACAGGACTTTTTGGTTTTTGTGCCCCCCCCCCCCCCCCTTCAAACTTTTATTGTCCCCATCAGAGGGCTGTGGAGTCTCTTAATGAAGTGGCCCTATATATTTCATTTCCCAAATTCTCCATGCACATTTTTCTAATGCAATTTTAATACTGTGAACTGTCACAAGGATGCTTGTAGGATGTATTTGTTACAAAGTACTAAATCTCTAATTTTGTTTGTCCCCACAGCTACCCTCCACACCACAGGAATGGCAGTCTGTGGCTTCCCAATTTGCCCAGCGGTGTGATTTTCCAAACTGCGGTGGAGCAATAGATGGGAAACACGTCCGCATTGTGCCCCCACCCCGCTCGGGGTCGTACTATTATAATTACAAGGGTTATCATAGTATTGTGTTGATGGCGGTGGTGTCGGCACAGTATGAGTTTCTATATGTGGACGTGGGGAAGAACGGCCGGATGTCTGATGGGGGAGTGTTCGCACGGACTGATTTCTATGATCGTCTCCAAGCTGGTGGTCTGGCATTGCCACCAGATGAAGATAATGTGGAAGGACTTCCGTTTGTGTTCCTAGCGGACGAGGCTTTCGGGCTTGGTCCTCACCTCATGCGGCCTTTTCCCCAGAGGACCCTCACCTCAGAGAGGAGTGTGTTTAATTTTCGGTTGGCCAGGGCTCGGAGGGTAGTCGAGAATGCCTTTGGGATACTCACCAACCGGTTCCGCCTGTTCAGGACATCGATACATCTGGCGGAATATAAATTGGACACCGTTGTATTTGCCTGCTGCATTTTGCACAACTTTTTACGCAGGCACTCCCAGACGTACCTACCCGACATCGGTTCTGAGGCAAGACTACCCTCAGATCCCCTTCCCGGGCTGGACACTGGTCGCGCTGGCTTGGCCCCCCAATCAGCTCGTGAGGTACGCGACAAATATGTTGAGTACTTCATGGGTCGGGGGGCCATTGCTATGCCAGATCATATTTCTTTCTAATTCGGCCCCCAAAGAAAGGAATATTCTAAAAAATAATAAATAATTAGACCATTGGACTTTATACAGTTGTTTGTCATTAATGCTTTTTCTCTTTTTCTGTCTTCCTGGTTCTCTAACTAACTTCTTCAATTGTAATGCATAATTGATTTCTCCACTTTTAGTAACTAACCACATTTTGCACATTATTCACTCATCTACAAACAGGGTATTGAGTCTAGAAATAAGAAGCAACTCCATTTGTAAATGTTGAGGTCAATTTTTTTTAATTTTTGCTTGTTCATGACCCCAAAAATAATTTTATATTTTTTTCATTACTCCCTGCTTTTGTACTTAGGAGTCTTCAAAATTTTTTAAAAATTTTCTTTTTTTTTTCAGGTAATTCAACCAAAAATATTATGCAGATTATACATTTATTAACAAGTTCACTTTTTTTTTCATCAAATATAGTTAGATTTATTGTTTACATATATATATATATATAGATTATATTTGGTGGGGTGTTTACCGCCTTAATTTTTTTTTTGGCCATATTTTTTAGGCACAAAAAACAATAATTTTTTAACCATTTTTTTTTTTTTTGGTGTGTTTTTCTAAAAGAAAATTTTTAGGTGAGAATTTGGAGTCAAATCTCTACTTCACTAAATTCAGTGATTAGAGAGATTTATAATTCTATATATATATTTAAAAAATTTTTTGGCGTTGTTTATTCTTTATGGTCTAAACTTTATAGTATCCCAAAATGTTCAACATGGTCAAAAAGTAACAAAATCCAATTCAAAAAATATAAAAACTCACAACAGCAGTCAGTCATGGTGTGCTTTCACACTGGAACACGCCAAAATTGGAAGATACACACATTCAGTGCAAACTCGCCAAATGTCATTGGTTCAACAGACAAATGGCCACATGTGCTATCTGACATCATGGGTGATCAATGTCTGTGTTTTGTGGGAGCAAACCCTTCCTCTCAACTACTTGAGGATGGAGGAGGGGGTTGGACCCACAAAGCACAGACATTAGATATTCTGTGATGGCAGATAGCACATGTTGGCACACTGTGTGTGTATATTCAAATTTTGGCGTATTCATTATTCAAACTGTAAAAATGTTTGTGGGGGCGGGGGATGGGCGGGGGGTGTTTCAGTCTTTGACACGGCCCATCATGTCAATAATGTTCTTAAAATTAGATTCGATCACCATCATTCTTTGCCGCATATTGTCCATTTCCGTGCTGCATTCCAAAAGGACATTTGTTACATTCTGTTCCATGAGAAACATCCTTTCACGCATATTGTGCATTTCAGTGCTGCACTCCATTACCTGCTGAATAATTATAGCAGCACTTGCACGTGAAAATATTGGCACACCATCCTCCTCCCCTAAAACAACAAAAAAAAATGGCATTTACAATATTATTTTTCAATGAGGCCTATCTACATATGTTTTTTGGAATCAAGCTAGGGTGACACTGACCTGATGGGCTTCTCCTTTCCACCTCTTCGACATCTTCTATCACTCCTCCTTCTTCCACCACCTCCCCATCATCTTCTATCACTCCTCCTTCTTCCACCACTTCCCCATCATCTTGGACTCCTCCTTCATCCATCAATCCACCTTCTTTCAATTCGCCAAATTGTTCTTCCGCCACTTGCCCTTCATCTGCTATGACTTCTAAGTCCAAAATTACTTCTTCCTCCTCTCTTCCTTCCTCCTCTCCTTCCACATCCTCCTCTCCTTCCACATCCTCTTCTCCTTCCACATTCTCCTCTCCTTCCACATCCTCTTCTCCTTCCACATCCTCCTCCTCCTCCACATGTTGAGATGGCAGATTTTGGCCTTGTCTGGCCCTCTCTGCCTCCTCCAAATGCTGGCGACTTCTTTCCCCTGAAATAAACCAAAAAAAATGTAGACTCATCAGCACACAGATATTGGAGAGCATAAATCGCACACATTGCTTAGAAGATGCTTTCATTTAGTTACTTTTATCTTTCACCAAACCTACATTTTGCAATTACTTCTATATGGCAAGCTCTGATCCTGCCCCTTTTTAGCAAAGTGACACACATGGATGTCCCCCCTAAACTGTATTTCTGGGAGACCCTACCAAAACCCATTTTTGATTTGGGGAGACACAGGTGCTCTGCATTGCAGATGTGAAAACATCTGCTTTATTACCACTGTTTTTAGAATGAATCCTGTTTGCCTTTCCCATTCTCATACTTTTTTTTTCGAGAACTAGCTTTTACACAATGTTTACAAACAAAGTTTTTGGCCAGTGAGCCATGTCCAGGTGTGTTGTTCCTGTAATAACCGAGCCTTTCTGATAAACTATGTGATGTTACGTTGTTTACTAAGAACACTGTTTGTAAATATGTAGTTATTTATGTTCTAAAAAATAAATAACAACATGTCTTTAAAATTACAAGCTGGCCAAGGAGGCAGATGGTGAAATATACATGGCAACACATTATTGCAGACAATCACCACCCCCCCCCCCCCCAAACCCAATATATATTTACTTACTTTTACGCAGAATTTTAAGTATTTTCTTCATCTGATGTGGCTCCCTCAATTTTAAGTCTGACCATCGTTTCCTCAGCTGTTCCTTGGACCTGGTGATCCCAAACATCCTCTGCATTCTCCTCGCCACCTTGTCCATAATATGTGCCTTTCGGCGGTTAGGGGTCTTGTATGGCCCTAATTCCCCATCATAGTCCTTCTTTCGCATGATGTAAACTAACTCCACCATTTCCTGGAACCGCATATTAGTGGCTTTATATCTTCTTTTCCTTGATCGGGACGTCCCTGCCTCTGTCCCTTCACTTGTGGCATGAGAGCATCGTGCCCGCTCGTGTGACATCGCCATCTTTCCTTTCCCACAGAGATTATGGGCGTGGAAAAGATGAATTCTTACGCCATGGGCGGAGAAGAGGGCGGCGTTTAATACATACGCGGAGTGTAGAGAATGCAAACAACGTGTTTACGTCCGTTACGCGGAGAATCTTCGAGCGCATCCAGAACATACACAGTTAACGCCATATTTCCTAAACTCATTGATTAGGGGCCTCGCAAAGGTGACGAGGGCGGGGTTTCATAAATACGCGGAGTGTTTAAAAGGTTTACGCCGTGATTACGCATCTTACGCGGTAATTAGGCGAGCGTGAGAAACGAGGAGCGAGAGACAGGAAGGTAAGGAAATTAAAAATGTGATCAGCAGAGGCCTTGAAAATGTAGACACATGGGATGGGGGTTTGGGCTGTTGGTTGCACCCTTTTTAAGCTATTCTGTCTATGGGGTACCACAATGTTATTTTGGTATCCAAATGCTTTTGGACACCTCACAAAATAGAGATGTGAACAATGCTGTACCTCATTGACAAGTTTTTGAATGGTGTATTCAGATCAGGCAAAGTATTGTTCAAGTGTTGGTTGTACAGAGGTCATTAGGAAGTGTCTTTTATGTCATCCATTGTCAGGGGCATGAGATTTACACAGGAAAGAGTGCCTAGATGAATACTGTCATTTGTAAGCATTGTTTATTTTTCAATATTAAAAATATTTACTGCAATGTTAACAATGGCTCTGCATCTAGCAAATCAATGTTTGGTACAACCAATGCGGCCGAGCTGACAATCATTGTTTAAACAAGAGAGACTGTGTTTGTAATTAGATATAGGTAATAAATTTAAAGACACATATTATATCAAGGTCAACGCTGATCCTTTTGAATATTTATTTTTCTTTGGTTTATGTTTTTTGAATCTAGACTCAAAAAAAAATATCATATTTCAAAAAGTAAAATGGACCAACTACAAACCAAGGAAGCTATAGAGGCCTTACTACAAAAATATCAGGACACGCCCATCCTGTGGAATTCAAAACACGCATTATATTGTAATAAAGATGTACGAGCGGCAGCACTAGAAGAGCTAGCAAACTATATGCAAACATGGGTGCCAGGATGCACTGCCAACATGGTGAAGGATAAACTTGCCAACCTCAGAAGCACATACAGGAGAGCATACAAAGCTAATAAATTAAAAAAATCGGGAGCAGCAGCAAGACAAGCAAAGGAACCCAAACTGTGGTATTATAAACAGATGGCTTTTTTGCGGGACGAAATGGAAGGCAGGAAAACGATGTCCAGTCTTTCTTCCAACCTTTCCTCCATGCTACCTTCCAGCGGACCTTCCCCAGATGACCACAGCCCTGCAGAGTCGGAGGAAGAGGGCCTGGCTGACAGAGATGCAGATCTGCCACCCTTCGATGAGGAGGTATAGTAGTTTCCTCTATATTTATGGCGTAAATAATTCTTGGTGGATTAATGATTAGATATTGTAAAAATAAAACCAAGCTGGAAAAAAGCAAACAAAAAGGTGTACAGACAAATAGGTGTCAGGGATGACAACTGCAGGGGTCAGAAGTAGAGTGTATTCAAGTAATAATGAACAGAAAATACTGAACGAAAAACATGAAAATGAGTGTGGTTTTATTTAGCGAAATTGTAAAAAAATTCTTATTTTTTCCACACAGGAAGAAGAGATCAGCCAGGAGGTGGCAGATCCTCAGGTGTCTGTCAGCCAGGAGGAGGCCGGGGTCAGTGGCAGCCAGGAGGAGGCCGGGGTCAGTGGCAGCCAGGAGGAGGCCGGGGTCAGTGGCAGCCAGGAGGAGGCCGGGGTCAGTGGCAGCCAGGAGGAGGCTGGGCCCAGTGGCCTGCAGCAGGTCCACCCGGCCAGGAGAACCACCACCAGCCAGTCTTCTCCCCCCCAGGTGAGGCCATCAGGCCGAAGGAGGCAGTTGAGGCCTGTGGAGGAGGCAAGCCTCCGCATGATCCAGGAGGCAAGCGCCATCATGAGGGCCCCCCTCAACCCCACAGAGGCCTTCAGTGCCTCATTGGCCCATGATTTAAATGAAGGGGAGGAGGACCAGAGAAGACTGGCAAAGGCCCTGATGAACCAGGTCCTTTGGTGGATGCAGAGGGGCCTGCTGACCCCAGACACTGGGCTATGTGACCCGGCCCGGCTTGCGGAACACCATCCTCCTGCTGCCACATCAACCCCACCTGCAAGACCCCGTGTTCGATCCGCTGGAAGGCTGCCTGGAGGGAAGGCTGGAAAGAGGAGGAAACGTTGATTTTCTGCCTTCCATTTCCTTCCACATAAAGGACATCGTGTTTGTACTACCACAGTTTGGGTTCCTTTGTTTGTGTGCTGCTGCTTCATATTTTTGTGTTTGGCTACTGAGGCTTGGAAGTTTATCCTTCACCATGTTGGAAATGCAAGTTTGCATATAGTTTGCTATCTATTCTAGTGCTGCCGTTCTTTTTATTTTTTTGTGATGACATTTGCCTGAATAAAAGGCCTTTTGCTTTCATTTGAAAACATGTCTATTGTTTGATATACTGTGGGGATTATTAGGCAGCAAACCTTTAATAAATATACAATGGGTAATTTACAAAGGACACACTCCTTGGGGGGGGGGGGGACATTTGGTGTGCCAACATGGTTTAATATTCTCTAATGAAACACCAAAAAAAAAAAAAAAAATTTCAAAAAACATGTAAAAAAAAAATAGTTTAAATGGTGACATAACTAGAAACAAAAAAAAAAATTAAAAAAAAATGAACATTCCTTTACAAAAATGACTACTCTAAATTATGGAGGACCACCAACCAAAACACACGTCTGGCATAGAAAACATTATTAAAGGATTACATCACAAGCAAGAAATGTGACATTTCAGTATGGGACAACTCTATTGAAATTGCATCAGCAAGAGAACGGGGTTATTCTAGCAAGAGAAGAATTAATAAAACGAGGCTTTAAAATGTGGTTTAGTGCGCCTTTTTAAGACATTGTTCTCTTGCTAGAATAAAAGGTTTCTAATGACGAATGTGCCATATCCCAAAGAAACGCGAGTTTTACCTGAACGAGCGCTCCCGTCTCCTCATTTGGACTGAGCATGCGCGGGGTTTTTGTACGCTGCTTTTGTGTACAGACGACCGAACATGTCTGACGGACACGATTCCAGCAGACTGTTTTAAAGCAAGACCAGGAAACAGTTGTTCGTTGGAAAACGGTCTGGCCGACGATTGTTTGCTGGAATTCTGTACGTTACTGCCTACACACGAACGAACATGTCCGCTGAAACTGGTCCGCGGACCAGTTTCAGCAGACATGTTTGGTCGTGAGTACGAGGCCTAAGATGTTAAAAAATGTTAGTCATATTATCATTTATCTAAATATAAATTATTCTATGAACTTTGTAAGGGGTGTGGCTCCCCGTGCCCCTTATGCATCGGACGCCACTGATGATGTCCATGCTTTTGCAGGCAACCTCTGTGGATGTCTATATGGCCTATGGGGGTCGAATATAATGATGTTAACTTTGTGACGGCAAGAAATATGCAGCTTCAGAGCAGAGGCGTATCTAGTGAAAATAGCGCCTATGGCAAAGCACTGAAACTGCGCCCCTGTTAACCACTTAAGACCCGGACCTTTAGGCAGCTAAAGGACCCGGCCAGGTTTTGCGATTCGGCACTGCGTTGCTTTAACAGACAATTGCGCGGTCGTGCGACGTGGCTCCCAAACAAAATTGGCGTCCTTTTTTTCCCACAAATATAGCTTTCTTTTGGTGGTATTTGATCACCTCTGCGGTTTAAATTTTTTGCACTATAAACAAAAATAGAGCGACAATTTTGAAAAAAAAAACAATATTTTTTACTTTTTTTCTATAATAAATATCCCCCAAAAATATATAAAACATAATTTTTTTTCCTCAGTTTAGGTTGATACGTATTCTTCTACCTATTTTTGGTAAAAAAAAATCGCAATAAGCGTTTATCGATTGGTTTGCGCAAAATTTATAGCGTTTACAAAAAAGGGCATAGTTTTATTGCATTTTTATTGATTATTTTTTTTACTACTAATGGCAGACACTTCGGACAATTTTGACACATTTTTGGGACCATTGTCATTTTCACAGCAAAAAATACATTTAAAATGCATTGTTTACTGTGAAAATGACAGTTGCAGTTTGGGAGTTAACCACAAGGGGGTGCTGAAGGGGTTATGTGTGACCTAATTTGTGTTTCTAACTGTAGGGGGGTGTGGCTGTAGGTGTGACGTCATCGATTGTGATTCCCTATAAAAGGGAACACATGATCGATGTCAGTGCCACAGTGAAGAACGGGGAAGCCGTGTTTACACACAGCTCTCCCCGTTCTTCAGCTCCGGGGACTGATCGCGGGACTCCGGCGGCGATAGGGTCCGCGAGTCCCACGGCAACGGTCACGGAGCTTCAGACCGGGTCACGTGCACGCGACCCCACGGCTGGGCTTAAAGAGCCACGTACATGTACGTGGATGTGCCCAGCTGTGCCATTCTGCCGACGTATATCGGCGTTAATGGGTCCTTAAGTGGTTAAAACATTTGAAACCCATCTTTCAGATAACCTTAAAAAAAAAAAAACAGCTAATAAAACTAGTGATATTTATCATCCCTTGTAATACCTTAGGTAGTGACATATCCTCTTTATGGAGAAATCTGGGGTTTATTAGACCCCTGATCCCTCCTCTGCCCTCCAAGGCCAGGTAAATGCAGAACCTTAAAAATTCATCACTTAAGGCCTCAGTTTTCACAGAGGAGAGGGAGAAACTGATGTTCCTCCTTCTTCTTTGTGCACTGCCAATCCGACCAGATGGAATGGGCGACCAGGGGAGGGCTGTGGCTGAACGCTGCTGGGATAGCGCTGCCATTGTCCATTAGCAAAGGTGCTGAAAAGGAGATCCTGCCTATGCTCGGGAGGAGGGAAGAAGAGACTCTCAGACCCTGGTAAGTGCCTTGCTGCCCAGCCACTCATCAGCGCCCCCTTCATATGGCGCCCATGGCACTTGCCATGGCTGCCATACTCTAGATACGCCACTGCTTCAGAGGGTGGGTTAGGTAGGTTAGTTAAGGTAAGTTAAACAGTATATTTTGTGTGACAGTATGCTGTGATTGTCCTCTAAACACTAAATGCAAAAATGCTAAAATATTACCTGAATTTAGAAATTATAACTGTGGTCCAAATGAATTGTAAATTAATCTAAGCCAAAGATGTTTGCATGCTTTTTGGAAAATTGGTGCATTAACCATGTAAATATTTTCCAACCAAACATACTGCCATCTTTGATCTCTGTTTAGCCCATTATATATTTTAGTAAATCAAATCACATAAAGCAAATTGAAGTTTAAAGGATACCTCTACCAAAAAATGGAAGGTTAGATATATTAAAATCCTTCCAGTAAATCTGTTGCTTATTGAAAAAAAAAAGTACCTTGACCCCAGCTTTTGACTCTCCAGGAGGCACAAGAGGTATACAGTGCCTCGAAAAAGTATTTACACTCCTTGAAATTTTCCACATTTTGTTACAACCAAAAATTTAAATGTATTTTATTGGGATTTTATGTGATAGACCAACACAAAGTGGCACATAATTGTGAGGTTGAAGGAAAATTTAAAATGGTTTTCAATTTATTTTTTTCCAAATAAATATGTAAAAAATGTGGGGTGCATTTGTATTCAGGCGTCCAGAGTCAATACTTTGTAGAACCACCTTTCACTGCAATTACAGCTGCAGGTCTTTTTGGGGATGTCTCTATGGCCCCGTACACACGACCAGTTTCCTCGGCAGAATTCAGCTTCCGACCGAGTTTCTGGCTGAATTCTGCCGAGAAACCCGGCCGTGTGTACACTTTCGGCCGAGGAAGCCGACGAGGAGCTCGGCGAGGAAATAGAGAACATGTTCTCTATTTCCTCGTTGTTCAATGGGAGCTCTCGCCCCGCCGAGCTCCTCGGCGGCTTCAGTGCTGAACTGGCCGAGGAACTCGATGTGTTTGGCACGTCGAGTTCCTCGGCCGTGTGTACGAGGCCTATCAGCTTTGCACATCTAGAGAGTGACATTTTTTCCCATTCTTCGATGCAAAATAGCTCAAGCTCTGTCAGATTGGATGGAGAGCATCTCTGAGCAATATTTTTTAAGTCTTGCCACAGATTCTTAATTGGATTTAGGTGTGGACTTGACTGTGCCATTCTAACACATGAATATGTTTGATGTAAATCATTTCATTGTAGCTCTGGCTGTATGTTTAGGGTAGTTGTCCTGCTGGAAGGTGAACCTCCACCCCAGTTTCAAGTCTTTTGCAGATTTTTAACAGGTTTTCTTCTAAGATTACCCTGTACAGGAATACCCCACTTTTAAGTACACAATGGGTATTATTTACTAAAGCTGGAAATTTAAAAATTAGGCTCACTTCTGCATATAAACCAATGAGCTTCCAGGTTTTATTACCAGGCTTAATTGAACAAGCTGGGGTTAGAAGCTCATTGGTTTATATGCAGAAGTGAATCTGATTTTGCGCTTTCCAGCTTTAGTAAATAAACCCCATTGTGTACTTAAAAGTGGGGTATGCCTGTATTTGGCTCCATCCATCTTCCCATCAACTCTGACCAGCTTCTGAAGAAAAGCATCCCCATAACATGATACTGCCACCACCATGTTTCACGGTGGGGATTGTGTGTTCAGGGTAATGTGTAGTGTTAGTTTTCTGCCACACATAGTTTTGCTTTTAGGCCAAGAAATTTAATTTTGGTCTTCTATGACCAGAGCACATTTTTCCACATGTTTGCTATGTCCTCCAAATGGCTTCTTGCAAACTGCAAATGGGATTTCTTATCGCTTTTTTTCAACAATGGCTTTCTTCTTCCCACTCTTCATAAAGGCCAGATTTGTGGAGAGCAAGACTAATAGTTGTCCTGTGGACACATTCTCCCACCTCAGCTATGGACCTCTGCAGCTCCTTCAGAGTTGCCATGGGCCTTTTGGCTGCTTCTCTGATTAATGCTCTCCTTACTCGGTCTGTCATTTTAGGTGGACGGCCATGTCTTGGTAGGTTTGCAGTTGTGCCATACAATTTCCATTTTTGAATGATGGATTGAATAGTGCTCCATGAGATGTTCAAAGCTTGGGATATTTTTTTTAACCTAATCCTGCTTTAAACTTCTCCACAACTTTATCCCTGACCTGTCTGGTGTGTTCCTTGGCCTTCATGATGCTGTTTTTTCACTAAGGTTCTCTAGCAAACTCCTGAGGGCTGCGCAGAACAGCTGTATTTATACTGAGATTAAATTACACACAGGTTAACTCTATTTACTAATTAGGTGACTTCTAAAGTCAATTATTCCACTAGATTTTAGTTAGGGGTATCAGAATAAAGGGGGCTAAATAAAAATGCACGTCACACATTTCAGACTTTTATTTGTAAAAAATATTAAAAAACATTTATAATGTTCCTTCCACTTCACAATTATGTTCCACTTTGTGTTGGTTTATCACATAAAATCCCAATAAAATACATTTACGTTTTTGGTTGTAACATGGCAAAATGTGGAAAATGTCAAGGGGTATGAATACTTTGTCAAGGCACTGTAACTGTGCCTCACTCCCCCATTGCAGCTGGGTTGTATTCCCAATGAATTTTCATCCCCTAGCTATTCTAAAAGCAAGTGGTGAGGCATAATGACGTCACTCGCGCCTCTCAGGAGTGTTGAGAGCGTGACAACATTTTTTTTTTATTAGCAGCAACTTTATTTTTAAAACACCTTTGCAGGTAAGTTGACTTTGGTGGATGGAGGCGGAGTTGAGCTTTCAATAGAGCAGACCTTCCGTTTTCACAGACGTTTACTTTAATCAGAAATACCATGTATCTGATGTGATCAGGAATAAGCTCAATGCCTATGTACTTTTCCTCATCAAAACCTCTCTAATTTATGCACCTAAAATAGAAAGCTGCTTAAAATCTATTGATCTGATTTATTACTTTGAAACTCTTATGCCCTGTACACACGATCGGTTCGTCTGATGAAAATGGTCCGATGGACGGTTTTCATTGGACGAACCGATCGTGTGTGGGCCCCATCATTTTTTTTCCCATCGGTGAAAAAAAATTGAACCGGTTTTAAAATTTTCTGATGGTTAAAAAACCGATAGAAAAAAACGATCGTCTGTGGGGAAATCCATCAGTCAAAAATCCACGCATGCTCAGAATCAAGTCGACACATGCTCAGAAGCATTGAACTTAATTTTTCTCTGCACGTCGTTGTGTTTTACGTCACCGAGTTGGACACGATCGTATTTTTAACTGATGGTGTGTAGGCAAGACTGACAAAAGTCAGCTTCATCAGATATCTGATGAAAAAATCCATCGGTCTGTTTTCATCGGATGAACCGATCATGTGTACAGGGCATTATGGGATTTATATTGTGTGGATTTTCTTCTTTCCTTTCAGATAGAGAACAATCCAAATACAGAATCTCCAGTGCATGCAGGAATGAAACACGCACTGATGTATTACATCCAGATGTCAGGTTTGCTTTAACACACAATAGACGAATGCTGAAACAGCTTCTTTTTTTTTAAAAAACCCTCCCTAATAGGGATTTAGAGAAAAGTTTCCACTGGCCTGGGCCATGTTTATTGTAGGATATGGGAACATTCCATACTGTGCGGCACCATTATAGAGAGATACTAGACTACCACCTAGTGCTCACTTAAGAAATTAGCTTTATGGTTTCATAGCCTTAATTAAATTAAACATTCAGCATGCATTGTTCATTTTTTGTGTTCTTTTTTTTGTGTTGGCTCAGTTTGCTACTTCGATCCCAGACAAAACTATTTTATTTGCTGTGTTTCCAGATGTTCAGTACATATTAATTGGTAATACATTAATTTACCAGAAAAAAGCTAAAGTCTAAAGATTTGTTTTTTTACTCATCTTGTTTGTCATGAAACACTTTCTAAGTGTTGCTGCACTATAAAAAAACGTAAATAGAAGCTGAGCTTGCAAAGAGAATGCCTAAGGCCTCACGCCACTGTGTGTTTAGCCCTGGGGGGTAGATTCAGATAGATCAGCGGATCTTTAGATCCGCGTAATCTATCTTATTTACGATCCGCCAGCGCAAGTTTTTGAGGCAAGTGCTGTATTCAGAAAGCACTTGCCTCTAAAGTTGCGCCGGCGGATCGTAAATCCCCCGGCGGAATTCAAATTCCGCGGCTAGGGGGAGTTTACTATTTAAATCAGGCGCTTCCCCGGGGCGATCGTACTGCGCATTGCTCCGCCGGCTAAATTTCCCAGCGTGCATTGCTCCAAATGACGTCGCTAGGACGTCATTGGTTTCGACGTGTACGTAAATTACGCCCATTTGTATTCGCGACCGACTTACGCAAATGACGTAAAAAATTCAACACTCGGCGCGGGAACGACGGCCATACTTAACATAGGATACGCCGCATATAGCAGGGGTAACTATCCGCCGGAAAAAGCCGAACGCAAACGACGTAAAAAAAAAGCGACGGGCGGGCGTTCGTTTCTGAATCTGCAGAAATCCTCATTTGCATATTCGTCGCGTGTAAAAAACGAAACGCCACCTAGCGGCCAGCGAGAGAATGCAGCCTAAGATCCGACGGTGTAAGTCACTTACACCTGTCGGATCTTAGGGAGATCTATGCGGAACCTGATTCTATGAATCAGCCGCATAGATCCGACCGTCGGATCTCAGAGATACGACGGCGTATCAGGAGATACGCCGTCGTATCTCTATCTGAATCTGCCCCCTGGTGTTTAAGGCTTCTGTGTTTAGCTTCATTAGAGGGCCCAGGCGGACCATCAGCAGCCTGTTTAAGTTTATGAGAGTCTGAGAGCTGCTGTGACTGGACGGGGCTGGGCAGTGCACTTAGTGGTACTTCGGTTTAGGGCAGTATGCACTTGGGGGTGAATGTCCCGAATGCAAACTGCTTACAGTACCTGTCACCGAATGTGTTTACGACGGCATCGCACTGATTCTCGGCGACATGGTGCCGACATCTCGCACTCGCTGGAAAAGAAAAAGCACATTCCAGCGAGCGCGTCATAGAAGCGACGGGGATCCGACTTGGATTCCCGCCAATTCTAGCCGCGGCGTTTGGTATGAATCATGAGGGGGAACTCCACGCCAAATTTTAAATAAAAAAACGGCATGGATTCCCCCCCAGGGGCACACCAGGCCCTTAGGTCTGGTATGGATTGTAAGGTAGGGTGACCAGGCATCCCCAGTTTCAGGGGACAGTCCCCTGATTGAGGACACTGTCCCCGGACCAAGTCTGTCCTGGGTTTTGTCCCCAGATTGGATTTAATAGGGGGCAGGGGCAATTTCAAAGACAGTCAGTGGAGAATTAAAATAAAAAAATTAGAATTATACACCCCCGCTCCGCCGTGCCTACTAGCATAGGGGGGTTGTATTTTTCCATTATCTGTGCACCTTTCTGATGATCATGTGCTGGGAGGGAATATTTCTTCAGTTTCGGGCGCATGCCCATTCATCTTCGCTCGCATGTTCTTCTGCCTTGGCTCAAATCCTGGCCAGCCACCTGCCTACCTTCTTGCCTTCCCTGGCAGAGTGATCTTCCTCCGCTCCCCATCCAGTAGTAGCCGGGGCCCGAAGAGTAAGGCTGCGTACACACGATCGGTTAAACCGATAAGAATGGTCTGATGGACCGTTTTCATTGGTCAAAACCGATCGTGTGTGGGCGCCATCGGTTATTTACCATCGGTTAAAAAAAAGCCAACTTGCTTTAAATTTAACAGATGGATTTCTAACTGATAGCTCATAATCGATCGTTAGTAGGCACGACCATCGATTAAAAATCCACGCATGCTCAGAATCAAGTTGACGCATGCTTGGAAGCATTGAACTTCATTTTTTTCAGCACGTCGTTGTGTTTTACGTCACCGCGTTCTGACACGATCGGTTATTTAACCGATGGTGTGTAGGCGCGATGGACCATTAGTCAGCTTCATCGGCTAACCGATGAAAACGGTCCATCAGACCGTTCTCATCGGATGGACTGATCGTGTGTACGCGGCTTAAGACTTGAGAGGCTGTGAGGCGGGCGGCGACGGGCAGAGAGTAATTGATTGTTGCCATTACTAGTAAAGAAAAAATATGTCCCCGGATTTCATTTTAAAAATCTGGTCACCTTATTGTAAGGCGAACCCCCAACGCCGAAAAAACGGCGTGGGGGTTCCCCCACAATCCATATCAGACCCGTATCCAAGCACGCCGCCCGGCCGGTCAGGAAAGGAGTGGGGACGAGCTAGCGTGCCCACCCTCCTGAGCCATACCAGGCTGCATGCCCTCAACATGGGGGGTTGGGTGCTCTGGGGCAGGGGGGCGCCCTGTGGCCCCCCTACCCCAAAGTACTCTGTCACCATATTGACAAGGACAGGGCCTCTTCCTGACAACCCTGGCCGTTGGTTGTCGGGGTCTGCGGGCCCGGAGCATGATGGGACTGTAACGTCATAAGAGGCCTATATAAAAAAAAAAGCGACGGGCGGGCGTTCGTTTCTGAATCTGCAGAAATCCTCATTTGCATATTCGTTGCGTGTAAAAAACGAAACGCCACCTAGCGGCCAGCGAGAGAATGCAGCCTAAGATCCGACGGTGTAAGTCACTTACACCTGTCGGATCTTAGGGAGATCTATGCGGAACCTGATTCTATGAATCAGCCGCATAGATCCGACCGTCGGATCTCAGAGATACGACGGCGTATCAGGAGATACGCCGTCGTATCTCTATCTGAATCTGCCCCCTGGTGTTTAAGGCTTCTGTGTTTAGCTTCAGTTAGAGGGCCCAGGCGGACCATCAGCAGCCTGTTTAAGTTTATGAGAGTCTGAGAGCTGCTGTGACTGGACGGGGCTGGGCAGTGCACTTAGTGGTACTTCGGTTTAGGGCAGTATGCACTTGGGGGTGAATGTCCCGAATGCAAACTGCTTACAGTACCTGTCGCCGAGAATGTGTTTACGACGGCATCGCGCTGATTCTCGGCGACATGGTGCCGACATCTTGCACTCGCTGGAAAAGAAAAAGCACATTCCAGCGAGCGCGTCATAGAAGCGACCGGGATCTGTGACTGTGCATACACAATACTTGTGGGATCCCTCTAGAACAGTTGTTCTTAATTTGGGTTTGATCGAACCCCAGGGGTTCGGTGAGTCAGTCTTGCAGGTTCGGGGGAGATCAAGACACACACCTATACACCCTGGCGTAGCGTGTGGGAGGCAGGGTGCACCAGGCGCAACATTTAGGGGGCGCCAGTGTGGACTGTGTCACTCTATTAATTTGTATTCACCGTGTCACTGTGTCTGTGCACCGGACCGGCCGCCATGTTCAGTCTTGACAATGGCGAGCCAGCATGCTGTGATTGGGTGAATAGGTCATGTGGCCTGGCCTGAGCTCACGGTGTGTGGTGCATGCGCTTGGAGTCTCCCACCTCTGCCTCGCTTTCACTCCGATGCCGCTGTCATCTCCTCCGCGGTCCGGATCACTTCTCCAACCGTGGCAGTGGCACTGCAGGCACTGCAGGCAGCGGCGGCGCCGCGGCACATATCGTGGACAGACAGGATTCCGAAGAGCAGGTGAGACTGAGAGACTCAGACGAGTCATGTTGCTTGCCCGGCCAGTGGCAGTGTGTCTGGGACTGGGGGAGAGCGGCCAGGGCGTCGGAGGTCCAGGACAACTAGTAGGGCATGTGGACTGGAGACGGATAAACATTCTGGCTGATTCTGAACGGTAGTGGCTTATTAAGTAAGTAAATGATATATAACTTGATATATATGATATATAACTTATATACCAAACCTAGAAATCTAGAAAGGATTTTAAAGGTGGACCACATACAAAAAAATAATAATAAAAAAAAGATATTGAGTACAGTGCTATGAGGCTCATGCCTTTCTTGTGCTAATGTTTGCTGCTAATTTTAATGCAAGCCTTTGGCAGAAGTTGCATAATAGTTGCATCGATAGGATCCCAGCTGTTGCACAGTGCTTAGATTTAGATAAATATATACCTAAATATATACCTATGTTTTGAATTTGAAAAAATCATATTTTATTTTTTCAATTAAGAAGGGTTCGTGGGTACTGATGTCGGTACAAGCTGACAGAGAAGGTCGTTTCCTATTTACTAAAGGAACAATATACGGGCAGCGATATACGCTGGCGGCAATTTATGCACCAAATATTGGGACAAGTAATTTTCTGGTCAAAATGTTGAAGATGCTGGAGAAATTTAGGGAAGGCTGTTTGATATTGGGGGGAGACTTTATTTTTTTTTTTTTTTTTTTTTTTATTTCCAATATTTTTTATTGAAAAATAATTTTTTTCCAAACAACTCACAAGCATCTGATAAAACAAAAAAGATATCACATAGGGTATTGGGTACAGCAAGGACAACTCCAAGTATTTCTCATATACATATAATCATAGAATGTTCAATCGAAAGTTTGGACACGAGGTCACCTCTCGCCCCCCCCTTGCGATCCTTCTCCATGGTCGCTCCAGGGAGTGCAACCAGCAACCCGTCCCCCTCCCGCTTGAAGATATGTCCCTTTTTATGGGTATAATGCTTATGACATTGGTACCTTACCCCATCTCGTGCATATGTGGTAGTTGGATATAGGACGAGCACTTAGGACCAATTTAACTGGGTTTCCTAATATACAAGTACTGTCCATGAAAACATAGTAAAACAAAATAGATAAAACAAACTAAAACAAAACAAGATTCTCCCGCATTCAGTTCCAGGGTGACGTGCGCTTATAGACCATGACAGTATCAAGTGTTGCAGATTGACATCACAACGTATAACATTGTTCGGATCCCTTTACATACATGCCCCTCCCTCAAACCAGTTCAACCATTCTTTCCACTCTCGTGATATTTTATCATAGTTACCCATGGCCGATGAGTGAAGTATTTCATATGTGCCATGGGTATGTATGATATGAATGATTTCTGTGATCGTGGGCACCTCTGTGGACTTCCAGTGTCTCAGGATAGCGAGGCGTGTCGCCAAGATAATGTTCGAAACTATGGTCCTAAACACTGGCGGTACCTTATATAGGTCTAGTGAAAGTAGCGCCATAGCCGGCGATAACGTGCAATGTGCACCCATCACTACGGCTATCAATCTCTCAGTCTGTTGCCAGACTCGGTACAGTTTGGGACATGACCACAAAATGTGGCAAAGTGACCCTTTTTCGCCACAGGCCCTCCAACAAAGTGGTGAGGTTCCAGGGAAGATTCTCGACAGTCTATATGGGGTAAGGTACCATCTTAGTACGATTTTTTGTTGCATTTCTCTTAAATTAGTACTTCTCGTAGATGCGTAGGTAAGTTTAAATGATCTTTCCCATTCCCCGGCTGTGCACTCTATCCCCAGCTCTCTTTCCCAGGCTACCATATGTTGAGACTTCTCACACACCAATTTACCTTGTAGGGTGTTGTATACAATAGATATTCCACCTGTCGAGCCCTGGTATTCCCTGTAGAACCTCAAGATCCTCCTCGGTATACCGGTAAGCAAATTTGGTGTGGTTCTCCACAGGTGGTCTATTTGCATATAGGCATATTGGTCGGAGGTTGTGAGATTATGTTCTGTTTGGAGTCTGGAAAATGACCTAATGTGGGACCCTTCCACTATGTCCTCTACATACTGAAGCCCCCTATCCATCCAGGTTGAGATCTTTAAGCTAGGTATTAGAAGTCTCAGTGCCGACAATGGAAGTTCCACCGGCGACACGTCCACCTCCCTTTTTGTGTCTCTAGACAAATACATCCATGCTCTTACCGAGGCTTGGATAGGTGGGGCTAATTTCGTGGTGAGTGAACCTGCCTTATGGGCTGTCAGTAGGAAGTTCAATAAGTTCTTCTGTGGGACCTGAGTCTCTTCTAGGTTTTTCCATACAGCCTCGGAGTCTGGCAAGAACCATTGTTTAAGTTGAGTCAGTATGGCGGCAAAATAATAATCCTGAATGTGAACGTGGCCTATCCCCCCCACTTTTCTGTGTTTGATTAGCTTACTAAATGCACATCTCGCCCTCCCTCCCTGCCATAAGTAGTTGTTAATCAGGGATTGCAGAGATTTAAAGTAGGAATTTGGTATGACTATGGGGAGCGTGCGGAACAGATACAACACTTGTGGGAGGATCTGCATTTTGAAGGCAGCCAGTCTACCCAGCCATGACAGTTCTGTTTTCGCTAAGGCCTTCAATTTGGTATTTAGTGTTTCGAGAAAGGGTGTAAAGTTGGACTTCAAGAGGTCTTTAGTGCTGGGGGTTAGGGTGATGCCTAAATAGGCGATGCCCTCTTTTTTCCATACAAAGGGAACCCTCTCTTTAAGATGGCCCTCATCCTCTGATGGAATGCCCAAGTTTAGTATAAATGATTTAGACTCGTTAACTTTATAGTACGAGACTGTATTAAATGCTTTTAGAGCCTCATGTACCGCAGGTAAGGAGGTTTCTGCTTTGGATAGCATCAGGATGACATCATCAGCAAAAAGGCTGATGACATGCTCCTTCCCCCCCGCTGTGATGCCTGAGATATCAGGGTGGCTACGTAAATAGGAAGCTAGTGGCTCCATCAACAGGTTAAAAATCAATGGCGAGAGGGGGCACCCCTGCCTTGTCCCATTAGATATGGTAAACGGAGTAGACAGGGCTCCTGCTACATACACCTGTGCGGAGGGAAGGGTATACAAAGCCATCACAGCCGAATAGATGAATCCCCTGAACCCAAACTTATCCAATACCCTGGAGAGGAATTGCCAATGAATCCTATCGAACGCCTTCTCTGCATCCAGTGCTAGGAGCAGAGAAGGCGTTCCCCCATCAACCGCCGCATGTATCACGTTGATCAAACGGCGGGTGGCATCTGATGTCTGCCGCCCCCTAGTAAATCCCGATTGGTCCCTGTCAATTAATTTGGGCAATATGTCTACTAACCTATTCGCAAGTATTTTGGCGTATATCTTTATATCGTTGTTAAGCAGCGATATTGGTCTAAAATTTTGGGGGACATCTGGTTCCTTTCCGGGTTTTGGTAGTGCCACTATCATAGCCCTCAACATTTCTGGGGGAATGAGAGACTCTGTCGCCACTGAGTTAAAGAGTTTCTCCAGATGTGGAACTAAGGTATCTTGAAAGAATTTGTAATATTCTCCCGTGAAGCCATCTGGCCCCGGAGATTTATTGTTGGGGAGATTTTTGATGACCTTGCCTACCTCTGTTTCTGTAATGGGGGAATTTAACTCATCTAATTGTTCAGGAGTGAGTTTCGGAAGGTCTACTTGTTGCAGGAATGAATCTATCAGTGAGACGGTCGGTTGGGGAGTATTAGGGTCATCTTTAAGATTATACAGCATGCTGTAGTATCGGCTAAAGGCATCTGCTATCTCCTGGGGGTGGTAAAGCCTAGTCTTCGTCACTGGGTGAATAATAAAAGGGATCTGCGTCTTGCGTCTTTGGCCCTTAATTTTATTAGCTAGCATTTTGCCTGCCCTGTTGCCGCTAGTGTAATATTGTAGTTTCAGTCTCCTTGAAGACTTCTCAAAGTCTTCTTGGAACAACAGGCGAAGTTCAGTACGGAGCTGTGACAGTCGGGCTGTAGTATTGGGGGTCATTCTACTTTTGTTTTGCCTCTCAAGAGTCTCTATTTCCGAGATTAAGTCGGTCATATGTGCCTGCCTCAACCTCTTACTCCTTGCCCCCTGTTGGATCAATATCCCTCTTGCATATGCCTTGTGGGCATTCCAAAGCACCCCTGGATCAGACACCGATGGACAATTTAGTGTGAAAAACTCTCTCAATTGGCCCTCAATCCTAGACCTGGTCGGACCATCCTGGAACAGCCTAGGGTTCGCTCTCCAGATGCGCGCACCTCCCTTGTTAGTATTCTTGCCAATAGACAATGTGATCGAGGCATGGTCCGACCAAGTAATGGTGTTAATATGGGCATCTGTGCAATCAAACAATAAGCGTTTATCTACTAAGAACAGATCAATTCTACTATACGTCCTATGGCAGTTGGAAAAGAAAGAAAAGTCCCTTTCCTCCGCATTGAGACACCTCCAGGAGTCAAACAGTTCATGAGCCCTCAGGGAATCTCCCAAGGATACAGGAGTCCGTTTGTGAACTGCTGTGGAGTCCACTGAGGGGTCCGGGGTGATGTTGAAATCTCCACACAGTAAAACCCTACCCCTCTCCACAGCCTTTAATTTCTTCATAACTTTGTTAAAGAAATGAATCTGTCCATGGTTTGGTGCGTAAATGTTCCCTATAGTGTAGGCAGTGGAGTCAATGTCACAGGTCAGGATCAAAAAACGACCCTGGGGGTCAGTCACCAGTGAGTGCAGCTTAAAAGCTACTGAATCTCTTATAGCTATCATCACACCTTTCTTTTTCGCATCCGCATTGGCATAAAAGTAGTGTTGGAATTGGGGATGACTGCATTTAGGGGGAGAGGTCTGGGTGAAGTGAGTCTCCTGAACGCACAAGATGTCACAATGCTGGTGTATGGCTTCCTTCCACAATGATCGCCTCTTTGCCGGGTGGTTAAGGCCCTTGGCGTTGATTGACATGAACTTTAACGCCATTTGGATATGTGGTATGGTGAGGTGGAATGAAGTGGATATTTCTTACTCACTGTCAGAAGTTTGGTCGTCTTTGTTGGTATATGCTGTAGACAGTTTTGAGGCCATCGTTTCTTCCTGTGACCAAATGGAATGGACTCAGTGCACTCGCAGAGACGTCGGTTGGATCCGAATGGGGAGAAAAACAAGAATATAACTACAAAAGAAAAAAAACTGTCAACATAGGCGAATAGCCCAACTGATGAAAATTGAACAAGGGTGTGGCTCATGGCCACTCAGATAAACTAGGGTAGGAAAGTCCGAGCTGTAAGTAGAGTACGGACCGCGCGTACTTCTCCCTTAGCAGGAGGATATAGAGCAAGTCATGCCCATCCGAGCTATTTATGGGTGCGAGCATTCCTCGAATTCACTTTGTGCCAATCCTGATGCTGTGCAGAGCGTCCTGGATTTACTGGGTCCTGAGTTTGAGGGTCAGGTATAATCCCCCATGTTTTAAGGAAGGTCAGGCCCCTGTTCATGGAGTCAATCACATAGTCCGTTCCTTCTTTAGTGACAATTAATTTCGTCGGGAAGCCCCACTTGTAGCTAAGGTTGTGGTTCCTGAGTGCTTTTGTTATTGTGTTTAAATTCCTGCGTTTTTGCAGCGTGAATTGCGACAAGTCCGCATAAAATTGCAGACTGTCGTATGGTGCAGGGATTTTCCCTTTTGCCCTTGATGCTGCCATCAACTGTTCCTTGGTGGAGTAAAAATGAAATCTCATAATAACATCCCTGGGTATGTTCTCTGACAGGTATGAGGGTTTGGGTAATCGGTGGATCCTGTCTATATTAAAGTCCAGCTCCTTCATGTCAGGGAGGGTGGCAGTCAGAAGTTGGGAGACATATTGACGTAGATCAGCTTGTTGCACTGTCTCAGGGATCCCCCTTATCTTAACGTTGTTCCTCCTGCTTCTGTCTTCTAAATCTGCCATTTTCGTTTTAAGTGCCTCCAGCTCATCCTCCCTCCCATCATTAGCATCCACCAGGTCGTTTATTGTGTCAGCAAATTCCCCCATTTTAACTTCCACATGCGTCACTCTTTCTGTAACTGATCCCAGTTCTCTGCTAAATTTGTGGAGACATGACACCATGTCAGTGTGTAATGAGCTTCTCAGGGAAACCAGCATCTCCTTCAGGACCGTGTCCATTACAGGCTGATTGGCCGTGGGGAAGGTGTCAATGGAGTCAGGGAGTTCCCTTGTGTCCTCCCTAGATTCCTCCCCAGAAATAGATAAAGCGCTCACCTCCTCATCTGTGGCATCCACTCTGAATCTGGACTTCTCTGGGCTTCCCGAAGAGGGTGTAGGTGGAGGAGATTTGGATGACCGAGGAGGATTGCTCCTTTTGCTATTTCTGCCGTCCGTGTGTGCCTGCGAGCGCGGGCCCGCCGTCGGCGTGGAAGTCGCTCCGGCGCCATGTTGCTTGGCCTCGAGGGGATAGAACTCCGTTAGCTTTTGGGGACGATTCCCCGTTTTTTTTGGCTTGGTCATGCCCGCTCTGTCCGGAGCCTGTTCTGCTACCGTTCCGCCGTGCAGGGTGATGAATTGGTCGCTCGGATGGGCTGATAATAGTCGTTGTCAGCCTGCTATCTCAGGAGCTCCGCTCTCAAGCGTCCATTGCGGTCCCCGGATAGCTCCGCCCCCCCGGGGGGAGACTTTAATACGGTGTTGGACCCGAGTCTGGATACAACATCAGGGAAAACATCTTTATTATTCAGAGCCTTAAAACATTTAAAACAACTTCTATGCACCCAACTCCTCATTGATAGCTGGTGGGTGATGCATAACGGAGTAAAGGATTACAGTTATTACTCTAAAACACATAAAATGTACTCACATATTGACCTACTCATGGTAGACCAATTTTACCTAGAAAAAGTTCAAAATTGTACCATTGAGTCCATAACCATTTTAGATCATGCCCCAGTAACGTTAACACTCTCCCTGATTCAGATAGGCTATATAGAAAGGACGTGGAGATTGAAAGAGTCAATATTAGACAATAAAAAAATAGCAGATGAACTGGCAGTCAAAATAAGGGAATATTTTGAAAGAAATACATCAGGGGAGGTGTCGGTCCAGGCAGTGTGGGAGGCCCATAAAACGGTCATAAGAGGAGAATTAATAGCCTATGGCTCTTACATTAAGAAAGAAAGAACTAAAGAAGTGACAGAGTTACTAAAGAAAATTCATATATTGGAGATTAAACACAAAAAAAATCTTGAGCCATCAGATATTCAACAATTACAGAATCTCTGAGCAGAACTTGCACATTGCTTGGACCGAAACATTTATAATAAACATAGATACTTTGCTCATAGGTTCTATGAGCAAGGGAATAAATGTGGGCGGTTACTGGCAAAACAACTCAAAAAACAAGAGTCCAGACATGTGCATAACCTATTAATACAAAACAAGAGGATAGTAGAAACTCAGGCCATAGCGAGAGAATTTCATACATTTTATGAAAACATATATAATATCCAGGCAACCGAACCATCACAAATAGAGGATAGGGAGGATTACAGACGGGTAGAGATACGAGAGTATATAAGGGAGTCCATAATGCCCACCTTGTCAGAAACGACTATAGCAGTGGAAGAGTTGAGCAGAGCAATAACAGCCTTGCCAACAGGGAAAAGTCCTGGTCCAGATGGACTGACAAATACCTATTATAAAAAAAAATTGTCAGAGCTGATTAAACCACTATGTAATTATTTTAACACAATTAATACAACTAATCCATTGCCTCCAGAAGCCCTATTTGCATATATTACTGTACTCCCAAAAGAAGGGAAAGATCCCCAGAACTGTGCCAATTATAGGCCTATTTCACTGCTCAACTCAGACACTAAACTGCTGGCTAAAATCCTAGCCCTACGATTACAAGAACATCTCGGGGCGTTAGTTCACCCAGATCAGACAGGCTTCATAAAAGGACGCGAGGCAAGAGACAATACCATACGGGCACTTCACCTTCTTCATTGGATGCAATATGGGCCAGAGAAAACCCCAAAGATCGTATTATCGATGGACGCTGAAAAAGCCTTCGATAAGGTGAATTGGGGTTTTATGAGTGAAGTTCTGAGGGTGGTGGGCCTGGGGGACCGCATGATGGGATGGGTAATGGCCCTATATGCGGGCCCAAGAGAAAGGGTTAAAGTAAATGGTACAATATCGGATTACCTTAATATGCAAAACGGAACGAGACAGGGTTGCCCACTTTCATCATTAATATTTGCTTTAATATTGGAACCATTTCTTTGTAGGATTAGAAGTAACGGGGAAATAGTAGGTACATGTATTGGGGATGTGGATCATAAAGTATCAGCCTATGCTGATGACTTATTTCTTCTACCTTTCAACACCACAGACATCCTTAACTGCCCTAATGCAGGAAGTGGACAGATATGGGTATCTATCCAATTTTAAAATTAACTTAAAAAAATCAATACTTCTACCCAGTCACGTACCTCAAGAGATGGCGAGGATGCTGAGGAGGGCGTACCCCTTTGTGTGGAAGGACACCTTGTTCTACCTGGGGGTACACATCACCGTGAATCAACAAATGCTATATAACCTTAACTATGTATCCCTACTGACTAGGATAGTGGGGGACCTAAAGAATTGGACAGGACATTATTTGACATGGTTTGGAAGAGTGAGTGCTATTAAAATGTGCATATTACCCAGAATTATCTATATATTACATACAGTCCCGATTAAAATACCAGAAACCTTTTTTAAACAGATACAGAAGGCATTTGTAGCTTTCGTGTGGAATAATAAACAACCAAGGTTGTCCTACGACATCTTGCGTAGAAGTAAGGTAGAGGGAGGAATGGGGTTGCCAGACATATCAGTATACTACAAGGCAATGTCGCTAGTTCGAATTTTGAACTGGTGCCATGGCTAATAAAATGTGGGTCCCACTAGAAAAGATTATAGCGGGTAGGAACTTGGCGGGGGCCCCGTGGATTCCGAGTATGTCAAGAGGACTTTCGAAATGGTCATCTCCCTTGACCCTGATTGCCTTGTCAATATGGGACAGGTTGAACAAAAAGGGAGAATACTCACCCCGGGTGTCCCGCCTGGCTCCACTGGAGGGATTCCCATGGTTCCCACCGGGGGAGCGGGGGGGATTCCTGGGGGCATGGGGCCAGGGGGGAGATGCCACATGTGGAAAATTCGCCCCGCAGGGAACCCTAGTAACCTATTCGGACCTGGTTACAGCTCTGGGGAAAATACCATGACAAGGTGGTATAGGACACCAGTAAAGTTAAATCAGATGTACCCAGTGGCAGATGCCAGGTGTTGGAGAGGGTGTGAGCAGAGGGGTACATTCCTCCACTTATGGTGGGAGTGCCCCTGAGTTAAAATATTCTGGGAAGCAATTGTACCATGGATTGAGAGGTTGACCCCTAATTAGAACACGATCGCTGACCAGAATCGATTTACCTAGGGTTTTTTTTTTTTTTTCTCTCCCTTCATTCCTCCTTACTGATCTCCATTGGAGTCCCCTTCTTCTTTTTTCTTTATTTTATAGCCCCGAAACTGTGGAGTAGGATGTTCGTTTTGAACTAGGAGAGAGAGAGGGAGTGTAGTCACGGTGACCCAGGGGTGGTAGGGAGGGGTATGGGGTGAGAAATGGAGTAGGAGGAATATAGGAGAGGAGGGACTTAAAGTCGAATGAGGATAGAGGTGCATATTTTTTTTATATATATTTATTTATTTATTTTCACTTTAATAGTATCACCTTGAGGGGGGGGTTAAGAAGATGGGTATGTCACCTAAAGTGGGAAGTAGGTCAGGGACCACTAGAAAGTAAACACAGTTGAAGATATTCTCTTCATCATAAGGCACAATTATATATAGAGATATACATCAACACCATGGCCACTAGTGGCCTCTTATGAGGTTTTGGGAGGGGACTACACCCCTTATTTTACAGGGGTAAATCTCTCCTTTCGATTTTTTTCCATCAAAAAGCTTTTATTAAGCAAAACAACAGTTTACATGGTAGACAATAAGCGTTCCGGTACAATTGGAATCAGACAGTAGTGCAATACAAAACAGCAAAATAATAAAAAAATTGTTTTTGAAAGAATAAATAAATGCACGGGCCATATAGAAAGAGGGAGCATGACATTCAGCAATGGCTATGCTTATAAGTTTAGGAACAGGTTAAGGGTTAATTCAGCCATTTGTCCCATATCTTTTCATATTTGGCCGGGCAGCCCCTGTGAGAATAAACTAACTTTTTATACGGTAGTACACCATTGACTTCCGCCAGCCAGTGAGAGAATTCTGGGGGGTCTGGACGCATCCACCCCCGTGCTATGACTTTCCGAGCTATAAACAGTGTCTCAAGTAGGAACACCTTTACAAATTTATTCAGTTCAGCATTCGGGAATATGCCTAGCAGGCATGGCTTTGGCTGCATAGTTATGGGGGATCCCATCTTGTCATGTAAGAACTTCACCACCTGTTCCCAGAAGGCCTGAATTCTAACGCACTGCCATAGCAAGTGGAAGAAAGTACCCGCATCCTGACCACACATTGGGCAGGTATTAGGGAAATCCCGTCTGTATTTAGAGATCCTAAGGGGTGTAAGATAGGCCCTGTTCAGAATGAAAGTTTGTGTGAGGCGGTCTGACAACTTAGGGGATACCAGTTTACATGCATCTAGGGCATCGCTCCATTCATCATCTTCCAGTGGACCCACATCCCCCACCCACCTGGACTTCAGGGCATAGGCGGACACCGTCGCACTCGGGAGCGTGATCATGGTATGAAATTGAGTGATTAGTTTCTTAGGGTCAGGGTACTTAATTGCGGCCATCAGGGGATTGTTGGCTAGGGCTAGGTCGTCTTGGGGGAATTGGGCTCGGAAGGCGTGTCGCAGTTGGGCGTAGCGGAATAGCATGTGGTCGGGCAGGTCGTACTCTGCTTGTAGTATATTAAAGGGTTTGAGTTTTCCGCCTCTGGTAACGTGTGACAGGTAGTATATCCCCCTAGAACTCCATATCTCAGTGTCTTGGATGCGCTCTAGTTCTGGTAGTGCCGTGTTGTGCCACAGGGAGGTGTAGGCGTGTGGGGTCGAGATGTTCAGCCTGCCTGAGACCACGCTCCACACCCTTCTATAGTGGTACAGCAAGGAATCGCGGCCAATCGCGGTCACTAGTGGATTGCCCGTCGGCTGGGTCCAGGTAGGGCACAGGAGGCCAAGGAACCTCGTCCTGTGAACCTTGTCCACATGGAACAGCTGCGACATCTGGGCAGCTAGATAGTACGCGTTGAAGTCGGGTAGCGCCAGTCCGGCCAGGTCGGTGGGGTTTTTTAGTTTGTGCCAGGGGAGCTTGTGCCTCGCTGAGCCCCAGATGAATGGTTTAAGGAGGGCCTCCATCTGCTTGAAACACCGGAGCACCAGGTAAACCGGCGAATGCCAAACCATGTATAGAACTTTTGGTAACAGTACCATTTTTACCAGATTTATATGGCCCGTAACTCCCAGTGGGAGCCGAGCCCAGGCCTGGGTTCTCTGTTTGATCATATCATACAATGGCTCGACATTCAACAAAATATAGTCTGCCGGGTCTCTGGTGGTTCGGATTCCCAGGTACTTAATTTCAGCCACTCTTTGCAGAGGGAGCAGGGCCCTGTCACCAATCACCGGGTAGCTGTCAAGTGGAAGTATTTGGGACTTGTCCCAGTTAATTCTGAGTCCCGAGAAAGCACCAAAGCGCTCTATCAGGGCCAGAGCCACCCGGAGAGAGTCAGTGGAGTCGTCCAAGTATAATAACGTGTCATCAGCGTATGTGCTTATCCTTTCCTCCACTCCACCCCTCCGCAGGCCCGTTATGTCAGGGTGGGAGCGTATAGCGATCGCCAGCGGCTCCGCCGCCAGTGCATACAGTAACGGCGACAGGGGACATCCCTGCCTCGTACCCCGGCGCAAAGGGAAGCAGTCTGACGGCCATCCGTTAGCTAGCACCCTGGCTACTGGATCCTGGTAAAGGAGTCTTACCCAACGAATGAACCTGGGACCCAAACCAAATTTTGCAAAGCACGCCCAGAGGTATCGCCACTCCACTTGGCAGTGTCCAAGGCGACCACTATTCTGGAGCCTGGGTTGTCATGTGGAGCCTGAAGGTTGATAAACAGCCTCCTAAGGTTGAAGGAGGTGTTCCGCCCCGGCATAAAGCCCGCCTGATCAACGTGCACAAGGGAAAGGATCACGGTGTTGAGGCGGGCTGAGAGCACCTTGGCCAGTATCTTAATGTCCACCTGTAGCAGGCAGATGGGGCGATACGACTCGGGTATGTGAGGGTCCTTCCCTGGCTTGGGGATCAGCACTATGGTCGCATCCCTCATTGAGGGTGGGAGCTCGGAGCCATCGAAGATAGAGTTGTATAGGGCAAGGAGTCTAGGGACTAGAGTATCAGCGTATGTGGAATAAAACTCGGCCGGTAGGCCGCCCGACCCCGGTGCTTTAGATTTCGGGAGGCCAGCCAGAGCAGCGGAGATCTCCTCCGCCGTCAGCGGCTCCTCGAGTGTCTGGGTCTGTTGTGCAGTCAGACGGGGGATCACTAGGTTAGTCAGAAACTCCTCCGCCAAGGAGTCATCATCCGGGGCTACCGTGTCATATAGGGAAGAGAAGAAGTCTCGAAACATAGCAGTCACCTTTTCCGGGTCGGTCACAAGGTCCCCTGTTGGAGTGCGCAGGGAGATCACCACCGGCGGTCTCTCCTCACAGTGTACCAGATAGGCTAGCAACCTCCCCACTCTCTCCCCGTGTTCGAATGTCCGCTGCTTGAGAAAGAAGAGTTTACGCCTCGATTTTTCGTAGTGCAACTGTTCAGCCGCCCTGATACAGAGCCTTAGCTCTGCAGCCAGATCGGCCGTCGGGCTGGCAGTGTATTCCCTCTCCTTTGCTTCAGTGAGTTTCGTGGCCCTGTCCAGCGCCTCTGCAGACCCTGCCTTTATGGAGTTTATACGGGAGGAGAGTATCGAGCGGGCATGCAGTTTGAAGGCCTCCCAGACCGCCCGAGGAGATGCAGATCCGGAGTTACCAGCAAAGTATTGCTCCCACTCCGCAGCCAGGTCCGCATCCCCCGGAATCAGGGTCAGCCAAAATGGATTCAGCCGCCATGAGGGCGGCGGCCGAGCCTGCGGCAACGACAACTCCGCCCAACAGGGGCAGTGGTCAGAGAGGGATCGGGGGGAGAAACCAGTGGCTTTTAGTCTAGGGAGGAGTGATTTAGAAACTAAGATTAAGTCTATGCGGGACATAGAGCAGTGCGAGGTCGAGAAACAAGAGTATGCCCTTTCCGAGGGATGACCATGTCTCCACGTATCAATGAGATTGAAGTCTGCGAGGAGCCTCGCAAATCTCGTGGGGCGCGACCCCATCGATGCGGCCTGTTCCCCAGCCATTCTGTCAAGGGAGGGGTCCAGTACATTGTTAAAGTCGCCTAGCCAGATTGCTGGTATATCTGGGTGTGAGGCCATGTAGTCGAAGCCAGCCACCATCACAGTGGACTGGAACGGGGGCGGGATATATATAGCCATTAGGAGGAACACATCGCCACACAGTTTACCTTTCAGGAACACATACCTGCCCTGTGGATCTACCACTGAATCCTGGAGTTCAAAATGCGCCGTTTTGGCGATGAGCACCGAGACCCCTCTGGAGTGGGAGGTGTGGACCGAGTGGAAACCCCAGCCCACCCAAGGCCGCCTGAGCGTCCTCTGAGCCAGGCCTTCGGCATGAGTCTCCACAAGGACCACCACACTCGCCCTCTGTTTTTTAAGTACCGCAAAGATTGCAGAGCGTTTAATCGGGTCTCTCATCCCACGGACATTCCAGGTTAAAAACCTCAGTGCAGCCATGGGATGAGCCAGGGAATATGCGAAACCCCAGGATTCAGGGAACCCCCAATGACGGGAGACATATAATTATGATCAGCTACACATACAGCCCAATACAACATCATTGTCACCGTAAAGAACCTCCTAGATACGTTTTGCTTCAGTAAAACAGAAATCAAAAGAAAAACAACAAAATCCCGAAACTTATATTCCCTTCCCTCCCCCCTCCCTGCCCTGCACTGTCCCCAACTGGTGCGGGCTTGAATCCCTAACTGCCAACATGGCATGAGCAGGACCCATAACACATTATGAGAGCTGATTAATGTGGATAAACATACAAAGGCCACCAGCGCGACCCCGGGATCCCCAGAGTGGGATCGCGTGGCGGTGGCCTTCCGTGCTAGACGGTGGGTTGCTGCAAATGGGGCGGAATTCCGCTGTGTGCCGCGGCACAATGTAGGACTACTCTCGCTGTCCGTTGCGAGCCCTGTAGCTGTGCGCCTCCCTCCGCCGGGGGGAGGAGAACTTGGTATAGAACATACGGACATCCATTGAAGTAAAAACTAGAAAACCTTGTAAAAAAAAAAGAAAAAAAAAAAAGGTCACGGAGTAAAATAAGGGATGGGGTCCAGCGCCTGGCGAGAAGAAAAGCAGGTGTCTATCCCCCCACGTGTGGAACAGCAAACGGGGCGACCCCGCGTCGCGGGGTTTAGCCGTGTGAGCAAAGTAAACCATCGACCTGAGCATGCTGTGGTCTCTCCCGGGGGCCTCGCGGTGCAGGGGAGGGGAGACAGCAGGCGAATGAAAGGCTGCAGGCAGTGTAGTCAGCCCCGCGGACCCCACAGGGGGCAAACAGGGTGGAGATAGGTGGAAAACCCCGGGGTCATGCGAGAGGATGGGGAACTCTGGCCCCCATGGGAGCAGCCGAATAGGAGGGCTGATGGGCCAGGGCACTATTGGAACCGGGTAACAAAAACAAGAAGAGGGGCAACAACTGGGTACTTATCCGTGCCGTTCCTGCTGCTCCAACCAAGCCAGGACCTCTTCCGGATCTTCAAAGAAGTAGGCCCGATCTTCTCCCTCCACACGCAGACGGGCCTGGAATAGCATGGCATATTTCACGTGCTTGATCCGCAGACGGCGCTTGGCTTCCATGAAGGTCTTCCTTCTGCGCTGGACCTCGGCCGAGAAATCCACCATTTTGTTGTCGAAGGGAATGTTACCCCTCTCCCTGCTCAGCCGAAGGATGGTATCCCTGTCCTTGTAGTTGAGGAGTTTCGCTATGAGCGTGCGGGGGGGAGCCCCAGGTGGCGGCCTGCCCGACATACGGTGTGCGCGCTCGACGGCGAACATAGGGGAGAAGGCCTCCCTGCCATAGTGATCCCGCAGCAGCTTCTCCAAGAAGTCCTGTGGGTCTCTCCCCTCCACTCCCTCGGGGAGACCAATAAACCTGATGTTGCACCTGCGACTTCTGTTCTCGAGGTCGTCTTGCTTCTGCAGTAACTGGTTAATCTGTAGCTGCATGGCTTCCGAGGATTGCTGTAGGGGGGGAGGGAGTCCTCCACGTTGCCCAGTCTCACCTCTGCCTCAGAAACTCTCTCCCTCAGCTTCTGCATATCCTGCCGCACCAGGGAGATGTCTACTTTCACCTCCTCAATCTTCGCCGTGAGGGTGGTCTGACAGGCCGCCACGGCCTCCCGGCAAGAGGTGATGGCCAGAAGCACCTTGGCTATGTCCGCGCCGACCGCCGGCTCCTCCGTCCTCGTGGCGCCGCCATCTTGTCCCGGAGGGTCCTTCTCTTGGCGGAGGTATTGGTCGATTTTGGGACCGGCCGACTTGTTCGATTTCGGTGGGGCCATGTCCTCTGTAGTGTCCGGGGTCTATTGGAGGTTTTCAGTGTAAAGCAGCGTGTTTGGGGTCCGAGGATGTAGCTGTTAGGATAACCGGCCGGCGGAGCTCAACAGCCTAGCGTCCTATCCCATGCCGCTCCAGGCCACGCCCCCTCTCCTTTCGATTTTTTTATTATTTGTGCTTTGTTAAGTGAATTGGGGGGAAGGCCATGAAGGCCGATACACATAATCACAGGAGACCAATAGTTAAACACTAGGCACAAGGGGCCAAATCCTCAAAGCAGATGCGCCGACTTAACCAGAGTTTTCTAAATTTACACGACGCGTATCTTTGGGCCCGATCCTCATAACGAGTTACGCCTTAAAATCCGGGTTTTCCGTCCTACCTAAAATAATTACACCTGCGCATCCCCGGACGCAAATTACGCTAGTCACGCCGCTGTTTTTGATAGGCAAAGATGCAAATGAGGGAGATAGGGCGATCCACAAAATAAAGTGTGCGCCGTAGATTACGCCCTGTGCGCACCTGTTAGTTTCCCTGGGCAAATTTACACTTTATAAAAGCAGACCTAATTTTACACATGCCGTGTAAGGGTCTGCTCAAGCAACTGAATAGAGGTAGAGCTGACAACACATCTCTGCAGGACAACAATCTGACTGCCAAAATGCCCGGGCCATCAATGGTTGTAACGGCACTCGCCACTTTACAGGCACAAAGAAGGAGGAGGGCACAGAGGAGGAGGAGGAGGGCACAGGAGAGGGTTTACCGCCCACGGCGAGATCTGTTTGCCATGCCTGCTTCAGAGGTGTATGGCAACTACAGATTTAACAGGGAAGCCATCCTGGAGCTCACAGAAATCCTGAAGGATGATCTCACCACCCCAACCCAACGATCCCATGCCCTGCCACCTCTCCAAAAAGTAATGGCAACATTACATTTTCTGGCCACTGGGTCTTTCCAGCGTGCATCTGGAGGTTGGGCATCTACAATCACCTGCACATTTATAGAATGCCATCATCTGGCACGTTTGTGCTAAATTTTCTGGTTCGTGCCATGACAGTTTTATTTTCCGGCAGACCAACATCTGCCGAGATTTGGAGATGAACGTGTATGGAGACAGCTGGCTGATTGGTGAGTGACATTGGTGTCAGGTATGTCCCCCCCCATGATGCAGACATCACAAGGGGCACATGCATGACTAACATCCTCCTGTATTTTCCCTTACAGGTGACTCTGGATATGCCCTGGGACCCCACCTGATGACCCCTTTCAGGAACCCCCAAACCCCAGGAGAGCAACGCTACAACCAGGCGCACATTCGCACCCGGGCAGTTGTGGAACGCACATTTGGGCTTCTGAAGTCCCGCTTCAGATGCCTGGACAAGACTGGGGGTACATTGTTGTATTCCCCAGACTTTGTGTGCCAAATAATTGGGGCATGTTGTATACTCCACAACTTTGCCATGAGAAGGGGACTGCATATTGACTTATGTGCTGACCTGACCCCCCACCCAGGAAATCCCCCCCTAACCCACTCTACCCGGTCTGCTGAGGGCACAGCAGCCAGGAGACGCCTTGCAGAAGGCATCTTTGCACAGTAAATGCACATAAATCATGTCACAATGAAATTTTTTGGATTCACCAAAAACGCACAGAAATCATGTCACAATGAAAATGTATGTTTGCACAGTAAATGCACATGAATAATGTCACAAAGAGAATGTATCTTTGATCAGTAAATGCACATTAATTATATCACAATGAGAATGTCTTTTTTCACAGAAAACGCACATTAATTATCTCACAATGAGAATGCATGAATGCACACCACTGTGGTTCCTAGCACAGACACATCACATGCACATCGAATTGGATTAGATCCAAGTACCCCCCCCCCCCCTTTGGTACTTGGGAGCAGTAACGCCACGCCACAGCTCCAATTATGTCACTGTGCATCCATACACCATTCAGGAACCTGGGATGACTTCTCCCTGGTCCTGGGGATCCCTACTCCACCAAAACTGAGGGTGACACCCTTATTTCATCAGGAATGCCACCCCCCACATTCACACATCATTCACACACATAAACCAAATCATAAGTACAGTATAATAAACCAAATCATAAAAAAAACAAAAAAAAACAAAAGTACCCCTGCAACTTAATGACGTTGCCGAGTGCTCCTTCTGGGCTGCCCACGGGCACGGGCACGGCCACGGCCACGTCCACGTCCAACTGGAGGATCTTCACGGGGGGGGGGTGAGCAGGGGAGGGAGGATCTTCATGGGGGGAGGTGTGAGCAGGGGAGGGAGGATCTTCATGGGGGGAGGTGTGAGCAGGGGAAGGAGGATCTTCATGGGGGGTGGGTGAGCAGGGGAAGAAGGAGCCTCCCCTGGTGTCTGTCCTCCTGCTGGCCTGCCCTCCAAGGCCACGGCTATCCTTGTCAGACAGCCAGTGATGGCAGCCGTATTAGCCTGGCCAGCCCGGGTATTGTCCTCCACAGCCCGGGTATTGTCCTTCACAGCCTGGGTGAGGGCAGTCACCTCCTGGCCCACGCCTGTTGTGGCGTTCTTCAGGTCCCACAAACATGTGATGACCCCCACTGAGTTGGTGGCCACATCACCCAGTGACTCCCTCATTACATCCAGGCTGTGCTCCATCTTGTTCAAAGTTTTTTTCATCTCACCCAGACTGCGGGTCTGCCGGGCATTGTCCCTCAGCAGACTTACCGGCAGACGCTCAAACCCCCCCCCCTGGTCTCCTGGGTCGGCCTCCTGCTTGCCCCTGAGGCTTGTGGCCTGGGAGGAGGGGAGAGAGTGACCCATGGGGTTTGCTGCATGTTGGGGGAGGAGTGGGAGGGGCCACCCCTGATGGTGGCCTGACTGGTGCCAGCCTCTGGGGTAGCCTCAGGGGAAGACTCAAAGCTCCTATCTTGGCCCAACATGATTTCCCGGCCAATCATAAAATGGTCATCCTCCTCCCCCTCATCCTCCTCCCACTGAACCTCCTCATGAGGGGAGGTGTGGACACTCCCCTCCCATGGGGAATCCTGCCCTTCTTGGGAGTCCACATCAGCCTGTCTTGGGGGTGGTGCAGCAGCCTGCCCTGTTGGGCCAGCAACCTCCTGCCCTGATGGGGCTGCCACCTCCTGCCCTGATGGGGCTGCCACCTCCTGCCCTGATGGGGCTGCCACCTCCTGCCCTGATGGGGCTGCCACCTCCTGCCCTGATGACCCAGCAACCTCCTGGGCTGATGACCCAGCAACCTCCTGGGCTGATGGGGCTGCAATCTCCTGGCCATCTGTGGAAGACACAAAACAATCACAGGTTGGTGGATCCACACACTTGGCACATCTTCCCTTCCCCCACCCACACATGCTAATCAACAGATAGAAAAACCAAAAACGTACCTGTCCTCACAGGAGCATCAGAGTCAAAGCCAGGCAGGCCCACCTGCTGTGGGTGGAAACACTGGGCCACTGCCCATTCCTCCTCAGTCAGCCTGACTGGGCAGGGTCCCCCTCCTCCAGTGCCCCTCCTATGAGCATGCAGCGTTGCCAGCTTGTTCCGGGCCACGCTCTTCAAATCATTTATTTTCTTTTGTATGCCAGCGATGGTCCTGGTCTCCCCCCCCCCCCCCCGCCGCATTGATCCGATCGGTGATCTTTTTAAGGATCTCCTTCCTCCTGGCCGGGGTGGTGTTCTGGCTCTCAGGGTCATGGAGAAAATGACCATATTTGATGATGCCCTGAGCAAGAATTCGCTTCTCTCCCAGGGTAAAATTCAGCTTCCTGCGCTTGGGGGCCATCACAGACACCACCCAGCAACAAGAAACTCACCCCAAAAAAAAAAGCAACAATACACACACAACACACAAACAAACAAAAAAAATATAAACACAAGCAGACAGCTACTATAAATTAAAAAACAAACAGGCAAAAAAGGGAAACAAAAAAAAAACAAAGACAAAAAACAACAACACTTATCAAAAACAAACACCAAATATACTCTACAACTCTGCAACAACTTTTCTCACAAACACAACTCACCAACAAACACTGACAAACGTTCTGAACAGAAGCAACTTGCTCAAAGAAGGGAACACAGGGAAATACTTTTGCAAGGGAAGTGTGTTTGACTGGGGCTATTTACACACAGGGCGATCCTCAAACTAAGTACGCTTGGCCTTTTACCTATCTCACTGATTGCGATGAGCTCAGTTCTGCACATGCCCAGTGAGAAGCAGATTCGTGTGCGCATGCGCAATACAGCCGGCCCTTCATTTGCATGGGGTCACGGCTCATTACAATGAAGCACGCCCACTTCCTTCCCACTTGCAAAAACCCCGCCTTACGCCTTCGAATTGAAGTTAGGTAAGTGCAATTTTGTGCGCAAATGCGCTGTGGATACGGCACTTACGACACCAACTTAGGGCGCCGTAACTTAAATGACATAAGTTAGCTAAAACTAAATTTGCACAGCTTTTTGAGGATTTGGCCCAAGGTTAACTAATATCAATATATATTTATTACAATTTTTAATTTTTTTTTTTAATTTTAACAATTTTTTTTTTTTTTCACAAAAAGAATAGACACAAGTGCCAATAGTGGTCTCGTGGAAGTAGGATGGTGGGTTTGCTTTTTTTTTCTCTCTCTCTCTCTCTATTTTTGCGGGATATAGAAGGACATAAGGAGAACATAAGATCCAATTAGAGGGAATGGAGGGTGTGGGGACAGAGTAAACATACCCCAGTGTAGAGAGGGGTGAGGTAGAGAAGGAGAGGTGAACTATATTTTTTATATATCTTTTTTTTCTTCTTCTTCTTCTGCTTCTTCTCTCTATACCCTTTTCTTTTTTTTTGGGGGGGGGGGGGGGGGTAGAATAATTGATAGGTTTTTTGATATGACAATCTTAGATTTTACCTGCAATTTTAAACGGTGTATAGCAAGTAAATTATGGAACATAAGAATGTATAATGTTGTAAGGAATTTTGTTAATAACAATAACAAATTTTGATTATAAAAAAAAAAGGGTTTGGTGAATGCGCATATGAAACTGGTAGGGTTCAGTACCTCCAACAAGGTTAAGAACCACTGCTCTAGAAGCTGTAAATCACTGTAGTAGACTACAGTGATCTCCACTAGCTTCTGGGTCCGAGTGCTTTGCTGTATTCTTAATGCAGGCGATAGGTGGCTCACTATGGGCGCCATTCAGAGAATGCTTTGTATTTTTTCAATGAATACAAAGTGTTCTCTGATTGGACGAGGCGCAGAAGTGGCGTAGTGACACTTCTTTTTAGTTTTTTTTTTAAAAAATATTCTAAATAAACTACTTACTGCAAAGAGGACATAGGATGCATTAAGAATACAGGATGAAAGAGAACAACCTGACAAAATAGTGTGTGTTGAGTACTTAACCACTTCCTATCCCGCCTAATGTCAAATAACGTCCACAAGGTGGCTCTGCCATCTTGGATGGATGTCATATGACGTCCTCGGCCTCCCGGCTGTTGGGGAGATCTATGTCCTGTCAGGGAGGGGAGACCAATGGGGTCACGATCGGTCACCTGCCCCAGTCTGTCCCCTCCCCTCACCGTTAGAATCACTCCCTATAGGGAACACATTTAACCCCTTGATCGCCCCCTATTGTTAACCCCTTCCCTGCCAGTCACATTTATACAGTAATCAGTGCCAAAATATGTAAAAGAATACATATCGGCCTAAAATGAGAAAAAATTTTTTTTTTTAATTGGGATATGTATTATAGCAAAAAATATTGGGCTTGATTCAGGTAGGGGCGCGCAATGTTACGGCGGCGCAGCGTATCATATTTACGCTACGCCGCCGTAAGTTATAGAGGCAAGTGCTGTATTCACAAAGCACTTGCCTTCTAAATTACGGCGGCGTAGCGTAAATGGGGCCGGCGTAAGCGCGCGTAATTCAAATGTGGATGAGGGGGCGTGTTTTATGTAAATTCTTGGTGACCCGACGTGATTGACGTTTTTCCCGAACGGTGCATGCGCCGTCCGTGGAATTTCCCAGCGTGCATTGCTCCAAAGTACGCCGCAAGGACGTCATTGGTTTCAACGTGAACGTAAATTACGTCCAGCCCTATTCGCGAACGACTTACGCAAACGACGTAAAAAATTCAAATTTTGGCGCGGGAACGACGGCCATACTTAACATTGCGTGCGCCTCCTAATAGCAGGAGTAACCTTACGCCGAAAAAGCCTAACGTAAACGATGTAAAAAAATAGCGCCGGGCATACGTAAATTTGTGAATCGGCGTATCTAGGTCATTTGCATATTCTATGCTGAAAACGACGGAAGCGCCACCTAGCCGCCAGCGTAAATATGCACCCTAAGTGAACCAAAGGGCCTGATATGGATAGGGGGGGAACCCTACGCAGTTTTTTTAAATTTTGGTGCGTATCAGTGCAGCCTCAAAAGTGCCCATCAGTGCTGCCTCATCAGTGACCATCAGTGCAGTGAATCAGTGGCCATCAGTACACCCTATCAGTGCCGCCTATCAGTGCCCATCAGTGTGCCTATCAGTTCCCATCAGTGCCGAATATCAGTGCAGCCTCATCAGTGCCCATCGGTGTCGTCTCATCAGTGCAGCCTCATCAGAGTAGCCTATCAGTGCACCCTATCACTGCCCATCAGTGCAGTCTCATCAATGTACATCAGCAAAGGAGAAAAATTACTTATTTACTAAATCTTAAAACAGAAACTAAGAAAAACTTTTTTTTTTTTTAAATGTATTTTTTTATTTGTTTAGTAAAAAATTAAAACCCCAGTGGTGATTGTATACTACCAAAAGAAAGCTCTATATATCTAAAAAAATATATAACAATTTAGTTTGGGTACGGTGTTGCATGACCATGCAATTGTCATTCACAGTGGGATAACACTGAAAGCTGAAAATTGGCCTGGGCAGGAAGGGATTGAAAGTGCCTAGTAGGCGAATGGTTAAGGAACATTTGACCACAAGAGAAAACAACTTAACCCCACAGGCTAAGAACATTTGACCAGAAGAGGAAATAATATGATGATAACCTTTGCATTGTAAGCTAATGTGCTAATTTATAAAGAATTTGCATAGCCATTTGCTCAGTTTATGTACATCTGTTCTGTGTAACTGGGGCAAGATAAAAAACCGTCTGTGTGTAGAAGCGTCCCTCAGCCCCCCAATATTTACCTGCGATGTTGCAGGGGAGTCTCGGCTGCCCAGGACTCTCCCTCCTCCTTGACTGAGACATCAGTGCAGCACCATTGGCTTCCGCTGCTGTCAATCCAAGTCAGTCCTCAATGAGAAGAGAGAGGGGAAGGGCCAAACGGCGGCTCTGTGTCTGAATGGACACACAGAGCGATGATACAGCTCAGGTTCCCCCATAGCAAGCTACATGAGGGAGGGCCCAGTAGTGCCGGAGAGGGACCTGAGAAGAGGAGGATCTGGGCTGCTCTGTGCAAATCCACTGCACAGGGCAGGTAAGTATGACATGTTTGTTATTTTTACATGAAGAAAAATTTGACTTTAGTATCACTTGAATTTGTCTGTAATTTCATAATATGTAGTATATGCTGGTCAATGATGACTGCCTTTGTACTGCCTTTGTGTCTGTGTTTATAAAATAAAATTGTGAAAAATGGATGCAAGCAGAACAATGTATAACATTAAAAATAAAAAAAATGTGCTGTCTTAATTAGGGATGGTCCCGATGTTTGAGTCTAACGTAAGTTTGACTCAAAGATTGGGTGTTCGTTATGGGGCATTCACAGCAAATTAGAGTGCCATTGAGCGCTCCATAATGCACTCCGAGATTGCAGTGCATTGAAGGCTGCTGATTGGCCAAAGCATGCACCTGAGTTGCATGCTTTGGTCAATCACAGCACACTCTGCTGTGTGAGCCGTGATTGACCAAAGGCAGGGTGTCTTTAGCCAATCATGGCTCAGGGTGCTAAGTCCACTCCCCTAACTATATAAGGCTGCTTACACAGCGACTGTATATAGTGTTATAATAAAGTGGATATTGAGAGAACGTTAGCTAGAGACAGGGTAGTTAGTGGCATGTAGGCAGTTTAGTATACATAGATATACAGTGTAGTCAGTGTAGTGTAGACTATATGTAGTGTATATATATATATATATATATATATATATATATATATATATATATATATATATATATATATATATATATATATTTATATATACCCTGCTTTTAGTAGTGTAGACTATATATAAAATGCAGGCAGTCTGGTATATATATATAAAACAGTGCAGTCAGTGTACAGTATATATATATATATATATATATATATATATATATATATATATATATATATATATATATATATATATATAAAATACAGTGTATATAATACAGTGTATTGAAGTGATTATGGGGGACCCTATGACAGAGTTAAGAAAAAAACGGCAAGGCAGGCCCTTTGGGTTTGGTATAGATTTTAAGGGGATCTCCACACCAAAATTTAAAAAAACGGTGTGGGGCCCCCCAAAATCCATACCAGACCCTTACAGCCTGACAGGCCAGGAAAGGGGGGACGAGCGAGTGCCCCCCCCCTGAACAATACCAGGACAATTGCCCTTAACATGGGGAGGGTGCTTTGGGGTCCCCCAAAGCACCTTGACCCCATGTTGATGGGGACAAGAGCCTTGTTTCCACAACCCTGGTCCGGTGGTTGTGGGTGTCTATGGGTGGGGTGCTTATCGGAATCTGTAAGCTCCCTTTAACAAGGGGGCCTCCCATGTGAATGGGTAGGGGTAAATTGTACCAAAAAAATGTGTCAAAAAGTAAAAACCACAATAGACAGTTTTTGACAATTCCTTTATTAAAAAAAGATGTCCGTCCATCTTCAATCACACTGCCCAATGGACTGAAAAAAAGAAAAAAAGTTCAGCCTTGATGGGAGGCCTCCTGCCGACTGCTGTCTCCTGGCTGTGACAGCTGTTATATAGGCAAAAAGGGGGCCACCCAGTGACATAACCGAGTGACCCCACCCCTTCTGACGTCATGTGACATCAGAGGGTGGCGGGGTCATATGGTTACATCAGTGGGTGGCTCCGCACTTGCCTATATAGCAGCTGTCAAAGCCAAAAGACAGCAGTCACCAGGAGGCCTCCCGCTAGGGAGATTTATCCTCTCTATTTGTCCTGTTTACTATAATTATTCAAAGTAAAATAAAATCCAACATTTTGAGTTGTCCCTAGAAAATGATTAGAGGGGAAATCTGTCAATGGGGACCCTAGTTCTAATAACCTGGGTGACCCTAAGGAATTCCCTTAATTACAGTGATTTCCTCTCACTTCCTGTTTGGCTATGGAACAGGAAGTGAAGGGAAATCTCCGCAATCGGACACAGATGGCAGGAAAATAACGGACAGGGGTTATAACCCTCCATTATTCTATCCAAAGTGAAAAAATAAGTTTTGCCTATAGTTCTACTTTAAAGCGGGGTTCCAACCACAATTAGCATTTTTTATTTGTATGTCCTTTCATCATTCGTTTTTATAATACAAATCCGGTAACTTAGTATTTTACAATCCGCCGCCACTCTGCATAGTTATTCAAAAAAGATAGTTTATAAAACTATGCCCACACCGTTGTCATTTTGCTTGTGGGCATTGTGAAGCCCACAAGCACTTACTTCCTGGATATCTTGGACGGGGAGTTATAATGAGGAAGCACACTGCATCCTGGGAAATGATGACACACATTTCCCAGGAGCATTAGAGGGAGATGATGTCAGGATCCTAGGTGATTCCAAAGGCAGATTTCGTGGGACTGCATAGCAACAGGCATTTCCAGATGAGTTTTTTTTTCTTTTTTTAGGTCTAATGAGCACAATAATGAAAAAAAAATTGGGATGGAAACTCCACTTTAAAGCGGGGGTTCACCCTATCGACAGGAAAAAAAATTTTTTTTTTCTTTTACCTTTAAATCAGGCACTGTAGCGCGAGCTACAGTATGCCTGTCCCGAATTTTTTCCCCCCATACTCACCTTGTAGTCGTCCATCGAAGATACCGGGGAATGGGCGTGCCTCTGGAGACGGAGGATGATTGACGGCCGGCTCTGGCGCGTCACGCTTCTCCGGAAATAGCCGAAATAGGCTTGGTCTTCACGACGCGTGCGCATAGCCTGTGCGCACGCGCCGTGAAGAGCCGAGACCTACTCCGGCTGTCTTCGGGGAGAGTGACGTGCCTAGGCCGGCCGTCAATCATCCTCCCTCTCCATAGGCACGCCCATTCCCCGCGGGAGCCGAAATCTACGATGGACGACTACGAGGTGAGTACGGGGTTAAAAAAATCGGGACAGGCATACTGTAGCTCGCGCTACAATGCCTGTCTCGATGGTAACATCATGTGGGTCAGGGTGAACTACCGCTTTAAGTAAAAGTTGCATCAACTGTTCTGAGCCTGAACTGAATTTCTTTAACCTCCCTGGCGGTATGATTCTTTTAGAAAAAAGGTGCTGAAAGCGGTACCATTATTTGCAAGGAAATTTGGCGTTTTGTACTGTAGGCCTGTAATTTTTAGGAATAACTCACTTAAATCTGACCAAACAAGAGTCTTGTAGGGATCCCGGGTATGAAATTGTTTTAAAAACAAAATTATAAATTATAATATAATAAATAATTATTAATAATTATAACAAATAATAATATAATTATAATAAAAATTATTCAATAATGTAATCAACTCAAAATCACTGAAATTTGCTCAATTGCAGAATTGTCGCTGTCATTACTTTTATTTTTTTATGACGGATTTCCCCACAAATCACTATCGCACAATTCTGCAAGTGATTATAATTTATTATCGCTGTTTTCTAGCTGTTCTAAAACCATTTTTGACATAAAAAGACACTTTTGGTTGCTATGGACAATCTACAGTTTGCAGGGAGAAAGAAAGGTTTTTATTATATAAAAGTACATGCAGGACACAGGGCAGACCACTAGGGACAAAGGGGGTGTGTATTTTTTACATACAGTACTGTAATCTATAAGATTACAGTATACTGTGTGTATTGTGTTTGTTTACGTTTTCGAATTTGGCGCCGTTCTCCGCTCCCGTGCGTCGTAACGTCGCAGGGAACGGAGATCGGCGGCACAGGAGGACGCTGTGTGAATCGAGCGAGCACCCGCTTGCTCACACAGCGCGGTGGCATCGCTGGATCCAGGGACAAGGTAAGTAAACACTGTCTGTGGATGCTGCGAGGCAAGCCCGAGTCTGACTCGGGGTTACCGATCGCAGCACAGAAATCTAACCCCGAGTCAGACTCGGGAACACCGCCAGGAGGGTTAAAGGGATGCATTATGGTTCCTGGCATATCAAAATAACTAGGATTAGTAAAGCACATGTGGGGTATTAAACAAAGCCACTACAAAATGTGTGTTTGGCAAGAAAAACAGGAGAAGTAATGCAGTTGCTATGGATAAGGAGTGCAGCCAGTCGTAAAGCGTGGTACCTGGTACAGGCAATGGAACCTCTGGTAGTGAGGGGGTTTGTGCTCTGGCTCCCTCCCAAGTGGACGGTCTCCCATAACAACCAGGACCAAACCTGTGTTATGGAGAAGGAAGGAGTTAATAAGTGCACGCATGAGGTCCTCGACTTGTGGAGAGGGCGCAAGCTCAGCAACATCCCTCCTGAACGCAACATACATCAGGGAGTGTGTATTGACATGGAACAGCACTTTTCAGAGAAACCGTGCACATTTATTACTGCACACAGTGACACGGCTCATCTCTAATGCCACGTACACACCATCACTTTATGTGATGAAAAAAAATGACGTTTTTAAAAACGTCACTTTAATTGACCGTGTGGGGGGAAAACGTCGTTTTATGTCTTCTAAAAAACGACCAAAAAAAATTGAAGCATGCTTCAATTTTATGTGTCGTTTTTCAAAACGTCAACTTTTACTTCACAGAAATTGACCGTGTGTAGTAAAAAACGTTGTTTAAAACAACGTTTTTTCACCCGCGCATGCCCAGAAGCTACTTATGAAGCAAGCTTCAATGGAAAAAGTGGTGAGAACGTAACCTCGCTTTGCTAGAACATTGTGAGAAAAACGATGGTGTGTAGGCAACTTCGTCTTTGAAAATTGAAGTTTCAAAAACGTCATTTTTTACTTCACAGAAAATGTCGTTTTTTTTCATCACATAAAGTGATGGTGTGTACCCGGCATTAGGCCTCGTACACAAGACCAAGGAACTAGTCGTAAATGAAACATCGTTTTCCTCGACGAGTTCCTTGTCAGGCTTGTCGAGAATCTTGACAAGCTTTCTTTGCATAGACACACTGTCAAGACAAAATCTTGTCGCTCTCAAACGCGGTGACGTTCAACACGTAGGACAGCACTATAAAGGGGAAGTTAGATTCCATTGGCACAACCCTTGGGGCTGCTTTTGCTAATCGCATGCTCCAGTTCTCGACGGAAAACGTCAATGACGCCGACGTGTGCGTCAGTGACGTAAAGTCATATTCAAGAACGACTTGGGAAAACGACGTACCCGACGGGAAAAGACGACGCGGACCCGACGCCATACTTAACATGGCATACGGCGGACTGGCGTAAGGTTACCCCTCATATAGCAGGGGTAACCTTACGCTTACGCAAACGACGTAAGTGACGCAAATTCGCAACCTAATTGACACGTTAGCAAAAAGTAAAAAATATTATTTTTTTTCAAAATTGTCGCTCTATTTTTGTTTATAGCGCAAAAACGAAAAACCGCAGAGGTGATCAAATACCACCAAAAGAAAGCTCTATTTGTGGGGGGGAAAAGGACGCCAATTTTGTTTGGGAGCCACGTCGCACGACCGCGCAATTGTCAGTTAAAGCGACGCAGTGCTGAATCGCAAAAAGTGCTCTGGTCTTTGACCAGCAATATGGTCCGGGGGTTAAGTGGTTAATGAAGAACTGGTCCTCACTACCATTAGTCTGGTTGGGTAGGATAATTGTCACTAAAATGACTATCTCGCCAAAAATCTGATATCTTTTCAGAAACCTCCCAGTTCGAGTCCCAGCATACTTTTTTCGTATATTGTGCAACGCAAAGTAAATCAATTCATATGGGGTAAAATCAAACCACGCCTGTCACAAAATACCCTATTCACTCCCCCGAACACACGGTGGATTGAGCATGCCTAATTTTAGCAAATATTACTACGCTGCTCAACTAGCACAACTCCCTAAATATCACTTCTCCAAAGAAATATCACTATGGGTGTTGATTGAATCGGCTGAGTGCGACCCTCTTTCTTTGGCAAATATCTTATGGCTTTCTCCTTCCCTTCGCCGAAAAATTTCAAATCCAATCACCAAACATAGCTTGGCTATATGGGACAGATCTAAATCCTGTTTTGGACTACAATCCCTACACAATCCCATTATCTCCTTTCTACATAACCCTGATTTTTATCCATCAAGACTCATAGGTCAACAAGGGGGGGGTATTGGTTGGGACTTTCAAGGCACTGATAGGAGAACAGGTTGATATAAAAAAAACAATATTTATTTACATATGACAAAATACAATATAAAAACATTTAGGGACAGACCCCACAGATCAGATCAGATAACATAACCATCTGTGTCTAATGGGTGGAGCCAATGACCTCGACCGGTTTCTTCAGGAGGGTCTAGAAGATATGTATAAAATACACAATAAACATCAAGCAATATATACCGAATAGTATACAAAGGTAAATCATGAAAACAGTGCATTTTTATCAGGGAGTCAAGAGGAAATGCTCACATAGGCCGGTCAGGCCGATCGGGCACTGGGTCTGGTAATTCCCCCGTGGCGCATGAAGGGGGATAATTTGAACGGGCTCTATTGAGTAAAAAAAGTTTTCAATAGTGGTATTGAATGGTGATGGGCTTAAAAATGAATGAAAACTTATATAGCGCAGCACATGCAAATTTAATCGCCTCTGGGCACCACGAAAAGGACACCACGTGCTGGGATAGAGTGTAAATGAATAATATGGAAAATGTGAAGTGAAAATTAATAAAAGGAGGTAAGATTAAACCTAGAAAGAAAAGAGAAAAAGAAAAGGGGAGGGGAAAGGGAAAAAAGAAAAACCACATTGTGGAGCAGGAATGAGAAGAAACGAAAGGTGAAGGGGTGAAAATAAGGAGATGAGAGACCAGAAACCACAAATGAAGGGAAGACTGGGATAGAGAGAAAGAAAAAGGACAATGAGGGGTAAAAGGAGGGGGGAGGAATGACGAAGAGAGGGAGGGGGAAAGGGAGAAATTAAGTGGGGAAAGAAGGGAGGAAAGAGGGAGGGAGAAAATGGAGAGGGGTTGAAATTGAAATCAGTGTGGAGGGGAGGGGGGTGTTTATTTGGGGAAGGAAAAGGGGGGAGGGATGAAGGGAGGGATAGAAATGACAAAACAGGAAATGACGAAAATGGGGAGGGGGGGGGAATTCAGTGGGGAGGGAAGGGAGGAAAGAGGTAGGGAAGGAATAAGGAGGGGTTAAAATTAAATTGAAGTGTGGGGGAGGGGGTTTAGGGGGAAGAAAAGGGGAAGGAGTGAAGGGAGGGGTTGAAATAACAATAGGAATTGGTCTGATGGGAATAGAGAAAAGAGGGGAAAAATGGAAAAAGAGGAATGCAAGGAAAATGAGGGGGAAGGGAGGGGGAAGAAAGGGGGGGAGATAGGCGAAGGAGAAAGGGGAATAGGAGGGAGAATGTGAAAATGCTAAGGTAAGGGAACAATTGGATATACAGTGAATGGGGATATGTATTGGGGAACAAGGTAAGTGAAGGATAGGAAGTGCCAGCTAACGTGGAGATGTGAGGTGAAGAAATATAAGCCCAAAAACCAAAGAGTCACCGACGTGAAGGTAAATAAAGAACATGGTAATGTATCCTTACCACACGAGCTGTAAGAAGCTTGAGTAAATGCCTGACCGTCTGTTCATACAATGTATGAACAGACGGTCAGGCATTTCTCCCCTGACAGGACCGGGAGCTGTGATCGTGACCGCCGGGCATGTGCGCGGTAGTCAGGAGTGAGCGCGCCCCTAGTGGCCGATTCGCCTGCCGACGTAGAGCTATAGGCTCTCGCGCAGGAGAGCTGACCTGCCAAAGTAGAACCCGCGCGGCTGGTCGGCAACCAGTTAATATAGTGCAGTCATTTCTCATAACCATTTCATAATTTTTCAGCATAGTTATATTTTTCGGTTCAAATATTTTATTGAAGATTGCACAATATAATACATATTGGTTATACAAATATTAAATTAAGTAGTTGTATATATATAACTTTTATCTTCTCTACAATTGTGTAAAAGAAAATATAAAACAAATATAAGACAATCGAAAAAGGGAGAGTATCGCCTCTGTTAAGCTGACTATAAAAGTAGGTCAGATGTGCCAGCATCCCAGTAAGTATGAAGAAAAGTGAGACCTAAATGAGGAAATACAAGAGGCTGCTTTGGGCCAATTGACATCAAGACTCATAGGTCAACAAGGGGGGATATTGGTTGGGACTTTCAAGGCACTGATAGGAGAACAGGTTGATATAAAAAAAAAACAATATTTATTTACATATGACAAAATACAATATAAAAACATTTAGGGACAGAGCTTGCTCTTTGCCTCCAGTGCTCACCCTAAACCACTTATCAGAAGCATTCCTTTTGCCCAGTACTTACGCCTACGCAGGAACTGCACATTATCTACTGACTTTAAAATACAAGCCGACGCACTACGAGAACGCCTCCTAGCCAGGGGTTACACCAATACTAACCTAAAAAAATGTATGAACAGCGATCCGTCATTTCCCCTAGTGAGTCCACCCCCCCTACAGTTAGAACACACCCAGGGAACATACTTAACCCCTTCCCCGCCCCCTAGTGTCAACCCCTTCCCTGCCAGTGGCATTTTAATAGTAATCAATGCATTTTAATAGCAATGATCGCTATAAAAATGCCAATGGTCCCAAAAATGTGTCAAAAGTGTTCGAAGTGTCCGCCATAATGTCGCAGTACCAGAAAAAAATCGCTGATTGACGCCATTACTAGTAAAAAAAAAATATTAATAAAAATGCCATAAAACTACCCCCTATTTTGTAAACGCTATAACTTTTGCGCAAACCAATCAATAAAGGCTTATTGTGATTTTTTTTACGAAAAATAGGTAGAAGTATACGTATCGGCCTAAACTGAGGAAAAAAATCGTTTTTTTATATATTTTGGGGGGATATTTATTATAGTAAAAGGTAAAAAATGTTCATTTTTTTTAAATTTGTCGCTCTACTTTTGTTTATAACACAAAAACTAAAAACTGCAGAGGTGATCAAATACCACCAAAAGAAAGCTCTATTTGTGGGAAAAAAAGGACGCCAATTTTGTTTGGGAGCCACGTCGCACGACCGCGCAATTGTCAGTTAAAGCGACGCAGTGCCGAATCGCAAAAAGTGCTCTGGTCTTTGACCAACAATATGGTCCGGGGGTTAAGTGGTTAAAAACCAATAGCAGCCAGAACTACAATCCAACAGAAATCGTGTAAGTATATGAAACATTATAATCAAAGCTAATAAAACAGACCTGTGTACATTATTCTGGCTCTCAACCATGACCAATATGGCATCCTGCCACTCGCAGTGGCGGAACATCAGGGCTTGGTCGCAATTGAGACCTGTGTGACCCTGGTAGTTCTATCACTGATGTATTGTCTTAATCTAAAATTATTAACATTTTTGAGACTTACTTGTTACAGATTTGCTCTGTTTTTAAGCTTTACCATCTTTATCTAAGCCTGACACTTTAGCTTGAGTTCAGAAGGTGTAGGTGGGAAGCTCTGGATCTGAGATTAATTTCATCCCTTAGTGTGAAGTCAAGTCTATGGAGACTATGGAGTACAGGGACTCTGACTGGGCTAACATGAAGGAGCCTCAAAAACAAACATTGGAAGGTGCAATTAGACTAAGGCCACACCAAAAGTATATTAATTTTATCACAGAACTTTAAAGATAATAAAGACAACAGGCCCACGTGTTCTAAGGGCTCAAAGGTTCCCTATTTATCAGGACCTCTCAGGATTGTTGAACTCTTGCTAGTTATTGGGGAAAATCAACTGGCTACTGTAATCAAAAAGACCACTTCAGGTGCTTGTTAGGACCCACCCCTTGACATGCCCCCTTGGGAAACAAACAAAAAAAAAATTAGTTAAACCCACAAGTGATTTTTTTTTACCACTACTATTACTTTATACTGGCTTTTGAACCTTACAAATGCTGCAATTTAGAAATTGGATGAAAGGTTTAGCACTGGGAAACATTTTTTGAAAGATAAATAGTGCATTTTATATACAACTATATAAATCAGACCAAAATGAGGGACAAATGATGAGGAAAGAGGGACTTTGTTCCAAATCAAGGACAGTCACTCAAAGTCCCTCCAAATCAGGGACAGTTGGAAACTATGCTTTTGGTGTGGCGCTTGCATCGCTATTTTGAGCGTTGGAGATCAGTGGTCATCTGAATTGGGAACATTCCTGCTTGTACTGTAACAAGGCATAACTTTTACACAGCACTAAAGATTATGCTTTTTGTGTAACTACAGGATAAGACAATATAGGACTTAGGCCCCATACACACGAGAGGATTTATCCACGGATACGGTCCAGCGGACCGTATCCGCGGATAAATCCTCTTGAGGATTTCAGCAGATTTCTATGCGATGGCGTGTACACACCATCGCATTAAAATCCGCGCCGAAATCCTCTGGCGATGACGTGTCGCGCAGTCACAGCGATTATGACGCGGCGACGGGCGCGACGCTGTCATATAAGGAATTCCACGCATGCGTCAAATCATTACGACGCGTGCGGGGAATCCCTTTGGACGGATGGATCCGGTGAGTCTGTACAGACGAGCGGATCCATCCTTTGGGATGGACTTCAGCAGATGGATTTGTTGAGCATGTCAGCAAATATTCATCTGCTGGAAATCCATCCCAGGGGAGATTTATCCGCGGATAAAGATCCGCTGGCGTGTACACACCATAGGATCTATCCGCTGAAACCCATTTGCTGGGATTTATCTGCGGATGGATTCTATGGTGTGTATGGGGCCTTAGTGTTTAGCTTTTTGAATAAGGCCAATAATGCCTGCTTCTCTTTAAAGCAGTTTACCAACTTAAGATAATCTCATAAAGACTACATCCAAGTTCCTAGCATTGGGAGTAATATTTCCTAAATCTTTATTCATTTTTTATTCCTCACTGATGTTTAAAAACTTCAACAGGGAACAGAAAATAGGATAATTACAGGAAGACAAAAATAGTTCTGATGAAGATGGGAAAAAAAACATGAGATTTATTCTGTGGCAAGTGATTGAGAGAAATGTATTCAGGAGAGGTGTGAAATTATTAATTTTCCGTGCAGTTATCAGGCTGTGCTGGACAATAGGACAGGGACTTTTTCAAGCTCTCTGATCAGCCCTTAATAAGGCAATGATTTATCTAGGAGGGGGAGTTTGATGCTATCCGGTGGGGGGGGGGGGGTCAGCCTGTACTAAGTCACGTTTCTTTTCAAAGAGAAATGGTTTTCATTTGAGGTTAAGTGAAGTAAAATATGACCAGCTGTCGGTGGTCAACCTGTGAGACCATCTGCGACTGAAAGACATTATTTACAGAGCAAACAGGGGGAAAAAAGTTATTATTCTATATTAAAAATACACCTGAAACATTCAGTCTGTAGATTTACCACCATTAAAGCTATTTTGTTCGATTTATATATTACTGCTTCATAATGCACTGTGGCCCCTCTAGCAATATTAATACACTCTGCTACAGACATTATTATTTTGCTTGATTTACTGCTTTTCATTTGCAGTCTGTTTCTTTTCTTTTCTTTTTTCTACTATAGCCACATCTCCACTGTTTTATACTTTAAAATGTCAAAACTCACATTTTATAGTAAAATATATACACTGTACAAAAGATTGTTTAAATATAAATACTTTTTGTTTAAATGGACATACAGTACATATGAAAAGGTACAGTATGTGGGTCCATTGAAAAAGATAGAGTGATGTGCAAAGTGCAGCTACTCATAGCAGCTTGTTAGAAAGTATCTTTATTGTTCTAAATGTCCTGAACTGTTAAAGGGTGATTGCTCTCACAATGATATGTAATATTGCATATCAGAACTTTTTGGACTGCATAATAGATTACATGACAAGACGTTTGGGTACCTGATCATAAAACCTTATTATACATTTCCCCCCTCCTTTTGCTACAGCAACGTCCACTCTTCTGGGAAAACCAAGCTTGAAAATGGTGTTCCCTTTTTTTACCAAAAATGTTTAATAGAGTTGAGTTTAGGCCTCTGTGCAAGTGACTCCAAGTTTCTTCACAATTAGCTTGTCAAACAATGTCTTTATAGGCTTAGCTTTGGGCACTTGAAGTCAGTAATTTTGAGAAGTGTAAACATACGTTTGCCCATATATTGTACAAACCCTAGCTCTGAAACAACAGACTGAGGTCTCCATAGAGTATCTACCAGCTGACAAATGTATGAAAGCCTGAAACTATAATAGTATATCTTTAACACAGAAGAAACACATGGATGCCTCTTCATGAGCTAAGTGTTAAAGCGTAACTCCACGTTTATTGAGAAAAGAAAAACATCCCCCCCCTATGTATGTTGCAAGGATTATAATTACCTTTGTTGCAGTTTCCTACCTTTTGTTATTCACAAGAAATCCATGTGTTGTGTTTGTCTGTGCCTCTGTGCCTATTACGTCTAATGGGAGTGGTTTCATATTTATCAGTCAACTGTGGCAGTTGTAGGGCACTAATGAAGAAATCTGCTGGACCTGCATCCCTTTAGACGTGTTCCTATTGGAAATATCTCACCAAAAATACTTTTGCAGGGAATGCCTCAAATCTGACTTGTATCTTAGGCAGACTTTAGGGAAAATTGGTGACCCAATCACACAAACAGGAAATTATGTTTCTTGGGAGCGGTCAGTACACATTCTGTGTGCAGAACAACTCCATGTAGCCATAGTGCATTACATTTATAGAACATTATAGTGGGGCAGATTGAAAAAGAAAGGTTTTAATAACATTCAATTACAATATGACTTGTATCGCAATTGTACACGCTATATTATTTTTTCTTTATTTGCTTTTTTTTTTCTACGAAAGTGGAGTTACCCTTTAACTGTTAGAGTCCAACCCAAATTAATCTTATGAACAGATAATGTATATCTGTAACTCAATCCACCTTAAAATATAACTGAAGGCAAAACTTTTTTTTTTATAGCTTTGAGCAGAGTGGAACACCAAGAACACCAAGGTGTATGTGCCCGTTAGATATTCACCTTCGCTATTTTCCTGTTTACCATTTTCATTGTAAGTGAAAGTAAAAGAAAATCTCAAAATTTAGGTTGTCCCCAGAAAAGTAATAGAGGGGAAATCTTCCAATGGGGACACTAGTTCTGGTGACCTTGGGGGCCCCAACGGGTTTCTTTAATTTGCAAAGATTTCCTCTCACTTTTGGCTAAAAGACAGGAAATTAAGGTAAATCTCCCCATTGAGACACAGATAGCAAGATTGTTTTGACTATAGAAAATTAATTTTGACTAATAAAAAAAAAAGTTTTGACTATAGTTCTACTTTAAAAACTTAAAAATGTGCATAGCTTGAAAAGATAGTGGCATGGCTCTAGATAGGTGAACTTGTATTTTCCTCTCCCATGTTAATACCATACCATATACTCTTTAGGATTAATAAGAGCCAAAAAAGGCGCCTGTTTCTAAAACACCAGCCTTATCCTGATTGGAATTTGCATCTTCCTAGTAAAAGTAATTTGATGGTTCAACCAAAAATTACAAATTTGCCATGATACACATAGATAAAAATCACTTACGTGCCATTTTAAATAAACGTTATCCTAAATTACCTCTTCCATCCCAAGTCATAACTTTAGTTAAAAAAACACAGAAAAAAACATACTGACTAAGGAAAATACAGTAAATGTATTATTCAATTACATCTGCTTTTTGATGCATTGCAATAATCCAATAGATTGGTATCCCTTCAGGCGAACTTAGGCTACACTTACCAGCTGCAGGTGTCCCCTTCCCAGAAGGATCCCTCCACTCACATTAGTTCTTTATTGGGGTACATATCATTACTTTATTTTTTATATAGAAGTCGCTAATGGGAAATGTAGCCTCTGTGGGGCAGATCCACAAAGCACTTATGCCGGCGTATCTCGAGATGCACGGCGTAAGTGTAAATATGCGCCGTCGTATCTATGCGCCGTATCCCCAAAACGAGATACGCCTGAAAAATAGGTTTTTCCGACCGGCATAATTATTCTACACCGGCGCATCATGGGCGCAAAAATAAGCTGGACGCACCATTGTTTTGCTATGCAAATGAGGGAAACACGGCGATCCACGAAATTACGTTTGTCCGGCGCAGGCTACGCGCTGTGCGCGTAAGCTGTACGTCCGGTCTAAAGTTACCCCTCATAAAAGCAGCTTTAACTTTGCACCAGACGTTTGCAGGTCAGCTTCATCAGCACTGTTAGGGACGAGCTGAGCAACCACACTTGCAGGACAACAATCTGTATGCCAACATGCCAGGGGCATCCATGGTCATAGCTATACTACTGGCTTTAGATGCGCGTAGAAGGAGGAGGGCATGGAGGAGGAGGGCACGGGAGAGGATATACCGACCACGCATAAACGTCTTTGGCATGGGGGATTCGGAGGTGTATCGCATCTTCAGATTCAGCCCTACTGCCATCCTGGAATTAACCACAACCCTGAAAGATGACATCACCAGCCAGACACACCGCTCACATGCAGTGGAGCCACTGGTCAAGGTACTGGCAACACTCCATTTCCTTGCCAGTGGCTCGTTTCAGCATACAAGTGGAGTTGTGGCTGGGATGGCACAATCCTCCATTAGCAGATGTGTGCACCAGGTTGTCCCCTCAATCCTGAGACGCATGGCCAACCAAATCATCAGACCCACCCAGCAGCATCTGCGGGTGAAGGCAATGCATTCTTTCTACAGAATTGCAGGATTCCCACGCACCGTGGGGGCCATTGATTGCACACATGTGGCACTATGGCCCCCCCATGACACAGAGCACATATATCGCAATCTGAAGCACTGGCATTCCATCAATGTACAGGTGATAGCCGATGCCCAATGCCTCATATGGCACGTCTGTGCCAAACACCCAGGGTCCAGCCACGACAGCTACATATACCGTCAAAGCCCTATCCCAACAGAATTCGAACAGAACGGGTATGGGGACAGCTGGCTTGTTGGTGAGAGACATGGGTGTCAGGCATGACTGTCCGACCCCATGATGCAGATATCATGAGGGGCACATGCATGACTAACATCCTCCTGTCTTTTCCCTTCCAGGTGACTCTGCATATGCACTTGGACCCCATCTCATGACTCCATACCGGAATCCCCAAACCCCAGGAGAGCAAAGATACAATGATGCACACGCACGTACCCGTGGAGTGGTGGAACGCACCTTTGGCCTCCTGAAGTCCCATTTCCGATGCCTGGATAAGTCTGGGGGGACCCTGTTGTATTCCCCAAACTTTGTGTGCCAGATCATCAGTGCATGTTGCATGCTGCACAACTTCGCCGTGAGAAGGGGCCTGGAGATTGACATACGTGATGACCTGACCCCTGAACCAGACATTCCCCCCCTAAATGAGGCTACCCCGTCTTCTGAGGGAAGAGCAGTCAGGAGATGCCTCGCAGTAGGCATCTTTGCACATTAAACACACACATTCATCATGGCACAAGCAGAATGCACGCATACACACCACTGTAGTCCCTAGCACACACACCCCACATCCTTATCAAATTGGATTAGCCCAAGTCCACCATTCAGGACTTGGGAGCAGCAACACCGCGCCAATTCACACGGACCTGGGGATCACTTCTCCCTGGTCCTGGGGATCACTTCTCCACCACAACCAAGGGTGACACCCCTTTTCCGGCAGGAATGTCACCTCCACATTCAAACATCATTCACACTGTAGTCTGCACTACTAACCGTGTGCTTGGTCTACAAAATAATATAAAAACTCATAACCTGAGTAAAATAAAAAATAAACATAAAACATTCATAACCTGAGTAAAACAAAAAATAAACATAAAACACTCATAACCTGAGTAAAATAAAAAATAAACATAAAACACTCATAACCTGAGTAAAAATCAAACAACAACAAAAAAACTACCGGCGCTGCCGTGCCCTCTGCACACCTGGCGGCCTGCCCTCCAACGCCAGAGCAATGCGGGTGAGGACCACATTGGTGTCCTCCTGCAGCCTCACCCCCGCCTGGATGGCTGCCGTGTTGGCTCTGACAGCCTCTGTCAGGGCGTGCACCTCCTGACCCACGCCTGCTGTGGTGGTCTGCAGATCAGCCATGCAGGTGATCACAGCTGAAGAGTTGCATGCCACATCCTGCACAGACTCCTTTATGGAGGCCATGCTGTCTGCCATGTGCTCCATACTCATCACAACCTGACCCAGATGGCGGGTCTGGCGGGCCTGGTCCCTCTGGAGGTTTTCAGGCAGAACGTCTGCCACCCCCTTGTCTTCTTGGTCGCCTTCCTGGGTCCTGATGTGGCTTGGGGCCTAGGAGAAGGGGAGACCCTTGGGGGGGAAGCCCTGTTGGGGGAGGAGCAGGAGGGGCTACCCCTGATGGAGGCCTGACTGGTGCCAGCCATAGTGGAAGACTCCTCCAAATGGAGAAGGACCTCATTGCCGCTCATCACCTCCTCCTCCTCCTCAACCACCTCCTGAGGAGAGCTGTGGCCACTCCCTTCCACAGATGACTCGTGGCTTGTCAGGGGGTCTGCCTCAGACTCATGTCCAGGGGATGGTGTGGACTGGCCAGATGGCCTAGCACCCTCCTGCACATATGTGGATGACACAAAACATTCACATGTTGGAGGATCCACACACTTGTCACATGTTCCCTTCCACCCCCACACATGCTACACACCAGATAGGAGATAAAACACACTTACCTGTCCTCAAGGCATCCACAACGGAGTCAAAGCCAGAAACTCCCTCCACTTGATGCCTGTGGAGGCACTGGGCAACCACACGCTCCTCAGCAGTGAGCATTAGGGTAGTTGCTAGTCCCCCTCCAGTGCCCCTGGCATGAGTGGTCATCTTAGCCAGCTTACCTCGAACCACGTGCCGCAGATCATTGATCTTCTTTAATATCTCATTGGGGGTCCTGGCCTCACTCCCCAAAGCATTTACATCATCTGCTATCAGCGCCAGGATCTCCCTCCTCCTGGCCTGGGTGGTATTGGCACTCTCTGGCCCATGGAGATACCTATCATATTGGGTCATGGCCCTAATAATGATAGCCCTCTCCTGTGGGGAGAAATTAAGCTTCCTCTTCTTCCGAGCTGCTGACATGGCTCTAAAACACACACCTACAAACAACAGAACAAAAGCACCTTGCTTCAGGGGGGGGGAAACAAGAGGATGTACTTTTGCACTGGACGGGCGCATGTTTGGGCGTATTTATGCCCTGGGCGTATCTCACTAATTACGCCGGGCCTAGTTCCTATCTCACTGATTACGCCAGGCTGAGTTCTGAGCATGCGCAGAGAGGCGCTGAACATAGTCAGCGTCATTGCACATGCGCCGTCCGGTCGGCCCTTCATTTGCATGGGGTCACGGCTCATTTCAATGGAACACGCCCACTTCCTTCCCACTTTCAATTACGCCAGCTTACACCTCGGAATTTATGTTGCGCCGGCGCGTCTTCGGGCGCAAATACTATGAGGATACGGTACTTGCCTCTCTAAGTTGAGCCAGCGTAACGTAAATGAGATGCGCTACGCCGGTCTATATATGCGCCGATGTACGTGGATCTAACCCTGTATGTTTAAAGAATACCTTATTCCGAACTTTTTTTTTCTTTGTGAATTTTCTATGGATTTTAATTGAATGATATCCCAGACTGTTCTATGACTTCTAGTGGTGATGCTTCCTTTCAGCCTTTACAGTTCTGTGGCATAACAGCTGTTCTTTGCTTGAGTTTTATGAACCATCTCCCAAGTTTGTGACTGTGTGGGTGTCCTATAGGATCTCCTATAGTTGTGCCACATGACACTTTACTTAGATAGTATTGACTTTCTGATATTAATTACAAGGACTTCAAAGGGTGATATAGTTCATCTCCAATTTACTTTTTTTCCAGCATGCAAATGGACTAAAAGCTTGCACACGTGTTCACACATAAATCACTGTGGGATATTTCGGCATTGTGAGCAAAATCTATTTATACAGTTCAGTTTAGGGTGGAAATGTCTATTAAAATTTAGTTGGGGGGGGTGGATTTGCTAGAACCGAAGCACTCAGAATCTGATGCAGCTTTGCATAGTAGCTAATCAGCATATAACTTCAGCTTGTTTAGTTAAGCTTTGACAATAAAACCTGAAAGGTGATTGGTTTTTATTGCAGAGTTGTACCCGATTTTGCACAGTCCTGTTTAGATAACTCCTTCCAAATATGTAAAGTTGTAGTGTTAAAATTGAAGCAACAGTATTTACTGAAAATAACAGTCCTAAGGGTCTAAAGGCCACACACAGAACTCCCATTTGCCTGAACAATGATTTCTCTCCACCTGGTTCCCTATGCCCAAATTACTTTGTGATAGAGTTATTACGGCATTGCAGAGTCCTCAGATTCCCTGCTATGATTTGCAGCAGGCACTACAACTCAAGCCCTAATCGCCCTTGCAAGTCTAAGTGCAACAGTAATAACAGCACTTGAAATAAGAAAACAAGTATCTATTTAGTTGTGTTTCTTCATGAGGTAGAGTATATTTCATTTAAAGGTTCATTTGGTGAAACAAGTCAAATGCCATTCCTTTGAAAATATCTATGAAGTACCTTAATTCAGAATTACAATCACAATTATAAATAAGCTGTGACAAAGGTGACTTTGCATCCTAAGAAACAGTAAGTAAAAAGTCCCTTGACCAGACACTCTGTCAATCTACAGCTCTCGAATATCTTAATGGTTTAATTTTGCAGGTAACATGAATCTTGTGAAGAATAGGGTAAGCTATTGATATTTCTTTGTGTTGAAAGGCAATATTTTATGCTTAAAGTCCCAGAGCAAACTCTAGTTGAACCCCTAGCTCCCAAGAGTACTTATTATAAAATTATTCCTTTAGATATCACACGGTTTCTGTACTTTATGGAGCAAATTACATAAGAAATAGAGTTGAATAGATCGCTAACCGGAGACAGAGGCTTTTGTAGTTCATTTTCACATAATGATACGCAGGAAGCGTTGGCCATAATGTGGTGAGTTATGAGTTGTGCTCTGGGCTCTGAGTCTACAGCCGGAGAACATGGCCATTAAACTCTGAGGAAGATGAGATGCCTTTAGAAAAAGGTGATTTCAACAAATTATTTTCATTGCCAGGACTGACATATCTAAAGCTCTTTGCAGTGCTCTAGCTGGGTTTAACTTGGCTAAAAGAAAGAGAAGTCATTCGCCTATGATGACAGTGACAAAGATGAATCTGACAAATTTTCTTTGTTCACTCAGTAGAGTTCTGACTTGATAAAGAGAAACCATTAGCATGTGAACACCACAGGTCAAGATCAAATGTTATCTCCATATTTTTACAGCATTTTTTGTTGTAATAAGAAATAAATGACAACTTCTATAACAGATTCTAACTCATAGGCCCCATACACACGATAGAATCCATCCGCAGATAAATCCCAGCAAATGGGTTTCTGCGGATAGATCCTATGGTGTGTACACGCCAGCGGATCTGTTTCCGCGGAGAAATCTCCTCTGGGATGGATTCCAGCAGATCGGATATTTGCTGACATGCACAACAAATCCATCTGCTGGAATCCATCCCAACAGATGGATCCGCTCGTCTGTACAGACTCACCGGATCCATCCGTCCAAAGGGATTCCCCGCACGCGTCGTAATGATTTGACGCATGCGTGGAATTCCTTATATGACAGCGTCGCGCCCGTCGCCGCGTCATAATCGCGGCGACGGCGCGACACATCATCGCCAGAGGATTTCGGCGCGGATTTCAATGCGATGGTGTGTACACGCCATCGCATAGAAATCTTCTGAAATCCTCGAGAGGATTTATCCGCGGATACGGTCCGCTGGACCGTATCCGCGGATAAATCCTCTCGTGTGTATGGGGCCTTAGTCAGTGCTAATATTGTCTTCCAGTGTTTACACAATGACATTTTTTTCCATATTCAAAAATATGCATTCTTTAGTGTGCAGCATGTATTGTACATTGATAAATTTCTCCAGTCTTGTTTCTAGCTATGGGATATGTTGAAATAAGGCAATAAAGTGATCCTATGCCAGACATGTGAAAACAAAGTATACGTGTGTTTATTTTTCCCATGTTCAAAGGGATTATGTCATGGTTGTATTCATAGTCTCCTTTCCTTATATTGGCTCAGACAAATGAACAACAAAAACAATTCTAATTTTTCTTAGTCAGGTAAAGATGAAATTTTGCAAATTAATATTTTGCAGCCTTTAATTTAGCCAGCAAGGGGGCTTTTGACTAATTTTCTCATGAATTGCTCTTTACCTGCTGTTGTAAAAACCTGTTGTTTACAGAGCTTGAAGGATCTAATACTGTATATACACACATAACAGAATGAGAGAGAATAGTGAATCCCCCTCTTTCTCCCTTCAACTATATGGTTCCTTCCAGTGGCGGCTGGTGCTCCATTTTTTTGGGGGGGCGCAAACAAAACCCCAGTCAACAACCCCCCCCCCCCGTCCGCGCCACTCGCAGACAATGGGACCTGCAGATAGACAGAGAGACAGATATTCCGATAGATAGATAGACAGACAGATAGAGAGATAGAGCTGTAAATAGATAGAGAGATAGATAGATAAACAGAAAGATAGATAGACAGACAGATAGATATAGATAGATAATTAGATAGATAAATAGATAATTAGGCAGATAGCTATAGATAGATAGATAGATAGATAGATAGACAGACAGACAGACAGATAGAGCTATAGATAGAGAAATAGAGCTGTAAATAGATAGATAGATAGATAGATAGATAGATAGATAGATAGATAGATAGATAGATAGATAGATAGATATGATAGATAAGTAGATAGATAGATAGATAGATAGATAAACAGACAGATAGATAGATAGACAGACAGATAGATATAGATAGATAATTAGATAGAGAAATAGATAGATAATTAGACAGACAGGTAGATATATATATATATAGATAATTAGATAGATAAATAGATAATTAGGCAGATAGCTATAGATAGATAGATAGATAGATAGATAGATAGATAGATAGATAGATAGATAGATAGATATATAGATAGACAGACAGACAGATAGAGCTATAGATAGAGAGATAGAGCTGTACATAGATAGATAGATAGATAGATAGATAGATAGATAGATAGATAAACAGACAGATAGATAGACAGACAGATATATATATAGATAGATAGATAATTAGATAGAGAGATAGATAGATAATTAGACAGACAGGTAGATATATATAGATAATTAGATAGATAAACAGATAATTAGGCAGATAGCTATAGATAGATAGATAGAGCTATAGATAGATAGATAGATAGATAGATAGATAGATAGATAGATAGATAGATAGAGCTATAGATAGAGCTATAGATAGATAGATAGATAGATAGATAGATAGATAGATAGATAGATAGATAGATAGATAGATAGATAGATAGAGCTATAGATAGATAGATAGATAGATAGATAGATAGATAGATAGATAGATAGATAGATAGATAGAGCTATAGATAGAGAGATAGATAGATAATTAGACAGACAGGTAGAAATAGATAGATAATTAGATAGATAAATAGATAATTAGGCAGATAGCTATAGATAGATAGATAGATGGATAGATAGATGGTTAGATAGATGGATAGATAGATGGATAATCAGACAGAGGTAGCTAATAGATAGATAGATAGATAGATAGATAGATAGATAGATAGATAGATAGATAGATAGATAGATAGATAGACAGACAGATAAAGCTATAGATATAGAGATATAGCTGTAAATAGATAGATAGATAATTAGATAGATAGATAAACAGACAGATAGATAGACAGACAGATAGATATAGATAGATAATTAGATAGAGAGATAGATAGATAATTAGACAGACAGGTAGATATAGATAGATAATTAGATAGATAAATAGATAATTAGGCAGATAGCGATAGATAGATAGATAGATAGATAGATAGATAGATAGATAGATAATTACACAGAGGTAGCTAATAGATAGATAGATTAGATAGATAGATAGATAGATAGATAGATAGAGAGATAGATAGAGCTATAGATAGATAATTAGATAGATAATTAGGCAGATAGCTATAGATAGATGGATGGATAGATAGATAGATGGATAATTAGACAGAGGTAGCTAATAGATAGATAGATAGATATATAATTAAACAGACAGATAGATAAATAGATAATTAGACAGAGGTAGCTGATAGATAGGTAGATAGATAGATAGATAGAGAGGGGGGGGCAGTCAGATAGATAGACAGACAGAGATAAGAGATCTGTACAGCACAGCTGCAGGACGCAGGTACTCTAAGCCCTCACACACAGACAGGAGATGTGAAGCACGGCACCCTCCCCCCTCCCTCCTCCTGTCCTCTCTCAGTCCGATCACAGTACAGGCTGAGCATACAGCACAAGGTGCTGGAGATGGATGGGATGGTCAGGGACACTGGATAGGACAGACAATGAGACAAATAAAGTATTTTAATAAGTTACTTACCTTAGTCCTCCTGGAGCCGAAACCGATAGTAACACTGCCCTGGGGAAAGCACCGCCCATTTCCTTCTGCAGTGAGGAAGCAGCAGGACCCAATTAGAGAGGAGAGTGGAGACACTGGAGAGTGATTGGCTCATGGCGCACAGCACATAGCCACAGAGCTTAAAAAAACCTGCAAATGAAGCGTCTTGCCTGCTGCATTGGCATGACGCTTCAATGATGCTATAGCAGTGAACTGAGTCTTTGACCGGCGCCCACCCTGAACATGCACTGTCTTAAAGGACCTTTTTTTTCTTAAAGGGCCCAAAAAAAAAATTTTTTTTTTCATTTTTTTTCTTTTACTGGCTTTGGGGGAGGGGCGGCGGCGCCCATGCGCCCCCTATGGACGGGCCGCCACTGGTTCCTTCTGAGGTTTCAATCAGAAACAGCATGTTGAAAGGAGACAGATACTGTGGGCATGTATCTATCTATCTATCTTTATATATATATATATATATATATATATATATATATATATATATATATATATATATATATATATATATAGGTATATCTATATATCTATCTATCTATCTATATATATATATATATATATATATATACTAGACCAGGGGTGGCCAACCAGTGGCCCGGGGGCCACATGTGGCTCGCGGAGCCCTCTGATGTGGCCTGCGACCTCCAGCTCTGCAATGGGGGTTGGAAAGCCCAGATCGCAGGTTGCCGACCATCCATACCACAGCATTAGTGTTGTGAATGAAGCTCGTGGTAGAGGAAGAAAGCGTCTGCAGAGCAGAGCCCCATAAGCCAATGCTTCCTGTAAAGCGCCGGCTTTTGCCACAGGCGGAGTCTATGGCAAATATCAGCTAACCCACAGGATAGACACAGGTGCAGTATGCTGTACCCGCGGTGTGGGCAAACTGCAGCACATCAGTGTGAAAACAGTCTTATGCCGCGTACACACCATCGCTTTCTGCGATGAAAAAATGCGACGGTTTATGTGCTTGAAAAAAACGACGTTTTTCAAACTTCAATTTGAACAACGACGTAGCATACACACCTTCACTTTTTCACAACGCTCTAGCAAAGCACAGTTCCGTCAATCACGCACAACGTCACTATAAAGGGTCGTTTCCATGCGGAAGACGGCCTCTTTTGCTGATATCGTGTTGCTGCGTGTTAGTAAAAGTTTGGTGAGATACGATTCGTGATTTTCAGTGACTGTGCTTTAAATTTCGTTTTCTGTCGTACAGTTTGTCTATTTGTCGTCGGATCTGTGATACAGTGCTTGTACTAAGGACGTATTTGTTTTGGCATTACGTTTTGTGTGCACGGTGCTGTTTAGCAGGTCGTTCTTCAAAGGCCATTCTGTACTTCAGGGCGTAATTTTTAGTCTGATCTGATTTGAAGACCGTTTTCTAGCCATGTTGCGGGTACGAACTCGTCGCCGAGATCGTGCTGTGCTTGTTGTTAGGATGTGTGCTGCATCCCGGCGACGGTCCATGAACAGGGTGAGGAGGAGGTTGTGGACCAAGAACTGGTTGCTATGCAGGGACCAGTTCTCTCATATGCCTCTGCTGCGGGAGATCTGAGAAAATAACCCTGATGATTTCAAGAATTTTCTTAGGATGTTTGACCCCGTATTTCAGCAGCTTTTGGCTTCGGTGTCGCCATATATCACCAGGCAGGACACCGTTATGCGGGAAGCCATCACTGCTGAGCAGAGGCTAGTTGCAACGTTGCGCTACCTTGCAACAGGGAGAAGTCTGCAGGACTTGAAGTTCTCGACGGGCATCTCCCCCCAGGCTCTGGGCCTCATAATCCCGGATACCTGTTCGGCCATCATTCAGGTTCTTCAGGAGGACTATGTTAAGGTAAGTGGTGTTCTTTCAATGGTCAAACTATGGCCCTAAACAAAAAAAATTAGCTGTTTCTAATATGCTCAGAATGTTCACTTTGTCTCCATGTATGCTGTTCTACACAATTTGTAAAGCCCTACATGTTTATTGTATTTAGCCAACCTGTCCATCATTCTATGTTGTGGCCAAACCCACCTAGCATAGTCCCTATATCCCCGTTTATTTGTGGCCTCCATTGTAGTGCTGCATTTTGTGTGTCCCTATATCCCCGTTTATCTGTGGCCTCCATTGTAGTGCTGCATTTTGTGTGTCCCTATATCCCCGTTTATTTGTGGCCTCCATTGTCCAAACCCCCCCCCCCCCAAGATTGTTTCACTACATACTAATAATGATTTTTATTATTATTATTTTTTCTTTTTTGTGGGGTGGTTTCTCAGGTGACAAACTCATCTTGGGCCCCCACTCCCCCTAATTATATTTTTGGAACATCAGAGGGGGTGATTAATATGCTTAGTGTTCACATGTTATTTTTTAATCCTAACCTTTTTTGTTTAAGTTTTGGTGGGATCCCTTGAAATTGTAGATATATTCTGTTCACAATGTTTGTTTGAATGGATTTTTTCTTATCTTTCTATCCAGTTCCCCACCACGCCACAGGAATGGCAGACTGTGGCAGCGGACTTCTCCCAGCGTTGGAACTTTCCGAACTGCGGAGGAGCCATTGATGGCAAGCACATCCGCATTGTGCCCCCACCCCATAGTGGATCCCATTTCTACAACTACAAGGGGTTCCACAGCGTTGTTTTGATGGCGGTGGTCTCTGCCAATTATGAGTTCATGTACGTGGATGTTGGTAAAAATGGCCGGATGTCGGACGGCGGTGTCTTTGCGGAGACGGAGTTCGCCCAACAGCTTCAGTCGGAGGACCTAGGATTGCCACCTGCGGAGGAGAATGAAGAGGGTCTGCCCTTCGTGTTTATTGCAGATGAGGCTTTTGCTTTGGGTCCCCACCTCATGAGGCCATTTCCCGTACGCACCCTCACCCATGAGAGGAGGGTTTTTAATTATCGGCTGGCCAGAGCAAGACGTGTGGTAGAGAATGCCTTTGGAATCATGGCCAGCCGATTCTGTTTGTTTTTAACAGCAATCAACCTTGCGGAATACAAATGGAATCACGTTATTTTATGTTGTTGCATTCTCCACAATTTTTTAAAGAGACATTCCCAAAACTACCTCACGGTATTGCCTGATGAGGCAGATGTTGTGGCTCCGGAGCCGGGACGTGAGGCTAGCCATAGAGGCTTGGCCCCCCAAACCGCACGTGCAGTGCGTCAATCCTATGTGGACTATTTTATGGGGAGGGGGGCCATTGCAATGCCCGATCTTCATTAACTAATAAAATATTATTTTTTCTTGATTAAACAGTGTAAATTTATTTTGTATATTTTTTATTTTATTTTTGGGGTATTGTTTCTTTTTCCTAGGTTCTCATCCAGCCATGTGTTTGGGATGTCCTAAATTCCCATGAGTGTTAAATCTTAATAACTGTACAAATATGCCTGAGTAATTTAATGAGTCAGCATTGATACCAATAACTACACACACATTTTTTGGAGTACAATCATTTTTTATTTATTTTTTATTAGTACAAAATAGAATAATTTTTTTTTTTGTCTTTTTTTTTATTAGTCCAAAATAGAATCATTTTTTTATTTTTTTTTATTTTTTTTTATTAGTCCAAAATAGAATCATTTTTTTTTTGTCTATTTTTTTTATTAGTACAAAATTGAATTTTTTTTTGTCTTTTTTTTTATTAGTACAAAATTGAATTTTTTTTTTCTTTTTTTTTTAATTATTACAAAACAAGGAACACAAACAATTAAACCCTCCCCAAAACATTAATAAAATTTTTAAGCTGACGTTCCAGCGTCTTCGCTTTGTGGCGAATTTCCCGGCAGGCCAGACGTATGTCCTCGACTTGGGCCCTGCATGTGAGAACCTCGCCGATGAGGAGCTGGGCACTATACGTGTCCAGTCCCTGACCAGCCCGATTTCCTCCTGAAATGTGGAACCAAAACATGTGTTAAAAGATTGTATGCCTATATCTATATTCCCTGAAAATGTGGTATATGTTACTTTACCGGATGTTGTGGCAGGTTCCCCTTCATCTACATCCCTCGGGGGTGTGGCTTGGTTGGCTTGTGCCTTCTGCCTTGCTGCTTCATTGTGCCCTACGAGGTTGAAGAAAGGGAAAACAGGAGGTTAAAACATTAAGGAGCGGCCTGAAATGACCCAAAATTATTTGAAATTTTAAAAAAAGAGGGCAATATTGTTGTTTTTAAAAAGCGTTCCAAGAAAATAGACCAGTATTTAATCCATTCACAAAGTAATGTCAAATCTGGTGACAATTGGTTTATTTTTCTATATGTAAGCTAACCAAGTATCCCCTGGATCTGCTCACCCCTGTGTGTGACCCAACATAGGTTGTGATTGTGACAAACAATTGTGCTACTGAGTACACATGTTCAATAAAAAAATGAGGAGCAAACTCTCCTTTTTGGGAATCTCAAGGTATTTAAGTTTGATCAAAAATAAGATGAAACACATTGACATCAATACCAGAATTGAAGACACCTTTTAAGCCCCAAAAATGTCACAACTTTCATATTTGTGTCGAATTGGTCCTAGGAGTCGTCGTTCATTCGCCCACAATTCCTACATTTACGTTTTTATTTATGATACAGTGCTTCAACTCCCCTTTGCACATGCAAACTAGGCATGATGCCATTTCTCAGTAATATGGTATAGGATTATTGAAAGTCAGCGAATGAACGACGACTACGACGACTGAATCATGCGTCCACATTCATAATATTAATTATGGTCAACCTGCAAAAAAATAAAACATGGCACAAAGAACACACCCAAAAAATTAATACACATATAAAAAACATACTTCTTCTTCTTCGAATCACCCTATTTATTTTGGCAAGTTGGTGGGGTTCCCTCTTTTTTAAATCGGACCACCTTTTGCGCAGGTGCTCTCTGCTCCTGCGTTTTCCAAACTTCCGCTGGAGCCTACGGATGACCTTCTCCATAATTTTTGCTTTTACTTTATTTGGATGCATGTAGGGGCCATGCTTGGCATCATAGTCCTCCCTCCTCAATATGGTGACCATCTCCACCATTTCATTAAATGTCATGTTGGAGGCTCTGCATCGGAATCTGCGGCGTGGTTGGGCCTGGCCTGCCTCCTGGCTTGAGCTGGAATTGTCATCCATGTTCTCCATCATTTCTCACCAAACGACAGAGAAGGGGTGTGGAAAGGACGATACCGAACGTCAGGGGCGGGGTGTCGTGCGGAGCGTCACGCGTGCGTAGTGTAAAAAGGGATCGGACGTGTTTGTAAACGGCGTGCATAGTCTGTGGAAGAAGGCGTAAATCACGATCTTTCCAAACGAAGATGCGTAAGTTATTTTTTGCGACTTTATTATAGTGAAGAGGGAATGAGTTTGTGGGCTAGTTAGGGGAAGTAAGCTAGTGGCTTTAATGACATTATGTTTTGGCTTCTGTTTCATGTGCAGAAAGAATGGATCCCTTCAAGGATGCAGAGTTCCTGACCGATTTTATTCAAAAGTGGAAGGAACATCCTGTTCTGTGGCAAACCAAAAATACAATAAATAAAAACAAAGATGCCAGGGAAAAAGCTAAAGAGAGCATGCTTGAATTTCTGAAAACAAGGGTCCCCAACGCCACAAAAGCCACTGTGAAAAGCAAAATAAATTCCATCAGGGGCACCTACAGGGCCCAACGGGTCCAAGTCCTGGCCTCAATGAGGTCTGGGGCTGCAGCTGACTCCATCTACAAACCAACCCTGTGGTACTACAGTCAGCTGCAGTTCCTGGACGACCACATTGAGACCAGGGCATCCATGTCTACCCTTCCCCCAAGAGGTAGCTCCCAGCTTCCCAGCAGCCAATCCTCCAGTCTTCTCTGCAGACAAGAGCAGGCAAGCTCGGAGGAAGAGCAAGAGTTCCTGGAGGACCCCAATTGTGACCCATGGAGCATGGTATGTGTTTTTTGTATGAATTTAGTTAGTATATGACAAGTCTAGTAATAATGTTAAATTTATGTTACTATTGTTCTAAATTCTAAGTGAATCTCCTAAGTTTAGGGATAAGATCAATAGTCAGTAGTGGCAAAACAGGATGGGGACAAAATTGCCCAATTAATAATGTTTATAAAGGAGTGGGTGGCATTTTCTGAGAGGCCAGTAGGGGGGATTAACGCAATACACCTGCAAGGGGTCCCAGATGGAAAACACCCTTTTTGAGTACTATCTAGTTGACACGAAATTTAAAAAAAAAATTTGGGGGGAAAAGGCCACTTATTTACTAAATTAGGCCTGCAACAACCCACATAATTCCAGGGGGACCATGTCTGAAGGTGTGTAAGGGGCCACATAATTAGGGATGGCGACCCTGTGTGTAATATATATTGACATTCAATTTGCATCACTCATGATGTAAAAAATGTGTGTGATTAATAACAAACACAAATAAACTATGTTCCTTTTTTTGATACACAGGCAGACCAAAGCCAGGAAGAGACAGGGCCCACAGTGAGCCAGGAAGAGACAGGGCCCACAGGGAGCCAGGAGGAGCCAGGGCCAACTGCAAGGCAGGAGGTGGCAGAGCCCACTGGGAGCCAGGAGGTGGCAGGCCCCAGTGGGACCCAGGAGGCACTCCGGCGGGATACCATCTCCCGGATCCCTCCATTCCGCAATCCCAATAAACGGCTCAGGAGTATGCGACAAATGTAGGAGGAGACCCAGGGCCTGCTTCGCCAAGCTACTGCAGCCATCCGAGAGCCACCCAGTGAAGTTGAGGGGTTTGCAGCGCTCATTGCAGCCAAGCTCTACAATCTTGAGCAGAGCCAGCGTGTGCGCTGCGAACAACTCATCTTCAAAGCCATAAGCATGGCATCCCTGGGGCAGCTCGATGACGACACCGACATTGTGCGGATTGCTCCTCCTGTCCTTGCTGCTCCTCCTGCTCCTGCTCCTGCTCCTGCTCCTCCTCTTCATGAGGCTGCTCTGGCTCCTGGCACTTCATCTCCTCCAGGAACCCAGCCCCCAAGGACTCGGGCTACAGGGAAGGCTGCAGGGAAGACTGCAGAGAAGACTGCAGGGAAGGCTGCTGGGAAGAAAAAGCCCAAGAAATAATACGGTGCCCCTGATGGAATTTTTATGTTGACTCACAGGCTGAATTGGTGGCTTCGGGGACCCTTGTTTTCAGCAAAGTTCAAGCATGCTCTAAAGTGCTGCCTTCCTTGGCATCTTTGTTTTTATTATGTTGTGTTTTTGGGTTGCCACCATTTTTATTTTGAATGTTTGTGCAGAATAAATGCTATGTTAATTTTTCAGCCACATTTGACCATGTTTCTTTATTGTAGATTTAAGAGATCATTAGTGAGTGGGCAGACCCATTCCTAAATAGTTCTTGCAAACATTAACAAGGTAAAAAAACATGCTTGTGGGTGAGTTAAAGAAAAAATTATGTTGTTGCAGCCACTTCACACACTCCCAAATCAACACAAAATAGAGATTTAAACTAAAATTGGTGACAAAATAAAAATCAAAAAAAAAAAGGTGGACCAATATATATATTTAAAATTTTAAAGATGGAAGATACAACTAAATAACAGAATACAAACATAAACATTATCAAACAAGAAAGAAACTAATTAAAAGCTTGTCATAACTATGTAACAAGATCAGCCGCAACAAACGTCCATTTCTGGGTAGCAGTTAAAAGCAGGGGTTAAAGAAGCGCTTTCTTTTCTTGTCTATAAGCTGAAAAAGACCTTAACGAATGTGCTGATTCCATTCTGAACAGTCGTTTTACATGAATGAGCGCTGCCGTCTCCTAACTTGCTTCTGAGCATGCGCGTGCTTAAAACAACATTTTTACGTACACACGGTCAATGTTTAGAACACAGAAAACGACGTCGGCCAAAAACGACACATAAAATTGAAGCATGCTTGAAGCATGAAGACATAAAACGACGTTTTTGCCCACACACAGTCAATTAAATTGACGTTTTTCAAAACGTCGTTTTTTTTCATCGCAGAAAGCGATGGTGTGTACGCGGCATTAGGCTCTTTTCACACGATCGGCCCAACCCAATCGGATCCTCAATTCACCTCTATAGAACGGCAGATGTAAAAAGACTTTTGGCAGCTTATGCCCGTCTATCTCCAATACGCAGAAGGGAATTTGTCCCCTTCTTCCATCTGGGCGGATCAGATCATAGGGCCTATAGAATAGCTGTGACCTGTCATCCGCGTGATCCGCTCATTGTGGCCCACAACTGGTTACCAAGTTGCTTAAGTGGCCCTCACTCTTCAAAAGGTTGGGCACCCCTGTACTAGACTGTATAAATATATATATATATATATATATATATATATATATATATATATATATATATATATATATATATATATATATATATATATATATATATATATGTATATCAAATTCACTGCCTGCACACCACTAACTAAGCTGCCTAATCTCTCTTCATTCATTACACTATACAGCCACTGTGTAAGCAGCAGCCATATATAGTGTGGGGCGTGGACTTAGCCCCCTAAACCATGACTGGCCAAAGGCAGACAGCCTTTGGCCTATTATGGCTCTCTCAGCTGAGCGTGCTGTGCAGGGCCGGCCCTACCATGGGACCTGATGGTACCATAGTACCAGGCAGCACTTTCAGGGGGGCAGCAAATTTCCTGCCCGCACGCTATCCCATTCCGCCAGCTCCACTCTCCACTCCACTGTGGGGCTAATTGCCGCCCGACCGCTCCTCCCTTTCCGCTCTCCGCTCCACTGTGGGGTTAATTGCATGAATAGAGCTATAACAATTCCTTTTTATACTCCTATATATATGTATAGAGCCATGATAAGTCCACTTTAGTTATCATGATATAAAATAATGGATGTGGGGGCATTTTGGTGGGCGTAATTTTTTTTGGGGGGGGGGGGGGCAGCATTTCATTCTTGGTACCAGGCAGCACAATGTCTGCTGTGCTGTGGTGCTGTGATTGACCAAAGAATGCAGGTCAGGTGCATGCTCTGGCCAAACTTCATTCAGCAATGCACTGTGATACCGCAATGCATTATGGGGCATTCCACGGCAATTTCATATGTTCGATTCATTTTAGAACAAACGAACACCGATGTTCGAGTCAAACTTACATTCGACTTACAACCGTGGTCTCATCCATACTTTTAGTCCACCCATGCCCTTTTTTGGGCCACATTGTGTGTGTCTTATAAATATTCAAAGGGAGATTCACCCATGGGTCTTCCCTATATATTTTCAATATTCCCCATTTCACTATGCTTGAGAAAGTGGTATCCCAAGGCCCTGAAACATGTATCTATGCCTATATGACTGACGTTATATCACTGCCATGCCCATTTATCTGACATTATCCTGTTTTTGGTATTGCTGCTGGACTTCTGACATCACTGTGTTTTCCACGGTGGTTCTATTGGCCTCTATACACCCACAGCAGCTTCAGGGAACATCACTCAGCACTTCCTGGCAAGCTCTGCATAAGGTTTACAGTCGGTTCCTGGTGCTACTCTGCAACACCTGGCCACTTCCCTGGCGAACTCTGCATATGTCCGCAGTACTTTAAAAATGGTTAAGAAAGGACAATTCGTTTAATAACGGGCTAATCATCTCTTAATTACTTGCGTACTTAAATATGTGGGTGCTTTTTCATTAACCCCTTCCCATCGACTGAACACATACTGTATATGCGGCCTCACAAAAGTGGGTCTTCTTCCGTAAGGGTGCATACAGTATATGCATACCTGTTTATGTGCTGAGAACACTACCAGCTCAGAGATTGGGCTCCCACTGAGCGGGACTCCAGGTTTTGATCACCTAAAGAGACATCTTTAGAATTGTCATATTGCTCTGGGAATCCTGAATTAAGTATGTATTCGTAAAACAAAGATTGTTTATAGTAAACTAACAGATAAAAACATATTTATGTTTTATGTTCCTTACGATGAATGATGAGTTTTATTAAGGAAAAAACAGTTATCTCTAAACTAACTATACTACTGTACATATTTTTCTTTGTCTTTGTTGAAAATTATATAGATGACAGTGGACTTGATAACAGTGAGTGCTAAGTCATAGGATCTGAGTAATGTAATCTCATACATAATCTCATACGCAAAAAAAAAACATATACACCCCCGGCAGCTCTCTAAATATTCAAAAGTGAGAGCCCAATCTCTGTGCTGGTAGTGCTCTCAGCACATAAACAGATATGCATATATGCACCCTTACGGAAGAAGACCCACTTTTGTGAGGCCGCATATACAGTATGTGTACAGTCGATGGGATGGGGTTAATGAAAAAGCACCCACATATTTAAGTACGCAAGTAATTAAGAGATGATTAGCTCATTATTAAACTAATTGTCCTTTCTTAACCATTTTTAAAGTACTGCGGACATATGCAGAGTTCGCCAGGGAAGTGGCCAGGTGTTGCAGAGTAGCACCAGGAACCGACTGTAAACCTTATGCAGAGCTTGCCAGGAAGTGTTGCCAGGAAATGCTGAGTGATGTTCCCTGAAGCTGTTGTGGGTGTATAGAGGCCAATAGAACCAGCGTGGAAAACACAGTGATGCCAGAAGTCCAGCAGCAATACCAAAAACAGGATAATGTCAGATAAATAGGCATGGCAGTGATATAACGTCAGTCATATAGGCATAGCTACATGTTTCAGGGCATTGGGATACCCCTTTCTCAAGCCTAGTGAAATGGGGAATATTGAAAATATATAGGGAAGGCCCATGGGTGAATCTCCCTTTGAATATTTATAAGACGCACACAATGTGGCCCAAAAAAGGGCATGGGTGGATTAAAAGTATGGATGAAACCACGGTTGTAAGTCGAATGTAAGTTTGACTCGAACATCGGGTGTTCGTTTGTTCTAAAATGAACCGAACATATGAAATTCGAGTGCGGTGGAATGCCACATAATGCATTGCTGAATGAAGTTTGGCCAGAGCATGCACCTGACCTGCATTTTTTGGCCAATCACAGCACGCTCAGTTGAGAGAGCCATAATAGGCCAAAGGCAGTTTGCCTTTGGCCAGTCATGGTTTAGGGGGCTAAGTCCACGCCCCACACTATATATGGCTGCTGCTTACACAGTGGCTGTATAGTGTAATGAATGAGAAGAGATTAGGCAGCTTAGTTAGTGGTGTGCAGGCAGTGAATTTGATATATATATATATATATATATATATATACACAGTCTAGTGTGTATATATATATATATATATATATATATATATATATATATACACAGTCTAGTGTATATATATATATATATATATATATATATATATATACGGTATATATAGATAGATCTATCTATCTATCTATCTATCTATCTATCTATCTATCTATCTATCTATCTATCTATCTATCTATCTATATATATATCCATATATATACTCTGCATTTAGTGTAGATTAGATATTCAGTGTAGAATCTGTATTCAGTCAGTACATGCAATGTATTTGATATATATATATATATATATATATATATATATATATATATATATATATATATATATATATACAGCCTAGTATATACTCTGCATTGAGTTGTCGGTCCGCACCTGGGTGTGGGTTGGGTCCGCGCAGTGGAGAAACAAACACACAACAGCGAGTAAAAAATGCTGGTAAAAGGAGACTGCTGCCCCTACTATTTACTACCACTAGGTGGAGTAAAGGAATGAACAGCGCCATACCTACAATTCTGTAAGTGATTCTAATTTATTATCGCTGTTTTCTAGCTGGTCTAAAAGCACTTTTGATGTAAAGGGACATTTTTTTTGTTGCTATGGGCAATCTCCAGTTTCCAGGCAGAAAGAACAGTTTTTATTATATAAAACTGCATGCAGGACACTGGACAGACCACTAGGGACAAAGGGTGCGTGTCATTATTTGATACAGTACAGTAATCTGTAAGATTACAGTATACTGTATGTATATAGTGTATTTCACTTTTTGAATTTGGCACCGAACTCTGTCCCCGTGCGTCGCAACGTCGCAGGGAACAGAGCTCTGCACATGGCACTGTGAATCGAGCGAGGAGACTCAGCGGAGGAGCTCGCACACACAGCGGGGACACATCGCAGGATCCAGGGACAAGGTAAGTAACTTCCCCTGTATCCTGCAATGCAATCCAGACTCTAGCTCGGGGTTACCGCTTTTGGTATGTAAAATTCATCCCCCAGAGCCAGACTCGGGATTACCGCTAAGGAGGTTAATATTTATACCAGACCCAAAGGGCATGGTAATGGAATGGGGGAGGGGGGAATGCCTTGTTTTTCAATGATTTTTTATGTATATTGCCGGGATCCGACAAGACATTACAGCCACACAGAGTTTTAATGGACATTTTTTCCTCTAGAACTTGTGGCATAGTAAAACACATCACAAAGATGCGCTACCTTACCGGCAGACTAAGGAGACCCCCCCCCCCCCCCCGACACGATATTTAAAAGAACATTTCATTGTTATTGTTTCACTTTAAGCATTATTAAAATCACTGCTTCTGAAACGGCCATTTTTAAATCTTTTTTTTGCATTGATACATGTCCCCTGGGGCAGTACTCTGGTCCCCAGGCACTTTTTATGGCAATAACTTTCATATAAGTCTTTAACCACCTCCCGCCCGCCGGCCGTCATATGATGTCCTGGAATTTGTGCAGGGATATCTGATCTGCCAACCCCAGATGTTGACCATAGAGATTTCCGGTGGACCAGATGGTCGCCGGAGTCTCTAGGATTGTTCGGAGGCCGGGCACGATATTATAACATCACGCCCGGCCTTTGCATTAAAAAAAACTACGCTGCCTCGCCTGGGAAGCCACGATCTTTGTTTGGCCACGATCAAAGTTTGGCACCATTCCACAAGCGTGTGCAATTTTGAAGCGTGACATGTTAGGTATCTATTTACTCGGCGTAACTTCATCTTTCACAATATGCAAAAACATTGGGCTAACTTTACTGTTTACTTTCCCCCAAAAAAACGCATTAAAAAATTGCTGCGCAAATACCGTGCAAGATAAAAAGTTGCAACAGCCGCCATTGTATTCTCTAGGGTCTTTGCTAAAAAAATATATATAATATTTGGGGGCTTCTATGTAATTTTCTAGCAAAAAATAATATTATTTTTACATATAGGAGAGAAATGTCCTGGATGGCAAGTGGTTAAAATAAGCACTTTGATTTTTCACGTTCGTGTCCCATAGACTTTAACGGTGTTTGCGTGTTCGCACTAATTTTGTGCCTGTTTGCATGTTCTGTTGCAAACTAAACCAGGGGGTGTTCGACTCATCCCTAACTAAAAGGAGCCCCAATATGTAGTAATGGATATAGTAATAAAAAGAACAAGGCTGAATGTTAGCCAAAAGAAAACTCTTAATGCCCTGATGGCCCTGCCCATGTACAGCAGGCCACATGTATATAATATATACCAGGGCTCAAAATTTCAAGTCCTGAGCTACTAGCCAGGCCTTAAGAGTTACTTGCCACCAGTTACCCCTACCCTGTCCCGTCCCTAAACTCGAATTAAATTACAGCGTAATTATAACCCCCAGCATTGGTGTCAGTGGACGCTATAATACCTCCCAGCATTGGTGCCAGTAATAATAACCTCAAAAACAGGGTTCAGAGGCTACGGTAATAACCCCCAGCATTGTTGTCAGTGGATGCATTAAAAAACCCCAGCACTGGTACCAGACGCCATAATGACCCCCAACGCAGGTACCAGAGGACGCATAAATAACACCTAGCATTGATGTCAGTGGACATCATAATAACCCCCAACACTGACATCAGAGGACGCATTAGTAACTCTCAGCATTGAAGTCAGTGGACGCATTAAAAATTACTAGCACAGGTGTCAGTATTAAAGCAGAGTTCCACTCAAAAGTGGAACTTCCGCTCATCTGATTCCTCCCCCCTCCAGTGCCACAATTGGCACCTTTTGGGTGGGGGAGGGGGGATTGAGGGGATACCTGTCTTTCACAGGTATCCTTTCCCACTTCCGGGAGCCTCAGCCACAGGTATTGACGTCACGGCTGGGGATCCCTCCTTCTCCCCATGTAGCCAGGCCAGTATGAGAGAGGAGCAGAGCCTCGAACATCCGCAGTAGGGTTCCCGGCATGAAGCCAAAAGGCTACACTGCCGGGTTCCCTTACCCACAATGGAAACATCAGCTGCAGTGCCGACATCGCTGGACTCCAGGACAGGTAAGTGTCCCATTATTAAAAGCCAGCAGCTGCAGTATGTGTAGCTGCTGGTTTTAATTATTTTTTTTGGGCAGAACACCGCTTTAATGTCCCCCTCTCCTCCTACGTTGGTGGCATTGAAATGTAACCCCTCTAGAGTGATAAATCAATTAGGGGCCAGGACCACCAATTTGGAGGGAGAGGGTTAACTTTCACTGACATTACCACAGATGCAGAAGGGGGTGGTGGGTTTAAATGTCACTGCCATAGAGACCAATGCAAGGTGGGGGGGGGTTAACTTTCACTACCACTGACCTCCCCTCCACATCCCCCACCTGCATTGGTGGACATGGAAATGCTAACCCCATCCTCAATTTCAGCCTGTTCAAGTGCCATTGCCCTAACGCTATGGTGCTGGACAGGGAGACGAAACAAGCAGTTAGCTGAGCTTACCTCAGCATACACTCACTCCTGAAAAGTTCACATCTCCTCTTTCATGAGTGCAGGCAGGTGGACGGGTGGGCAGTTCAGGCAGATGGGCGGGCAAGTGGGCGGGTCAGTAGGATGACAATTCAGGCAAGTGGGCGGGATCTCAGAAGATTGCTGCATCCCCGTTCCGCCCACACAACAAGCAGACAGAGCCTGAAACTGCCAATCACAAAGTGGGAGGGAGGGGGAGCAAAATCCTCCCTCCAACACCCATCAGAACCTGCACTGTGTGATGCTCGGAATGATAGGAGTGACAGCAGTGTCACCCCTATCATTCAGGCAGCTGGAGAGCACGGGGCACTAAGTGTCACTCATGCTCTCAGTGCCCCCTCTCCACTCGCCGGAAGCACATTTTTACTTGCTAAATGCAAGCAGGTGAGTGAAAATTTTGAGGGCTGTTATATACTATATGGATATAGTATAGAGTACATCACAAAATTCTGTGGAGCAATTGTAAAAAGAAAAGATGGGGTGGGTTTTGCCATTAGCATGAAAGGACTTAAAAGAGAAGCAACGGTTTTATTGATATTCATACTTACCTCGGTGGATGCAGCATCAGGCTGATGCTGCAGCTATTCCCCGGTGTCTCTGCACTGAGAACCGAGCCCCCGAACACTGCAGATGGCTCGGTTCTCTCTTCTCCCAGAGCAGAGCCATGCTGACTGTCAGTCAGCATGGCTTCTTCTCTACTTCTCTGCGCTCATTGGAGTGCTGAGCAGTGGAGGGGCCGGGAGCGGCTGTTTTATTGTCTCAGTTGCTCGTTTAGACACTGAGACTGCCATCAATCAGGGCAGCTGGCGGATCCCAAATTGGGAGTCGTGATGACGTACTGATGGCAGTGACGTCAGCGGAGAGCAGACTTCAGACCGCTCTCTGCTGGAAATGGGTCACAGGAGTTCAAAACGAATTGCACTCCTGTGACCCTTAGGAGAAGCTCAGCCTAAAACACTTAGGCTGGACTTCTCCTTTAAGACCATGTGGAATGAATTGACAAGTGAGGATTTTTCCAGGGCCCTGGAACATGCCTGTCAGATTCCCAAAATGTTTTCTTGGTTCCGAACAGATTTGGACTTGTTTTTTAAGTTTACTGGGGGCTATCTGGCTTTTTATATTTTGAGCCTGATGATAAATATGTAATATGTAAATTATGTAAGATATGTAAATCTGGGTTTGAGTTGTAATACTAGCCCAATTGTGGAACTTATAACAAGATTCCCCTGTGTTTGATACTGATATTTTTCATATTTTTTTTTTTTTATGGAGTAGAGTGATAAATCTATTAGGGGCCAAATTGCGTTTCCCTGTGTGGTCTGAGGCCTCGTACACACGACAGAGTTTCTCGGCAGAATTCGGCGAGAAACTCGGTCAGAGCCTGATTCTGCCGAGAAACTCTGTCGTCTGTACACTTTTGGCCCGATGGAGCCGCCGAGGAACTCGTCGAGAAAATAGAGAACATGTTCTCTATTTCCTCGTTGTTCTATGGGAGCTCTCGGCCTGCCGAGCTCCTCGGCGGCTTCAGGGCTGAACTGGCCGAGGAACTCGATGTGTTTGGCACGTCGAGTTCCTCGGCCGTGTGTACGGGGCCTCAGTCTTAGCTAGAGGATTTAGATGTAGTAAAAGCTTCATTGATATTCTGTAATGGATATACTTTTTCATATCTAAGTATTTTTCCTTGATCTATATAATAAGCATCCAATTCCTGTGAAGTGAATTAAGCTGACTTTTGGAGATACTGAATTTCCATATTGGGTGGTGGAGTTAACCAGAGAAAATTCCCAGCTCAACTCACCACCCAGTCTGTTTACCAACCAAATTACCCTTTCTAACAGTATGAGTTAAATACAGGGCTTTAGTTAGCACACATTTGCAAACGCATGTGTATGCTGCAGGGCCCCTTCACGGCACCCTGTATTACCTGCAGTCCCAATCCTTTTAAATGTTATGAGTTTCCAAAAGTGGGAGCAAATGCATTCTAATGGATAGATAGGGGACAGGTGGGCCTGGAGGTAGCCCTGTCCTCCTTAAAGGCACAGAGGCACACTGGACACTCGGCACATAGCACAATGGCAGCAAAGCTGTCCAGTGTGTCCCCTACTAATATTTACACCACTAACATGCATGCAAGACAAAACCAGAGAAAATTCCCAGCTAAACTCAACAATCAATCTGCTTATCAACCAAATTAACTTGTCTAACACTATGCGTTAAAAACAGGGGTTTAGTTAGCACACATTTGCAAATGCATGCTTAAGCTGCAGGCCCACTTTACGTCCCCTTAGCTTTGCTGGGTTGTAGTTAACCTGTCTAATTTATAGTCTTTGTGATCTTTTGGGTTTTCTCCTAAGCTCAGTATAGCTGTAGTTCCTCCCTTTTGCCAGTAGGTGCCACTGGTACCTTTGGCATTAGTATGATGCTGCAGTAAAACTGAGTTACGAATATGCCTATTTCTCTCAGCCAATCACCCAGAGTTTCATGGGCACTGAGCATGATGGGAGACAGTATAAATATGTAGGGAGGTCAAGTGATCAGGGTCTTTCCACCCAGAGCTTGGTCTATTGTGGATGTGTGAGAAACTGCTATTCTGGGTAGGTCTGGAGCTTAAGGCTCCATTCACACCTAGGCGTTTTTACGCCCGACGCCAGACGCTATTGCAGCCTGAAATACGCTGGAGGGGTGATTTAACATTGTCGGCTATGGAGATGGTTCACATATCCAAGCCGACACAGAAACGCCGTACGCCCCTAAGCTCAAAACAAGTCCCGGACCCTTTTTTTCAGGCGGCGTTCGGCATAGCCGACAATGTTTAATCACCCCTCCGGCGTATTTTAGGCTAAAAAACTATGCGTTTTTTCGTGGCAAATCGCAGGACAAAACGCTGCAATTTGTCACGGCAAGTCGCGGTACAATACGCAGCGTTCAGGTGTGAATGCAGCCTAAGGCCCAGCTATGTGCTCGGGACTCTGCCAGAGAGAGCCTGTTCATCGCCTGGAGGCATGTAGGAAAGGATGGAGACCTAGGATGGAGACCTGAGATGAAGTACCAGAAGTTACTCTGCCATAGATCTGGGATTTCTGGAGAGCCTGGGAAACAATCAACATGGCCTCAACCAGTTCTCCTTTAGTTGCTACAGCTGTTGCTACACAAGTACAAAGCTCTTCTTCTGTACTGCTGTGTGCCTTTCTATTTTTTTTATCATTCAAAGTTGTATTGTGTGCACCAACAAGGACAATACAAATCCAGCACTGACATATGGTACAATAATTGTTAAAGAAAATGGTTGAGAACGCATGCGCAGCTACAGTTGCTGAACCGAGGAGGCCACAAAGGTATTGTAATCTTGCAAATACCGCAAATCAAGGGCATGTCCAAAATAAGTGTAGTAGTGAACCATCTGACTGTTGACAGTACCAACAAGCAGAGGGAACTGAAGGGTAAATCTTATGTAAGAACGTGTGTGGGAAAAGGGAGTAGCCGCTCCAGGTGGAAACCCAGGTGAATATCCTCAGGTGCAGACAATGCACTTAGCAAAGCAGGAACAAAAATTGTCTCTGGACAGCCGCACTCTGAACAAATTTTAGTCTTTATTAACCACTTCCATACAGGGCACTTATACACCTTCCGGCCCAGACCAATTTTTAGCTTTCAGCGGTGTTGCACTTTGAATGACAATTGCGCAGTCATGCTACACTGTACCCAAACTAAATTTTTATCATTTTGTACCCACAAATAGAGCTTTCTTTTAGTGGTATTTGATTACCTCTGGGATATTTATTTTCTGCAAAAAAAAAAAAAAAATGACCGAAAATTTTGAAAAAAACCACATTTTTTTTGTTTCTGTTATAAAACATTGTAAATAAGTACGTTTTCTCCTTCACTGATGGGCACTGATGGTACTGCACTGACAGGCACTGATAAGGCGGCACTGATGTGGTGGCATTGATGGGCACTAATATGCGGCACTGATGGGCAGCACGGATGGGCACTGATAGGCGGCACGGATAGGCAGCATGGATGGGCACTGATAGGCGGCACAGATGGGCAGGGATAGGGGGCACAGATAGGCGGCACGGATAGGCGGCACATATGGGCATGGATAGGGGGCAGGGATGGGCACAGATAGGCTGCACGGATAGGCATGGATAGGCGGCACGGATGGGCACTGATATGGCAGCATGGATGGGCACTGATAGGCGGCATGGATGGGCACTGATAGGTGGCAAGGATGGGCATAGATGGGCACTATCGTATGTGTTGTACTAATGGATGCCAATCAGTGCCAAACAATGCCTGCCAATCAGTGATGCCCATTGTGGGCACTGACTGGCATCCGTTGCGGCACTGATTGGCATCCATTTTTTGTGTCATTGTCAACCCTGGTGGTCTAGGGTGGCATACCTTCTTTTTTTTGCATCTCTAGTGGGCATCCCTGGTGGTCCAGTGGGCATTCCTGGTGGTCCAGTGGGCATCCTCAGGGGGGCTGTGCTAATAATCGGTCAGCACAAACCCCCCCGTCACAGGAGCAGCCGATCGGCTCTCCTCTACTCGCGTCTGACAGACGCGAGTGAGGAAAAGCCGATTACCGGCTTTTCCTGTTTACATCGTGATCAGCCGTGATGGGACACGGCTGATCACGTGGTAAAGAGTCTCCGTGGGGCACACAGCGGCTCAATATCCCGAGGACGTCATATGACGTCCACTCAGGATTTTACAACCACTTTGCCAACGTCAATTTGTCATTGGCGGGCGGCAAATGGTTAAAAGAAGGAGAGCACTACAAGTCACAGCAAAATAAAATAAAACCCGACTGTTGACGCATTTCACACTAAAACTAGTGCTTAGTCATATGTAAAAAAAGGGAAAAAACTGCACTAAACCCAAAAGTGAATACAAAAAAGCTGCCAGCACTCCAACAAACAAAGTGTAACACAAACAAATGATAAATAGTGCAGCGCTAAATGATAAAAAATAGTAGTGAACTAATGAAGTGACCACAAAGTAAATAAATCACTATATGTGGTGGTGAGACCACACCTAAATACAATAATATAAAGTCCATGTATAGTGAACACACAGTGTAAAAGAATTTCTCCAAATCACAACATTGGATGCTGAATGACCGATTTGCCTGAAGAATTCAAGGTTGCTTCACACAAAGGTAAGATGGGGTACTCTTAGCATGTGAGATGGACTCATCTGTTGTTTAACAGTGGGTCAGATGTACTTGTGGTCCTAAAAGACCAAAATCAATGTGGCAGGATCTCACAGGATGACCAGTCGATCTGGGTGACTTTTCCTGAAGGCTGAAATGATGAACCAATGGACCTTCTGCTGCAGAGTAGATATGGGCCATTTCATGTGGACTGCTGCTCAGGATTATATGGACTGCATGGTAATATTTAAAAGGAACAGGGAACCCAATACCACCCCGGTCCATTGATAAAGTCAAGATATGGTGGGACAGTCTTTTAGCTTTGAAACCCCGAAGGAAATTCAAAAACTCGCCATGGACTGACCACAGAAAGTGACGTGGGACATCTATTGGCAACGTTTGAAAGAGATACAATAGTTTTGACAAAACAGCCATCTTTAAATAAACTGTTCTACCAAGCCATGAACAAGAATACTGGTGCCAGAGTTTGAGATCTAATCGTAGAGAGGCGAGCAAGGGGAAAAATGTCTCCTTAAAAACCTTAGACAGTGAGGTAGTGAGATAAACGCCCAGATATTTGATTTTGATGCAAGTCCAAGATAAGGGAAAGTTCTGTTGAAGGTTATGTAGAGTCTCATTGGGCAAATTTATGTTCAAAGCTTCGGATTTGTGTACATAATTTTTGTAATTGGAAAGGGCAGAGTACGTTCTAAGGGCCGTTAGTAAATTTGGAAACAGAAAAAAGAAAATTCTGTGCTATCAATGATAAGCAGATTACACTACCAATAGACAATGGTGGAAAACAAAACAAACATAGAAAGTGTAGCGCATAAAAAATGAATATCACCCAAATAAATAGATGAATAAACAGTGCATCAAAAAAGTATAGTGAGTGAGTGAGAAACTTATATAGCGCAGCACATGCGAACTGAATCGCCTCAGGGCGCTTAGTATCCATTCTCTACTGTATTTTTGCCTTCAGAATAGATAGGTTTTGAGTTTATTCCTGAAGGCCTGGTGATTCACCTGCATTCGGATGCTGGTTGGTAGTGTGTTCCACAGTCTAGGTCCTTGAACTGCAAATCTTCGTTCTCCTTTGGATTTGTATCTGGCCTTGGGTATCTGGAGTAGTTTTTGGTTGGTGGATCGGAGAACGTGATGGGGGTTGTGGCATTTTAATTGTTTGCATAGATATTGGGGGGCACTTCCTTGAACACACTTATGCGTCAGACAAAGTGCCTTAAATGTAATTCTGTCTTTCACTGGCAACCAGTGAAGGGATCTCAGGGAGAGCGAGATTGATTCCCATTTTTTTTTCCCTAGTCACAAGTCGTGCCGCCGTATTTTTAACAACTTGTAGACGAGTGATTTGGTACTGTGGGAGTCCGATGTAAAGGTTGTTTGCATAGTCCAGTCTGGAGTTGATTATTGTTCCCACCACGACAGCAGTGTGTTCTTTCGGGATAAAGGGAATGAGTCTATGTAGCAGGCGCAGCAGATGGTGGGATCCGCTGACTACTGAACTTATTTGTGCATCGATTGTCATGTGGGTGTCAAAAGTGACTCCGAGACTCTTGACTTTGGTGCTAGGGGTGATGGTTTGTCCCAGAATGGGCGGGGGTGTCCATGTTGTTGCGGGGAGTCTCTTTCTGTTGGCGTGGAGCAGAAGAAGTTCTGTTTTTGAGCCATTGAGTTTAAGGTAACTCTTCGTCATCCAATTTTCTATCAAAGTAAGGCATTTCTCTAGTCCGAGATAATAATCCTTTTTGTTGCTAATGCAAAAATAGAGTTGGGTGTCATCCGCGTAGGAGTGGTAGAGTAACTTCTGATTACTGATGATTTCAAAAAGAGGGCAGAGATAGATATTGAATAGTACGGGCGACAAGGGGGATCCCTGAGGGACTCCGCATGACACTGTGCATTTTTCAGAAGTGAAAGGACCTAGTTTCACTATTTGAGATCGGTTTTCCAAGAAGGAGGAGAACCAGGGTAAATCCGAATCTGCGACTCTAGCTACTTCAGCTAGGCGAGTCAGCAATAATTTGTGGTCTACAGTATCAAATGCTGCGCTTAGGTCCAACAGTACCAGAAGACAAGATTCTTCTCCGTCTGCTGCTTCGAGAGCGTCATCCCATATTTTGAGAAGTGCTGCTTCTGTTCCGTAACCAGGACGGAAACCCGATTGAAATGGATCGAGTAATTTGTGAGTGTCTAAATGATGTTGTAGCTGATGTACAACTGCTTTCTCCATTACCTTGGAGAAGATGTTTAGGCCTGTTATGGGTCGACGATGGTTTGGGTCTTTGGGGTCAAGGGTGTTTTTTTTTAGAATTGGTTTGATTATGCCTTGTTTCAGCAAGGTCGGCACCATGCCTTCCTTGAATGATTGGTTTATACAATGCGTGATAGCTGGTGCCACAATATCGGCACATTCTTTTAAACCGATGAAAACGGACCGAAGTTCAGTTTCATCGGTCCTAACCGTCCGTGTGTATGCCCCATCGGTCTTTTGTCCTTCGGACAAAAGTTAGAGAACTTGCTTTAAAATCGAACCGATGGACTGCTGTCCGATAGGTCCAAACCGATGGTTAGTACAGAAAAGCATCGGTTCAAAACCCGCGCATGCTCAGAATCAAGTCGACGCATGCGTGGAAGCAATGAACTTTGTTTTTTTCAGCACGTCGTGTGTTTTACGTCACCGCGTTCTGACCCGATCGGTTTTTGGAACGATGGTGTGTACACACATCAGGCCATCAGTCTGCTTCAGCGGTGAACCGATGAAAATGGTCCGTCGGACCATTCTCATCAGATGGATTGACCGTGTGTACGCGGCCTAAAAGTTTGGTAGGGATAATATCATTAAGCGCTGTGCTGTCTCGCAGAGTACTGATGATATTTTTGGTGGTGTCGATGGAGATAGGCTTTAGTGTGAATTTAGTTGATTGCGGCATATTTGTGTGGATATTAGCTTTTTGATTTGAAGGGGAGTCGGTGGAGGTTCTATTTTGCTGAATAATTTCACGGATTTTTTAAATTTTGTTAATGAAATAATCCGATAATTCGTTGCAAAACTCTTGTGATTCAAAATTCGGAGCCTCTAGGCAGGCTGGGTTCATGGACTGAGCGACTAAATTAAAGAGTTCGCCAGGGCAGTTCAGGGCTTTTGCGATGCTATTAGAAAAATTATCTTTTTTGGCTTTGAAGATTTCTTTGTGATATTTCTTAGTTATTACCTTGTAAATAATGTGGTTTTCCTCTGTTGAGCTTCTTCTCCAGGCTGCTTCCGCTCTTCTACGCTCTTGCTTCAACAACGTGAGCTTGTCGTTAAACCAGTTGGAGTTGTTTTTCCGGATGCGCGTTCTGCGTTTCGGAGCTACTATGTCAGCTGTCTGTAGTAGAGCCTTGTTGATGGAGTTGAGTGTTTCTGTCGCTGTTTGATGTTGTACAATTATTTTTATTTTGTTGTATAATGTAGTTTTGAAGTGTTCCGAGTGGAGCTTCTTCTGAGGCCCCGTACACACGACAGAGGAACTCGACGTGCTTGGCACGTTGAGTTCCTCGTCGAGTTTTGGGATGAAGCCGCCGAGGAGCTCGGCGGGCCGCCTTCTCCCATAGAACAACGCGGACAACGAGAAAATAGAGAACATGTTCTCTATTTTCTCGTCGAGTTCATCGGCGGCTCCATCGAGCCAAAACTGTACAGACGACAGAGTTTCTCGGCAGAATCCGGGTTTTGACCGAGTTTCTCGGTGAATTCTGCCGAGAAACTCTGTCGTGTGTACGAGGCCTGAGATCTTGTCCAGTGTGTTGTCACCGATTTTATTGTTTTTTTTTAAGGGGGCGTTTGTGGTGATTTTGAATTTTATTGCATGGTGATCTGTCCAGGGTAGGGGCTCAATTTCCAGTGTGTTAATTTCCAAATCTTGTCTGAAGATAAGATCGAGCGTGTTACCTGAAACATGTGTGGGCCCGCATACCAGTTGCTGCAGACCTAAGCCTTCCAAGTGGTCAATGCAGGCGTCAGCGACGGGGTCCTGTGAGGAGTTGGCCCAGAGGTTGAAGTCCCCAAGTAGCAGGAAATGTTTGATGTTTAAGGTATAGGTGGAAATGAATTCTGTCAAAGATGTGAGGAGCTGCGTTTTTGGTCCAGGTGGTCTATAGCAGAGTAGTATGTGAACGGTGTCCTGGGGAGTTGTTTTCAGTTGCAGAGGGAGGGTTTCCATGAATGGAAGTGAGTTCTGTAGGTCTGGTTTAGTGACCGAGAGGTGAGTCTTGTAGATCACCGCCAGGCCTCCTCCTCTTTGCCCCACTCTGTTTTCTGTTAGAATGCCATAATTCAGTCGGCTGTTAGCCAGCTTTCTGTGATGAAGAGGCAGTCAATGTTGTGTAGAATGATGAAATCATGGATTTCCTGTCGGTGCTTTACTGCCGATCTTGTGTTGATCAAGGCGCATGATAAATGTGTTAGCTGAAGTGTAGACGTGCAATTTTTGACTGTCGATCGGTTCTTAACAGTTGCTCTTTCCTTAGTACTTTTTTGGTGACGACTGGTAATGTTGAGGCGGATGTCCTTAGACCCCAAATGGTTTTTGCAGAGTATTGCAAATTAACCATAATAGCAGAATTGCCGAGGATGTTGATAGTGGTTAAGTGTTGATCGCGATGGTGATCCATGACAGTGAAAAATTACAGGTTGCCCTGATGAGCGATGATGGGTGGACCCCCAACTAACCCCCCCACATGTTGATCCAGAGGAAGGCGGAAAAAAAACCCTAGCCACGCAATGCCAATCTGCAGCGACGTGGGAAAAATTACTTTCTGATCCCTCAGGGGCGATCGGGTGAACCCTGGATCAACTACTAATGGCGGTGGTGCGCGGGTTCTTTCCTGTTAGAGTTGATGATTGGGGATCCTGCTTGTCCTATTTTCTGTGGCCGGGCGTCTTGTGGTGTTGTCGCAGCCAGTAAACCGCGACAACAAAAAGGGGGGCAAACAAAAAGGGTGACCGGGGGAGGGTAAGCTCTCCGCTGTGTTTGGGGGGCTTTCACAGGTGGATGCTACCTGTGGATCGTATGGTTTGTGGATGATGAAGGGGGGGTGAGGAACCAGGAGATCCCTGTTCCTTGGGTGTAGCAAGATGGCCGCCGGCCGAGAAGTAGGCCTGAGCCAGGGACTGTCCTGCTGGGAGAGTGAAGCCGTTCAGCGGGGGGGCTCCGGGGCACAAGAGTGTGAAGCTGGGGATGCTCCTGAGGTGAGGGGGGACTGGGACCGGAGGGTTTTGTGCAGATTAATGGGGATTGGATTGGGTAAGTGCGACACGCCCGTAAGGCCTCGGCCGCAGCCGCGGACTTTCCTAAAGCGGCCGTCGCGACCTGAGTGTGCCAAGGGGTGTTGTGGATGGCGGGAGCTGGTGGGGGCTTACCTTTTTCAGGAGTGGTCCTCCGATCGCGGCTGGTAGTACCTGTGGGGGGGAAAGGTAGGCGGTGGAGGAGATGAGAGAGAGGGGGCTGAATAGGTGCGCCTGCAGGCCGCAGCCACGGACTGTGCTGGCTGCCTGGTGTGAGGGGGTCATGCCTGGGGGGTCTTTGTGGCTGCGGTCGGCTCCTGAAAGGAAGAGGGAAAGCCTGGGGGGCTAGGGGGAAGTGAAGCCAGACAACGCGGACAACGAGAAAATAGAGAACATGTTCTCTATTTTCTCGTCGAGTTCCTCGGCGGCTCCATCGAGCCAAAACTGTACAGACGACAGAGTTTCTCGGCAGAATCCGGGTTTTGACCGAGTTTCTCGGTGAATTCTGCCGAGAAACTCTGTCGTGTGTACGAGGCCTGAGATCTTGTCCAGTGTGTTGTCACCGATTTTATTGTTTTTTTTTAAGGGGGCGTTTGTGGTGATTTTGAATTTTATTGCATGGTGATCTGTCCAGGGTAGGGGCTCAATTTCCAGTGTGTTAATTTCCAAATCTTGTCTGAAGATAAGATCGAGCGTGTTACCTGAAACATGTGTGGGCCCGCATACCAGTTGCTGCAGACCTAAGCCTTCCAAGTGGTCAATGCAGGCGTCAGCGACGGGGTCCTGTGAGGAGTTGGCCCAGAGGTTGAAGTCCCCAAGTAGCAGGAAATGTTTGATGTTTAAGGTATAGGTGGAAATGAATTCTGTCAAAGATGTGAGGAGCTGCGTTTTTGGTCCAGGTGGTCTATAGCAGAGTAGTATGTGAACGGTGTCCTGGGAGTTGTTTTCAGTTGCAGAGGGAGGGTTTCCATGAATGGAAGTGAGTTCTGTAGGTCTGGTTTAGTGACCGAGAGGTGAGTCTTGTAGATCACCGCCAGGCCTCCTCCTCTTTGCCCCACTCTGTTTTCTGTTAGAATGCCATAATTCAGTCGGCTGTTAGCCAGCTTTCTGTGATGAAGAGGCAGTCAATGTTGTGTAGAATGATGAAATCATGGATTTCCTGTCGGTGCTTTACTGCCGATCTTGTGTTGATCAAGGCGCATGATAAATGTGTTAGCTGAAGTGTAGACGTGCAATTTTTGACTGTCGATCGGTTCTTAACAGTTGCTCTTTCCTTAGTACTTTTTTGGTGACGACTGGTAATGTTGAGGCGGATGTCCTTAGACCCCAAATGGTTTTTGCAGAGTATTGCAAATTAACCATAATAGCAGAATTGCCGAGGATGTTGATAGTGGTTAAGTGTTGATCGCGATGGTGATCCATGACAGTGAAAAATTACAGGTTGCCCTGATGAGCGATGATGGGTGGACCCCCAACTAACCCCCCCACATGTTGATCCAGAGGAAGGCGGAAAAAAACCCTAGCCACGCAATGCCAATCTGCAGCGACGTGGGAAAAATTACTTTCTGATCCCTCAGGGGCGATCGGGTGAACCCTGGATCAACTACTAATGGTGGTGGTGCGCGGGTTCTTTCCTGTTAGAGTTGATGATTGGGGATCCTGCTTGTCCTATTTTCTGTGGCCGGGCGTCTTGTGGTGTTGTCGCAGCCAGTAAACCGCGACAACAAAAAGGGGGGCAAACAAAAAGGGTGACCGGGGGAGGGTAAGCTCTCCGCTGTGTTTGGGGGGCTTTCACAGGTGGATGCTACCTGTGGATCGTATGGTTTGTGGATGATGAAGGGGGGGTGAGGAACCAGGAGATCCCTGTTCCTTGGGTGTAGCAAGATGGCCGCCGGCCGAGAAGTAGGCCTGAGCCAGGGACTGTCCTGCTGGGAGAGTGAAGCCGTTCAGCGGGGGGGCTCCGGGGCACAAGAGTGTGAAGCTGGGGATGCTCCTGAGGTGAGGGGGGACTGGGACCGGAGGGTTTTGTGCAGATTAATGGGGATTGGATTGGGTAAGTGCGACACGCCCGTAAGGCCTCGGCCGCAGCCGCGGACTTTCCTAAAGCGGCCGTCGCGACCTGAGTGTGCCAAGGGGTGTTGTGGATGGCGGGAGCTGGTGGGGGCTTACCTTTTTCAGGAGTGGTCCTCCGATCGCGGCTGGTAGTACCTGTGGGGGGGAAAGGTAGGCGGTGGAGGAGATGAGAGAGAGGGGGCTGAATAGGTGCGCCTGCAGGCCGCAGCCACGGACTGTGCTGGCTGCCTGGTGTGAGGGGGTCATGCCTGGGGGGTCTTTGTGGCTGCGGTCGGCTCCTGAAAGGAAGAGGGAAAGCCTGGGGGGCTAGGGGGAAGTGAAGCCAGATGAAGCCAGGGACCGTAGGCTGGAGGCTGGATACCCGGGAGCTGGATTCTTGGATGCTTGAGCACTGATTGGGAAAACGATGAACGCCAAACCTGCCTGGAGCTATAAGCCACATGTCCTACTGTTAGGTACGAGCGCTGATTGTGAGCTCCTGTTGCTATCCTCTTGTTATTATGATGACAAAAATTTCAACCATAAAAGATATAAGCACTATATAGTGAGTACATAAAGTCCTCAGTGAAAAGAAGTCCTTAGTGAAAATAGGTACTCAAAAAAAATCCAATGTGGAAAAACTGGTGATATTAATCCCAATGCCTCGAGATGAAGTGCAATAAAGAAATCCACCACCGATCATTGAAGGGGAAGCTTACCAGAAATACTGTACCCTAATGGACATATGTCCAGAGGGTCAGTAAAGCAGAATATGAACCACTCTCAGGCCTGGATCATCAGCTGCAGTGTTCACAAATATGACTCACACCTCAGTCAGAGAGGAAACCAAGAGATCGATTTCAGGTAAATGGACGCTGCTTGGCACACCTGAGTGCAGACACCCAACTAGAAGAGGACTTTATGTACTCACTATATAGTGCTTATATATTTTGTGGTTGAAAATGTTGTCATAATAATTTTTCACTATACTTTTTTGATGCACTGTTTATTCATCTATTTATTTGGGTGATCTTCATTTTTTATGCGCTACACTTTCTATGTTTCCTTCAGTAAATTTGGGATAGAAGTCTCAGGGCTTGTTATAATGAACAATAAATGATCAGCATATGTCACGACTTTGTGATGTGTGTCACCTGCCCCAATGCCCTTTATATTTGTGATACCCCTGATATGGGCCAGCAAGGATTCCAATACAAATATCAAGGGCAATAACGGACAGCCCTATCTTGTCCCATCGCTCAGGAAGAAGGGAGAAGAAATTGCTTCATTGGCAAGAACTGCAGCTGATGGATGATATTAAATTGCCTCTATCCATTGACACATATGGGGACCCAAGCCAAGGTACAGTAACGTGCGTTTAATGGAAAAAACTGTTGACCCGGTCAAAGGCCTTTTTCACATCCACTGAAATCAGCAGAATTCGAGTTTTCCTAGACCAAGACAAGTGGATAGGATTAAAATCCCTACTCGTGTCGTCAACTCTGGCTTCTCTGGTGGGAACAAACCCTACTTGGTCATAGTGAACTAACTTGGGAACAAAAGAGATCAGACTGTTGGCTAGAATCTTGGTAAAGATCTTGAGGTCTGTGTTTATTAAAGATATCAGGCGGTGATTTGCACAGTCTGTCACATCTCTACCCTCTTTAAGAATCAAAGCTATGTGGACAAAAAAGGAGTCCATAGGGAGAGGTGTTCCATCCAGGAGCACATTGTAAGCTTGCATAATTCGAGGCATCAGATGAGCAGCGTAGGTATGATAATAAAGGAGAGGAAACCCATCGAGGGCCGGGGTCTTTTGCATTTCGCATGGCCAGGATAATTTCTGGTTCTGTAACAGGGCCTTCCATTTCTTCTCTTTACTAAGGTGTCAATGTGGGGACACCTGAGGAGAGCAGGTAATCCTCTATAATAGAGGTATGGACAGGAGAGTTAAGAACTGTCCCCATAGGGGCCAAGTTGAAAAGTTTCTCATAGTAACTGCAGAAAAAAATATCTATCTCCAGTGATTTGTAAAGTTTTTGACCCAAGGGGGACGTCAGTGAGGGGATGTAGGAACGTGCTTTGGTCTCCCCTAACACACGTGCCAAAGGTCTGCCAGGTTTACCACCAAGCTCGTAGAAGAGTATCCGCAAATACATACGTTTGGTTTTTACTTTACTCAATAAGAGAGAATTAGGAGAGAGACGTAGAATTTGTAGATCGATGACCATGTCGCAAGCTAAAGATTTCTTCTCCAAAACTCCAATGAGATCCAAGAGGGAATGGACCTCTTGTTGTCTGTCTTTCTTAACCTTAGCCCCTAGCTTTATAAGGACTTCCCTGATTACACATTTGTGAGCCTCCTATACAATGCAGGGAGAAGTCACAGAGAATGTGTTTGCATCAAAGTACACCTTGATCTCATCTTCCACAAATTTTGCATGTTGCGTTTGCTGGATTAAACTTTCATTCAACAGCCAGGACGCAGGTTGGTGAGGCCTGCACCCCCCAACATGAGAGACATGAGATCAGAAGGAGTTAAACAGAAAAGGTAAGATAGACAGAAAAAGAAGAGGGGGTCAAAAAGGAAAAAGAGGATAGTAAGAGAAAAAGAGAGACAGTAGCAGATCCACAACGTTTAGACCACCTATTGGGGGGGTTTCCCTCAAAAGTGGTATTAAAAAGTCACTACAATAAGTGCAAATATAACAAGATGATAATCTCTAAAATGAAGTCTCCACCCAAAATACAGGTGGAGTACAGTGGCAGTGTAGTGTCGACAATGGCAAGCCCGAGAATACACATGGGCAACCCCAGACCAGTAAAAATGACCTATAAGTATCAGGTACCCTTAACAGAAAGGACGAACCTAAACGTAGAACAGACAATTGAGCTGTTCGCTGCAGTAAAGAAAATAAACTGTATAAAGGTAGCACATATCACTGTAATTGGAGGACACATACAGGCTCCAACACAGGTGCACCAATCCTCTAAGATCAAAGGTAGTTGCGTATATCATGTAGAATGCAGAGAAAAGCACAATTTTACCTGTAACTAACAAAGAGACAGAAAACAAACCCACAAAAACAAGTTAATGTCCCAAATAAGTCCCAAATGTCAGGAGAACAAGGTGTATCTAACCAGAGACATTGTAGTACAGGGGGACACTGCATACGATCAATTCTTCAGTGGTGGGACCAGTCAGATATGAAAGGGCTAGCTGACTTCCCGAGGCAAAGCTGGGGATCAGGTCTACAGTAACTTGCCTATAGCATCAGTTAAATAAATGTCCTGTCACTTCTGATTACCCTGGACTACGAGGGTAAACAATAGCAGACCGCCAGATGGGTGAAAGGCAAGCTAGGGCAAGCAAAGCTTCAAACTTGAGGAATAAAGGGCTGATGATAGCACAATAGAAGTTCAGCTTAGGAAGCTTGCATAGTTCATGAGGTTGTCACAGTTCCAGATCAAAAGGATGGGTGCAGAACGGTATGGAGGTAGTGCTTCTGAATCGAGACTGTCTACATGTTCCTGGGTAGTGGATTCGACATCTGAGGAACAGGAGCATCAAAAAGGATATCCAGACAATTTGGTACAGGTACAGGATCAGTTCCCAAATATGAAAAAAGCTCAGGCAGTTGGTCCGGGGACCACAGGATGAACTGACGATTCTCTTTCTTCACAAACACATGAAATGGGAAGCCCCAGGTATAAGTAGCTCCAGATTCACGTATAAAAGTTAACAGAGGTCTAAAGGCTCGGGATACATCTAGCATAAGGTGAACAGTAGCACCATCAAAGTGAATGGAACCCCTGTGCCAAGCCTTCTGGGGGATCAGCTCTTTCAGTTTATAGTAATGAACACAGAATACTGTATATGTCCCTTGGTCGGTCATTAGCAGGGGTTATACAAGGTGCAACCCTATGGACTCTATCAAGCTCCATTTCTGCCTCCGGCGCTCTCTTGAGGTAAGTATTAAAAATGGACGTAACTGTCACAGCGAGATCCACAGGAGTGGTGGCATCTTGTATACCTTGGATTCTAATCTTATTTCTCCTGCTCCTGTTCTTAATATCCTCTGATTGTAGCCGTAACTGGATGAGTTGGGATCTGTGAAGGGATACAGTTGTCTCCAGAACAGCAATGTGAGCCTCCTGTGCAGCCTTGAGTGGAGTCAAAAGCAATAACTCTTTATCTGTATCAGCAACTTGAGCCCTAAGGGCCAGATCCACAAAGCAAATGCGCCGACTTAACTCGAGATACGCGGCGTAATTGAAATTTACACTGCGCGTATATTTGCGCCTGATCCTCAAAACGAGATACGCCTTAAAATCCTGTTTTTCCGTCCTACCTAAAATAATTACACCGGCGCTTTTCTGTGCGCAAATTACGCTAGAAACGCCGCTGTTTTGATAGGCAAAGATGCAAATGAGGGAGATAGGGCGATCCACAAAATTAAGTGTGTGTGCCATAGATTACGCCCTGTGCGCTTCTGTTAGTTTCAATGTGTAAAGTTACACTTTGTAAAAGCAGCCCTAATTTTACACATGCCGTGTAATGGTCAGCTAAAACAATACCATTAAGGAAGAGCTGAGCACACACACTTGCTGGACTACAATCTGTATGCCAACATGCCAGGGGCATCCATGCGCATAGCTAGACTAGTGACTTTAGTAACCCAGGGTACCCCCTCTTCTGAGGGAACAGCAGTCAGGAGACGCCTCGCAGAATGCATCTTTGCACAGTAAACACACACATTAATTATGTCACAATGAGAATGCATAAATGCACACCACTGTGGTCCCTAGCACAGACATATCACATGCACATCTAATTGGATTAGATCCAAGTACCCCCCCATTGGTACTTGGGAGCAGTAGCGCCACGCCACGGCTCCAATTCTGTTACTGTGCATTCATACACCATTCAGGAACCTGGGATCACTTCTCCCTGGTCCTGGGGATCCCTTCTCCACCAAAACTGAGGGTGACACCCTTATTTAGTCAGGAATGCCACCCCCACACATTCACACATCATTCACACACATAAACCAAATCATAAGTAAAGTATACAAAACAAAATCATAAAAATATAAAAAAAAATAAAGAAAATAAAAAATCAAATTAATTTCGGCGGCGTTTGCTCCGTCTGGGCTGCCCACAGGCACGGACACGGGCACGGGCATGGCCACGGCCAACTGGAGAATCTTCATGGGGGGGGTGTTAGCAGGGGAGGGAGTATCTTCATGGGGGGTGTGCTAGCAGGGGAAGGAGTATCTTCATGGGGGGGTGGGTGAGCACGGGAAGGAGGAGCCTCCCCTGGTGTCTGTCCTCCTGCTGGCCTGCCCTCCAAGGCCACTGCTATCCTTGTCAGACAGACAGTGACGGCAGCCGTATTGGCCTGGCCAGCCCGGGTATTGTCCTGGACAGCCCGGGTATTGTCCTGCACAGCCTGGGTCAGGGCAGTCACCTCCTGGGCCACACCTGTTGTGGCGGTCTTCAGGTCCCACAAACATGTGATGACCGCCAATGAGTTGATGGCCACATCACTGAGTGACTCCTTCATTACACCCAGGCTGTGCTCCATCTGGGTCAGAGTGACTTTTATCTGACCCAGAGTGCGGGTCTGCCGGGCATTGTCCTTCTAAAGACTGGCTGGCAGACGCTCGGCCACCCCCCTGGTCTCCTGGGTCGACATCCTGCCTGCCCCTGAGGCTTGTGGCCTGGGAGGAGGGGGGAGAGTGACCCTTGTGGGTTGCGGCCTGTTGGGGGAGGAGTGGGAGGGGCTACCCCTGATGGTGGCCTGACTGCTGCCAGCCTCTGGGGTAGGCTCTGGGGTAGCCTCAGGGGTAGCCTCAAGGGTATCCTCAAAGGTCATTATATCAGAGGCCAAAAGGACTTCCCGGCCAATTTGAAGATCTTCTTCCTCCACCCCCTCATCCTCCTCCCCCTCATCCTCCTCCCCCTCAACCTCCTCATGAGGGGAGGTTTGGCCACTCCCCTCCCCTGGGGAATCCTCAGCAGCCTCTTGTCCTTGGGGTGGTGCAGCAGCCTGGCCTGATGGGCCAGCAACCTCCTGGCCTGATGGGCCTGCAATCTCCTGGTCATCTGTGGAGGACACAAAACAATCACAGGTTTGAGGATCCACACACTTGGCACATCTTCCCTTCCCCCACCCACACATGCTAATCACCAGATAGAAAAACCAAAAACTTACCTGGCCCCACAGGAACACCTGTCTGATATCCACGCAGGCCCACCACCTGCTCTGGCTGGAAACACCGGGCCACTGCCCATTCCTCCTCACTCAGATGGATGGGGCAGGGTTCCCCTCCTCCAGTGCCCCTGGTATGGGCAGTGATCTTAGCCACCTTGTTCCGGACCACGCTCTTCAGATCATTTATCTTTTTTTGGATGCCAGCGGTGGTCCTCGTCTCCCCCCCGCCGCATTGATCTGATCCGTAACCTTTTTTAATATTGCCTTCCTCTGGGCCGGGGAGGTGTTCCGGCTATCAGGCCCATGTAAATAGCGCCCATATAGGACGATGGACCTAGCAAGGATTTGCTTCTCAACCTGATTAAAATTGAGCTTCATGCGCTTGGGTGCCATCACAGACACCACTCAGCAACAAGAAACTCACAGAACAAACAAACAAAAATACACACAAAACAAACCAACAAAAACACTCACAGAAGAAACACACAAAAAGCAAAACACACAAGCAGACAGCTACTACAAATTCAAAAACAAACACGCAAAAAACAAACACAAAATACAATCAGAAAAAAACAAATACAATAAAAAAAAAAATACACTCAGAAAAAAACAAACAGAAAATACACTTAGCAGAAACAAACACCAACTACTATCTAATACTCCTCCAAAACTTCTCTATCACACACAACTCACCAACAAACACCGACAAACATTCAGAGCAGAAGCAACTTGCTCTAGGAAAGGTAACACAGGGAAATACTTTTGCAAGGGAAGTGTGTTTGACTGGGGCTATTTATACACAGGGCGATCCTCAAGCTAAGTACGCTTGGCCTTTTACCTATCTCACTGATTGTGCCGAGCAAAGTTCTGCACATGCCCAGTGAGCAGCAGATTCGTGCGCGCATGCGCAGTATGGCCGGCCCTTCATTTGCATGGGGTCACGGCTCATTACAATGAAGCACGCCCACTTCCTTCCCACTTGCAATAACCCCGCCTTACGCCTCGGAATTTAAGTTACGCAAGCGCAATTTTGTGCGCAAATGCGCTGTGGATACGGCAATTACGACACCAACTTAGGGCGTCGTAACTTAAATGACATAAGTTTTGAGTAACTTAATTTGCGGCGCTGGCTGTGGATCTGGCCCTAAGATCCTCCACCTCTCTCTTGAGTAGGGATGAGCCGATGTTCGAGTCGACCATAAGTTCGACTCGAACATCGGTTGTTTGTTCTCCGAATAGCAAACAATTTGCAGTGTTCGCAGCAAATTCGAAAGCCACGGAACACCCTTTAAAAGCCTATGGTAAATTTAAAGGCTTATATGCATGGTATTGTCATAAAAAGTGTTTGGGGACCTGGGTCCTGCCCCAGGGGACATGTATCAATGCAAAAAAAGTTTTAAAAACTGCAGTTTTTTTCGGGAGCAGTGATATTTGTAATGCTTAAAGTGAAACAATAAAAGTGAAATATTCCTTTAAATTTCGTACCTGGGGGGGGGGCCCTCGGGTGTCTATAGTATGCCTGTAAAGTGGTGCATTTTCCCATGTTTAGAACAATCCCGCAGCAAAATTAAATTTCTAAAGGAAAAAAAGTAATTTAAAACTACTCGCGTCTGTAATGAATTGTCGGGTCTTGGCAATACAGAAAAAAGTAATTGAAAAAAATGGCATAGGTTCCCCCCCAGTCCATTACCAGTCCCGAAACCAAAATTAAAAAAAAATTGCGTGGGGGTCCCCCCAAATTCCATACCAGGCCCTTCAGGTCTGGTATGGATATTAAGGGGAACCCTGCACCAATTTTTTTTTAAATGGCATGGGGTCCCCCCAAAAATCCATACCAGACCCTTATCCAAGCACACAACCTGGCAGGCCACAGGAAAAGAGAGGGGGACAAAGAGAGCGCCCCTCCTGAACCATACCAGGTCACATGCCCTCAAAATGGGGTGTGCTTCGTAGTCACCCCAAAGCACCTTGTCCCCATGTTGATGGGGACAAGGGCCTCATCCCCACAACCCTTGCCCAATAAAGAAAAAAAAACAAGGGCGTCAGAGGGGGGCGGGGTCACCTGTACACGTCACTGGGTGGCTATAGCTGTCACGGCGGAAGCAGCGTCAATCAGCGGCCACCTCCCATGGAGGCGGAACTGTTCCGTTTTTTTTTTCCAAGATGGATTTACATCGCTGAAATTATTATAATTTTTTTTAATAAAGGACTTGTCCCGAACTGTCTCTTGTCTTTTTTAACATTTTTTACACTTTTTTGGTGAAATGGTAGGGGTACCCCATTACCAATTCACATAGGGGGGCTGGGATCTGTGGGTCCCTTCGTTATAGGGGGCTTCCAGATTCCGATAAGCCCCCCACCCGCAGACCCCCACAACCACTGGGCAAAGGTTGTGGGGATAAGGCCCTTTTCCCCATCAACATGGGGACAAGGTGCTTTGGGGGTGACTACGAAGAGCTCCCATGTTGAGTGCACATGGCCTGGTATGGTTCAGGAGGGGGGCTCTCTCATCCCCCCTATTTTCCTGTGGCCTGCCAGATTGTGTGCTCAGATAAGGGTCTGGTATGGATTTTTGGGGAGACCACCACGCCATTTTTTTTATTTTGCCACAGGGATCCCCGTAAAATCCATACCAGAGCTGAAGGGCCTGGTATAGAATTTAGGGGGACCCTCACGCTATTTTTTTTTATTTTGGTTCAGGGTTGCCCTTAATATTCATACCAGTCCAAAAACACTTTTTATGACAATTCCATGCATATAAGCCTTTAAAATTAGCACTTTTGGTTTTTCATGTTCGTGTCCCATAGACCTTAATGATTCTTGCATGTTCGAACACATTTTTTGCCTGTTCGCAACTTCTGGTGTGAATCGAATCAGGAGGGGGGGGGTACGGGGTTCGGCTCATCCCTCTTGAGGAAGGATTCAGATCTAGTTCCTGTTTAGTAGGTAGTCCCCAAACTCTGCTGGATCTGCCTGAGGACTTCTAATGGGGCTGCATCCGTGTTGGTTTGCTGCCTGACTTCAGTATCAGCAGTAGAGGGAGACAGGCTCAGGCATGGTGAAGTGATCAGGGAGTCTTTCACCTTGACTTCAGAATCAGCAGTTGGAGTTGTGTACACGACAGGAGCAGGAAAGAGAGCTGCTCCGATCCATATGACTAGCAGCTGGTGGAGATGGCCTTGGCCGACTACACATGGCCCGAAGCTTCAGGCGGCACTGAGTCAAAGAAGCAGATGATTTCAGCCGGTGTGCGGGACCACGGGACGCTCTGTAACTTCCTCCTTCTGGGCATCAGTCAGGTATCCGGTATTAAACCGTGATTTGGCTGTAGTGTAAGCCCTGTGTATCAGGAGCACAGGAATCAACTTCTGGGCTCCAACATGTTCAGCCACGCCCCCCCCACCCCTACCTTTCTATTTCTGTCCAAGGAGTCTGTTAGTCTGCTGTTTAATTTGGCTTAGGGTGTCCTGTGCCCTACCCCTCTCTCCCTGAATTGTTTGTTGTTCCAAACAATAAGCACATTTACAGAGGATTATCTTTAAATATTCAAAAGGCATCAGTGGAGCCCAACACAATTTCCAATTTTTTCAGGGTATTGTAAGTTATTTTTTTCATCTTCAGGTCCTACATATTTGCATTAAAACTCAGCTCACCTTCACTTCCCTGGTGATTAATGGAAAGTCACTCTTTTTCAAGACCAAAGTCTCCCTGGGGATCTTACAGGTTGATAAAGAAATAAATCTCTTCGATGAATAATTCCCTGAGTCAAGTTTTTGTTGTTTAATAACTCTTTTGTCAGTGATCGATTGGAATGCCTTAGTATGTATGCATGTGTGTGCTGCATGAATCAGTGCATAATCTTGTGACATCAAAGGTAGAAAAAGTAAGCCTGACTGATATTAATACATAGCTACTCTTTAGCAATCACAGAAAATAAAAAAAGAAAGAAAAAATCAATAAATAAAATCCAGGAAGGATCACTCAATCTTTTTTTACCTTACCAAGAAACAGCTGATTATACGCAAATCGACTCTGAGCATGATTTTAGAAACATTTATTTTTTCACTTTCATGATCCATACTCATAAGGGAGTAAGGAGGAGGTGGAAATACATTTAAGATGAGATGGGAAGGCATCAATCAACACAGAAAATCTATTCCACTGTGTTTCTTTCTTTCAAGTAGATATTTTGGTTGCAGTGATGTGACTTGAATATATATATCTATCTATAGATCTATCTATAGATCTATCTATCTATCTATCTATCTATCTATCTATCTATCTATCTATCTATCTATCTATCTATCTATCTATCTATCTATCTATCTATCTATCTATACACTGTATATATATATATATAGATAGATATATGTATCTATATATATATTATATATTTAGTATATACACTGTATATATACAGGTAAGGTAAGCTCTACCGGCGCAGGCGGCTAACACCAGTGTGTCCCATCCGTGGAAATTCCTTCTGTGAGCAGGGAACCCCTTCCTGCCGGTGACGCGGCGATGCGTCACGATGCACCACCATTAGGGGCGTGGCTACGCCACACACCGCCCTGTCTGAGAGGCATCACAGACTCCGTAGTCAGCTGTGTGCTAGCATCTATGGTGCCCATACGTGTAAAGGTAATTACTCTTTATTTACAGGACGTTCAGGCATGGATTTCTCCCTGCCCACTGCCCTTTTCCACATACATTCTCCTTGCACACTTATACTCATGTCCCTTTATTATTATCTTCACAGTGCTGGTTTGCTGTTGTGCTCTACACTGGGCGCTTCTTGTTAATGTGCTACTGACGCCAGTTCTGTGGGTTTCTCTCATAGCCTCATGCAGCCAACGTGTCCTGCGTTTTTTTGTATTTTGCTTTTATTTTTATTTGCTTTTTGAATATAACACATGTGAGTACCTTTGTTTACTATTGTATCTTCTAAAGGTAAGGCTGTCTATAATAGGTAGGTTTATTTTTTCACATATTATTATACAACTGTATTTATATCTACAGACAAGAACACCAGCCCTTTAAAACTACAATACCACCCCTGATAAAGGAAAAGATGCACATCAGTGCATGGGAATGTAGGCTGTACCAAATAAATTCAACTAATGCCTTTAAATAAAAACTCAACATAGACCAAAATATATTTAAATAATTTTATTGACAACATTTATTTTTATTTTTTTATTGGTAATAGAAATGGCCGTGGCACCTTTATTGGTATTGTGACGCTATGCGAGGTGCGATACATGATCATAGGTACATTTCACCTCGCATACGTTCTATCATGAGAGACTGAACCGGAATCCATTCCGGGTTTTACAGCCTCTGGGCCTGGCTAGGGTTCCGGTCCGGATGTTTGGGTCCACTGGAGTCCACAATCAGCTGGACTTTAAATGTCCAGGAAGAGAGCACAACAGGGCTCTGGCTTGAAACTCAGGAAGGGACCTGAGTGAGGGGAGCGCTGAGTGCTGGACTGAAAAGGTTTGCTTTAATACATGTTTTGTCGGTGTCAGGGACTAGCCCCACACTGTATAGAGAGGAGATCCTGTTTGTTTAGTTTAGCGCCGGACGGCAAGGATTAAATTTACTGTTTTGTTTATTTTAATCTGCAAACCGTTTATAAATAAAATCTGGCATCCGCCAGACTTAAAAGAAAGTGCCTGCTTACAGACTGTGATTTCAGAAAAGGTGATCCCCACGAGCTAATCCCTCACACGTGGTGGATTCAGCGGGCACTTTTCTGAAAATGGAAGAAATGTTAAAGGCCCTGCTACAGGCCAATGCAGCCCAGCGGGAAACCAACCGCCAAGTCGCAGAGGCCGCTGCAGCACAACGAGAGGCCGCTGCAGCACAACAGGCTGCCCAGCAGGAGATAAACCGCCAAGTCGCAGAGGCCGCTGCAGCACAACACCGCCAAGTCGCAGAGGCCGTTGCAGCACAACACGCTGCCCAGCAGGAGATGAACCGACAGTTCGCCGAAGCTCTGGTGGAACTGAAAAAGGGGTCCGCACCTCCGGTGTTAGCGGAACCAAAGATTGTACGTGCTTCCTACCACCTGCAAAAGATGACACCGGCGGATGATGTTGAGGCGTACATGGCGACTTTCGAGAGAGTCGCTGACCGCGAAGGATGGCCAAAAGAGCAGTGGGCGGGACTATTGGCCCCATTCCTAACAGGAGAACCCCAAAAGGCCTATTTGGACCTAGAACCAGATAAGGCCCAGGACTATGAGACTCTAAAGACAGAAATACTCGCACGCTTGGGTGTCACCATGGCAGTCCGGGCCCAGCGCGTGCATCAGTGGTCCTATTCCAGCAACAAGCCACCCCGGTCACAAATGTTTGACCTGGTCCACCTCACCAGGAAGTGGTTGCAGCCAGAGACTCTGACCAGCCCCCAGATTGTGGAGCGTGTGGTAATGGACCGGTACCTGCGTGCGCTCCCTGCTACCCTGAGAAAGTGGGTCGGACAGGGGGACCCCAACACTGCAGCCCAAATGGTGGACCTAGTGGAGAGGTACAGTGCTACTGAGGACTTGATAAACCCACCTACGCCCCACTTCGGTATGTCTCGGGGTGCAAGATCTCCCAACGGTTCGGGTAAGACTGTTCCGGGGTTCAAGAGTTTGGGGAGAGTGGATAAGACTGTTGTTACAGCAGATGAGACTGTAGGTCCTAGACCTGGAGACTGGCCAAAGAAGCCAGGAAGGTTTTTGGGACCGTTAAAAGGACTGGGGGTAGGGCAAATACGGTGTTTTCGTTGCCATGCATTAGGCCATATTGCTGCAGATTGCCCTCTAAATGATGAACCTATGCAATGTGATTATGTTGATAGGGTAAGACGCATTTCTCTGTTTGCACAGGTCGCATGTGTTGCGACAAGTCAGAGTCGCCTTGAAAAACAAATGTGCGTTATTTCAATAGATGGCAAGCCTCTTACAGCCCTGCTAGACTCTGGTAGTGTGGTGACCTTAGTCAGGAGTGCGTGTGTAGACCCCGCAAAACTACACCCCAGTTGTATTGGGGTAATATGCATCCATGGGGACACTCGGGACTACCAGACAGCGGTGGTTGAGGTTGATACCTCCTGGGGCTGTGTAACACATTCAGTGGGGGTGGTACCTTCACTGCTCCATGAAGCCTTAGTGGGGAGAGACTTTCCTCATTTTTGGAAGTTATGGGAGAGTGAAGGGAGGCCCGTAGATAGCGCTACCCCTACTGGCGAAACGCGAGAACTCTCACCAGACCCGTTTTGCCAAAGGGAAGGGCATGCTGTTGGTGGGATCGAGGAGGCCAGAGATCCTCCACCATTTCCTGCCATGGCTGGGGAACCGGATGACTTAGAAGCTAGCACCCAGCCTGAGGATAACGAACAAGAAACCTCGCCTGACCCTGACATGGAGAGTAGCCAAAATGTGGTACCCGACTTGGAGGTCAGGAGGGAGGATTTCTGTACCGAGCAGCTGCGAGAGCCCACCCTCATGAATGCCAGGGAAAATGTTAAGGTGTTGGATGGGGAACCGGTGGATCCTAATTGGGTGGTGTCCTTTCCCTACATGGCAATTAAAAACAATTTGTTATATCGAGTGATAAAACATGGAGAGGAAGAGGTAGAACAGCTACTGGTTCCCAAACCCTTTCGCAGGGTGGTGCTAGACCTGGCCCATGGTCATGTTATGGGGGGACATCTCGGGGTCGAAAAAAACAGGGAGAGAATCACCCAAAGATTCTTCTGGCCCGGTTTGCATGCAGAGGTCAAGGAGTACTGCGAATCGTGGCCCGAGTGCCAAATGTCAGCACCATCGCCCCATTTTCGCAGCCCCCTTGTTCCTCTACCAATAATTGAGGTCCCCTTTGAAAGGATTGGCATGGACCTGGTGGGGCCGGTCGTGAAATCTGCCCGGGGTCACCAGCATATTCTGGTGATCCTGGACTATGCGACTCGCTATCCTGAGGCCATACCCTTGCGTAACACCTCCGCCAAGGTTATTGCCAAGGAATTAGTCCAGGTGTTTAGTCGAGTGGGGATCCCAAAAGAGATCTTGACCGATCAAGGCACCCCTTTTATGTCAAGGGTTACCAAGGAATTGTGTAGATTGTACAAAATCTCCCATCTCCGTACTTCTGTCTACCACCCCCAGACAGATGGTCTGGTCGAAAGGTTTAATAAAACATTGAAGAGTATGTTGAAAAAGGTGGTCGACAAGGATGGGAGAGACTGGGATTTTTTGCTACCATATCTCATGTTTGCCATACGAGAGGTTCCACAGGCCTCCACAGGCTATTCCCCCTTTGAGCTCTTGTATGGTAGGCATCCCAGGGGCCTGCTAGATATTGCTAAAGAAACGTGGGAAGGAGAGGTCAGCCCATATAGGAGCATCATAGAGCATGTCTCCTTGATGCAGGACCGAATCGCAGCCGTTCTGCCCCTAGTACGGGAACATATGGAGCGAGCTCAGGAGGCCCAAAGGAGGGTCTATAACCGGGGTGCCAAGGTCCGTACTTTCAACCCGGGGGACAGAGTGTTGGTACTGGTTCCCACGGTAGAAAGTAAGTTTTTAGCCAAGTGGCAGGGTCCCTTTGAGGTTGTCCAAAGGGTGGGGGAGGTAAACTACAAAGTCTACCAACCAGGGAAAAGGAAACCACACCAAATTTACCATGTAAATCTCTTAAAGCCCTGGAAGGACCGAGAGACTTTACTGGCCACGTCCCCGCCTCCAACAGACCGGATACCCGTGATACCTAAAGTTCCCATCACAGATTCTCTGTCCGTAGCACAGCAAAGTGACGTTAGGGCATTCGTGCAGAAAAATAGAGACTTTTTCTCCCCCTTACCCGGACTGACCAACACGATCCAACATGACATAGTGACGGAACCAGGGGTTCGGGTAAATGTAAAACCATATAGAATTCCAGAGGCCCGGCGAGAGGCAGTTGCGGAAGAAATAAAAAATATGTTAGAGTTGGATGTGATCGAGGAGTCTCACAGTGAGTGGTCAAGTCCCATAGTGCTGGTCCCAAAACCTGATGGCAGTATTAGGTTTTGTAATGATTTTAGAAAACTTAACAGTGTGTCCAAATTTGACGCCTACCCGATGCCCCAGGTCGACGAACTTGTGGACAGGTTGGGACAGGCTCGCTACATAACGACCCTAGACCTAACGAAAGGTTATTGGCAGATACCGCTTACTGAATCGGCCAAGGAGAAGACTGCCTTTTCCACTCCTGAGGGCTCGTTTCAGTATAAGCGGATGCCGTTTGGTCTGCACGGAGCCCCTGCATCATTCCAGCGAATGATGGACAAAATTTTGAGACCACATCGCTCGTATGCAGCGGCGTACTTGGACGATGTGGTCATCCACAGCCCAGATTGGGAATCGCACCTGCTCCGTGTACAAGCGGTCGTAGATTCCCTTAGGGAAGCACGTCTCATGGCCAATCCAAAGAAATGTGCCATAGGCCTGGAGGAGGCCAAATACCTTGGGTACGTTATTGGCCGGGGGATGGTCAAGCCGCAGACCAATAAGATTGAGGCAATTCAAAAATGGCCCCAACCAGTCAATAAAAAACAAGTGAGGGCCTTCCTGGGCATTACGGGGTATTACAGGCGTTTCATACCCAATTTTGCCACCATTGCCGCCCCCTTGACCGATCTAACGAAGGGTAAGGGGTCGGTCATGGTCAAATGGAACCCCGAAGCCGAGGGGGCATTTCAGAAGTTAAAACAGGCTCTTTGTATGGTACCCGTACTAGTAACCCCGGATTTTAGCCAGGAGTTTGTTATACAGACGGATGCCTCTGAGGTGGGACTAGGGGGCGTACTGTCACAGATCAGGGATGGTGAGGAGCACCCAGTGGTATACCTGAGCAGGAAGCTGAACAAGCACGAGAAAAATTATGCCATCGTAGAAAAGGAGTGTCTCGCCATTAAGTGGGCCTTAGACTCCCTGAGGTATTACCTACTGGGGAGGTCATTTAAGCTGGTCACAGACCATGCTCCCCTGAAGTGGATGTGTGATAACAGGGAGAAAAATGCTCGTGTGACAAGGTGGTTCCTGGCTCTACAGCCTTTTAAATTTACGGTGGAGCACAGGCCAGGGAAGCTCCAAAATAATGCAGATGCCCTCTCCCGTGTGCACTGTATGGTAGGGTCAAGTGCTCAGCCGCAGGGGCTTGAGCAGAGGGGGAGGATATGTGACGCTATGCGAGGTGCGATACATGATCATAGGTACATTTCACCTCGCATACGTTCTATCATGAGAGACTGAACCGGAATCCATTCCGGGTTTTACAGCCTCTGGGCCTGGCTAGGGTTCCGGTCCGGATGTTTGGGTCCACTGGAGTCCACAATCAGCTGGACTTTAAATGTCCAGGAAGAGAGCACAACAGGGCTCTGGCTTGAAACTCAGGAAGGGACCTGAGTGAGGGGAGCGCTGAGTGCTGGACTGAAAAGGTTTGCTTTAATACATGTTTTGTCGGTGTCAGGGACTAGCCCCACACTGTATAGAGAGGAGATCCTGTTTGTTTAGTTTAGCGCCGGACGGCAAGGATTTAATTTACTGTTTTGTTTATTTTAATCTGCAAACCGTTTATAAATAAAATCTGGCATCCGCCAGACTTAAAAGAAAGTGCCTGCTTACAGACTGTGATTTCAGAAAAGGTGATCCCCACGAGCTAATCCCTCACAGTATATATAAATATATATAAATAAATAATCCAATTAATATTATTTAAATTCTTAATAAATAAAACTTTCAATATTGAACTTCTTAATAAATAACTTTTCAAACTTAAAATTCTCTCTCAAGATCTCGCTCAGTTCTAAAACTTAAGCGAATACCATAAATAATAAATAAATACAAAGTCCCCCCTTGACTTCAAGGGTGACATACCAGGTGCTGCGACAGGGTGGGGGGGGGGAGGGGGAGCACACCATGCTGTTCCAATTTACAACTAATTAAGGCCTCAGGGTGTTGGGCTTATATAGCCCCATACACGTGTACTATGCCCAGGAAAAACGTGACTTTCAAAGCTCGGGGAAAACGTGACTTTCAAAGCCCGGGAAACACGTGACCTTCCCGCTCAAAGTCACGGTTTACCCGCCCAAAACCAGGCCTCTACCCGCCCAAATTACACCTGACAGCCCCAGGTAAAGTGAAGCTGACAGGAACCATTTTTTTTTTAAATCAACTAAAGACCATATTTAATATTATTATTATTATTATTTATTTTTTTTCTTTTCTGACAGCCACTCTCCCCATGTTGTGCGCACTAAGTCATGCCCCCTTTTCATGGGAATGTAGGCTGTACCAAATGAATTCAACTAATGCCTATAAATAAAAACTCAACATAGACCAAAATATATTTAAATAATTTTATTGATAACATTTTTTTTTTTTTATTGGTAATAGAAATGGCTACGGCACCTTTATTGATATATATAAATAAATAATCCAATTAATATTATTTAAATTCTTAATAAATAAAACTTTCAATATTGAACTTCTTAATAAATAACTTTCCAAACTTAAAATTCTCTCTCAAGATCTCGCTCAGTCCTAAAACTCGAGCGAATACCATAAATAATAAATAAATACATAGGGCCAGATTCAGGTACAATTGCGGCGGCGCAACGTAACCCGTTTACGTTACACCGCCACAAGTTTTCAGTTTAAGTGCCTGATTCACAAAGCACTTACCTGTAAACTTGCGGCGGTGTAACGTAAACCCGTCCGGGGCGTGTACCATTTAAATTAGGCGCGATCCCGCGCTGGACGTTCTGCGCATGCTCCGTTCGCAATTTTCCCGACGTGCTTTGCTCGAAATTACGGCGGCCCGACGTGTTTGTGAATCGCGACGTGCGTAACGTACTTACGCCAAAAAAAAAATCAAAATCAACGCGGGAACGACGGCCATACTTTAACATGGTGGAGTAATTTTACACCATGTTAATAGCACACTTAACTTTGCGACGGGAAAAAAAGACTTGCGCCGACGTAACGAACGCGAAAAAACCTTTGGGGATCGCCGTAACTGCTAATTTGCATACCCGACGCTGGAAAACGACGCAAACTCCACCCAGCGGCGGCCGAGGTACTGCATCCTAAGATCCGACAGTGTAAGTCAATTACACCTGTCGGATCTTAGGGCTATCTATGCGGAACTGATTCTATGAATCAGCCGCATAGATAGGACAAGAGATACGACGGTGTAACAGGAGATACGCCGTCGTATCTATTCTGTGAATCTGGCCCAAAGTCCCCACCAGCCGATTTTGTCCGCTTACAAAAACGGCCTACCCCAACACCTAGGCCATTTCTATCATGGTTTGAAGATCCATATTAAAAATATCTAAACCTATATCGGATAGGTAAATACCATCTTGCCTGTAAAGGCCAGAAAAACCTCCTTCCAATTCAGTATGCCTATAGGAAAAACTGCCCAAAGTAGGCATACATTTTTCAATTGAGTGATTAACTAGTTTCCGTATCTTTTCCAAAGATTTTTTTCTCTGAAAAAGATGATCAGACGAGGAATCATCTCTGAAAAAATGATTCTGGTACCTGGGAAAAATAAATGAATACGCTGCAAATAATTTTTAATCATGAAAATTAGGTCTAACGTTGAACTTTTTCCTACATCATTCCCTCCAAGGTGAATTATTAAATTATCTGGGTAAGGTAAAATATGAGATAGCAAAGAAATATGATGAAAAAGATTGTTCCACCGGAGGCCACAAATACATTTCCAGAAGACTTTAAAAGAATCAGGGGGTAAAGAAAGATTAGTAGAGTAGCAACATTGACATGCCCTTTTGTGCGCCCAGTGAACAAATAAATGTCCAATAATCCAGACGGAAGATATTGAACCTAGAATCAGAGAGATAGATTAGGGCGAATATATAATAAACCTCTTAGATTTTCATCAGACTCTTGATTACGGAATCATTAAGACCCATTCTAGCAGCTTCTGTGGCAGCTCCGATACGGAAAGAATGAGAGGAAAATTTTAAATGACCAAGATCTAATGAAACCAAACAGCGCTGAAATATGGTAGAAAATTGAAACTTTGTCAGTGGAGAAAAATCAAGATGAACTAGAAAATTACCTCCACAGGAAGGCCTAACTGAAAAATACTTGGACAAAATTATATAAGGGAAAATAATAGGATCACCGCAAGCATGCAGAGTAAGCCAATGACCTCTGCCAAAAACGTCTGTTTTTGACTTGCTAATAAAAACCTGAACTTTTCCTTGCGAGATGCAAACTTCTCCCACTTGCAAACCAGAATTGCCTTTTTTATTGTTTGGAACTAGCTCCGATATACGGAGAGCTGCAAAGAAAATTAGCACGGAAGCTGTCTGGAAGAGTAATGATTCAAATTCTGAACAGCATACTTTAATAGTAGCTAAACAAATATTTTTTAAAAGCTCTATTGAGATGGGCCTGCGTGTATCTGGCGTAAAGGTCTGCCTTCTATAACCCTTTAAAACTTGTCGTACTGAAAAGAAACTGTTACAAGCTGATAAATTATGCAACTTTAGGAAAAAAGAAATCCCAGCCAAACTCTTGTTAATGTGGTGATAGGATGATTTTTGTTGCATAAGGGAACACAGAAATTCAACCGAATAATCGATCCATGTCTTGGGGGCAATAGAATTCCTAATGGCTGATATAACAGGAGTTATATCAAATCCCATAAATGACTCGGGCAGGTGTAGCCTACTAGGTCTGCTTCCAGAAAGAGTTGTCTGAAACGAGCCATCTGAAAACGAGACAGGGCATCTGCTATCAGATTACTTTTTCCAGCTACATGCTTCGCTTTTACCCAGATGTTAAGTTTTAGACATAATAAAACGAAATATCTTAGTAACTTTATTACAAAAATGGATTTAGAAGAAAGACAATTCAGTGCAAAAATAATTCCTATATTGTCTGAATGAACCAAAATTCTTTTATTGGCAAAAATGTTTCCCCAGAGTTCAAAGGCTACTACTATAGGGAATAATTCAAGTAAAACTATGTTCTTAGTTGCATTATTGGCCACCCAAAAAGGAGGCCAACGACCACAGCACCAATGGGTGCTCCAAATTGCAGCAAAACCATGTGCTCCCGCTGCGTCAGTGTAAAGGTCCATGTCAGCTGAAAAAACAAATTCTTTCTGAAAAAAGGTACGGCCATTGTAATCTATTAAAAACTGAGACCAAACCAAAAGATCATCTTTTAGCTCGGAAGTGATGCAAATATGAGAAAAAGGAGATTTAAATCCAGACATTGCCAAAGACAACCGTCTGGAAAAAATCCTGCCAACCGGCATGACCCTAGTGGCAAAAGCCAATAACCCCAAAAAAGACTGAAGTTCCTTTAACAAGACCTTCTTTCTTCGTAGGAAAAGAAAAATCAAACTTTGAATTTTACTTATTTTAGCTACAGGGAGTTGATACTGACATAGCATGGTATCAATGGTGATACCCAAGAACTCTATGACCGTAACTGGAAAAAACTTTTTTTCAGTGGCAATAGGAACGCTGAAATATTGAGAAATATTTAAAAATACTTTCAATAATAAACAACAAACAGGAGAATTTGGCAGGCCAACAAAAAGAAAATCATCTAGGTAATGGATCACTCCGTCGCAACCCGACTCGTAGGTGATGACCCATTGCAAAAACATGGCAAAAGTTTCAAAATATCTACATGATAGGGAGCAGCCCATGGGTAGGCACATGTCAAAGAATTTTTTTTCTTCAAAACAGAAACCCAACGAATTAAAGGATTCAGGGGAAATAGGCAATAATCTGAATGCAGATTTGATATCAGATTTTGCTAATAAGGCCCCTTTACCAAATTTTTTAATAAGTCTTATTGCGTCATCAAAACTTGCATATGAAACGGAGGCTAAGGAATCATCAATCTCATCGTTTAACCCCCCTGGCGGTATTCCCGAGTCTGACTCGGGGTGAGATTTTTGGGCTACGATCGGTAACCCCGAGTCAGACTCGGGCTCGCCTCGCTGAATCCACAGGCTTGGTTTACTTACCTTGTCCCTGGATCCAGCGATGCCACCGCGCTGTGTGAGCGAGCGGGACCTCGCTTGATTCACACAGTGCCTCTGTGTGCCGCCGATCTCTGTTCCCTGCGACGTTACGACGCACGGGAGAGGAGAACGGCGCCAAATTCAAAAAGGTAAAAAAAAACAATACATACAGTATACTGTAATCTTATAGATTACAGTACTGTATGTAAAAAATACACACACCCCTTGTCCCTAGTGGTCTGCCCAGTGTCCTACATGCACTTTTATATAATAAAAACTGTTCTTTCTGCCTGCAAACTGTAGATTGTCAATAGCAACCAAAAGTGTCCCTTTATGTCAAAGCAGAGCAGCTAGAAAACAGCTATAATAAAGTAATGACAGCGACAATTCTGCAACTGAGCAAATTTCAGTGATTTTGAGTTGATTACATTATTGAATAATTTTTATTATAATTATATTATTATTTGTTATAATTATTTATAATTATTTATTATATTATAATTTATAATTTTGTTTTTAAAGAAATTTCATACCCGGGATGCCTACTAGACTCTTGTTTGGTCAGATTTAAGTGAGTTATTCCTAATGCCGGGTACAGACGAGAGGATTTATCCGCGGAAACGGTCCTCCGGACCGTATCCGCGGATAAATCCTCTGGCGGATTTTGATCTCCTGGTTGTACTAACCAGGAGATCAAAATCCCCGCGGAATTCCGTCCGCGGTGACATGTCGCGCCGTCGCCGCGATGATGACGCGGCGACGTGCGCGACGCTGTCATATAAGGATATCCACGCATGCGTTGAATCATTACGACGCATGCGAGGGATGTGTTCGGACGGATCGATCCGGTGAGTCTGTACAGACCACCGGATCGATCCGCTGGAGCCGATTCCAGCGGATAGATTTCTTAGCATGCTAAGACATTTTTATCCGCTGGAAATCGGTCGGCCCGAAAAAAATCAGCGGAAAAAGATCCGCTGGGTTGTACACACCAGCGAATCTATCCGCTGGAACTGATCCGCAGATCAATTCCAGCGGATAGATCCTCTCGTGTGTACGGGGCCTAAGAATTACAGGCCTACAGTATAAAACGCCAAATTTCCTTGCAAATAATGGTACCGCTTTCAGCACCTTTTTTCTGAAATAATCATACGGCCAGGGAGGTTAATGAATCACCCTTGGGATACGAAAGGCGATTTATCAAACGATATGAGTTAGGCTCCTTTTTTGGCACAACACCCAAAGGAGAAATACAAAAATTTGCAAAGGGAGGAGAAACAAAAGGACCAGCAACCCTACCGGCTGCTATTTCATTTATTAATTTCTCCCCTTACCACCTGGCTATGCATCATGACAGATTTTAAATTGCTTACCATAGTACAACCGACTCCTGAGAACAACTCAAAACCTGAGGAAAAACCTTTAATTAAGACCTCCGCCTTCTCCCTGTCTGTGTACAGCATTAGCCAAGGGTGCATTTTTCCCAGCTTCACTGGCGTGCAAGCTTTTGGAATTATCCCTGTGTTGTGTATGTGGGTAGTTCCTTTTAAAGCATTTTGTAACTGGGTGAGTCCCAAAACAAAAGGAGAACTCATGCTTGTAATGGCATGAGGTCGACCACTTGCACTGGGACTCATTGTAAGCGTAACAAAAACCTTTTTTGTAAACTGTCGCACTATTTTGACTTACTGGTGATTGCCTTGCAAAAACTGGTTTCTGTGGAAGAATTAAATTCAGCCATAAGCCGACATCTTTCATACCCCACTTTAAATTGTGATAAACCGACATTTTTTGGCGGAAAGATTCATCATAATTAAACCAACCATATCCGCCAAAATTCCGGTATGCTTCCAAAATATTTTCCAGATACTGGAATAAACCACTACATTTATCAGGGAATTTTTCACCCATAATAGCAGAATAAATACAAAATGCTTGAAGCCAATTATGAAAAGTTTTTGGAACCGTGTAACGTCTATCGTCAGAAACCTCCTCTAATTTTTTATCAATCTTGCCAGAAAATTCTTCGCCAGGCAGTAAAGTTATTAAATCAATAAAATTGCCCTTCCAAATTTTTTCTTTAATATTAATTGTCAGGTGAAAACCTAACGGAGAAATATCGCATTGCAAGGCCTCTTTAAAACAAATTTCCGGGACTTGTGCTTGGACTGGCAAAGAATAAATTGGATCCTGCAAAGAATTAATATTAGAAATGCTAAGAGCCTGAGAAGGGTTAACCTGACTAGTCCAAACACTAGCTGGTGACACCTGAGACTGTAATTGATTATTAATAACATCCTGTAATTTGTTAATAGAATTTAACAATTGGTTTTAACATTGAATGGCCAGCAGACTCAACATCTACAGAGGACGCTCCTGCCACCTGTGGTGAAAATGTAGTACTCCGAGCACTGCTGTGAGAGCTTGTTGCTTTTGCAGATGAATCCGACCATTGCTGAGCCATCACCTCATCCAGCCTATTCTGCCTGGAGACTGGTGACGCTGAGGATTCCTCCAATGCTGAGGGAACCTGAAAAGGAAACAGACAAGGCCCCTCTTCTGCTTGTGATTGACAGGCTCTACCCCGCCCTGCAGTGACACGCAAAGGAGAGGGAGAGGCCGACCTCTTCTGCTTCTTCTGTATCCGGAGACTGCTGCGTTGAGGTGTGACGCTGGCCGACCCCAGATGACTGGCTTCCTCCTCCGTTCGGGACACAGACGCTTTCGCCGGGCGCTCGGGCGGCTGGCTCCTAGGAGACCTGTGGGGAAGAAAACATGGCTGCAAAGGGAGAGGGTCCCGAGATACCTCGGAAGGACCCGCTGTGTCTTCTTCTTCCTCGGGGACGAGAGGGAACTCCGCTTCGGATTCAGACACGCACCTCCTCAGCCATTCTTCGCCGCCTTCAGCCACCGCACGCTCCAGGATCTTCCAGACCAACGACTCCATGACTCCAGGTACCACGGGGGGGGGAGCACACCACACTGTTCCAAGTTACAGCTGGTTAAGGCCTCAGGGTGCTGGGATTATATAGCCCCATACACGTGTACTATGCCCGATAAAAACGTGACTTTCAAAGCCCGGGAAACACTTGACTTTCCCGCTCACGCTTTACCCGCCCAAAACCAGGCCTCTACCCGCCCAAATTACACCTGACAGCCCCAGCTAAAGTGAAGCTGACAGGAACCATTTTTTTTTTTAAATCAACCCTGGGAATACCAGGTGCTGTAGGCTTAAAAGGGCATCACTTTTATGCACTGCGCATGCGCAAATCGGTAACCTGTGTACTGACACAAACAGAGCTTTTTTTTATCCATCTTTGCAAGGAAATTTGTCTGTAACTCCACGAGAGTTTTTATTTGCTTTTGTGCATTTTAACAATATTTTTTTTAAACGTCTGCACTATTGGAAGCCTTCTCTTTTTTCCATATTGTTTCTATCTGGCTTCACCATTTTTTTCAACATTGGATTATCATTGCCTTCCCCGTGCTTGGACACCAACAGTATCTTCGGAGCATCTGACTGATTGTACTGACAACTGCTACAGAGGGAATCGCTAAAGGGTCATCCCTGGAGGTCTCTACAGGACACCATTTACGATCACCTGTATCTCTGCAGAACCTGAGAAGGGCGGTCACAGGCTAGTTGGTAAGCCTCCCCTCTTATTCACTGGTGGTGGGTCTCCACACACTTTGGATTAACATTGAAGAAACACAGGAATACGTCTTTTCCCATATGAACTTTATTAACCTTCACTGGACACTTATTTTTCTTATTTTCCTTATACACTTATATCTTTGAATCATTTTGGTAACATGTGAGTTATTTCAGCGCTACACATCCTTTTATCCAATAACGCCAATAGAGCTGAAACGAGAGTGCCCGCCCTACGCGTTCCCAGCACAGTTACCGTTGACTAACCGCTTGCAAACAGAAGCTGTCTGATAATGTGACCCCCTTGACAGCCAATCACGGTGGTCACATGATCATAAGCCCTGCCCTGCCTCCTAGCAGGTACAGGCACTCTCTGGCAAGGTACATTTATAAATGTCTTGGAATTCAAGGAGTTAAAAAAATTGCAGCTTGGTATTTCTTTTCTCACCTAACTCTCAGCTTTCACGTAACAGTAAACACTTTTTCAGTACTGTGAAACCTTTCAGATAAATGTAGCCAGGAGCTGGATACTTACATATGTTACATATGTACTGCTGAGTGGTATTATGTAGAGGGAGCTGTTTCCCCCTAGTGTTCCCATTTGGCTGTCCTGTGACTCTCTTAATTAAAGGCAGAGCAAGGCATCCTGGGACATGTAGTCCATACAGAAAGGATTCGCCCTCTGGCTGTATTGTGTGAAACTACAACTACCAGCTGGCTGATGGAGAAGATCAAACCGCTGGGAGAGACTATAAAAGGCAAGGCTTGATCCCTGGCATACTCTCTTGGTAACAGCATTGATCTGCATGCAGGGAATCTGTTACAGGGTGAGCTGCAGCTCTTTTGCGGCTAGCATTGGCAGATCTACCCAGCAGATATCTGGAAGGACACCTGCAGCAGTTCCCCTTGGCTGTCCGGTGGCAGCCTGGAGACCATTCCTGTTCCATCCATCCTGCAGAGATATCGGATTTGTGTGAGCTGTGGTGCGGTGCGACGGAAGTTGGAGCGGTGCGACGGAAGTCGGAGGTCATCCCTTGAGCCAAATTCCTGAGAGATCATCATCCTCATCATCATCTTTGTCATCATCAATCTCTTCTGTTCCAGTGTGGTGAGCTGAGGATGCCCAGTCTAATAGACACTGTGGCGTAGATTCAGGTAGATTGTCGCATCTTTATACCTGCGTAGCGCATCTCATTTGCGATACGCCAACGTATATCAGAGAGGCAAGTACAGTATTCACAATGCACTTGCTCCTAACGTTGCGCCGGCGTAACTTAATTTCGTCGGCGTAAGCCGGCGTAAGTGTAAGTGGGTGTGACTTTATGCAAATGATGGTCGGAACGTGGAGTAGTAATATACGCCTGGCGTATCCTGAACGGAGCATGCGCAGTGAAGTGGACGTATGATCGCTCCCTTGTGCGCATGCTCACAACTACGCCGGCCCAACTTCCTGGGATACGCCGAGCCTATAAATACGCCCAGACATGCGCCTGTCCGGCGCAAAAGTACATCCAGATTTCCCCCCCTATAGGGAAAGTACTTTTGCGAGGCAATGTCGGCTGGGGCAAATACAAAGGAAGAGGAAGGATCGGAGGAAGAGAAACTATTGCCCGGAGGAGAGGGCAATTATTGTTGCGGGCATAGTTGAAAACGATAAGTTTCGGGTGCTGGGCGTGACCTAGGAATGGCAGCGTGAGAGACACAGAATCTTGAGCTCCGGGTTCTCTCCATGTGTTGCTGTGTTGCTGGTGTGTGATTCTACCTATCGCCGCGGATGAGTCAGTAATTGCAGCAGTAATTGATAGAAGCTGAGGCTGTCCTCTTGGGGGGCACGGCTGGAGGCAGGAGGGAGCGAAGGTGTCGGTCTGAACATTTGAGTACATCCGATCAGATCCTATATGGCAGGAGACTAAGACAGCTTTAATGCCCACGACCCAGGATGAAATAGCGGAGCGAATCTGCTGAGACCCCCGGGGAGCATTGCCGTGAGCCGTACCTGCATGTGGTTTTTCCTGTGTGAGCCGCTCGATCCCCGTCTGCTGTTTGTTCCTGGCGAGGGGTCTCTTGCAGACTCTAACTGAGGGTCTATCGTGGCTGCGCTGGCTGGATGACAGGACGGGACTGGAGGCGGATCTGACCCGAACAAGCATTGTGCTTAGAGCGAGGAGCGAGGAGTACGGGATCCCGCAGCTTCACGTGAGTCAGTCCCTTGGATGCGGTGGGGGGGCAGGGTTGCTGGGTTGTTGGGGAAGGACAGCAATGAAGACATAGGGTCTAAACACCCTAAACCACCTTAACCATCCGTACCCCATCACCCCCACTCTGCAGAAAGTGACAAACGGGGCTATACCCCAGGAAACTGCTGGTGGAACAGGGTGATAGGACTGGTTCAATCACTCCAGTGGAAAAAAAAAAAGAAAAAAAAAATAAGTGAAGAAACAAACGGGAAATTAAAACTCAACAACACTCCTTTTTTTTTTTTTGCAAGGAGTGAGGAGAGACTGACCTGCAGTGCGTTACCCAGCTTCAGCTTCACCCATATAGACATACATACAGGATTAAATATATAGACTCTATATGTCACACCTGTTACGTTGGTTAAGTCCGATGTACCTACTAGCAATTTAATCTCATGGAGCGGTATGATTAATGACCGCAAATACACAACGCGGGCAGACACAAAGAAAGCGGCCGTAAATAGCAAACAAGGAGATATTCAGAGGTATCTCACCTCGGCATCACCGGTGTCTATAGCCGCAGGCGGTGCAATCAACAAAGGAGCCCGTGGTCGGGGCGGCGAGAGTTGCGCTGTGGGGGAGAGGTCAGTAACGCAACGGAGACTTTCCGGAGTGGGAACTACCCAGAGACAGACGCCGACTGCAGTGCGGGCTCCGACGTGTGGAGGAAAGTCTGCTGAGACAGAGATGGAAATGGCAGAGATTAAAGCGATGTTAGCAGCCCTCCCCACACGCCAGGACATTGAGCGGTTACCCACCAGACAGGAGATTGAGGTAATGATACTCCGTGTAGAGGAGACCCAACGTCAGGAGCTACAGGCAGTAAGACAAGATTTAAATGCCCTGTCAGAAAAGGTGATGCTGAGAGAGGGCTCTATAGCGTCGATTGAGCAGAGAGTGGGGGCCACTGAAAGAGCCTTGGAGGAGATAAAGCATAATAGAGTGGACATAGCAACTGAATCATTAATTGACTTACAACTGCAGATGGAAGTTTTAGAAGATAGAAGCCGTAGGAAAAATGTGCGACTTAGGGGCGTCCCGGAGGCAACAGATGTTGAGGATTTGGACATTAAAATCAAGGCGGTTTTTGGGACACTTTTAAATTTACCGCAGACAGATATTGAGATTGAGAGGGTGCATAGAGCCCCAGGCCCCAAGTCGACTAACCCAGAAAGGCCAAGAGACGTAATTTGCCGACTCTATCGGTATCAGCAGAAAGAAGCGATTCTCAGGACAGCATGGGACATAAAAGACATAATACATGAGGGCGCTCATATAAAAATTTTACCAGACCTGTCCCGAGCCACTCTCCAGCGCAGAGCATGTCTGCGGCCGCTACTGGACCTTGCTAGAGAAAAAGGGGCCACATATAGGTGGGGGTATCCACTTACAGTGACATTCCGCAGGTCTGCAGCGTCGTTTATGCTTAGAACTCCAGCAGAGCTTCCTGAGTTATTTATGTTCCTCGAAACAACAGCAATTCAGATATCAAATTGGCTTCTACCTATAACATATATGAGCAACAGGGGAAGGTTCCAAATGAAGACAGGACAAGGGAGGACATCACAAAACACACAAACAGGGGACGACAATAAGATGGGAGATTGTCCAAGAAAATAGTGGCCCCAGATGGAAGATAGTGCCCTGGCCAGAATCCCCCCCCCGGACTATAGTGCCGCCTTTTTTCTTTTTTCTTTTTTTTTTTTTTTTAAGAGGGAGACTCCCCCCCCTATGTGGGGTTTTTTTTATTTTATTTTTTTTCTCCCTCTCACCGTCCCCCATAAATATCTTTTCCCCCTCTTGTTTATTTTTATCGTTGCTGCAAAGGAAATAACTTCCTTAGAGAATGAGGAGGAACGTAAGGAACTGGACTTTAAGGAACGATATGATATCTTTTTTTTTTTTTTTTTTTTTTCCCTTTCTCCAATTCTTTCTCAGTAGGGGGGAGGGAGGGGGAGGGGAGGAGAGAGGGAAGGGAAGGGACACACTCTCCAACGGGGGAAAACTAGGCAATCGGGAGGGCCAGGTGTGGCCCGATAGGGGTGGGACGGACAGGGAGAGAGGATCATCCTTCTATTTTTTTTAATTTTTCTCACATATTTTTTACACACTCATTACACCCACTTGACACTACTGGGGGAGTGAGACACACCCCAGTAAACAACACTAATTACCTTTAATTATTATTTACTATTAATGATCGTAACATAAATGACACTACAATACAACACATAATAGCACAAGTCACAATGCCACAGATATCATATCTAGGTCCAATATGGCCCAGCATATTTCTTTTTTATTCTTTTTTTTGCACACATACACAAGATAAACTAATATACACAGGGGGTAATACAACCCCCGCATACACCTAAGCACTAAAGTAGTGTGATCTTTTGGGAACACAACACTAAAATACACTGGGCTTAATGGGATGGGTCCTCCTTTGCCCTGCCCCAACCACCCAGAAGATGCCATTGAGAATTGGGGGGTGGGTAGGCTCTTTCTCTTTTTTTTTTTATTTATTTATTTTTTTTCTTTGGGATTTTGGGGCTACAACTGTATTCATTTTTCCAACGTTGCTGTACGGGAATATATTCTGTCAGAGAGGTACATAAGGGAATGTACTTCAAGAAATGATACAATATGATATGACATGATACGACATGATATGATAAAGAATGATATATAGCCCAAACAGTCCATAGGTAAACATGGATTGAGAGCCGGATAACTGAAATAAGAGGTCCCTCGTTGTCTCTCTCTCTGATCTATCTTTTTTTAAGGTGACAATATGGGGGAGAAATAGAGAGAGGGACACTCATCAATGGGAGATATGGTGGTGTAGACCCCCCACCCCCTTTTTTTTTCTCTTTCTTTTTTCGCCCTGGGAGGGAGGGGGGGTTATAATTTTTGAACTCCATCATGCCCCCACTCTTACTCTCACCTAGATCCGGGTAGCCGGTGGGAGGAGCCTAATACAAGAGGATGCGATGGGGGAACGTGGGTGGGGGGGGTAAGGGGGGGCACAAAAAGAAACAATAACAATTTTGTTCAGGGGGGGGGGTGGGGGGGATATATTTGAAGGGGGGAAAAGAGGAAAAGAGAATAATGGCCAGGGCCAAAGGCTATAAAGGTTATATAAGTTATAAGTTATAATGTTATATAAGGTATATGCTACATATGTTAGGTACTAGATAAAGCAGATGTATATGTTAGAAGGGTATTGGTCTTTTTTTTTCTTTTTTTTTTTGGCCTTAGCTTCTGATATTAGAGAGAAGATGAGAGCCATGGGGAGACCCGGAGCTGGAGGCTCTCCCTCGTATTACTGTTCTCTATATATATATATTTTTTTTCTCTCTCTTTTTGGAAGTACAACTTTAGAAGTGGGATTTTTGTATCCCTACTTTTTTTTTTTGTACTAAATCATAAGGGAGAAGGGGATATGGGAACATATTAGGAGGCCATTTATGGTACACGCCCTCAAACATAGGTTGACGCTCAAATACCGTTTAAACGGTGAGTGTTTTCACTTTTATTAGCAGGATAGCTAATAGTAGTAAAGGAGATTATCTCCTTTTTCTTTTTTCCCTTTTTTTTTTTTTTTTCTTTTTCCTCTCCCCCATGCCTACATTCTCAATAAATACGGGAACGAGGACAAGGTAAAATAAGATGGAGAAAGTAAATATAATATCAATAAATGCGAAGGGGTTGAATATACCCCAAACAAGGAGGGTCCTCCTAGATGACCTTCAAAGATCAGGAATTGATGTGGCGTATATACAGGAAACACATTTTAGAGAGGATAAAATTCCAATCCTAAAGAACAGGATATACCCAATAGCATACCACGCGACAAATCAAGAGGCAAAGTCAAGGGGGGTGTCTATCCTAATAGCAGAGAGAACTCAATGGACATATGTAGATTCAAAGAGAGATCCGAAAGGGAGATACCTTTTTGTGAAGGGCAAAATAGGAGGAACAGTGGTAACACTGGCCACTGTGTATGTTCCAAATGAACACCAAGAATTATTTTTAGACAAAACAATTAAACGCCTATTAGAGTTTACAGAAGGACATCTGATTCTGGGAGGGGACCTGAATATTCCGCTAGATCCCAAAGAGGATACCTCATCGGGAAAATCATCTATATCTTTTGGCGTGAGAAACCGCATCACACAAACTTTGTACAAAAATCAACTGATTGACATATGGAGGCTGATGCATAACAAAGAAAAAGACTATACGTTCTACTCCGCCCCACATAAAATATACTCTCGTATAGATCTTTTCCTTATTCCGCATGCCCAATTACACTTTGTACAATCAACCGAAATAGGATCCATTACCTGGTCGGATCATGCTCCGATCTTTATGGTATATGAATTAAAAGATTTAAGACAGACCAGAACAAATCAGTGGAGACTAAACAAGAGTTTGCTCCAAGATAACGAGGTCCTAGAAGAAGTAATTAAAGAGTTGAAGTTTTATTTTAATACCAATGACACTCCAGAGTGCGACCCCGGAATTATCTGGGAAGCACATAAGGTAGTAATTAGAGGTGTATTAATTAAACACAGAGCTAGGATCAAGAGGAAACGCACTGAAAAATTAAACAGGCTATTGAAAGAGTTAGCTATCTTGGAGGGCAAACACAAGCAAACATGGTCATCACACGTAGAGAAAGAGCTGGTTAGTAAAAGAACTGAAATCACAGACATTCTATACTATAAAGTAAGAGCGGCAATGCAGAGATGCAAAAAGTTTGAATATGAGTCAGGAGATAAATGTGGGAAAAGATTGGCTAGACTTTTACGTGAACAGAAACTGAGTAATTACATCCCACATATCAACCCACCTAAGAAACCGAAGGTCACAAAACCAAAGGATATAGCGAGGGAATTTCAAGAATACTATCACTCTCTTTATAACATACAGAGAAAGCCCCTGACTAGCGAGCAAATTGACCAGTATCTAATAGAATCAGCAATACCAAGACTATCAGAAGCAGATAGACAGAAGCTAGATGACGCTATAACCGTGGAGGAAGTTAAATTAGCAGTGAATACAATGAAAATGGAAAAAGCTCCCGGACCTGACGGTTTTACAGGTCAATACTATAAAATTGTATTTCCCTCAATATCAGAATATATGGTTAAATTATTTAATGCCCTAGGGACGTCGGCCAGTTTAGCCAAAGATACTTTGCTAGCGTATATTTCGTTGATACCAAAAGAGGGGAAAGACCTAGCTATTTGTGGGAGTTACCGACCAATCTCGCTATTAAATTCGGACGTGAAGATCTTGGCTAAGGTTTTAGCAAATAGGATACAACAATATATCCCAGATTTAGTACATCTGGACCAGGTGGGATTTGTTCCTACTAGGGAGGCACGTGATAATACAACTAAGGCTATTAACCTGGTGCAGATAGTGAATACAACACAGACGCAATGCATACTTTTGAACACAGACGCAGAGAAGGCCTTTGACAGGGTGAACTGGAGTTTTATGTGGGCAGTCCTAAAACACGGAGGCTTTGGGAATAACATAATAAAGTGGATATCTTCCATGTATTCAGGTTTAACAGCTCAGGTACGGGCTAATGGAATACTGTCAGAGCCTTTCCGGATTTCAAACGGGACAAGACAGGGATGCCCTCTATCCCCACTCCTCTTCGCCCTGTCATTAGAGCCTTTTCTGTGCACGTTACGTTCAAACTCAAATATCTCAGGTATACAAATAGGGAAGAACCATTGTAAAATTACAGCCTATGCAGATGATATGTTGTTCACCCTTGTAAACCCGCTGATCTCAATCCCGGAATTAATGAAGGAATTTGAGAGATACGGAGTTCTATCGAACCTACGTATCAACTTTAACAAATCAGAAGCGATGGGAGTAAATGCCCCGCATACAGTGATAACATATCTTAAACAAAAATTTAAGTTTAAATGGACAGATAGAGCACTGACATACCTAGGTATACAATTAGCTGGAAAGGTGGATAAGATCTTTGAGTTGAATTTCCCGCCTTTATTGCAAAAAGTGAAGATCTTACTGTATAAGTGGAATCAGGGCTTCCATAGCTGGCTGGGTCGATGCAATATTATTAAGATGAACATACTCCCGAAAATGCTCTATTTGTTACAAACACTCCCAATACATATACCAGCAAAGTATCTTAAACAATGTCAGAGAGTGATTTTTGAGTTTATATGGGCACATAAAAACCCCAGGATACAAAGGAAACAATTAATGTGTACTAAGCAGCAGGGAGGACTCGGAGTCCCAGATATACGGAAATACTATTACGCAGCACATTTGAATAGGTTACTAGATTGGAATAGACACTCAGAAACGAAGTTATGGGTACCAATTGAACAGGCACAATATAAAATACCCATTGAAAGAGCACCATGGTGGTTTGCCTCGTCGCCGAAAGAAATGAATAAAAACCCGATAGTGGGTAATACGGTGAGAATTTGCGCAACAGTATTACCCATGATGGGTATTGACCTTAGGACCTCCCCACTATACCCGGTGATAGGTAATCCCCTCTTCCCATTGGGATATGAAGACGGAGCATTCCGGCATCTAAGGATCAGAGGATGCACACAAGTAGCGAGGTATATCCAAATGGGGAGATGGGTAACAATAGAGGAACTGATGGAAACAGAAAAGATATTTCGTCTAAAATTCTGGAGCGCACTTCAGATGGTTCACTTCCTGAATACCCTGCCGAATCCTGAGAACTTCGAAGGACCCCTCAGGAGATTTGAGATAATGTGTAACGAACAAGGAACATTAGCACATACTCTCTCAATAAGTTATGAGTTACTAACGCAATCAGGAGTCCACCTTCCGAAATTCGTTCAAGACTGGGAAAGGGAATTAGAGAAGACATTTAGTCTGGAACAGCGTCAATGCATATATAGGCGAACACACGAGACATCAATCTGCGTGAGAATACAAGAGACAAATTATAAGATCTTTACGAGATGGTATAGGACACCAGAAAGACTAAATAAAATTTTCTCAGAGGTAACGGATAAATGCTGGAGGTGCCAGGAAAGCAAAGGAACGATGTTACATATATTTTGGGACTGCCCAAGGTTGAGGAGTTTTTGGTTAGAGATTAAAAGAGCTCTTCAGCTCTGTTCAAAATATGAGATTCCTGAGGATCCAGAATTCTACCTTCTACATTTAAATCAAATATCAGAAAAAGACTACAGGGAAACAATTATACGCCACCTCTTAGATGCTGCAAAGGCATGTATAACAAAGATGTGGAAGTCATCAAGCACACAAACAGTGGAGATGTGGATTGGTAGAGTTAAGGAAATAAGCAAATTAGAAGAGCTAGTCCTGACAGCACAATATCAAAAAGGAAAATACTTAAGAACGTGGATACCCTGGAAGACCTATACGGACTCCAGAGGAGAGGCTTAAGGAGGGTCGGGTCGAACGTTATAGAAGAAGATCGAGAACGTTAAAGTGGTATGTGTATAGCTATTTGGGAAAATACAGAATTGTAGAGAGGGGTTGGGGGCGAGGAAACTTTTGACTTTTGATTTTCGACCCTTTTTTCCTTTTAATTTTTTTTTTTCTCCTTCTTTTTTTGTTTTGTTGTTGTTTTGTTTTGTTTTTGTTCTGTGTGTTAGTGTTTTGTGTTGGTTTTGTTTTTCTTGGATGCCCCTCCCGGGAATCTGGGGGGGGGGGGAGAAAGATATGAATGAAAGAGATATATGCCTGACTTTGACCAAAAGGTAATAGGGGATGCATAATGATAGATAGGATTGTGATTGTCGGGTTATATTATTGTTTTTGTATTTTGTATTTTATTATTTTGCCTTATAATAAAAAGAGTTAAATAAAAAAAAAAAAAAAAAAAAGAAAACGATAAGTTTCTCCATGGTGCCCTCAGTAATCAAACAAGCAAGGCCCGCAAAAGGAGATCCTGACGCAGCTCAGCCTGGAGGTCAGTGCCATGTGAAATGCCACCAGGACCACACAAGACATACAAAAAAAGATCAATGATCTTAAAAGGAAGGTCCGGGAAAAGCTGGGTGCTATTGCAAGTCATGCCAGGGGCACAGGAGGAGGACCATCCTGTACTGTGTGGTTGACCCCAGAGGACGAGTTGATCGCACAGTGCCTGCAGCGTGAGCAGGTGGAGGGCATGGAGGGGTACGACTCCGGACACCAGGCCTTGAGGACAGGTAAGTGTGTTTTATCTCCTATACGGTGTGTAGCATGTGAGGGGGTGGAAGGGAACATGTGACAAGTGTGTGGGTCCACCAACATGTGAATGGTTTCTGTCATCCACAGATGTGCAAGAGGGAGCTGGGCCGTCGTCGGCTGCAGGGCGACCCACGCCATCCAGGGTTGAGAGTGCCCATACCTCTCCCCTGGAGGAAGTAGAGGAGGAGCACGGGGACCTGGAGGATGCCATTTTTATTGTTGAGGAAAATCCCAGCATCCCTGAACCCTCTCAACCCTCCTCCCCCATCCCTGAACCCTCTCAACCCTCCTCCCCATCCCTGAACCCTCTAAACCCTCCTCCCCCATCATGGGACCCTCACAACCCTCCTCCCCCATCAGTGAACCCTCCCAACCCTCCTCCTCCCTCAGGGGAAGCTCCACACGGGCCTTCCCCCTTGAAGGCCACCAAAAAAACGAGGGGGGGGGCTGTTGCATGGGATATAAAGCAGGTCACAGACAGCCTGGCCTCCTCAACCCAGATCGCAGAGTCTTTGGGGGATATCAGCGCCAATTCCGCAGCAGTGGCAACATGTGTTGGGGAGCTGCAGGCAACGACCTTCCGCCTGGTATCTGAGGTCAAGAGCCTCAAAGTGGCTGTTAAGGCCAATACGGCAGAGGTGAGGCACCTGAGGCGGCAACAAAACATCAACACCACCCACCAGCTGCAGATGCACGCTGAGACCACCACAGTGCTCACCCGCATAGCGGTGGCGTTGGAGGGCAGGCAGCCAGAACCTGCCAGGAGTGCGAGACTTGAGGAGGAGTCTCCAGATGATGCCCCACCCCCACCTGAAGTTGCCCCCAGGCAAGTGAGGAGCCAAAGACGGGGCACCAGGCAGAGCCCTTGACGGGGCAATTGATTATTTAATTTATTTTTATTATATCTCCGGTGAGGAGATTTATTTTTATTATATCTCCGGTGAGGAGTTTTATTTCTATTTTTATCTCCGGTGAGGAGTTTTTTTTTATCTCCGGTGAGGAGCGTTTGGTTTTATTTTAATACTGCACAAGATCAGTAGTGCAGGCTACAGTGTGACTGGTGTGTGAATGTGGGGGGTGACACTCCTGACAGTAAGGGGTGTCACCCTCAGTCGTTGGGGAGAATTTATCCCCACGACCGTGTGAATGTGGTATGAATGGTCAGCAACATAATTGGAGCCTTGCCGTGGCGTTGCTGCTCCCAAGTCCTGCATGGTGGACTTGGGCTAATCCAATGTGATGAGGATGTGGGGTGTGTGTGCTAGGGACCACAGTGGTGTGCATGCATATGCCGTGTCACCTGGAAGGGAAAAGACAGGAGGATGTTAGTCGTGCATGTGCCCCTCGTGATGTCTGCATCATGGGGTCGGACAGTCATGCCTGACTCCCATGTCACTCACCAACCAGCCAGCTGTTCCCGTACACGTTCTGTTCGAATTCCATTGGGATGTTGCTTTGATGGTATATGTAGCTGTCGTGGCTGGACCCTGGGTGTTTGGCACGGACGTGCCATATGAGGCATTGGGCATCGGCAATCACCTGTACGTTGATGGAATGCAAATGCTTCCGATTGCGGTATATGTGTTCTGTGTCACCGGGGGGCCGTAGTGCCACATGTGTGCAATCAATGGCCCACCACGGTGCGTGGGAATCCTGCAATTCTGAAGAAATCCGCCATTGCCTTATGCCGCAGATGCTCCTGGGTGGGTTTGATGATGTGGTGGGACATGCGTCTGAGGATTACGGGGACAACCTGGTGCACGCATCTGCTCATGGTGGTTTGTGACATCCCAGCCACTACTCCACTTGTACGATGAAAAGATCCACTTGCAAGGAAATGGAGTGTTGCCAGTACCTTGACCAGTGGCTGCACTGCATGTGAGCGGTGTGTCTTGCTGGTGATGTCATCATGCAGGGTTGTGGCTATTTCCTGGATGGCTTCAGGGCTGAATCTGAAGATGCGATACACCTCCGATTCTCCCATGCCAAAGACGTTCATGCACGTTCAGTATATCCTCTCCCGTGCCCTCCTACCTGGCGGTGGACCCATTAGTAGTGCTAGGACCACGGCTGCCATGTGTTGTCCTGCAAGTGTGGTTGCTCAGCTCGTCCGTAATGGTGCTGCTGAACTGCTCTCCAGCTGACTTGTGCAAGTCTGGTGTAAAGTTACCCCTGCTTTATGAGGGGTAACTTTAGGCCAGGCGTACAACTTACGCGCACCGCGCGAGCGTATGTTTGTGAATCGGCGGATCTCCCTCATTTGCATATTTGCATACAAAATCAATGGGTGCGCCAGATACGTTTGGCGTAAATATGCGCCCACGCTCCGCCGGCGGAGAAAAGTTACGTCGGTCGGGAGAAGCCTATTTTCAGGCGTATCTAGTTCTGTGGGTATGGCGCAAAGATACGACGGCGCACATTTACACTTACACCGCATATCTCGAGATACATCGGCGTAAATCCTACCTGAATCTACCCCTGCGTATAGACATCATTGTTCCCTGCACTCCTTACCATCTTTAGTTCAAAGATCTGTTCCATCATATCATAGACACTGTACACAGACACCTATGCCATCCATTGTTCTGCTGTTGCTTGCAGTTCCACAGAGTTTAACATATTTAAAGGATCACTAAAGAATTTTTTTTTTTTAAATAACAAACATGTTATACTTGCCTCCTGTGCAGCTCGTTTTGCACAGAGTGGCCCTGAAACTGGTCTTTTGGGGTCCCTCGGTGGCTGTCTCGGCTCCCTCCGCGTGGACTCAACACCTTCATGCGAGCAAGCTTGCATGGTGTAGAGTTCTTGCGGGCATGCTCCCGTGATACAGCCGGCGGCCATAGACGCTCACTGTATCACTCAGCCCTGGCGCGCCTGGGGTTGACTATATGCAAAAAAGTCAGTGCTGCTACCCATACATCACATAGAAAGCAAGGTTCCCGGGTGCTCGATCCACAGTCGCTGGCTGGGTAGAGTAATGAAGAAAAGATGATCTGCACTCCGGTCGTTGCTCTTAAAAATTTGTAGTGTTTATTCCTATTTGCGTTGATCCACTGTGGCTTGTTAATAAACACTACTAATTTTTAAGAGCAGCGACTGGAGTGCAGGCCAGATGGTTCTTTGATAACCAGACAGCAAAAATCCATAGATGTATGATATTAAAACATATTGCCTTCTAACATCCAGAAAAAAAGGATTACGCTGTTTTAACCACTCAAGAGCTTTTGGAGCTGCTTTTTAAGTCAACAGGGGCACATTTATTAACATGGGTATCAACAATATAGGATTCACAAGATGGAAATATTCTACATTCGATTGCTTCATACTACCTTTCTTGACACCTCAGCCTCATCAAATTGATGGCATTTCATGTGGAGTTCTTTTTTTATTTTTCATATCTCTTTAACCTGAAATGGACGTACCTTTTAATGCAGGTAGCACAAGGCATTTCTGTATTCTGCATTATTATTTTGTTATGACTACAAAACCATCCATCAAGCATTTTCAAATTCGTTCCTGCAAAAAGAGTAAAAATAAATTTCCTGACTTATAAATCATAAAAAGACCAGATAAGTCGTTTTCTATTTAAAGAAGGCTATTTTATTCAATGTACAGCGATTGAAAAGGGTTTTGAAAAAAAAAGCACAAATAAAGGATAGAGGATAATAGTGATCATTACATGGTTTAGAAGAATTTATGTTTGTGATCCTTATCATTCTATTTTATCTTAAAGAAAAAACTTTTGTAAGAGCCTCGGACAAGCCGGTAAAAATGCATATCCCCTTCCACTGGTATTAGATACAACAATGTTATCAACCCTCAGATGGGGATTTTCCAATTCAATCCTCTCTTCACAAAACCAGATCTGTGAAGGCTCAGAACTTAAGTACAAATAGAAAATATTTTTTTTATCTAAGAGAGAAATCACAAGGTGACAAAGCTGAATACTATGGAGATGAAATCCGCATCAATCTGATGCCTTTGAGAGTAAGCAGCTTTTCCATTATTCCTCAGACCACACAGTTTGCAATGCTAGCAGACACTGCTTCACTGAGATTTCTCAAATAATTACAAAGTTTACATTGTGATCAGACATACTTATTTTTATGACTGACCTAAATACTTGTCCTGTTGCAGGATGCCCTGACATGCCTCTATATCATAAGGGATATTAGTATTATCTAGACATCTATGATTCTGCCTAAGCCTATGTTCATCATTCATATCTTTCAGAAAACCTTGTGAAAGCCCCACGTTTTTAAAACTTAAATCCTTTTCTGACACGTATTTTGTGTTTAAAATTGTAATTACCATAAGATTTTGCATGAAAATGCAAAGACAAAAAAATGAATACAGGTCTTTGATATTTGTGTATTGATAGTATTAATGGTATGATTTCCTTATTAAAGATACATGTTTTTGCATCCAAATGGGCACATGTGGAAAGCATAGCTGTACCTGGTCTTTTGGTTTAAAAATATCTTTGGCAGCCCTGTCTTTTAGAACTCCCAATTCCTAAACTTGTTGAATCTACTGGCCAGGGGGTCCCAAAATACAAGTCAGCCATGACAAAAAGTCACAGATGATGCGGATAAACCCTGGGCAAAACTGAGGTCCCTGGCATCTGAATAAGGGTCTAAAAACTCTTCTGTGTGCCCTACTGCTGTAGTCAGCAAAGAGAACTTAGGGCCTAATCCACAGCCAGCCGGTGTAATTTAAAATTTCGGATTTAAGTTACACCGCCGGAAAATTTCTACCTAAGTGCCCGATCCACAAAGCACTTACCTAGAAATTTTCGGCTGTGTAACTTAAATCCGGCCGGCGCAAGGCGTTCCTAATTTAATGGGGCGAGTCCCATTTAAATTAGGCGCGCTCCCGCGCCGCCGTACTGCGCATGCTCACAACGTCATTTTCCCGACGTGCTTTGCACGGTTTTACGTTGCACCGGGTTTTGAGAATCGCGACGGGCGTAAAAAAAAAAGACGAGTTGCGGCGGGAAAAAAAGAATTTGAAAAAAAAAAGACGGCGACGCGGGATAGAAGGGTCTACTTTTACAAGGCCTAAACAGTTTAGGCCTTGTAAAAGTAGCCCTAATATTGCGACGGCAAACTAATACTTACGGAGAAAAAACTAAGCGTAAAAGCTTTGTGGATCTCCGTAAGTGCTAATTTGCATACCCGAAGCAGCATTTCAACGAGAAATGCCCCCAGCGGCGGCTGCGGTACTGCATCCTTAGATCCGACAGTGTAAGTCCCTTACCCATGTCGGATCTTCTGTCTATCTATGTGAAACTGATTCTGTGGATCAGTTCCATAGATAGAAACAGTGATACGACGGCGTATCAGTAGATATGCCGTCGTATCCCTTTTGAGGATCAGGCCCTTAGAGAACAGAGAGCAAAATCCCACACCAAAGCCATGAAACTGTGGGGGGTCCATCAGTTTTAGAACTTGTGGCCAGGGGGCTAGAACTTCAGTTGTAGTGCATTTGTTGGGGGCTAGAACTTTGCTTGTGTTGTGCTGGTTGTGTCCCAGATGAGAAGATTTTATTTAAAGGATTTTTGAAGAATCAACCTAAAACCTGAAAACCGGAAACTTGTATACATATTTTCTTGTTAAACACAATGGCCCGGATTCACAAAGCACTTGTGCCGACGTATCTCAAGATACGCCACGTAAGTGCAAATGTGCGCCGTCGTATCTATGCGCCGGACCCACAAACTTAAATGCGCCTAAAAACAGGCTTAATTCCACCGGCGTAGAGTGGGCGCACATTTAGGCTGGACGCATGGTGGCGCTCCCATTGATCAGCCATTCAAATATGCAAATGAGGAAAATACGGCAAAAATACGGCGATTTTATTTGATCATAAAATGTGATCTGATCTTCATCTAAGTGACAACAATAGACAATCACAGTCTGCTTAACTATTTACCGACCGCCCACCATCGTTATACGTCCTGTTTTTAAAGATGGGTATATCGGTAACGGCAGCAGCTGCTGCCACAACCGAGATATTCATCTCTTCAATGGGCGGTCCTGTCAACGATAACGGCGGTCTCTGCGGCGGATTTGCCGCGAGATCGCCGTTATCGGTGGCGGGAGAGGGCGCCCACTCTACGCCGCTTACCGTAGCCGTCGGTAGCGGTGGAGGAGATCGGGTGTGCTCGGCTGCTGACTGGGGAAGCGAGTGAGGGAAAAATGTCCTTCACCCGTCCCCATAGCTCTGCTGGGCAGAAGTGACGTCAAAACGTCAGTCCCGCCCAGCGTCTTAAAGAAACATTTTTTTTTTGTCATTTGAAAAAATGACAGTTTCAATTTTATTTTTTTTGCATTTAAGCCTAAATATGAGATGTGAGGTCTTTTTGACCCCAGATCTCATATTTAAGAGGACCTGCCATGCTTTTTTCTATTACAAGGGATGTTTACATTCCTTGTAATAGGAATAAAAGTGATACATTTTTTTATTTTTTTATTTCAGTGTTAAACATTTTAAAATAAGTAAAAATAAATCCGAAAACCCCCAAAAAAATGTTTTTAAAGCCCCCCGTCCTGACGAGCTCGCACGCAGAAGCGAACGCATACGCGAGTAGCGCCCGCATATGAAAACGGTGTTCAAACCACACAAGTGAGGTACCGCCGTGATTGTTAGAGTGAGAGCAATAGTTCTAGCCCTAGACCTACTCTGTAACTCAAAAAATGCAACCTGTAGAATTTTTTAAACGTCGCCTATCGAGATTTTTAAGGGTAAAAGTTTGACGCCATGCCACGAGCAGGCGCAATTTTTAAGCGTGACATGTTGGGTATAATTTTACTCGGCACAACATTATCTTTCACAATATGTAAACAAATTTATTGTTGTCTTATTTTTTTATTTAAAAAAGTGAATTTTTTCCAAAAAAAGTGCGCTTGTAAGACCGCTGCGCAAATACGGTGTGACAAAAAGTATTGCAATGACTGCCATTTTATTCTCTAGGGTGTTAGAAAAAAAATATATAATGTTTGGGGGTTTTAAGTAATTTTATAGCAAAAAAAATGTTTTAGTCTCGTAAACACCGAATCTGAAAAACAGGCTCGGGGCTTAAGTGGTTAAACTAATAACACACAAAGAATTAAATGTTACCATGTTTTTATTGAACACACCATGTAAACATTCACAGTGAATGTGGAAAAAGTATGTGAACCCTTGGATTTAATAACTGCTTGAACCTCCTTTGGCAGCAATAACTTCAACCAAACGTTTCCTGTAGTTGCAGATCAGACATGCACAATGGTCAGGAGTAATTCTTGACCATTCCTCTTTACAGAACTGTTTCAGTTCAGCAATATTCTTAGGATGTCTGGTGTGAATCGCTTTCTTGAGGTCATGCCACAGCATCTCAATCAGGTTGAGGTCAGGATTCTGACTGGGCCACTCCAGAAGGCGTATTTTCTTCTGTTTAAGCCATTCTGTTGTTTTACTTCTATGCTTTGGGTTGTTTTCCTGTTGCAACACCCATCTTCTGTTGAGCTTCAGCTGGTGGACAGATGGCCTTAAGTTCTCCTGCAAAATGTCTTGATAAACTCAGGAATTCATTTTTCTTTCGATGATGGCAATCCGTCCAGGCCCTGACGCAGCAAAGCAGCCCCAAACCATGATGCCCCCACCACCATACTTCACAGTTGGGATAAGGTTTTGATGTTGGTGTGCTGTGCCTCTTTTTTTCCACACATAGTGTTGTGTGTTTCTTCCAAACAACTCAACTTTGGTTTCATCTGTCCACAGAATATTTTGCCAGTACTGCTGTGGAACATCCAGGTGCTCTTGTGCAAACTGTAAACATGCAGCAATATTTTTTCCTCTGTCGTATCCTCCCATGAAATCCATTCTTGTTTAGTGTTTTACGTATCACAGATTCGCTCACAGGGATGTTAACATATGCCAGAGACTTTTGTAAGTCTTTAGCTGACGCTCTAGGATTCTTCTTCACCTCATTGAGCAGCCTGAGCTGTGCTCTTGCAGTCATCTTTACAGGACGGCCACTCCTAGGGGGAGTATCAGCAGTGCTGAACTTTCTCCATTTATAGACAATTTGTCTTTCCGTAGACTGATGAACAGCAAGGCTTTTGGAGATACTTTTATAACCCTTTCCAGCTTTATGCAAGTCAACAATTCTTAATTGTAGGTCTTCTGAGAGCTCTTTTGTGCGAGGTATCATTCACATCAGGCAATGCTTCTTGTGAAAAGCAAACCCAAAACTGGTGTGTGTTTTTTATAGGCAGGGCAGCTGTAACCAACACCTCCAATCTCATCTCATTGATTGGACTGCAGTTGGCTGACACCTCACTCCAATTAGCTCTTGGAGATAATAAGGGAGAGTGGGGGCAAGGGAATAGTAGCTGAGGCTAGACCTGGAGCTACCCACTCAGTTGGTTTGGGGGGGACTATCTCGGTACTGATGAAAAATGCAATAAACATAATAGTATAAAAAGTTTATTAATATATAAAATAGCAAAACAAACAATTGTACAGTTCAATGATTGGTCAACGTCGACTAGTTTCGCGGGGTTTCCGCTTCGTCAGGACAGCCAATCTATAGAATAATGCAATAAGAGCATGTGACAAAAATCAGCAATACAATATGCAAACAATAAAAAACAAAAATAATCGCTTACCCGATGAGTCAATTTAAAATGCGCGGAGACCGGGCGGCCCAAGGGGGTTCCCCCCGCGGCAGACAAGGGGATGATTGATCGTGAAAATCTGGGTGTAAATAAAAAATATGTATATATGTACATAACCCCATGGAATCAGTGGGCTGGGCAGGGTAGGGGCGGGGGGGGGGAAGGAGTAGGGAAAGGAGGGAAGGGAGGGAAGGGGATGGGGGGAAGAGACAGGCTTTTATTACCCATCGGGTAGGCTACTAATATTTTTGTTTATTGTTTATTTATTTTTCTGCTGAACTGTATTATATATGTTTTTATATTGTTATGTTGTTTATAGATTGGCTCTCCTGAAGAAGCGGTATACCCGCGAAACTAGTAGAGACTTCGCCAATTTCTGATCTGTATGATTGTTCTGTGTATCCCTTATTTTGTAATAAACCTTTTTTATTCAACAACAACCTTCACTGTTTTTTACATGTACAGAGATAGTCCGCAAACCTTTGGGTGGGCATGTCCCCAAGTCTAGCCTCAGCAACTATTCTTTTTGCCCTTACCCTTCCCCCTTTTTCTATATCAATTTGGATTATGTCACGTTTTTATCAATATTACCTTTATTACCAGAGGCTATACTCCCCCTTTTTGTTCATAAGTATTGGGTGGATAACACACCCGTTTCTCTTTTCTGAGTGCCTCTATTGCTTAACCCTTATTACCAATACTCTAGCTTATTTTTGCTAGCGATTACTCAGTGACATTTAATTGACTTAGTCCCCTGCACTGTTTTGGACATGAGATTCTGGGCATTAATTAGGCATGCTTTATTTATTTTCTTTATTTATGTAACCAATTTCAGTCATTATATGATGTCCCACCTTTAAACCCATTAATAGCTTGATTACATTCACGGAGTAGGATGGATCCAGCTCAAAGACTCATGTGCCTTTATTTAAGGCCTTTTTGTCTTAAAAAACGTACTGGACGTACTTTCCAGTCGTTCAGGGATTGCTATTTGCTACCTACACTTGTAATTCCATTAATTCAGCTTTATCCCCCTCCCGGTTCCCTTTCCTCTTGGAACACCTATTTAGGGTTTATTTACACGGAACTCTTATGTTTACCATTTTGTATATTGCTCTTTATTCTTCCTTACTTAGACATGTAGGTCTCAATTTTCACCAGCCTTGGTATTCTATAAACCTATCTTACACCCTTGTCCCAACCTTGGGACCCCTATTCATTTATATTGCCACTCCTTCCAACCCTTCTTGGTGTATTCTTTCACTTTACAGTCTGTTTTTTTCACTTTATCCATTGTTCTGCATAATCTTGCAGCATCCTCCAGCACCCTTTTTTTATTTTAATTTAATAATAATACATGCATTTATATTATGCTCCCTATTGCAGGGTTCTTTTACACTGCATACACCCTGGTTTCCTCGGTATTCACTTGCACCATATCTTTTCTTTTCTTCTTACCGGCCTGTCTCTTCCCCCCATCCCCTTCCCTCCCTTCCCTCCTTTCCCTACTCCCCCCCCCCTACCCTGCCCAGCCCACTGATTCCATGGGGTTATATACATATATACATATTTTTTATTTACACCCAGATTTTCACGATCAATCATCCCCTTGTCCGCCGCGGGGGGAACCCCCTTGGGCCGCCCGGTAAGCGATTATTTTTGTTTTTTATTGTTTGCATATTGTATTGCTGATTTTTTGTCACATGCTCTTATTGCATTATTCTATAGATTGGCTGTCCCGACGAAGCGGAAACCCTGCGAAACTAGTCGACGTTGACCAATCATTGAACTGTACAATTGTTTGTTTTGCTATTTTATATATTAATAAACTTTTTATACTATTATGTTTATTGCATTTTTCATCAGTACCGAGACAGTCCCCCCCAAACCAACTGAGTGGGTAGCTCCAGGTCTAGCCTCAGCTACTATTCCCTTGCCCCCACTCTCCCTTATTTTCTACCATAACTGGGATGATGGTACGTTATTTCAATTTTATTAGTCCTTACATGAGGCTATACTCCCCTTTTGTCTATAGCTCTTGGAGATGTCATTAGTCTAGGGGTTCACATACTTTTTCCACCTGCACTGTGAATGTTTACATGGTGTGTTCAATAAAAACATGGTAACATTTAATTCTTTGTGTGTTATTAGTTTAAGCAGACTGTGATTGTCTATTGTTGTGACTTAGATGAAGATCAGATCACATTTTATGACCGATTTGTGCAGAAATCCATATCATTCCAAAATGGTTCACATACTTTTTATTGCAACTGAATATACAGGAAAAATTATTATTTGATCCCCTTCAGATTTTGTAAGTTTGCCCACTTATGCCTTCTACACACGACCATTTTTTCCGATGGGAAAACTGCTATGAGAGCTTTTCGTCGGGAATCCCGGCCATGTGTATGCTCCATCGCAGTTTTTCCAACGGGAAAACTGCCGAACAAAAAAACAGAGCAGGATCTTTTTTTCCTGTCAGGAAAAAATCCTGGCGAGAAAACCATTCGTCTGTATGGTTTTCTGACTGGCAATGCTCAGAATCAAGTATGAGACAGGAGAGCTCTTTCTGGTAAAACTAGCGTTCGCAATGGAGATATCACATTTGTCACGCTGCAAATTGTTGCATCGTTTAATGCAGCGCATTCTTTTCTTCTTTATAATGCTTTAATAATGAACTTGTTTTGCTGCTGATATTCACACAGAGTTCTGACAAACTTGTTTATTATTTCTTGTGATCTCATGAATATTTTTTATTTTATTTTTAAGGCTAGATGTCCATAATAATGTTATTTTTTTTTAAAGCAAGATCTGCATTTTTTGAGATTATTTTAAAATTATTTTCTAGTGATCTCCATATATTTTTTTTAATTATTTTGGTGTGTAAAGTTATCACAATAACATTATTATCTTGTATTTTGTAACCTCAAGGAGGTTGGTGTTGGTGCCCCCTGTTAATTACACATTGGGCTAGATTCAGGTAGCATTTACGGCGGCGTATCTCCTGATACGCCGCCGTAATTTTAAATCTGCGCCGGCGTATACTTACGCCGATTCTCCAAGGCAGATACGTCGAAAAAATAGGCTTCCTCCGCCGACGTAACTTGAATACGGCGGCGTATAATTGTCTGCAATATTACGCTGGCCGCTAGGGGCGCTTCTGTTGTTCTCGGCGTAGAATATGCAAATGACCTAGATACGCCGATTCACAAACGTACGTACGCCCGGCGCAATTTATTTACATTGTTTACGTTAGGCTTTTTCGACGTAAGGTTGCTCCTGCTATTAGGTGGCGCAGCCAATGTTAAGTATGGACGTCGTTCCCGCTTCGAAATTTGAATTTATTACGTAGTTTGCGTAAATCGTTCATGAATAGGGCTGGACGTAATTTACGTTCACGTCGAAAGCAATGACGATTTGCGTCGGAATTTCGAGCATGCACACTGGGAATCTTTCACGAACGGCGCAATATGCGGGGTCAACCTAATTTAAATAAAACACGCCCCCTCAACATCATTTGAATGACGAGCGCTTACGTCGGCCCCATTTAGGCTACGCCCCTGTAAGTTAGGAGGCAAGTGCTTTGTGAATAGAGCACTTGCCTCTCATGGTGAGGAAAGTAAAGTTGAAGAAGAATGGAGAATAGCAGATTCAGGCGTGACACGGCGTGACACAGTGTTCCTGGTTCCGGGACCATGCTGGGTTCCCACATTTGCGGATCCTAAGCTGTACTGCTGTTCGGTGGGGAGTCAGTCTGAGGAGCGCCATTGAGAGGCTGGTGGTCCAAAAGGGCCTGGACAAACCATCGGGGATTGAGGTAGCCGGACACTGAGGGATTAACCACCTGTCAGTCGGTACCTGGGCGACAAGTTGAAGGAGATCCAGGCGTAACTCATCTAAAGAGGGATATCTCCAAGAATTCAATCCAGAGAGGACCGGTGGAAGAGGAGCCTTTCTGAGGCTCACCAAGGGGAGTCTGTGGCAGAGGCTCTTTCTCAAGATCAAGTTCACTAAGGTGGGTCTGTGGCAGAGACTTTATCCTACAATTGTCCGAGTGATACTCCAGCTGCCAGGTCAGTGAGAGAGGCCTGTCCGGGTACGCTAAGCCCACTCCAGCGGGAGTGGCGCATAGAAGGGTTACGTTTGGGAGCAGGACTGTTTCCTATTATCACGCCTGAATCTGCTATTATCCATTCTTCTTCAACTTTACTTTCCTCACCATAAGTTACTCTTTTTACCCGGATGGGTAATAAAGAGCACCTGTCGTGGACATTCCTTCACATCTACTATATGCAATATGCAACATTCACCCCTAGGAATTTCGGAGGAGCCATGAGGTAATATGCCACCCAAAAATCCAGCAGCTCCTCCGGGGGTAGTGCTACATAATAAAAAAAATGAAGCTTTAATGTTGCTTTAAAGGTATGTATCAATGTTACCGTAACTATTATAATCAGTGACATTGCCACCCTCGAACTGTCAGCATCAGATTGTGCAAGAAAAATGGCAACATTTACATGGCCTATTCTTCAGTTGACAAACAAAAGTACTGTAGGCTGAAAATAATAGGCTAGAATGAGGAATTTATAAAGGTCTTTAAATTGTGATTCTGGAGCACCAACTATAACTAAAAAGATTTTTTTATAATTATGTAAGAAGTACCATTTACAACTGTAATGTCACTTTCGTGTTCCAGAATACAAAAAAGCCTGAACTTTACAGAATATATATTTGATTGCTGCAAATAATTAAGGCCAGCGTACGGGTGAAGACTTTCATAGATGAGTCTGTGCCCTTTCTTGTCTTGCCGTAGGTTTTCCCTGCATTTCATGCATCTCTGAGTAGTACACCCTTCCACCTTCCATTCATGAAAAAAAGTCGGTTATTGATTTTCTCTAATACTTTACAAGTTTATGCTTGAACTGGAAAATAATACATTTCTTGCTTTCTCAGCAGGATGTCTGCTCTGGTGATTCTTCTCCAAGCTCTGCCAACTGTCAGAATATTATTTACCAGGCAGAGAACAAAAAAATTACAATAAAAATTGTTAGGTGCTTTATTGAAAGAAGAGTTATCCATCTGAACTTGTGGTTTATGAGGCTGGAAGAATTAATGCAAGGCGCATACATATTCCAACAATTTGGCCCAGTTAGTAGAGTGATTAAAATTTGCACTTTGATATATATTTCACTGGAAGCCACTTAAGTTAAAACCCTTTGCAAGCAAAATTTAGGTGAAAGCTTTAATGTAGAGCTATTAAACAGAAAAAATATCAGGAAACAGCAAAGTAGGTTTGTGTTTTAAAAGTAAAGCATAAATCAGTAAAATTTTAAGAACTAAAAACCAAATGGACGCACAATAAAAAGTAACAATATACTGTATACAGTATCTCACAAAAGTGAGTACACCCCTCACATTCTTGTAAATATTTTATTATATCTTTTCATGTGACAACACTGAAAAAATTATACTTTGCTACAATGTAAAGTAGTGAGTGTACAGCTTGTATAACAGTGTAAATTTGCTGTCCCCTCAAAATAACTCAACACACAGCCATTAATGTCTAAACCGCAGGCAACAAAAGTGAGTACACCCCTAAGTGAAAATGTCCAAATTGTGCCCAAAGTGTCAATATTTTGTGTGGCCACCATTATTTTCCAGCACTGCCTTAACCCTCTTGGGCATGGAGGTCTGGAGACATGCTTGGCCAGTCCCTCAGCTTCTTTATCAAGGCAGTGGTCATCTTGGAGGTGTGTTTGGGGTCGTTATTTGGTTGGAATACTGAGTCCGGCCGTCGTATCTATGTGCCTGATTCATAGAATCAGGTTACGCATAGATCTCCCTAAGATCCGCCAGGTGTAAGTGACTTACACTGTCGGATCTTAGGCTGCAATTCCAGGCCGGCCGCTAGGTGGCGCATCCGTATTATTACGCTAGGAATATGCAAATGAGGAGTTACGCCGATTCAGAAACGAACGACCGCCCGGCACTTTTTTTTTGCGTCGTTTCCGTTCGGCTTTTTCCGGCGTATAGTTACCCCTGCTATATGAGGCGTAGCTAATGTTAAGTATTGCCGTCGTTCCCTCGCCGAGTTTTGAATTTTTTACGTCGTTTGCGTAAGTCGTTCGCGAATACGGATGGATGTAATTTACGTTCACGTTGAAAGCATGACGATTTGCCGACGTCATTTGGAGCATGCGCACTGGGATTCAGTCGCGGCCGGCGCATGCGCAGTTCATTCGGCGCGGGGACGCGCCTGATTTAAATGTTACACGCCCCCTACCCACAGAATTTGAATTCCGCCGGGGGATTTGCATTATGCCGGCTCAACTTTTCAGGCAAGTGCTTTGTGAATAAAGCACTTGCCTGAAAAACTTGCGCCGGCGTAACGTAAATGAGATAGGTTACGCGGATCTAAAGATCCGCTCACCTATCTGAATCTAGCCCCATGTGTCTTGTGATCCCACTGACCCCCTGAAGATCCCAACTAGTGCTAAGATAGGCACAGTCAGGCTTTTAAAAAAAACTGACATTTAAAAGGACAGAAAAGTGTAATCAGCGCAAAAATTTGTGACTAAAACCCCCTACATGAAGGCTAAACACTAAAGAATTAACACAAAGTTCAAATAACAAGTAATATACCAGAAGAAGTGCAGCGCAATAATAACCAAGATATCAATTAATTTAAAATATATATATATAAATGTGCAAATCAATGTCCGTAAAAGAACAATCCGAGGAAAAAAATTGTGATAAAAAAATATATATAAAAAAATAAAAATATAGTGACAAATGAAAGTCCACAACAATCTTCCACCAGTGCTGAAGTGCTGAAGTGCTGAAGAATTCACAGATTGTGACAGTCCCTCCACCTTAGGTCTATCTGGGTACTCTCTCATGGACCCCTGAATCACCAGGAAGTCATGCGAGCAGAATATTCATGGATCAGATGCCTCAGAAAACGTTTCCTAAATGCTGCTTAAGACTCCAGAAATGAGCGGTCTCCCTTTAACTCAGCAGGCAATGCAAGGTATGCAATAGAAGAAAGGATCTAAGTGCTCTCCATAGAAACTTTTAAAAGCATTTATTTAAAATATACACAGGCTACTGTGTATACTGTGCTACTGTGCTTTTGGCCGTAATGTGAGCAGCCTGTGTATATTTTAAATAAATGCTTGGTTATTATTGTGCTGCACTTCTTCTGGTTTATTATTTAAAAGGACAGAACCCTCCTTTGAATTCAGAAATGGAGGAAATACTGTAGCACTGGTGGCTAACTATGGGCTGCAAACTAATATGGCAATTTAAGGACAAGTTGAGTTATTAGCCCCTGGAAACCCGACAACTACAAAAGTGACAAATTTATTGCAAAAACTGACACCAACCAATGATGTAAAGGCATTTTCTTACAATGTTTGATTGGACAGCAGAATGAGAAGGGTGGCCTCAAAAAAAATTGGTTCGACTCATTGCACCTTTCTTGTCAGCAGATCTACAAAAAGCGTATCCTGAGGGTGCTAAACTTGGGATTCTAACCCATCTGGGGGTGAGTGCAGCTGTCCAAGCACAGCAGATACATCAATGGAGCTGCCTACCAGATGGGCGTCTACAGCCATAGATGAATGATCTAATCCAGCGGGTCATTATAAGAACTTTACAGGACCTCAAATGGTTGGGATGGTCTTCTGGCTTCAATCTCTGCTGATTGACCTGCAACAGTGGGTGTGTCACAGGGACTCAAAAAAGTGCTGACCATCTGTGGAAATGGTAGAAATGTATGTGATGGAGAACTTGCTTGGTCTTACCAAATGAAGGGAGCTTGCTTCTATATGCTTTACTCAGGGTCAGCTTGCAGCCTCCGTGCCCCAGAAGGCAGGCCCCATACAATGTTTGGGGTGTCATAAGTGAGGGTACATTAGGGTGCACTGCCCAAGGCAAGAGAAGCTAATGCAATGTGGGGCTCCTCGCAGTCTGTCTCACTTTACCTATAAAGCCTGCACTACACACTCCCTTTCTGGTGGGTAAACTGTTGAGTGTTCTGTGGTTATCAAACAGGTTTAAGGTACAGCTCTCCTGGACTCAGGTGCATGGTGAGCCTGGTACAGGATATTCTGGTTAGTGAGATGGGACCTGTGACCAAGACACTATGGGGTTTATTTACTAAAGCTAGAGAGTGCAAAATCACTCACGCTTCTGCAGAGAAACCAATCAGCTTCCATGTTTTATTGCAAAAGCTTAAAAAAAGCAGGAGGTTCTGCCATTTTTTTTTAAAAAGCCAGCAGCTACAAATACTGCAGCTGCTGACTTTAAAAAAATGGAAACTTACCTGCCCAGCATGCCCGCCATGTCGTCAGCCGAGGACGAGTAATCACTCATCCTTCGGCTGCACCCGCCGCCATCCTCGGTTAGGGAATCGGGAAGTGAAGCGCTGTGGCTTCACTGCCCGGTTCCCTACTGTTCCTGCACAGAGAGAGAGCTGGTTGTTAGGCTGGGTGGCTGGCTGGTTGCTACCCAATGACAGAGAGTGGGTGGGCTGCCTTGGGCAAGGGGCTGGACAACATCAGCATGTGTGTTTCTAAAGTGTGAGGCCGCTGTGGAAGCATCCCTAGAAGCAGAACCGAGTATTGAGGGGAGCAAGTCCTGCAAACAGGTTAGTGTAGTATGTACAATGTCAGCAGGGTACAGACCGGTCTTATACACTAGAACCATACACTATATACAGACCAGTCTGTTCACTGACACTGTACTGTATATGTTATATGTTTTACACACACCAGTATGTATATAATGTACAGTACGGTGTCAGTGTACAGACTGGTCTGTACCTAACGCCCTGTACTGCGCCCTCTTAATGCCTTATGCCGCGTACACACCATCACTTTATGTGATGAAAAAAAACAACATTTTCTGTGAAGTAAAAAACGACGTTTTTGAAACTTCAATTTTCAAAGACGATTTTGCCTACACACCATCATTTTTCTCACAATGTTCTAGCAAAGCGAGGTTACGGTCACCACTCTTTTCCATTGAAGCTCGCTTCATAACTAGCTTCTGGGCATGCGCGGGTGTAAAAACGTCGTTTTAAACAACGTTTTTTGCTACATACGGTCAATTTCTGTGAAGTAAAAAACGACGTTTTGAAAAACGACACATAAAATTGAAGCATGCTTCAATTCTTTTTTGTCGTTTTTCACAAGACATAAAACGACGTTTTCCCCCACACACGGTCATTTAAAGTGACGTTTTTAAAAACGTTGTTTTTTTTCATCACATAAAGTGATGGTGTGTATGCGGCATTAGACTGTTACCCTCCTAACGCCCTGTACTGTGCCCTCCTAAGCCCATGTACTACACCCTGTACTGCATACCCCCTTGTGTTGTGTCCTCCTGCCCACCCTGTGTTGCCTCCTCCTCCCCCCACCAGCTCTCACCTCTGTCACCATGTCTCCCAATGACCCCCATCCTCTTCCCCCCAGTGATCACAGCCTTTTTCTTCTCAACTCTCCCACCCCAAAATCCCTATTTCACCACACCCTCAACTACCCTGCCCTCACTTACCTCTCTATTCCCCCCTCACCCTGCCCCTACCCCAGCCTAGCCCAACTCCTAACACCCCCCTCCCTCCCAAACCACCCCCTACCTATGCAATAGGTATCGGTAATTGGTATCGGCGAGTACTTGCAAAAAAGTATTGGTACTCCAACTTAGTGTTAAAAAAGTGGTATCGGTGCACGACCCTGCTTTGACAAAGGCAAGAGAGCAGAATATGGTTGTAAAAGGGGCACCCCAGGGGCCAGGTGCAAAAGAGACATGGCCTAATTTTAAAGAGAACAGCAACCTACTTTATCGAGTTATTGAGGCTTAAAAAGACATTGCTGAGCAATTGTTGGTAATAATAATGATATTTTCAGGGGACACAGAAACTGAAACAAATGAGGCACATATTATGAATGGTTCTATGGACAAGGCCTATGTAAAGAATTTTTTTTGTACAGCTTGTCCCACCTGCCAATTAACTGCTTCAGTGTCACATTTTTGCAGCCCCTTGGTGCCCATGCCTATAACTGAGGTTCCATTTCAATAGGTGGCAATGGCTTTGATAGGCTCACTTGTGAAATCTGCTTGAGGTTATCAGTACATCTTAGTGATGTTAGACTACGCCACATGGTACTCTAAGGCTATACCTCATCCAAAATTATTGCTGGGAAACCCTTTACTAGAACAGGTTTACCTAAATAAATTATTACCAACCAGGGCAAAACAGATGGCCTGGTCAAACAATTAATGATGGGAAAGACTGGGATTGCCTAATACCAGCGCTTTTATTTGCCATATATGAGGTGCCTCAGGCCTCTACAGGGTTTTTACCCTTTGAGCTGGTACATGGACAAAGACCCCTGGGTAGCAAGACCTATCTGGGACTGTAGCTAAAGTTGGCTAAGTGAATTGCAGAGTTATTTAACCTGGCAAAAGGAAACCAGGTGTGCTAGATGTATAGGTTGTTGTTAGAGTACAGAAATTTACTTTTAGCTCAGAGCTAAGCCTGAGTTGTGAATCTGGGTCACGGTTCAGCGGCTCAGGAGCTGGATGACTCATCTGACATCTCTTTCTGATGCTTCCTCCTAATCTGGAAGTTTGTAGAAACTTCCAGAACTGGAGGGTGGGAGTAAGGAGGGGCTGCCGTTTATATTTATGAGGCCTCAGCCAATCCCCAACTTTAGGCCTGCAGGGGGCAGAGCTTACCTTATAAAAAGACATGAGCCATGTCAACAGAGACAGTTAGGTGGAAGATGGAGATTTAGTGCTGAGGAGGCTTTCGGTGGCCCTTGAGGGTGCTCCTTAGTCTGGGGGGAATGACCTTGGGCCTTGGGCTCAGGTGCTGGAAGATTTCCCCTAAAACACATGGAGGAAATCCTTCCAGGAGGCATGGGAGCACGGACAGAGGACAGTGGGAGCAGGTCAGCACGTCTGGAAGATCTCCTGAGAGTCAGCGAGTTGAGCTGGTGAGTGTCAGTCTGGAGGACTGTAGGGAAAAGTTAGCCTGGAGGGCTAGTGAAAGGGGCAGCTGCAGCCAGGCCAGCTGTCGGTGACTGAAGAGGTGGTGCTGAGATCAGTAGCCACAGGAAAGATACAAGCTGGACACTGAACCTTTGCTACACAACTAATGGGCCTTGGGTTCCTGCCTGTAATGAGCTATTGCTTCAACTGACTGAGTGACTGATAATTCACAGTGTTCCAGCTGGGTTCTGTAAGTGAGTGCTGGAGGAAGAAGATGAGCTGTATATAGACACTGTATATAGAGACTGTACATAGGAAGAGTTGTCCCTGAAGTAATCTCCCATCCCTTTCCAAGTTATTATGCCTCAATAAACAAAAAAAAAACAACAAAGTCACAGACTGTTCTCTGACTCTGGAGTGCCAGTGGAAATTTGGTGTGCCTGGCTGAGCAGGGTGGGGAATCCCAGTTACTTGAGGCTCCTTAGGGTGTGTACTACACAGGTCTACCACCTCAAATTGTTAAAGCCCTGGAAAGACAGTGAACCAGTAACTGCCTTGGCAAGTGCAAGATTAAGCCACAGGCTGATGCAAATAGCCGGTACTCTGTCCAAAACCCAAACCCAGGAAGCAAATAATTTTTTGTAGAGGCATTCTCAGATTTACCACTAATGTTTTTGAGAACATGAGCATAGTGTTAGGTTTTATTTTAGGTCATACCACATCCCAGAAGCTCAGCTAAAGGATGTCTCAGATGAGGTGAAGAAAATGTTGACATTTGGAATAATTGAGAAAGCACTGTACGATTCTATGATAAGTACCAAAAACTAAATGAGGTGTCAAACTTTGACACCTACCACATGACCTCATTGGATGAGCTCACAGAAAAACTAGGCCCTGCCAGAAACATCTATAATTTGACCCTACAAAGTAATTCTGTCAGATACCGTATTTATCGGCGTATACCGCGCACCGCAGTACACTTGGGTCAGGTCGGGCAGTCTCGGCTCCTTCCGCGCTCACGTCCTGGACGTACAGGACTTCAGCGCGAGAGTTGCCGAGCCTGCCCGACAATACACGAGTGTACTGCGCTCTGTATATGTCGGCGCAGTATTCAAACTCGGCGCGGGAAACGAGCGGGGAGGACGCGAGGACGCCACAGAAGGACGCTGGACCCGACGAAGAGGACACCCGGAGCCGCAGACGGACCCCAGACCCGACGAAGAGGACACCCGAAGCCGCAGAAGGATGCCGGACCCGACAAAGAGGACACCCGAAGCCGCAGACGGACGCCGGACCCGACGAGGCCGCCGATGGACACCTCGCAAGACACCAAAACTGTAAGTACAAAAAAAATGTTTTTTCCACAGGATTCGGGGGCAAATTTAGGGGTGCGCGGTATACGCAGGAGCGCGTTATACCACGATAAATACGGTACCTTTAACAAAGGCTGCCTGGGAGAAAACAGCTTTCTCCAACCCAGAGAGGCACTTCCAGTACAAAAGACTGCTTTTTTCAGTAGGAACTGGGATTCCCATTTGATGTTGTCAATGCTAAAACTTCAGGATAAGCCTGATCGCCACCTGGTAGACACCTGGGACCTAGTATGGCCTGGACTGGCTCGATACACTATTAGGCCGGGTTTTTTTCATTATTATTATTATTATTTTTATTTATTATTATTTTTATTATTTATTTATTTATTTTATCTTATTTAATTTTTTTTTTTATTATTATTTATTTTTTTCTTTATTATTTCTATTCAGTTTTGTTTAGTTTTATTTTTTATTTATTATTTTTATTTTATTTTTTTTATTTCTATCTTATTTTTATTTTTATTTATTTATTTTTATCATTCTTTATTTATTATCTCCCATATTTTATGTATATTTATACTATATCTGCATTTATATTTATACATTTTCTTTTCATCTATATTTTTTCTCCTCTTCCTTTCCCTCTTTGATATTCCTTATCTCCCAGATGGGAACTTGTTCGCCGCACACAGCACTCGCATTATAGCCCTTTATATGGCGTGCAGCACCTCTCACGATTTTGTTACATGACTGCCTATGTGGGCGGTTGGGGGCCCGCGCCAGCGTTATTCTCTATCTCGCTGAATTCATGCGGAGGCATGAATGCCAGCACGGGTCCGCTTACAGGCTCCTGTCACAGGTTTGTGCATGCTGGTCACATTCTATATGATGCCCGCTGCTGGTCCCCGTTTGATGCCGCCCCCTTAAGCGTCACAGGATTCTCCTGTGTGGCCAGGTTGGGCGTTATCACCGGGGAATCCCCTAGTGACGTCAGCCGCCTTCCTCCGCCCACCCACATCAGGCTGACAGCCCACACTCAGGTGGTGCTGCTTCAGCCTGATTGAGGATACTACATATGCAGCTCACACAGTTACCAGCTTCAGTGTGAGCTTGCTGTGTTGCTGAAGTTAGCAATGAAAAATATCTCCGTGGTTTCCCAGTTTCATTAGGTATGCTGCTGGTCATTCACTCCCTGTTTCTTTTCTTTCTTGTTGCATGAAGCAAATATATTTTTTATCTCCCTTTTTTTTCTATAAAAATTTTGTTTATTTCCTTCAATTTATTTTTTTCATTTTTTTCATTTTTTGTATCGCTAATTTCCATCTTTGACCTTGCAGACTCATCTGGTGTTTTCACACTTGTGAGTTCTGAATATACTCAGCGCTGAGGTCCTTTGTGCCTTCAAGCAATTAAGGAGGATACACTGACTAGGTATTCCCGGTTTAACTTTAATATTTATTTTTTTCTTTTTTCTATCTTATTTTCTTTTTTCAAATAATCTTTTTTCTTGTTATACTCTAAACTGTTATGAATTAACTGATGTAATTTACTTTTAGGCTAATCTCTGCTGCACAGTAGAGGTCTTTGCAGTTTTGAATGACCATTCAGCTTACCCTCTTGGAACCACGTATCACTTTAAACATCCTCTCCTTGACTTTGATTTGGCTATTTTTTCTTTGAAATATTCAGTAGACTATAGCAGTAAGTTTTTTGCTATTATCTATTTATATGTGACACTTTTCTATGCAGCAATTTGTGATGCAATTTGCTGCTATGCTTTTTAACTGTTAAATCTCCTATATTATTCTATACTGTGTTTCTGGATATTTTCTATCTTCCCTTCATTTCCTCTGAATAGGTTCATTCATGAATTTGCATTATCTCTCAGGTATATTCTGTGATTCAGGGTTACCTTCCACCAATAGGGGGCGTCTGCATCCAGTTAATGGGTTTATCGCGTTTGCTGTCTTCTGTGACCTCATCTCATTCTTATCAGGTAGGGGCGGCATCCCGGTCCACATTCATCATATGATTTTTAATGTTTGATACATTGTAGCCCAATATGACTACCTTAATCTATTTGTACGCAATATATACTTTGTTTGTATATTTACTAATGATCACTCTATTTTTGCAACAGTTGTATGTGATGTTGTCATTGTATATTTTTTCCTGTCCCTAATTCTATTGTAAATATGTTATTTGATTATTATAGACTCTCACCCTCCACGGGTTCCCAATGAAACCGTAATGGCGAAACTAGTAGAACCTTTCTACGTGGGGTCTGAAGACTATGTGCAGTTTTTCTGCACTACTAGTACTTTTTCTACTTTTTGTCTGAACATTTTAAACATATGTCCAAATTTCTATATATATTTTTTTCTATGTCTTTGTAATAAACCTTTTTTACTTAATCAATTGTGCTTGTATATTCCATTTGTTTGGGGTTTGACCAGGCTGAAACATATATTTGTTATACATATCTATTCTGCAACATTCAAAATTCCACATCCCATCCTGTTATAGGAACTTTCTCTAAACCATATCTTAAGTGGAACTATGTTGCAGATGGCTTTTCACTATTAATCAGTGTGCGCTCTACAATCTAATCTATCTTATTAGGCCGGGTTCACACATATGCGAATTGGTTGCAGCTTAAACCGCAGCCAATTCGCATAACATTATAAAATACATTGATTTCAATGAGGCTGGTTCACATATGTGCGATGCATTCGCACTGCGCATTGCCGGAAAAAACGTGTGCTCTTTCTAGGCTTTGCGGTGCGGCTCAGGTGCGAATTCAGGCCCATTATCTTCTATGGGCATGCATCTGATTCGCACATGTGTTCATTTCTCTTCAGGATTTCTCTCATTCAGCTCAATACACTTCCCCCTCCCCCTCCCCTCTCCCAGGTCTCCAAATTCGCATCTAAAACAGAGCTGATCTGCTGAACAGTTCTCTTATCTCTTTGCAGAGATAAGAGAGCTGAAATTCGCACTGCATAAGTGTGAATCCGGCCTGAAGGTGCTCTCTTTGCAACCCTAAAGAATGGGGATGAGCAAATGCACCTGATTTGATTCATAAGAGGGTTTGGTGAATCCTAAAGTAATTCTAAAAAACCTGAACTCAAAGGAAACCACATCAATGTCTTTGTGCGGCAAATCGTGATAAACAAATTCTGGGCCATTTTTAAGGCCAGTAGACAAGGCATTGTTTAAAAGGGTCCTGCCATTTTGACAAAGGGTACTTCTGAAGGATTGCTGAAACATGCAGTGTGGCTTTGCACTGTGACATCATTATGCTTACAGGGGAATCCATAGGCACAGAAGACTGGTGATGCGGCACTCCTCTATGACAGAATGAGAGAGAGTGAAACACCACTCCAGGTAAGTATCCACTGTTCCCACTGCCACTGCACACTGATGTGTGCTGGCCCTGGATGTCACAGGAATCCCAATGTGAAGAAAGTCTGGCTGGCCACACTTCCATAAAATACCTTTATTAATGCAGAAAATTTACAACAACAATCCATAATGTACAAATGAGGGGTATAGCATCCACGTTTCACACCATTCTTGGCGCTTAATCATAGCTCCAAAGCAAAAATTTATAATTAAGCACCAAGAATTGCGTGAAACACATTAGCTGTATGCTATACCCCTCCTTTGTAAATTGTGGATTGTCGTTGTGAATTTCCTGCATCAATAAATGTGATTATAGGAGTGCGGCCACCATATTTTCTTCACATTGATCACATAATGAGATTTTCTTAATTTCTGGAAAAGCACTTTTAATTGTGTGACTGTCATTCTGCTTATGCCTTAATTCATTTTGTATGGTTTTATGCTATGTTGGTTTCTTCTTCTCTGGGGGTTTCCTGTCGATCAGGGAGTATTGGGAAGCAAGGAGTCAAGCATATAAGGCTTATAGATAGGCACAATAGACCTGCTTTATGAAAAGAGGTTATTACCATCTGGTGAGTTTGTTTAATCACAAATAGAGAAGGATGGTTAAGGATAAAGTACTGACTGGGAGCTGCATGTTTTGTGAAGCAGAACACTTGGATCACACTTGAGAGAATTCTGGGAAATAGTCTCATGGTAGATGAACTGTGGAATAATTGCATTTTATATTTTGGACTGTATTTATTAATTGCGCTTTACAATATGGGCTGAATTTAAATACTGTGTGTGGCACTTTTCACACTTTTTGCAGCATCTTAATGGATTTTTTTTTTTTTTATTTACATATATTATATATATTCTCTATTGACTTATTTATTTTTCTGTCACCTAGGGGTGAGCGCTGTACATTCTTTATTATACTGTCAAAAAGTTGCATAGGGATCTGGGCAGGAACCGATCAAAACAGTACAGCCAGTCCTTCTTTTATTGCAATTTTGACAAGAAGGGACATGGGAAAAACAAACTCTTTAACCTTCAGCCTTTAACCACTTGTCAACCATGCTATAGCCGAATGACAGCTACAGCCTGGCCGGCTAGTTCTGGGACGCAGTCACATGACGGCGTCCTGTGATCGCGCCCGCCATGCTCTCTGATAGCAGTGTCTTCTAGACACTGCTGATCACAGATTGAGGTAACGAGCCAATCAGCACCTCTTTATCATGTGATCAGCTGTGTGCAATCACAGCTGATCATGGATGTAAACATAAACCAGTTATAAGCACTTATTTTTTCATGCTGACAGCATGAGGGGAGAAAAGAGCCGATAACCGGCTTCTCTAAAAGGGACATGTACACTGATAATCAGGGCACTTCCAACAGTGTCCACCACTGCTGCCAATGTGTGCCCACCAGCACTGCCAATCTCTGCCCACCAGTGCTGCCAATCAGTGTCCATTAGTGCTACCAATTAGTGTCCACCAGTGCTGCCAATCAGTGCTCACCATTGCCTCCTCATCAGTGCCACCTATCACTGCAGCCTCATCAGTGTCCAACTGTGCCGCCTCATAAGTGCAGACTATCAGTGCCCATAAATGCACATCAGTGCCACCTAATCAGTGTTCATCAGTGCAGCTTGTCAGTGTCCATCCGTGTAGCTTCATCAGCACACATCTGTGAAAGAGAAATATTACCTACTTGCAAAATTTTATGAAAACATTTTTATTATTTTTTATTATTGTTGGTCTTTATTCATTTATTTTGCAAAAAAAAAAACCTCCAGTGGTGATTAAATATCACCAAAAAAAGCTCTATTTGTGTGAAAAAAATTATACAAATTTTGTGTGGATACAGTGTTGTATGGCCGCACTTGTCATTCAAAATGTGACAGCACTGAAAGCTGAACATTGGTCTGGGCAGGAAGGGGGTAAAGGTGCCCAGTAGGCAAATGGTTAAGCAGCCCCCTTACCTATTTTGTTTATATTTTTATCTCGCAAACAAATTATTTACGGTTGCTTTGGCTGCAATAACTCTTATTTTTATTCCAACAGTAATAAGCCCAAAGTGAACAGTGGAAGTACCAGCCTCAACAGATTTTAAATTTATGATACAGCAAAGTGAATAGAGGTCCCAGATTTGAAGAGGCTGTCCCTGCCTGAAAAGGATTAACAGGATTTGTCCCCAGTAGGGATGAGCCGAACCCGGGTTCGGTTCGCACCAGAACGTTCGAACAGACCGCGGATTCGCGCGAACATTTAGAACTCCATTGAAGTCTATGGGACTCGTTCGAATTCAAAAACGCTCATTTTAAAGACCAATATTCAATTCAATGTTGGAAAACGTCTTTCAGAACCCAAGTCTTGCCCCAGGGAACATGTATCAATGGAAAAAAAACTTTTAAAAACGGACGGTTTTTCTGGAGCAGCGATTTTAATGATGCTTAAAGTGAAAAAAAAAAGAAAAATTCCTTTAAATATCGTAGTGGCACGTGTTTATAAATGTCCCTGCACAACATGAAATTATTATAAGAAAAAAGTAATTTAATACTGCTTGCGCACGTGCTGTGTGGCAACAATATCTCGATTATTTTAGGGGTGGTGGGGGGCCATTATTTTTTTGTGAAAGCAAAATTGTAGAAAAAAGGGCACCCCTCAAACATACTGTAATTGGAGCGCAACAAAGAGCCACGTGCAAAGTATTGCATCAAAAATTGTTATTAGGCGCCCCTGTTACACAGAGGCAGAAAAATTGTGCCTTAGGCACAACACAACACTGCAACCCCTCCCAATAACTGTAATTGGAGCGCAACAAGGAGCCACGTGCAAAGTATTGCATCAAAAATTGTTATTAGACGCCCCTGTTACACAGGGGCAGAAAAAATTGTCCTTAGGCACAACACAACACTGCAACCCCTCCCAATAACTGTAATTGGAGTGCAACAAGGAGCCACGTGCAAAGTATTGCATCAAAAATTGTTATTATACGCCCCTGTTAAACAGGGGCAGAAAAATTAGGCCTTAGGCACTGGTGGCGGAGCCCAGAAAAACAAAATTTCTTACTAGCTATCAGCAAGAAAAGTGAGGAGGAGAAGGATATTCCATCAGCAGCATAACAGGACAGTGACTCAGCATCAGCATACGCAGTCTCAAAGGGATCTGACATTTAAATTTTTATTCAGTAACATCAGCATCAGGTGATTGGTAGCTGGTGTTGATCCAAGCCTGTTTCATTTTGATGAAGGTCAGTCGATCAACAGAGTCGGTGCAGAGGCACACCCTGTGATCAGTCACAAAGCCTCCAGCAGCACTGAATGTGCGTTCTGAAAGAACACTGGATGCAGGGCAAGCCAGTAGCTCAATTGCGTACTGTGCAAGCTCTGGCCAGTGATCCATCCTCAAGACCCAGTAAGCCAGAGGATTTTCGGTGGGGAAGGTGTCCAAGTCGGATCTTGCCCCTAGGTATTCCCGGACAATGTAAACCAGACGCTGGCGATGGTTGCTGGAACCGGTCAGACCTTGGGGCTGCGGACTAAAAAATAGTTTGAACGCATCGGTCAGATGGCCACCTTCTCCACCGCTCCTCTGACTCACCGAAGCCTCAGCAAGACGTTGTCCAGGGCCAGGTTTTGGTAAACCCCCCGGTTCTGGGAACGCATTGCACAGACCCTTCTGCAAGGCCTCCCGCAGAAGTTTCATCTCCTGCTCCCTCTGCGATGGCAACATAAGGTCCGCTACCTTACTCTTGTAACGTGGATCAAGGAGAGTTGCCAGCCAGTAATGATCCCTCTCCTTGATAGCACGTACACAAGGATCCTTACGCGGGCTTTGCAGGATCAGGGAGGCCATGCAGCGTAGGTTTGCAGAGGCATTCGGGGCACAGTCCTCTGGGTCACTGAGGACGACAGGATCCGCAGCCACCTCATCCCAGCCACGCAAAAGTCCACGTGTTCCTTGGGACTGTAAATGATCCCTTGAAGACTGCTCCTGCTGATGCTGAGTGCTAGGCTCCACCTCCATGCTGCTGATACAATAATCCTCCTCCTCCTCCTCCTCCTCCTCTTCCTGTGTGCTAGGTGGGCAAGCAGGAACAGTGTCTGGATAAAGGGGGCATTGAGATGTAAGGAAGTCCTCCTCTTCCTCCCTCTGTTCTGCCTCAAGAGCCCTGTCCATTATTCCACGTAGCGTGTGCTCCAACATGTGAATAAGAGGGACAGTCTCACTGATGCATGCACTGTCACTGCTCGCCATCCTCGTGGCCTCCTCAAATGGTGACAGGACAGTGCATGCATTCCTGATCAAGACCCACTGGCGTGGTGAAAAAAAACAAGCTCCTCTGACCCAGTTCTGCTGCCATATTGGCACAGGTACTCATTGATGGCCCTCTGCTGCGTGTGCAGCCGCTGCAGCATGGCCAACGTAGAGTTCCATCTGGTGGGCATGTCACAGATTAGGCGGTTCCTGGGCAGGTTGTATTCCCTCTGGAGGTCTGTCAGCCGAGCAGTGGCATTATATGACCTCCGGAAATGCACACAGACTTTCCTGGCCTGCTTCAAGACATCCTGTAAGCCCGGGTACCTGCCCAAGAACCTCTGCACCACCAAATTCAGGACATGCGCAAAATAGGGCACATGGGTGAGTTTTCCCTGTCGCAGGGCAGAGAGGAGGTTGGTGCCATTATCGCTGACCACCATTCCAGGCTTCAGCTGGCGTGGCGTCAACCACCTCTGATCCTGCCCCTGCAGAGCTGAAAGAACCTCTTCCCCAGTGTGGCTCCTGTCTCCCAAGCACACCAGCTCTAGCACCGCATGGCATCTCTTGGCCTGCATTCCTGCGTAGCCCCTCGTACGCCTACGGAGCAAGGCTGGTTCTGAGGAAACATCGCCACAGGAAGAGGCCACAGAGGAGGGGGTGGAGGAGAGAGGTGTGTCACAACCAGTAGTAGTGTTTTGGAGGCGTGGTGGCGGAACAACCTCCAAAACTACTGTACCTTGCCCTGCGTCCTTCCCAGCTGCCAGCAGAGTCACCCAATGGGCCATAAAAGACAGGTAACGTCCCTGTCCATGCCTGCTGGACCATGAGTCAGCAGTAAGATGCACCTTACCACTGACCGCCCTGTCCAGCGAGGCATGGACATTGCCTTCCACATGCCGGTAGAGAGCCGTAATCGCCTTCCGTGAGAAAAAGTGGCGTTTGGGTACTTGCCACTGAGGTACTGCACATTCCACAAACTCACGGAAGGGGGCAGAATCTACCAACTGAAAAGGTAGCAGTTGAAGTGCTAGCAATTTTGCTAAGCTAGCATTCAACTGCTGGGCATGTGAATGGCTGGGAGCGTACTTCTTTCGGCACTGCAGCAGCTGGGGCAGGGAAATTTGTCTGGTACTATCAGTAGATTGCCTGCATGTACTACCACTAATAGGTTGTGACACACCTATTTCTACACCTTCAGTGCAGGCTTCAGAGAGGACTGGGGGTCTAGTGGGGTTGGAGGTCACAGAAGGGCAAGGGGAGGTCCGCTTTGGTCTTTGGTGTGGGTCTTTCTGGTATGCTTGCCAACGAGCTGCATGGCAGCTCGACATATGTCTGGACAAGCATGTGGTGCCCAAGCGGGTGATGTTTTGGCCACGCGAGATACGCTTGAGACATATGTTTCAAACAGCAAAGGTACGATCTGATGGACATGTTTCAAAAAAGGCCCACACCAAAGAACTTTTGCTGTACCGTTGAGACACAGCAGCGCCATGCACAAGCGAAGATGTGCCACGTAATGCAGTTGGTGTGCTGCCCTTACGCTGACCCCTGGAGGGCATCCTGCCTCTTTGGAGATGTGCCTGTGCCTCGTCCTCCTCATCCTCCACCTCCTCCTCCTCCTCCTCCTCCTCTCTCCTATCAGGCACCCAGGTAGAGTCAGTGACCTCATCATCCCCTCCCTCCTCATCATCACTGTTGAAAACCTGGCAGTATGCTCCAGCTGGGGGAACATCACTGCCAGATTGCTGTCCCTCTCGGCCACCCCCTCTCCCTGGGCTCACATCAATGCCTTCCTCTATCTGTGTTCCATCATCGGAGTCTTCAAAACGCTGCGCATCTTCATGCAGCATGTACCCAACACTGTGCTGAAACAGTTCGGGGGACTCCTCAGGAGGACATGGTGGGACTAGGGAAGGATTGTGTGATGCCATTGTGCAGAGGGAAGAGGACGCCTTGGCAGCTGCTTTGCCAGACAAACTAAGATCAGTCTGTGTGAGAGAGGATGAGGAGGATGAGGACGGCTTGGTCATCCACTCCACTAATTTCTCTGCATGTTGAGGCTCAACACGGCCAGCTCCCGAAAAGAAGGACGAGCGGCCACGGCCGCGGCCACGTGCTGAAGAGGATGCACCACATCCACCACCAGCGTTACCTCTAGATGCAGAGCCTGCTTGCCCTCGTGACTCTCTGCCTCTCTTTGTTGTCCTTCCAGACATATTAATGTGTTCCGGTGCTATGTAACAGCAAACGTGCAGTGACACCAACTGCGTTCAGGTGCTATGTAACAGCACACGCGCAGTGACAACAACTGCGTTCAGGTGCTATGAAACAGCAAACGTGCAGTGACACCAACTGTGTTCAGGTGCTATGAAACAGCAAACGCGCAGTGACACCAACTGCGTTCAGGTGCTATGAAACAGCACACGCGCAGTGACAACAACTGCGTTCAGGTGCTATGAAACAGCAAACGTGCAGTGACACCAACTGCGTTCAGGTGCTATGTAACAGCACACGCGCATTGACAACAACTGCGTTCAGGTGCTATGAAACAGCAAACGTGCAGTGACACCAACTGCGTTCAGGTGCTATGTAACAGCACACGCGCAGTGACAACAACTGCGTTCAGGTGCTATGTAACAGCACACGCCAGTGACAACAACTGCGTTCAGGTGCTATTAAACAGCACACGCACAGTAAGAGCGACTGCGTTCAGGTGCTATGTAACTGTGCTGTGTGAGCGAGCGGGTTCTCTGTGTCCCTGTGTGCCGCCGATCTCCGTTCCCTGCGACGTTGCGACGCACGGGGGCGGAGAACGGCGCCAAATTCAAAAAAGTAAACAAACACATTACATACTGTAATCTTATAGATTACAGTACTGTATGTAAAAAATACACACCCCTTTTGTCCCTAGTGGTCTGCCCAGTGCCCTACATGTACTTTTGTATAATAAAAATTGTTCTTTCTGCCTGCAAACTGTAGATTGTCCATAGCAACCAAAAGTGTCCCTTTATGTCAAAAGTGGTTTTAGGGCAGATAGAAAAAAGCGATAATAAATTATAATCACTTGCAGAATTGAGCGATAGTGATTTGTGGGGAAATTCGTCATAAAAAAAATTTAAGTAATGACAGCGACAGTTCTGCAATTGAGTACATTTCAGTGATTTTGAGTTGATTACATTATTGAATAATATTTATTAGAATTATATTATTATGTTATAATTATTTATAATCATTTATTATATTATAATTTATAATTTTGTTTTTCAAACTTTTTCATACCCGGGAAGCCTACTAGACTCTTGTTTGGTCAGATTTAAGTGAGTTATTCCTAAGGCCGGGTACTCACGACCAAACATGTTCGCTGGAAAATGTCCGACGGGCTGTTTCCGGCGTACAAGGCTGTTTTGTCATTTGGCCCGCTGGCTTGTACACACCAGCGGACCATATTTCCCTGCGGACCAGAACGCGTGCACGTAATCCACGTTTGACGTCACTATAAAGGGAAAGGCCAAAGTCAATGGCGACGCCCTCTGTTCCGCTTTTGCTAGTTACGGCTTTGCTCGTGTTAGTGAAGGTTTGGTTAGAGCTGATTCGCGCTTCTCGGTCTCCATGCTTTATCAGGTAGTATTTTCTGGTTCAGTGCGTGTGCTTGTGGGTACGTAGTTGGCATTCGGGTACAGGCGTGCAGTTCGTTCTGCTTTGCAGTTTCGTACTGTGCGATCGTATCTGTGTGTCGTGCGTTCTTTGCAGGTACCGCTGGATTTGATTGTGCTTTTTGTTGGAGTGTGTTCTTGACTGACCAGCCGGCCGGTTTGAAGCCATGATGGAGCAGCAGCGTCAATTTTCGCGAGTTGGTGCTGTTTATGGGATGGCTGCTGGATATGTTCATTATTCCAGTACTTTGGCCAGAAACAGGGGGCGGAGGCGTTTCTGGACCAAGAATTGGTTGCGCCAGCGTGACCAGTTCTCACATATGCCTCTGCTTAGGGAAATCCAGGAGAATAATCCTAATGACTATAGGAATTTTCTCCGCATGACGGACCCCGTATTCAACAGTCTGCTGGATCTTCTGTCCCCCTATATCACGAGGCAGGACACTGTGATGCGCCAAGCCATCACGGCCGAGCAGAGGCTTATTGCCACGTTGCGGTACCTGGCGACTGGGAGGAGCCTGCAGGACCTCAAGTTCTCGACAGGCATCTCTCCGCAGGCGCTTGGGGTCATCATACCGGACACGTGTGCTGCCATCATCCAAGTTCTGCACGAGGAGTATATTAAGGTAAGTTACCTCATTTTAACCTCACAATGTGTCTTTAATAATGTGGGCAACTAACTTTTTATTTTATTTCCCAGATATGCTGTGTGTTTAACTTACGTTCCCTTTTCTCCCTATGCATGTTGATATCAGCTTTACATGTAATTTGTCTTTTGGCCTACCTGCATATTTGGATCTTACCCAATATTAACCTGTCCAGCATGCTATCTTCGGGCCAACCCCCACCTTGCCACTTAATTTTTTTTTTTTTTTTTTTTTTGAAAAACAGTTTAAACACCCCCCACCCCCCCTTCAAATTGTTTTTGTCCCCATCAGAGGGCTGTGGAGTCTCTTATTAATTAAGTGGGCCTATCTATTTGTGCCCCGAAATTCTCCCTTACTAATTTGAAAATGCTATTTAAAAAATGTAAAGTTGCACAAGGATGCTTGTAGGATTATGTTTGCTATGTTTATGTGCCAAAGTACTAAATCTCTTTTTTTGTTTGTCCCCACAGCTACCCTCCACACCACAGGAATGGCAGTCTGTGGCTTCCCAATTTGCCCAGCGGTGGGATTTTCCTAACTGCGGTGGAGCAATAGATGGGAAACACGTCCGCATTGTGCCCCCACCCCACTCGGGGTCCTACTATTATAATTACAAGGGTTATCATAGTATTGTGTTGATGGCGGTGGTGTCGGCACAGTATGAGTTTCTATATGTGGACGTGGGGAAGAACGGCCGGATGTCAGATGGGGGAGTGTTCTCACGGACTGATTTCTATGATCGTCTCCAAACTGGTGGTCTGGCATTGCCACCAGATGAAGATAATGTGGAAGGACTTCCGTTTGTGTTCCTAGCGGACGAAGCTTTCGGGCTTGGACCTAACCTAATGCGGCCTTTTCTCCAGAGGACCCTCACCTTAGAGAGGAAGGTGTTCAATTTTCGGTTGTCCAGGGCTCGGAGGGTAGTCGAGAATGCCTTTGGGATCCTCACCAACCGGTTCCGCCTGTTCCTGACATCGATACATTTGGCGGAATATAAATTGAACACCATTATATTTGCCTGCTGCATTTTGCACAATTTTCTACGCAGGCACTCCCAGACGTACCTAGCCCCCATGGGCTCTGAGGCAGGACTACCCTCAGAGAGCATTCCTGGCCTGGACACTGGTCACGCTGGCTTGGCCCCCCAATCTGCTCGTGAGGTACGCGACAAATATGTTGAGTACTTCATGGGTGGGGGGGCCATTGCTATGCCAGATCATATTTCTTTCTGATTCGGCCCCCAAAAGAAAGGAATATTCACATAACTAATAAATAATTAGACCATTGGACTTTATACAGTTGTTTGTCATTACTGCTTTTTCTCTATTTTTCTGTCTTCCAGGTTCTCTCCAAAAATAGTGCATTTCTAGTGCAAAATGTACTTACTCAGATGTATTAACTAACCACATTTGCACATTATTCACTCATCTACAAACTGGGTATTCAGTCTAGAAATAAGAAGCCACTCATTTTTCAGCTTTTGATGTCACAAATTTTTAAATTTTTTTTTATTCCTTATTCCACAAAAAATGCTTCCTTTTTGGATTCAAACATTTTTTAGTAATTTAGTGGTGTAAATATTTGGTTTTAATTTTTTCTTTATTGACAGTGATTATCAAGAATACTGATCGAAACACAATGTAATAATTTTTTCTGTGAAAATATACCCCAGAATTTTCTGGGTTGTCTCCTATATATCTATCTATCTATATATATATATATATATCTATATATATATATATATATATATATATATATATATATATATATATATACACACTTTTAAACGTATATTTTTACTACTTTTGACCAAAATTCAAGGTTTTATTTAGTTTTGTTTTCAGTAACCCAGAATAATTTTTATATTTCAAATTTTTGGTGTGTTTTTTTAAATATTTGATGAATATTTGTTTTCAGATTTGCTTGTTTTTTTTACGAAATTTATTTACATTGAAACATTTTTGGGTAGTGTTTTTCTTTTTTTTAACCAAATTATTGTACTTATTTATTTAGGTGATATTTATTGTTCGTTTTGTGATCTGAAACTGTAAACATTTACAACCAAAACAAGATCAACACCACAAAAAAAAAAATTCTAAAAACAGCAGTCAGTCATGGATGGTGTGCTTTCACACTGGAACACGCCAAAATTTCAAAATGCCCACATTCAGTGTGAATTCGCCAAATGTCATTGGTTAAACAGACAAATGGCCACATGTGCTATCTGACATCATGGCTGATCAATGTCTGTGTTTTGTGTGAGCAAACCCTTCTTCCTCTCAACTACTTGAGGATCGAGGAGGGGTTTGTACCCACAAAGCACAGACAATAGATAGTCTGTGATGGCATTTTGAAATTTTGGCGTATTGTAAAGTACACAAATTAAAAATGTTTTTGTGGGCGGGGGATGGGCGGGGGATGGGCTTCTGTGTTTCAGTCTTTGACACGGCCCATCATGTCAATGATATTTTTGAAATTCTGTTCGATGACTATCATCCTTTGGCGCATGTTGTCCATTTCCGTGCTGCACTCTGAAATGACATTTCGAACATTCTGCTCCATGACGACCATCCTTTCCCGCATATTGTCCATTTCCGTGCTGCACTCCATTACTTGCTGTACAATTATTGAAGCACTTGCACGTGAAAAATGTGCTACTACATCTTCATCCCCTAAAAACAAACAAATTGGCATTCAAAAAATGTAAAGAGTTTCCGGCCTATCTGCATATCTTTGGCCCTATTAATGTTGGGGTGACACTGACCTGATGGCCTGATAATTTCCACATCCACAATTTCACAATCTTCTATGACTCCTCCTTCTTCCACCACCTCAGCCTCATCCTCCACGACTCCTCCTTCTTCCACCACCTCCCCCTCATCCTCCACGACTCCTCCATCTTCTTCCAGAACTCCTTCTTTATCCATCAATACCCCTTCAAAATCACGCAATTCTGCTTCGTCCAGTTCCGCCTCATCTTCACAGAATTCTAAATCCAAAGTTAAGTCTTCCTCCTCTCTTCCTTCCACATCCTCCTCTCTTCCTTCCACATCCTCCTCTCTTCCTTCCACATCCTCCTCTCTTCCTTCCACAGCCTCCTCTCTTCCTTCCACAGCCTCCTCCTCCTCCACATGTGGAGGTGTTTGATTTTGTGGGTGTCTGGCCCTCTCTGCCTCCTCCAATTGCTGGCGTCTTCTTTCCCCTATAAGAAATAATCAAAAACAAAAAGGTATACTCATCAGCACACTGATATTGTATATCATAAATCGCACACATTGCATAGACGATACATTTATGATGATTTTTGTTTGTTTCTTCTTTCAGCAATCCTACATTTTTGGCGTAGTTCTAGGCCAAGCTCTGATCCTGCCCCTTTTTTGCAAAGAAGTGACACACATGGATGTCCCCCCAAAACATTAATTCTCGGAGACCCTCCAAATAAATATCCTTTGAGTTTAGAGACACAGGTGCTTTGCATTTCCAGATGTTAAAACATCAGCTTTCTTTGCATTTTGGAGAATGAATCTTGTTTGCCTGTCACATTCACTCAATTTAATTTCTGTGATTTTGCTATTCAACAATGTTAGCAAACAAAGTTTGGGGCCAGTCAGCCATGTCCAGGTGTGTTGTTCCTGGACTAACCTTGCATTTCTGCGAAACAATGGCATATTACGCATGTTACTATTTCACAATATTTGGTAAAGGTTGTTATTTGACATAAACACAATACAGTATCTACACGTGTTCAAAAGTACAAGCAGGCCAAGGAGGCAGATGTCAAAAACTACATGTCAAAACATTATTGCAGACATTCCCCCCCCCCCCTTAAATAATATGGACTTACTTTTACGCAGAATTTTGAGGATCTTCTTCATGTGATGTGGCTCCCTCAATTTTAAATCGGACCAACGCTTCCGGAGTTGCTCCTTGGACCTGGTGACACCAAACATTCTCCTCATTCTCCTTGCCACCTTGTCCATTATGTGTGACTTTCTACGGTTCGGTGTTTTGTAGGGCCCACATTCACCATCATAATCCTTCCTCCTCATGATGTAAACCAACTCCACCATTTCTTCAAACGCCATATTAGTGGCTTTATATCTTTTAGGCCTGGATCGGGACGGTCCTGCCTCTGTCCCTTCACTTGCGCCATGAGAGCTCCGTGCCCGCTCGTGTGACATCGCCATCTTTCCTTCCCACAGAGATTAGGGGCGTGGAAACGAGGAAATGTCCCGTCATGGGCGTAGATGGGGCGGGGATTATTGCATATGCGGAGTGTCGCGAATGCCAACAACGTATTGACGTAGGTTACGCAGAGAATATTTGCTCGATTCCAGAACCTTCACAGTTAACGCCATATTTACATTTTAAATTGATTAGGGGCATGGCAAAGGTGACGAGGGCGGCGTTTCATACATACGCGGAGTGGATAAAAGGCGCATGACGTGATTACGTAGGTTACGTGTTAATTCATCGAGCGTAACAAACAAGGATTTTGAGAGAGGCAGGTAAGAAATTTAAACATGGGATCAGCAGCGGGCTATAAAATGGAGAGCCATGGGATGGAGGTTTGGTCTGTTGGTTGCACAGTTTTATTAAGCTATTATGTCTCTTGGATACCAGAATGTGATTTTCGTACCCAAATGCTTTTGTAGACACAAAATATAGATGTCAAAAATGCTGTAAATCATTACCAATTATGTAGGGTGTATTCAGATCAGGCCAAGTATTGTTCTGTGTTGGTTGGACAGAGGTCATTAGGAAGTGTCTTTCATGTAATCAATGATGAGGGGCAGGATATCTACACATGCAATAGTGCCTTGATGAATGCTGTCATTTGTAATAATTGTGTATGGTTGTAGATTTCTATTATTTCCTGCAATGGAACCAAAGGGGCGGCATGTATCAAAAAAATGTTAGCTACAACCAACCAATGGGGCAGAGCTGGCCAGCATTTTGTAAACAAGAGACACTGTGTTTGTATTTCTATATAGGTCCTACTTTTTTAACAACATATTCTATCAATGTAAATGCTGAGCCTTTTTTAAATCGTGTTTTTGGTTTCTTTTTCTTTTTGTAATCTAGACTAAAATTACAACAATAAAAATTGAAAATGGATCTACTGCAGACCCAGGACATTATCCAGCACTTGCTGGATAAATTCAGAGAAATGCCCATCCTGTGGGATTCCAAGCAGCCCACTTACCACAACAAGGACATACGAGCGGCAGCACTTGAACAGCTAGCAGCATACATGAGGACATGGGTGCCAGAATGCAGTGCCAACATGGTGAAGGATAAACTTGCCAACCTCAGGGGCACATATAGGAGAGCGTACAAAGCTCACCAAAAGCAGCTAAGATCTGGAGCAGCAGCAAGACCACCAAAGGAACCCAAGCTATGGTATTTCAACCAGATGTCTTTTTTGCGGGATCAACTGGAAGGCAGGCCATCTATGTCAAGTCTGAATCCCAACCTTCCCTCCACGCTACCTTCCAGCGGGACTTCCCCAGATCACCACAGCCCTGCAGAGTCGGATGAAGAGGGCCTGGCTGACAGAGAGGCAGATCTGCGCCTCTACGATGATGAGGTATAGTAGTTTCATAACTATTTAGGGAATAATATTAATTATTGTTTGATTCTTGACTTGATATTGGTTAATAAAATACAAGCTGGGAAGCTGTACTCATTGCATTTATACATTTGGGTCACTGCCCACGTACCTTGTCCCCCAACTAATCTGTGAAACATATATGTTTATCTATTTCTTCAATAGTGCAATATAGTCATGGACGGTGCATTATGTGAAAGTAATAAAATATTTAAACCTATTCCAGATTTATTATCTTTGATTCATTCCCCCCATTTATTGTAAACAGTTTCCCGCACATGCTTCATTTAAAGTCCCGCACTTGTTTCTCTTTTCTATACCTAATTAGGGATGGAGGTAATTGACCCATTACCTCATTTAAAGTCCCAACCAACCCTCCCCCCGCCCACTTTATATACCATAACTAGGGATGGAAGCATGTATTTTACGGGACTACATTTTTGTCTATTTTGTGTTAATATCCAGTACTGCATTATTGTTGTTTTTCTAAGTGCTAGCAGCAATGTGCTTACAACTGTTTCATTAGTATCTGTCACATTTTGAGTACGGCTGGGTATTTTGGGCCATTCCACATCTGTTCACAGGTTCCCTGGCGCTGTCTGGCTAAGGGTGTTGGCATCTCCGGCCCCCTGTGGGTTGTGGTCCTATCCGGGGGCAGCAACACTCACTGCACACGCTCTCCGTCCTGTGCTCCGAAGACGCACGGACGGATGGGCGGGCAGTGCGTGTCGATGTCACGCCTCCATCACCTGACACGGAACTAGGTCTCCGTGCGGTGTATTGGTATACCATCCACGAGGGGTTACAGGAGTCAAACGGAGCCGCATCATTGGGCGGTTACCCCGCACCAATGCAGACGCCTCCCTTCTCCTCCCCCTCGTATGCGTGTCTCTGGGCGGGTAACATTGGGGGGGTGGTCCCTATAAGAGGGTGTAACCTATGGCAGGTACAGGCATTTGGCTCTTCACATGTCATCACTCCATGCAGCACACTCGGAACTCACAGGTGATCCTCTTCCTCTCTCCTATACCTCACCACACCCAGTACCTTCACCTCACTTTACTATCTTTATATTCCCATTTCTCTTTGTCTTTCTTCCCCATCCCTGTTTTTTCTCCTTTTTTTTCTCTCTTTCCTTTTCTTTTTTCTTTTTTCCTTCTCCTTTGCTTGTTTTCCTCCCCCCTTCCCCCCTTTTCCTTTTCATCATATCTCCATATCCCATTCTAACATAATACATTCTTCATTTATTTCTAATACAGCCATCATTCCTTACCGACCACAGTGCATTCAATACACCATGCCTCATGCCTGTGCCACCTGGGTGCGCTCTCCTGACGGGCCCTGCACCCCTCATTCTCCAGCCCTAGTCCCCGGCAGTGACCACCCCAATCCTGGGGTCCATCCGGAGCTTCACTCTAGTGCCAGCGGCAATCGGCAACCTGGTGAGTACCATCTGGGGCTTTTTGATGAGTCCTCAGCCCCCACAAATGTTGGATGCCCCGTCTAACCAGCTATGTGCTTATGTCGTTCCAGATAACCAATGTAATGCATGCCTGCTCCTGATGAGCGACCAACAGTCGCGAAACGCGTAGAGCTCTATACCTCATGCATTAATGTATTATCACTGCAGTGTCATGCGATGTAATTTCCATTTTAATATGTGATATCTATTTTATGTCTCAACAATATAGTACAGCTCGCTGTACTCATTGCATTTATATATTTGGGTCACTGCCCACGTACCTTGTCCCCCAACTAATCTGTGAAACATATATGTTTATCTATTTCTTCAATAGTGCAATATAGTCATGGACGGTGCATTATGTGAAAGTAATAAAATATTTAAACCTATTCCAGATTTATTATCTTTGATTCATTCCCCCCATTTATTGTAAACAGTTTCCCGCACATGCTTCATTTAAAGTCCCGCACTTGTTTCTCTTTTCTATACCTAATTAGGGATGGAGGTAATTGACCCATTACCTCATTTAAAGTCCCAACCAACCCTCCCCCCGCCCACTTTATATACCATAACTAGGGATGGAAGCATGTATTTTACGGGACTACATTTTTGTCTATTTTGTGTTAATATCCAGTACTGCATTATTGTTGTTTTTCTAAGTGCTAGCAGCAATGTGCTTACAACTGTTTCATTAGTATCTGTCACATTTTGAGTACGGCTGGGTATTTTGGGCCATTCCACATCTGTTCACAGGTTCCCTGGCGCTGTCTGGCTAAGGGTGTTGGCATCTCCGGCCCCCTGTGGGTTGTGGTCCTATCCGGGGGCAGCAACACTCACTGCACACGCTCTCCGTCCTGTGCTCCGAAGACGCACGGACGGATGGGCGGGCAGTGCGTGTCGATGTCACGCCTCCATCACCTGACACGGAACTAGGTCTCCGTGCGGTGTATTGGTATACCATCCACGAGGGGTTACAGGAGTCAAACGGCGCCGCATCATTGGGCGGTTACCCCGCACCAATGCAGACGCCTCCCTTCTCCTCCCCCTCGTATGCGTGTCTCTGGGCGGGTAACATTGGGGGGGTGGTCCCTATAAGAGGGTGTAACCTATGGCAGGTACAGGCATTTGGCTCTTCACATGTCATCACTCCATGCAGCACACTCGGAACTCACAGGTGATCCTCTTCCTCTCTCCTATACCTCACCACACCCAGTACCTTCACCTCACTTTACTATCTTTATATTCCCATTTCTCTTTGTCTTTCTTCCCCATCCCTGTTTTTTCTCCTTTTTTTTCTCTCTTTCCTTTTCTTTTTTCTTTTTTCCTTCTCCTTTGCTTGTTTTCCTCCCCCCTTCCCCCCTTTTCCTTTTCATCATATCTCCATATCCCATTCTAACATAATACATTCTTCATTTATTTCTAATACAGCCATCATTCCTTACCGACCACAGTGCATTCAATACACCATGCCTCATGCCTGTGCCACCTGGGTGCGCTCTCCTGACGGGCCCTGCACCCCTCATTCTCCAGCCCTAGTCCCCGGCAGTGACCACCCCAATCCTGGGGTCCATCCGGAGCTTCACTCTAGTGCCAGCGGCAATCGGCAACCTGGTGAGTACCATCTGGGGCTTTTTGATGAGTCCTCAGCCCCCACAAATGTTGGATGCCCCGTCTAACCAGCTATGTGCTTATGTCGTTCCAGATAACCAATGTAATGCATGCCTGCTCCTGATGAGCGACCAACAGTCGCGAAACGCGTAGAGCTCTATACCTCATGCATTAATGTATTATCACTGCAGTGTCATGCGATGTAATTTCCATTTTAATATGTGATATCTATTTTATAATTGGTGAAAAATTCAGTGCGCTACTGTGAGTAAACGAATGTGATAATATAGTGGTGATGATAAGATGTGTGAAATAAATCTGAGGCCGCTGTATCTAGGAGTGTTCACATAACACAGAATAAGGATAGATAAATAAATAAATGATAAGCGCTTCAAATACGTGATCTAATTCACCGTAGAGGGTAATACCAGTGATGAGTGCACAAACACAATAAGAGGTTAAATGTGATAAGTAACCGATACAATATTTTCAAAATAATCACAAATAATGTGAACCTGAGAAGGTGCAAATGTGCAATGAAATGTCCTTCAATATTAAATGCAAACAACGATTGGTGCAATTAGTGGTTCAAAAAAATGAAAATAAAATATACAAGAAAAAATAAATGGATGATAATGAGATCAGAGTATGATCGACAGTCTATATAGGATGGATCAGATGGAATCAATGCCCAAATCTCTGCTCTCCTTCCTTGAGTGGTAAGTATATATCCTCATAGGTAATGTAGTTCCCTTACCTGCAGGGTGCTATATATGAGCATATAGTATGGACTCCACGACGTGATGGTCCTGCTCCTACGAGTATGGATGACTCCTCCTGCTCCAGCTGATGGGTCTCTCCAAGCTGCAGGGTACTATATGTAAATGTATAGTGTGAACTCCACGGCGTGATGGTCCTGCTCCTTCAAGTGTGGATGACTCCTCCTGCTCCAGCTGATGGATCTCTCCAAGCTCCGTGGTCCGGAGTGAGCAGTGAGATGAGGGAGAAAAGAAAAAAGTGCCTCCAATAGTGCAGTAGATTTGGACTCAATCCGGTTTATTAGGTAAAAGTTAACTATGCAGGTACATTTTGCAGGGATGGACACATGCAGATGACAAAGTTTTTAAAATTCCCGGGGACGCGGCGTTCTAGGTACCGCCTGACGTCTGGTGGCCTCCGGCTTGTGCGGGTATGTTAGTATTGGTCTGACTCCCTACGGCGTTACGTCACGCACCTCGTGACTTCATCAGGGGAACCTTATTGGCTGTCAGGCCGTCAATTAAATAGTAGCAAAACCGGAAGTAAACAGGCTTCCATTTTCTTGAAGTCCATGTCCGTGGACATGGTAGTAAAGGAAGTGAGTGTTGTTAGACGTCGATGGGACATTGATTGGTTCTGTGAATGCAGGGAATTCCAAACTTGGACGCAACAGAACTAATGTCCCCAAGACAATAAAAATTATGTGAATATAGAGTTAAAATAACGAGAGAATTTCTCATTATATATAAAATATACTGGCCATAAATGTGTAAAGATAGCAATGCTCAGATGCGTACAGTATAACAAAAAAATTATGTATAGATGAATAAAAATTATAATAAAAACTTTTAAAACATTGCCAGGATACTGGACGTGGGTAAAAAGACACTTAGTGAGTCTACTATTGGTACTACTATACAGACCAATATTAGTGTCTTCTGGTATAACCACTTTTATATGTTTTTATCTATATGTTGCTTATATCATTCAAACGAACGGAGATGGATGTACAATATGGATACATCTTAAAGGGTGAAACTATATATCAGTGTATGTATATATAGGATGTATATATAAAAATGACACTGGAATTGACCATTGTGGTACATTGTGACCTCCTGCCATTAGTGTTGAAGTATATTTCAATGGAGGTATGTACATGTCCAATTATTAATAGGTGTGGTGTGTTATTTTGTATGAGTGCTAAAGATACTAGTATAAACTTCACCCCCAATGAAGGAGGGTCAAGGTGTCTCGGAAGTAAAATGGTCAGTATCATGGATGGATTAAAAACCACCCTCACAAACCTAAGGCCACCACACATATTGTGACATAGCATGTCAATGGACACTTAACATTGGAAAATGCATATATAATACATATGTGAATATTAATTCTACATAATGTATAGAAGACATAATTAAAATATTAAAATAATTTTAAAAAACATATTTAAAAATTATTTAAAAAGCAATTAAGATCAAAATCCACATTCATACCCCCTGGTGTAAGTGTGTTAAGAGTGTGGATCCAGCGGGATTCTTTCTGACTGATAACCCGTATCTTATGGCTACCTCTCCATGATGCCTTGTATTTTTCTATGCCCCAGAATTGTAGTGAGGTAGGGTCTTGGTTGTGTTCTTTCGCAAAGTGTCGTGATACACTATGTTTGGGGTTGCCCTTACTAATATTTCGTATATGTTCCTCTATTCTCACTTTGAGTTTCCTTTTGGTTCTGCCTACGTATTGCAAATTGCAATTGCATTGGAGCACATATATGACACCCTCCGTATGGCATCCAATAAAATCTCTTATTTTGTGTGTATGTCCCGTGTTGGTACCAATGAATTCTTGTCGTTTGCCTTGAAATAGTTTGGCATGTCTGCAGGCAAAGCAGTTCCTGCATGGATAGAATCCCTTTCCGTTGAAGAAGGAGAACATTGGTTTCGGGGGTGAAGCAATCACAGATTTAACCAACAGATCTTTTAAGGTAGGAGCTCGTTTGTATATAATTTTAGGCTTAGTGGGGAGTATTGTGTTGAGATCTTTATCGTTAAGCAACACATGCCAATGTCGTTGGATGAGTTTGTTTATATCTCTATGTTGTACATTATAGTCTAGTATCAGACTAGGGGCCGTGTCTCCTTGGAGTGATTTCTTGGTAGCCTTATTTTCCAGCATCGGTTTTCTATCCAGTTCCTGTACATTACGTATTTGTTCATTTATCCAGGATTTGTCATAACCCTTTTCTTCAAACCTTTTTCCAATAAATTGGGCCTGTTCCTTAAAGTCATCTTCCCTTGTGCAGTTTCTTTTAAGCCTGACCAGTTGTCCTTTCGGAATGTTAAAGAGCCATGGCTTATGATGGCAACTTTCAACTGACAGGTAACTATTTGTGTCGACTGCTTTGAAATAGGTTTTGGTTATGATTTTGTTACCTTCTAGTGTTATGCTTAAATCTAGAAAGTCAACCGTCTTTTGATCAATTTTCCAAACAAGTTCGATGTTTTGCTTGTTTTTATTTAGATTTTCCATATATTTCTCCAAACTTTCTTTGCTGCCATTCAATAGAATGATGACATCATCTATGTACCTCTTGTATAAAAGAAGCTCTCTCGGTGTTTGGTCATAGATGGCTAATTCTTCCCATTGAGCCATGAAGGCATTCGCTATACTTGGGGCAAATTTAGCGCCCATAGCTACGCCTATAGCTTGTTTATAGTAGGTCTGGTTGTGCCAAAAATAATTAAATTTTAGGCAAAACTCGAGGCATTTAATTAAATATTTGCGTTGTTTGCATACCATATTGCTGTGTTCACGTAATAGCCACTTGGCTGCGTGGCATGCATCATGGTGACCAACTATAGTGTATAACGACGAAACATCCGCTGTGGCGAGGATCGTGCTTCCTTCTGCCACAGGGACTTTATCGAGGAGTTGGAGAATGTGTTTGGTATCTTTTAAATATGATCTCGTGTTTTGTACAGCCGGTTGAATAAAAAAGTCGATATATTGTCCCATTCTGGAAGTGAGTGACTCGATGCCGTTGACTATCGGCCTTCCAGGTGGGTTATCCTTGGACTTATGAATTTTAGGAACTGTATATATTACTGGAATCCTACAGCATTCCGGCACCAGGTATTTGGCCTCTTTTTTATTTAGTATATCTCTTTTTAATCCTAGGTTAACCACCAATTTGAGTTCTTTCTTATATGTGTTGGTGGGATTCCCTGGCAGTTTAATGTACGTCTCTTCATCTGACAGTTGGCGGTCTAGTTCTCCCAGATATTGAGTTTTGGTTTGTATAACAATGGCTCCCCCTTTGTCCGCCGGGCGGATAACTACGTCGTTTCTTTCCGTAAGCGACTTAATTCCATTTTTCATATGTATCGGATCATATTTTTTCTTCACTTCCAATGTGTCAAGGTCTGCAAGAACTAGTTTCTTGAAGACCTCTATGTGTTGATTGTCCGACACTTGTGGATTGAAGATGGAATTATTACGTAGCGTACTGTGCGTTGAATGGTTGTTGAGTGGTTGCTGTACAATATGTGAGAATTTGTCATTAAGGAAATATTTCTTCATATTAAGTTTTCGGATGTACTTCCGAATCCCAATATATGTATCGAATTTGCTTAGATTTTTGACTGGTGCATGTTTTAATCCCCTATCTAGGACGGCTAGTTCTTCTGTTGTCAGTTGAATTGAGGTTAGATTTACCACGTTCTCTCCTCGTCTTTTCTTTTTCTTTTGTTGTCCCTTTCCTGCTCTGTTTCCCCTCTTGTTTCTGGGCTTGGTTTTGTTGTTGTTTCTTGTGTTCTTCTCCTTGGTGAGCAGTGGGGATCTGGTATTGATCTTCGTGGGGAATGTTCCCTCCTTTCTCTGTCTAAAAAAGTTGACCGAGGTGCTGTATATTGATGTTGGTCATGGCTTGAACGTGAGTCCTCATAGTACTGTTCCTGCTGTCCTCTAAGGGGTTCATATCTGTTGTGGGTCATAATGGGTGTTCTATAGTATCCTCCATACTGGTCCTGTATCTGTGGGGGTCCCCTATTGTAATTGCCATAATAATCATAGGCCTGTGGGGGTGGAGGCGGTCCTCTATAATACCCTCCATATGGTTCCTGTGGTGGAGGAGGAGGGCCTCTATTGTCTCTTGGATTTCTTTCATTGTATTGTCCATTGTTGTGTTGTCCATTGTTATAAGGTTTCTTGTTGTTTGGTTTTTTATATGGTTTCTTCCACTGTTTTTTTGGTGTATGTGGTGCATATTGACCATTATGATGGTGGTCATATTGTGGTCTACTATTTTCCCTGTATCCTGTTTGTTCCTCCCATCTGGGTGGGGGTCGCATCTGAGATGTTGTGGGATCTTGAATTCTCACTTCTTTAATTGGAGTCGATTGCGTGGAACTTGGTTGGGCCAGTTCTAACTTATGTTGCCATTTAAATACACGGTCGGTTTTGTAGTCCGCCACGTCTCGTTGGAATTTTTTAGTTTTTCGTTGTTGTACTTCCTGATCTTTGGCCACTAAATCTTTGTTTAGTAGTGTGGACAGTTTTTGGAAGTCACTGGACTCTTTAAACGGCTCCAGTTTGGATTTTATGTCTTCAATTTGTTGTTGTACTGCTCTTAGTTTCTTTTGTTTTCTCTTCAGAAGGAATTTGACTCCTTCTACGCTTTTGTTGTTAAAGAACTCGAACCATTCGTCTAACGATTCTTTATCGTCTAGTCCATCATTCGGTGGCATATCCCATCTGACTCGTCTGGGTGCTATGTTATCTTTAACATATTGGTCAAAGGTATGTATGTCCCACCAAAGGGATACCTTTTTTTCCATAACATGTCCCAGTTTTCTAATAAGACTGTCTACATCCGTGTTGTGTGTAATAGTGCGTGTATTGAAAACCTCTTCTAAATTAACATTTCTGTTCTCTATGAAAGTAAAAACTTCCATCGTGGCTGCACAGAATGTAGGTGTGAATAACAAATGGATAATTGGTGAAAAATTCAGTGCGCTACTGTGAGTAAACGAATGTGATAATATAGTGGTGATGATAAGATGTGTGAAATAAATCTGAGGCCGCTGTATCTAGGAGTGTTCACATAACACAGAATAAGGATAGATAAATAAATAAATGATAAGCGCTTCAAATACGTGATCTAATTCACCGTAGAGGGTAATACCAGTGATGAGTGCACAAACACAATAAGAGGTTAAATGTGATAAGTAACCGATACAATATTTTCAAAATAATCACAAATAATGTGAACCTGAGAAGGTGCAAATGTGCAATGAAATGTCCTTCAATATTAAATGCAAACAACGATTGGTGCAATTAGTGGTTCAAAAAAATGAAAATAAAATATACAAGAAAAAATAAATGGATGATAATGAGATCAGAGTATGATCGACAGTCTATATAGGATGGATCAGATGGAATCAATGCCCAAATCTCTGCTCTCCTTCCTTGAGTGGTAAGTATATATCCTCATAGGTAATGTAGTTCCCTTACCTGCAGGGTGCTATATATGAGCATATAGTATGGACTCCACGACGTGATGGTCCTGCTCCTACGAGTATGGATGACTCCTCCTGCTCCAGCTGATGGGTCTCTCCAAGCTGCAGGGTACTATATGTAAATGTATAGTGTGAACTCCACGGCGTGATGGTCCTGCTCCTTCAAGTGTGGATGACTCCTCCTGCTCCAGCTGATGGATCTCTCCAAGCTCCGTGGTCCGGAGTGAGCAGTGAGATGAGGGAGAAAAGAAAAAAGTGCCTCCAATAGTGCAGTAGATTTGGACTCGATCCGGTTTATTAGGTAAAAGTTAACTATGCAGGTACATTTTGCAGGGATGGACACATGCAGATGACAAAGTTTTTAAAATTCCCGGGGACGCGGCGTTCTAGGTACCGCCTGACGTCTGGTGGCCTCCGGCTTGTGCGGGTATGTTAGTATTGGTCTGACTCCCTACGGCGTTACGTCACGCACCTCGTGACTTCATCAGGGGAACCTTATTGGCTGTCAGGCCGTCAATTAAATAGTAGCAAAACCGGAAGTAAACAGGCTTCCATTTTCTTGAAGTCCATGTCCGTGGACATGGTAGTAAAGGAAGTGAGTGTTGTTAGACGTCGATGGGACATTGATTGGTTCTGTGAATGCAGGGAATTCCAAACTTGGACGCAACAGAACTAATGTCCCCAAGACAATAAAAATTATGTGAATATAGAGTTAAAATAACGAGAGAATTTCTCATTATATATAAAATATACTGGCCATAAATGTGTAAAGATAGCAATGCTCAGATGCGTACAGTATAACAAAAAAATTATGTATAGATGAATAAAAATTATAATAAAAACTTTTAAAACATTGCCAGGATACTGGACGTGGGTAAAAAGACACTTAGTGAGTCTACTATTGGTACTACTATACAGACCAATATTAGTGTCTTCTGGTATAACCACTTTTATATGTTTTTATCTATATGTTGCTTATATCATTCAAACGAACGGAGATGGATGTACAATATGGATACATCTTAAAGGGTGAAACTATATATCAGCTCCTACCTTAAAAGATCTGTTGGTTAAATCTGTGATTGCTTCACCCCCGAAACCAATGTTCTCCTTCTTCAACGGAAAGGGATTCTATCCATGCAGGAACTGCTTTGCCTGCAGACATGCCAAACTATTTCAAGGCAAACGACAAGAATTCATTGGTACCAACACGGGACATACACACAAAATAAGAGATTTTATTGGATGCCATACGGAGGGTGTCATATATGTGCTCCAATGCAATTGCAATTTGCAATACGTAGGCAGAACCAAAAGGAAACTCAAAGTGAGAATAGAGGAACATATACGAAATATTAGTAAGGGCAACCCCAAACATAGTGTATCACGACACTTTGCGAAAGAACACAACCAAGACCCTACCTCACTACAATTCTGGGGCATAGAAAAATACAAGGCATCATGGAGAGGTAGCCATAAGATACGGGTTATCAGTCAGAAAGAATCCCGCTGGATCCACACTCTTAACACACTTACACCAGGGGGTATGAATGTGGATTTTGATCTTAATTGCTTTTTAAATAATTTTTAAATATGTTTTTTAAAATTATTTTAATATTTTAATTATGTCTTCTATACATTATGTAGAATTAATATTCACATATGTATTATATATGCATTTTCCAATGTTAAGTGTCCATTGACATGCTATGTCACAATATGTGTGGTGGCCTTAGGTTTGTGAGGGTGGTTTTTAATCCATCCATGATACTGACCATTTTACTTCCGAGACACCTTGACCCTCCTTCATTGGGGGTGAAGTTTATACTAGTATCTTTAGCACTCATACAAAATAACACACCACACCTATTAATAATTGGACATGTACATACCTCCATTGAAATATACTTCAACACTAATGGCAGGAGGTCACACTGTACCACAATGGTCAATTCCAGTGTCATTTTTATATATACATCCTATATATACATACACTGATATATAGTTTCACCCTTTAAGATGTATCCATATTGTACATCCATCTCCGTTCGTTTGAATGATATAAGCAACATATAGATAAAAACATATAAAAGTGGTTATACCAGAAGACACTAATATTGGTCTGTATAGTAGTACCAATAGTAGACTCACTAAGTGTCTTTTTACCCACGTCCAGTATCCTGGCAATGTTTTAAAAGTTTTTATTATAATTTTTATTCATCTATACATAATTTTTTTGTTATACTGTACGCATCTGAGCATTGCTATCTTTACACATTTATGGCCAGTATATTTTATATATAATGAGAAATTCTCTCGTTATTTTAACTCTATATTCACATAATTTTTATTGTCTTGGGGACATTAGTTCTGTTGCGTCCAAGTTTGGAATTCCCTGCATTCACAGAACCAATCAATGTCCCATCGACGTCTAACAACACTCACTTCCTTTACTACCATGTCCACGGACATGGACTTCAAGAAAATGGAAGCCTGTTTACTTCCGGTTTTGCTACTATTTAATTGACGGCCTGACAGCCAATAAGGTTCCCCTGATGAAGTCACGAGGTGCGTGACGTAACGCCGTAGGGAGTCAGACCAATACTAACATACCCGCACAAGCCGGAGGCCACCAGACGTCAGGCGGTACCTAGAACGCCGCGTCCCCGGGAATTTTAAAAACTTTGTCATCTGCATGTGTCCATCCCTGCAAAATGTACCTGCATAGTTAACTTTTACCTAATAAACCGGATCGAGTCCAAATCTACTGCACTATTGGAGGCACTTTTTTCTTTTCTCCCTCATCTCACTGCTCACTCCGGACCACGGAGCTTGGAGAGATCCATCAGCTGGAGCAGGAGGAGTCATCCACACTTGAAGGAGCAGGACCATCACGCCGTGGAGTTCACACTATACATTTACATATAGTACCCTGCAGCTTGGAGAGACCCATCAGCTGGAGCAGGAGGAGTCATCCATACTCGTAGGAGCAGGACCATCACGTCGTGGAGTCCATACTATATGCTCATATATAGCACCCTGCAGGTAAGGGAACTACATTACCTATGAGGATATATACTTACCACTCAAGGAAGGAGAGCAGAGATTTGGGCATTGATTCCATCTGATCCATCCTATATAGACTGTCGATCATACTCTGATCTCATTATCATCCATTTATTTTTTCTTGTATATTTTATTTTCATTTTTTTGAACCACTAATTGCACCAATCGTTGTTTGCATTTAATATTGAAGGACATTTCATTGCACATTTGCACCTTCTCAGGTTCACATTATTTGTGATTATTTTGAAAATATTGTATCGGTTACTTATCACATTTAACCTCTTATTGTGTTTGTGCACTCATCACTGGTATTACCCTCTACGGTGAATTAGATCACGTATTTGAAGCGCTTATCATTTATTTATTTATCTATCGATATCTATTTTATGTCTCAATAATATAGTACAGCTCGCTGTACTCATTGCATTTATATATTTGGGTCACTGCCCACGTACCTTGTCCCCCAACTAATCTGTGAAACATATATGTTTATCTATTTCTTCAATAGTGCAATATAGTCATGGACGGTGCATTATGTGAAAGTAATAAAATATTTAAACCTATTCCAGATTTATTATCTTTGATTCATTCCCCCCATTTATTGTAAACAGTTTCCCGCACATGCTTCATTTAAAGTCCCGCCCTTGTTTCTCTTTTCTATACCTAATTAGGGATGGAGGTAATTGACCCATTACCTCATTTAAAGTCCCAACCAACCCTCCCCCCGCCCACTTTATATACCACAGCACTGTGGGAAGTAAGCAGATACACTGATGCCCCGTACACACGATCACTTTTTGTCTTGAAAAAAATGTAATTTTTCATCATGAAAAAAAATGACATTTTTCCAACTTCATCATTAAAAATTATGTTGCCCACACACCATCGTTTTTGAAAAATGATGAACAAAGCGACGGCACTCCAAAGGGGAAGTTCGCCTTGAGGCTGCTTTTAGCTGGTTACCTGTTAGTAAAAGACGATTCGTGCTTTTTTGTCTGTTACAGCGTGATGAATGTGCTTACTCCATTATGAATGGTAGTTTTACCTCCCGTCTCAAAACTTGCTTCTGGGCATGTGCGGGTTTAAAACGTCGTTTTTTCCCACACACAATCATTTTAAATTACATTTTTAAAAATGTCATTTTATTTCATCACAAAAAGTGATCGTGTGTACAGGGCATGACAGTGTGCAGGAGACCAATCTTCTGATTGCTGGTGCAATGCTTTACAGGCTCCTACTTCAAAATATAATAAATGCAGTACTTTTAACCTGCAAAAAGATGTGCATTTATTATTTTTTGTAGAAAGAACTTTTTTCTTAAAACAAAGAAAATGTGTTACCAACCAAACCAAGTAATAGTTGTTTTTTATTGTAGGGATGTACTAACATTTATTTACCGTAGTTTTGGTGATTTAAAGCTAATAAGACTGGCCATTAAATTATCAAAATATGTATCTACTATCAATGGTGTTTTATCAAAACATAACCATTGTTTAATATTACAAATTATCAAAAAGCATTTCATTCAGTTAGTTTGCAGCACACGTTTAATAAACCTTGGTGATAAAGTCAAACACCAATGTGACATTTTCTTTTGAGAATTCAATCTGTATTATTTGTTTCTGTAAATACCGCTTTGCATAGACCTCAATGGGTTTTCCTAATCTACCTTATGTATCAATAGCATTCCAATAATCTTATGTAATTTAATTCAGTTCTGAAACAGATTATCCACAAGTGACAGAATACTAAATCTACCCATCCTGGGTTTGTTTCTGTTTAATGTAATTCCCAGTTGCAACAAAAGAAAAATACGTGTCTGAGAACTCCTAATATGACCGTTTTTTTTCAACCAATTAAGACAAAGGGATTTGTAGCGAACTTAATTGGTAGCTCTCCCTCAATTACCCTATATTTCTTAACATAATACCCTCCTTTTTCCTATTTATCTTTGTAATCATCAATTACTTTCTCTTCTCTTTAATCATCCACCGTATCTATCTATCTCCTTAATGCATAGTACATTATCTCAGCGTGTCTGAAATGCATAATACTTTATCTATTCAGGTGCCATTACAAACCGTTGTTCATTACATATTCAGACCTGCTAAGATATATTTGAGCTTTTATACAGCGTATACTTTTAATTAATTATTATATTTTTTTCTTGTATATTAACCCCATCATAGGAAAGACAGCAGCAGATAAAACATCTGTAATAATCAGAAAATAAAACAGCAGTTAATCACTCAGCTACCAGCCGCCGTCGATTGACGGCGGTACAGTAGCTCAAATGTTCTGACAGGACGTCATATGACATCCTCGTCTTTTAAAGCCGCACCCGCCGCGTTACTAGGAACACGATGCGCGTGCCCGCAATTGCCCAGTAACTGAGCAGGACCGTGGATCTTTGTGTGTAAACACAGAGATCCACGTCCTGTCAGGGAGAGGAGACCAATGCTGTGTCCCTTGTACATAGGGACACAGATCGGTCACCTCCCCAGTCAGTCCCCTCCCCCTACAGTTAGAATCACTCACTAGGCTACACATTTAACCCCTTCCTCGCCCCCTAGTGTTAACCCCTTCCCTGACAGTCACATTTTTGCATATTTATAGCACTGTTCACTGTATAAATGTGAATGGTCCCAAAAGTGTGTCAAAAGTGTCCGATGTGTCCGCCATAATGTCGCAGTCCCAATATAAATCGCAGATTGCCACCATTCCTAGTAAAAAAAAAAAGGATAAAAAAATCATAATTATGTCCCCTATTTTGTAGGCGCTATAACTTTTGCGCAAACCAGCTTATTGCGATTTTATTTTATTTTTTTACCAAAAATATGTAGAAGAAAACGTATCGGCCTAAACTGAGAAAATGTCTTTTATTTTTTTTTAAATGGGATATTTATTATAGCAAAAAGTAAAAAATATTGTGTTTTTTTTAAAATTGATGCTCTTTTTTTGTTTATAGCACAAAAAATAAAAACCGCACAGGCGATAAAATACCACCAAAAGAAAGCTCTATTTGTGGGAAAAAAGGACACCAATTTTGTTTGGGAGCCATGTCGCACGACCACGCAATTGTTAGTCAAAGCGACGCAGTTCCCGGAAGCTGAAATTTCGCCTGGGCAGGAAGGGGGTATATGTGCAGAGTAAGCACGTGGTTAAACTAGTTTAATAAACATTTTTTAATTGTTCTAATTTTTAATTGGTCTGAAGATAAGCATACTGGTGGGACATACAACATGCACAAGTAGATTTGCACCTTGTGAGATATTATAGGACAAAAACTGTGAGCTTTTCTTTCTACTGCAGAAACTACCAGCTAAAAAATTCCAACATACCCGTAAAAGGCCAGCAAACTTTGTTTTTCTAACTGCTGGCAGCAGTTCCAAACACATCACCCGTGATATCTAGTAAGCTTCTTCAATCCAAAATTACTTACAGTATAAAACAATTGTCTTAATAAAAAATGTAAAGACCATATACACCAAAGGTTTTTATTTCTTCAAAGTAAAAAAAATCATGCATATCTCTCAGTTTTATTGATAATTCTGGTGTAAAACATTGCAGTTTTAGGTTTCCTGGTTCTTTGGGTGTTAGAATTTTTCCTTCCTATGTCCTGCTGTCACCCAAACTTTTCAGATCTGCAGCTACTTTTCAGAGATTGAAATTAAGTGATTGCTTGCCAATTTGTGCCATGGTCAATGTGATTTCCAAATACCATAATTTTTTAATTGCAATGATAAAATTACGCACATAACATAGGAATAATTAAAGGCAATTAAAATTAAATTATTACATAAACAAAAACTCAATTGTCAGGGTCCGGATCTGAACTTGCAACCTCTGCAGTGTCTGGCTGTAACTCTTCCCACCATGCCACCTGAGATGTAGGGATGAGCTTCATATTCGAGTCAAACTCATGTTCGACTCAAACATCGTATGTTCGATCGTTCGTCGAATCACAAACGTTTTGGGCCGTTCGCGCCAAATTCGAGTTATGTTTCACAGACCATAATTCACTGCGGCATCGCTGGCTGATGATTGGCCAAGCATGCACTATGACCCGCATGCTTGGCCAATCACAGCTTGCAAAAAACGGAGAGCCACAATTGACCAAAGCCAGGGTGGCTTTGGCCAATTATGGCTCAGGGGGTTTAGTACACGCCCCACACTATAAAAGGCCGCCTGCAGGTCGACCTTGTGTAGTGTGTTGCGGTGGTTAAGAGAGAACAGAGAGAGACAGAGAGAGTGTCATTTTTTGCAGGTAGATAGAGCAGGCAGGCAGGCAGGCTAGTCAGTTAATGTTACAGTGTGTAGAGGATATATATATATATACACATCCCAGGTGTTGTACATATATTTATATACAGGGAGTGCAGAATTATTAGGCAAGTTGTATTTTTGAGGATTCATTTTATTATTGAACAACAACCATGTTCTCAATGAACCCAAAAAACTCATTAATATCAAAGCTGAATATTTTTGGAAGTAGTTTTTAGTTTGTTTTTAGTTTTAGCTATTTTAGGGGGATATCTGTGTGTGCAGGTGACTATTACTGTGCATAATTATTAGGCAACTTAACAAAAAAAAAATATATACCCATTTCAATTGTTTATTTTTACCAGTGAAACCAATATAACATCTCAACATTCACAAATATACATTTCTGACATTCAAAAACAAAACAAAAACAAATCAGTGACCAATATAGCCACCTTTCTTTGCAAGGACACTCAAAAGCCTGCCATCCATGGATTCTGTCAGTGTTTTGATCTGTTCACCATCAACATTGCGTGCAGCAGCAACCACAGCCTCCCAGACACTGTTCAGAGAGGTGTACTGTTTTCCCTCCTTGTAAATCTCACATTTGATGATGGACCACAGGTTCTCAATGGGGTTTAGATCAGGTGAACAAGGAGGCCATGTCATTAGTTTTTCTTCTTTTATACCCTTTCTTGCCAGCCACGCTGTGGAGTACTTGGACGCGTGTGATGGAGCATTGTCCTGCATGAAAATCATGTTTTTCTTGAAGGATGCAGACTTCTTCCTGTACCACTGCTTGAAGAAGGTTTCTTCCAGAAACTGGCAGTAGGACTGGGAGTTGAGCTTGACTCCATCCTCAACCTGAAAAGGCCCCACAAGCTCATCTTTGATGATACCAGCCCAAACCAGTACTCCACCTCCACCTTGCTGGCGTCTGAGTCGGACTGGAGCTCTCTGCCCTTTACCAATCCAGCCACGGCCCATCCATCTGGCCCATCAAGACTCACTCTCATTTCATCAGTCCATAAAACCTTAGAAAAATCAGTCTTGAGATATTTCTTGGCCCAGTCTTGACGTTTCAGCTTGTGTGTCTTGTTCAGTGGTGGTCGTCTTTCAGCCTTTCTTACCTTGGCCATGTCTCTGAGTATTGCACACCTTGTGCTTTTGGGCACCCCAGTGATGTTGCAGCTCTGAAATATGGCCAAACTGGTGGCAAGTGGCATCTTGGCAGCTGCACGCTTGACTTTTCTCAGTTCATGGGCAGTTATTTTGCACCTTGGTTTTTCCACACGCTTCTTGCGACCCTGTTGACTATTTTGAATGAAACGCTTGATTGTTCGATGATCACGCTTCAGAAGCTTTGCAATTTTAAGAGTGCTGCATCCCTCTGCAAGATATCTCACTATTTTTGACTTTTCTGAGCCTGTCAAGTCCTTCTTTTGACCCATTTTGCCAAAGGAAAGGAAGTTGACTAATAATCATGCACACCTGATATAGGGTGTTGATGTCATTAGACCACACCCCTTCTCATTACAGAGATGCACATCACCTAATATGCTTAATTAGTAGTAGGCTTTCGAGCCTATACAGCTTGGAGTAAGACAACATGCATAAAGAGGATGATGTGGTCAAAATACTCATTTGCCTAATAATTCTGCACTCCCTGTACTGTATAGTTTAGCTAGATCAGTTCTTCCTAATTTACTGGCAGGCAGGTGATTGTGCTAGCTGCAGTATTCTTACGTGGTTTATTGCCTGTGTCCTTTGTAGTTTGCACCTAAAGCTACATGGTGTGTGTACTGTCTGTGTCTGTGCTATTTTTCGCAATGATTTTCATCCATATTGCAGGGACCAGACATTACATTAAAGCCGCAAGCAGTTTTAAATTACTTTTTTCTTATAGTAATCTCATTTTGTGCAGGGACAGTTCTAAACACATGCCACTTCACAGGCATACTATAGACACCCAGCAGGTACAATATTTAAAGGAATTTTTTTTATTTTTTTTTATTTAAGCATCATTAAAATCACTGCTCCTGATTCAGGAGCAGTGATTTTAATGATGCTTAAATTAAAAAATATATGAAAAATTCCTTTAAATATTGTACCTGTTGGGTGTCTATAGTATGCCTGTGAAAACGTATTTGAGAACCCGGGTCTTGCCGAGGGAACATGTATCAATGGAAAAAAGTTTTAAAAACGGTTGTTTTTTCAGGAGTCCTGAAAAAAAACTACAGTTTTTAAAACTTTTTTTCCATTGATACATGTTCCCTGGGGCAAGACCCGGGTTCTCAAAGACGTTTTCACAGGCATACTATAGACACCCAGCAGGTACAATATTTAAAGGAATTTAATTTTTTTTTATTTAAGCATCATTAAAATCACTGCTCCTGAAAAAACGACCGTTTTTAAAACTTTGTTTCCATTGATACATGTTCCCTGGGGCAAGACCCGGGTTCTCAAAGACATTTTACGACAATAACTTGCATATTAGGCTTTAAAATTAGCACTTTTGAATTCGAACGTTCGAGTCCCATAGACGTCAATGGGGTTCTAAATGTTCGCCCGAACGGTCGGTCCGTTCGAAGGTTCTGGTGCGAAACCGAACGGGGGGGTGTTTGGCTCATCCCTACTGAGATGCTGGACAGCTCCCTGTCTAATCCCTTACACAATTTTGCCTTGCCCCTTGTTTCTGGTGAACTCTTCCTAATTTAAGCTATGTCTCTGCACTTCCTGTTTGCTAGATTATTGTGCTCTCTCGAGCTAATATCTAGTTCCTTTGCATACCCACCACTGTACACAACCACTCGTTATCGACCCTTGGCTTGTTCCTTAAAGCGGTTGTAAACCGCATTTATAATTTTTTTTTTTTAAACCTGCAAGGCAAAAGGAATAATCAGCTAGTATGCACCGCATAATAGCTAATTATGAAATACTTACCTCGGAACGAGGTGTGTAGAACTTACCTGGTCCACACCGAGCGAGATGTCATCTTGCTCCGGTGTGTCTTCCGGGTATCGCTGTGATTGGCTGGAGCGGCGATGACGTGGGAGATGACGTGCGCGTGGGAGATTTAAAATCGGTAAGGTCGGATCTTTCGCCGTGGATTCCCCCTGCGCATGCGCCGCTGCAATCAGCGGCGCATTGCGAGGGGAATATCTCCTAAACCGTACAGATTTAGGAGATATTCTTTATACCTACAGGTAAGCCTTATTATAGGCTTACCTGTAGGTAAAAGTGAAAAATAAGGGTTTACAACCACTTTAACTATGCTTCCGCTTGATCCCAACCTACAACCATTTGTTAAATAAACCTATTTTATTATAATTTTTGCACTATGGAGATTTTTCTTTATCCCCTTTATATGACCGACTCCTGCGAATAAATCACGCTGGGGAGTTTGGAAGCCATCATCCTTATTTGGAACACACAACCTGGAGAGACACCACCGGCCATTACTGGATTCAATGACCAGGAGATCTATCCCCATTCCCCCAGTTAAGGAAATCATCGTGGCTATATATACTCCTTACTAAGAGTCCAGAGAGCGTTGAGTGGTAGTCACAAAGATTTCCTATAGAAGACACTGGGGCAGATCCACAAAAAAATTACGCCGGCGTATCTATTGATACGCCACGTAATTTCAAATTTCCCGGGTCGTATCTTTGTTTTGTATCTACAAAACAAGATACGACTGCATCTGGGATTGATCCGACAGGCGTACGTCTTAGTACGCCATTGGATCTTAGGTGCATTTTTTCGGCGGCCGCTAGGTGGCGTTTCCGTTGAATTCCGCGTTGAGTATGCAAATTAGCTTGTTACGGCGATCCATGAACGTACGTCCGGCCGGCGCATTTTTTTACGTCGTTTGTGTTCGGCTTTTTCAGGCGTATAGTTACCCCTGCTATTATGAGGCGTACTCAATGTCGAATTTTGAATTTTTTACGTCGTTTGCGTAAGTCGTTCGCGAATAGGGATTTGCGTAGAATGACGTCACCGTCGTAAGCATTGGCTTGTTCCGGTTTAATTTCGAGCATGCGCACTGGGATACCCCCACGGATGGCGCATGCGCCGTTAAAAAAAACGTTGTTTACGTCGGGTCACAACGAATTTACATAAAACACAACCCATCACATCCATTTGAATTGCGCGCCCTTACGCCGAAAAAGACACACTACGCCGCCGTAACTTACGGTGCAAATTCTTTGAGGATTCGAGAAAAAAAAGTAAGTTACGGCAGCGTAGTGTATCTTAGAAACGCTACGCCCGACGCAAATATGCGCCGATGTACGTGAATCTGCCCCACTGTTTTTTACACCGTTTTTGACACTACGTTCATCACAGTCACTTCAGCACTTTATTTATTTGTTTACATAAGATATTGTGGGCGTTATTTCAGCACTTTACTTATCAGAGTTATTTTGGACTTTTTATTGCTTATTTGCACAGTCATTTTGACATTTTGTTTATTTTGCACAGTTTGATATATTGATTATTTTGCACAGTATGATTATTGCTCATTTTGCACAGTAGATATATGCATATGATTTATTAGTCAGTTTAGCACATACATGTGATTTTTTACTATTAGAAAGTTGCGCTCTTTCACTTCTATCCAAAGCCTGTGAAAGAGACACCAGAATGTATCCAAAAAATCCTAAATTTTGTTCCGAGTGCACTAAATTGTGGCCTCATCATACAGACTGGCTCCCCAAGCCATTGTTTACAGAATAAAGAAAGCTTGTGGGGAAAATTAAATTTTTTGGGCTTTATAAATGTCATTATTGCTGCAGCAGGTTCTATACACAGTACATATGTGCCCCTTTACATGCAGACCCCCCCAAGCGCTATAGTTAAAGCAACTTTTCATTTTTATTGTCATTTCTCATTTTTCACTTTAAGCGTCAGTAAATCACTGCTCATTTAAAAATTATGTTTTTTACAAACTTTTTTTCATTAATACATGTCCCCCAGGGCAGTAATTGGACCCCCATAACAATTGTATGCCCAATTACTTGTATAAACCTTCAAAATGAAATTTATTTTTTATTTTTTCCAGTTCGGGTCCCATAGACTTCAATGAGGTTGGTTATTCAATTCCGAACTTTTGCGATGTTCCAAAGTTCAGCCGCAAACTGAACCAGGGAGTGTATGGCCCATGTCTACCAAGCACTAACAGCTCATATACAAACTCAAAAGCTTATGTATTGGGTACGGCCCCTATTTAACATTTTCCACAATAGACATTATTTACAGAGCTGCCTGGGGGATAAACTGCCATCAACAAGCCAAACCAGTCAGGTTCAAACCTACACTGAAAAAGAATGGCACTAAAAATTAAATATCGTTTTGGTCTAATTTGTTGCTGTGAGTCATCTGAGACAGTTGTCCCCATTGTTTTATAACATTTTTAAAGAAGGGCCAATTTTTCCCTTTAGCACAGTGAAATTTTAATATTGTGTCTCATTGAACTGTACATAACAAAATATTAAGCTGTGGGACAATGAGAATGAAGAAAATTTTCTAAGGCTAAAGAGTATTTTATTTCTTTTTACATGCTGCACAGTTTTACAGGAAAAAGGCTTGTTTCCAGTTACGGCAAGCCATTGTAACAGGCTATCATGTAAGATTCATGATTCATGCATCCAGCGTCCTTCCTGAACATTGTATTTCACAATTTTAAAGCTATGCTTCCAGTGAAACAAATTCATTTTGTTCTCCAGTCATAGCTATTCAGGAGGGGCTCTTGATTAATGAATTCAAAAACTGGAACTGGACAGCTTTTCACTTTTCTAATGTTCTATTTTTACGGCAGATATTAACTGACTGCATGATCATATGGCTTAAGTGCTGGAGGCTTTGAACGTGTATAAATTAAATTTATATTTTATATCTCTAATCATTATTTAAAAAAAAAAAAAAACCATAATCACAAACGAAAAGCTTTTTTGAAAGTCTCTATTTAATCTTGTCTCTCAAGCTCCTGAAAAGATGAGCTTTTCCTGAGTTAGAGTATATAGATAATGTGCATTGCTGGCTGAACAGAATGATCATTGATGAAGCCAAGAAGTTGATGGTCTGTCTGAGAAATTAACCATTTTATGCTTCTCAAGAGACTGATAAATTTCAAGGCCACTCGTAATTGAAGAGATGTGTAAATCAGTCACAACACAAACTGAATTGCTACATCTAGTAAAGATAAGAGTTAACTAAAACAACTTACAATTTACAATGACAGAAATCCCTGAATTTACCTTTTTGTGCGAATACTTTAAAATTGTAATTCCTTCTGGCAGTTTTATAAAATTAAATATTTAAATAAACTCCATAGGTTGCATTTTGCTAAGTTATTTGTAAAAACAACATTGTTTAAGGATCATGTAAACAAAATAGCATGATCATGAACTTACTGTAATTAAAATAGCTAAATACACCATTGAAATATACTGTAATACTGTTTTGTACTTTCATGGTCTTTTTGATAATTTTAATAAAAAATATTGGAAAGAAATATAAATATGTATACCTGTAAAAGAATAGTGATGAGCCAAATGTGTCTCGGTTTGTTTCACGGCGAATTCAGCAAACTTTACTGTTGTTCGGATGCTGAATCCAAACCTTATTGAAGCCACTGGGAGCTGAATGTTAGAAATCAGAAGTAGCTATTTTCTACGCAAATAGGCAAGGGATTGCTAAACAAATGGGATAGGGACTGTACCAAATCAAAAAAATAATAATCTTTTGTGTGGTAGGGTACCTTGCCAGAAAGAGCCCCACTTCTCCATAATCCTGGCCCAGTGCTTGTGGGGGTCTGGGCAGGGGACGTATTGGAATTTAAAAGCCCCCTTAAAAAATAGTAGGGCCTTAAAATACTGTCATTCATACAGTACCTATACTTGCTGACACCTCCAATCCTGTGGCTTACTCGCAGCTAAACTGGAAGCCTAAATTGGCGGAAGCAATGAAAGTTTTGCACAATCAGAGCACAGAGCACTGTCAGAGCCATGATTGTAGAAAGTAATGATGACTCTATCCAATCATGGCTCATTGCTCTTAGTCCTGCCCCACACTATAAAAGTATTATTTTAATAGCGGCCATTTGCAGTGTGATATCAGCATGGAGAGAGATAGAACAGGGCTCTATATAGTGCTACTAGAGAGTTAGTGTGCTAGTGTGTGCTATTCTGATTCTATTGTTATTGTACAATATCAGTTTAGTATGAAGCTAGTGATAGTTCAGTGAGTGTGGGTGTAGAGTGACCATTCATTTTTACTTTAGTGTCACTTTAGTGCAAATCTAGTGATAGTTCAGTCAGTGTGAGTGTAGTGACCATTAATATTTACATTAGTGTCAGTTTATTTTGTCAGGGCTGGTTTACTGCAGTAGTTCTTTGCATGACATTATGGACAGGGCTCTCGAGGCAGAGCAGGGGAAAGGAGGAGGAGGACTTCCTTTCCTCTCCAGGCCTGCTTTATGCAGACACCATTCTTCCTACACCACAGAACACACAAGAGGAGAGGGAGGAGGAGTATTCTGGCAGTTTTGTAGTCATTTAAGCAGAGGAAGACATATGCCAAACCTTAAGAGTTCATTTTCCATCCCCAAAACCCTTGGGAGTAGTACGTGGCTGGGAGGAGACAGTTCCAGATACTGTAATCCTCAGTGACCCAGAGGAGTCTGCTTTTCATGCCAACTTGTGGTGCATGGGCTCCCTTATGCTTCAAAGCCTATGAAGGGTCTCGAGAATACGTGGCATCAAGGAGAAGGATCACTACTGGTTGGCAACCCTCCTTGACCACTGTTACCAGGGGAAGGTCTCAGAACTCTTCCCATACCCACAGAGGAAGCAGAAGATGAAATCTCTTTAAGGAGGAGTCTATCTAATGCTTTTCCTGACTCAGGTAGGTTACAATGTCGTGAAAAATTTAGTTTTAAGCTGCGGTGGAGAAGAGGGCCACCTAAGTGATGCATTTCACATTTTTTTAGTCCTCTGCTCCCAGGGCTGTCAGCTTCCACATGCCATTGGCAGTGTCTGCATCATATGGTGGATGATTATCTAGGGGCAAACACAGAGATGGAGAGCTTTTCAGTTGATGATCCTCTGGGTTACTGGGTATCATTTACATTTTTACAGCAAGGCCAATTCTTGCTTTCATCAAGAGTAAGGCCACGTACACACGGTCGTTCCAAACCGATGAGAATGGTCCGACGGGGCATTTCCATCAGTTCACCGCTGAAGTGGCCTGATGGTCTGATGTGCGTACACACCATCATTCCAAAAACCGATCGGGTCAGAACGCGGTGACGTAAAACACACGACGTGCTGAAAAAACGAAGTTCAATGCTTCCAAACATGCGTCGACTTGATTCTGAGCATGCGCAGGTTTTAAACCGATGCTTTCTGTACTAACCATCAGTTTGGACCGATCGGGCAGCGGTGCATTGGTTCGATTTTAAAGCATGTTTTAAAATTTTGGACCGAAGGACAACAGACCGATGGACCTTACACACGGTCCGTTTTGACCGATGAAACTGGACTTAAGGTCGTTTTCATCGGTTTGGACCGACCGTGTGTACGCGGCCTAACTCTATAGGACTAAGGTGTGAAGGCACCACTGACACCCAAATGCACCCAAATGCCAATTTTTCCCAAATCTCTTGTTTGCAGTGCACTACATTATGGCCTCATCATACAGACTGGCTCCCCAAGCCATTGTTTACAATATAAAGAAAGCTTTGAGGGTTAAATGAATTTGGGCTTTATAAATGCAATTATTGCTGCAGCAAATTGTATATACAGTACAGATGTGCCACTTCACAGGTAGACTAAGGGGACCTCCAAGCACTATATGGCAAGTGTTTTTTATATTTTTATTGCTATTTCTCATTTGTATGCTTTCACATTAAGCATCAGTGAATCATTGCTTATTTTAAAATTACGTTTTTTACAAACTTTTTTTTCATTGATTCATGTCCCCCCAGGGCAGTACCCAGACCCCCATAACTATTGTAGTACCCATACTCATTTACATGGGGGGCGGGATCTTGGGGCGCCCATGTTAAAGGGGGATTCCAGATTCTAATAAGCCACTCCCTGCATCCCACAGCCACTGGGACAAGGTTGTGGGGAAGAGGCCCTTGTCCTCATCAACATGGGGACAAGGTGCTTTGGAGCCAAAGCACTCCTTTATATGGATAGCATGTGGCCTGTATGGTTAGGGAGGAGGGAAGTTGCTTATCCCCCCCCCTTTCCTAGCCTGCCAGGCTGCATGTTCAGATAAGGATCTGGTATCCACCTAAGTGTCTGGAATGGATTGGAATGGATTTTTTTTCTAAATTTGTATTCCCGGCAATTGTTTTATTTACATTGAGCTGTCAGTGACACACCCACTGATGAGTCATTCATTGTTAAGGACGCGGCGGCTGGCTTGCCAGCCCACTGCTTAACAACCAGCTAAACAGTGGAAACTGGTGCTTAGCAGTGGTTAACAGTCTTTAGGAGGTTTTAGGAGCTGTCAGCTTTTTTTTTCTGCTGGCAAATTGATCTTAAAGCGGATCTCCACTCTAAAGTGGAGTCCCGCTGATCGGCACCCTCCCCCCCTCCGGTGTCACATTTGACACCTTTCAGGGGGGAGGGGGGTGCAGATACCTGTCTACAGACAGGTATCTGCACCCACTTCCGGCCCTACGATGCGGGATAAAGACGGGTTTTTCCCTTGCTTCCCGTCCGTCCCCCGTTGTATGCTGGGAACACTCGGCTCCCAGCACACAGCGGGAGCCAATCGGCGGGCGCAGCGCGACTCGCGCATGCGCCATAGGGAACCGGGCAGTGAAGCCGGAGCGCTTCACTTCCTGGTTCCCTCACCGTGGATGGAGGGGGGAGCAGCAGGGTGACGAGCGATCGGCTCGTCATCTGCTGCGATCGGCGCTGGACTCCAGGACAGGTAAGTGTCCTTATATTAAAAGTCAGCAGCTGCAGTATTTGTAGCTGCTGGCTTTTAATATATTTTTTTAGTGGCACATCCGCTTTAATAATACAAAAAAGGCATTTTTTCCTGCTTCTAGAAGCTGAAGCTTGAAAAACACTTTCAGTTTACAATAGTGTACATGGACACATATAATAACGCTATCGGTTTCTAGGGGCAGAAAAAAATGCTCAAAGTAGCTGCTAGGAGCTTAAAAAAAAGCTAGTGTACAGTGGCACATTCCCAGTCCAAAAGTCCCTTGGGTGGAGTTTGAGAGAGTCTCCATTTTACCTTACTCTATCTTGGGTATATTATGGGGAAATAAAATATAGAATCATTCCATAGATTCATTGAATCAAGTAGTCTCACAATCATACCAACTATAGAAACTATACAACCAAAAATATAATCTTACCAAATCTCCCCCACATGCATCATTTTTAGGCGATCCGAAATGCAGGCCAATTGCACATGATCCTGCAGATCTCACATGGTGGATAAACAATAACCTGACTTTACTTTTCAACTTTATAGACGGTACCAACTTTATCTCTTTCTCCTCACTAAAATCCAAATACCAGACTCCTGATACAGAATATAATAATTTTCTTCGGATTAAGCATTTCTTCAACACACACTTCCAGACTTCGAACACACAGCCTTTCTCCCCTTTTGAGAACCTTTGTCTTAAATCACAGAGAAAACAAGGTTTTATCTCCGAATTATACTCTAATTTAATTAATAACCAAGAAATAAACTTCCATACATGCTCAAATGGGAACAAAAAGAAAACTTCACATACTCTACTGTTAATTGGGATAATTGTATAAATAATTTGCATAAATGCACTAAGTCTATCTCTATCAAAGAAACTGCCCTGAAGCTATTTACAAGATGGTATTACTGTATACCCCAATTAAACTTCATGCTATCTTCCCTACGTCTTCCCCATCTTGCTTTAGAGACTGCAGTTCCATAGGATCATTCTCTAACATCTTCTGGTATTGTGATAAGATCAATTATATTTGGAAACAGATAGAGAAATTTGCTTCCAAAATCTCAAACAATATCATTATTTTAACATTACACAATTGCCTTCTTTTTTTCTCCCATTATCGGTCTTTCTATACACAACATGAGATTGATACATACAATGTGTGTTGCGATCCATTGGCTAATTGCATATAACTGGAAATCACCAACGATCCCTTTAGCACCACTTAAAGCAAGAATTAATAACATTAGTTTATTGGAAAAAATGTATCATACTTTGCAGAACACGAACCATATGTACAACAACAAATGGGATCGAACACTATACCCCGTTCTTTAACCCTACCTAATTTTCCCTGGCGCAATTTTTAGGATTTTTTTTTTTATTTGTGATCATAGTAACAGCTATTATTATGCCTGTCTTCAGTTCACTTGTCAACTAAAATTAGTTACTGCTACCTTTACATGCTGCATTAATCTATATATGTAAAATTACCTCATATATCTTTTATATGTACTTATAACATGTTGGTTTTGTACCACCATTTGTACTCAATAAAAAAAGTTTGTAAACAACAACAACAAAAAAAGCTAGTGTTCATGGAGCCTGATGCTTTAAATAAAAGTACAGCTTACTCAGTAAATAAACTAAACTTGCTTTTTTAAATGTTATTTTCTATTACAAATGGAATAACAAGGACCTTTCACTGTTTCAACTATACATGAGAACAGGTAGGTAGGGAGACCGCCGCTCCAGGTGAGCACAGGCAGGTAATCAATGTCCACTCAGGAATCACACGGGTGCTGGCAATGCATAGAATTAAGCAGGTGGGAGAACATGTGAGAGTACATGAGAACAGGTACCCACCCCCCTTTCTTTCCCAAACTTCCTGCCAATATGCATTTTCAGTTATTGACAATGCCGATCCAAGAGCATACTGTAGTTTGCTCTTGCAAATGCTTGATACATTTTCTTCTGATTTTCAGGTGTCATTTTATCTATTAATAGATATTGTGTATTTTTGGGAAGTAGTGGTTTGCAACATTTCCTTAGTTGAAGATGCTGCTGGTCAATAAACACTTTGATGATCCAGAAGCAGCAGAAGGAGTGGAGGGAAAAGCTACTTGCACTTTCATTATGGTTCTCAACATTTAATTTCATAAAGTATTTTTAATTAAATCCCCAAATCCGCAATCTCAGAAAATTAGAATATTACCTGCAATCAATAAAACAAGGATTGTACATAGAACAATATCGGACCTCTGAAAAGTAGAAGCATGCATATGTACTCAGAACTTGGTTTTGGCCCCTCAGTACTTGGTTTGGGCCCCTCAATGAGGCATGACATGGAAGCCATCAGCCTGTAGCACTGCTGAGGTGTTATGGAAGACCAGGATGCTTCAATAGCGGCCTTCAGCTCTTCTGCATTGTTCGGTCTCATATTTCTCATCTTTCTCTTGGCAATACCCCATAGATTCTCTATAGGGTTCAGGTCAGGCGAGTTTGCTGGCCAATCAAGCACAGTATTCCCATGGTCATTGAACCAGGTTTTGGTGCTTTTGGCAGTGTGGGCAGGTGCCAAGTCCTGCTGGAAAATGAAGTTGGTATGCCCATAGATCTCGTCTGCGGAAAGGAAGCATGAAGTGCTCTAAAATCTCCTGGTAGATGGCTGCGGTGACCCTGGACTTGATGAAGCACAGTGGACCAACACCAGCAGATGACATGGCTCCCCAAATCATCACAGACTGTGGAAATTTCATACTGGACTTCCAACATCTTGCAGTGTGTGCCTCTCCATACTCCAGATCCTTGGTTTCCAAATGAGATCATCAGAAAAGAGGACTTTTGGACCACTGAGCAGCAGAACATGTCTGTTTTTCTTTATCCCAGATAAGACGCTTCTGACGTTGTTTGTTGTTCAGGAGTGGCTTGATAAGAGGAATATGACATTTGAAGCCCATGTCCAGGATCCATCTGTGTGTGGTGACTCTTGGTGCACTGACTCCAGCCTCAGTCCACTCCTTGTGAAAGTCCCCAACAATTTTGAATGGCCTTTTCCTGACAATCCTCTCCAGGCTGCGGTCATACCTGCTGCTTGTGCACCTCTTTCTTCTACACTTTTCTTTTCCACATAACTTTCTATTAATGTGCTTTGATACAGCACTTTGGGAACAGCCAACTTGTTTTGCAATTACCTTTTGAGGCTTTCCCTCCTTATGGAGGGTGTCAATGATGGTTTTCTGCACAACCTCTCAGGTCAGCAGTCTTTCCCATGATTGTGATTCCTACTGAACCAGACATAGAGACCATTTAAAGGCTCAGGAACCCTTTTCAGGTTTTATGGCTTAATTAGCTGATTAGAGTGGGACACTAGAATATTGGTTTTCATGAGCTGTAAGCCATAATCATCACAATTATGACAAATTATGGCTTGAACTATCTTGCTTTGCATGTAATGAGTCTATCTCATATATTAATTTCACCGTTTAAGTTGCATTAGTGAAATAAATGAACTTTTGTATAATATTCAAATTTTTCGAGTTTCCCCGGTATTTTGGGCACCTCTGTAATTCAAGGGTGTGCATTGTCATCCTTGCAGCTTTGCTCTCAGCACTGTGGAAGTGTTTCCAAACTCTCAATGTTGATCTCATAATTTTACTGATATGAGGAATAGAAAAAACTATTTACTGGCTAGACTATAGGTAAACATTTTGCAGTGATGGTGGAGAACATTAATAGGAATCATTTAAAGATTAACCACTTCAGCCCTGGACCATATTGCTGGTCAATGACCGTGCCACTTTTTGCGATTCGGCACTGCGTTGCTTTAACTGACAATTGCAAGGTCGTGCGACCTGGCTCCCAAATAAAATTGGCGTCCTTTTTTTCCCACAAATAGAGTTTTCATTTGGTGATATTTGATCACCTCTGCAGTTTTTAGTTTTTGCGCTATAAACAAAAATAGAGCGACAATTTTGAAAAAAAAATAATATTTTTTACTTTTTGCTATAATAAATATCCCCCAAAAATATATAAAAAAAATATGTTTTCCTCAGTTTAGGCCGATGCCTATTCTTCTACATATTTTTCGTAAAAAAAAATCGCAATAAGCATTTATTGATTGGTTTGCGCACAAGCTATAGCGTTTACAAAATAGGGGGTATTTTTATGGCATTTTTATTAATATTTTTTTTTTACTAGTAATGGCGGCGATCAGCGAATTTTATCGGTACTGCGACATTATGATGGACACTTTTGACACATTTTTGGGACCATTGGCATTTTTATAGCGATCAGTGCTATAAAAATGCATTGATTACTATAAAAATTACACTGGCAGGGAAGGGGATAACACTAGGGGGCGAGGAAGGGGTTAAGTATGTTCCCTGGGTGTGTTCTAACTGAAGGGGGGTAGACTGACTTGGGGAAATGACTGATCGCTGTTCATACATTGTATGAACAGACGATCAGGCATTTCTCCCCCTGACAGGACCGGGAGCTGTGTGTTTACACACACAGCTCCCGGTTCTCGTTCTGTAACGAGCGATCGTGGGTGCCCGGCGGTGATCGCGCCCACCGGGCACATGCGTCGGGACCAGGGGCGAGCGGGGGGGGCGCTCGCCTCAGCGGCGCGCACACGCCCCTATTGGCTGATTCGAGAGGTGGTGTAACATTACGTGATCTCGCGCAGCCGAGTCGACCTGCCGCCGGCGGCTGGTCAACAAGCGGTTAAAAAAGGATAAAGTAATTTGGCAGACAAATGTATCCTCTTACTTGTCAATAAAGGCCTGAGAGGACAGAAGCTATTATTTACTGTATCCCAAGAATCACTCGACTGTAGGAGGTACAAGATGGAGCCCATAAGCAAACTAAACTGGGGCCTTTCCACTGCAGTTCCACCTAGTGGCAGACATGCACATTTCTCTTATTTGAGAACTGCATTGAAAGGTACAGTGTTGCTTGGATTTTATTCCAGGATTTGCTAGTCTTAAACTGGGAGAACTTGCAAAAATGTAAGACTTTACATAAAGTCTCGGAAATCTTTCATTGAGATCTTCTTGTTATATAATTGGACTAGCATGTCATAGGAGACTGGTTAAAGTCACGTGACCTATGATGTAACTGGTAGGGCGGAGCCTGGGTGACACAGACTGGAAAGGATGCAATCTGAATGCACAGTGTTATTTATATGTGTTTTAAAGATATGCAAGTGGTTTTATATAAAATGTGAGTACTGTTTTAACAAATAAAATGCCTTGATCTAAATACTACACCACTGGAGTGGTATCAGCCATAGGCTCCCATGGCTCAGCCTTTGTTGTCTCTCCCTCCTCTCTCCTGTAGCAGCAGCCACTCACTAACACAAGGAGCTGTGGGATCACATGACCGAAACAGTTTAAAAATAAGTAAGTACACATCTTTTTTATACAGGTTGTGTATGATAGGTAGCAGGGGACATTTTTAAAAATAGTTATAGTTAGGCTTGCATTCACTTTAAGCCTCTGTTCATACCTATAAAGGTGGAAAGGAGTGAGCACACGTTCCTGTCAGTGGTCTGCACCTCTGTGTTTAAAATGCACTAGAGAAGTGCATGGGCCATTTTTTGCAAATATGAACCTAGCCAAAAGACAGTTTGTCAAAGCTAGCTGATTTAGAGCTAGCTTTGACCCATACTCCCTGAATATAATAATCAAGTATTTTGAGTACCGGTATATCATTGTTGTGTGAAACTAAATTTTTCTCATACAAGATAGGGCTCTTTTCATTATTAACATGGCACCCCTAATTCCGTACACAAATATCAATCTTTTCAAGCTGTTTGGCAGTGAACAGATTCCTTTTTTTACTCAAAGTATGTTTCAAGTTAAATACATACAGTATGTATCTCTGTGTGCTTCTGCTTGAGTTCTACAGCTTTTACTAGTAATATTCAGGAAATTGCAGTAAAGGATTTTTGAATAATAAACAGCATGGCCCCTGTGGGACTTTTATGACATTTTAAGATTGAAAATTTAAATGTATGTGTAAACATACGCAAACACATTCATTATGTAATGTTATGGGGAAAAAAAGTAATTTGATTCTGTCTCAAACCACAGGTACCTTACACTATAAAATGCTAAGCAAAGAATGATGTTTAGCATGAATAATCCGCGCTGCCCCCACTGTGCAAAAGTGCTTATATGTGCAAAAAGTGCCAATGTGTGCAAAAAATTCAAATATCCCAGTAAATATAAATAGATACTGGTGCAAAAAAGTGACAGTGCAAAAAGAAATTTGATGAAATAAATCAATAAATACATATATATCTTTCTTTACAACAGAAGAAAGAAAAAATGTGAAATCAATCTATCAGTATGACTTGTGCTGCAATTACAAGAAAGCTGGAATAAACAGCTAACAATGAAAGTGTTAAAAATAGGTAAAAACTGCGCAACCAATTATAAATGCAAATAAGTGAAATTTTATTGAACTAAATCAGTTCAATATGACTTATGTCAAACAAAGTCCAATTCAAAAAAGCTGTAAAGGAAGGCTTACTGCAATCATATTTACACAGAAGCAAATCTTCATCCAATGTTTCAGCCAAGCAGACAAGAAATAAAATACAGAGGGGCCGCTTACCGGATCTGCACGGAACTCTATCACTGACCCCATTCAGCTTTTGGCTTGGAGATTCACTTCCTGAAAGCTAAATATAAGCAAATGGCCAGGGGATAGTGGTGATGTCATTATTTAAATATAGCAATGCCCATATGTGGAAATTATTTGTGTCACTAGGTGAAACGAGTTTTGGAGTAGGGGTGGGTGGAGTCTAAAGGAGAACTGAAAAGCTAGTTCCCCATTAGGTCTGCCTTGCTCTTGATTGGCAGTGCATGACAATGGGCAGATTTAAAAGCCGCTATTGGACTGAATAGTGGTTATGGATCAAACAACTGCTGTGTCAATTATCAGCAAGGCGGACTTGAGGGGGAACAATTCTCTCAGTTCCTCATAAGGCTCCACCCACCACTACTACAAAAACTCTTGGCCATTTGCCTGTCAATATGATGGGCACAGTGGCTGTGGAGAGAGCGCACTGATGGAGCGTTCAGTGTGGACAGTGGAGGGAATTCAATAAAGGCTTTACAAGTATGTTCTGGCAGTAGGTTACTTTAGAAATACCGATGCCTATTTTAGGCAAGCATTCCAACCTCAACGCCTAGCAAGGATATATACGTGACTTGCACATGAATCAGCAAGCACTGACACTTTTGGTGCGAAGCCGGCAGGTGTGTAATACACCCATTATGAATTTGGCTTTGAGGGACACGTTGGCCTGGGGTCGCTTCGCTGTTGAGTGGGCCCAGCTATGCTGGCTGGGGCCTGCAATCCTAAAGGGGGATCCCAAGCTGTCTGCCCACAAGGGAGGAAGCTTAAAGAAGGAAACCAGGGGAGGACCTGCCCTGGAGAAGACTGGCAAAGTGCTGGAGTCTCGGGTGAGGCCTGGGTACCAAATTAAGGAGGGACCCACCATATTGAAAGCCCTGCAGACTTGGCTTAAAGGCTCTTCTACTGCACGGCTGGAGGCTTGGGACTTTGAAATCCTGTGGCAGAGGATTCCTGGACGCATCCAAGTTCATCTAGAAGGTCTGTGGCGGAGACCAAGTTCATCCAAAAGGTCTTTGGCAGAGACCAAGTTCCATTCCACAACAGTCTGTGGCAGAGTCTGTACATTGGTTTGTGCATCATCCCGGCTGCTAGGCCATGTGAGAGGGGACTATCAGGGTGAGCAATACCCACTCAATAGTTGCGAGTGGAGGTTGACTATTTTTGAGTATTCTGTACCGCGTGCCTGAACCTTCCCCTCCTCCCTTCTACTTTCTTTTGTTCAAGTTACCCTGCAGAGAAAATAAAACACAACTGTTGAAGATTTTATATCTGTCTGGACATTGCATTTGCAATGAAGCTACAGAGGTAACGTGCAAACCCAAAATGTAACCAGCAGCTCCTTTGGGGGTAGTGCTACACGTGCATGAATTGTCCACAAGCACAGGCAATATTAATCTATGACGCCCTTTATGAATTCCCCCTTCCCTCTTCTGTTGTGTAATGCTAAGCCTTAAGATGGCCATAGATGGATTGAAATTTGGCCGAATTTCAATTCACGTATGGGCAGGATGGTTGTGCTGAGGCCGATCTATCGATCAACCTCAGTACAACCAGCCTGTCATGTTTTTTTTTATATAATCATTGATGGCTTCTATAGCCATCAGCGGTGATCATTGCATTCTGCTGGAGGGGAAACCTGTCAGAATACAATAGTGCTGTGCAGGGGCAGACTGACAACTCATGGGGCCCCCGGGCAACAGGAGAACATGGGGCCCACTGTGTCCCCGCCCACACTAATGGGACCCCCTCTTTGTGCCATGACTCTCACCCCTACCCCAACCTCTCACAAAGTAGAAATAAAATTGGCACTGTGGAGCGCTACTCTTACCTTAACTATGGGTGCTGTAGCTGTGGCTGGCTCCCGCATCCTCTGTGGCTGGCTGTCTCCCGCGTCCTCTCTGGCTGGCTCCTGTGGGTGGCTGACTGGCTCCTGCGTCCTCTGTGGCTGGTTCCTGTGGCTGGCTGGCACCCTGCTGTGGCTGGCTGGATCCCTGGTGTGGGTGGGTCACAGTGGGTGGCTGGCTGGCATCCTGCTGTGGATAGTTACCGTGGCTGGTTGGCTCCTGTGGGCCGGTGGCTGGCTGGCTCCCTGCTGTGGGTGGGTCACCGTGGCTGGCTGGCTCCTGTGGGTGGTTGGCTGGCACCCTGTTGTGGCTGGCTGGTTTCCTGGTGTGGGTAGGTCACTGTGGGTGGCTGGCTAGCACCCCGGCCCTGCTGTGGATAAGTCACCATGGGTGGCTGGCACCCTGGCCCTTCTGTGGGTGTGTCACCATGGGTGGCTGCCTGGCACCCTGCTTTTGGTGGCTGGCCTGGCTCTCTGACGTGGGTCAGTGGGTGGGTTGGTGGCTGGCTGACATGGTGCAGGCTGCTGTGGGTGACTGGCCTGGCTCCCTGCTGTGGGTCAGTGGCTGGCTTGCATGATGCACCCTGCTGTGGCTGGCCTGGCTCCCTGCTGTGGGTCAGTGGGTGGGTGGCTGCATGGCTGGCACAGTGTACCCTGCTTCAGGTGGCTGGCCTGGCTCCCTGCTTTGGCTGACAGAGAGGGGGTGGGCTGACAAAGGGGGGTCGGCTGACAGAGGAGGGGTGGGCTGACAGAGAAAGGGGTGGTGGGCTGACAGAGGAGGGGTGGGCTGAGAGGGGGGTGGGTTGACAGAGGAGGGGTGGGCTGACAGAGAGGGGGTGGGCTGACAGAGGGGGTGGTGGGCTGACAGAGAGGGGGGTGGGCTGACAGAGAGGGGGTGGGCTGAGAGGGGGTGTGGGCTGACAGAGGGGGTGTGGGCTGACAGAGGAGGGGTGGGCTGAAAGAGGAGGGGTGGTGTGCTGACAGAGTGGTGGTGGGCTGAGAGGGGAGGGGTGGGCTGCTGACAGGGGGGTGGGCGGACAGAGGGGGGGTGGTGTGCTGACAGAGGGGGGGTGGTGTTCTGACAAAAGGGGGGTTGGTGTGCTGACAGGGGGGTGGTGTGCTGACAGAGGGGGGGTGGTGTGCTGACAGAGGGGGGGTGGTGTGCTGACAGAGGGGGTGGTGTGCTGACAGAGGGGGGTGGTGTGCTGACAAAAGGGGGGGTGGTGTGCTGACAGAGGGGGGATGGTGTGCTGACAGAGGGGGGTGGTGTGCTGACAAAAGGGGGGTTGGTGTGCTGACAAGGGGGGTGGTGTGCTGACAGAGGGGGGGGGGGGGTGGTGTGCTGACAAAAGAGGGATTGGTGTGCTGACAGAGGGGGGGTGGTGTGCTGACAGAGGGGGGGTGGGCTGACAGAGGGGGGGTGGGTTTTGTGCCGACAGAGGAGGGGTGGGCTTAGAGGGGGGGTGTTGACAGAGGGAGAGTGGCTGACAAAGGGGTGGCTGGGGGAGGAGCGCAGAGAGGAGGGTAGATGAGACTGAGAGACCTCTGAAAGTAACACACAGCAGAGGTGGGACTCCAGCAAGTGGTCACGACCAGCTCTGCCGATCCATTGCCGCTTGCAACACACATGCCCTGTGATTGGCCTAACAGGGTCATGTGCGGCCGCACACTGTGGAATTCTGGGCCTCGCATCATGACTACAAGTCCCAGAATTCCACAGCGTGGAACATGACCCTTGTTCGGCCAATCACAGGGCGTTTATGTGACCTGCCGCCTACAAGTCCCAGAATGTGGCCGGTACATGCGGAGGTCGGGTCCGCTCGGGGAGCGATCCGGGACGACGGCGCGGCTATTTGTTTATAGCCGCTCCGTCGCGATCGCTCCCTGGAGCTGAAGAACGGGAAGAGCCGTGTGTAAACACGGCTTCCCCGTGCTTCACTGTGTCAGCGCATCGATCGCATCATTCCCTTTATAGGGAAGACACGATCGATGACGTCATTCCTACAGCCACACCCCCCTACACTAGTAAACACACACAAAGTAAACCCTAACTCCTACAGCGCCCCCTGTGGTTAACTCCCAAACTGCAACTGTCATTTTCACAATAAACAATGCAATTTAAATGCATTTTTTGCTGTGAAAATGACAATTGTCCCAAAAATGTGTCAAAATTGTCCGAAGTGTCCGCCATAGTGTCGCAGCCACGAAAAAAATCGCTGATCGCCGCCATTAGTAGTAAAAAAAATTAAAAAAATAAAAATGCAAAAAAACTATCCCCTATTTTGTAAACGCTATAAATTTTGCGCAAACCAACCGATAAACGATTATTGCGATTTTTTTTGCCAAAAATAGGTAGAAGAATACGTATCGGCCTAAACTAAGGAAAAAAAAAATTTATATATGTTTTTGGGGGATATTTATTATAGCAAAAAGTAAAAAATATTGCATTTTTTTCAAAATTGTCGCTCTATTTTTATTTATAGCGTAAAAAATAAAAGCCGCAGAGGTGATCAAATACCACCAAAAGAAAGCTCTATTTGTGGGGAAAAAAGGATGCCAATTTTGTTTGGGTGCCACGTCGCACGACTGGGCAATTGTCTGTTAAAGCGACGCAGTCTCGAAATGTAAAAACCCCTTGGGTCTTTAGGCAGCAATATGGTCCGGGGCTTAAGTGGTTAAGGACAAGGAGGAGTTGATTTCTCTCTCGGGACCTGCATCTTCTCCTCTGCAGAGCTGTGTGGAGCTCCACAGCCAAGCTGTTAGGCCTGAAGCCTGGGCCTGAATCCACCGGAAGACAGACCATCCGGAGAGAGGCAAGACCAAGGGTGCCCAGCCTGTGTTCCAGGAGACCGGTGAGAGTTCGCCAGCTGACGATTGAAGAGCAGTGGGGAGCCAGATACCGGAGACCGTGTGTTGCGGAGAAGTGACTGATCGTTTGTCTTTGTGAAGTACTCAGGCGGATTGGGTCTGTTTGGGTGAGAGGGAACATGCCCAAAGTTTTCTACCCCATGTCAGCTTATAACCTAGTGTCACTCCATAGGCCGGAGCCACGTGTTGATATATGACTGAAACTGAGAGGCCTAGCAGGTTGAGAGTTATACCAGCATAGTACTGACGCTGACTGGAGATCAGTTCATCCGCATCGGTGTTTATCATACCCTGTTTGACTGAGTTTATACCTCCTTTTACCCTTTCGGATTACAATTTAAAAGTGCACCAACGGCTGCAACATTAACTTTGTTCTTAGAAGATATCCGGGAGCTGTTAGAGCCAGGCCTGGCAAAAAGGTTCTTTACACTAGCTGTTCTGCAGTACTGCCCGCTAGGGGGAGCTCGCGAGCATAGACTGCCTAAAGTAGTATAAGCTAAATAGCATTACCCTGTTAATATTAGATTCCCTTTATTTACTTGCTGACTCTCACAAGGGCCCTTGCAGAGTTAGGCCCCGTACACACGACCAGTTTCCTCGGCAGAATTCAGCTTCCGACCGAGTTTCTGGCTGAATTCTGCCGAGAAACCCGGCCGTGTGTACACTTTCGGCCGAGGAAGCCGACGAGGACCTCGGCGAGGAAATAGAGAACATGTTCTCTATTTCCTCGTTGTTCTATGGGAGAACTCCTCGGCGGCTCCAGGACTGAACTGGCCGAGGAACTCGATGTGTTTGGCACGTCGAGTTCCTCGGCCGTGTGTACGGGGCCTTATTGTGTGTTAATACCTGTGTATAATTGATATGTTATTCAAACTCTTTTCATTTGCTTTACCATATGCACAGTAAAGTTATTCGTTGGGTTGAATATATTAATTGTGTGACGTGTGTTTACTCTTGGGGATCGCCTACAGGAGAAGGTAACAATATCATTATATTGCCATTGCAAGTTTTGTGTATGCTATTGTGGCCTCAGCCAAGTAGAGGTCACAATACTTTTGCATTCTTCCGGTGTGCCAAGGGAGGGTTCGAGCCAGTTAAAAAGGGGTGAATCAGTCACTGAGAGTAGATCCCAAATCTAACCAGCGGCTCCTCCGGGGTAGCGCTACAGTAGTATGAAAAACATATCTGATGCTAGGTCTGCTTTAATATAATAGGAAAAAATATTATATATGAAATGAAAAAAAATTATAAACAGGAGCAGTGTTTAAAAAAACAAACAAACAAACAAACACAAAAAAACACATACTAATAGTATACCAAACAAAAGGTAGGTTGCATTAGAATACATCAAACATCAAATATTCTAGAATGATGTCCCTTTAACCACTTGCCGACCGCGCACCGCCGTTATACGTCCACAAGGTGGCTCGGCTGGGCGAGAGCACGTAGTATGACGTCCTCTCTCCCAGCCGCCACTAGGGGCGCCCCCCGCTCGCCCCCGACTCCCGTGCGTGTGCCCGGCGGGCGCGATCGCCGCCGGGCACACGCGATCGCTCGGTACAGAGCGGGGACCGGGAGCTGTGTGTGTAAACACACAGCTCCCGGTCCTGTCAGCAGGGGAAATGCTGATCTTCGGTTCATACAATGTATGAACCGAGGATCAGTGTTTCCCCTAGTGAGGCCACCCCCCCCCACAGTAAGAACACACCCAGGCATACTTAACCCCTTCCCCGCCCCCTAGTGTTAACCCCTTCACTGCCAGTGGCATTTTTATAGTAATCCAATGCATTTTTATAGCACTGATCGCTATAAAAATGCCAATGGTCCCAAAAATGTGTCAAAAGTGTCCGAAGTGTCCGCCATAATGTCGCAGTACCGAAAAGAAAAGATCGCTGATCGCCGCCATTACTAGTAAAAAAAATATATTAATAAAAATGACATAAAAATACCCCCTATTTTGTAAACGCTATAACTTTTGCGCAAACCAATCAATAAACGCTTATTGCGATTTTTTTTTACGAAAAATATGTAGAAGAAAACGTATCGGCCTAAACTGAGGAAAAAAAATGTTTTTAATATATTTTTGGGGGATATTTATTATAGCAAAATGTAAAAAATATTATTTTTTTTTCAAAATTGTCGCTCTATTTTTGTTTATAGCGCAAAAACTAAAAACCGCAGAGGTGATCAAATACCACCAAAAGAAAGCTCTATTTGTGGGAAAAAAAGGACGCCAATTTTGTTTGGGAGCCACGTCGCACGACCGCGCAATTGTCTGTTAAAGCGACGCAGTCCCGAATCGCAAAAAGTACTCTGGTCTTTGGGCAGCAATATGGTCCGGGGGGTAAGTGGTTAACATGCTTTTGATTTTGCTGTGATGCATGCTAGCTATTGTATACCATTGCATATATTTTTGCAATTTTTATTCTGCCTCTTCTATTTGTATCAATTTCCTTTTTTATGATTGTTTTTAGAAAGGCCCACAACCAAGAGAAGTACAGGACCTAATGAATGTAAATAGCCTGTTTTATTGTACAAGAATGGTATGCAAGCTTCATAGTCACCTCATCAATCACACAAAACTTACAAACACAGAATATGTATTTCAATTATGTAGCCTTGTGTTACGGCAATGTACATATCACATTGCTTGTGTTCAGCTGAACTATACATGCACACCATTCATCATTCTTACAATGTAATTACTAAATACAGGTAATTTCCAAACCATTTACAGAATGTGAACAATGTTATGTTATAAGAGAAGGCAATGAAATATTACATATAAGTGAGCAATTAACTACATACAGTATGGCCCGGATTCAGGAAGGACTTACGCCGACGTATCTATTGATACGCCGCATAAGTCCACGGATGCACCGTCGTATCTATGCGCCGTATTCTTAAAACAAGATAGGCCTGAATTCTGGCTCCATCCAACCGACGTAAGTCTCCTACGCTGTCGTATCTTGGGCGCATATTTACGCTGGTCGCAAGGGGTGCTTCCATTGATTTACGCGTTGAATATGTAAATGAGCAAGATACGCCGATTCACGAACGTACTTACGGCAGTCACAGTATTCGACGCCGTTTACGTAAGGCGTACGTCCGGCGTAAGTTTACCCATCATAAAGCAGGGGTAAGTCATGTTAAGGTATGGGCACTGGAACAGCAACATATTTTACGTTGTTTACGCAAGTCATACGTGAATGGGGCTGGGCGTAGGTTACGTTCACGTCGAAGGCATTGAGCCATCGTATCTTAGGGAGTATATGCGACGTGACTCTGAGCATGCGCGCGCATGCGCCGTTCGTTCATTCATTTACATGGGGTCACGCTTCATTTTTATACAGCACGCCCACTACCTGCCTACTTTGAATTAGGCGGGCTTACGCCGGCCCATTTACGCCAAGCCGCCGTAACTTAGGGAGCAAGTGCTTTGTGAATACTGGTCTTGCCTCTCTATGTTACGTCAGTGTAGCGCATATGAGCTGCGCTACGCCCGCTCAAATATACGCCGCTCTACCTGAATCCGGCCCTATGTGTCTATTTTATAAACTGGCAAATATTTTTGCCAGTTGTGCAATCCATGCAGCCCTGCCCACTGCTTAGCCATGTTCAGTATACAAATGCAGCAAAACAATACATCCTGGTCCATGATTATACCCCACCCAATTATAACTTTTGACTGGACACTAATGCAGTAACCCACATTGTGTGACAGCCCTGTGCACGGCAATACAGTGCTGAACTGTTTCTTGAAGTCTGCTATGTAGGGGATTATAGAAGTGTAGTGCCTGGCTACTTTTTTAGCAGGTGCTATTGTAAATTTAGAAGGGGGGTCAGAGAGTTAATTAACTCTGACCATGTTAATTTGGCTAAATTTAAGGCCTCTGTTCCAGCCCTGGCTGTGCTGTGTGCCTATCCTCCTGTCTGGGGATGTCAGTCACCCCCGGATGGTAGGAGGCAGCAGCACATTCAGGGTCATATGGATACTTCTCCTTGGCAGCCAATCAGGAGGGTTAATCGCCTCGCTGTGCATGCTGGGGAGGGATATTTAAGGGGCAGATGCCATTGGTGCGGGTGGTCGCCGCTCCACACCTTCCGCCTGGGCAGTCGTCCCACCATACAAACAATAAACAAGCGCGCAACCAAACCAAATATTCAAGTGAAGTTAGCTCAAAATATTAGTGCATATAAAATTTTAAAAATATATATGAAAGTGAAAAATTAGTTATCAAAGTAACTATATATGTTTGTACGTATAGATACACAAAAAACAGTAAACAAATTGTTACCATAGTAACTAAGTGTTAAATAACCACTGTGTAAAAAAGATAATAGAATAAAAGTCCCAAAGATGAAGTGAGGAAATTATTAACAGTAGGACACTTCTACGGATTAATCCAATGATTGTTGTAATATTTGATGGAATATCTAGAAAAAGCCTGGATCTTATTTTCAGCCAAAAAATGTGATATTACTGCCTCTTACCGGACTAGAAGGATCTCGGATTAAGATCAGTAGAGTGTGTGCATCAGCCTCCCGGCTCCGGTAACGGACCACTCAAATCAGGAAGGGATGCTTCCGTCTTGCAGGATGAGGAAAAACACCTTCAGCTGTTTCCTCAGACCAGATCACACAAGAGGTAATAGGCAGAATCCACTCGGCTTTGCTGGACACTAGATCTGAGAATGGTAACTCAGTAGGAAAAAAGCAATAGAATCCTCATGATGAAGTATGTCCAAAAATGTATATAAAAAAACACTCAAGTGTCACAGCAAATAAAATTGTATATAAATTCCACAGCAAGTGTCCATGACAGAGTAGAAAAAGTATTAAATAAAACACAACGTAAAAAAATACAAAAATATATTTTTGTAAATCAGCCAAGGATCAAACCTAAAGGCTGAATATTATGAGCGTGATGGCGTTAAGAAATAGTGCTCTACCCGACGCGTTTCCACAAAAATGGCTTCAACTGGGAACGGAGGCTGACCTCCCAACGCCAACACATCACACTTGTATACTTAATAGGCAGCCGGGATTCTTCAATCTCACCTTTGTAGTCACCGGATAAGTTGGGTCACAATAAATGAACCCATAAAAAGTACACCTATTATACCCTTCAGCAATATGAATATTATATATATATATATATATATATATATATATATATATATATATATATACGGGAGAAAGACCCCCCCCAAAGAGGAAGGACGATTCCCCCCGCACATCAACACACAAATATACAAGAAAGGACAACAAATCTGTATGTAAAAAATATTATTTAGGCTGTTTAGAAGAAATATACAAAAAAAAAAAAAAAAAAAAATTAAAAAAATATATGTTAAAAAAAAAACAGAAGGAGGAGTATAGAAAAATCTAGGATGGTTAACTGTTATCAAAAAAGCAATTGACATCCCACTCCACATTTAAGCCAAAAGGTCTGTAACAATGGAGGTCATATATCCATCGAGTTTCACGATGAGATATATGGCTAACCAAGCTATCTCCCCTCCAATGTGGGGTGTATTTTTCAATGGCCAGCACTTTACGTAAAGAGGGGTCCTTATTGTGATGTGTACGAAAGTGTTTAGATACACTATGCTCAATAAAACCTCTTTTTATGTTCCCTAGATGTTCCCCAATTCTTATATTTAAAGCTCTTTTCGTTACTGTAACCCGCACGGGCAGATAAGAAGATAGATCACTCCTATTGTTCCACAGGTGATAAACTCTTTAATTTTGTAAGATCTGGATGTAACATGTGAACTGAAGGTAGACGTTCTCACAGTTTGAGAGTTTTTGCAAACCTTACACTTCTTACATGGGAAAAATCCCTTTAGGCCTCGTACACACGATAAGTTAACCAGAGGACAACGGTCTGATGGACTGATTTCATCGGTCAAAACCGATCGTGTGTGGGCTCCATAGGTTATTTAACCATAGGTTAAAAAAAAGCCAACTTGCCTTAAAATTAACCTATGGATTCCTAACCGATAGGTCAAAACTGATCAATAGTAGGCACGACCATCGGTTAAAAATCCACGCATGCTTAGAATCAAGTCGACGCATGCTTGGAAGCATTGAACTTTGTTTTTTCAGCACGTCGTTGTGTTTTACGTCACCGCGTTCTGACACGATCGGTTATTTAACCTATGGTGTGTAGGCGTGATAGACCATCAGTCAGCTTGATCGGTTAACCTATGACAACGGTCCTTCAGACCGTTGTCCACTGGTTAACCTATCGTGTGTACGAGGCCTTAGATTACCAAACATACTGATCTTAGGAGGTATATCAATTGCACTGGGTGCCAGTTTATCTTTCAAGGTAGTTGTTCTCCTATAAATAATATTAGGCTTGGCAGGTAGATGTGATCCCAGTACCCCATCTCCTTTGAGGACATTCCAGTGTTTCCTCATAGTTTTATTTACCCACCAATGGTGGGATGAAAAAGTGGTAATAAATGCCCACTCAAAACCTTTATTATCATGTATGTGTAGTGCTACCCCCGGAGGAGCCGCTGATTAGATTTGGGATCGGCGTAATTAAGTTACCTCTGTGTTGTGTCTAGGGGTGATGATGGTGATGAGAGCAGTAATAGAATGTCCAAACCGTTGGTTGATGTTTTCAATGCTTTATTTCCTGGTCAAACACGACCAACATGTCAACTTGAGGTAGACAGGATAGGTTGGTGAAGGAAGAATAACTTTGCAGTATCAGGCTTTGGATAGAGAAAGCAGTCCTGCCTTCTATAATTGTATTTGTCTCGTCACCACTCCAGCTGGAGTGGGTAAAGTGCCCCCGGACAGACCTCTCTCACAGGCCTGGCAGCCAGAGCGCCACTTAAAGCTTCTGGGAAGAAACAAGTCTCTGCCACTGACTTGGCTCTAATCCAATTAGGATGTTAGGGTGAGACCTCTGCCACAGGCCTAGTACTTGAAAGTGTGAAGGGTAGTGCGAATCCTCCCAGTATGTCTTTTTGGGGTCACCGACCGACAGCCTGAATGCAACCTGTCAATGTCCGGTCACCCAGATCCCCGATGGTTCGTTCAAGTCCTATTGGATCACCTGCCTCCGGGTTTTCCTCAGACCGATCCCCCATCGAACAGCACCCAGCCTGGGATCTTCTCAATAGAAGATCCCAGGCTGGGTTCTGTCACTGGGGTCCCTTTGTAGCTTCAGTTGCTCCGGGCCATGAGGACCCAGAGTCAGGAACCCGGCCTGGTAGGCCATAGTGGTGGGGCCCATGATGTGCACACACCCTAAAGGTGGGTGCCACACCTGGAACCAGGAACCCGTGCAGAAGAACCAAGAACAACGGCCTCCGCCACAGAAATACCCCTCCCCAGCATGCCCCACGAGGGAAAACTCCTTCAATTGGCTGCCGGGAAGAAGCGGCTCCGCCTGGACCCCTCTGGCGCAACCTGCCGTCCAGAGACAAGATTGCATCTCTGGAGTACAGACTGACCCACAGAACAATACAGATTTAGCAAATCAATGAATGAGAGCCATATAACTCTCTCGTTCCCCCACTAAATTTAATATAGCACCTGTACGAAAAGTACACAGGCGCTACATATGTATTTAACTTTGGGTTTCAGAAGTGTTTCTCTTTCCATGTTGATGATTCTAGCAAAGTCACTCTCAAGAGTGTCAGAATTATATCCTTTATCTATGAAGCAAGTTTTTAGGAGATTTGCTTGTTCCTTAAAATCTTCTATACGTGAGCAGTTTCTTCTTATTTTCTTTCTTATTTTCTGGAACTGTCCCTTGGGAATTGCTTCTAACCATTCAGGATGATGACAGCTTCCTATTGGTATATACCCATTTCTGTCGGTTGTTTTGAAGAAGGTTTTGGTAATTAGTTTTCCCTCCTCTTTCATAATCACCAAATCCAGAAAATTGACAGAGACAATGTTTGCTTCATAGATGAACCTGATCCCCCATTGGTTATCATTAACCATATCCATGAAGGTTTTTCGGACGCAGTGATTTTAATAATGCTTAAAGTGAAACAATAAGGGGGGCCGGGATCTGGGGGTCCCCTTTGTTAAAGGGGGCTTCCAGATTCCGATAGCCCCCTGCCCGAAGACCCTCACAACCACCGGGCAAGGGTTGTGGGGATGAGGCCCTTGTCCCCATCAACATGGGGACAAGGTGCTTTGAGGGGTCACAGACTCCCAAAGCATCCTCCCCATGTTGAGGGCATGTGGCCTGGTATGGTTCAAGAGGGAGGGCACTCTCTCGCTCCCCCCCCCTCTTTTCCTGCGGCCTGCCAGGTTGCGTGCTCGGATAAAGGGTCTGGTATGGTTTTTTGGGGGGACACTACGCCATTTTTTCTTAAATTTTGGCGTGGAGTTCCCCTTAAAATCCATACCAGACCTGAAGGGGAACCCCACATAATTGTTTTTTTTTAATTATGCAAGGGTTCCCCTTAATATCCATACCAGACCTGAAGGGCCTCATATGGAATTTGGGGGGACCACCAAAGGGCCTGGAAATGGACTGGGGGGGGACTCCAGTCATTTTCTTTCAATTACTTTTTTATCTGTATTGTATTGAATTGTATTCAATTCATGAATAGCCGCTAGTAGTTTTAAATTACTTTTTTTCCTTCAGAAATGACACTTTATGCAGGGACAATTCTAAGCACGGGAAACATGCGCTACTTTACATGCATACTTTAGGCACCCCCCAGGTACAAAATTTAAAGGAATATTTCACTTTTTTTGTTTCACTTTAAGCATTATTAAAATCACTGCTCCTGAAAAAACTGCCATTTTTAAATCTTTTTTTTGCATTGATACATGTCCCCTGGGGCAGGACCCAGGTCCCGAAACACTTTTTATGACAATAACTTGGATATTAACCTTTAAAATTAGCACTTTCGATTTTTCATGTTCGTGTCCCATAGACTTTAACGGTGTTTGCGTGTTTGAACACATTTTTTGCCTGTTCGCATGTTCTGGTACGAACCGAACTGGGGTGGGGGGGGGGTGTTCGGCTCATCCCTACTGGTTATACACAACAATAACAGAGTACATCCACTGAAAGACAGGACAGTTGTTACTTCACTTCAGCTGTTATTTTTCAGAGCAGCACAGCTGCAAACTCTGAGGCCGGGTACTCACGACCAAACATGTATGGTGAAAGCGGTCCGTCGGACCGTTTTCACCATACATGTCTGCCAGAGGGCTTCTGTACGATGGTTGTACACACCATCGTACAGAAGTCCGCGCGTAAACAATACGCGGGGCGTGTCCTCGGTGTCGCCGCGTCGATGACGCGGTGTCGCCGCGACAATGACGCGGCGACGTGGGCGGCCCGCCTTTAAAATGCTTCCACGCATGCGTCGAAGTCATTCGACGCATGCGAGGGACGGCGGGCGCCTGGACATGTACGGTAGGTCTGTACTGACGACCGTACATGTCCGAGCGGGCAGAATTCCAGCGGACTGTTTTAAAACAAGTCCAGGAATATTTGTCTGCTGGGAAAAGGCCCGGCGGGCAAATGTTTGCTGGAATTCGGCCCGCTCGCGCCCACACACGAGCAAACATGTCTGCTGAAACTGGCCTGCGGGCCAGTTTCAGCAGACATGTTTGCTCGTGAGTATGGGGCCTGACACTTGTCTGTCTGCTATCGCCACCCTGCTGGATTCAACATCTGCAGTGGTAGCAGCACTACTACAACTTGTGTTTCAGTGTTCCCTCTCTCTGCTACAGATTGCAGCACCCAAGCCTCTGCTTTGTCTGTTTTGACTGCTGGGAGGTGCAGGTACACACAAAAAACAGCCTGGTTACAATAAAGCTTCGTACACACGACCGGTTTTCCCGCCGGGAAAACTGCCATGAGAGCTTTTGGCCGGGAAAACCGGCTGTGTGTATGCTCCATGGCAGTTTTCCAGACAGGAAAACTGCCGGGAAAAAAAATAGAACCAGCTCTCTTTTTTCCTGCTGGGATTCCCGGCGGTTTTTAACCCAGCGGTTTTCCTATGGTAAACACTGCGATGGAGCACCCCTGTGTTATCTTGAAGAATCTACTCAGGATTTGCACTCATAGGCTGGAGCTGAAGTGCTGCAGTGATTGGTTCTGGTAAGGTGTCTATGTCTGGTACAGAGGTATACCATATGGAAGATCAGAATGATTCTTTTATAGATTTAATGCTTATGAATACATATTTATCATAACATCTACCTATATTAGCATAGATAGCAAGGCTTAAAAGTTTAATATCTTTACAAATTGTAATGCAATTAACAGCAATTAACATGTTTAGCTCTGTTCTGTGCCAAAATGTTTTATTTTATGCCATTTTATTTTTTGAATATACAGTATTTGTATTTTATAAAGCATTCAGTAAAATTATCAAATTTAGGCATAACAAAATAATTGTTTTAACAAGTGCCATTTAAAATGATAATAAAATGGCATACAGTATCTCACAAAAGTGAGTGCAGCCTTCACATTTTTGTAAATATTTTATTATATTGTTTCATGTGACGACACTGAAGAAATTACACTTTGCCACAATGCTGCTTTCACGCTGAGGCACTTTGCAGGCGCTATTCCTCTAAAAATAGTGCCTGCAAAGTGCCCTGAAAGAGTCGCTCCTTTAGAGTCGCTTTCACACTGTAGCGTTGTGCTGGCAGGACGGTAAAAAAAGTCCTGCCAGCCGCATCTTTGAGGCGCTGTAAGAGCTGTAAATATACCACTCCTACATCGCCCCTGCCCATTGAAATCAATGGGGCAGCGCCTCCAAAACGCCCGCAAAGTGTTGCAAAGCGGCGTTTTTGCAGGCGTGTTTAACCTTTTTTTCGGCCGCTATCGGGGGTTAAAACCACAATGCTAGCGGCTGAAAATCGTGGCAAAAATCGTGGCAAAAACAACGGTAAAGTGCCACTAAAAATAGCGGCACTTTAGCGCCAATGCACCCATCGCTTCAGTGTGAAAGTAGCCTTAAGCAGTAAGTGTACAATGTAAATTTGCTGTCCCCTCAAAATAATTTAACACACAGCCATTAAAGGGGTTGTAAAGGTTAGTTTTTTATTTTCTAAATAGGTTACTTTAAGCTAGTGCATTTTTGGTTCACTTACCTTTTCCTTCAATTTCCCTTCTAAATATTTTTTTTCTTTGTTTTCTTTGTCTGAATTTCTCACTTCCTGTTCCTCTTCAGTAAGGTGTTCAGTAAGCTGTTCTAAATGACTTTCCACCACTCGGATGATGGTGGAAAGCTTACTGAGGAGAAACAGGAAGTGAGAAATTCAAACAAAGAAAAAAAACATTTAGAAGGGAAATTGAAAGAAAAGATAAGTGAACCAACAATGCACTAGCTTAACCCCCCTGGCTCTGACTCGGGGTGAGATTTTTTGGCTATGATCGGTAACCCCGAGTCAGACTCGGGCTCGCCTCGCTGAATCCACAGGCTTGGTTTACTTACCTTGTCCCTGGATCCAGCGATGCCACCGCGCTGTGTGAGCGAGCGGGACCTCGCTCGATTCACACAGTGCCTCTGTGTGCCGCCGATCTCTGTTCCCTGCGACGTTATGACGCACGGGGGCGGAGAATGGCGCCAAATTCAAAAAGGTAAACAAACACATTACATACAGTATACTGTAATCTTATAGATTACAGTACTGTATGTAAAAAATACACACACCCCTTGTCCCTAGTGGTCTGCCCTGTGCCCTACATGTTCTTTTATATAATAAAAACTGTTCTTTCTGCCTGCAAACTGTAGATTGTCCATAGCAACCAAAAGTGTCCCTTTATGTCAAAAATGGTTTTAGAGCAGCTAGAAAACAGCGATAATTAATTAGAATCACTTGCAGAATTGTGCGATAGCAATTTGTGGGGTAATTAGTCATAAAAAAATAAAAGTAATGACAGCGACAATTCTGCAACTGAGCAAATTTCAGTGATTTTGAGTTGATTACATTATTGAATAATTTTTATTATAATTACATTATTATTTGTTATAATTATTTATAATTATTTATTATATTATAATTTATAATTTTGTTTTTAAAAAAAGTCGTACCCGGGATGCCTACTAGACTCTTGTTTGGTCAGATTTAAGTGAGTTATTCCTAAGAATTGCAGGCCTACAATGTAAAACGCCAAATTTCCTTGCAAATAATGGTACCGCTTTCAGCACCTTCAGCACCCGCCAGGGAGGTTAAATTAACCTATTTAGAGAATAAAAGACAAACCTTTAGAAACCCTTTAATGTCTAAACCGCTTGCAACAAAAGTGAGTACATCTCCAAGTGAAAATGTCCAAATTGGGCCCAATTAGCCATTTTCCCTCCCCGTGTCATGTGACTCATTAGTGTGGCAATGTCTCGGGTGTGAATGGGGAGCAGATGTGTTAAATTTGGTGTTATCGCTCTCTCTCTCTCTCTTACTGGTCACTGAAAGTTCAACATGGCACCTCATGGCAAAGAACTCTCTGAAGATCTGAAGATCTGAAAATAATTGTTGCTCTACATAAAGATGGCCCAGGCTATAAGAAGATTGCCAAGACCCTGAAAATGAGCTGCAGCACGGTGGCCAAGACCATACATCGGTTTAACAGGACAGGTTCCACTCATAACAGGCCTTGCCATAGTCGACCAAAGAAGTGCACATGCTCAGCGTCATATCCAGAGGTTGTCTTTGGGAAATAGACATATGAGTGCTGCCAGAATTGCAGAGGTTGAAGTGGTGGGGGTCAGCCTGTCAGTGCTCAGACCATACACCGCATACTGCATCAAATTGGTCTGCATGGCTGTCGTCCCATCTAAAGATGATGCACAAGAAAGCCTGCAAACAGTTTGCTGAAGAAAAGCAGACTAAGGACATTGCTTACTGGAACCATGTCCTGCGGTCTGATGAGGCCCAGATAAACGTATTTGGTTCAAATGGTGTCAAGCGTATGTGGCGGCAACCAGGTGAGGAGTGTGTCTTGCCTACAGTCAAGCATGGTGATGGTAGTACCATGGTCAGGGGCTTCATGAGTGCTGCCGGCACTGGGGAGCTACAGATCATTGAGGGAACCATGAATGCCAACATGTACTGTGACATACTGAAGCAGAACATGAGCCCCTCCCTTCAGAGACTGGACCGCAGGGCAGTATTCCAACATGATAACGACCCCAAACACACCTCCAAGATGACCACTGCCTTGCTAAAGAAGCTGAGGGTAAAGGTGATGGACTGGCCAAGCATGTCTCCAGATCTAAACTCTATTAAGCATTTTTGGGGGGAATCCTCAATAGGAAGGTGGAAGAGCGCAAGGTCTGTAACATCCACCAGCTCTGTGATGGCATCATGGAGGAGTGAAAGAAGACTCCAGTGGCAATCTGTGACGCTCTGGTGAACTCCATGCCCAAGAGGGTTAAGGCAGTGCTGGAAAATAATGGTGGTCACACAAAATATTGACACTTTGATTTACTCACTTTTGTTGCCAGCAGTTTAGACATTAATGGCTGTGTGTTGCGTTATTAGGAGGGGACAGTAAATGTACAGTGTTATACAAGCTGTACACTCAATACTTCACGTTGTAGCAAAGTATAATTTCTTCAGTGTTGTCACATGAAATTATATAAAAAAATATTTACAGAAATGTGAGGGGTGTACTCACTTTTCTGAGATACTGTAATTATTGGATGTGATGTTTTCAACTGGGAATATCCAAGTACCCATATGGTTGTACCAGCATGCTAGCTGGCCAGCTGTAATTGACAGCAACAGGAGCCAATGTCCACTGCTACTGTGTCTGGGCCAATGAGGAGAGAGGAAGCAGAGAGAGCCTCTGCCCTCATGGTTTGAAATCAGGATCAGGTATGTAATTAGAATTCAAGGTAAAAAGCATTCTGCCTTTGGAACCACTTTAAGCATACTAGAAGACTATTAGTAAATCCACAACACAGGCTGCTTTGCTTTTAAATGTCTCTGGTATACATGCATATATTGATCTTGTGGATAAAGTCCCATATGCTAAGGATGGAGATTGCATACACTGCTGGAGTAGCTTTCATCTATGCCTGAATCAATTTAAATACAGTTTATACCTCAAGCGAGGATAGAATTATACAGTGGGGATCAAAAGTTTGGGCACCCCAGGTAAAAATTTGTATTAATGTGCATAACGAAGCCAAGGAAAGATGGAAAAATCTCCAAAAGGCATCAAATTACAGATTAGACATTTTTATAATATGTCAAAAAAAGTTAGATTTTATTTCCATCATTTACACTTTCAAAATTACAGAAAACAAAAAAATGGCGTCTGCAAAAGTTTGGGCACCCTGCAGAATTTATAGCATGCACTGCTCCCTTTGCAAATCTGAGACCTGCCAGTGTCATGGATTGCTCTTAATAATCTTCTGGGAAGACCAAGTGATGTCAATCTCAAAGGTTTTAAATGCCCAGACTCATCTGACCTTGCCCCAACAATCAGCACCATGGATTCTTCTAAGCAGTTGTCTAGAAAACTGAAACTGAAAATAGTTGACGCTCACAAAGCTGGAGAAGGCTATAAGAAGATAGCAAAGCATTTTCAGATGTCAATATCCTCTGTTCGGAATGTAATTGTTACGTACCTGGTTTCCAGAGTCTGATGCAGGGTAGCCTCTCTTACGACTCTGGTTCGCGAGCCACTGAATATGGGACAGCGGGCTCGGAGCACAGAGGGGTAGGAGTGCCGGGTGGTGATGTGTAGAAGGAGGTGGACGAATACCTCTGGCAAGTAGATGCTGAACGTACAGCGGAGGATGGGTCAGCGACCCGCACAGAAGCTGCGACTACAGCGGCACAAGTTAGTAATAGTTCAGGTAAAGCAGGGTCAAACAAGCCGGGTCATAACAGGTGATCGTGCAGAAAGATGACTGAAGAATGGTCGGTAAACAAGCAGGTGGATCTGGCAGCAGTGAAGTCAAGCAGGCGGATGGTCAAACGGAGCCGGGTCAGGATAGGAGAGATGAGAGGAGTCAGACAGGCCGGGTTCGGTGTTCAAATCAGGTTTCAGGTAGAGTAGTCAAAACAAGCCAAGTTCAGTGTTCAAATCAGGTTTCAGATAGCAAACAGGTCTCAGATAGGATCCACGTCAGAACTGCAGATCAGGCAGCAAAGACACTGTGCTGCTGAGGTGTTTAAATAGGGCAGCCTGCTGTTAATCACTGAAATCAGTCTGCACCATTAACCCTTAAGTGGCAGATCCATGACATTGCCCCCCCCCAAGGGGCAGCCTCCGGATGCCCAGTCGGGCTTCTTTGTCAGGATGAGCAAGGAAAAAAGCACGCAACAACCTCTTGGCATGTATATTACCTTCTGGCTCCCAAGAATTATCCTCTGGACCGTACCCCTTCCATTTGACTAGGAATTGATTCTGGCCTTGTCGCTTCCTACAGTCCAAGATAGCTTCCACCACGTATTCTTCCCAACCGTCAACCTGGATGGGTTCGGGAGGTCTGGATCCTCTGTTGGGAAAAGGATCGGCCACTGCAGGCTTGAGTAGAGAAACGTGGAACACAGGGTGAATTTTCAATGAGTCAGGCAAAAACAGTTCGTAAGAAGCCAAGTTGATTTTTCTTTTAACTGAAAATGGACCCAAAAACCTAGGTGCCAACTTTTTGGATGGTCAAGGTAATTTGAGATTACTTGTAGACAGCCATACCTGATCGTCTGGTTTCAGGTCCAAGTCACCCCTTCTTTTCTTGTCAAAAAATCTCTTGCTATCGGCCTGGGCTTTAGTTACTGCGTCGTGCAATAACTGATTGTTGCGTTGGAGAAAGTCCATAGTACTCTGCACAGCTGGAACTGCTGACTCTGAAAAGAAATCTGGTAAAAATGTTAAATTAAAGCCATAATTAGAGAAAAAAGGGGATTGCCCAGTAGCTGAGTGATTGGTGTTATTATATGCAAATTCTGCCAAAGGCAGCAGAGAGACCCAGTCGTCTTGAGAGAAGGCTGTGAAACACCTAATATATTGTTCCAGGGTTTGATTCGTCCTCTCTGTTTGCCCATTAGACTGGGGGTGGTAGGCTGAGGACAAGGAAAGTTGAATATGTAGTGTTTCACAGAGGGCTCTCCAGAAACGAGAAGTAAATTGGACTCCCCTGTCCGAAACGATGTTGGAAGGTACCCCATGTAGTCTAATGATTTCCTTGATAAACACGCGGGCCGTTTCTGCAGCAGAAGGTGTGTTTTTTAAAGGCAGGAAATGAGCCATTTTAGTAAAACGGTCCACGACAACAAAAATTGCGGTACATCCCTCGGAACGAGGAAGTTCAACAATAAAATCCATTGCGATCATCTCCCATGGTCGGTTAGGTACTGGTAAGGGTTTTAGTAAACCCCAGGCTAGTTTTCGGGGTGTTTTATTTCGGTTGCATATCGGACAAGAACTAATGTAAGACTTGCAAAATTCCTCCAAATTGGGCCACCAGAAGGTGCGTCGTACCAATTCAAGAGTCTTATTAACTCCAAAGTGACCTGCAAGTGGGTGATCATGAAGAAGTTTCAAGACTTCCACTCTAATGTTTTCTGGGACAAAAACCTGACTTCCTCTCCAAAACAGCCCGTTTCTGGAAGTTAGAGAGACATTAGAGGGTTTGGACGAATCGGAAGATGCTCCTCGGATCATGGAGATTAGGTCAGTGTGTAGGAGCAGGAAGTTGCCATCCGACAGGATGGTATCGGGAATAGAAGTATCCTTTGGGTTATCATACATTCGGGATAATGCATCCGGTTTAATGTTTTTGGATCCTGGTCGGAAGGTAATATGGAAACAAAAACGAGAAAAGAAAAGAGCCCAACGGGCTTGTCGAGGTTTAAGACGTCTGGCAGATTTCAAATACTCCAAATTCTTATGATCTGTGTAGATCAGTACAGGATGAATGGCGCCCTCCAATAGATATCTCCATTCCTCTAGAGCTGTCTTAATGGCCAGTAGTTCTCGATCTCCTACATCATAGTTCTTTTCTGTAGGGGAAAGCTTTCGAGAGAAGAATCCCACTGGGTGTATTAAATCTTTGTCCCCCAAGCGCTGAGAGAGAACGGCTCCTACCGCAACTTCGGAGGCATCGACCTCAAGAAGGAAAGGTAACGTTGGATTGGGATGTCTAAGGATCGGAGCTGAAGTAAAGAGTCTTTTTAAAATGTCAAAGGCCTTCTGCGCTTCAGGGTTCCAACAGAAACGAAGATTTTGTTTCGTGAGTTGTGTGATAGGGGCCACAATAGCCGAAAACCCTCTAATAAATTTTCTATAGAAGTTTGCGAATCCAATGAAACGCTGCACCCCTTTTTTATCCAAGGGTGTTGGCCAGTCTAAGATTGCAGATACCTTCTTTTGATCCATCTCAATTCCTGTAGGGGAAATTACCAGGCCTAAGAATTGGATGGTTTGCTGTTCAAACTCGCATTTTTCAGCTTTCGCATATAAACTGTGCTGACGGAGGCGATCCAGAACCTTACAGACATGTCCTCGGTGCTCCTCCAAGGAACGGGAGAAAATCAGTATGTCATCTAGATACACGATTACAAAAATGTCCAAAAAATCTCGGAATACGTCGTTGACGAAGTGCTGAAAAGTAGCGGGCGCGTTACATAGCCCGAAGGGCATGACCAAATATTCGTAATGGCCATAGCGGGTACGGAATGCTGTTTTCCATTCATGTCCATCCTTGATACGTATTAAATTATACGCTCCCCTTAGGTCTAATTTTGTAAAGATAACGGCAAATCTTAATTTTTGGAAAAGTTCAGGTATTAAAGGTAGAGGGTAACGATTTTTTACGGTGACTTTGTTGAGTTCCCGGTAGTCAATACAGGGACGGAGAGTTTGGTCCTTCTTTGTGACGAAAAATATTCCGGCACCTGCTGGTGAAGTGGATGGGCGGATAAATCCCTTTTCCAAATTCTCGTCAAGGTAGATTTTTAACGCGTCTTGTTCTTTTTCAGAAAGTGGGAAAATTCGTCCGAAAGGGATCTCGGCCCCTGGAAGAAGATCAATCGGACAATCGTATGGCCGATGAGGGGGAAGAGAATCTGCCCCTTTCTTACTGAAGACATTCAGAAATCCATGGTAGGGTTTGGGGATGGATTGAATCAAACTTGGGTCAGTGTTTAAGCACAGCAGGGCAGAAGATGGTTTAGGGCATTCGGGAAAACAGTGTTCCTGACAATAATGAGATGGGAACGAAAGATTTTTAGATGTCCAGTCAATTTGAGGATTGTGTACCTGAAGCCAGGGTATACCCAGGATTACTGGAAACAAAGGAGATGAAATGACGTCCAAAATTAAAAGTTCCTTATGATTGGATGAAGTAATAGCAGGTAAAGGAAGGGTCTCATGGGTCACTTGCCCAGACTTGATGTGTGAGCCATCAGCCAAAAAAACAGAAAGTCTAAAGTCCTTTGTGCGGACGGGAATGTTATGCAGATCGGCAAATGAGGAATCGATGAAACAACTGCATGCCCCTGAATCAACGATAGCGTTGACCGACACCGTCTTTCCCGGAAGCTGTAAGGAAAGGAAGAGCGCAAGATGGTTGGGGTTGGTAGTAATAGCAGAAATGTTACCAGGAACTGAAGAACGGAACTTACGTATTTTGACGGGACAATTGTGTACGTAGTGACCGGCCTCACCGCAATATAGACACAGGTTTAGCCGACGGCGGCGTGTGCGTTCTTCAGGTGGCAAGGTGGGTCGCATCACGCCTATTTGCATGGGTTCTGAAGTATCCATGGGTGGACCAGCAGAATTGGAAGAAACAGGTGGTGGAAAGCGAGAAGGAGGCAAGGGAGCCCGCGTGGTGACCCAGACTGGGAGACTCTGTTGAGAGGATCGTTCCGCTCGGCGTTCCCTTAGTCGTCGGTCGATCTGAACGGCTTTGTCAATCAGATCATCCAGGGTGTCAGGTACCCCAATGCGGGCCAATTCATCCTTTAAGGCTTCAGACAGACCTAAGCGAAATTGGTGGCGCAATGCTGCGCTATTCCACTGGGTGTCCGCACTCCAGCGGCGGAAATCAGTAACATAGTCCTCCACTGCTCTACGCCCCTGTTGGAGAGCGAGTAAAGCAGCTTCAGCAGTAGCAGTCCTTTGCGGGTCGTCGTAGAGCTGTGCCATAGTCTGGAAGAAGTTTAGCAAAGTCTCTGTCTGGACACCGGTCTCCTCTAACAAACGATGTGCCCAATTTTGGGGTTCCCCTTGGAGTAGGGAAACGACAAATCCCACTTTAGTGGCTTCCAAAGAAAAGGTTCGGGGTTGCAAAGCAAAGTATAACTGACATGCGTTTCGGAAGTCCCGGAACTTGGTTCGATCCCCGGAGAATCGTTCGGGCATGGGAACCCTGGGTTCAGGTGGCAACATCACAACTGACGGACCCGCAGATGACGATGATCTAGCAGTGGATGCTGAAGTTGCGTCCCCAGAAGCTGATAAGTTCTGAACCTGCCCCTCCAATCTCAGGTAGCCATCTTGTAGGTTTTGAACGGCCTGGGTAAGTGATGCTAAGTGTTTACACACCTCTTCCATAGCCGGAACTACGCCTGCAGACTCTGTCATGGCTGCCTGATACTGTTACGTACCTGGTTTCCAGAGTCTGATGCAGGGTAGCCTCTCTTACGACTCTGGTTCGCGAGCCACTGAATATGGGACAGCGGGCTCGGAGCACAGAGGGGTAGGAGTGCCGGGTGGTGATGTGTAGAAGGAGGTGGACGAATACCTCTGGAAAGTAGATGCTGAACGTACAGCGGAGGATGGGTCAGCGACCCGCACAGAAGCTGCGACTACAGCGGCACAAGTTAGTAATAGTTCAGGTAAAGCAGGGTCAAACAAGCCGGGTCATAACAGGTGATCGTGCAGAAAGATGACTGAAGAATGGTCGGTAAACAAGCAGGTGGATCTGGCAGCAGTGAAGTCAAGCAGGCGGATGGTCAAACGGAGCCGGGTCAGGATAGGAGAGATGAGAGGAGTCAGACAGGCCGGGTTCGGTGTTCAAATCAGGTTTCAGGTAGAGTAGTCAAAACAAGCCAAGTTCAGTGTTCAAATCAGGTTTCAGATAGCAAACAGGTCTCAGATAGGATCCACGTCAGAACTGCAGATCAGGCAGCAAAGACACTGTGCTGCTGAGGTGTTTAAATAGGGCAGCCTGCTGTTAATCACTGAAATCAGTCTGCACCATTAACCCTTAAGTGGCAGATCCATGACAGTAATTAAGAAATGGCAGTCATCAGGAACAGTGTAGGTTAAAGCAAGATCTGGAAGACCAAGAAAAATATCAGACAGAACAGCTCACAGGATTGTGAGAAAAGCAATTCAAAACCCACGTTTGACTGCACGATCCCTCCAGAAAGATCTGGCAGACACTGGAGTTGTGGTACACTATTCCACTATAAAGAGACACTTGTACAAATATGGTCTTCATGGAAGAATCATCAGAAGAAAACCTCTTCTACGTCCTCACCACAAAAATCAGCGTTTGAACGTTGCAAATGAACATATAGACAAGCCTGATGCATTTTGGAAACAAGTTCTGTGGACCGATGAGGTTAAAATAGAACTTTTTGGCCGGAATGAGCAAAGGTACGTTTGAAGAAGAAAGGGCACAGCATTTAATGAAAAGAACCTCTGTCCAACTGTTAAGCATGGGGGTGGATCAAGCATGCTTTGGGGTGGTATTGCAGTCAGTGGCTCAGGGAACTATTCCATGAGTAGAAAGAAAAATGGATTTAATAAAATTTCAGCAAATTTTGGATGGTAACTTGATGCCATCTGTGAAAAAGCTGAAGTTAAAGAGAGGATGGCTTCTACAAATGGATAATGATCCTAAACACACCTCAAAATCCACGGGGGATTACATCAAGAGGCGTAAACTGAAGGTTTTGCCATGGCCTTCACAATCTCCTGACCTCAACATAATTGAAAATCTATGGATAGACTAGGCATGTGCAAAAGGGAAAATTTTGTTTTGTTTCGTTTCGTTTTAATTCGTTATTTAATTAATTTCGTTAAGTTAGGTTCGTTACATGTGTTAAATAGTGTTGCTCACGAATATTCGCATTGCGAATATTCGACTCGAATATAGCATATTCGAGAAATCGCGCTATATTTCGAATTTCGCGGTGAATATTCGCAATTCCGAATATTCAATTTTTTACAATTTTTTTTTAAAACAGATCACATCCTAGATATCTCCATCGACGTCTAAAAGCATTGCTGGTATGATTAGAGACCCTGGGCCGAGTAGCTGAAGCGTTCATTGAATTTTCCCGAAAAATCGCAATGCGATTATTCGGCAAACGCAATATCGCGCGATTATTTTCTTCGCCCCTATCTTCCGCATCAGAGCGATTTTTACAGTTTCATTTTTAAAACAGATCACATCCTAGTGATCTCCATAGACGTCTAAAAGCATTGCTGGTATGATTAGAGACCTTGGGCCGAGTAGCTGAAGCGATCATTTTATATTGCCGAATATTCGCAATGCGATTATTTTCTCCGCCCTTTTGCATCAGAGCCAATCAGAGTTCTCCTTCCACACTCGTCAGAGGTTAGCAACCAATAGGAACCTGCCTGCACGGACATTATATAAGCTCACTCCCAGCACCATTTCATTGCAGATTCAGAAGCTGGCTAGAGAGTGTGGAGGCTGTTTCTGTGTTCCTGTGTCTGTTCCTGATTGATTTATATCATCACCAGCATAGTGCTGCATTGCTATTTAGTGATTCCAGTGCATCTTTTCCAGTATATCAACTGCTTTTTTCAAAGCAATAGACCCAAGAGCTTTTTTCAAAGCTATGTTTTGTGCTGTTTTGTGCTGTTTTGTTCATCTTGTGTTACTGTTTGATCTTGCATCTTCGCTGTTCAGTGATATTTGCTAGTGATTTCAGTGCACATTTTGCTTAGTTTTTCCTAAAGAGCTTTTCTAAAAGCTAAGTTTTGTGTTGTTCAGTTTAGTTAAATTTTGTGTAGTAAGTGTACACACTGTTAGTGTACATTTAATTCATCTAGCTTAGCTTAGTGTGTGTTTAGTGTCTGTGTTTTGTGTTAAAAAAAAAAAAAGTTAGTGTTTGTTTAGTGCTTTTTTTTTTTTTTTTTAATTTTGTAGTCCTTGTCTTTGGTGTACTACTTTTATTATAGTTTAGTAGCTGTCTGTGTATGTCTTTGTCTGCGTGCCTGTCTTGTAAAAAAAACACATAAAAACACATTCCCCCCCCCAATAAAGTTTACCCCCCCCCCCACACACATCAGCAATAATTAGCGGCATCCGTGGCCGTGGCAGCAGGGGTAGGGGAGTTACTCCCAGTGCTGGGTCGCTGCCAGCACGGGGTACCTCTCCTGCCCCTACTAGTGGTAGAGGATCGGGTGCAAGGGGAGTCCGCCTGATCCGGGAGTTCTTCCCATCGGGCAGCCGCCCGATATTGCCATCTCAGGCTGAAGTAGTGGTGGACTACATGGGGCACAGCAGTGCCACTGAGTCGTCGGTCCCGACTCACAGTAGTACCACCATTACACCGGTGCCTGTAGTACCCCCCCCCAGCCCCCAAGAGTCCAGCATCTTACTGTTCGACAGCGACAGTGAGAGGGATATCTTGGGGGAGGCCATGCATCAGGCAGACCTTCAGCTCTGTCCTGATGGTCAGGACCTTTTTGAAGGGATAGATGAGGAGGATGGGATACCTGCTGGCAGTATCCCAGAGACATCCCTTCAAACTGGTGCTGCTGTTTTGGTGCAGGAAACAGCAGCACCTAGTCAGACCCAGGCGTGGGTGAGGGGACAGCGGAGCCAGGCTAGAGGCTCCATGTCAGTTGGTTCCCTCAGACCAACACATCTCAGCCCTTGGTCTGACATCTCTGGGGGCGAAGAGGGTGACCCATCATGGTTGCCATCTGACGCGTCGGCTCACTACGTCAGTGACGACGGGGAAGGTAGGCACCCTGGTGAAACGGTGCGCCAGGTCACCACCAGGGAGACCATCGTCAGGGTCTCCACTGGTGATGGCAGCAGGAGGTGTCAGGAGGAGCAGCAGCAGCAGCAGCAGCAGCAGGCAGCTCCACCTGTGCGCACCGAGTCCCAGCAGGTGCAAGTAAGCGTCACCCCATCTGACAGGAGGGCGGTGCTGAAGTCACCTGTCTGGAACTACTTTACCCTGGTGGCAGACAACCCTACCGTGGCCATCTGCCGGATTTGTAAAGTGAGGGTGAAGAGAGGGAAGTGTTTGGCTCGGGTGGGTACCACAGCCCTGAACCAGCACCTGAGGATAAACCACTGGGCGGTGTTTGACGAGATGAAGCGTGGTGGTGGTAGCAGCGCCACCACCACAAGTGAGCAGGGTACAGCAGCCCCTGCCACATCTTCATCTCTTTCCAGCAGGTCATGCCCCCCCGCTCCCTCTAGTAGAGGTACTGGTACCGGCAGCCAGACCTCTACTTCCACAGCACCCTCCGCGTCTGTGTCCCGCACTGCCGTCCGGCGCCAGGCGTCAATTTCAGACGCCTTTGACCGCACCACTCCCTTCCCCCCTGGAGACCGACGTGTGCGTTTCCTCAATGGGCTCCTGGCAAGGGTTATTGCCCAACATCTGCTGCCCTTCAACATAGTTGACAGCAACCCCTTCAGGCAGATGTTGGAGCAGGCCCAACCCCAATGGCGTGTCCCCAGCCGCCATTTCTTTGCCAGGACTGGTGTCCCTGCCCTACACCAGCACATTGTGCAGAATGTAACCCTGTCGCTGGATCACGCTGTCAGCGACAGGGTTCATCTGACAATGGATGGCTGGACCAGCAGGCATGGGCAGGGGCGCTACATCAGCTTCACGGCCCATTGGGTTTCCCTCCGAGGCGTCGGTGAGGGATCGGCGGCAACCGATCTTGTGGTGCCGCACCGGGGTGTCCAGGGGAGAACTGCTGGTCTCCCTCAAGCCACTGTCTCCGCAGCTGCTGAGCCTCCCAGCAAGCGCCCCCCTGTAGCTACTCAAGTGTGGGGCACGTGCGCTGTCAGGCCGTGCTCCAGCTTGTTAGTTTAGGGGACCGGAGACACACTGGAGAAGAAGTGCTGAAAGCACTTCAGGCTCAGGTCCAGAAGTGGCTGACACCCCGAAGGCTCCAGGCAGGTATGGTTGTCTGCGATAACGGCAGCAACCTACTCGCCGCCCTCAGTGCTGGCAGTCTGACCCACGTGCCCTGTCTGGCACATGTCCTCAACCTGGTGGTGCAGAAGTTCCTGCACACTTATCCCGGGTTGAGTGACATTGTGGCAAAGGCGCGTAGGATTGCCAGCCACTTCAGGCGCTCCCCAACCGCTACCGCGTCCCTGTCCGAGTTGCAGCGGAAGTACAGTCTGCCCCTTCACAGGCTGATTGTGGACAGTGTGACGCGGTGGAACTCCACCCTCCACATGCTGAAGAGGTTGTGGGAGCAGCAAAGGGCGGTGAGGGAGTACCTGATGGAACTACGCACTGAGAGGGCTTCACCACAACTCCCTTTCATCGCCTGTGCGGAGTGGGGGCAGATAAAGCAGGTCTGCCAAGTGTTGTCCTCCTTCGAGCAGGCGACCAAGATGGTCAGCAGTGAGCACGTCGGCCTCAATAGCGTGCTGCCAATAGTGTTCATGCTGGAGAGGACACTAGATCGCCTGCTCGAAGCTGGGGAGAGTGCCTTGGTGGAGCAGGAGGAGTCAGCAATGCTCCACCGAGACCAGGGCCAGGACGAGGAGGAGGAGGAGGATGATGATGATGATGAGGAGGAGGTGGTTGCTGGTGTCGTCCCGGAGTCAGGGCCTGGTCAGGAGGGAGAGCCGGTGTTGGGGGCACCGATAGTCCGGGGGTTGGGCATCTCTGAGCGTGACCAGCAGCGCCTCAGGGATGAAGAGTCGGACCTCATTCACCTGGCCAGCAGTGAGGAGTCACAGCGGGCTGTGCTCTTCCCGATGGCTGCCCACATGCTGAGATGCCTCAGGAGGGACCCCCGGGTTAAGACCATCAAGGCGAGGGATGATTTCTGGATGGCCACCCTTTTGGATCCCAGGTGCAAGGGGAAACTGGAGCAGTTCATCCCAGCCAGCCGGAGGCAGCACCGGATGGAGGAACTGCAGGCAGGCATTGTCAGCCGGTTGGAGCAGGCAACTCCCCGGCCTCCAGTTGTCCCCCCTCATCTCACCCAGCAGGTGGCTGCACCCAGCAGCAGCCGAGCAGGGGACCTAATGGATGAGATGAGGATGTTCTTCCAAACCGAGCGACCCAGTACCAGCACCAGCAGCAGCAGCAGTCACCACCAGCGGCTGGCCCACATGGTGGCAGACTACATGGCGTCCGTCGGTGCTTCTGACAGTATGAGCACCGACGACCCCATGGAGTACTGGGTTGCCAGATTGGACACCTGCCGCGAGCTCGCTCAGTATGCGCTGGAGTTATTGTCTTGCCCCCCCTCCAGCGTACTATCTGAGCGGACATTCAGCGCGGCAGGTGGGGTGGTCACGGACAAGAGGACCCGTCTGTCCACAGACTCCGTGGACAGACTCACATTCATAAAGATGAATGAGTCCTGGATCGGCGGTGACTTTCTGGCACCCGTCGTCGGTTCAGGGCGCTGAAGGGTCCCTTGTCATGCATTCCCTGATGGAGCCCCGGACCTGATGTATTTACAGTGCTGAATATAACTATTTTAACATCTGAGAAAATCAATGTTAATATTTGGTACAGTAGGCTTTCTTTGCAATTACAGCGGTCAAACCTTTCTTGTAGTTTTACACCAGCTTTGCACACACTGGAGGAGGGATTTTGGCCCACTCCTCCACACAGATCTTCTCTACATCAGTCAGGTTTCTGGGCTCTCGCTGAGAAACACGGAGTTTGAGCTCCCTCCAAAGATTCTCTATTGGGTTTAGGTCTGGAGACTGGCTAGGCCACGCCAGAACCTTGATATGCTCCTTACAGAGCCAATCCTTGGTTATCCTGGCTGTGTGCTTTGGGTCATTGTCATGTTGGAAGACCCAGCCTCGACCCATCTTCAAAGCTCTAACTCAGGGAAGGAGGTTGTTGCCCAAAATCTCGCAATACATGGCCACGGTCATCCTCTACTTAATACAGTGCAGTCACCCTGTCCCATGTGCAGAAAAACACCACCAAAGCATGATGCTACCACCACCATGCTTCACATTAGGGATGGCGTTCTTGGCATGGTACTCATCATTATTCTTCCTCCGAACACGGTTAGTGAAATTATGATCAAAAAGTTATATTATGGTCTCATCTGACCACATGATTTTCTCCCATGACTCCTCTGGATCAGTCAAGACACCTATGTCAGCAGTTATTTCACACCCTATATACTCTTATTAACACTGCTGTTCATCATGGCACCTCCTGCCCAAGTGATATGACTCTGTATCAACTACTACTGGTAATACTACTACTGCTGCTTCTGCTGCCCAGTCAAGACATCTATGTCAGCAGTTATTTCACACCCTATATACTCTTATTAACACTGCTGTTCATCATGGCACCTCCTGCCCAAGTGATATGACTCTGTATCAACTACTACTGGTAATACTACTACTGCTGCTTCTGCTGCCCAGTCAAGACATCTATGTCAGCAGTTATTTCACACCCTATATACTCTTATTAACACTGCTGTTCATCATGGCACCTCCTGCCCAAGTGCTATGACTCTGTATCAACTACTACTGTTAATACTACTACTGCTGCTGCTCAGTCAAGACACCTATGTCAGCAGTTATTTCACACTCTATATACTCTTATTACCACTGCTGTTCATCATGGCACCTCCTGCCCAAGTGATATGACTCTGTATCAACTACTACTGCTAATACTACTACTGCTTCTTCTGCTGCTGCTGCCCAGTCAATACACCTATGTCAGCAGTTATTTCACACTCTATATACTCCTATTACCACTGCTGTTCATCATGGCACCTCCTGCCCAAGTGATATGACTCTGTATCAACTACTACTGCTAATACTACTACTGCTGCTTCTGCTGCTGCTGCCCAGTCAATACACCTATGTCAGCAGTTATTTCACACTCTATATACTCCTATTCCTACTGCTGTTCATCATGGCACCTCCTGCCCAAGTGATATGACTCTGTATCAACTACTACTGGTAATACTACTACTGCTGCTTCTGCTGCCCAGTCAAGACATCTATGTCAGCAGTTATTTCACACCCTATATACTCTTATTAACACTGCTGTTCATCATGGCACCTCCTGCCCAAGTGATATGACTCTGTATCAACTACTACTGTTAATACTACTACTGCTGCTGCCCAGTCAAGACACCTATGTCAGCAGTTATTTCACACCCTATATACTCTTATTAACACTGCTGTTCATCATGGCACCTCCTGCCCAAGTGATATGACTCTGTATCAACTACTACTGCTAATACTACTACTGCTGCTTCTGCTGCTGCTGCCCAGTCAAGACACCTATGTCAGCAGTTATTTCACACCCTATATACTCTTATTAACACTGCTGTTCATCATGGCACCTCTTGCCCGAGTGATTTGACACTGTATTGTCAATGTCTACTACTACTATTACAGCTCTGTCAAGACACCTGTGTCCCAATTTTTTGGTAAACTATTGACTACTATGACCACTACTGATGCTGTAAAGTATTCCCCAAGTGTTTTTATGCTATCTAGTACTATTACCACTACTGCTTGTAAATCCTGCCTGTGTGATACTTAGTGGGAATGCTTTAATAAGCATTCCCAGTATGGATACCCGTAAATGTATTAATCTTAATTAGTGTGAATGCTTTAATAAACATTTCCAGTATTGATATCTGTAAATTTAGTAATCTTATTATTCCTTACGTTTTTTGGTTCTGCGTAACTTCGGCATACTTTCAGCTATTGAGACCATTCAACTGTAAAAATGTTCGTCTCGTTCAGCTAATGATGGGACTTCTTCAAGTTTTTTTCGACTATTTACACTTTTATAAATTTTAAGCTTTTAGACCCTTTTTTTTAACATTGAAGTCAATGAGAACATCCTTTTCCCCTTTGAATTCACATGCCCTGCCAAAAGTTTCAGCTACTTCATACTTTCACTTACAGACACTAAACAAACTTTAAAGCGGTCACAAAATATTTAGCTATCCGGCTATGACTTTTCAGATCGTTATCGTTTACAATTTTTTGGTGAAAGCGCAATTTACGTTTGGCGAATTTTTTACAAAAATGCAATCGGTTATAATGTAATCCTATGGAGGGGATTTAGAGTCTGTCATGTGACCTTAACATTGGAGATCTTTGTAATTAAAAATATCTTTAGAAAAAGGGGAAACAAATTGCTCTCACGCCCACAAGATCTACTTTTCATACACAATTTTTATATCAAAACGTAGCTATGCTTGTCTGGTTTCTGGCAATGTGATCAATTCTGCGATACGTATTTTAGTTTTAGTTATTGGAGCAACAGCCAGAAATTATGTCTCATAGACTCTCATGTTAAATTATCGAAAAAATGTTGATGCAGAACTCACAGAGACGCTCTTTTCTAAATCGCAGACATGGCCACATTTTTAAGTTTATCAACATAAATTTTATATCGATGCGTTCACAAGGGCCGTGTATTTCAAACGGTGTAGTCGTTGTATCGATCGCATGTACGGTTGAGGATTTATTAAGCTTTGTTTGGAGGCTTAAATCATGTATTTGATCTGTGAATTAAAAGCGTTTGTAATGTTATTTCTTTCCATAAATAACTTTCCTGACCTCAGTGCAATATTCCTCCTCACTGACCTGGGGGGGAGGGGGAACCTCTTGAGGGGGGAGGGGCGACCAGGAAGTCAGCATACTCTATACTTTGCAGATAGAGAAAGAAGCTGTGTGTCCTAAAGATAGTGTAGTGGTTATGGTGAATGTCTTTGGCAAGGGGCTCAGCAATTAAGCTATTCAGCATTCCCACTCGCATTTTCCTCAGGAAATGCATTGTCTAGTTACATTATATTTTAATACTACTGCTGCTGCCTCCATGCTGAGTAAAGCTTCATGACCTCTCTGGCACAGCGGATCCACCAACAGCCTCCGCTACAAGCTACCAGACCGGATCGTAACAGCAAGTGTAACTAAAACAATGAACCTTATGTTAAACCCTGGTTTGCGGCCTTTATACTGCAACCATTAGGCTGTCTGCAAGAGCAAATCTGCACTCTCTCTCTCTTTCTTGCTCTCTCTCTCTCTCTGTATATATATATATATATATTGTTGCTTTTGTTATGTTCATTTTTCAACAGTTTATTTTGTGTTCGTCGTGTCTGTGTCCGTGTGCTTTAGTTTGTCCTAGGTTTGTGTTAAATAAAATGATAGTATAAAATGTTTTTGCTTATTATGAAGTTAGATGTGTTGATGTTGATTTGTTCGATGTAAAGTTAGATGTGTTGAAAAACCTAAAAATCTATCTCAAAAAGAAATGAAACATTTCCAAAAAATAACATTTTTTAATAAAAAAATAAATTCAGACATAGCTGAGCATGCGCTTCTGAAGCCTTTCCAGCTCAGCAAGATATTCTAATTGCTGCTGCTCTAGCTGCGTATTTTGCTGGACCAGGTAGCGAATTTGTTGATGATTTCCCTTTATCCTCAGATGTGTCTTCTTTAGCAGCACGTGCTGCTGCATCATCTTTCTTGCTACTGTTAGGATATAATAAAAAAACATTTGGATTTCAAAGAACGTTACCAAATAAATAAAATATTTTTTTTTGCTTATCAATCATTATCATGTGTATACACTTGTTATGTGTCTAACACATCCCGGGAGTGCAGAATTATTAGGCAAATGAGTATTTGGACCACATCATCCTCTTTATGCATGTTGTCTTACTCCAAGCTGTATAGGCTCGAAAGCCTACTACCGATTAGGCATATTAGGTAATGTACATCTCTGTAATGAGAAGGTGTGTGGTCTAATGACATCAACACTCTATATCAGGTGTGCATAATTATTAGTCAATTTCCTTTTCTTTGGCAAAATGGGCCAAAAGAAGGACTTGACAGACTCTGAAAAGTCCAAAATAGAGAGATATCTAGCAGAGGGATGCAGCACTCTTAAAATTGCAAAGCTTCTGAAGCGTGATCATCAAACAAAAGAAGCGTGTGGAAAAACAAAGGTGCAAAATAACTGCCCATGAACAGAGAAAAGTTAAGCGTGCAGCTGCCAAGATGCCACTTGCCACCAGATTGGCCATATTTCAGAGCTGCAACATCACTGGGGTGCCCAAAAGCACAAGGTGTGCAATACCCAGAGACATGGCCAAGGTAAGAAAGGCTGAAAGACGACGACCACTGAACAAGACACACAAGCTGCAACGTCAAGACTGTGCCAATAAATATCTCAAGAAAGATTTTTCTAAGGTTATATGGACTGCTGAAATGAGAGTGAGTCTTGATGGGCCAGATGGAAGAGCCCGTGGCTGGATTGGTAAAGGACAGGGAGCTCCAGTCCGACTCAGACGCCAGCAAGGTGGTGGTGGAGTACTGGTTTGGGCTGGTATCATCAAAGATGAGCTTGTGGGGCCTTTTCGGATTGAGGATGGAGTCAAGCTCAACTCCCAGTCCTACTGCCAGATTATGGAAGAGACCTTCTTCAAGCAGTGGTACAGGAAGAAGTCACCATCCTTCAAGAAAAACATGATTTTCATGCAGGACAATGCTCCATCACACGTGTCAAAGTACTCCACAGCGTGGCTGGCAAGAAAGGGTATTAAATAAAAAAAAGTAATGACATGGCCTCCTTGTTCACCTGATCTGAACCCCATTGAGAACCTGTGGTCCATCATCAAATGTGGGATTTACAAGGAGGGAAAACAGTACACCTCTCTGAACAGTGTCTGGGAGGCTGTGGTTGCTGCTGCACGCAATGTTGATGGTGAACAGATCAAAACACTGACAGAATCCATGGATGTCAGGCTTTTGAGTGTCCTTGCAAAGAAAGGTGGCTATATTGGTCACTGATTTGTTTTTGTTTTGTTTTTAAATGTCAGAAATGTGTATTTGTGAATGTTGAGATGTTATATTGGTTTCACTGTTAAAAATAAATCATTGAAATGGGTATCTATTTATTTTTTTGTTAAGTTGCCTAATAATTCTGCACAGTAATAGTAGTCACCTGCACACACAGATATCCCCCGAAAATAACTAACATTAAAAACAAACTAAAAACTACTTCCAAAAATATTCAGCTTTGATATTAATGAGTTTTTGGGGTTCATTGAGAACATGGTTGTTGTTCAATAATAAAATGAATCCTCAAAAATACAACTTGCCTAATAATTATGCACTACCTGTATACTTCTAGCATAAATACCATATTATGGTTCTACAATCTGACAGGTGCGCTTTATATGTTGTCCATTTTTATATCTACATTTTATTGTTGAAATGTTATTAATCATTGTGCACATATTTACCTTCCTGAGCGAGGCTCACAGGACCGCTGTCTTCCTCCTGCTCGTCTGCTTGAGAAGTTGGGGTGGGGGGGGGGGAAGCTCCTCAGCTTGCTCCTCAACAGGAGCTGGGGTTGGGGAGTGGGAGGGCCCTGGCTGCTCCTCCTCATCCATCTCCTCCTCTGCCGCATCCTCCTCTGCCGCATCCTCCTCCTCCTCCTCATCGGCCTGGCGCCTTCTGCGCTTGGCGCGCACAACTGGTATTGGAGCTCCTATAATAACACAATGTTCATATATTATAAAACGTATGCAAATTCTGTGTACTCTGCTGTATTGTATATGAATACAAATTGATTTATATAGACAGTTAACCAATGGGACAATGTTATATTAAAGGGTCTTGTGGGCACTACAGGGGACTGAGCGTGAGCTGGGATGCCACCATGTTAAAATGAGCCGTTTTTGTCTCCTTTGTTTTGTTCAGACGATCTCATGTTAAAAAAAGGGCCTGATGGAGCACACGGGATTACTATAACAACCCCACGCCTAACACAGGAATTTAGTGGGAATCTATATATATAAAACTCAACGTGTGTGTGCATGTATGTATGTATGTATGTTCCAGCATCACGTACAAACGGCTAAAGATATTTACATGAAACTTGGCACACAGGTTACTTATATGTCAGCCACAAACATAGGATAGGTGGTTTAACCCTTACCCACCCCCATTTGCCATGGTCAGGGTTTTTCTTTAAAGTCCCATGCAAAGCAATGGGAAAAGTATGTTCCCACATAACTTCTGTGTTCCTGTCTGCTGTCCCATGTCTTTTTTCAACAGTACTATGAATACCTTGGCTGGTGGTGATATATGTTAGCACAACATGGCATCTTGGTTAACAACATCTGACCTTACATGAATTACATATGACCTTACATAACTGTCACCAAAGGAGCTGCGGTGGCTCCACGTGATTGCCACTGCGCTGACAAGTGATTCACCTCTGCAGCTAGGGGTTCGGATCCCGCTCTCGGCTACATGTGAATTGAGTTTGGTGGTCTCAGCCCCGCCCCCGGTGGGTGTGCTATGCAAGGTTGGGTTGGGAGGACCCCCTCACACCCGCCATTGCCACCCGGGGCATGGAGAAAGGTGGCAGATTGCCTCTGGGGGAGGCCTCCCAACTCCTGCAGGCCGGCTCCTCTCTCTTTCGAGTTCACGCACAAAATACACTTTTGAAAAAAAAAACATAACTGTCAACAATAACTTACCTGGATGATATCTATTCCGAAGACGTCTGACCTGATCCATTTGGCGCCTCTTCAGGTCAGACCACTTCTTGACTATTGCCTTGTGGTCGTGTTGGCCGCCGAAGTCAGTGATTAGGGCGCTGACCACAGCCCTTTTGTCTGGCTGCCAAGATGAAGAACAAAGTATATTGTAATACTTCTGTTGACAGCCTTATGGATATATGACGTAAATGTATGCTATTCAACAATTGGAAGCATTCTCGCCTTATTAATCAATGACAGGGGTAACATGACAGATTTTATATCCTGCCATTTCGGTCGCCACCTTTTTTGCATAAATATAGCAGCCATTATCATTTGCATAATTATGAATATATTATTAACAACCCAGGATACACGTATAGGGGAGATATGCGTTGCTAACTCTTTTCCCTGTCAGGAGCCTAACGCCCCGGGGGGTCAGAGACGGGACCTTTTCGGAGGACCACTGACGTATGTACCCGTCGCAGTTTTTTGTGATGTCACTCTTTAGGTGTGTGCACATTTTTCACTGCACCGGGTGGAGTTTTTGGGTTGTGTTTTGCACGCCACAGGCTTTTCAAAAGAAAAAAAACAGCTGGAGGCAGAATGGTTGCAAAACACTACGGGTTTGTTACCTAACTCAGGGTTTAAAGACCAGTCCACCTCCAGCTGTTGCAAAACTACTACTCCCATCAGCCACGGTCTGTCAGTGAATGCTAAGAATTTTACTTTTGCTGCATCTAGGGTGCCACAGTTTAGAGACCCGTGCATAAAGGCCTGAAAAATGTGGGCCTGCAGAACTTACAATACTAGAAGTGCCAGCATTCCCAGGCATGCTGGAAGTTGTAGTTCTGCAACATCTAAAGGGCAATATGTATTCGAACGTCCTTGGGCCTTGAGGACACTGAAGTCAGGACGTTCGCATACGTCCTATGTCCAAAAAAATGTTAAATTCATTATGCTAAATAACAAGGAAAAGTGCCTAAATACACATTTGCCAACCAGGGTGTCTGCAGCTGTCCAGGCATGCTGGGACTTGTAGTTTTGTAAAAGCAGGAGACACATTTTTTGTGAAATACTAATATCTGATCATATATACTAACTTTTAAACTAGACTAAAATGCAGTTGAAGATAATGAAATAACAGTGGTCAAAATACTTACACAAATCAGCATCTTTTCCTCAGATACAGTGAAATTACTTCCAACCATCTTGCTCTGCGATTGCATTGCGATCATAAAGTTGGAAACTGGCAAGGGTCCAGGAAATGGTCGCGTGTTGTTCGCGCGATTGCGCTGCTTGGACCGAGATGGGTCCATATGGCTTCGGCTGTATGGACCACAGTAACTCTTTTCCCTGTCAATAGCCTAACGCCCCGGGGGGTCAGAGACGGGACCTTTTCGGAGGACCACTGACGTATGCAACCGTCGCAGTTTTTTGTGATGTCACTCTTTAGGTGTGTGCAAATTTTTCCTTGCACCGGGTGGAGTTTTTGGGTTGTGTTTTGCACGCCACAGGCTTTTCAAAAGAAAAAAAACAGCTGGAGGCAGAATGGTTGCAAAACACTACGGGTTTGTTACCTAACTCAGGGTTTCAAGACCAGTCCACCTCCAGCTGTTGCAAAACTACTACTCCCATCAGCCACGGTCTGTCAGTGAATGCTAAGAATTTTACTTTTGCTGCATCTAGGGTGCCACAGTTTAGAGACCCGTGCATAAAGGCCTGAAAAATGGGGGCCTGCAGAACTTACAATACTAGAAGTGCCAGCATTCCCAGGAACGCTGGAAGTTGTAGTTCTGCAACATCTAAAGGGCAATATGTATTCGAACGTCCTTGGGCCTTGAGGACACTGAAGTCAGGACGTTCGCATACGTCCTATGTCCAAAAAAATGTTAAATTCATTATGCTAAATAACAAGGAAAAGTGCCTAAATACACATTTGCCAACCAGGGTGTCTGCAGCTGTCCAGGCATGCTGGGACTTGTAGTTTTGTAAAAGCAGGAGACACATTTTTTGTGAAATACTAATATCTGATCATATATACTAACTTTTAAACTAGACTAAAATGCAGTTGAAGATAATGAAATAACAGTGGTCAAAATACTTACACAAATCAGCATCTTTTCCTCAGATTCAGTGAAATTGCTTCCAACCATCTCGCAATTGCGTTGCGATCATAAGTTGGAAACTGGCAAGGCTCCAGGAAATGGTCGCGTGTTGTTCACGCGATTGCGCATGCGCGATCGAAAAATCGCAATCGCAATATGTTTTTTGACTAAAATATCATAAAAATTCGATTTCAGATTCCTGCTACAGCAGTTTTCGAAATATCTGCAATCAATTTCGCATTCGCATTTTGTGAAATTGCGTTAAAATATCTTGAATATTCGATTTCAGAGTGAGCCAATCAGAGCGCTCCTACAGCATTTCTCGAAATTGCGCAATAAATATCGCATTCGCATGTTGCGATATTTCGATAAAATATCACGAATATTCTGAGCCAATCAGAGCGCTCCTCCAGCATATCTCGAAATTGCGCAATAAATATTGCATTCGCATGTTGCGATATTTCGATAAAATATCACGAATATTCTGAGCCAATCAGAGCGCTCCTACCGCAGTTATCAAAAAAAATCGCAATTATTTTCGCATTCGCAATAGCGAAAAATCGCAATCATTTAATTTCGATAAAATATCACGAATATTCGAATTTAGCGAATATATCTCGAATATTCGAATATATATTCGAGATATATCGCGAAATCGAATATGGCATATTCTGCTCAACACTAGTGTTAAATTCGTTTTCGGAACTCGTTCGTTTTCGACCGAATTTCAAAAAATACGGTCGAATTCGAAAGTATTTCGACCGGATTCGACAACAAAGTCTCTTTTCGAATATAATTTCGAAATTCGATCGGAATTCCAAAAAAAAAAAAAAAAAATTCGAATTCCAAATCGAAATTCGATCGGAATTCGAAAAAAAAAAAATCGAATTCCGATCGAATTTCGTCCGCGGGTTTTCGATTCGGAATCGAAAACGTTTGTTCGGATTCGGTAAATTCATTAATATTGCAATTCGGGAATTCGTATGCATCCGAATGTCCGAATAATGAAAAATTCGTCCGAATTTCGATTCGGAACGAAACGAAATGCACATGCCTAGGATAGACCTTAAAAGAGCAGTGCATGACAAACAGCCCAGAAATCTCAAAGAACTGGAAGACTTTTGTAAGGAAGAATGGGCAAAGATACCTCAAACAAGAATTGAAAGACTCTTGGCTGTCAACAAAAAGCGTTTACAAGCTGTGATAAGGGGGCAGTACAAGATATTAACTCTGCAGGGTGCCCAAACTTTTGCAGATGCCATTTTATTGTTTTCTATAATTTTGAAAGTGGAAATGATGGAAAAAAAACTAACTTTTTTGACATATTATAAGAATGTCTAATCTGTAATTTGATGCCTTTTGGAGATTTTTCCATCTTTCCTTGGCTTCGTTATGCACATTACTGTCATACAAATTGTTACCTGGGGTGCCCAAACTTTCGATCCCCACTGTATATCTGCACACATCTCCAGTTATGCATGGCATCCAATGTACCCGCTGGGAACATTGCAATATAGCAGGACTTGTTCTGCATCCAGACCAAAATACACAATTAGCACATATCCATAATAGGATCAGCAAAACAACATCCCCTTGATGATATTAATAGAAACAGGCAATAATGTCCCCAGCTACGAAATATAGTACTATCCATGTGGCGGAATACAAGTCACTCCATAAACCATTGCTGAATGTAAGATAGGTAGCCAAATACTTATCCTCCCATCCATACTGTACAGGGAAATCAACTAACCTGAAACTTAGTTATAGGAGAAAAATCTCTGACCAGTTTTATGGGTATAACACCAGCTACACCAGAGGCTACACTTACCTTTCAGCTTGGGAGCCATTAATGAGGGATTGGAGGCATGTCATCCTGCCCCAAACGCCTGGCAAGAATGCCAGAAGTGACATCAGTGTAGGTGTGCCTAGATGTGTTCCATACTTTTCATAAGGTTTTCAAAGGTGGAGTTGTGGGGGTTATTTACGAAAGGCAAATCCAGTTTGTACAAACTTGAAGTGCAAAGTGCACTTGAAATTGCATTCAAAGTGCACTTGGAAGTGTAGTCGCTGTAGATCCAAGGGGGACATGCTAGGAAAATAAAAAACAGCATTTTAGCTTGCACATGATTGGATGATCAAATCAGCAGAGCTTCCCCTATTTTCAGATCTACCCCTCAGATTTAAAGATTTACAAGTGCAAACTTGTAGTTTGCACTTGCAGTGCAAAGTGGATTTGTCTTTCGCAAATAACCCCCAGTACCTCCTTACTCTTTGGAAATTAAGGTTTGATAACAAGTGTGAGTGTAAGCGCTGGTGCTAAGATTTGATGACTATTGTTGTGATACACGTCACATATAGCAGTCACTCTTCAAGGGCACTTTATATGTGTGCAATGAACTCTGGTGCCACCAGGACTGAATTATCACATTATCAAAGTTTAAAAAGATCTCAAGTGTAGGGGAGCTGAGAACTGTGGTGTTATCAAGGTCAGCCAAAGATTATTTCTGGGGGCTAATGAGAGCTGAGCATCTTATGCCCCATACACACAATCGGAATTTCCGTCGGGATAAACTCAGACGGATTTTTCTGATGGAATTTCATTCAAGCTTTCTTGCATACACACTGTCACACGAAATTCCGACCGTCCAAAACGTGGCGACGTACAACACTATGACAAGCCAAGAAAAATTAAGTTCAATGCTTCCAAGCATGTGTCAACGTGATTCTGAGCATGCGTGTTTATTTTCTCCGTTGAAACAGACGAACGTAACTTCCGATAGAAATTTTTTTCATTGGAAAAAAGAGAACATGTTCTCTTCCTAAGTCCGTCAAAATTTCCGATGGAAACACTCAGATGGGGCACACACACAGTCGCAATATACGATTAAAAAAAAACCTCTGACTTTTTCCATCGGAAATTCCAATCGTGTGTACAAGGCATAAGACAAACAAGGCTGAGCAGTGATTTAGTCAACAACACTACCAAGGGCAGGGGAGATTTTAGCAAGGTCAGGTGAAGCAAGCTATTAGATTAACTAGTCAAACATATCAGAGGTAATGGGTAGCAGTGTCAAGGATATCAAGCAAAATAAGTTATTAGGGTCTAGGTAGACTGGGAACAGATAGAAACCAGGGGTGAAACCAAGTAGGAGAACTAGCCAAGAAGACAGGAACATTGGCAATGGCTGTGGAATTAAAAACACTTTGGGGGCATAATAACAAGAGTGAGGAAGCAGAACAGAATACAGAAAGTAGGGTATTATACAGAGGTATACTCAAGAAACACTGCACCTACATTGACAACTACAGTATGTATGTTGGAGTCATTTTAAAAGACTATAGAGCAATCAGGAGTCAGGCTCTTAGCCATGCTCATGCATGTGCACTGCTTATCTGATCAGGTAAATAAGTCAGTCTGCTTGCACCGTGTCGAAGGAAAGGTGCCTGTAGGCAGTGGCGGTGCGTCCATAGAGGGCGCCGGAGCGCCGCCCCCTCTCGCTTCTGCACCGCCACTGATACAATACATAGATTCATGCATTGCATCCCTGGTGAGCGCCGGCCATCTGAATAACGGCAGCTGGTTGGCTGTGGAAGTGCCTATCAGAGCCAATGGCTCTGATAGGCTTTCCGAGTACAGCCGTCAGGCTGTAATTGACTTCCAAATACTTATCCATGGGACGCATGGGGGGTGCGTTCCTTGGATAAGACTGACAGGCGTCTCAGCCAATCAGGTTCACCAGTTCTGGTTACCGGTAACCTGATTGGCTGAAGCGTCATCGAGGGCGGTAGAATACATCGAGGGACCGTGGAAGGAGGATGGCCGACCCCAGAAAGGTAAGTGCCGGGCAGGGGGGGCAGCATTTTACAGGGCACAGTGGCGATAATTACAGGGCACAGTGGCAACAATTGGCACAGTGGCGACAAAGGGCACAGTGGCGACAAAGGGCACAGTTGCGACAATTGGCACAGTGGCGACAAAGGGAACAGTGGCGACAAAGGGAACAGTAGTGACAATTGGCACAGTGGAGACAATTAACCACTTAACCCCTTAACGCCAGCCGCACGACTATTTACGTCCGCACAATGGCACGGACAGGCAGAAGGGCGTATATATACGTCCTTGCCTTCTAGCGGGTGGGGGGTCCGTTTGGGACCCCCTCCGCTGCGTGCGGCGGGCGGATCCCCTCAGGGAGTGATCCGGGACGACGGCGCGGCTATTCGTTTATAGCCGCTCCGTCGCGATCGCTCCCTGGAGCTGAAGCACGGGGCAAGCCGCATGTAAACACGGCTTCCCCGTGCTTCACTGGGGCGGCGTATCGATCGAGTGATCCCTTATATAAGGGAGACTCGATCGATGACGTCAATCCTACAGCCACACCCCCCTACAGTTGTAAACACACATAAAGTGAACACTAACTCCTACAGCGCCCCATGTGTTTAACTCCCAAACTGCAACTGTCATTTTCACAATAAAGAATGCAATTTAAATGCATTTTTTGCTGTGAAAATGACAATGGTCCCAAAAATGTGTCAAAATTGTCCGAAGTGTCCGCCATAATGTCGCAGTCACGAAAAAAATCACTGATCGCCGCCAATAGTAGTAAAAAAAAATAATTAATAAAAATGCAATAAAACTATCCCCTATTTTGTAAACGCTATAAATTTTGCGCAAACCAATCGATAAGCGCTTATTGTGATTTTTTTTACCAAAAATAGGTAGAAGAATACGTATCTGCCTAAACTGAGGAAATTTTTTTTTTATATATGTTTTTGGGGGATATTTATTATAGCAAAAAGTAAAAAATATAGCATTTTTTTCAAAATTGTCGCTCTATTTTTGTTTATAGCGCAAAAAATAAAAACCGCAGAGGTGATCAAATACCACCAAAAGAAAGCTCTATTTGTGGGGAAAAAAGGACGCCAATTTTGTTTGGGAGCCACGTCGCACGGCCGCGCAATTGTCTGTTAAAGCGACGCAGTGCCGAATCGCAAAACCTGGTCTGGGCATTTAGCTGAAAAATGGTCCGGGGCTTAAGTGGTTAAGGACTGCCTAACAACGATATACGTCGGCAGAATGGCACGGCTGGGCAGAATCACGTACCTGCACATCCTCTTTAAGTGCCCAGCCGTGGGTCGCGGGCGCGCGCCCGCGACCCAGTCCGAAGCTCCGCGGCCGTGGGACCCGCGGACCCGATCGCCGCCGGTGTCCCGCGATCGGTCACAGGAGCTAAAGAACGGGGAGAGGTGTGTGTAAACACACCTTCCCCGTTCTTCACAGTGGCAGTGTCACTGATCGTCTGTTCCCTGATATAGGGAAAGACGATCAGTGATGTCACAAGTCCAGCCCTGCCCCCCTACAGTTAGAAACACACATGAGGTCACACTTAACCCCTACAGCGCCCCCTAGTGGTTAACTCCTAAACTGCAATTGTCATTTTCACAGTAATCAATGTCATTTTCACAGCAAAAAGTGCTATAAAAATGCAGTGGTCCCAAAAATGTGTCAAAATTGTTCGGTGTCCGCCATAATGTCGCAGTCACGAAAAAAATCGCTGATCGCCACCATTAGTAGTAAAAAAAATTTTTTATAAAAATGCCATAAAACCATCCCCTATTTTGTAAATAAATTTTGCGCAAACCATTCGTTAAACACTTATTGCGATTTTTTTTTACCAAAAATAGGTAAAAAAATACGTATCGGCCTAAACTGAAGAAAAAAATAGTGGGCCAGATTTACATATAATTACGTTGCTCCTGGGCAGCGTAAGGTATGTGATTTACGTTACACCGCCGCAGGTTTACAGCGCAAGTGCCTGATTCTCAGAACACTTACCTGTAAACTTGCGGCGGTGTATCGTAAAAGCGCTCGGCGCAAGCCCGCCCAATTCAAATGGGGCGGGCACCATTTAAATCAGGCGCGTTCCCGCGCCGAGCATACTGCGCATGCTCCGTCGGGTAAATTACCCGACGTGCATTGCGCTAAATGACGTCGCACCGACGTAATTTGCTTAGATGTTAACGTAAATGGCGTCCAGCGCCATTCACGGACGTCTTACGCAAACGACGTTGATTTTTATGAATCAGTCGCATAGTTAGGACGACCCTAACACAGAGATACGACGGCGTATCAGGAGATACGCTGTCGTATCTCTTTGGTGAATCTGGCCCAGTTTTTTTATATATTTTTTTGGGATATTTATTATAGCAAAAAGTAAAAAATATTGATTTTTTTCCAAAAATGTCGCTCTATTTTTGTTTATAGCGCAAAAAATAAAAACCGCAGAGGTGATCAAATACCACCAAAAGAAAGCGTAAGCTGTACGTCCGGCCTAAACTTGCCCCTCATAAAGCAGGGGCAACTTTGCACCAGACGTGTGCAGGTCAGCTGGAGAGCAGCTTCAGCAGCACCGTTACGGATGAGCTGAGCAACCACACTTGCAGGACAACACATCTGTATGCCAACATGCCAGGGGCAGGCATGGTCATAGCTATACTAGTGTGTGCCCAGACGCGTAGAAGGAGGAGGGCACGGGAGAGGATATACCGAACGCGCATAAACGTCTTTGGCATGGGGGATTCGGAGGTGTATCACATCTTCAGATTCAACACTGATGCCATCCAGGAAATAGCGACAACCCTGCATGATGACATCACCAGCCAGACACACCGCTCACATGCAGTGCAGCCACTGTTGAAGGTCCTGGCAACACTGCATTTCCTCGCCACTGGATCTTTTCAGCGTACAAGTGGAGTTGTGGCTGGGATGTCACAAACCAGCATGAGCAGATGTGTGCACCAGGTTGTCCCCGCAATCCTCAGACGTATTGTCCCACCACATCATCAGACCCACCCAGGAGCACCTGCGGAATAAGGCAATGGCGGATTTTGTCAGAATTGCAGGATTCCCACGCACCGTGGGGGCCATTGATTGCACACATGTGGCACTACAGCCCCCCCGTGACACAGAGCACATATACCGCAATCGGAAGCACTGGCATTCCATCAACGTACAGGTGATAGCCGATGCCCAAGGCCTCATATGGCACGTCCGTGCCAAACACCCAGGGTTCAGCCACGACAGCTACATATAACGCCAAAGCACCATCCCAACAGAATTTGAACAGAACGTGTACGGGAACAGCTGGCTGGTTGGTGAGTGACATGGGAGTCAGGCATGACTGACTGAGCCCATGATGCATACATCACGAGGGGCACATGCACGACTAACATCCTCCTGTCTTTTCCCTTCCAGGTGACTCTGCATATGCACTTGGGCCCCATCTCATGACTCCATTCCGGGATCCCCAAACCACAGGAGAGCAAAACTACAATGATGCACACATACGTACCCTTGGAGTGGTGGAACGCACATTTGGCATCCTGAAGTCCCGTTTCCGATGCCTGGATAAGTCCGGGGGTACTCTGTTGTATTCCCCAAACTTTGTGTGCCAGATCATCGGTGCATATTGCATTCTGCACAACTTTGCCGAGAGAAAGGGTCTGGAGATTGATATACGTGATGACCTGACCCCTGAACCAGACATTCCCCCCCTGCCCAAGGATACCCCGTCTGCTGAGGGAACAGCAGTCAGGAGTTGTCTCGTGGAACGTATCTTTGCACGTTAAACACACACACACATTCATCATGGCACAAGGAGAATGCACGCATGCACACAACTGTGGTCCCTAGCACACACCCCACATCCACATCACATTGGATTAGCCCAAGTCCACCAAGCAGGACTTGGGAGCAGCAACGCCACGGCAAGGCTCCAATTATGTTGCTGACCATTCCTACCACATTCACACACCAGTCACACTAATCTGCACGCCTCACCATGTGCATTATTACAAACAAAATCAAAAAACTCTTAACCAGAGCAAATAAAATAAAAAACTCTTAGAGCAAATAAAAAAACATAAACAACATAATTAGTTGCCCTGGCTGCTGCCACGGCCATGGCCACGGCTCCGCAACTGCCTGGTTGCCGGCTCAGGTGGGGGGGGCATCAGGTGAAGGAGCATCCACCATGGCTGGAGGCCTGCCCTCTAACGCCACGGCAATGCGGGTCAGAATGGTGTTGGTTTCTGCCTGCACCTGCCGTCAACGTATCCCCTCCGCCTCAATGGCAGCTGTTCGGCCCTGGACGGCCTCACACAGGGACCGCAACTCTGCCACGAGGGTAGCCGTTGTGGCCTGCAGCTCACCCAAGCAGGTGATCACTGCTGCTGTGTTGCCAGCCACATCCTGCAGCCCATCATTTATGTGGCCCCTGGATGCCAGGCTGTCGGCCACTCTCCTCATGTCCTGGGCCATCTCACCCATATGGCGGGTCTGCGAGTCCTGAGCACTGGGAGTGGGTGGGACTTGAGGATAGGAGGCTGGACCTCCGGGATGGACCAGCCGACTGGGATGTCTCCTCCACATATAGGGACACCTCACCCATATGTTCAGCATCCTGCTCAACCACCTCTTCACTGGAGGTCTGGCCACCACTCCCCTCCACCAATGCCTCTTGGCTTCCCTGGGGGTCAGGGGCAGGATCATCAGGGGATGATGGCATGGGACGGGCAGAGACACCAGATGGCCCAGCTCCCTCCTGGACATCTGCGGATGACACAAAACATTCACATGTTGGTGGACCCACAAACTTGTCACATATTCCCTCCCCCCCCTCACATGCTACACACCAGGTAGTAGAAAAAACACACTTACCTGTCCTCAAGGGCGGCTCAACTGAGTCGTAGCCCTGAACTCCCTCCACTTCCACTCTTCAGGAGTCAGACGGACCCTAGAGGCTGGTCCACCACCAGTGCCCCTGGCATGCCTCGCCATAATAGCCATCTTCTCCTTCACCCTCCTGCGAAGATCGTTTATCTTCTTTGAGATGTCCTGGGGCCTTCTCACCTCATTGCCCACGGCATTCACTTGGTTGATGATCCTTTATAAGGATCTCGTCCCTTCTGCCCTCGCTTGTCTCCTTGCTACGTGCCCCATGGAGGCGAACGTAGTACTTCTCCATGGCCGCAAGGATGATGCCCTTCTCCTCTGGGGAGAAGTTATTTTTTCTGTTCCCAGAACGCCGGGCAGACATGTCCAGAATAATATCACAAAAGTAACTACACCAAACAAAACGGGTGTACTTTTGCACTCGACGGGCGCATGTCTGGGCGTATTTATGCCCTGGGCGTAAACGGTGGGCCGGCATAATTTAGGGTTTACGCTGGGCGTAGTTGTGAGCATGCGCAGAGGGGTGCGGGACATACGATCACGTGATGGCGCATGCGCCGTTCTTTCGGACCTTCATTTGCATGGGGTAACGGTTCATTTAAATGGATCACGCCCACTTCCTTCCTACTTTGAATTACACCATCTTATGCCGACGATTTTACGTTACGCTTGCACGCTTTTGATTAGAGAGTACGGAGCTTGCCTCTCTAAGTTACAACGACGTAACGCATCTGAGATGCGCTACGCTGGCATAAAAATGCGCCGATCTACGAGAATCTCTGCTACTGTTTTTTTTTGTTTGTTTTTTACAAAAGGCAAATCCACTTTGCACTACAAGTGCAGTCGCTGTAGATCTGAGGGGGACATGCAAGGAAAAAAAAAAAAACAGCATTTTAGCTTGCACATGATTGGATGACAAAATCGAATCGGTAGAGCTTCCCCTAATTTCAGAGCTTCCCCTCAGATCTACAGTGACTATACTTACAAGTGTACTTACAGTACAAAGTGGATTTGCCTTTCGTAAATAACCCCCACTGTATATAAATCAAACCTTACTACTTGTGGACAAATCCAAACAATCCACACATCAAAAAATGTTAAAGTTAGAAGTAGCTAGAAACCTTGGCCCAGATTCTCAAAGGAGATACGCCATCGTATCTGAGTCTGAGCCGTCGTATCTATGCGCCTGATTCATAAATGTGACCGGCGTAAGTCTCCGACCGGTGTAAGTCTCTTACGCCGTCGGATCTTAACTGCATATTTACGCTGGCCGCTAGGGACGTGTACGCTGATTTATGCCTACAAATATGTAAATCAGCTAGATACGCGAATTCACGAATGTACGCCCGGCCGACGCAGTACAGATACGCCGTTTATGTTAGGCTTTTCCCGGGGGAAAGGTACCCCTGCTATATGAGGCGTACATGCGGCGTACCAATGTTAAGTATGGATGTCGTTCCCACATCGAATTTTGAATATTTTACGTTGTTTGCGTAAGTCGTCCGTGAATGGGGCTGGACGTAATTTACGTTCACGTCGAAACCAATACGTCCTTGCGGCGTACTTTGGAGCAATGCACACTGGGATATGTCCACGGACGGCGCATGCGCCGTTCGTTAAAAACGTCAATCACGTCAGGTCACATAACATTTACATAAAACACACCCCCCTGTTCCACATTTGAATTAGGCGGGCTTATGCCGGCCTATTTACGCTACGGCGCAGCAACTTACGGAGCAAGTGCTTTGAGAATACTGCACTTGCCCGTCTAAGTTGCAGAGGCGTAGCGTAAATAGCATACGCTACGCCAGAACAAAGATACGCTCTTCTACGAGAATTTGGCCCCTTATTTTTTTTTTATTGTTAGCCAAATTCAATGATCTGTCACTATTCTATATTATGCGTTTGTTACCTGTTCTAACTTTAAGCTAAAAACACTCCCTTGTCTAAATCTACAACCCCAAACTCACAAATGACAAAAAGGACCTCCAAATAATGTATCTTTGTCTGCAACATGGCATATACATTTAGGTTTATAAATTTAGCTGTGTAATTTGACACAATACCAGGAATAGGAAATCATATGTAATAAATTGCAAATGTATCCTTAATTGATTCAAGTTATTTTTCCCATTACAATGCTATATTTTAAATTCAAAACATCTGCTAATTTAAGCTTAAAATTGTATTTTTCTTAAATAAACCATGCTCTCTCTGTGTTACCTTCCCTACAGAGAGTGAATATTGTTACCTTTTGCATTTCATTTTTTTCTTTTCTTTAAGTTTTTGTCTTGTATGGCACACAGTTTAAAAATAAAATAAAACTTAGTTACAAAAATAAGAATCAAAAGCATTTTAGAACTTCTTAACTTGAAAGATCCAAGCTTTTCTGTGTTTTGTTTTTAACAAAGGCACGGAGCACATAGATCTGCAGCTACAGTATACTCCCTGCACACAAATGCCTTTTCACCACCAAGGGGTTGCTACTCATTACAGGAACACATATATTTGTACAAGGCTTTTGCACGGAGACATTGGTTCTTTTTCTGTAGCATTTTGTTGGTTACCATAGTAACCTCTGCCTATGTTCTCACCCATCTCCCGCCAGAGTTCTTAACATAATAACATAGGTTAGTGGTAGAGATTTGGCCAGCTGTGAGCAGCAGTTGACTATTACCCAATTACATAAAAAAGATCACTGCCCCTTTAACTAATTGGCTGTGGACTTGACACATTTCATCTGCTTATGGCTGGAAATGTTTGTTTTACTGGTAAAACAACATAGCAGAGAATTTTCCCCGTGGTCTTTAAAATTAAGCATGTTTAATTAACTATATTCTAGCGATCCTAGAAAAATCATTATCTTCGTTTCTGATCCTCAGATATCAATAAATTCATGTGGTATAAACAGTTTAATAAGATCTTAGAGGTGACAGTAGTGATGCTTAGAGAACAAGGAAAAAAGAGCAGATATCTTAAATCCCAAAATAACCAGCCTTAGCTAATAAGTAGGTCTTCTCTTGATTATCATAAATGCCTCTTTAGTAGATCAAAAGAACGGAGCTGAGTGCATGTTGCTTACTTGCGGAATTCATTATGGTAATAGCCTATCCGGGTATAGCCACATTACTGTGTAATGTCTTCCAGCTTCTTCTCTTTGATCTGCTGCGGCCTTTTGTCTGCCCCTGTGGTTAATCTGCATTTTGTACATGTCAGAGCTTTTCACTTCTTAAAGCTCAAGGTTGGAAGACAACCATGGAAGAATAGTATAAAGAATGATAGTTAAATATAGCCTGAACTTTGTAAATAATGCTTTCGCTGGGATGATTAAGTGGAAACTGCACTGTGTAGGTATGTTGTACATAGACATTTGTTTACTGGTTATCACATACAGGTTTTACAACTTGGAAAACTCTGTGCAAGTAGACACCAATTATTGTAGAACTGTACTGTGTATGAATCGAAACAGAGCTCAGTCAGGGAGATCGGGTTGGGTCCCATTGGTGTAGGAATGCATTTCATGACAAGAATGTTTTCTTAGTAATATCTCTGCTTGTCTGTAAAGCAAACCAAACACAATCAATTATTTTAGATGTACTAGAAACTATGTGAGAGGCTTCTTGACTGCATATAAATGAAATAGGTGGCATAGGTAAGCATTCACAACACATATGGAGTTTTTTTTTTATTCAGATAGTGTCTTCCTGACATATGTGCATACACATGAATACATATATTGCTAGGACTGCAACACACAAATGCATCCTTAGCAAAGTTAGTGATTTGGCCTTGCTGAGCAGCAGTAGCTACCAAAAGAGGACTTGTGCATATAACTTTATGAGGTGAGCACATAGGCTAGTCAGCAAGTGGGCAGACTATTGTTGGGTTAGGTTGCAGTCCCAACATTTGCCTCACCGTTCCATTTGTCATATAAGGCTAAGCTGGGAAGGTACCAATGTAACCAGGGCTAGGTAGGGTGTGAAACCCAAGGTATCATTAGGAGGTAATCATAGGCGCCAAAAGGAAAAAGCATCTCTAAGTGTAACTCAGAATAAAAATTATTCACATAATAAATAGGCAAAGGAGCCTGCATGACTGTTGTGGTCATTGTACGTGCTCAGAAATGGGTCTCTTTCTCCTCCCTGGTGACGTCATCAAGCCCACGCCAAGATCCACAGGACGTTCCAGCATTCATTCCTGGATACTGGATGTCTGCTGGCCAGTGTGCTTCTTCTGAGACAGTAGCATTCACCGATCCCTGTGGTGCTCAACCCTACAGTTGGCTATCTCCCGATTGTTACACGTGAGTTGCTTACTTCTTATGTGAATACATTTTATTAGAAGTCTACACTTTAGAGGCATGTTTCCCGTTTCCTTTTGTCTCCAATTACTAGATTAGGCCTGCTCTTATTGGATGAACTCATACAGAACTATTTTCTAATCTTTTTTTTTTTTATCTAAGGTCTATTAATATGTTTTTGGGACTTTTAATGGGGATTCATTATTATATTCCTGCAAGGTATTTTTGACAACCCAGTAAGTGCAAACTCCTTTGCTCCTACTCCCTGTATGTTAATCATATGAGCCAGCCAGGAGTTCAAGTCAGGGCAGTAACTAAATTCCAAACAGAAGATAAAAATGACAAATCAGGAAACAGAAGTATGTTGAATAGAAGTGGCGGCCACACAATTTAGGCCCCTAATCTACATGCTTAAATTTCAAGTTTTTTTTTTTTAAGCACGTGATTAGAACCAGAGGCTCTAATTGGCTTCAGAAAAGGGTGGGCTTGGGCCACAAAGCTCTGTGCCCTGAGCCCACCCAGTTGTTTGACAATAGCAAATTAATATTTGCTATTGTCTTCCTTATTCTCCTCCCGGCAGGGGTGATGGGCAGACGGACAGACAGATGATCGACGGACAGACAGATGATCGACCGAGCGACGGGGGGGATTGGGGTGGCGGGTTTGACAAACCAACTGACCGACCGGGGAGTTTGACCGACTCACCTGACCGAACAGGGGGTGGTCAGGTGGTTTGTTTGCCCCCAAAATATATAGCATCAGCTGCCACTGATGAATAGATTTGGGCCAAATACCCCCTGGTTCGGTTTGTGCCAGAACTCTCAAACATCACAAATTTTAAGGCCCAAACCCCTTTGAAGTCTATGGGACCCAAATTTAAAAAATCAAAAGTCCCAATTTTGAAGGCTTATATGCAAGTTATTTTTATTTTTTTTAAAAGATAATTTTTACAGCATCTTAATGATGCTTAAAGTGAAACAAGAAAAATTAAAAATGTATTTAAATATAGTACATGGGGGGGTCTCCTTCTACCTGGCACATCTTCTAGATTGTAAGCTCAAACGAGCAGGGCCCTTTAAACCCTCCTGTATTGAATTGTATTGTAACTGTACTGTCTTCCCTGATGTTGTAAAGCGCTGCGCAAACTGTTGGCGCTATATAAATCCTGTATAATAATAATAATAATAATAATAATAATAATAATCTGTACTGTGTATAGAACCTGCTGTAGCAAAACTGACATTTATAAAATTGACGGCAATACAAAAATGTAAAAAAAAAAAAGGGCGTGGTGTCCCCCCCAATCTATACCCTGGCCCTTTAGGTCTTGTATGAATTTTTGAGGGGAACCTTCTCGACAACCCTGGGCTGTGGTTGTGGGGGTCTGCAAGCAGGGGGTTTATCTGAATCTGGAAGCCCTCTCCCTATGCGAGTGAGTATGGGGTACATTGTACCCATACCCATTCACCAAAAAAAGTGTTAAATAAACACAGGAGGTAGTTTGACAATTCCTTTAATAAAACCGATGTAGATCCATCATCAATCACAACGCCCGCTGCGCCGCCAGACCAAGAAAAAAACGCTCCGCCTGCAAAGAAGGCTAAACTCTTAGCTCGTTTGACAGTTCTAAAATGGGTGACGTCACCTGGTGGCACCACCCTTTATGTTCAGAGCAATTGGCCTGGTATGGTTCAGGGGGGGTGCCCCACTTCGGTGTGTCTAGGGGGGGCAAGATCGCCCAGCGGTTCTGGTAAGACTGTTGGTTCTGGTAAGACTGGGTTCAAGAGCATGGGTAAATTAGATAAGACTGTTGTTACAGCTAATGAGACTGTGGGTCCTTGACCTAAGGTCTTTTTGACTGCTAAGAGGACTGGGGGTAGAGCACATACAGTGTTTTCGTTGCCATGGATTAGGACATATTGCTGCAAACTGTCCTATAAATGATGAACCTATGCAATGCGATTATGCTTATATGAAAAGATTCATATCTCTGTTTGCACAGGTTGAATGTACTGCATCATGTCAGAGTCGCATTGAAAAACAGATGTGTGTTATTTCAGTGGATGGAAAGCCACTCCCAGCCCAGCTAGACTCTGGAAGTGTGGTGACCCTAGTCAGGAATGATTGTGTAAACCCCACAAAAATACACCCCAGTACTATTAGGGTAACTTGCATCCATGGGGACACCCGGCACTACCAGACAGTGGTGGTTGAGGTTGATGCCCCCTGGGGCAGTGTAGCACATTCAGTGGGGGTGGTACCTCCACTGCTTCATGAAGCTTTAGTGGGGAGAGATTTTCCCAATTTTTGAAATTTATGGGAGAGCAAAGGGAGGCTGGTAGATAGAGCTCCCCTGCTAGGCAATCAAGGGAACTCTCACCAGACCCTTTTTGCCAAAGGGAAGGGGATGCTGTTGGTGGGATCGAGGAAGCCGGAGATCCTCTTCCTTTCCCTGTCATAGCTGGAGAGCCGGAGGACCTGGAAGCTAGCTCCCAGCCCCAGGGTAACAAACAGGAGTAGCCAGAATGTGGTACCCGACTTAGAGGTCAGGAGAGAGGATATCTGTACCGAGCAACTGTAAAATGCCACCCTCATGAGAGCAAGGGAAAACGTTAAGATGTAGGATGGGCAACCGGTGGATCCTAATTGGGTGGTGTCTTTCCCCTACATGGCCCTTAAAAACAATTTACTGTATCAGATGGTAAAATGGGGAGAGGACAAGGTAGAACAGCTACTGGTTCCCAAACCCTTCCGTAGGGTCGTGCTAGATCTGGCCCATGGTCATGTAACGGGGGGACATCTCAGTATCGAAAAGACCAGGGAGAGAATCGCCCCATTTCTGGCCTGGTTTGTATGCAGATGTCAGGGAGTACTGTGAATCGTGCCCCGACTGCCAAATGTTGGCACCATCGCCACATTTTCGCAGTCACCTTGTTCCTCTACCAATAATAGAGGTCCCATTTGAGAGGATTGGCATGGACCTGGTGGGTAGTGATGGACGAACATCCGATGGGACGGTTCGTGAACGCATTGTGGGAACGATCGCAAATGTCCGTGAACTGCAAGTTTGCGGCGGGCCCCATTGACTTTAATGGCAGGCGAATATTAAAAACCTTCAGGTCATATTCGCAGCCACAAAATACTTACTAGCTGTGCACAAATAGTCCCACAACATGGACACTGACCTACCAGAAGTATTAAGTGAAAAACTGGATACATAAGTAAGTGCCGGCCATTACAAGCCCCAAAAATTAGCCGACAGGCGTTCACCTGACAGCAAACAACTTTGTATTCTGTGGCTGGAGGTACATTAAGCCATTCACCGGATACAGAAGTAAGAGTCCACCAGTTTATTTGGCAGTAGTTGGCAGGCTATCAGTTCCGACAAGCCAGCAGTCAACCGTTGGGCAAGAGGGTTATCCGGCGTCATCGTTTTTTACGATCGAACATTTGGGCCACGGAAGCCTGCCTTTTTGCAGAAAAACGTGAGGAAGGCATGATGGAAGGTGGAGTGGAGGACAATTGTGAGCATAGAGAGGAAGGAGAAGAGGCTGGACGGTGAGAGCCTGGAGTGTGACTTTGTGGGTTCTGATGGCGTTGCTCCCACTGGGCTCGGTGATGGGAGGCCAGGTGCCTTCTTTAGACGGTCGTCCCTAGGTGAGTGTTGGGCTTACCGCGACTTATGCCTTGACTGCAAAGGCTGCAGATGGCAACACTAACACTAACACACAGCTCCTTTCTCTATCTGCAAAGTAGAGAGCGTCCTGACCTTCCTGCTTGCCCCCTCCCCCCTCAAGAGGCTTTCTCCACACCAGGGAGAAAGCCTCCCATTACTGCGTGTAGTTACAGACAGAAGAACAGGAAGTGAGGATTTCTCAGAAGAAATAAGGACATTTAAAAGCAAAATCGAAGGATGAGGTAAGCGAAGGAGGACTATACTAGGGTAAAGGAAGCTATTTAGGGAAAAAAAATTACCTTTACAACCCCTTTAAAAGTAAAATCTTCATATCTTTAAACTGAACATGTTGCTTTCTTCTAACAATCTGCATAAAAGATTTTGCATTCATGACACACGCTGCAAACATAAAAAAATAAAAAATAAAAACGGTGCAATTGTTTACATCACTGTTGCCATGGGTGTAGCAATTTTTTCTACCTCCCAGAAAAATGTTTTTATGTCATATTCCACACTTTTTTGCTGCCAAAACAGCCCTGATCTGTGGAGGCATGGCACCAAGTTGTCAGTAGCAGAACCCTTAAATCCTGAAAGTTATAAGGTGGGTCCTCCATGGGTCAGAATTGTTTTCCAGATTGGATTGAGATCTGGAGGATTTGGAGGCAAGTCAACACCTCAAACCATTCTTAAATAATTTTTACACTATGGCAGAGAGCATTGTCCTGCTGAAAGAGCCCACTACCGTCAGGCAATACCATTTCCATGAAAAGTTGTACTTGGTCATCAACAATGATGATGTAAGTGGTATGTAGTACCTGTCTAGGAGCATCAACATGAATGGAAGAACCCAAGGTTTCCCAGCAGAATATTTCCCAAAGCATCACACTACCTCAACTGGCTTGCCTTCTGAACATACTGCATTCTGCTGCTATCTCTAGATGCTATATTCCTCTTTAGGGATATAAAATATGATTCATCAGACCAGGCCTTCTTCCTTGTACACACGATCGGTTTTCCCGGCGGGAAAACTGCCATGTTTGCTTTTGGTTGGGAAAGCCGGCCATGTGTATGCTCCATAGCAGTTTTCCTAACAGGAAAACTGCAAGCAAAAAAATGAGAACTTGTTCTCTTTTTTCCCGCCGCGATTCTCTGCATTTCTTTGATCGCCAGTTTTCCTATGGGAAAAAGCTGTCATGGCAGTTTTCCTGTTGGGAAAATCGGCCGGGTGTACACGGGGAAAAGCAACTGAGATGGTTCTCGGTTTTCCCCATGGACTTTTGACCGCCGGGAAAACCGATCATGTTTACGTAGCATTTGTCTTCTATTGCTTCGTAGTCCAGTTCTGATGCTCAAGTGCCCATTGTAGGCACTTTTGGCTGTGGTAACAGGTCAGCATGGGCACCTTGACAGGTTTGTGGCTATGCAGGCCCAAACACAACAAACTGCAATGCCCGTTTCCACCCACATATTTAACAGTTTGCATGAAGCTTTTTTTATAATATGATATTTATTTTGTTCTCCAAATAAACCTTTGGTGTTTGCAGCCAAAGAGTTACATTTTACACCATCACTCAGTAATCGAATTGTATCCATGGGCTGGGCTATATATTCTCCATGTGTATAGCTAACCATGAGGTGGGGAATATGCTCACTCTTTATTCCCTATACAGTACATCCTTCAGTCATCACAGTGGTGACAGCACATTTCTTTAGATTTACAAAAGAAGAGAGAAAACTTTGATTAGAGGCCAGCTGAGTAGAGTATGCCATACCTTTTAGGGGGGTTGCCACCATCCAACATCCAATGCAAAGGACATACAAATAGTCCCAATTAGTCCTGCATCTTCCTACCCTGCTTCCCCTCCAAGGGGGAAACTCAAACTGATAAAGTCTCAAAGATCATATCTTTTCTGTAACTTGGTCCTCCAAACACTTTCCACAATGACCTCAGAGGACTCTGGCCAATAATATTTATATCTGAGCCCTATATCCCAAGATACCCCCACATTAGCATTGACCGGTCTGGCATTGCCTAGGCTCACGCCCCACTACTACTCTGGGCAGTAGTGTATTTAGGTTTTGTGATGCCCTAGGCCTGACTAAACTTGTGCACCCCCTAATTTAAGGATGACTCACCTCTTCCTGTCAAGGCCACACCCCTTTCTGTTTAAGACCCACCCTGAAATTTGAGTGGGGACACTAGTTCTTATTTGCATAGATTTCCTCTCACTTCCTGTTGGGCTATGGGGCAGGAAGTGAAGGGAAATCTCTGCAATGGGACAGGGATGGTAACAAATTAACTGACAGGGGCTATAACCCTCCCTTACGCTGTCCAAAATGGAAAAAAAAAGTGTTGCCTATAGTTCTACTTTAAGCACAAAATTTCTGATCATTTTATGTAGAGAACTAAGAAGATCTAACCATGCCAACGGTACAGCAGAAACAATATAACACAGTGAGGAAGGTTTGTGGTCCAGGCTGATAGGACAGTCAAAATTAGAAGCAGCTTGTGTTACCTTTCCGTGCTGCCCCCCTGCAAAGTGCTGCCCCCCTGCAAAGTGCTGCCCTAGGCCTGGGCCTTGCTGGCCTAGGCCAGGATACAGTGTTGACTCTGGGGGCATCTAGTGGATATCTAGGCCATCACACTGCTTACTCGCTTTCAGAATTCCCTGAATCTACTCTCGAAGTTGATTATGGCAACACCTAAAAGCCAAACTGGGGGAACTAAAGGCACTACCAACAGTGTTTTATATACTTCAAAAATTAACACAAAGGAGAGACATTTACAGGTAAATACAATGCTTTAATTGTGGTAAATTCACATATAAACATATGGAAAGATGTTTTTTTAAGTCAATGATCTGGGGACAGGGTCTCTTTAAGACCTAATGTGGTAATTAGGCTCAGGGACTTGCAAACTCAGTGTTTATCACTAGACAAGCAAAAGGGTTTCTACATTTTTGCAAATGCGACAATTACTATTTTTTATTTCCTGCTTGTCCTTAGAGGTATTAGCATTGGTGGTGGGCACAACTTTCTTTATTCTAATTCTATGATTCCTTACTGTATTTTCTGCGTCAAATGTTATGCTTCATGCCCTCTCCTGTAACCTGTGGTATTTTCTGTGGCGTTTGTGACTGACATTCGAAGTCAGATTTAAATGGAAAAATAAGCACAGCCAGACATTTGTTCATTATTTTTTGTACCTTTGAACAATACAATTTCCAAGACAAAGAAAAGGTTAAGTGATACATTAATAGAATTATGTCTTTAACTGAATGAATGATATTCAATAAAGATGGGCAATGCTATTATAAAATAGGCTTTTATTTGTAATTTCTCCATTGTCATTATCAATAAGAAGTTTAATAAAATGTTACTGTAAAATACCAGAGTAAATGTCTTTCTATGCAACTACAACCCAACTCTAGCAAAGGATGATTTCCTGTTTTCCTGTCCAGTGTTTGTTGCTGCCTGTGTGCTCCAGAGGATGTTGTTCATTAATTCTTGTGCTTGTGTCACATATTCAGAAAGTAAACAGATTTTTTTTTTCTTTGGGTACTCAGATAATAATAAATAACTTATGTTGCTCTCTATGCACGCTGAGAATTATTGTATTTGTGCCATCAGTGATATAGACCATTAGGTGTAATCTACTCAATGGGAACACAAGCAGTCTTAAAAAGAAGACATTTTAGTAGAAGAGAAAGTACTAGGATAAGCTTAGACTCAGTCCCATGGAAAAAGAACTCTGGATGCCAATGGGCTTTTAACCATAGCTCCCAACATCGCAAACAGCGAACGCGTTTCAAGGACAATTTTACAGGGGATGGGTATGGGGTTTGATTGTGTAGCACTACCCCCGAAGGAGCTGCTAGTTTAGATTTGGGCCTGCTCTCTGCCTGTTAACCCCTGAACTTTGGCTCGATCCCCATCTTGGCACAACTGGACAATAATATGATTGTGGAACCCAATTTGCAATAAGGGACCACAATGATACCACATAACAATAAATCTAGCCAATTATTGTTACCTTGATGTTGGTCACCTGCCACTCAGCTGCAATAGACAGAGTCTCACACAGATATAGCTTAACCAGAGGTAAAATATTTACTGGGCATAAGAAAAATGGAACAATGGTTACACAAATTGCATTGACCACACACAGCTCCCTGTAAAAGTCAATGGGACATAACTGGTTCAGAATTTCTTTGTCATCAAACCCAAATAACATAACCTGGAATCAGACCTGCGTGAGTGTATGGTAGAGGAATCTCCCAACGCAATGACATCAGCACTGGGACACCTCTCCAAATCCCACACAACCCACCCGAACAATAAAATAACAAGTAATGCAAGCAGTTATATCAACATATAAGTTCACAACTGTATGGCTCCCTCTAGTGATCAGCTTAACCGGTGCATGTGCCACCGTAGCAACTCCTGGGAATAGAGAAACTGGTGATAGCTCCTTTTTCGTGTCAGTTAATCTTCTGATAGCTCAGTTGGTGCACTTATCTATTTGTATTCCAATAAACAGGGTGAAAAGAAAGAATGATCACTTGATGTGTATAATGTAGTGTTAAAATGAACGCTAGTTCCCCGAAGCCGTTGTGTCGCTCTTAGGGTAATGTATCTTTACTTGCGGCGCTGCAGACGCCAGCAAGTATCAAAAGAAAAATAGGAGTCTCGCTCCTGCTACCCAGTTAACTATGTTGGTAGGAAAATGCCCTCTCACCACATGAGACCTTGACTTGCCGGTGTCCTCAATCTGGAACTTCCCATCGGTTCTCAGTCCCTCTGTAACACGAGGTCCCTGGTCTTCCGCGCGGCCTTTCGGTGGATAGGTGACTCCGGATTTCATGAGGTGTGGACCCGTCCCTCTCTGGCTCGGTCGACGAGACTGTCCACGAGGATCCCTATCTGGTCAGGTGATCCGCTCTCTCCCTCACTTTAGGCTTAGGCGCAACTGCCGCAGGCCTGTTGAAAGACGGTGGGCTGAGAGAGCGGGGTGAGGCCTTGCTGGTCTTAAATAAGTTCCCCCAGCAGGCTGTGCGTGGCACACTGCATTTTTGGCAGCATTGTGACCTTGTGGGTAATGTAGTCTCAGTCCAACCCTCAGCCATATAGTCTTTGTCTCTTGTACCACAATGCCCAGAATGCTTTGTCCTTGATATAACTGAACCAAACAAACTCCAACAATATAGCACACACCCGTTGCCAGAGGGAGCCAGATTTATATTCAAGCACAAAATTGCAGTCTGTTAAATGCATGCATGGTAACACCTTGCTACAATTGATATATATGCCTATGGTTTGGATCGATTTACAAGGTGGAGGCATGGCATGTTCTGCTGGGTGTCGGAAAATAATATAATAAAACTTTATTCTTTTTATGTGGAAAAAAATGTAAATAGACAACATGGCCATTAGTGGCCTCTTTCTCTATAGTTCCTTTCCCTCCCCCTCCCTTCATTCTCATCTCCATTTCATTTATTACCACATTATTAGCCATATGCCGGTTATATTATTGAAAGAATGGGGAACAAAAATCTGCGCTAACTTAAAGTAAATGGAAAAGCGGCCAGCACAGTTTGTAGATAAGCAAACAAAAACAATATAATCCAATAGTGCAGCGCTCAAAATAAATGAAAATGGAAAATTAGTCCAAATAAACAATATGGGCCAGATCCACAGACAGAGTACGCCGGCGTATCTACTGATACGCCGGCGTACTTTCAAATTACCTGCATCGTATCTTTGGTTTGAATCCTCAAACCAAGATACAACGTCATCTGGGTTAGATCCGACAGGTATACGTCCTCGTACGCCTTTCGGATCTAAGATGCAATACTTTGGCGTCCGCTGGGTGGCGTTCACGTCGTTTTGCGCGTTGGGTATGCAAATTAGCTATTTCCGAACATACGCGCGGCCGTCGCATTCTCTTACGTCGTCTCTAGTCGGCTTTTTCCGGCATATAGTTAAAGCTGCTTTTTTTGCGGCGTATAGTTAGATTTGCCATGTTAAGTATGGCTGTCGTTCCCGCATCGAAATTTTATTTTTTTATTTTTTTTGCGTAAGTCGCCTGTGAATCGGGATGGACGTAAGTCACGTCTAAGTTTAAAAAATGACGTCCTTGCGACGTCATTTCGCGCAATGCATGGCGGGAAATTTAGAAATGGAGCATGCGCAGTTCATTCGGCGCGGGGACGCGCTTCATTTAAATGAATCACGCCCCCTAATCGCCAATTTGAATTCCGCCGCCAGAGATACACTACGCCGCCGTAACTTACGGCGCAAATTCTTCCAGGATTCGAACCAGCCAAAAGTAAGTTACAGCGGCGTAGCGTATCTCTGATACGCTGCACCAATCTAATTATATGTGGATCTGGCCCTATGTGTATAAAGTCCACAAATTATATGTTCATCAATGAAATTGAAGATATAGAACCTCCACCAAAGTTTCAGTGTGTAGATACGGAAAAAGCACACCACACCACCGTGCAAACAATCCGCTTACCAGAACACAAACGTTATGGGCATGTAATCAAATAACGTGCAGGTCAATGGCAATCGCACTTCCAACAGAGTGTACAGGTGAAAACGGTTATCCGCAGGCAGCATCAATGATGAAATAACATCTCGAATGTCATGAAGGTCCAAAAGCATACATTGCGTTCATCAGCAGATATGTGGTCATAAAATGCAGAGAGGAAACGACAATAGTGAAGCCCGTTGGATAAAACCAATAAGCAATTTATTGTGTGGTATTTACAAACAGACAGGTAAAAAGGGCATCAAAGAATATAAAAATCTGCGGCTAATAGCGTGCTTGTGTCGGTCAGCCTTACATGTTTCATCCTATGGTAATATCTTCAAAGGCATGACCCAAGACACAAGCACACCCCTATAAATACAAAAAGACTCAAGCCATCCAGGCCCATGATAGGCCCCCATAGCTCCGCAAAACAGCTGTGCACAATAATTAGCAACATCCACCGCCTCCTGCACATGCCCAGTGCATTCAGGAAGGTGGAAGATCCATGTAAAGTGCCCATAAACAGTAGTAACAGTGAATACACTGCATCCTCTTACTAACCTGGTGGTCAGAGAACTAGGAACTGTGTAAAAAAAAAACACTTCCGGGGTGCCGAGATCACGGTCGTACCTGCAATAGTGTGGATACACCCGGAAAGAGGAACCAAAGTGCTCCAGCGTCGTTCCCAGGGGGGCAAGCAAAATAACACCCACCCGGAAACGGCGCAACAGCACTAGCAGTGGCCAAAAAGAAAATAACACTGCAAAACAGCATCTGGGTCAGGAAATGAATCCTGTGACACCAGAAAATAAATACTGGTTGCGGAAGTGCCCGTATATTAAAAAACAATATTACAAATGCCAAAAGTACAATGAAATATAAAATGGCAGAATAATAAACATTTTTCTTATATAGTGCATTTCAGTTTTGGTCTTTGTACAGTCTTACAATAGAATAGGACAATTATAAGAGGATTCAAAAAAATATATTTTATAAAACTATTTCTAAGTAGATGCATAACAGGAAAAAAATTGACAATCATGTCTGTATAACTTTTATTATTGTAGGGTAATTGGTTTGTTTGTCCTTCTGAGCACTGTGGCTTTAAATGGTAGCAGATATCTTTAATGATACATATACCAGCCTTGTATGATGGCATACCATGCTTTGCCCATGCATCGTTCATTTAACTGTCCCTTTACAATTGCTTATCTTTCATTTGCTCCCCAGTTATAATGTTTGATAATTTTGGAGAAAAAAAATAAAGATCCCTGAGTTAACCTGGTTGCTGATTAAACAGGGCTGGGCACCAATGGCGGCTGGTGCTAAACATTTTTGGGGGGCCGCAAACAACCCCCCCCCCCAGGTCCGCACTCACCCCTCCCCTCCACCACTGTGGCTTCCCTGGCTCCTCCGCTTGCCCTGAGAGGAGAAGCTGGAAACCAATAGCGAATATTGATTTGCTAGTGCCACAAGTGAGCCCAACCATTTTCAAGCCAATTAGAGCCTCAGGCTGTAATCGTGCTTGAAAAAAGAAAGAGTCTAGCCCCCCGCATGCAAATCACATTCAAACTAGGGGGGTGGTGCATTATTGGAGATAGAAGAAAAAAAATCACATTCACCAGGTGGGAAAATTAAGTGGCAGGGTAGCAAATGAAAGGTGAAAAATACGAGGTACAAAGGCAAGCAAATAACTTGTTTTTGTGCCCCAATTGGGCAAAGGTGCACTTAATGGGCCAGATTCACATAGAGATACGACGGTGTATCTCCTGATACACCGTCGTATCTCTGAGTTGTGCGGTCGTATCTATGCGACTGATTCATAGAATCAGTTACACATAGATATCCCTAAGATCCGACAGGTGTAACTGTGTTACACCGTCGGATCTTAGGCTGCAATTCCAGGCTGGCCGCTAGGTGGCGCTTCCCTATCTTTTACGCGACGATTATGCTAATGAGCAGTTACGCCGATTCCAAAACAAACGACCGCCGCTTTTTTTTTTACGTCGTTTGCGTTCGGCTTTTTCCGCCGTATAGTTACCCCTGCTTCTATGAGGCGCAGCCAATGTTAAGTATGGCCGTCGTTCCCACGTCGTTTTTTTTTTTTTATGTCGTTTGCGTACGTTGATTCACAAAAGCGCTGGACGCAAGTTACGCTCACACCGAAACCAATGACGTCCTAGCGACGTCATTGGGAGCAATGCACGCGCCTGATTTAAATACTACACTCCCCCTAGCCGCGGAATTTGAGTTCCGCCGGGGAATTTACGATCCGCCGCCGCAAGTTTTGAGATCCGCGGCGGCGGATCTTAAATCACATAAGTTACGCAGATCTAAAGATCCGCTAACCTATGTGAATCTGGCCCTATGTTTTTGCGGGTACTTTCCTTAACGCTATGTTGAAAAGTAGTTTCTTTGCTTATTTTACTTTTATCACTTTCCGACAGTACATAAAATTGTTTTTGCTAAGTATTCAAGTTTGTTTGCAAATTATTTCAGTATTTTTTTTGTAAAGCCTGTAGGGAAAAAATAATGTGCAGCAATCTCCAGAGAAACACTCAGTAAAGATGTCTTTTGGGTTCTTGAGAAACCACTATATTAAAGTAAAAAGGAGAAGCCGACTTAACCATGACAGCTTGAGCTGGCAAAGCGTAAGTAAGTTGCAGTGAGTGAGCACTGATGTCACATAGCTCCTATCATATACAAAAGAAAGACAGAGCCTCACGAACCGCAGTAATTATCTTGACAAGTTCAATTAGCAAGGAGGAAAAATGATACAGTGACTAGGATTTTCATTTTCCTTCTACTGCTGCTTTTTTTTTCTTCTGCAGAATGCTGCTGGCACTGAGTATCATAAAATCTGCATTGCACCAGAGGGAGAAATTATGTTATGTTTCAGTATTCCAATGACAGGGGAAAGTACCCGTGCCAACAAAGGTTTCTGGTGTTGTACAGGTGTTGCAGGCAGAAACAGGAAGCATCATTATGGAGTTAGAACAAATCCTCCTTTCCACTGTTGTACCCATCGATCATGAGTGGAGGGGGAACTCATAAACTACACTGGCAATCATACAATCTCTGTTAATGAACTGAGGTACCTGTGGGATATGATTAGTTTCCAAGCTGTGAAAAGTTATTGCAATCAAAATTAATAACGAAACTCAGGGTAGTGCAAACAATTAAGAAAAAAGCATGCTTCTCAGCCGCATGTGCTTTGAATAGTAAGGACAATATTCATTTGAGATCATAAATCATTTGACATGCAGACAGAATGTAAATACACAGTGTTATACAATTCAAACCTGACAATTTTTAAAGTTGCAAAGCTGGTGAAGAGGTGGAAATAATCTGCAAAACTTGCCATTATCTATATCAAGATTTGGGGTTTCAATGCTCAATCAAATAAAGATCTATCATACGGAAACTACAGTATATGCATTTCCTCTTTGGAAAAATAATCCAAATCATATTATTGCACAAGACAATTAAATTATATAGATCAGATTACTTGGATTCGAAGATGGTACTAATGAGTGTTATACAAAATAAAGTTGGAGGTGGTCATAGGGGTTATCAGTAAATAACATGTGCTTATTTGGGAGTACAAGATTAGGGGTCCTCAAGCTGTGAATTGGAGTAAACAGCTTTAGTTTACAGGATAATCCTGTTGCAAGCATTCTATTTGCTTCAGTGATAGAGCTAAGGTTTTGTTGATGTAGCCAGGTGCTGGCTAGTCTGCCTGTGTCATCTTGGGACATTCTTTAACCTGCCTAACGGTATTCCCGAGTGTGGCTCGGGGTGAGATTTTTGTGCTACGATCACACTCGGGTTTGCCTTGCTGGATGCAGAAAGAGGTGACTTACCTTTTCCCTGTGATCCAGCGATGTATTTCCACAGTGCACGGCGGCCGGATGTTCCGCCCGATGCACTGTGTTCCCCTGGTGAGCATTTTGTACAACTCTGCGGACTCCATGTTGTTGGTCAGTTCATTATGTAAGGGCTTACCTTGGCTGGAGTCCATATTGCAGAGTTTTATGCTCACCCTTACAAATACACACAGCCCACGGTATCAAAGTAAGAAGCTACCTGGGCTGTGAGTCTGTGCACGGGGGCTTGACAGGGATTTGCCAAACGATGGTCAAAGTAAAGCCGTGGTCAGGGATTCCAGAATTCAGGATACACAATAAACATAGCCAGGGTGAGAAGCCAGAGTCAGTCTTGTAGCTGAAACAAAGCACAGGAATACAGGTACACAGGAACCTTGGGCAATGACAGGACAATCACAATGAACTGACAAATCCCTCAGAGTAAGGCAGTGTTTTATATCCTAGTTGATTGGGTAACCTGCCTCAGCTGGACCAGGAGAGACAGGTGCAGATTGCAAGGAGACCCAGAGCACATCATTCAGAACCACCTTAGCTGGAAAGCAAGCAGAATACCAAACTGAGCAGTGGCTCAGCAGTAAAGAACCGAAGCAGCAACAAAGAGGTCCCAGGTTCAATACCACCCAGAGCCACTTGGGGCACGACCACGCCTCGCCGTCTGCTTGGCACGGTAGGGACCGTGGCAACCTCCACCGTAATGGTACACACCAAAGGTGGAAAGGATGTTATGAAGCCACAGGTTGTGTTTAGGGATGAGCCGAACACCCCCCCATTCGGTTCGCACCAGAACCTTTGAACGGACTGAACGTTCGCGCGAACATTTAAAACCCCATTGACGTTCAAATTTAAAAGTGCTCATTTTAAAGCCTAATATGCAAGTTCTTGTTGTAAAACATCTTTGAGAACCCGGGTCTTGCCCCAGGGAACATGTATCAATGGAAAAAAAAGTTTTAAAAATGGTTGTTTTTTCAGGAGCAGTGATTTTAATGATGCTAAATAAAAAATAAATGAAAAATTCCTTAAAATATTGTACCTGCTGGGTGTATATAGTATGCCTGTGAAAACGTCTTTAAGAAACCCGGGTCTTGCCCCAGGGAACATGTATCAATGGAAAAAAAGGTTTTAAAAACTGTAATTTTTTTCTTTAGCTGCAAACTACAGAGCACATGGCCAGTACACACCAAGTAGCTTTAGGTGCAAACTACAGAGGACACAGGCAATAAACCACGTAAGAATACTGCAGCTAGCACAATCACCTGCCTGCCAGTAAATTAGGAAGAACTGATCTAGCTAAACTATACAGTGTATAAATATATGTACAACACATGGGATGTATATATATATATCCTCTACACACTGTAACATTAACTGACTAGCCTGCCTGCTCTATCTACCTGCAAAAAATGACACTCTCTCTGTCTCTCAACCTGCAGGTGGCCTTTTATATTGTGGGGAGTGTACTAAACCCCCTAAGCCATAATTGGCCAAAGTCACCCTGGCTTTGGCCAATTATGGCTCTTCGTTTTTTGCAAGCTGTGATTGGCCAAGCATGCGGGTCATAGTGCATGCTTGGCCAATCATCAGTCAGCGATGCCGCAGTGAATTATGGTCTGTGAAACGTAACTCGAATTTGGTGCGAACGACCCGTTTTGTTTGTATTTCGATGAACGATCGAACATACGATGTTCGAGTCGAACATGAGTTCGACTCGAATACGAAGCTCATCCCTAGTTGTGTTGGACTACAACCACACTATGGGAGGTGTGGACAGAGCTGACCAGGCCATGACCTTTTACCCAGCCATGAGGAAGCAGCAAAAAAAAATACTATAAAAAAAAATTTGACATCTTTTGGAACAGTGCCTCTGGAATTCCTTCATTCTGACGAAAAAAAAAGTGACAGGCCTATGGTCCATGCGGACTTTGTGTGGAAGGTTGCAGAACTAGTCTTTCTGAAGCACCAAACGCCAACGGCGGTAAACCGATCTGGACGTCGGGCTGCTGGTGTTGTGAACCCTGAACGACTGACTGGTCGTCACTTTATGGACCACATTCCACCCACTGAAAAAAAACACCACCCACAATGATGTGTGTGGTTTGCTGCTCCAAGCGCGACGACAACGGAAGATAAATCCGTAAAGAAACACGTTTCTATTGTCCCGACTGTGACCAGATGCATATGGGACCGTGAGGCCTAACCAGCGTGACATGCCGTCAACACTTGCCAACAAAAAGCTTGGGCAGGAGAAGTAGCTGCATGGCAGAAAGGGAAAATGATGGCACTGAAGTGGCGGGATAAAAAAGACATGTGCCTTATGAGTACAGTTCATAACACCTCTGTAAGGGCTTACCTTGGCTGGAGTCCATATTGCAGAGTTTTATGCTCACCCTTACAAATACACACAGCCCACTGTAACAAAGTAAGAAGCTACCTGGGCTGTGAGTCTGTGCATGGGGGCTTGACAGGGATTTGCCAAAGGATGGTCAAAGTAAAGCCGTGGTCAGGGATTCCGGGATTCCAGAATTCAGGATACACAATAAACATAGCCAGGGTCAGTCTTGTAGCTGAAACAAAGCACAGGAGGCAGTGTTTTATACCCTAGTTGATTGGGTAACCTGACTCAGCTGGACCAGGAGAGACAGGTGCAGATTGCAAGGAGATTCAGAGCACATCTGGATCTGTTTTGGATCCATTAAAGCGAGGGTTCCGCGGGAATACGTTTTCGCTTCCATCTTGCTTGTGGGCACTCTGAAGCCCACAAGCAAATCCTTCCGGGATGCGGTGACTGCTGATGTCCCAGCTTTCACCGCTCTATCCCGCGCATGTGCAGTGTTGACGACAAGCGGCGCCTTCAACACTACACAGTTGCCATCACAACTGTAATGTGTAATGGCGCTTTCACCTGTTTTCCATCAGTTAAAATGGTGGAATTGTATCCGCCCTTGTCACATGACCGGCTGCATGTCATGTGACATGTAAAATCACGCGAGAGTGCTTCTGGTGGGCTAGAGAATCGTCTCCTGAGCAGCGTCATGCTGAGCTCCCAGGAGACATTGCAGCCAAAGCGACACGCCCACTCCCGCGATAGACAAACCAGGTGCCTGGTTCAGAAGAGATAAAAAAGGTATGCAATTGATTTAAATTTTTTTGGACAGCGAACTTTCAATACAGACACTGAGCACGTGTGTTTAACGCTTACTTTCAAATTAGGGCAAACCTCCGCTTTAAGATTGAGGGAGCTCTCAGTCATGCAATCATCGATCAATGCGAGGCATTTTTCTAATCCGTGATATTGGTCGTATTTTTAGTGATGCAAAAGTAAAGTTGAGTGTCATCAGAGTAGGAGTGGTAGCACAGGTCCTGTTTGCTGATAATTTTGAGGAGTGGGCGGAGGTAGATGTTGAAAAGCACGGGTGACGGGGGTGATCCTTGAGGGACTCCGCAAGAAATGGTGCGTGTTTCTGAGGTGAAGGCTTCTAGTTTCACTGTCTGGGAACGATTTTCTAGGAAGGATGTGAACCAGGGTAGATGTGAGTATTTGACTCCAGCTACTTCTTTAAGATGAATGAGTAGAGTTTTGTGATCTACTGTGTTGAATGCTGCACTGAGGTCCAGCAGCACCAGGAGACATGATTCTCCATCATCTGCTGCTTCAAGGGCGTCATTCCATATTTTGAGAAGTGCCGTTTCTGTGCCATGGCCTGGGCGGAAGCCTGATTGTAGTGGGTCCAAGAGTTTGTGGGTGTCCAAATGGAGTTGTAGCTGTTGTACTACTGCTTTCTCAATAATCTTGGAGATGGTCTTAAGGCTTGTTACCGGTCTTCAGTAGTTTGGGTCTTTGGGGTCGAGGTTGGGTTTCTTTAGGAGGGGTTTGATTATGCCTTGCTTTAGGGAGGTCGGAACAATACCTTCTTTGAACGATTGATTTACAAGATGTGTTATGATGGGTGACAAGATATCGGTACATTCTTTCAGGAGTTTTGTAGAAATTATGTCACTTGGTGATGTGCTGTCTCGGAGGCTTCTGATGATGTTTGTGGTGGTGTCGACGGTGATTGGGACCAGCGAAAATGTTGGCGGTTGTACAATATTTGTATTGATTTCCTCTTCTTGCTTTGGCTGAGTGAGGTTGGTTGTTTTTTTTTCTGTTGAATTATTTCCCAAATGATTTTGATTTTGTTGATTAAAAAATGACGTTTGCTGGAGGCTCTAAGCAGGTGGGGTTCATAGTCTGAGCGCTTTTAAGATGGTGTTTGAGAAGTGTTCTTTTTTTGCTTTGAAGATTGCTTTGTAGTATTTCTTAATGAGTGCTTTGTAGTTTGTGAGATTATCCTTTGTTGGGTTTATTCTCCAGGCTCCTTCAGCTCTTCTGTGTTCTTGCTTCAGTAATGTAAGAGCGTCGTTAAACCATCCGGAGATGTTTTTGCGGATGAGTTCTCTGCGTTTCGGAGCAACTGTGTCTGCTGTTTGTAGTAGTGCTTTGTTTAATGAGTTGAGTGTTTGTTCCGTTGATTGGTTTTGATTTAGCATTCCTATGTTTTTTGATAGTGTGGTTTTGAAGAGTTCAGAGTGTAGAGATCTTGTCCAATGTGTTGTTATTGAGTGTTTCGGTTTTTGGGAGATGGTGTTGGTGGTGATTTTAAATTTAATAGCGTGGTGGTCCTACCATGGTAAAGGCATGTTATCCAGTGTGTTGATGTCCACATTTTGTTTGAAGATGAGGTCGAGAACGTGCCCCGAAACATGCGTGGGAGCATCTATCAGTTGCTGCAGACCTAGTTCTTCCAGTTGGTCGATGCAGGAGGTGGCGATGGGGTCCTGGATGGAGTTGGCCCAGAGGTTGAAGTCCCCGGGTAGCAGAACGTTTTTGACTTTCAAGGTGTATGTCGAGATGAATTCGGTGAAAGGTGTGAGGAGGTGTGTCTTTGGTCCTGATGGTCTGTAGCATAGCAGTATGTGGACGTTTCGTCAGGTGTTGGTTGAAGTTGCAGAGTGAGTGTTTCCATGAAAGGCAATGGTTTGATGATAGAGAGGTGGGATTTGTAGATCACTGCTAGGCCTCCTCCTCTTTGTCCTATTCTATGCTTTGTTAGGATGCAGTAGTTCTCAGGCACTAATTCTGCTAGGATGGTGTTACAGTCGGATGTTAGCCAGCTTTCCGTGATAAAGAGGCAATCTGTGTTGTTTTGGGTGATGAAGTCATGGATTTCCTGTCTGTGCTTGACTGCAGATCTGTTGATCAGGGTGCATGATAAGTGTTGTAGTTGAAGTGGTGCCTTCCTGTTTTTGGTGGTCTATTGTCAATTGATTCTTAGAAGTTGTTCTTTCCGTAATATTTTTTGGGTGAAGGTTGGTAGTGTTGAGGCGGCAATCCTTAAGTTGTGGAGGGTGTCTGCTGAATATTTAATGTTGCACATGGTGGGAAAAAGCTGATGATGCTGGGATGATAGGATGATGATGATACCAATGAAGTGACGATGAAGATGATAAAGATGACGAGAAGATGATCCCGGAGATACGGCTAACAGTAGGATAGTGATGGCGATGCTGATGTGAACCCAACTGACCTAACCTTGTATTAACATTCCTTTCTGTGTGTTGACTTAAGAATCATTAGTAAATACTCATTTTCTTTGCTATAGTCTGGTGTCTTTGCAATTGTGTCCTTTTGTAAACCATGTCCGAACCCATGCTGTCAGATGTCGGGAGGCTTGCAATGTCAGGGCGACCTTTTGGGATTCATCCAGCGACCCCTATGGAAGTGGCACTACATTTGGGGGCTCACCCCTCACGGTTGGCCCTAGCAAGCAGCATGATGAGCCAAGAGATGAAGAGTGGAAAGACCCAGCAGCAGCAGCAGCAGATCAAGAGCAAGGAAGCTGACTGGTGTTGTGTACAGTGGTGGAGATTCCTGGAAGCCAATGGACCGAAAGTGAAGTACAGCAGCTAGTGAAGAAGAGCTGTGCCAGAGCAGCTGGTGAGGAAGAGCTGTGCCAGAGCAACTGGTGAGGAAGGCTGAGAGCCGAGTTCAGCCTAGATTGCACCCATGCTAGAGTGGAGAGAGGCTATACTGACCTGCTTTCAGAAGGACATTGTGAATTTGGCAGAAGGTTGAGGCCCAAATAATGCCATTGCTGCCGGTTGGGGACCTGGTGGAGAATCTGTCGCAGGTCAAGTCAATCAATTTGCCTCCTGCCTTTTTCTATACCGACATGAGCAAGCTGGTTGAGAACTTAGTAAAGAATAATACAGATTTGATCAATCAAGGATACTGGAACATTTGGTTCTTCTCAGGGTGGATTCCAACCCCTGCTGGAGAGGAAGAGTTTGAAAGTTGGATGGATCAGGCCATGCAAGCGGTGGAAGAATGGAGTGTTCCAGAAGTAGTGAAAAGACAGAGTGGAGTCTTAGGGGCCCAGCAGCTGAAGGGATCTTTATCCAAATGGTTAGAATCATTTGAGATACAGATGGCATCCCACCTGTAGTTCCAACCCCTGCGGATGCGAGTCTGCAACTCAAAGATCCAGAATATTTCTCACTCAAGGAGATTTCTATATCTGTCACCCTCCCCCCTTGTCACCTGGGCATCCACTCTTTTTATGCAATAGTAGGTAAATGATGCCATGTTACTACAGTGTACCCCACAGAAATGTTTAGGGACTTGTTATGTGCATTCAAATTAATACTGTTGCAATAATGCTCCCCAATACATGTACGCAAGTTACACATGGTACTGCCTATATACTGAAGGCAACAAGCTGTACATTGGTCAAGATATTCCACATGCATTGTCCCACAATTAATATACCGTGACATTCTATAAACTTTCCTCGTGGCAAAAGTTGTAAAATTCATGCCCACTTTGTGTATCCTACAATACCAACATGTGATGACACCACATTGATAGAAACCCATTACAGATAACAGACTACTGTCCACGTACAAAATAGGCAAGTTTTTTCAAATCACATCCACTCTTTGAGAATTTGAGGTGACAAAAGTAACACCTGCTGTTCACTTACTTCCACTCTCTCCTGCAATCTTTTACGGAAAACCTTGCATTCTTCATGAAAACTCGACTCATTTAACCACTTAAGACCCGGACCAAAATGCTGCTAAGGGACCTTGCCCCTTTCTGCGATTCAGAACTGTGTCGCTTTAACAGACAATTGCGCGGTCGTGCGACGTGGCTCCCAAACAAATTTGCCGTCCTTTTTTTCCCACAAATAGAGCTTTCTTTTGGTGGTATTTGATCACCTCTGCGGTTTTTATTTTTTGCGTTATAAACAAAAATAGAACGGCAATTTTGAAAAAAATCCAATATTTTTTACTTTTTGCTATAATAAATATGCCCCAAAAATATATAAAAAAAATATTTTTTTCCTCAGTTTAGGCCGATACGTATTCTTCTACCTATTTTTGGTAAAAAAATCGCAATAAGCGTTTATCGGTTGGTTTGCGCAAAATTTATAGCGTTTACAAAATAGGGGATAGTTTTATTGCATTTTTATATATATTTTTTTTTTACTACTTATGGCGGCGATCAGCGATTTTTTTCGTGACTGCGACATTTTGGCGGACACTTTGGAGAATTTTGACACATTTTTGGGACCATTGTCATTTTCACAGCAAAAAATGCATTTAAATTGCTTCGTTTATTGTGAAAATGACAGTTGCAGATTGGGAGTTAACCACAGGGGGCGCTGAAGGTGTTTCGTTTCACCTAGTGTGTGTTTACAACTGTAGGGGGGTGTGGCTGTAGGTCTGATGTCATTGATCGTGTCTCCCTATAAAAGGGATCACACGATCGATGCAGCCGCCACAGTGAAGAACGGGGAAGCCGTGTTTACACACGGCTCTCCCCATTCTTCAGCTCCGGGGACCGATCGCCGCACTCCAGCGGCGATCGGGTCCGCGGGACCCACGGTCCCGGTCACGGAGCTTCGGACCGGGCCGCGGGTGCGCGCCCGCGACCCACGGCTGGGTACTAGTACAGGACGTACCTGTACGTACATGTACCCAGCCGTGCCATTCTGCCAACGTATATGTGCAGGAGGCGGTCCTTAAGTGGTTAAACAATTTCCCCTTTACGCTGATGCAGGCCCGGACTGGGACAAAAATTTGGTCCGGGTATTTTAGACTGAGCAGCCCATGACTATTTTACCGGGAGGCACGGAGAGCATGGGGGGACAGAGAATGTGGGGGGTGGAGAACATGGGGGAGTGTGGAGAGCACTAAAGGGGCCAGAGAGCACAGGGGGTGAAGAGCATGGGGGGTGGAGAGCACTAGGGGGAGCCAGAGAGCACATGGGGGCAGGAGAGCACAAGCAGGAGCAGAGAACACGGGAGGCGAAGAGCACAGTGGGGGTGGAGAGCACAGAGGGGCTGGAGAGCACTGGGGGGATTGGAGAGCACTGAGGGGGTGGGGACCACAGGGGGGCCTGGAGAGCACAAGTAGGGACAGAGAACACGGGAGGCGAAGAGCACAGTGGGGGTGGAGAGCACAGAGGGGCTGGAGAGCACTTGGAGGGTTGGAGAGCACGGTGGGGTGGGGACAACGGGGGGACTGGAGAGCACAAGCAGGGGCAGAGAACATGGAAGGTGAACAGCACAGGGAGGTGTAGAGCACAGGGGGGGGTGGAGAGCATGGAGGGCTTAAGAGCACTGGGGGCGGAGAGCACAGGGAGGGGCTGAAGAGCACTGGGAAGGGCTGGAGAGCACTGGGGGGCCAGAGAGTAAAGGGGAGCGGATGAACACAGGGGGCCCTGAGAGCACCGGGAGTGGCTGGAGAGCATTTGGCGGGACCGGAGAGTACATGGGTTGATGAGCACAGGGGGGCCTGAGAGCACTGGGAGGGACTGGAGAGCACAGAGGGCTGGATAGCACTGGGGGGGCTGATGAGCCCTCTGAATGTCCACGGAAGGGAGAGAGTGAGAAGCAGGCATTCAGAGGTTGTGGGAGAAATATAAAGACATTCTTCTACTGTGTCTGCAGCGGCTTCTCCTATCCAGGAGCACGCATGGAGACTGAGACATACTCACTTGAACACCGGTGGAGGCCAGGCGAGCTGCGGGGGCTCAAGGAGCCCCACAAGAACATGCGGCCCGTCTTACTATCGGAGGCATGGGAGAAATTCTAATTTAAATCATTATTGTTAAAGCGGAGTTTCACACGTTTTTTAGTTTAAAGTCAGCAGCTACAAAAAAGCATAGCTGCTGACTTTTAATAAACAGACACTTACCCATCCCATGGTCCAGCAAGGCGGCTACCCAGAGCCTTGCTCCTTCTCTCCTCTTCGCCGTCACCCATCACCTGTGGGCACCCGGCTGTGACAGCTTACTGCTTCACGGCTGGGCAAGCGCTGAGCATGTGCAACTTGCGATCTCCTGGGACCTGTGTTGTGTCCCAGAAGATTGCTGGCAGGGAGGGGCCACCTAGGGCAAGAGGAGGAGTCACCTAGGCAGCCAAAAGGAGGAAGTGGGACAGGAAGTCCCACTAAAAAGAAGGTACACACTCCCCCCCCCCCTAAAAAAAAATGACATGCTAAATGTGTCATGTCAGGGGGCGAGGAGTGCTTAAAAGGGAAGTTCCACTTTTGGGTGAAACTCCGCTTTAATATTCTCAACATAATTGTGTTTACCAGTGGTGTTGGTGGTATCCCCCCAGATCACCAACAGATCATCAATCAATTTCCCATACCAATATAGGCTGTCAAAAAAAGGATTCTGGTGTGTAAAGATGACTTTCTCATCCCACCACCCCATATACAGTATATGTAGATTTGTCAGAGATGGGGAGAAATTCACATTCCATAGACACCCCGCAAAGCTGCAAATAATAAATACTATTGCATTTAAGAAATTATGGGTAAGTAAAAACTGTATGTAGCATAAGAAGAAAGTCCAGAGTTCTCTGGAGTAGGCACTGTACTTAAATAGATGGAATCAAAATGCCTGTGAACTGCTGGGCATAGAAGTCATACTCTATGACGGTGACTTTGGAACTGGTTGGTCAATCAGCCATGGGACCTCTAGACAATTAACGAGGGCAGTCACCACTGGACTAGGTGCAACCGTGGTTTGCTGGGACCTTTTGCTGGCCGTCCGGGGGGGTTGTTCTTGTGCCCCGGGGGCCACTAGTTCTATGGTGGCCTGGGTGTACTTTTTGATTCAACCGCGCAACAAGCGGACGGCATGAGGACATCCAGAGGAGATCGGGGACACCGCCGGCAAGGAAAGGATGCCCATATCAGGCAGGCGGAATGCAAATCCGCTGCCTAATGAGCATAATGGGAGCACAGTGCCCTGTGATCCCCAACCCCTCTTGCCGGGAGGACGCACAGGCATGCAGCACCCACACCCAGTGGTGACATAGGCCAGGGAGGCAACAAGAAAACCCTAGAAAGCATGAGTGGAATGACCCATAATGAGAAACTATTGTGTTAACACATTGTGCATTCAGGTGCAAACTGCACCGCGCTGCAGTGTAAACAAAATAATTACATGTATTTATTAACAATATTGCAGTAATTGGTATGAGGGTATATGTTTTTTAACAACTAGAGCTAAGAATTAAACAGGAAAAGGTGAAAAGGTGCTAGAGTGTTGGCGAATCTCAGAAGGAGAAAATCAATTCCTCTGGATCCAGGGTGCAGAGTGTGGTGTTGCTGGTGCTCTGTAACAATAACAGGTGGCACTGCGACTTCTGTGAAAGGTGGCTCTTCGGTGTAAGTAACACCCGTGGGTCTACTACCTTCTTACCTTACTGCTGTAAGGTAAGCAGCATTAAAAGATATGGTGGAATGCTAGGTCATTCGAGGTGGGGGGAGGGGGATCCTTCCTTCTCCAGCATTTCTAGGATTGTAAGGATGCAGGATGGGGGGGGGGGGGCGCTTAGGGGCTCGAGTATGGATGGAGAGATAAGAGAATACAGAGCCTCTTGGTGTAGTATGTTTGGTGTTTGAAAATATTCACAAATTATTTAGGTAAAAGTTACTCACATTTTAAATGATGTAGTGCATTGCATAAAAATGAGCAGCGAGCTTGGGACCTTGTTGCTCACGTGACTTCAACGGGGATAGGGATACGGTGCATGGAAGTGTTTATATAGTGTGTGTGTGACATGTATAACTTATTAGCCATTTTCTTGAAGACCTCCTATTGAGGCATGGGAGCAGCCATTTTCTTGGTTTATTTATTATTATTTATTATTGGTTTATTATTTGAAATTGATGTAAATAGATGTTTTCCTTCTGAGATTCACCAGCACTCTAGCACCTTTTGCTACACTTACAATGGACTTTATTTGATTTAATTTTACACTCATTGTTTTTTCTTTTATATTTTTTTGAACACTCATTGTTGAATACCATTGCACTTTTAGTCACTTGTTTACAGCACAGCAGCACTTTATATATTTATTTATATATTGTCCTCTCCGCACATTGTCATTAATTTATCTAGGTTTATATGTTATTTAATGAGGGAGCGCAACACCACTGTTTGATTTTTTTGTGATTCTTTTGTGGGTAGTGTTTGACCCTCACGATCTTTGCTGCACCCTTTAGCTATTTTACTATCTGCCCATATTAGCGCAGGTATACTTCTCTTACATATAGAGCTAAGAATTGGTGGTTAAGATCTATTCATATGGAAGCATTATCTATGCATCCTACATTGATGCCCTCAGTGTTTCACTGCAGGTGCTGGCCATCTGTCCGTGCGCACCCCCTGAAGGGCCTCTCCCCCTCCAATAAGAATTCCTGAAGGGAGCACACGCCTCGGTGGCGCCTTGCTCCAGGGTGCCGAATGGCTGGGAGGATGCTGAATTCCTTTTGAAATTCTTTTAGTGGAACTCCGGTTAGAAACAATGGGGCAGATCCACAGATTTCCTGCGTCGTATCTTTAGTTTGAATCCTCAAACCAAGATACAACGGCATCTGGGTTAGATCCGACAGGCGTACGGCTTTGTACGCCTTCGGATCGTAGATGCAATACTTCGGCGTCTGCTGGGTGGAGTTTGCGTCATTTTCCGCGTTGGGTATGCAAATTAGCTATTTCCAACGATCCACAAACGTACGCATGGCCGTCGCATTTTCTTACGTCGTCTCTAGTCTGCTTTTTCCGGCGTATGGTTAAAGCTGCTTTTTTGCGGCGTATAGTTAGATTTGCCATGTTAAGTATGGCCGTCGATCAGGCGTCGAAATTTGATTTTTTTTTTTTTTGCGTAAGTCGTGAATCGGGATGGACGTAATTCACGTCTAAGTTAAAAAAATTACATTGTTGCGACGTCATTTAGCGCAATGCACGGCGGGAAATTTAGAAACGGAGCATGCGCAGTTAAATGAAACACGCCCCCTAATCGCCGATTTGAATTCCGCCGCCAGATATACACTACGCCACCGTAACTTACGGCGCGAAATCTTCCTGGATTCAAACTAAAGCCAGGTAAGGTACGGCGGCGTAGATCTCTGTGGATCTGCCCCAATGTTTTTAACACACAGTTGACTGGTAATTATATACCCTGTATTCCTTGCTATTGGGCATATACCCATGTAAAGAATTTAAATTCACTACATATATTTCTTACAGCAAACCACAAATCCTCTGAAGAAAATCCTTCGGGATCGAAACGCGTCAGCAACTTATACAGATGCATGTGAAAAGTAAAACTGTTACAATTCTGTGTGGTTATTTTATACATTTCTTTCACCGGAGTATATAACTATCATGACTGTATTCAATGTACATATATAATACATTCTTTTAACATACACCTTTGCAAATTATCTACGCCCAGTTTCACTCAAGGCTGTTACAGGGCAGAATTCTGTCCGCTTGGAACAAAGATGTTCAGGCCCGGACCTTCCTATGATCCTATCTCTAAAGGTTCGCCAGAGCCTCAATTGGTGGTTGCTCCCCAAAAATCTGTCAGAAGGAAATTCCTTCACTCCGGTTACCTGGAAATTGATAACCACAGACGCCAGCCTTCTTGGGATTTGAATTTGGTATTGTCTGTTTTACAGAAGTTACCTTTTAAACCATTACACCATGCTTCTTTAAGTTTTTTGACAAAGAAACAGTTTTTTCTCGTAGCCATATCCTCAGCAAGGAGGGTATCAGAATTGACGGCTCTTTCTTGTAAAGAACCGTATATGATTATTCATGATGACAGGGTGGTGCTGTGTCCTCACCTGACTTTCTTACCTAAGGTGGTTTCAGGATTTCATCTGAATCAAGATAAAGTCCTACCGTCTTTTTTTCCAGATCCGCAGTCTGGAAGAGTCTACACTCTCTAGATGTTGTAAGAGCGGTGAAAGTTTATCTGCAAGCTACGGCTCAGATACGAAAGACTGATTGTCTGTTTATTCTGCCACAGGGCCCAAGGAAGGGCCAGGCAGCATCGAAGTCCACTATTGCGAGTAGGATTCAACAAGTCATTATTCAGGCCTATGGTTTAGAAAAGAAGATTCCTCCTTTTCAGGTGAAGGCGCACTCGACTAGGGCAGTTGGTGCTTCATGGGCAGTGCATCACCGGGCCTCCGTGGCTCAGATCTGTAAGGCTGCTACTTAGTCTTCGGTCCATACATTTACTAAATTCTACCAGGTAGATGTTAGAGGTTACGAGGATGCCACCTACGGGCATAGTGTGCTGCAGGCAGCAGTATAGATCCTCTGGCCCGATGGCGGTCTTGTTCTGATCTGTTTCTCCCTCCCCTCAATTTTAGCATTGCTATGGGACATCCCATTAAGTAATTAAAGGCTCTGTGTCCCTTGATATATGAGCAAGAAAATAGGATTTTTTAATACAGCTTACCCGTAAAATCCTTTTCTTGAGAATACATCACAGGACACAGAGCTCCCGCCCCTCTTCAGAGTTAAACGTGGGACACTTATTGCTTTGTTACAAAACTGAGGTACTCTCCATTTGGGAGGGGTTTTATAGGGAAGGGACCTAATTTTAATTGGGTTTACCAGTGTCCAATCACCTGTGGTGACTATATAACCTATTAAGTAAGGCTCTGTGTCCCGTGATGTATTCCCAAGAAAAGGATTTTACAGGTAAGCTGTATTAAAAAATCCTATTATTACGCTGTCCCAAACGGAACACTTACTGAGCAGGAGTAGTGAATACGGTCAACTCTGTATTTAAAGTATCTCTTTCACAGGACCCGAGAGCATGCCTCCTAGGTGCACTGGAGGAATATGAGTGGGAATTGCACACTAGAGAGGCAGTATCCACAGAGTCTTATTCCAAGCTAGGAAATTGATTATGACCCATTGGAAATCTGAGGATCCCCTGACCATAAAGGAATGGATTGCTAATATTGGTGCGCTGTTGGGAATAGAGAAGCTAATTTATCAACACAGGGGAAGTACAACCAGATTTTAGAGAATTTGGGCATTGTGGTTGGATGTGCCGGGACTAGCCCCGGGGGATCTGGTAGCGGACAGACTATTAGGAATCAATGTTGGATGAGCGAAGGGGAAATGGGGAATAAGGACTGAGTATCGGATTCACAGACACTGGCGCACATTTATGCCGCCGTAGCGTATCTCCTTTACTCTACGCCGACGCAGCGCAGAGAGGCAAGCATGGAATTCACAAAGCACTTCCTCCCAAAACTGCGCTGGGTTTCCAAGGCGTAGGTCCGCGTAAGTGGAAGTGGGCGTGAGCCATGCTAATGAGGTGTGACCCTATGCAAATGATGGGCCGAGAGCCAGACAGATACATATCGCAGAACTGCGTATGCGCCGTCCCGTGGACGCATCCCAGTGCGCATGCTCACAAATACGTCGGAACAACTGCCTAAGATACGCCGGATCACTGCCTACGGCGTGAACATAACCTATGCCCAGCCATATTCACGTACAACGTAAACTACTTAAAATACGCCGGCTTGTGTTCCCTGGTGCAGCCCTTTGCATGGATGCTGCTGAGTTACACCTCCTTTATGGGGCATAACTTTACACCGTACGTACAACTTACGCGCACCAGTCGTAGCCTGCGTCGGGCGCAAGTACGATCGTGAATCGGCGTATCTCCCTCATTTGCATATTTGAATAGAAAATCAATGGGAGCGCCACATGCGTCCAGCGTAAATATGCACCCACTCTGCGCCAGCGTAGGAAAGTTACATCGGTGGAATGAAGCCTGTTTTTAGGCGTATCTTAGTTTTGTGGGCACGGCACACAGATACGACGGCGCATATTTGCAACTTACGCAGCGTATCTCGAGATACGTCGGCGCAAGTGCTTTGTGAATCCGGGCTTGAGTCTGTAGAAATATTAAGGATGATATGGTGCTGTATATTACTGTGGGTGTGTGGCATAACATTACCTGTAATGCAATGATGGCAATGTAAGTATACCAATTCTGTAAAATAAAAACCTTTTGTTGTATAAAAAAAAAACAAGCTCCAACTAGCCAATGAAAAACATCAGATCTGAAAGGAGAACTTTATTGTCATACTTATAGAAAAAAGACCCACATATTACTCCTCCCTAGACCCTCTCTTCATTCCTAGGATAGTGTTTAGGCTGGCCAGGTTCCATCTTCTATAGCAGGGATATGCAATTAGCGGATCTCCAGATGTTGCAAAACTACAAGTCATATCATGCCTCCGCCTCGGGGTGTCATGCTTGTGGCTGTCAGTGTCTTGCTAAGCCTCATGGGACTTGTAGTTCTGCAACAGCTGGAGGTCCGCTAATTGCTTATCCCTGTTCTATAGTGTAACAGTATAAGCTGTTAACAGAAACATCCACTAGGGGGGGACATTATATCAAAAGGGAGTGTACATGTATGTATATATATATATATATATATAGTATTGTCATTGTTAAACTCTGTCTTGTACCTTTGGGAGGAATTTTTCTGCAGAGTTAACGCTGCTGTTTAAAGCTCAGCAGATTTATTACATCCTCTTTGAAACAACTTCTCATTTTTTTGGGTTCAAGTAAAATATCTCTAGAACCTGAATACACTGAGTTGTTTGATTATTGCCACCCAGTGTTGCAAGGATGTCTGAACGTAGAGTGTCAGGTGGGTTGGAAGGCTCACTAGGTCAGGGATCTGCTCATCTGCTCATGCAGTTGAGCAGTTAATTCCCATCAGTCCTCTAGGGGGTCCTGCTACATCTACTCATCTGGAACCTTTCTCTACCACTAATCACCGTTCCTGACAGACAGGTGACCTGTCCCTTCACTACCCACATACAAAATGCATGCTAAGCCCAGGAACCAAACTTAAATAGACTCTGCCTAACCCAAGAGTGCCACCAGAGTCACATGGGGCAGCATCCAATTAAATATCTTCCCCAGTGAGCCAGCAAACCAATGGAGGAACCATGTTCCTCTTGACTTCCTCTCCCTCTGCAATGCCGCTGTGGTTGAGCGCAACCTGCAGTGGAGAAAACGGATTGCACCTGCCTACAGACTGAAAGTTGGCCAGTTCCTGCTGAACCAGACAGTACAAAGCTTTACTCTACATGTCTCATGCTTTTTCTGTATTGTAAGTGTTATGCAGCAGCATCTTCAATTTTTACTTACCTCATAAAAAATTAAGTAAGTCATTCCTTTGCACCAGTGGCGCGTGAAACAGTAGGGCAATAGGTACATATTTAGTATAATTAAAGCAGAGAAAGAGACTGACATATCACAGCACTGCAGCAGACATCCAAATTTCCTCTAGCATAGGAGCATGACAGGAGGTCACTTGGAAATGTGATTAGATGACAAGGGCATATCTTTTAAAGTACAAATATCTCTGTTGAAATCCTTCATTTAAATGCTGCATCTTGTTTTTTATGGTAATCTTCCCTAAAAATCTTTATTCCCTCTTTAGCCTCTGGTGAGTAGAAATCTTTGAAGTAAATACAATTAATGTGATGTTAAAAATCAGACTTATGTGATCACTATACAGTATGTCCAATCTTTAAATCTAAATTGACCACATAATATAATACCAATGCAACTTTACAAGGCGACAGCCCTTTCTTTGAAACAAAATTATATTTAAGATCTTTACACTAGGGGTGAATCATTTTAGACATATAGTGGTAGATTTATAAAGAATTTGCACTGCTGTTCACTCTTTGAAAGTGCGTGTACATTTGATCTTTGCGACTGGGGTTATAGCCTGTGCTTTTTGATTGCAAATCAATGATTTTAAACAGAAAATAGAGTGTTTGTCCACTAGATAGAGCTAAGTATCATAGGAAATTCCTATAATACTTAGCTCTAACTTGTGGCCAAAAGTATTTTCCCAAAAATGTCATTATAGTGTGCAAGTGTGTGTTGGGCACAGTGGGCTTCGAGGGAAAGGGGCCCCATTGTGCCCTGTTACACATTGCACATGGGGAGTAATCTAGCTGACCATGCAACACTGATCCACTGTGGCTCCCCTGCAGCCAGAGGCTTCTCCTCTTCTCCCCTCCCACTGGCTTTGGCTGCTGTAGGGGAGCCAGAGGGGGTTTTTACTTTGCAAATAGATCCCCTCCTCTTTCTTCTGTACAGAACGCTTTCTGTTCATTCACTGTCAAATGCATCTGGGGGCTGCAGAATAAGGTATTGAGGAATTTATGTTCTGAGTCCATTTCTCTGTCTCAAAAAAGAGACATCTGTTTAGACCCCCGATATTTCACCAAATTTTATCTCCCAGTGGGGCACCCAGGTCTGCCTTCTATTTCTGTACATATTTTGGTGGTGGTGCTTATGAGGATGTTGGTAATGATTGATAGGTAAATGAGATCGGGGCTATGTAGGTAATTTTGAGTACCTAATCTGAAGATACTGGGCTCCATTCACAGAATAAACTTGCATGAGATATTTAGGTGTCAGGACACATTTTGCCTTAATATTTCATGTGATCCTGAAACAGTCAATTTCCTAGACCGTTTGTGCTGTATTTACTGAAAAACGCTGAAAACTCTTGATAAACACTGCATGAACAGGCATTAAAATCCATTCACAGAAGGCAATAAATAATTAAATGCAAATAGATATTAAGTAATGGTCCAGGACTCTTTAAAACCCATCACCTTATGACCCCCATGCCACACGAGAAGGAGGGACTTAATAACACCCCCCCCAAAAAAAAAGAAGAACTTAATAGTTCTTTATTTCTTGGCTGTGACAACTCTTGAAACCCCACTTCCCATTCTTATGACCCCATTCAACCAAAATCCTTAATAGGATAAAAGGAGGGGAAAAAAAATTTCCTATTCCGTGACTCTTTAAATCCCATCACCTTATGACCCCCCTACCACACGAGAAGGAGGGATTTAATAACACCCTATAATAAAAGGAAAATAACTTAATAGTTCTTTATTTCGTGGATGTGACATCTCTTTGAAACCCCACTTCCCATTCTTATGACCCCATCCCACCAAAATCCTTAATAAGATAAAAAGAAGAGAAAAAAAAAGGGGGGGAGCTGCTTCTCCCCTATTTCTTTCCCCTTCCCCCCGACCCTCTGTGCTCTTCATCCAGTGTTGACTCAATTAATTAATTCCTCCTCTCTACTGTGCAAGTAATCCAAATTAGTGTTGTGAATTTTTTTTTTTATAATAAAACGGTAAGTAAAAGATAAAAAAAGAAAGAGAAGGAAAGGGGGGCCAAAGTCGCTTTTCTTTCCCATATGCTAAATCCTCTCTCTCTGGTGCCCCCATGAGGGGGAGGGGATTTAGTCTCACCCTTCCCTCCCGAAATAAGTATTTTTTTTCCTTTTTTCTCTCCATCGTATCTCTCTCTACCTCTTATAGGCGGAGGGTGGTTTGGGGGGGGGGGGGGAGGGTAAGAGAGGGAAGGGGAAGTAAGAGAAAAATCTGAGGGTGCTCTTGGGGGGGGGGTAATTTATGTATTTTTATATATGTATGGTGAGGTTTTTTGTATTTTTCTTGTTGTCTTTATTTGTTCATGTTTCCTCTTTTTTTTGTGTATGTGTTGTAATTTGTTATAATAAAGAAAAGAAGCAATTATAAAAAAAAGTAATGGTCCAGGACATTATCAGCCAGGGGCATGCTGGGTCAATGACGTCAGATTGTGGATTGTTGTGGAGTGTGAGCTCCTGGGGTCAGTGTCCTGAGACTGTGCGGATTATCGGAGCCTCCATGCTGAGAAGTGACCTCCTCCTCCTATCCTGACAACATGGAAGTTATGCCTTCTACACAAGATTGGAATTTCCGGTGGAATAAAATCCGATGGAATTTTCCATTGGAATTCCGTTAAAGCTGTCTTGCATGCACACTGTCAGACCAAATTCTGATCGTCCAAAATTCGGTGACATAAAACACTACGACGAGTCGAGAAAAATTAAGTTCAATGCTTCCGAGCATGCGTCTACTTGATTCTGAGCATGCATGTTTTTTTCTCCATCGGAGTTCCACACAGACGATCGGAATTTCCATCTGACTTTTTTCATCAGAAGTTCCGATCGTGTGTACAAGGCATTACAGTCAGTTGACATTTACTGTGGCCCATAGGAATTTTGTAGGAACATCTTCTAAAGCCCCTGCCAGGGTATGCAGCCAAAAGCGCTACTGGCCTTTTTTAAAGGTCCAGTACTGCTGGTAAGCAGGCATTTTTTCCATTTAAGGTGGCGGTGTCTCTTGTGGTCTGTTGCACATGGGGATGGATGCTGTCTGCATGAACTTTTAATCAGGAAATCACATATGGAGAGGATGTTATCGTAACAACCTCCTTTGACTTTATACCCTGAATCACTTATTGAGAACTCTCACCTTTTTAATATTTCTTTGGACATTACACTTGGAACTTTTTCGTATATGCTGTGAACTACCTTATTGTGTTTATTATAATACTGTGTTAGCGCGACTCTGTTTCTATATATGTTTACATTTATTGTGCCCATATCACACAGTTGAGTTGCAGCTTGTACCATTGTGTTATGTTTTACTAATTTATCAGATAAATATTTTTGGCATGTTTTTTTCCCCCTGAAAAAAATCCCTCCTTTGTACCTGTATAAAGATGGCCATACATGCAATCTGTATCTGTAATTTGTAGAATTAATTAATAATAAAAAAAGGAGATCTTGATTTAAAATAAAAAAAAGTTGACTATTAAAAAAAATAAAACATTATGGAGATCTGGCTTTAAAAATAAAAAGATTATTCATGAGATCACAAGAAATAATAAAGAAATACGTTTGCCAGAGCTCTGTGTGAATATCAACAGCAAAACAGCTTGATTATTCTAGCATTATAAAGAAGAAAAGAATGTGCTGCATTAAAAGATGCTAACATTTGCAGCGTGACGAATGTGCTATCTCCATTACGAACGCTAGTTTTACCAGACCAAGCACTTCCGTCTTGTACTTGCTTCAGAGCATACATGTTTTCTTGCGTGTAGGAATTGCATACAGACGATCAGAATTTTCTCCACAAACTTTTCCCGTCGGAAAAATTGAGCTCTTAAATTTTTCTTTCTGGCATTTCTGACAAAAAAAATTCCGATGGAGCCTATACTTGGTCGGAATTTCTGACCAAAAGCTCACATTGGACTTTCCTGTCCGAATTTCCGATCGTGTGTACGCGGCATAAGGTCTTAATAGTGGTTAAAATGTGGTCAGAAAGATTGATAATATTGAGTGATTGTGGAGTGATGGATAACTCTTTTTGGTTTTGTGGGAGTGAGTGTTGATGCTTTCTTGGTGCCTTTTGTTTTGTATTCACATGCGATCTAAAAAATCGCTTTGTTGCAATGTTTCTGGGAGTGAATCAGATCTGGGGGTGTTGGATATGGTGCCCTATTTTGAGTGTGAGGAGTTTTTGTCTTTTGTGAAGCTTTAAAATGCTCTCTAGTGTGTGAGTGTCGGAGATGTCATCATTCGAGATATTAATCGGGCAATCACGCTTCTGTCGCCACGTCCATTTGTTTGGGCTGAGACAGGTTGTGAGGTTTTTGGTATACTAGTATTTTTAGATGTCTTTACTCGGGGATTAACCCATTGATGGGCAGTGGGTTTGGGATTGGATGTTCCATATCCATCAGTCCACCTAAAGGCCCGCTCCTCATGAAAAGCGTTTTTGTCCCTGAAAAATGTCTTATCCTATTTAAACAAGATATCCTTGTTAAATTTCTCAAATCTCTCTCTTAGTTGGGTTTCTAACTCGTCATGGAGTGTATGTGTTTTGAATTTAATAAATTAGAGAATCAGAGTATTGATTTTGGTATCAAGCTCTGTGATTCTCCTGCAATACTCATGAATTAATAAATTCATGAGTTCAGATAAACATTGCTTGAGTATTTTCTTCCGGGCAACTTTGAATTCGGGTTCGATCTTCTCAAAAGTGAGAAAGATCTGAGCCCAAAGTCCAAATGGATTAATGTCATTCTTTTGATAATGTGGCAAACAAGTGAGGCCTTTTTTTGTACTATATGTGTCAGATTTAACCGCTTCCATACCGGGCACTTACACACCTTCCTGCCCAAGCCAATTTTCAGCTTTCAGTGTCGTAATTTGAATGACAATTGCGCGGTCGTGCTACACTGTACCCAAACAATTTTTTTACCATTTTGTTCCCACAAATAGAGCTTTCTTTTGGTGGTATTTGATCACATCTGCGGTTTTTATTTTTTGCGCTATAAACAAAAGAAGAGCGACAATTTAAAAAAAAAACACAATATTTTTTACTTTTTTATTTAATAAATATCACAATTTTTTTTAAAAAAACTTTTTTTTTCCTCAGTTTAGGCCGATACGTATTCTTCTACATATTTTTGGTAAAACAAATTGCAATAATCATATAATGATTGGTTTGCGCAAAAGTTATAGCGTCTACAAAATAGGTGATAGATTTATGGCATTTTTATTTTATAAATTGTTTTACTAGTATTGGCGGCGATTTGAGTTTTTTTTACTGTCACCGTGACATTGCGGCGAACACATCGGACACTTTTGACACGTTTTTGGGACTATTCACATTTATACAGCGATTAATGCTATAAATATGCATTGATTACTGTGTAAATGTGACTGGCAGGGAACGGGTTAACCACTAGGGGGCATTGAAGGGGTTAATATGTGTCTCTAAGGTGTGTTATAACTTTAGGGGGGAGGGGACTCTCAAGGGGAGGAGACCGATGTGTGTTCCTCTGTACTGGGAACACACATTGGTCTCCTCACCGCTGACAGGAGTGTGGATCTGTGTGTTTACACACACAGATCCACACTCCTGCCATGATTACCGACAATCGCGGGCACCCGGCGGCAATCGCGGCCGCTGGGCACCCGCGCCGGGTCACGAGCGTCGCCGCGGGCGCGCACCCTAGATCGCCGGGAACGCAGGACGTCATATGACGTCCACCCGGATCGAGGAGGGGTTCCTGCCGCCGTCATTTCACAATGAGGCGGTAGGGAAGTGGTTAAAAAGGCATTCTTAATCTCGGATTCAATGAGTTCAATAGTATCATTGTCCCTGGCTGTCTTGGTCATCAGGCTGTCCTACTCTTCCCCCAGGTATTCAGCCATAGTGGAAAGAGATGGCAAGTGGTGACAAAGAGGTGACCAGTCTAACAGTCAAGCACCATAATACAAAGGGACGATATACAAAGCTCAATATGCTCCCAGCCAAAAATACAATATAACAGAGATTAAAAGGTTTAATATAATGAAAAGGCGATCGATAATTGAGAAAATGTACAATATATATATAGGTATGCAGCCGTAGGAAAGAACATATATATATATATATATATATATATATATATATATATATATATAGACACACACACAAACTGTCAATCCCAGACTGGAGGGGATTTTGTGGGTGTTGAACCCAAATATCAATATATACAAAGACATTAAAGAGTGACAGTGCATGGATGGCCTGGTCTGGCCAATCACATACGTGATCTTAAGTATTTGCCCCGTGGACATAATAATCTCACATATAATGAACAGATAGCATTGCAATCATTAAAGGAAAACCCTGCTATTAAATCGTCCGATAAAGGCAGAAACATTGTTATTCAGAACAATGGAGATTATGTCAAGATGTGCCATGATATTCTAGATAACCCACAATGGTACAAGCGCATATCAAGATCCTTGATCGATGGTTTTGTACATGAATTTTATGCAGTAGTGGATCAAGCTTACAAACAGAATGTCATGGACAAAAATATTTGGGAATATGTGCGAACACCCTTTCCACATTTTATGTGCTTCCTAAAGTGCACAAGAATGTAAAAAAAAAACAGGAAGACCTATTGTATCTGGGAGGGGCAGTCTTACAGACAACCTCAGCAGATACATAGACAGGTTACTTCAACCATTGGTGGAGGCATTAACTTCTTACACCAAAGACACAATACATCTTCTTCAGATATTGGATGGCTTCTACGTCGATGGTGACACACATTTAGTTGCCATCGATGTGGAGGCCCTATACAGCTCTATCCCACATGATGTCGGCCTTTCAGCAATCCAACATGTTCTATCAAGGTCCGGGAGATATACCCACTTGCTTGTTGAGTTCATTGTGGCAGCCTTGGAGTTCATTCTGAAACATAACTTTTTTTCATTTGCTAATTCCCACTACCTTCAGGTGCAGGGCGTCGCCATGGGCACTTGTTGCGCACCGGTGTACGCCAATCTGTACCTGGGGGAGTGGGAAAGGCTATTGTTTACTGACACTGTAGCATGTAGCTATACCAGATATATCTATCGCTACATTGATGATGCCATCATGATGTGGGATGACCCTATCGCATCCTTATCAGAGTTTTTGGATTATATTAATTCCAACAATACATTTAATCTCCAATTCACAATGACTCATGACACCTCCAGGATTTCCTTTCTGGATCTAACCATCACCAAAGCCAGTGATGGTTCTTTCCAGAGTAAATTATTTAGAAAACCTACGGCAGGCAACACCATTCTGGAAGCATCCAGCTTTCATCCAGAAGCCTTATTGGCCTCTATTCCTTTTGGCCAATATATTAGGGCTAGACGAAATTGTTCCAGTGATGCGCTCTTTGACAAAGAAGCTGGAATACTCAGACAAAGATTACGGGCCAGAGGATACTCAAATGGTATCCTCAAAAAAGCATAAAAGAAGGCAGGAATAAATGTAGAAGGGATCTCCTTTTTTCTAAAAAAACTATTGGAGAATCCTCCCCCACACATGTCATTACTAGATATTGGGAATATATTAATATTCAAATCTAAATACATATATGTGTACAATGTGATAACACAATCATAAGTGAATAAACTCATAAAATTGTAAACATGCAAAATGGGTGAAAAAAAGTCCGTGATGCTACAAAAAAAGGACGTGAAGTATTAAGAGGAAAGTTCATATAACTTCAATATAATTGATCCACTCTTCCAGGGCTTCCACCACACCTCAGTGTTCAGTGCTCCAATCCCCCCTCACAGTGGACACTCACCACAATACTATGCCTCCCACTCTCGTGTTTGGCTAATGAGCTTGTAATCAAAATATCTCCGATGTGTCACCAATATATGAATTCCAGTGTTAGATTCACAGATGTTCCAAATTGCAATGCAAAAAAAGAGAAGGTGCACAATAGTGTAAAAACGTAAGACCAGTTTAATTAAAACACTCAAATAAACCTCCAAAAATTGCACTCACAAACAAAATCAAATGCAAAACTTTGTGTAATAGCAGATCGCTGCACACTTCAAATCCTTAACTGAAGATAACAGTGGTCACGGCGGACCCTCGATCAACTGGACACTCTCACCGCAATCCTTGGCACAGCACACCACTCAAACGATAACTCTTTAACTCGAAAATCCAAAGCTGCTAGGAGATGGCTGCAAATAGTCCTAGATGTAACCTGGAACTTTAGACATGGATTAGGCCACGCCCCGACATGTTTCGACTTCCTGTCTTATTCATGGGTGTGGCCAAATCACCCCTTCCCCTCTTTTATATAGTCCGTACTCAGGGATACTAATAACAGATCCAATCAATGTATGGCGATTACCACACCGCATATTGCTGAGACAGCGAGAACGTCACCCGGTCACATGTGTCTCAGCGACCAATAGGGTGAGAGCATCGCCATTTCTATGGGCGGGAGCTGTGTATAGCGTCTCATTCGTCACTCCGGCAACGAGGAGCGCAACCAATCATGTTGCGCTACTCTCGTAGCCAATCAGTCTGGAGCGGAGCCACGAATGAGAGTGAGCTGTCATCAAGGTGCCGCGTTGTCCTACCAACGGGGAACGCGGCCAAATGGTCACGTGTGCCCCGTAGCCAATAGACGATATTCGCAGCGTAGCCCCAGACGGAAGTACAGTGTATATCTAGTACACTGACACATCACACAACAGTTTACTTTTAAACCAATAAAGGAAATTCAAACTAACAACCTAATATTAAAAATGAAATTGTGTGGGCATAACAGCACTTCTCAAGTGCTGAGGGTAAAGTATGATCTCAAATGGGGGGAACGGTCGAGAGAGTCCCCGTGACCACCAATCCCCAGCTTTGACACACATATCAATATATGGTCATACATTCATTATTTAGATAAAATAAAGTACACACCTTATTTAAAAGTTGAATTTGCACTATAACTGTGATCTGACAATATGTCTATTAAAATATGTGCCTATACACATTAACCCAATAATGCCCAGATCCATCCGTTTAGATCAGCATAAGTCTAGATTAGTTATGTGCATATTAGATAAATAAAATTTAATTTAAAATTTAAGCAATTAATGTTAACTATATATGGAATGAATGGTTATTAGTCAATAATGATTACAGGTACTGTAATTCAAATAAATCTAAGACATCATAACGACCAAATAAATAAATAAATTCTAGGTGTCTGACCCTAATACTGACAACTGCAAAGAAAGGGGGGTTTAAACTGGTGGCACCCCTGCTAATATAGCTGAAGAGATTGCAGTTCAGTAGTAGGGTACAACCCAGAAACGAACATTAGAAGAAAAAACTTTTTTCCATACATGGGTGATAAAGATGAAGGACATAAATGTGGAGAATGTGACAAAGAAGTTATATGACTCAGGAATTATTTATAAAACAATTTAGGTCAACTTCTATATTTAAAGGGGTGGTTCCCCCTAAAACACATTTCTAACAATAGATTCGTAAGACCCGTTACACTGCGGGTAGGCTGGCTTTTTTTTTTTTTTTTTAGTACATACCGACATCTCGGCGTTTCGTCCCTTGTCAGTGGGTGTTCCTAGTTGATTGACGTTCCTCGGACGGGCGCATACGTGACGTCACGACTTTCCGAAAGAAGCCGAACGTCGCTGCGCAGGTGCCGTATAGAGCCGACTCTATACAGCGCCTGCGCAATGACGTTCGGCTTCTGTCGGAAAGTCGTGACGTCACGTATGCGCCCGTCGAGGAACGTCAATCAACTAGGAACGCCCACCGCCAAGGGACAAGACGCCGAGATCTCGGTATGTACGAAAAAAAAAAAAAAAAAAGCCAGCCTACCCGCAGTGTAACGGGTCTTACGAATCTATTGTTAGAAATGTGTTTTAGGGGGAACCACCGCTTTAAACCCCGAGGCTGGAGACATTTGAGCAGATATATCCACTGGGTTTCGCGCTGTGAGAGGTCCCTTATTCTATTTGAACCCCTCCAACCGAAATACACCACGTCGATCCCACAGAATTGAATCAAAGATGGACCCTGTTTATGTCTCTTTTTAAAATGCATGGAGACGCTATGATATTCAAAGCCCTTTTTTATATTCGCTAGATGTTCAGCGATACGCACCCTGAGCAATCTTTTGGTTCTCCCCACGTAAAGTAAACCGCAAGGGCACCATAATAAATAGACTACATAGGAGGAGTTGCACGTGCTGAATTCTTTGATCTCAAAAGAACTGCCATCACTTCCTACTACTTTACATTTCCCCCTGTTGTGTGTTTGTACTGTTCGACAACATATACACCTCCCACAGGGAAAAAAACCTTTCAAATCAATTTTTATAGAAGGATTAGGAGGATCCAGAATTTTTCGGACAACCCTATCTCCGAAATTCGGTGCTTTTCGGTAAATAAACCAAGGCTGCTCTGGTATTACAGCCCCCAAATGTGCATCTCTAGCCAGGATGTACCAATGTTTGCGGAAAATTGTTTCAATATCCTTATATTGAGCGTGGAAACCTGTTAAAAATCCCCATTGATGTTGATTCTTGAAATCAACAGCTTCCTTTTTCCTTAGACACTGTTCCCTCGGTACCTCTGCTACATCTCTTATGATGTTATTCAGTTTTGTTTCATTGTATCCCTTCTGTACAAATCTGTGTTTCAACATAGTTGCTTGTTCTACATAATCAGATTCCTCAGTACAATTTCTCCTCACTCTAAGGAATTGTCCTTTCGGGATGTTACTTATCCACGCCGTATGATGTCCACTTCGGATCGACAAGTAACTGTTCCGATCCGTAGTTTTGAAATGTACTTTGGTCTTCAATTTTCCTCTTTGGTGTTCAATGTTGACATCGAGGAAATTAACTGAACTCGTACTAATACTGTATTCAAGCTTGATGTTATTTCTATTGTCATTAAGGTCTGTCAGGAACAGTCTAAGATCCACCTCCGATCCCTCCCAAATGAGTAAGAGGTCGTCAATGAATCTGCGGTAGAATATAAGCTGTTGCTTCTGATTGCGGAAGATATATCTATCTTCCCATTCCGCCATGAACAGGTTGGCGAGGCTGGGAGCAAACTTTGCTCCCATAGCCACGCCAACCTGCTGCGAGAAGAAGAAGCCGTTGAACCAAAAATAGTTGTGCGCCATGCAGAACTCCAAAGCTTGGCCCAGAAATTTCTTTTGGACATGGGGGATGTCGTCCCTCTTGCTTAATGCCCAATTTAATGCCAGTGCAGCGTCCTCATGTTGAATTATAGTATATAGGGACGCTACGTCCGCTGTTACCAAAATAATGTTGGACTCAGGGTTGATGTTTAATAGCTCCAAAGATGTCAATAAATCCGCCGTGTCTTTAAGGAACGCCTTGGTGTTACGGACACTGGGCTGGAGGAACTTGTCTAAGTACTCTCCCAGCCTAGCGGTCACTGATCCAATCCCATTTACAATGGGGCGGGCCGGTGGGACCGTTGGATGTTTGTGGATCTTAGGAAGCGTGTATATCACAGGAGTCCTACACACAGAGGGAGCCAAATAGGCTTTTTCTTTGGCATTTAGGGCATTAGTCCGGTGTCCCCAACAGACAAGGGCATCTAATTGAGATTTATAATCCTCAGTGGGATCTGAGCCTAATCTCTTGTAGGTGGCAGGATCGCTTAACAATGTGGTCAGTTGGTTCAGATAAAAATCCTTATCCATAACGACCACCCCATGGCGCACAACTATTTTTGGTTCAACGGCTTCTTCTTCTCGCAGCAGGTTGGCGTGGCTATGGGAGCAAAGTTTGCTCCCAGCCTCGCCAACCTGTTCATGGCGGAATGGGAAGATAGATATATCTTCCGCAATCAGAAGCAACAGCTTATATTCTACCGCAGATTCATTGACGACCTCTTACTCATTTGGGAGGGATCGGAGGTGGATCTTAGACTGTTCCTGACAGACCTTAATGACAATAGAAATAACATCAAGCTTGAATACAGTATTAGTACGAGTTCAGTTAATTTCCTCGATGTCAACATTGAACACCAAAGAGGAAAATTGAAGACCAAAGTACATTTCAAAACTACGGATCGGAACAGTTACTTGTCGATCCGAAGTGGACATCATACGGCGTGGATAAGTAACATCCCGAAAGGAGTGAGGAGAAATTGTACTGAGGAATCTGATTATGTAGAACAAGCAACTATGTTGAAACACAGATTTGTACAGAAGGGATACAATGAAACAAAACTGAATAACATCATAAGAGATGTAGCAGAGGTACCGAGGGAACAGTGTCTAAGGAAAAAGGAAGCTGTTGATTTCAAGAATCAACATCAATGGGGATTTTTAACAGGTTTCCACGCTCAATATAAGGATATTGAAACAATTTTCCGCAAACATTGGTACATCCTGGCTAGAGATGCACATTTGGGGGCTGTAATACCAGAGCAGCCTCGGTTTATTTACCGAAAAGCACCGAATTTCGGAGATAGGGTTGTCTGAAAAATTCTGGATCCTCCTAATCCTTCTATAAAAATTGATTTGAAAGGTTTTTTTCCCTGTGGGAGGTGTATATGTTGTCGAACAGTACAAACACACAACAGGGGGAAATGTAAAGTAGTAGGAAGTGATGGCAGTTCTTTTGAGATCAAAGAATTCAGCACGTGCAACTCCTCCTATGTAGTCTATTTATTATGGTGCCCTTGCGGTTTACTTTACGTGGGGAGAACCAAAAGATTGCTCAGGGTGCGTATCGCTGAACATCTAGCGAATATAAAAAAGGGCTTTGAATATCATAGCGTCTCCATGCATTTTAAAAAGAGACATAAACAGGATCCATCTTTGATTCAATTCTGTGGGATCGACGTGGTGTATTTCGGTTGGAGGGGTTCAAATAGAATAAGGGACCTCTCACAGCGCGAAACCCAGTGGATATATCTGCTCAAATGTCTCCAGCCTCTGGGTTTAAATATAGAAGTTGACCTAAATTGTTTTATAAATAATTCCTGAGTCATATAACTTCTTTGTCACATTCTCCACATTTATGTCCTTCATCTTTATCACCCATGTATGGAAAAAAGTTTTTTCTTCTAATGTTCGTTTCTGGGTTGTACCCTACTACTGAACTGCAATCTCTCCAGCTATATTAGCAGGGGTGCCACCAGTTTAAACCCCCCTTTCTTTGCAGTTGTCAGTATTAGGGTCAGACACCTAGAATTTATTTATTTATTTGGTCGTTATGATGTCTTAGATTTATTTGAATTACAGTACCTGTAATCATTATTGACTAATAACCATTCATTCCATATATAGTTAACATTAATTGCTTAAATTTTAAATTAAATTTTATTTATCTAATATGCACATAACTAATCTAGACTTATGCTGATCTAAACGGATGGATCTGGGCATTTTTGGGTTAATGTGTATAGGCATATATTTTAATAGACATATTGTCAGATCACAGTTATAGTGCAAATTCAACTTTTAAATAAGGTGTGTACTTTATTTTATCTAAATAATGAATGTATGACCATATATTGATATGTGTGTCAAAGCTGGGGATTGGTGGTCACGGGGACTCTCTCGACCGTTCCCCCCATTTGAGATCATACTTTACCCTCAGCACTTGAGAAGTGCTGTTATGCCCACACAATTTCATTTTTAATATTAGGTTGTTAGTTTGAATTTCCTTTATTGGTTTAAAAGTAAACTGTTGTGTGATGTGTCAGTGTACTAGATATACACTATACTTCCGTCTGGGGCTACGCTGCGAATATCGTCTATTGGCTACGGGGCACACGTGACCATTTGGCGGCGTTCCCCGTTGGTAGGACAACGCGGCACCTTGATGACAGCTCACTCTCATTCGTGGCTCCGCTCCAGACTGATTGGCTACGAGAGTAGCGCAACATGATTGGTTGCGCTCCTCGTTGCCGGAGTGACGAATGAGACGCTATACACAGCTCCCGCCCATAGAAATGGCGATGCTCTCACCCTATTGGTCGCTGAGACACATGTGACCGGGTGATGTTCTCGCTGTCTCAGCAATATGCGGTGTGGTAATCGCCATACATTGATTGGATCTGTTATTAGTATCCCTGAGTACGGACTATATAAAAGAGGGGAAGGGGTGATTTGGCCACACCCATGAATAAGACAGGAAGTCGAAACATGTCGGGGCGTGGCCTAATCCATGTCTAAAGTTCCAGGTTACATCTACGACTATTTGCAGCCATCTCCTAGCAGCTTTGGATTTTCGAGTTAAAGAGTTATCGTTTGAGTGGTGTGCTGTGCCAAGGATTGCGGTGAGAGTGTCCAGTTGATCGAGGGTCCGCCGTGACCACTGTTATCTTCAGTTAAGGATTTGAAGTGTGCAGCGATCTGCTATTACACAAAGTTTTGCATTTGATTTTGTTTGTGAGTGCAATTTTTGGAGGTTTATTTGAGTGTTTTAATTAAACTGGTCTTACGTTTTTACACTATTGTGCACCTTCTCTTTTTTTGCATTGCAATTTGGAACATCTGTGAATCTAACACTGGAATTCATATATTGGTGACACATCGGAGATATTTTGATTACAAGTTCGTTAGCCAAACACGAGAGTGGGAGGCATAGTATTGTGGTGAGTGTCCACTGTGAGGGGGGATTGGAGCACTGAACACTGAGGTGTGGTGGAAGCCCTGGAAGAGTGGATCAATTATATTGAAGTTATATGAACTTTCCTCTTAATACTTCACGTCCTTTTTTTGTAGCATCACGGACTTTTTTTCACCCATTTTGCATGTTTACAATTTTATGAGTTTATTCACTTATGATTGTGTTATCACATTGTACACATATATGTACCGTATTTAGATTTGAATATTAATATATTCTCATAGCGCTGTGGATTTGTATTGACACTTGATGTATATAATATATTCCTTTATTTCACATATTATTTATTTAAACAGCAGCTAGGCGCTTCAACTTCTTTCCATACAGGCGCAGTAGTGGGTTATCAGTTGGGCGCAGTTTTGATATCCCAATCATCACATTACTAGATATTGCCAACAACACCGACAAATCAGAAATATACTACAGAAATACTGGCATCTAATAAGCATGGACACTACCCTAGCATCATTCGTATCCACACAACCTCTTATTACTTATCGACGAGTATCTTTTCTGCGATATAAACACGTTCATAGTGAATTTTAAACCAATAGGCATGACCGCAATAGATTGACTGGCACTTTTAGATGTGGCAATTGCAACTATTGCCAATATATGGACACTACCAAAATGGTAGTGTTGCTGAATGGTGAACAATTCAGATCTAAACACTTTGTGAATTGTGATTTTTTTTTTTAACGTGGGATTTGTAGAGGAGCGCGTGGTCCGGGGCGACTACAGGAACTGCCCGCGGGACACGGGACGCCGCTTCATTTTTTTTTTTAATCCACTTTATTTTTATAATTTTTCTTTTCTTGTTTCATACATAAATATGCATTGCAATTCAAATGACATACATTGTACAACATTTTTACATTCCTATAAAATTCCAATGTACGTCTCTATATTTTTATACCCCACCCCCCCCCCCCCCCCTGTCCTCTGCCTTCTACATAGAGAATCTATCCATCACCAGTTTTGGTGGTGCAACACTCGCATCTCTCAACCAGGAATACCAAATCTCCTGAAATTTACCCTCTGCTTTCCTTCATTTGTAGGCCAAGTGTTCTCTACCCAGCAGGGAGTTGACATATGCAATCCATTGCTTCCCTGTGGGAACCCCATTTTATTGTTTAATTGTGCTTTGGAAATTACCTCTTGCAATATTTTGTTTGACTGAAGCATAATTGTCCTATCCTGGATTGCAGGAACCAAGGAGTCAGGCACGATGTCCGGCAGGAAAGCTGGGAAGTACCCGTAATTTACAAAAAACAGGGCTTGTCGTGTGGCCAAGTAAACAGCATCATTGTAGGCAAATTCTGCCAAGGTTAAAAGATGCCCAGTCATCCTGGGCAAAGGATGAGAAACACTGTAGATACTGTTCCAACATCTGGTTTATGCGCTCGGTCTGGCCATTGGTCTGGGGGTAATAGGCCGATGAAAAACATTTTTAACATCTTGCACAGATCTCTCCAGAATTAAGATTTAAATTGTACCCCATGTTTAGAACTGTCCCTGCACAAAATGTAATTTCTAAAGGAAAAAAGTTAATTTAAAACTACTATTATGGATATTAAGGGGAACCCCACGCCATTTAAAAAAAAACAAAATGGGTGGGGTTCTCCCCAAAAATCCATACCAGGCCAGGTGGTGAAATGGTTTCCATGGATGTGAACAAGTCTATTCAGACGAGGAGCAGCCAGGTGCGGTAGAATGTGCGGGAATTGGGTTGGATGCGATCCTCCAGCTGCTGATAGCTCTTTTGCAGGGTGCAGATTGCCTGGGTGAGAGACACAAGTTGCAAGCATAGCGACTCCAGAGGCGAAGCCCCTCTCTCGACCTTCGACATCTGGCTGAGTGGTACTGTCACGTAGTGGAGATCGGGCTAGAGAGGGGGCTTCTCTTGCACCTCCTGTCCAACACTCCTGGTAGTGATGACAGGGAGTGAAGGACACAGAGTGGCACGAGGGCCGATGCCGCTGGCTGGGAATTGGCAGGAACCAGGTGGCTGAAGAGCGCTGGGCAGGCTCTGAGAACTAGAGCTCTGTATCGCTGGGTCAGCAGATGAATGCGTAGCCGGGACATAAGCCAGGGGGTCATCAACAGCTGGACAGAGCAGGTAACGAGACAAGAGGACACAGGCCGGGTTCGGTACACAGACGGGCAACAAGGTACAGGGACATCAGACCGGAGCGGAGTCAAACACAAGCCAGAATCAGGTAGGCAGGCGGAGGTCAAGGAGCAGGTTCAGGTGAACCTGGGTCAAAACAAAGGAAGCTGAAACAGATCAGGTAAACAGGCACTCACTGAAAGACCACTCAGCAATGTTCATGTGTCAGGGTACAGTTTAAATCAGCTTACTTGGTGCCCATACGTGCACGTGCATGCGTGCACGCGTGCACGCGCGCACATTGGCACGCATACGTATGCACCCGCGCATGCGCCAATACAAGTTCCTCTTTGTACACACACTGGTGTGCCTGTGCTTGTGCGCAGATGCGTGTCTGTTAGCTGGACTTCCCTTACAGCTGCATGCTCAGATAAGGACCTGATATGGATGGAAAGACCTCACACCATTTAAAAAAAAATGGCTGAGGTCCCCCCAAAATCCATACCAGACCCAAAGGGCTAGGTATGAACTAGGGGGACCTGCATACTGTTTATTTTAAGAATTCTCATACCGAAAAAAGGCTGCATATGTAAGGACAAAGTGGTAACTTTTGCATCCAAACATAAAGCCTGGGGCTAGGAGGGGTGACAACTGCAATTGTTCTGTGAATGTGCATACTTATCGGGCACACGATCATTTTTCAGCATGAAAAAAAAAACATTGTTTTTCAGCATGTTGAAAAAACAATGTTTTTCCAATTTCATCATTAAAACGACGCAATATACCTTCATCCTGAGGACGCAATATACCTTGTGAAACGCGTAGAGGCTGCTGACATCTACGGGACCACACGCTGATTGTAAGTAAGGCGCAGGGGGAACACGAGAGGAACGGCTTTTATCCTTCATATATTTTGCATACACGGCTGGAGAAGCTTGGTGCCGGCATACGGGCACAATAAAATGTGAGTGCAATACCTGCTTTTAATTTTTAAAAATAATATTTTTTTTACATACTACACTATGAGGGGCACTCTTTCTCTGTGAGCTTTTGTAGAAAAGGAGAGACCACACTAGTATACCTAAGGCATCTGGTAGTTGTTGGAAACGCATAAGAGGAGTGGTTATCCCGGGAATGAACCAAAGGCATTTATTAAATGAGATCTGGTGAGTGGTAATTTTTTACGGTGATGGGACTATCACGGAAGTGGTGAAATCATGTTGTGTTTTAACATCTCACAGGAGAAGCATTGATCGTTTTATGAGCACTTGGCCATCATATTGGGACTTTAAAGGGAAGAGGATCAACTTAGAAATCCTCTACCTAATTGTCATATATGTATATATTTTTTTCACATATACATTTATTTATATTTTTTGTGGTTATTGTAAAAGTTGTTTGTTTCTATGGTAAGGATCCCCTAAATCTCATATAGGGGAATGCACGTTTTCTAAGAGCACTATTCAATATGTGTATGGCACAGATATGTATGTGTTTTTTGCATTTTTTTGAAAAGAATACTCGTATATGAGCACTTGGTACACATTTATATATACACATATACTTGGTGGATTGTCAATAGAGTTGATATGCACTGGGGTCAGCAATTGTAAATAGTGCCCAGAAGCAGGTGGATACAGATTAACCACCAGGGTAGCGCAATCCATATACTACACCTATTAATTTTTGGACGAGACACCATAGAGTGTCTTGCACATTTTTTCTGATTGCAGCACACCCACCATTAAAGAATAATTTTGTTTTTTCTTTTGCGCCAGCAACACTTGTATCTTTAAAACGATGTTGCCCACACACAATCGTTTTTAAAAAATGATCTAGCAAGGCGCGGTGACGTACAACACATACGACGGCACTATAAAGGGGAAATTACATTCGCCTTTGGGCTGCTTTAGGTGATTCCGTGTTAGTAAAAGACGATTTGTGATTTTTTGTCTGTTACAGCGTGATGAATGTTCTTACTCCATTATGAACGGTAGTTTTACCAGAACGAGCGCTCCCGTCTCATAACTTGCTTCTGAGCATGCGGGGGTTTTGAACATCGTTTTAGCCCACACACGATCATTTTTTACAACCCGAAAAACTACATAGTTTAAAACGACGTTAAAAAATGCAGCATGTTCAAATTTTTTTTTTTTTGTCGTTTTTCAGAACCTGAAAAATTATGTGAAGCCCGCACACGATCATTTAAAATTACATTTTTTAAAAACAACGTTTTTTTCATGCCGAAAAATTATTATGTGTACGCGGCATTAGAATTACACCCCAAAGCATTTTCTACTACACCTCCATTACTCCTCCAAGAAACAGGAATACAACATGTGTGAGATTTTTTTTTTTTTACAGCCTAGCCACATATAGATGCCTTCAGGCTTTCTAGGGGTATACATTATACATCTAATTTCCTTGTCAAAAAAGGTTTATTGATTGCACAATAAAATGAAAGTACATTGTTACATATACTGTACAAGGATATATATATATATATATATATATATATATATATATATATATATATATATATATATATATATATATATATATATATATATATATATATAAATAAGCTCTTTTGTTAAACAATAAAAAATAATATATATAGGTAACATAGTATGTTTTGTTTGTGTTAAACTTCATCACACACAATTAATTAATTGCTCCATGTTACTTGATCATGTTAGTATGAATATTGTAACTATTAATACCTAACAAAGGTTATCCTAAAATACTTTGTATATATGTAAATCTATCATGTATTGATATAGAGCTGATATAGATAAACAAATGTTATAAATTAACTTAAAAAGAAAAGAAAGTTAAAACGGTGGTATACCCCAAAATTCTTTTTTTTTTTTTAAACCTGCAAGGCAAAGGCATAATGAGCTAGAATGACTAGCATACTAGCTCATTATCAATTACTTACCTTAGATCGAAGCCCCCACAGCGGTCCTCGGACACATCCTCCACCGCCGCCATGATACACAGAGTGACTTCTGGGTATCGCCGCTCCGGCGCTGTGACTGGCCGGAGTGGCGATGATGTCACTCCCGTGCATGTGCATGGAACGGCACGATCCCCCACGCATGCGCACATTTCCAGCGCTTTCCAACAGGCTCTCATTCAAGAACCGTCGCGCTCAGTGCGCCTGCGCTGTGGTCTATGGCGCGCGTTGCGCCATAGACATCAATGCCCGCTTTTCTGCAAATATCTCCTTAACCATGCAGGTTAAGGAGATATTGCAAGCACCTACAGGTAAGCCTTAATGTAGGCTTACCTGTAGGTGCAATTATGACTAGAGGGGGGCAGATCCACAAAGATCTGCCCCGGCGCAGCGTATCTGAGATACGCTACGCCGCCGTAACTTACTTTTGTTAGGTTCAAATCCAGAAAGAATTTGCGCTGTAAGTTACGGCGTCGTAGTCTATCTCTCGGGGCGTAGCGGCGCGTAATTCAAATCGGCGAGTAGGGGGCGTGTTTCATTTAAATGAAGCGCGTCCCCGCGCCAAACGAACTGCGCATGCTCCGTTCCTAAATTTCCCGCCGTGCATTGCGCTAAATGACATCGCAAGGATGTCATTTTTTTGACGTGGATGTAAATTACGTCCAGCCCGATTCACGGACGACTTACGCAAACGAAATAAAAAAATGTAAATTATACGCGGGAACGACGGCCATACTTAACATTGCGTACGCCACCAAATAGCAACTTTAACTATACGCCGAAAAAAGCCGACTAGAGACGACGTAAAAATTGCGACGGCCGCTCGTACGTTCGTGGTTCGTCGGAAATAGCTAATTTGCATACTCGACGCGGAAAACGACGGGAACACCACCCAGTGGACGCCAAAGAATTGCATCTAAGATCCGAAGGCATACGAAGACTTACGCCTGTTGGATCTAACCCAGATGCCGTCGTATCTTGTTTTGAGGATTCAAAACAAAGATACGACGCGGGAAATTTGAAAGTACGCCGGCGTACTCTCTTTGTGGATCTGCCCCAGGGTATTCAACCACTTTAAGAAAAAGGAGGGCAAAGAAAGAATAGTGAGTGTGTAAGTTCACAAGGTTGGTCCAGGTACCAGGGCGTGGTTCAGTATAGTTATTCCATGTATAAATGAAATGTGGTTAAATGGTTTTGTTAAATAATCAGTTACCATGGCTGAAGGTAATCATTAAAATTTGGGGGTAAATGAGTTATACATCTAATTTCATGACTATCTATTGTATTTTGGAGGTCCTGGAGCACCTGGATGATGGAAACACCCATTTAATGATCACATTTTGGAAAGGAAAAAACAACTCAAGTTATTTTCTAAAAAGCCTTGTGAGTCTTTTGGAAAAAAAATTGGGGGAAATGTGGAAAGAAATTATTATTTATTTATTTTTTTAACACAAAGTTGTCAATGAATTCTAAGTATGGCCATGTGTTTTGAGGGGCAATTTTAAGTATTCCCATGTGTTATTTCCATGTGGCTCCCAAACAAAATTTACGTCCTTTTTTCCCCACAAATAGAGCTTTCTTTTGGTGCGGTTTTTATTTTTTGCGCTATAAACAAAAACAGAGCGACAATTTTGAAAAGAATGCAATATTTTTTACTTTTTGCTATAATAAATATCCCCCAAAAAAATATAAAGTTTAGGCCAATACATATTCTTCTAAGTGTTTATTGATTGGTTTGCGTAAAAGTTATAGCGTCTACAAAATATGGGATAGTTTTATGGCATTTTTATTAATATTTTTTTTTTACTAGTAATGGCAGTGATCAGCGATTTTTATCGTGACTGCGAAATTATGGCAGACCCATTGGACACTTTTGACACATTTTTGGGACCGTTGTCATTTTTACAGCAATCAGTGCTATAAAAATGCACTGTTACTGTGAAAATGACACTGGCAGTAAAGGGGTTAACCACTAGGTGGCGCTGTAGGGGTTAAGTGTGCCCTAGTTAGTGATTCTTACTGTAGGGGGGATGGGCTACATGTGACAAGACAGTGATCACCGCTTCCGATTACAGGAAGCGATGATCACTGTCATTGTCAGTAGGCAGAGTCGGGAGATGCTTGTTTACATCAGCATCTCCCCGTTCTTCCTTACCGTGGTCGGGCTCACGGAGCTTGCGGTGGGCGCGAGCCCGCCGGCGGCAGCTGGCGCGCATCCACAATACCGCGCTCTTAAAGGGGACGTATATATACATCCTTTGCCCCCCCTATGTGAATTGGTAAGGGGTACAATGTACCTTTACCACTTCACAAAAAAAGTGTTAACATTTTAAAAACGACAGGAGACGACTTGGGACAAGTCCTTTATTAAAAATAAAATAAAACAATTCCAGCGATGTCAGTCTCGATGTCCAGCGTTGTAATCCATTCGCGATGCTCTCTCCAGCGAGGAAAGACGCACAATCCTGCCTTGACTGGAGGCACCCGGCCGAATGACATGCAAGCTCTTTGACAGCACTTTTATAACCAAGGGTTTCCAGTGACATGTCAGAGGGGGCTGGGTCACACGTGGGGAAACCCACACTGTGTTTTTTTACCATGACGCAGGATTTATTTTTCAATGACTTTCAATTACTTTGATCTGTATTACCAGGACCCAACAATTCATTATAGCCGCGAGTAGTTTTAAATTACTTTTTTTCCTTTAGAAATGTCATTTTATGCAGAGATAAACATGGGAAACATGCGCTTCTTTACAGGCACACTATAGACACCCCACAGGTACGAAATCTAAAGGAATATTTCACTTTAAGCATTATTAAAATCACTGCTCCTGAAAAAACGTCCGTTTTAAAAAAAAATTTGCATTGATACATGTCCCCTGGGGCAGGATCCGGGTCCCCAAACACTTTTTCTGACAATAACTTGCATATTAACCTTTAAAATTAGCACTTTTGATTTTTCATGTTCGTGTTCCATAGACTTTAACGGTGTTTGCGTGTTCGAACACATTTTTTGCCTGTTCGCATTTTCTGCTGCAAACCGAACCGGGGGGGGGGGTGTACGGCTCATCCCTAGTCCCAAGTATAGCAGTACAGCATATGGCCTGTGTACAACAAGACCTTTTCAATGTTTCAACTGATTATGTACCTGACATTGCATTTTGTTTTTCATAAAAATCAACCAACACTGAGAAAACAATATAATGTAATTGATGCAATTATGAAATGCCCAAAAAGGGGGTACTTTTCTTCATGCAAAAAAATATATTAAAGTGCAACTGTGAGTTTCTGTGAAAAATCAAACAAAGTCCAGTATCATGCAGACTAATCCAACGTCCACAGTAATTCCTAAAGTGTATGGTGCTCCAATCCACAACAATTCACAAGTGTAAGGTGCTCCAATCCAGGTGACCCTGTTTCCCCCAGCCTCTCACCTTAGCTGGCTTGTAATCAATCCTCTTTAAATCCACACTGGCAGCGCCTCCTAAATAGCAGTGCAACCTTAACTATGAATGGATGACTCTTAGCTAGCTTTTAAACAGGCCTCTTTAAATACACACTGGCAGCGGCTTAACAACATTTACCATGGACAGATGGCTCCCAGCAATAGAAGTGAGAAAAGAATAGGCTCCATAGTGTATTACCGTTTCAAAGGTTTTAATAACAAAAGTGGATACACTTACATTTATGATGATACAACAAGCACATCAAGCAGTATCTCCTCCGCTCTCGGCCGCGAGCGGAGATGACGTCACCACTCTCCTCCCTTACACATTACGTAGCCGCACACACGACAATTAATCATAGGGTATGGAGCCATGGGGCCGGATTCAGAAAAAGATACGATGGCGTATCTCCTGATACACCGTCGTATCTCAGAGTTCCGACGGTCGTATCTATGCGACTGATTCAGAGAATCAGTTACGCATAGATCTCCCTAAGATCCGGCAGGTGTAAGTGACTTACACCGTCGGATCTTAGGCTGCAATTCCAGGCCGGCCGCTAGGTGGCGCTTCTGCATTTTTACGCGACGAATATGCAAATGAGGAGTTACGCTGATTCAGAAACAAACGACCGTCCGGCGCTTTTTTTTTACGTTGTTTGCGTTCGGCTTTTTCCGGCGTATAGTTACCCCTGCTATATGAGGGGTAGCTAATGTTAAGTATGGCCTCGTTCCCACGCCGAGTTTTCAATTTTTTACGTCGTTTGCATAAGTCGTTCGCGAATACGGATGGACGTAATTTACGTTCACGTCGAAAGCAATGACGTCCTTGCGACGTCATTTAGAGCAATGCACACTGGGAGATTTTACGGACAGCGCATGCGCCGTTCAAGTAAAACGTAAAAAATGCGGGGTCAAGGGAAATTTGAAAAAAACACGCCCCCTCCATTCCCATTTGAATTACGCGGCCTTACGCCACAACACATACGCTACGCCGCTCTAACTAAGGGCGCAAGTTCTTTGTGAATAAAGAACTTGCGCCCAAAGTTAGAGCGGCGTAACGTATCGGAGATACGTTACGCGGGCCGGACAGATACGCCAATGTATCTGAATCCGGCCCATGGTGTATGAAGGTGACTTTTATGCTGCCGCGCTGTCATGACAACAATCGATATGATGACAGCGTGCTCAGTATTTTAAAATTTAACATAAAACTTCCATATTACGTTGTGCTATAACCTAGGATAGCAGCCTCTTAGCAGAGAAATAAAATATTCCAAAATATGGGCTGAGACCACCGGACGCTCCCTCTGGTGGTCAAAATTCATAGTGCATTCCAGAATATCTTAAAACAAATAAAATGTAATTAAAAACCACCAGACCCCCCCTCTGGTGGTAAAATTACAAAGTGCATCCCAGGATAAAATTGAAAACCAACGGGCACTCCCTCTGGTGGTCAGATTTGTTATTTTTTATTTTATCCCAAACATCTAAAAAACTTTAGGGCAAATACCAACCAGACAGTCCCTCTAGTGGTCTAATCCCATATAACATCCTAGACCATTTCAATAAAAATATATAAACATATCTTCTATCTATATATATATAACATTTATAAAATTGGGAAAGGGTATAAAATGAAACATCTCAAACCCTTAAGGTGAAATGTTTCCCATATCTCAAAATATATTCCACTATACCTTTATGTAAAATGTAAAAAAATATTATCTATCAGCATACGTCAACACAGCTAATAGATAAAAATCTCTACAACAGAATAACCCCTAATCAATTGGGATAAAATAATGTATAGGAAAGATCTATTGCTCAGCAAATAACAATTGTACATTAATAAAATTACTCTATTGTGACAACGGTCATAATGTTGGGATAGGCTATGCTTTGGAAACCCATTTTTTATATTTTGCGTTTGTGTTTTCGAAGTCTTTTCCATAATTCTCTTTTAGTTCTCCCCACATACTGAATCCGGCAAGGGCACGCAAGGAGATAAACAACCCCTTCAGTCTTACAGGAAATAAATTCTTTAATTTTATATTCATTTCCAGTAAAAGTTGACTTAAAACTTTCTTTTTTCTTCTTGCTTTCTTTTGTATGTCTGCAAGTATAGCAGGTTTTACATGGGTAAAAGCCTTTCAAATTAAAAAATGTAAACACTTTTTTTGCAGGTGGGTCTAAAACATTTTTTGCAATCATGTCCCTCAGGGTAGGGGCCCTACGATATGTAAACATAGGTTTCTCAGGTAATATGGTTCCTAGATGTTGATCAGCCTTAATATTATTCCAATATTTCTTACAAATGGTCTTGATTTATTTATGTTGAACATTATAGTCTATCACCACAGGAACTCCATAAGTTAATTCATTATTTCTGGTTGAATAAGTGTTTATCTTTCCAAAGCAGAGACAGCTTCTATTTTCTTATTAATAAACTCCTGTTCATAACCCTTTTCTATGAATCTTTTGCCAATGAATTTGGCTTGTTTTAAAAATACTTCAGTTTTCGTACAATTTCTTCTTAGTCTCAATTGCTGCCCTTTTGGTATATTATCTAACCATGGGGTATGGTGACAGCCATCTAATGGTAAATAACTATTTCTGTCTACTGCTTTAAAATGAGTCTGTGTTATCAATTTAACTCCCTCTTTTCTAATCTCCAATTCCCCCCAAAAAAAAATGTCATCACTTATCTCCCATGTGAGTTTGATGTTTTTCTCATTCGAGTTCAAGTTAAAACCAAAATCAATAAGACTGCAGTGGTGTGATGGTTTTCAGAAACACTGTTGCCGGCTGCACTGGTCTGTCTTCACTTACACAGGTATGACAGCAATCGGGGACACTGGCTGGCTGCACTGGTCTGGTGAACCTGTTACTGATGTAGCTAGTGATCAGGTACACTGTTGCTGGCTGTGCTGGTGACAATGGGAGTGGTGTGGCTAGCAATAAAGGAAACTGTGGCTGACTGCACTGGTGTTGTGACAATTCACACTGGTGTGTCCAGCAATCAGGTACACTGTAGCAACTGGGGACACTGTAGTGATCAGATACACTGTAGCAATGCGGCAATCAGGGACACTGGTAAATGGTGTTGTGACTGTAAAAATAAATAAATAGAATATTTCACAGATAGGCTCTGCTTCCGCCCACATGCAGTCTGTGTGAGAGGAAACAGAATCAGTGGCTGCATCATTCAGCATTTGTTTATGATTACCATGATCACACATCGGTCACAAGACACTCCACTGCACTCCCTAGAGCAGTGGTCATCAACCCTGTCTTCAGGGCCCACTAACAGGCAGGTTTTATGTATTACCTTGGGGAGATGCAGACTAGAATACTGCAATCACTGCGCAGCAAATGATATCACCTGTGATGTATTTCAGTTATCTTGCAAACCTGGCCTGTTAGTGGGCCCTGAGGACAGGGTTAATGACCACTGCTTTAGACTACATTCAAGTGGCCACATAGGTGTGGATAGTTTGCTGCATTCAGAGTCTGCAAAATGCTTTCTCTGGATGCAACAATACTCTGTGCTATGACCACATAAGGGCAGCCATCAGAAATGTTGGGGCCCCTCACACCACTTAAGGCATGGGCCTCCTGGAGCAGAGAACTGGGGGGTGCTGACGCAAATTGAGAACCAGGGGGGTGCTGCTGCGAATTGAGAACTGAGGGGGGTTGCCGCAAATTGAGAACGGGGGGGGATTCCGCGAATTGAGATCCAGGGGGGGCTGGGGTTGCCGAAAATGACACTGGCATCTCACTCACTTCTTCCTCTGGCCGCGAACTGAAAGTGAAAGTGTTTTATCTCCTCTCGCCCTGACATGAGATGGGGGGGGACTACAGAAATGAAAGTTTTCTTTCTCCTCACAGCCGCGAGCTGAGAAGGGGGGCGACGGGCCCCTGGGAACATTCAGGCCCCTTACAGGTTTAATTCCTGTACCCCCCTGATGGTGGCCCTAACCACATACAAACTGTCCGATTAGCTGTTCCCAGTTTGTGTACTGCCAAAACTCCACAGAAATGCTGACCCTGGGCGCACACTGGCCGTGACCAGGGTCAGCCAGAAAACTCCATTACAGGTGAGCTGTTACATGCAAACACATACAGAATACAAATCTGACCGCCACCATTAACAGCTGCTTCTGTTTGCCACAGTTGGGTTCAGTGATGCTTTCTGTTTCTGGGAACATACATGCGAATATCTGTTTTATGCTACCTCTGTACTATGCTTGGCCGCAGACGGCTGACAGGAGTATGGCTTACTAATAGCAATGCATGGGGATGCGACATGCATGCTCACAGAGAGGAAGGCCCCTGGGGATGCTTTTGCAGAAATGGCTGTGCGGCACCATGTATCACTGTAAAACAAAGATCATTGGAAGGTAAGTATTTCTCCAGGTGGCCAAAATTCAGGGGGGTATTCACTAATTGTACAAAGGTTCAGTTGTTATTTGAAGAAACAACTTTTGATATTTTGAGTGTTTTCGTGTTTCAATGGTTTGTATTTGAAGTTTTCAATTTTCCATAATAAAAAAAGAATACAAAACATATAAACAATTTTGTGGCAGTAATTACCGCTCCTCTCATTAAGGCCACCATACTCCTCCTATGATACAGTACTGACATAATGCCTTCAGGGATGCAATGTATATTAACAAAACAACTACAAACAAGTTACTCTAGTGAGATCTGAATTTAAACTAGATAAGCATTATAGGCTACAGGCTGACACTTTACATCATCCTAATTGGGTACAACCAAGAGGACAATTGCACCCAACGAGAGGTAGTTTAGGAAGAAAAGAAAACAAAAAGGAAAGAAGTTGAAATTTAGAAAGTGACCCTCACACCCCAACCTCCGCCCCCGCCGGCCCCCACAATGTTGTAGTCCCTACTCCTTTGTTAGATACTGGATCCAGGGACTCCATGTCTTTTCAAACTGCAACATTTTATCATTTAAAGTTGCAGTCATTCGTTCGTTAAGCATAATCCAGGAGAGTTTGTGTTTGAGCTGGTCAAGTGGCACCACCGCCGACCTCCATGATTTTGCAATAGTAATTTTAGCCGCTGTAAATACAAATGTTATGAGACGTCTTTGATATTTTGAGGCTGAGTCCAACTCTGCCACCACCAGCACCTGTCTGGGAGATTTGATCAGGTTCACTTGGGTGAGAGAATACACAAAGTTGTAGACCCTGATCCAATATCGCCTCACCTTGGGACACCGCCACCCTATATGGAACATCGTCCCTAGTTGTCCACAGCCTCTAAAACAAAGTGGGGATGCCTCGGGTAGAAAGGCCGCCAGCCTTACAGGGACCATAAACCATCTCATTAGAACTTAGCTTCTAGTAATGAAGTATTTATGATGGATTTCGAGGCTCCCTGGGCAATCTTATGTCACTCGTCCAGCTCAATACTCTCCTGAAAGTCAGTCTCCCATCTCCGCATGTATTTCAGAACATTTAGTTAGGACTATATATATTTCAGAGATATGTCCCCTGATCTTGTCATACTGTGTACATAAGTATTCCATTGGGGTCATTGTAGTTATGTCCGAACTTTTCAAGATAGTAGATAAAAAATACACTATCTGGGTGTACCGAAAGTATTCGGATGACGGCAACTGATATTTATCCTCTAGTCTAGTGCCTTTCTTGTTAAGATACCACCTCGATCACATACATCTGCTATCCTCAATAGCCCTTTGTTTGTCCACCAGTCAAACCTTCTACGGGTGAGGCCCGGGGAAAACTTACATTTCTCAAGATTGGAGCTAAAGGGGTATGTAATGATTGAAATTTGTGGGATTTGAGCAATCTATCCCAAATACTTAAGGAGGTAGAGAGTGGCGGACAGAGAATTGGGGGTCTCTGCTTAGGGGATAGCCAAATAATAAAGGAAATTGGGTGTGTCTTACATGCCTCGGCCTCTATCTTCATCCAGATCGGATGGGGACGTGAGCTATGGAATTTAGTAATATGGGCCAACTGTGCAGCATAATAATACTTCAACAGGTCTGGGAAGCCTAGTCCTCCATACCTCTTGGGGGTATACAGCGTGCGTGAGTTCACCCTAGGCCTCTTATTCCCCCAGATAAATGACAAAAGTCTAGTTTGAAATGCTTTCAGGTCTAGCTTATATTTTGAGTGTTTTAAAGAAAAATTTTCATGACAGTAATCTTCTAATTTTATATTTCTTGCAAGGATTGTAATTTATAGTGACTCATAATTGTATTGCCATATATGAATTGTCATGCGGCTTCACTTACACATATTTTTGTTTGTTTCAGAAAAGGGGTATGTCTTTTTACAGTTCTTGTCCCTTTCTGGTTTACTGTGGAAGTTAATGAGCTTCAGGCAATAGTTTACCCCCATTAACCGGAAAGAGAAATTCTTTCCTGAAGAACCTCTGCAAAGATTTATTGGTCACTTAATTTATAAGACCCATTTCTGTATTTTACAACATTTTATTAAGCTTTCTACCTTTTCATTCTACTTCATTTCAGAAGTGTAAGGTATAATGTTGGCTTCACCAACCATTCTAGACCTAATGTTCATGGTAATAACCTGAAACTTTCAATTTAGTAGCAATCCATCATTCCTAAACTATTATTTGGAGTAAGGAGTTTGGAGTAAGGAAAGCTAATTTACTCACATCGACTCCCACTGACTATGGCTGCCACGAGGAACACAGAAAAATCAATTATTCTCAAGTGTGTAACACATAAAAGAAAGAATTCATCAATACTTCTATATTCACACTGCCCTATGATGTATTGGTGTTAGACAGAACAGTCATAAAACACACTATTTTACAAGATTCCTTTTACTCTCCTAAAAATGTTCCAGTATGATGTTTTATTACCAACAGAATTATATGGCTAGTGGTCTGAATCAATTCTCAAATATGCCATCAAAGAGACACCCACGTCTTTCATCTAATCAGAGTGGACATACTGTATAGAGGATGCAAAGCATTCCAGTATTACTTTATGATTGATAGTACCAGTCTGCAAGTTGTTGTAAAGCTTGTTCTTTCTATGTCCCTCTAGAGCTTAGTAGAAACAAATAGACTGTACTTGATGGGTGTCTTGTAGATTTTCATCGTAACCAAGCAGTTCATATACAGAAGCTGCTGTCCGAAAATAAAACTGTGGTCTAAATGGAGCTGTAACAAATAGGCACCCTGCTGCTAATTAAATGAGTATTTATTTCCTACGTTTTTAACTGTGGAAGTAATCTGAGTGCATTCCTTCATCAACATGATGGAAAGTCTTATTGCAGTCAGGCACATGGAGAAAAGGCTTATCGTTTTATTCCAGTTATACCCTAACTAAGCCTAAATCTACTCTCATCCCCATTCTAAGACTATTCTATCTTCCCTCTAAAAGAAAAGATGTCTATAATTTATATATTCTGAAGCCGCTCTGGTCCCATCAAATGAGCAGCTTTTCTAGGGAGAAAAACCCCCCATAGATATTTTTGAAAGATTTGCAACTTGCTGGAACTGCAACTGATTGTTGCTCAGTGGTGCATAGAGGAGGCAGATGATAAAAAGGACAGAGAAGGGCAGATGACTATGAAGCACTGGAAGAACAATAAGCGACTGGGGAAGAAAGAAAATAGAAGCAGAACACAAGCTGAAAGTAGACAGAATGGGATGATTGGTAGAATGGGTGTAGTGAAGCTCATAGTGGGCACCTGGCATAGGGAACTTAATTGTTGCTTAAGGATTGAAGGGAGAGAGAAGTGGCAACTGATTGTGTTTCACTGAGAGAAGATGCAAAGCAAGGACAACCATGTGTATATCAGGAGTTGGAATACATTTATGTACATACTTATTATGGGTCTGTGACTCAGTGGGGGAATTCAATAACGCTTTTTCACATTTCTGACAATAGCTTACTTTAGAAATGCCTACTCCTAATTCAAGCAAGCATTTGCACCAGTTTCAGGGCTTCTGATGAAATCTGTAATGGATGAAATATGCTGAGCATTTACAAATTTATATAACATTTTATAACTGGTTTTAAACAATCCTGTGTAAAAACATATATAAAATGTCACATAAATTTCATCTGTGAACTGCTCCACATACACCATCTTATAGTGATCATCTGATATCTGCTATCTGTGACCCAGTTTGCCTAGACCTACTCCTGATATTTGGCTGTACTGACCCCGGATTGCACTTCTACACTTCTGCCTTGTCCTTCTTTTCCTGACTAGGGATGGTCCCCATGTTCGAGTCGAACATAAGTTTGACTAAAAAAATGGGTGTTCTTTTGTTCGTAGAACAAACTAACATATGGGATGCTTGCGACAAGTTCACCCAACGTGGAGCGCCCCATAATACACCTTTGGCCAATCATGGCTCAGGGGCTAAGTCCACACCCCACACTATATAAGGCTGTTGCTTACACAGCAGCCGTATTTAGTGAATGAATGGAGATTAGGCAGGTAGTTAGAGGAGTGTGCAGTCAGTCAGTGTAGTATAAATGGGGCATGTCCTATGCCTAAATACTTTTGCTAATAGGTGTCCCTCATTCCCATTTCAAAAAGTTGTGAGCTTCGACTTTTTTCAGCCAGGGTCCACTAAAACCACCTTAAAGAGATCCTGTCACCAACTTAATAAGAAAGAAAGCCTTTTTTCCTTTTGAGCATTTCACTATCACTGGAGACACCGAGGGGAGAATTGGGCCATCAAGTCTTGTATTCTATGATCGAGTGGTCAGCATTAGTCAGCACTGCAAGCTAAAGGCCAAGGCTGGGCTATAGCCAATCTCCCTTTAAGCTTGCTGTTTGGTAAGGAGGTCTAAACTATGGTGGACGGGCACTTTTTTTTTTTATTTGTGTTACTGTGGTGCCATTTATAGGATTGCTTTCTTCATACAGACTTTTTATATGCTCAATTTATAAAAATGTTGGGTCACTTTGGTGTCAATCTAAGGAGTATAGTTTTTGCATGGACTCTTTACTATATATTTTTCTAATGTACAACATCATTTATTCACTATTTTTGTTTACTTATTGGCACAGCTTTTCTATATTTTTTTGTTAGGATATATATATATATATATATATATATATATATATATATATATATATATATATATATATATATATATATATATATATATATATATATATATATTACAGTTCAGAGTATATAGTGCAGTCTGTGTAGTAGAGCTGCACGATTCTGGCCAAAATGAGAATCACAATTTTTTTGCTTAGAATGAAGATCACGATTTTCTCACGATTCTCACGGCGTAAAATCTTTTACATTTAAAAAAAAAAAATGGGCTAACTTTACTGGCTAGGTTTTTTTTAATTCATTAAAGTAATTTTTTCCAAAAAAATGCATTTAAAAAGACTGCTGTGCAAATACAGTGCAACATAAAATATTGCAACAACCGCCATTTTATTCTCTAGGGTCTCTACTAAAAAAATATATAATGTTTGGGGGTTCTAAGTAATTTTCTAGCAAAAAACAATAATGATTTTAACTTGAAAAGAGCTGTCAGAAAAAGGTTAGGTGTTTAAGTGGTTAAACGTTCCCTAATTTACATACAGAAGTTTATTCCTTTGATGTGATACCATGTTTAGACTTAACTTTCCACTGATAAAGAATGTTTTCAAAACTTGGCAGGCTTCCCAGACTTGGCATATTGCCCAGACTTTGAGTTTTGGCTGAGAGTAGAGAGGAAATTCTTTGCATACCAAAGTGCAGAGAGAAAATTATTTTCATGTCAAAGATCGTGAAACCCTGTGTCAAGAATTGCAACGGGAAAAAGATTGCGATAACGATTCTTGCCGATTAATCGTGCAGCTCTACTGTGTAGTATATATAATACAGTTCAGAGTATATAGTGCAGTATGTATAGTATATATAATATGGTTCAGAGTATATACTACAGTCTGTATAGTATATATAATACAATTTAGGGCATATAGTGCAGTGCAGAGTATATAATACAGTGTATTGAAGTGGTTAAGGTTCCCCTGTGACAGGGGTCTGTCATAGATTTTAAGGGGAATTCCACACCAAAATAAAAAAAAAAATTGCCGTGGGCCCCCCAAAATCCATCCCAGACCCTTATCCGAGAATGCAGCCTGGAGGTCAGGATAGGGGGACGAGCAAGTGCCCCCCCACCTGAACCATACCGGGCACAAACCCTCAACATGGGGGTTAGGTGCTTTGGAGCAGTGGGCTCTGTGCCCCCCCGCCCCAAAGCACCTTGTCCCCATGTTGATGGGGACAAGAGCCTCTTCCCGGCAACCCTTGCCGGTGGTTGTTGGGGGTCTGTGGGTGGTGGGCTTATGGAAACCTGGAAGCACCCTTTAACAAGGGGGCCCCCAGATCCCGGCCCCCCCAAAAAAAGAGTCAAAGAGTAAAAACCACAACAGACAGTTTTTGACAATTCCTTTATTAAAAATTTAAAATATCCCGCAATGTCCATTCATCTTCAATCATGCTGCCTGACGGACCCGGAAAATAGAAAAAATGTAAAAAGCTCCGTCTCGATGGGATGCTTTTCGGCGACTACTGACTCTTGGCTTTGACAAATGTTATTTAGGCAAGGGCGAGGTCACCCGTTGACGTAACTGAGTGACCCCGCCACCCTTATGACATCATGTGACATCAGAGGGGGTGGGGTCATCTGGTTACGTCAATTAATGGCCCTCCCTTGCTTATATAAGAGCTGTCAATGCGAAAAGACAGAGGAGGCCTCCCATGGAGGCAGAGTATTTTTTATTTTTTTTCATTTTTTTCAGATCCGTTGGGCCGCATGATTGAAGATGGATGGACATCGTTTTCTTTTTTTATTAAAGAAATTGTCAAAAACTGCCTGTTGTGATTTTAACTTTTTGACGCATATTTTGGTGAATGTGTAGGCGCACAATGTGCCCGATACCCATACACATAGGGAGGATGGGATATTCCAGTTTCCGATAAGCCCCCTCCAACCTAACAACCAATGGCCAGGTTTGTCGGGAAGAGGCTCTGTTCCCATCAACATGGTGCTCTTATACCCATGTTGAGGGCATGTGGCCTGGTATGGTTGAGGAGAAGGGGGGATGCTCGCTTGCCCCCCTATCCTGACCTCCAGGCGGCATGCTCGGATAAGAGTCTGGTATGGATTTTGGGGGGACCCAATGCCATTTTTTTCCTTGAGCCAGCAATATATTACAGCTGTGAGCAAGTTTAAATTATTTCCTTTAGAAATGTCATTATTACTGCACTGTTATTCAAATCGCACAGATGCACCACTTTACAGGCAGACTAAGGGACGATATTTAAAGGAATATTTCATTTTTATTGTTTCACTTTAAGCATTAATAAAATCACTGCTCTTGAAAAAACAGTAGTTCTAAAAACTTTTTTTTGCATTGATACATGTCCCATAGGGCAGCACCCAAGTCCCCATACACTTTTTATGCCAATAACTTGCATATAAGGCTTTAAAATTATCACTTTTAATTTTTCATGTTCGTGTCCCATAGACTTTAATAGGGTTTGCATGTTCGCTTGGACTTTTGCCTGTTTGCAGTGTTTTGGTGCGAACCGAACCAGGGGGTGTTTAGCCCATCCCTATTCCTGAACTGCTTATCTATTTCCGACTCTGTCACAAACCCTAACTTTGCCTTTGTCTGTTTTATTGTACTTGATTTGATATGGCTTACCTGAATTTGCACCATGTCTGAGTCTCTGTGCTATGGTATTTTCAAGCCTGCAATGCCACAGCCAGTGCTCCTGCCCATACATCTGCTTCAGATCACAGACTACGCAACAGCCTACCCCCTGTTTGTTGTTCCTGGAACTGTCATCCACTGCAGAATATGGCCTGATATCCCTGTGTTCAGTGTCCTGTCTATCAGCTAATGTGTAGAAGCTACTGAGTGCTTACTGGTTAAGATATGCCTGCCTGTACTAGCTGCTGGTAAGAACTACAAGGCACTAATGCCAGTCCACCCCTTGTGCCACCTGTTTGCTTTACCATGGACCCTGAGCCAGAGTTGTAAGAGAGACAATTCTCATTGCTTCAGGTACCTCCACTAGGTCTGTGACAGTATAAGACAGCCATGTCAAAGCCTAAAAGAGGGGCCTTTCCTTTAAAGGATATGCATCAAAGCACCACAGGACTCACTCAAGCAGACAAGTATCTACAGGAAAGCTATACTCATATTGAAGGAAGCATCCAGTCACTCTCCATATCTGCTATACCTGCTGTTCCAGCTCCACCTCCATAACTGATAGAATTGGGTGAGCGGTTCACCGCACTCTGTCCCCCCCTCTTTTCTGCGGCCGGCCAGGTTAACGTGCTCGGAAGAGGGTCTGGTGTGGATTTTTGGGGGAACTCCACGCCATTTTTTATTGTTTCACTTTTAGCATTATTAAATTCACTGCTCCTGAAAAAACGGCTGTTTTGAAAACTTTTTTTTGCATTGATACATGTTTCCTGGGACAGGACACAGGTCCCCAAACACTTTCTAGGACAATAAATTGCATATTAGCCTTTAAAATTAACACTTTAGTTTTCTCCCATAGACTTTAACAGGGTGTTCCACGGCTTTTCGAATTTGCCGCGAACACCCCTAATTGTTCGTTGTTCGCCGAACAGGCAATGTTCGAGTCGAACATGAGTTTGACTCGAACTCGAAGCTCATCCCTATCATGGCAGTGCAGATGAGCAGGTAATTCCAAGCAGTCCCTTAGGGAGTCATGCTACAGGTGAACTGGCTCAGAAAAAAGTCTCAGATTCTTTGGAATCTCATTCACCTGGCTATTCATATTAATAGGAAACTGAGAGAATGCAGGATGAAGAGGTCTACTAGTCAACCTAATCCCATGTGGCTTTTGCCAAGGGCTCCAGCCCCTTCAGGTAGGATTGGCCACACCCATTCCTGAGGAACCAGAACTGATGCAGTTAGGCCTACTTCGCCCTTCATTACCTCCAGAAGGGGATTAGTGTTGTTGACAGAACAATCTCTGCCTGCATTGTTGAGAAGCAGGACATTATATGCTGATCTGTCCTGCTAAGCTCTTTAAGTGCTTGACCATTTCTTCTGTTAATCGGTCACTTGTACCAGCCAGCTTCACTCGCCTTGTTCTCTCCATCTCACTATAGATTCCATGAAGAGTTATCCAGTTTCTGCCATTATTGACAGCCTGCAGCTGTTTCATCAACTTAATATTCCCTTCTTAGCAACAGATACCACTAGAACCTAAATCTCATGTATTTTCCATTCATCTGGCTCCCCTGGAAGGATCACTTGCTAAATTTGGATTTGTCACATAGGAAACTGCTCCCCTGCCAGCTGTTATACTCATGAGTCAAAAAGAACTGCTACACCTTGATGCCATTGCTTTGCCCTTACTCTCTATCTTTTTGGGCATGCCATGTTTACAGGCACACAACTTATGCATTATTGGGTATAGGGGAAAATTAGGTTCCAATCATTCTATTGCTAGAAGTACTACCTTCAAAAATAATCGACCCAATCCTAATTTTTGCTATGTATAAACACTGATACCGATTTACACCAATCCATTCTGGTGCCAAGACTGTGATTTTTTTGGGATGTGTTTAACAAGCATGGAGTGGAGACTCTTCCTCTGCATCAAACCTATGATTGCTCAATTGAACTATTTATTAGGGCTGAAATTCTGTTTGGATATTTTCCCCCTCTCCAAACCTACACTTGATGGAATACATAGATGATAATCTCAGAAAAGCATTCTTCCATCCTTCCACTTTTCCAGCTGGAGCGGAAATCTTTTTTCAGAAAAAGGACCCTTCCCTTTAGCCATGTGTAGATTACTGGGAGTTTAAAAAAATACTGTTAAAAACAGGTTATCCTCTTCGATTGATGGCTGAACTGTTTTAAAGTTTTCACCAAATTGGACTTGTGAGGTGCATACAATCTGGTACGCATATAGTATGTGAGGAAAGTTAAGAAGCAGAAGACTGTATTCCACAACTAGTTAAAACACTTTGCGTACCTGGTGATGGCCTTCAGATTATGCAACATACCTACTCCTTGCCAACACTTCTTTAACAACAATTTCTTAGGCCTGGTACACACGATAGGATTGATCCGCGGATACGGTCCGCCGGACCGTATCCGCGGATAAATCCTCTGAGGATTTTGATCGGATGGAGTGTACACACCATCGGATCGAAATCCGCGCCGAATTCCCATCGCGGTGACGTGTCGCGCCGTCGTCGCGATGATGACGCGGCGACGTGCGCGACGCTGTCATATAAGGATATCCGCGCATGCGTCGAATCATTACGACGCATGCGAGGGATGGGTTCGAAACGGATCGATCCGGTGAGTCTGTACAGACCACCGGATCGATCCACTGGAGCCGATTCCAGCGGATAGATTTGTAAGCATGTCTTCAAATTTGTATCTGCTGGAATTCGGAAATATCCGCGGATAAATATCCGCTGGAACGTACACACCAGAGGATCTATCCGCTGAAACCGATCCGCTGAGATTTTTCAGCGGATGGATCCTCTCGTGTGCACGGGGCCTTAGACATCTTTGTCATTATCTATACACTAAAGTCTGAAAAAGTGAATTAGATCAACAAATTCCAGGGACTTTTAATCTCTAATGAGGGTAGCAAGATGGATCCCTAGAAGGTAACAGCCATTCTGGATTGGAAAGCACCAACTGATAGGAAAATAGTTCAACCTTTTGTGGGGTTTTGAAACCTTTATTCAAAGTTTAGCAAAGGATTTTTATGCAATTATCACGCAGCTGATCAAGCAAACAATTGTTTTTGTTGGACCCCTGGGGCCCAGTCTGTTTTGGCGAACAGAAAGTCCTGTTCATATTAGTACCCATTCTGAATATTGTTCTGCCATACTTTTTGGAAGTGGATACATCTGAAATTGTTGTGGGTGCAGGTCTGTCTTAATGCCAAGGGCCTAAAGCTTTGGTGCACCCAGTAGCATTTTTTCAAACTCACCCTGGCAGAGATAAATTATGATGTGGGACACAGAGAGCTAGAAGAATTGAGATAACTTCTGGGAGGAGCAGCTCACTTGGTACTGATTTTTACTGATCACAAGAACTTAGAGCAGTGGTCTCCAAACTGCGGCCTGGGGGCCGAATGCGGCCCTTTGCTTTCCTTTATCTGGAACTTGGGGTATTATTCCATCCACTGACACAACAACAATGGGTAAAAATTCTGGTTTTGCCGCTCTCGCGTGGGTGTGCAGCATAGTGATCAGGGATGAGGCGTATCCCTTGGGTCACAGTCCAACCCCGATCAGTGTAAAGAGCCAAATAAAATGGCTCTTTACCACGTGACCATCTGTGTCCAATCACAGCCAGTCACAAGCACTATCCTCGTGCATGACGCTCGTGCACGCTCCCCTGGTGATCGGGGATACCGCAAGTCACTGTGACACAGCCAGTCCCTGATTGGGATTGGCCAGCCCAGTTTATCCAAGTACCTATCTTCAGACCATCAGAGTACCTGAGTACCTGTCTCCGGCTCATCAGAGTACCCGAGTACCTATTTTAGCCCATCAGAGTACCTAAGCACCTGTCTCCAGCCAAGAGTGCCTGAGTACCTGCCTTCAGCCAAGAGTACCTCAATACCTGCCTCCAGCTCATCACAGTACCCAAGTATCTGTCTCCAGCTCATCATAGTATCCCTATTATTTATCAATATTTTGACAAAGTGGATTTTATGCTTTTTATCTACACATTCTGCTGCTCCTCTTGAGTATGGGTAAACCAAATGTGTGGTCACATAGAAAGGCCCAACATCCAAGTACCTTTAGGTGTTCTAGAGGAATAAATTACACATCTAATTTCCTGACTTTCCAATATGAGAACTGGTGTCTCTTTTAACTGCATACCTGAAATTTTTTGGTGCCCCCCCCCCCCCATGTAGAGATTATAATCATGGATGCACACAGGCTTTTGTATGGGACCATGTCTTCTGGAAATTTCCATTGACGTGTTGTCGTGGATGGTGTACAGGACGTACACATCTCGCTTATGCCTCCCTCCACATTCCTTATACAGAAAATGTAGTTTGGGCACTCAGGGGGCTTTAGCTGGGAATCTTTGCCTTCGTACACGCGGAATGCATACAAATATCCCATGGCTCTTTTACTCAGCTTGTATAACTTTACTCCATATCTGGTCCTTTTACTGAGAAGGGATTGTTTAATTCCCAGCTGGCCAGTGGACAAGGGATCTATCCACACAGATGTTGTGGTCAGGGACACAAAGTTCAGCAAATCTCTGGGAAATAAATTGATTAGGGGGTGAATTTTGTATAGTCATTAAAAATTAAGGAAGCGCATGATCATTCCATTTTGTGACCTGGGCATTATAGCAGAATAAATGCCCATGTCATGGATGGGGTGGACTAGTAAGTATGCCCTTCATTTTTTTTTATAAGCCCCATGTTAATTGTTAGGCCCAAAATGTTATTTTAACTCCTCCACTGTGAGACATCTCCATTCAAACAGTCAGGCATAGGATGAATTGGGGTTGTTTGCAATATATTGGCAGGCAAAAAGATTGGTCTGGTCCACAATGAACTGAAGTAAACTGTCAAGCAAAAATACATTTCTGTAAAATTTTCAGTGTTGGTCTGCACACCTGGCTGTGTGGTGAAAGGGGAAATACTTGCAGATATCCAGTTGGAGGGCAGCCATTATAGGTTTGCAAGCGCATCTGGTAGAGCTGTTGTGATATTCCAATGCTGGTACTGGGCCTTTCATCCTTGGGTCTAGCGCCATTGGTGTTTGCTGATTTATCATTGGGGTGTATGGCGCTGCTGGTGGCAGCCTGGTTTTCAGGGCGCCTTGTCTTTTTAGGAGGGACTCTTTCCTCCTTTGATTTGGCCACTGATCCACTACTATCGACAGGTTCCTTTAGATATTGAGAGCTCCCCACTGCTCTAAGCAGTCATACTAAGTGTCAGGCAATCACTGTGAGACTTCTGGTGTGCTCATATGTGCATGGTATTTCCCACAGAAAGGTGACTAGGGCCACTCATGCGTGCAAAAATGTCCACTTGCTGTCGCCCACAAGCACGTGTACATGTATGAGCACATGCACAATTCCTGTTGGTGCCAGATGTAGGAGCAGAATTTAAGATCGAGTCAGGAGCAAGCTGGGTCAGCAACAAAGGAATCATACAGGATAAACACAGGACACCATTGCACTGATGTGTGATGTGTGACAGGTACACTGCTGATGGGCACTGATGAGTGACAGGTACACTCTTGATGGGCGACAGGGGCGCTGCTGATTGGCGACATGTACACTGATTGGTGACAGGTACACTGCTGATGGGCAGATGGGCAATGTGACGGGTCTTTATTCCGGTGTGTTGTGTACACAGTAGAAATGCAGTTGGATTGGTAACTCACTGTTATCTGACTCTCTTCTCCTCACACAGGATCTGTAAGGGTTAGGCCGGTCATACATGGTTTGATTCAAACCAATAATGGGCAGGCTAAATGTACCAAGTTGATCGATCAATCAACTTGGGTACAAGCAGCCTGCCAGATTTTCTTGCGATTATCACTAGTAGCTGCTAGCAATAATCGCTGTATCCCCCCAGCCAGGAGAAGACAATTTCTGATTCCACTGTCAGCTGTTGATGGGGGAACTATGCAAATTTCTTTCCTGCAACCTTTGGTTGCAGGAAAGAAATTTGCACCGTGTATGACCAGCCTAATTGTAAAGCTAGATTAAACCAATTCAGTAACATAAAAACAAAGAGATTTGAGTGTATTCAAATGAACAATCACATACCTGACTATTTACTATATTTGTTGGAGAAACTGAAGTAAAAAAAAAAATCTCGCAGATTTTTCAGAATAATACACAAGCTTAAATGTGATTTACCTAAAGTGATTGTAAACCTTTACTTTGTAAAACAACCCATTTTATTTATAAGTGATCACATTCCCTCTGTTCTCAGCTACATAATAGCTGGGGGAAGAGAAGCAGCAGCACACTGAGCTTTCCAGTGAAAGGCTGTGTATGGGGGGATGTCAGGAGAAGTCTGATCATTGGAGGAGAGCACATTGAGCAGAGGGACTGGAAGAAACACAAAGGATTTCACACAAAGGAAGCAATACAAAGAGAACATAATACTTTTTTTTATACAAGTAAATGATACAGCGGGTATATATCAGGAATATGAAATGTTGGGTTTATTTATTCTTTAAATATGTTACTGTAAGCCCACATTTGTATCTTTTAAATGTTTAAACTTTGTTTTATTAAACAAAACAAGTAAACAGTAATTGGCAGTTGACTGTAAATACTGTGAACAGACAAAATTTGCTGTGGTCAAGAAGATATGTCATATCTGGTCATGAAGGAAAGGTCCCTAGTCATGAAGCAGTTAAGGACAATATGAAAAACAGAAGATAAATACAAAAAAGCTACTGAAGCCTTTTAGTCACAAATCAATCTATTAACCTTTTCAAGCATTCCCACAGATATTAACCTTTGCAGAATAGAGTTAGATGGGAAAACCATTAAACATCAAGATAATTATTGTAAAATTGAATTGTACCTGAAGTGTGGGTTGAGCGTGGCTTTCTAGACTGCTATACAAATGTGCAATGCAATTAAATTTCAATTACATTGACGGTGTAGGAGACACCTAATAAAATCCCATTTGCAAAATTTAAAATATGTACAAAGAACAAAGTAATAAAAATAATGGAGTACAAATCTTTTTTTTTACCGGTATTCTGCACCTATGTGACCTTCATAGAAATGTATTATTGACAAATCCTTGCACGTTTTTCTGTGTTCTTGTTGTAATTTATTTTATTTGAGTTAGAAAATGTAAGTTTTAATTAGATCTGGGATAATAGCATTGAGTTTTAAATCACTAGTGTGCATGAAGATATTTTTCTATAGATAAGGAAAGATAAAATACTTAAATGTGGTTATCACTGGTACTGCAATTGTTGGAAGCCCTGAAAACATTATTAACCAACAGGAGTCAAGGATAGTCATAGCTTTATTAGGGTAGACGTCACACTTCCCTAGGCACATCAGAATTACTACATATTTTGTACAAGCTCCATCCCTTGTGTCATGCCATTATTTTAGTAAAAACAAATTTAAGTATACTATTGGAAAAAGCATATGGTCTTTTTTATATGCAAAGCTGCTTTTGACTGTACAAACACAAAAAAGGAAACCAAGAAATGTATTACATCTATATGTTGTGGTACATTAGAGGTTTCTTGTGGTGCATTGATGGTGAGCATTCTGTTGCTGTTCAGGATGATTGGCACTACAATGCACCACACCACAGTTCACACTTTACCATGCATTTCAAAAAAATGCACAGATTGCTTCAATAAAAATATCTGCATAAGATCTTTAATTTGAACTCTGAGGTAAGCAAATATTGTCTAACTGCGCCCGGCCGTCATTTGTCTATATTTGTAACTCGTTCTGAGTGGACGTCATATGTTGTCCTCCCCAGATCGCATGGGCCCCTCAGACCATGGTTGGGCATGGCCTGTCACCCACTGTGCTCCCCTGAAAACATGTCATTCATTGTGTACATTTGTGTTGCTTGCTGTGATTAGTCACAGTGGTGCAGATAGCCAATCACAGCCCATCTGTGCCATGTGATTAGTTGTGGGCAATCACAGCTAATCGCAATAGTAAACACTGAATATAGTAATTTCATTCAGAAGAAATGGTTGCTTATAACATTGAAAGCAATCATAGCTTTTAAAAAAAAAAACTGATCACCTCCCCAAAGTAGTACAGTGTTACCATAGTAACATAATAACATTGCTCTGGTCACAGTAGGTAAAAAAAAAATTGTAAAACATAAAGAGAAATGTATATTGGCCTGGGCAAAAAGGGGGTAAGAGTGCCTGTTATTGAAGTGGTTAAAGACAAGAGGAATGTGAATTTGTGTATGTCTTCCAGATCTTTGCATGAGCTTCCTGTGACCAGTAGGGACTCACCATTTGGTCCAAAAACAGGTTTGGACTGAACTTTGCTTGTTTAGACTTTCATCGGAACACCCAAATATTAAACCAGGGGTAGGCAACCCTAAAAAGGTGGAGACCTACCTGAACAACATGGGAGAAATCAAAGATCACTGGGCACAGTGTCGCCTCCTCATACCGAATTTAAACCTCTAATTGCTGTACTACCGCATAGCAATTGCATGCATTGTACGGCAATCATGGGTTTAAATCAGGTGGTGAGGAGGTAACATATCGCCTCCTCCGCACCTGTCAAACACACTTGGATCGCTTTTCAGGGAGGAAACAGTGTATACTGCACTTGTGAATGAACCCTTACTGTTCTGAGGCCCCTATAAGGCTGCTTTCACACTTATGTGCTGTGGTTTACCCACACCGCTGGTGCATCTACTTTCCTGGGCTAACTGAGCTTTGCCATGGACTTCTATCAAATCCTGCATTCAGGAGTTTTGGTGCGCTTTCAGAAAGTGCTCCAAACCTGCATGGTATAATAGAAGTCTATGTCTAAGTGCAGCAAACCTGAAGGAAAGCTGCAGGTACACTGCACTGTACCCATGGTGTGAGTAAAAAGCAATGCATCAGTGTGAAAACTGTCCTATACTATTATGCCCCATGTATTGCTTCACACTGACCTGAAAATCTTTTCTTTCCTGCTGCTGGCACCACTCTGGAGACTGCTGTCCGGGATAAGAGGTGGAGTGCAGTTGGAATCACTCCGCATGAGACTGGAGCCAGCAGTACAGAGGAGGCATCGGCTTTTGCGGCTAGCATAAGCGCCCTACTACAGCTCCAACTTCATAAGTAGTGCCTTTGCATTGCACTCTGTTTGATGCTTTGGAATGGTGGGTCAGCAAGCCCAGACCGTGATCTACCAGTCAACTGTCTGTGATCTACTGGCAGATCGTAATCCACTGGTTACTTACCCCCATAATTAAACTGGTACCAAATGTCAAATATATGATCGATTTTTTTTATTTTGTTACTATATATATATGACAGCTTCTGCTATCAATGATCATTAACCATTTCCCTACAGGCACATTGTAAAATGATGCCGACAGGAACATCTTCTCCCTCTGGGCAGGCATCCTATGACATCCGCCAGTTCTCGCCACCCTCAAGGGACACAGCCCATCCCGATCAGGGTAAAGAGCCAATAAAAATGACTTTACAATGTGACTGGCTGTGTCAAATCACAGCGGGTCACATGCACTGTCTTTGTGCACGCCGCTCAACGCGATGATCGGAGATGATGTGTGTCACTTTGACACAGCCCATCCCCGATCAGGGTAAAGAGCCAATTAAATCGGCTCTTTACCAAGTGACCGGCTGTGTCCAATAACAACCAGTCACAAATCTCAACAAACCACTGTAACTAGCTGTTACAGGGTTCTCCTCCTCACACACCAAACCCATCTGAGTACCTGTCACCAGCCCATCAGAGAAACTATCACCAGCCCATCTGAGTACCTGTCTCCAGCCTAGAGTACCTGAGTACCTATCTGCAGCCCATCAAAGTACCTGAGTACCTGTCTCCAGCCTAGAGTACCCGAGTACCTGTCTCCAGCCTAGAGTACCTGAGTACCTATCTGCAGCCCACCAGAGTTCTGTACCTGTTGCCGAGAATGTGTTTCCAGCACGACAGCATCGCGCTGATTCTTGGCGACAGGGTGCCGACATCTCGCACTCGCTGGAATAGACAAAGCACATTCCAGCGAGCACGTCATAGAAGCGACGGGAGATCCGACTTGGATTCCCGCCAAATCTAGCTGCGGTGTTTGGTATGCATCCTGAGAAGGAACTCCACGCCAAATTTTAAATAAAAAACAGGCATGGGTTCCCCCCCAGGAGCATACCAGGCCCTTAGGTCTGGTATGGGTTGTAAGGAGACCCCCCTACGCCGAAAAACTGACGTGGGGGGTCCCCCCACAATCCATACCAGACCCGTATCCAAAGCATGCTGCCCGGCCGGTCAGGAATGGGGGTGGGGACGAGCGAGCGCCCCCCCTCCTGAGCCATACCAGGACGCATGCCCTCAACATGGGGGGGTTGGGTGCTCTGGGGCTCTGGCCCCCCACCCCAGAGCACCCTGTCCCCATGTTGATAAGGACAGGGCCTCTTCCCGACAACCCTGGCCGTTGGTTGTCGGGGTCTGCGGGCGGGAGGCTTATCGGAATCTGGGAGCCCCCTTAAATAAGGGGGCCTCCAGATACCGCCCCCCACCCTAAGTGAATGAATATGGGGTACATCGTACCCCTACCCATCCACCTGGAGGCAAAGTGTAAAAGTAAATAAACACACGACACAGGGTTTTTAAAATAATTTATTAGTCTGCTCCGGGGGCCTCCCTGTCTTCTTTAGCTCTTTTAGCGGGGGGGGGGCTTCTTCTTCACCGCCGTCTGGTTCTCTTCCACTCTCCGGGGGGTCTTCTCCGCTCTCGGGGGTCTTCTCTGCTCTCCGGGGGGTCTTCTCCGCTCTCCGGGGGTCTTCTTCTATCTTCTCCGCTCTCCGCTCCCCGGTTCTTCTCCCGCTCACTGTCCAGTGCCTTCTCCTTCAGGGCTGGCCGCCGCTATCTTTGTGTATTAGCTCAATTACTAGCGGTGGCCAGCCCGGCTCTTCTGTGACGTCTTCTTCTCCCTTCTTCCGATGTTGACACGACGCCTCTTCTCGCTGCAATGACAGGTGCACGGTTTGCATCCGATTTATATAGGCCTCTCTTATGATGTCACAGTCCCACCATGCTCCGGTACCTACCCACGTTGGCGGGAATCCAAGTCGGATCTCCCGTCGCTTCTATGACGGCTTTGTCTCCATCGCGGCAAGCCAGCTTGGCGCTGGCTCCTGCGATGGGGCTCGTAGGTGGTCAATCTCGCCGAGAAAGGGAGCAAGATTGACACAATATCGCGGTCACCCACTGTACATATCTGCAGACCATCAGAGTAATTGAGTACCTTTCTCCAGCCCAGAGTACCCGAGTACCTGTCTTCAGCTCAGAGTACTATATGAAGCCCATAAGAGTACCTGAGTACCTATCTGCAGCCCATGCCTCATAGAATATACATTGGGGTGTTTTCTTTCCAAAAGGGGGTCATTTTGAGGGCGTATCCATTGTCCTAGTGCTCCATGGCCTTCAAAAGTGTGATAGGTTGTCAGGAAATTATATGTGTAATTTTTGCTCCTAAAATGCCTGACGATGTTCCCTGCATGTTGGGCCTCTGTATGTGGCCAGGCTGTGTGGTATCGCCATACTCAGGAGTAGCAGAATGTGTTTTGGAATTTAATTGGAAGTATGCATATGCTGTGTGTGAAAAATCACAACTTCAAAAAACTCGCCATGCCTCTTACTAAATATCTTTGACTGTCTACTTTTCAAAAGGGGTAATTTGGGGGGTATTTTTACTGTCCTGACATTTCATCTGACAGTGCTCCCTGCATGTTGGGCCTCTGTATGTGGCTAGACTGTGTAAAAGTCTCACACATGTGATATTGCCATACTTGGAAGGGGTAGCAGAATGTGTTTTGGGGTTTAATTGTTGCTATGTTCATGCTATGTGTTAGTAAAATCATATGAATTGACAACTTTGTGTAAAACAATATACGTTTTAATTTTCTTTCCACATTTTCCAAAAATCTGTGAGGAAAAAAATTACATTCAAAAGACCCATTATGCACTATAGATTTTTTGATGGGGTGTTTTCTTTCCAAAATGGGGTAATTTTGTGGGTAATTCCACTGTCCTGGTGTTCCAGGGCCTTCAAAAATTTAATAGGTAGTCAGGAAATTAGATGTGTAAATTATGTCCCTAAAACACCTGATGACGCTCCTTACACGTTGGACCTCTCTATGTGTCTAGGCTGTGAAAAAGTCTCACACATGTGGTATCACCATACTCAGGAGGAGTGGCAGAATGTATTTTGGGGTGTAATTGCAAGTATACATATGCTGTGTGTGAGAAATTTTGTGGAAAAAAAAATATATATACAGTATACCTGTATATATATTAATTTATTAATTTCCACAAGAATTGTGGGAAAAAATTACAACTTCAAAAAACTCACCTTGCCTCTTACTAAATACCTTGGACTGTCTACTTACCAAGAAGGGGTAATTTGGGGAATATTTGTTCTGTCCTGACATTTCAGGGCCTCAAGAAATTATATCGGCCATCGGTACATCAGGTGTGATCAGGTGTGATCAATTTTTAATGATTGGCATCATAGCTTGTAGACTCTATAACTTCACCAATATAGAAAATTTTGTGGAAAATAGTTTGCTTTAGGTTCACTTTAAGGTTATGAAAAAGGGCACCACCTGTGACTGTAGAAATTCTAAGACCCCTTTTACACTGAGGGCATATTGCAGGCGCTATAGCGTTACAAATAGTGCCTGCAATCCACCCTCAAACAGCTGCACCATTGTCTGCCTGTGTTCTGTAAAAAAGAACTGCCGGAATGTACCTGTATGAGCTCTGCTCTGGGCGCACAGCTGATTACTCTCCTCCCTTCTCTCTCCAGCTCACAGCTGCAGTGGGCGGGGCTGAGCGCTCCCGCTGACGTCAGTCTGGGAGGAGGGGGCGAGGAGAGAGGGAGCCGTGCGTCAGCTGAGTGGCGGGAGCGGAGCTCATACAGGTACAATGGGGCAGAAGACAGGCACAAGGAAACTTTTTATAATGGCACAGAGCGGAAAATTGTTGCTTAAAATAAATACATAGCCTAGGCTATAATGAGATTGCCTAGACCCTGAAACTGAGCTGCAGCCCAGTGGCCAAGACCATACAGTGGTTTAACAGGACAGGTTCCACTTAGAACAGGACTCGCCATGGTCCACCAAAGAAGTGGAGTGAACGTGCTCAGCATCATATCCAGAGGTTAATTTCTGGAAATAGACGTATGAGTGCTGTCAGCATTGCTGCAGAGGTTGAAGGGGTAGGGGGGTCAGCCTGTCAGTGCTCAGACCATACACCGCAAACTGCATCAAATTGGTCTGCATGGCTGTCGTTCCAGAAGGAAGCCTCTTCTGAAGGTGATGCACAAGAAAGCCCACAAACAGTTTGCTGAAGACAAGCAGACTAAGGACATGGATTAGTGGAACAATGTCCTGTGGTCTGATGAGACCAATATAAACCTTTTTGGTTCAGATTGTGTCAAGTGTGTGTGGCTGCAACCAGGTGAGGAGTACAAAGACAAGTGTGTCTTGCCTACAGTCAAGCATGGTGGTGGGAGTGTCATGGTCTTGGGCTACATGGGTGCTGTCAGCACTGGAGAGCTACAATTCATTGAGGGGACCATGAATGCCAACATGTACTGTGACATACTGTACTGAAGCACAGCATGTTCCCCTCCCTTCAGAGACTGGTCCACAGGGCAGTATTCCAACATGACAATGACCCCAAACACACCTCCAAGATGACCACTGTCATGCTAAAGAAGCTGAGGGTAAAGATGATGGACTGGCCAAGCATGTCTCCAGACCTAAATAGGGCTGCAACTAACGATTATTTTCATAATCGATTAGTTGGCCGATTATTGTTTCGATTAATCGATTAATTGGATAATAGCCTTAAAAAAAATTGCATTTAAAAAAAAAAGGGCAAATTTGTTGTTGGGCAGATTACCAAACACAAATTGCTGCAAAATCACATTACATGCTTTTTTGCAGCTTCTCCATTGAAGTATATTGAACCAAAAAAAAAAAAAATAGCACCGTTTTGGGTTAAAAAGTCCTCGCCCTTTCCAAATACGCAGCAGCTGAAAAAAAATCATGGATGTGAATGTGTCCCATAGGAAAACATGTAAATGAACTGTGGTGTGTTTCTGCAAAAACCACCAAAAAACAGAGGTGTGACCCCGGTCTGAGATGTTTAGTAACATAATGGGGTTAAAAAACAAAAATAAGTACAAAAAGAGCAAATAATTGCTTCTGTAAGGCGTTCATTTTTTTACTGTGGAACAGTGAAAGTAATATTTACAGTAGCCATTTGCTTTTTTGTACTATAAAGGGCTAATTTTTGTTTTTTTAACCCCATTATGTTACTGCCCGATTAATCGACTATGAAAATTGTAATCGATTAATTTCATAATCGATTAGTTGTCGATTAATCGATTAGTTGTTTCGGCCCTAGACCTAAACCCTATTGAACATCTGTGGGGCATCCTCCAACGGAAGGTGGAGGAGCGCAAGGTCTCTAAAATCCACCAGCTCTGTGATGTTGTCATGTAGGAGTGGAAGAGGACTCCAGTGGCAAGCTGTAAAGCGAGTGTTAGGTCAGTGCTGGAAAATCATGGTGGCCACGCAAAATATTGTCACGTTGGGCCCAATTTGGACATTTTCACTTAGGGGTGTACTCACTTTTGTGAGATACTGTATATTATTGTTATTATTGAACTCCTAAAGAAAGTCTAAACAAGGTCGAAGTAAACATGTTTTTATTGTCTTGAATCAATACAAGAAGAAAAAAATAGTCAGAATCGATGACAATACGCTATTCTATTAAACATATTAATGATCATTTTTATGTGATGCCTCTAATTTAAATCATATTTCCTTGCCAATTTACTGCCCCTGCAGGGCTCATAAAAGAATTTTTTTAAATTCATCCCTAATTCTGAAACCCACTGTTGGACCACGGACATGAGGGAAATCAGCAGGTTCAAAATTGTGAGCCAATATGTCCTCAAAATTCACTCCATCTCTATTCCTCACTACATTGTGCAACACACATGCTGCCTTTATTAATTTGCATGCATTTTCGACCTTGAGATTGATAGGTTAATGGAATATTTGCCATTTGTTGGCAAAAATACCAAAGGACCATTCAACCAGCCTACGTGCCCAACAGAGACGATGGTTGAAGATCCTCTTCTACAGTAGGTGTCAAGATTCCTTCACGAAAGCCTCATCAGCCACAAAAACAAATGGCATATCTGGGCTTTCTGTACCGATTGGTAATGATTGGCTTTAAGTCAAATCGAGTTGATTAGATTGAAGACGATTGAAGACGCTCCCCAAATTCAGGAAAACAGAAGAGTCTGCAGAACTTCCAAATGCTCCTACATTAATATATATTAATTTATAGTCTGCATCAACCACAGCCATTAGCACAACAGAAAAATATTTTTTATAATTATAATATCGGCTACCACTTTGACAGGGTTTTATTAGTCGAATGTGTTTTCCATCAATTGCTCCCACAGTTTGGAAAGTTTATTTTGCTCCAGAACTGCACATAATTCCATTTCTCTTTTTTTGGAATAGGCATGAATGTAGATTTCAATTTCCAAATAGCATCACATGTTAGCTTCACAATTTCTCCAATTGTCGATATTCCTGTTCTGAATCCATGGTGTAATAGGTATTTCCAGTGCCAAGATATCTGTAATTCCCCCAAAAATATTATTTATTTCAGTACGCGTAATAAAGAAAAGGTGGAAGACTATGAGGGATAATTATAGGAGAGAACACATTATTCAAAATAAGATAAGGAGTGGTTCTGCTGGGAAGAGAAAAGGGAGAGTGTATTGTCACTATGAGGAGCTCATGTTGCTGAAGCCCATCATGGTGATGAGAACGTAAGTATGCCAACATTTATTATGTTAATTTTTTTTATTGAATTGTATAACATCTTTTTGATTTTTGGAGTGCACGGTATAACTACATTTTTAGCATTTTTTTTATAAATTGTCTATTTTTCGATTTTCAGGACAGAAATCAATATGGAGACGGAAACCGAAGAGGACACCGAGGATGCAGAGCAGACCAACCAATAAGTAGATGCAGCAGACTTTTCTCAAATTTCAGAAACAGAAGCAGAAACATTAGAAGCAACATTGGCCACCAACAGACAAAAACAAAGAAATAAAAAACAACAAATGTCAGGGGACTTCCTAGATGTTGTAAAAAAATTGTTTAACAAACAAGAAAAAGATGGAGGAGAATTGGAGTCCTTTGCCAGAAGCCAAAGTACCATCTGAACATCAATGTTACATGTGTTCTGAAGTATTGCGTCTCATTAATTTCTATCAACAGCAACCTACTCATAATAGAGATGCACCGAATAAAGGCAACACTAGTCATCATTTTTCTTGAAGGTACGATGGTCCAGGTACCTCATGCTCACAATCCTTCCCATTTGCTGCAGCTTTAAGATTTCCAGTCATGTCCCAAAACCCATATCCCAGTTTTCAAATGACCCAAAACCAACCACGTTTTCAGGGAGGACCTTATAAAGTGCAGCCATATTTTCACAATGAACAAGCTCCCCCTCCCACCCCTCTAGAGGAGACACACCATCCTTCCACCTATCAGAATCTATGATATTTATTGCTTGATATCTTTTTGTTAAAGTTTTACATTATAAAACAAAGTATCAAAATAAATATGGAACCATGGTTCAATGATAAAAACAGCGCTATAAAATTAATAATGTGTAGCCCCAGATGAGAGCTTAAATGTAAAAACAGAGGTGGTGTGCTAGGTGACCAAGAAACAAGGCGTAAGTGCACCCTGTACCCTATTTAAAGATTCACCAAATATTGTGATAATATGCCCCTCTGGGATGCAGGCTTACCACAGCCTGCAAGAGGACTAGCGTGTTACTGTCAATCCTCTCAGGCACACCTTCCTCTTATTTTCAGAGTCTGCCGCGGTCATTCCCATTGAGGGTACATAAAGGCAAAAGAAATACTCAATAGTGAAGTACTACTAAGGAAATATCCCACAAAATGCCAAGGAGACAAACCCCCTTTTGAAAATGCCCGTACAGAAAAAGCAAAGTAAATGAACAAATAAGCAAGCCTGTAAACTTCTGCTGTCACCGCCGTCCTCAAGCACCAGGGGCCGCACGAGTGCTTGTATCGCTGGTAAACCGATGGTCAGCTGTGGAGCACAGAAAGGCTTCCTGTGTTGCGCTGATGTAGCCACGCCCTGACGCGTTTCGTCACTTCCGACTTCGACTGAGGGCGTGGCTACACAGCGCTGTCACTATCCCTTTATTCCCCGACATCCACAGCTATTGGATGAGTGGCATCCGCCCTCCGGCCTCGATTGGTGCACAACGGACCGGGAGGAGGGGCGGACGTCAGCTGTGTTGTTTGGGGCTAGCAGGGAAACGTAGACTAATCTATTGCTGCACGTTTTTGAATTGAGCACTTTGTCTCCAAAAGATAAAAGAGCAAAACAGGATGCATCAGCCGTAGTACAGCCTGCGGAATCATTGGTAAATGACTCCAGCATTCCAAAGTGAAATATTAAAAACGTATTTGTAAAGACAGGCACAGAGATAGGGCATAGGGAGTAACAGCCAATTAGGGAAGACCTGGGCGGGTGTTATGCAAATGGATCTGCGGGCTGTGTATGTTTGGCTTAAGCCTGCAATGGTGTGCCGCTGAGCAATTATACCCGCCCTAGTCTTTGCAGATTGGCTAAAGGGAGCGCGGTCTCTAGATGCCTTTAACACAGCCCGCAGATCCATTTGCATAACACCCGCCCAGGTCTTGCTCAATTAAAAAACGTGCAGCAATAGATTAGTCTACGTTTCCCTGCTAGCCCCAAACAACACAGCTGATGTCCGCCCCTCCTCCCGGTCCGTTGTGCACCAATCGAGGCCGGAGGGTGGATGCCACTCATCCAATAGCTGTGGATGTCGGGGAATAAAGGGATAGTGACAGAGCTGTGTAGCCACACCCTCAGTCGAAGTCGGAAGTGACGAAACGCGTCAGGGCGTGGCTACATCAGCGCAACACAGGAAGCCTTTCTGCGCTCCACAGCTGACCATCGGTTTACCAGCGATACAAGCACTCGTGCGGCCCCTGGTGCTCGAGGACGGCGGTGACAGCAGAAGTTTACAGGCTTGCTTATTTGTTCATTTACTTTGCTTTTTCTGTACGGGCATTTTCAAAAGGGGGTTTGTCTCCTTGGCATTTTGTGGGATATTTCCTTAGTAGTACTTCACTATTGAGTATTTCTTTTGCCTTTATGTACCCTCAATGGGAATGACCGCGGCAGACTCTGAAAATAAGAGGAAGGTGTGCCTGAGAGGATTGACAGTAACACGCTAGTCCTCTTGCAGGCTGTGGTAAGCCTGCATCCCAGAGGGGGATATTATCACAATATTTGGTGAATCTTTAAATAGGGTACAGGGTGCACTTACGCCTTGTTTCTTGGTCACCTAGCACACCACCTCTGTTTTTACATTTAAGCTCTCATCTGGGGCTACACATTATTAATTTTATAGCGCTGTTTTTATCATTGAACCACGTGTAACACTCCTGCGATTAATTTGATTGAAGTAGGATCTCAAATGCGGAGGTTTCTCAGATATAACCACTACTTCACTCTTTTATATGATCAAAGAGTTTAGGGTTTTATTCATCACAACCTCTATATGAGAATCACAATGTATAACAAAGCTTATTACTGCATAAGCTATCATATGTGTGTGTGGAAGCAATAGAAAGGTCTATGGTCTGCAATAGTAAGAAAAACAGCAGCAATGTCTATGGTTTGCAATAGCAAGAGAAGCAGCAGCAATGTCTATGGTTTGCAATAGCAAGAGAAGCAGCAGCAATGTCTATGGTCTTGCAATAGCACAAAAGCAGCAGCAATGTTAAAGGTATCCTGTTGTTAGAGTTAGTGTCACAAGTATGCAGCATAAGGGTTAATAAGCACACAGTCTATAGATGAGTACTGCAGGAATTAACTTAGTAATGTTATGCTCATATAGGAATACTTGCGGTTCTGTTGCAATCTGCGTTTGTAGAAGATTGGATTGAATCCTGGAGTAGGTGTATGGACTCTGAGTAATGGAGATGCTGTTTGCAGGGAATTCCTGAAGTTTGCAGGATTTGCTGGGAGCGCTGTAGCAAGGGGGAAGTCCAGTTCCTGTAAGGTGGTGAGGATCCGGTAATGAGGCTCATAAACTGAGCTTCAGAGGCATCAGGGGTGCTTGGCAGCAGATCGTGGCGTGAGGCAGAAGGTCCCAGGTGACGGCAGGGGTCCAACAAAATAGCGGAACACCCTGCCGTCATCGCTGCACGTTTAAATAGCCCGTGCGACGCGGGAAACCAGGAAACTCGCTGGGGCGCGCTTCCGCGTTCCAGCGTGGAACGCAAGCCGCGGCGCACAGGGAGTGACGTTGCAGAGACAGGGAGATGAGCGCAGCTCTCTGTAACAGGTGAGGCTGCGCTCGTTTTGCTCAACATAACGCCAATAGCGTTACATACTCCCCTCCTCAATGGGGCACCACCAGTTCCAGTAATAGGTGAAGGACGAGTGGGGTATCTCTGATGGAATTGTCTAATTAGACGAGGAGCATGAATGTGAGAAGAATTTTCCCAAGAATCTTCAAGTTGGGAGTACCCTTTCCAACGTATTAAATATTGGGTGTCAGAACCTCTTTTTCTAGAGTCCAGAATCTTTTCTACTTCATATTCTGTTTCACCCAGAATTTCAACTGGTGGAGGAGGTCGTGCAGTCCTATTGGGAAATGGATTGGGTACATACGGTTTAATGAGAGAGACATGAAAAACTGGATGTATCTTCCAATCAAGGGGTAAATGTAGTTTTACTGCATTAGGGTTAATCACTTGAGAGATAGGATATGGACCTATGAACTGACGACCCAACTTTTTCGATGGTAAATTTAGACGTAGATTTCTGGTAGAAAGCCAAACTAGATCACCAACGTTGTAAGAAGGAGGTACTGATCTATGAAGGTCATAATTACGTTTTTGTCGTGTTTGCGCAGCTTCTAGGTTCGACCGTATGATTGGAATTGTGTTTTTTAGAGTGGTGAGATAATCGTCAACTGCAGGTACTTCGTTAGAAAGGAATGAAGTTGGTAAACTGTTTGGGTGAAACCCATAGTTGGCAAAAAATGGTGAGAATAGTGACGAAGAACTGGTTGAATTATTGTATGCAAATTCTGCATGGGGAAGCAGTTGAAACCAGTCATCCTGGAGGTGAGTGCAGTAACAGCGCAAATATTGCTCTAAGATCTGATTAATGCGCTCTGTCTGCCCATTCGTTTGGGGGTGATACGCAGTGGACATCCTATGATCAATTTTTAATGTCTTACATAAAGCCTTCCAAAACTTGGAAACGAATTGAGATCCTCGATCAGAAATAATCTGAGCAGGTAACCCATGTAGTTTTAGAACATTGTTTATGAAGGCTGTTGCTGTCTCTAGTGAGGTTGGAAGATTTTTTAAGGGAACAAAGTGTGCCATTTTAGTGAATAGGTCTACAGTGACCATGATGGTATTAGCCCCATTCGATCGGGGAAGCTCAACTATAAAGTCCATTGATACAACCTCCCATGGTCTGTTGGGTATTGGAATGGAGGTAAGAAGACCAAAAGGTGGTTGCCTAGAAGGTTTGTTGCTAGCACAAATCTCGCAGGAAGAGACATATTCTTGAACCATTTTAGTTAAATGGGGCCACCAATAGTGTCTTTTAACAAGATGTATTGTCTTGGTGATTCCGGGATGACCAGCCAAAGGAGAATCATGTAATTGTTTAAGTAACAATAACCGTAAATCAGGAGGAACATATAATTTCTCTTTATAGGTGTATAATCCATCTGGTTGTTTCGTAACACCATTAGGAAGTTCAGAAGCATCTGTGGATATGGATTGAGAGAGTAACTGTTTAAAAGAAGTAGTTATTCCTATGAATCGGTTATCAGGAATGATAGAATGAGGTGGTAACTCGGTAAAGCGATCCTCATTCATGCGGGATAAGGAGTCTGCTTTTAAGTTTTGCGTGCCTGGTCTATAGGAGATCTGGAAATCAAATCGATCAAAGAACAAGCTCCATCTCACCTGACGGGCAGACAAGGTCTTGCAGGCCTTTAGGTGTTGCAAATTTCGATGATCTGTCAAAATGGTGATTGGGTGAGTGGACCCTTCAAGAAGGTGTCTCCAATTGGCCAGAGCATCTCTAATTGCTAGGAGTTCTTTTTCTCCAATTGGGTAATTCCTTTCTGCACTGGTTAAGGTTCTGGAATAAAAAGCCACTGGATGTAAAGGTTCAGACACATTTTGTTGTTGCGAGAGTACCGCGCCTAATGCGAAATGTGATGCATCAACTTCTAAAATGAAGAAGAATGAGGGGTTAGGTAGCTGGAGGATTGGAGCTGTAGTATAGGATTGTTTGAGTGTCTCAAACGCTACTTGTGCCTCATTTGTCCATTTGAAAGGTGCATTTTTACTTGTTAAAGCATTCAGAGGCTTCACAATCTGCGAGAAGTTTTTGATGAATTTACGGTAATAATTTGAAAAGCCAAGGAAGCGCTGCAAGGCCTTCCTAGATTGGGGAACTGGCCAGGAGAGAATACAATCAACCTTTGAATCATCCATCTGTATTCCTTCCGGGGTGATTTGGTACCCAAGGAAAGAAACACTGGTCTGACTAAAGACACATTTTTCGAGTTTAACGTAGAGGCAATGTGTTCTGAGCCTGCCTAAAACCCATCTGACATGCTTAGTATGTTCTTCAAAGGTGTCAGAATAAATTAAAATATCGTCCAGATAGACTACAACACAAACGTCCAGTAAATCTCGGAAAATGTCATTAATAAAACGTTGAAAGGTTGCAGGTGCATTTGACAAGCCAAACGGCATCACTAAGCACTCGAATAACCCGTAACGGGTTTTAAAGGCAGTTTTCCACTCGTCGCCTGGACGTATTCTGATTAAATTGTAAGCACCCCTGAGATCTAGCTTGGTGAAAATTTTGGAGGTTTGCAGTCTTTCTATTAGTTCTGGAATTAGTGGCAATGGGTAACGATTTTTTATCGTAATATTATTCAGTGAACGATAGTCGATTACGGGTCTAAGAGATCCGTCCTTTTTTTTAACAAAAAATATTGCAGCACTAGCTGGGGAGGTAGAGGGTCTAATGAACCCCTTTCTAAGATTATCATCCAGGTATTCCTTAAGATAACCCAGTTCAGGCTGTGATAGTGGGTAAATTCTTGCAGTGGGAATAGGAGCTTCTGGAATCAGGTCAATAGGACAATCATAAATTCTATTGGGTGGAAGTGTCTCGGCATTGATTTTGCTGAAGACATCAGAGAAGTCCATTAAATAAGACGGAACCCCATCAGCGTTTACATTATTTAAAAGAGAGTTATGTGTGGGATAGCACATGTTTTTACAGTAGGGGGAATCTAAACAAAGTGAAGTTTTGGACCAATGAAAGGTTGGTTGATGGATGTGTAACCATGGTAACCCTAGAACGACTGGGAATAAGGGTGATGGGATGATGTCAAACACCAAATTCTCCATATGTGTATTATCACAAGTAACTAATAATGGGGCAGTTTGAGACAGTACTGGACCGAAGGAGGATTCGGATCCGTCAATGAAGGTGACAGACGAGGGGTTTTGCTTTGACTCAAAAGGAATTTTATTTAAATTAACAAAACTTAAATCAATAAAATTGCCACAAGCACCAGTGTCGATCATCGCATCAATGGTGGTACTATCTTGGTCCCACTGTAAAGTAAGGGTGAGAAAGATGTATTGGTTAATGTTTGTACGAGTTTTGGGTTTAGTCAAGTTTAAACTACTAATATTGAAGTTGTTACCTTCCGTTTTATTCCTTAGAATGGGGCAGGTAGAGACCATGTGGTCAGGGGCGGAGCAGTAGAGACATAGATTGTTGCTTCTGCGTCTCTGTCTCTCAGCTGGGGTCAGTGGACCTCTAACTATACTGACTTCCATAGGAACCTCTTTGGGGGGTGACCTGGACCTCCTGATTGGTGCTGGTTGGTAGTAATTAGCTCGTTCAGCCTTTCTTTCTCTGATGCGTCTATCAATTGATAGGGAGAGATGCATGAGATCTTCCAGGGATGCTGGAATTTCAACACGTGCAAGCTCATCCTTGACGGACTCGGATAGACCAATGCGAAACTGATTTCTGAGAGCTATGTCTGTCCATAAAGTTTCACGACACCAGCATTTGAACTCTGAGATATAGTCCTCCACTTGTCTCTTCCCTTGTTTCAAGTTCCTGATGGTATTTTCAGCAGTAAGCTGTTTGTTAGGATCCTCATAAAGTAAGGACATTTCATTTATGAAAGTATTGAGGGCGCCTAATAGATCGCCATGCTCTTCAACATAGGCATCTGCCCAGACTCTGGGTTCCCCTTTTAGGTATGAAATTAAAGTCAAAATTCTGACTCTGTCAGAGTAATAAGTCCGTGGACGTAAATCAAACATTAACCGACATGAACTGATAAATTGGCGAAAATTTTTCCTGTCACCAGAAAAGCATTCTGGGGGGCAGACTTTAGGTTCCGGGCGTTCCCTGGCTTGAGTAAAATTTTGATCCCTAAGGGCCTCATTTTCTAAGCGCAGGTCATTCAGATTAACAGTAAGTGTGTCCACACGTTGTGACAGTCCCACTAAGTGGTTTGCAATCTCCGCTGGATCCATTTTATGGTTCCGCTATTATGTAACACTCCTGCGATTAATTTGATTGAAGTAGGATCTCAAATGCGGAGGTTTCTCAGATATAACCACTACTTCACTCTTTTATATGATCAAAGAGTTTAGGGTTTTATTCATCACAACCTCTATATGAGAATCACAATGTATAACAAAGCTTATTACTGCATAAGCTATCATATGTGTGTGTGGAAGCAATAGAAAGGTCTATGGTCTGCAATAGTAAGAAAAACAGCAGCAATGTCTATGGTTTGCAATAGCAAGAGAAGCAGCAGCAATGTCTATGGTTTGCAATAGCAAGAGAAGCAGCAGCAATGTCTATGGTCTTGCAATAGCACAAAAGCAGCAGCAATGTTAAAGGTATCCTGTTGTTAGAGTTAGTGTCACAAGTATGCAGCATAAGGGTTAATAAGCACACAGTCTATAGATGAGTACTGCAGGAATTAACTTAGTAATGTTATGCTCATATAGGAATACTTGCGGTTCTGTTGCAATCTGCGTTTGTAGAAGATTGGATTGAATCCTGGAGTAGGTGTATGGACTCTGAGTAATGGAGATGCTGTTTGCAGGGAATTCCTGAAGTTTGCAGGATTTGCTGGGAGCGCTGTAGCAAGGGGGAAGTCCAGTTCCTGTAAGGTGGTGAGGATCCGGTAATGAGGCTCATAAACTGAGCTTCAGAGGCATCAGGGGTGCTTGGCAGCAGATCGTGGCGTGAGGCAGAAGGTCCCAGGTGACGGCAGGGGTCCAACAAAATAGCGGAACACCCTGCCGTCATCGCTGCACGTTTAAATAGCCCGTGCGACGCGGGAAACCAGGAAACTCGCTGGGGCGCGCTTCCGCGTTCCAGCGTGGAACGCAAGCCGCGGCGCACAGGGAGTGACGTTGCAGAGACAGGGAGATGAGCGCAGCTCTCTGTAACAGGTGAGGCTGCGCTCGTTTTGCTCAACATAACGCCAATAGCGTTACACCACGGTTCCATATTTATTTTGATACTTTGTTTTATATCTTTATTGGGTTTTACCCATTTTAAAATAGCTGCTTTTCTGGATTTTTTATCAATTTTAATCACTATTGATAAATCCAACACATCTTCTTCACATCTCTTTCATCACTTGGGATCAGTTAATTTACTGTCCATTGGCGCCGAAAGTGCATTAGGTCCCCTTTTGTCTAGTCTATGCACCTTAATTTTAAAGTTTTACATTGGTTAATTTTATTTTGTCTGTAAAATGCACATGTTGATGGTCTATCTTAAATTATTTTCTGTTTTGCACATGTTGTGCATTTTTGATAATATATATAAAAATAAAAAATATATAATTTTCATTTAAAAATTGGAGGGTCATTTTATTACGTGTTTAAACGTGCACTTCTTAATTATTCATATATACTTACCTTAGCATTATAAGTAAACATTCACATGGTGATATTGCCAGCCTGCTATTGGTATGATGTCAAGCAGAAAGTCAAATCTGGTAAAGAATTTTTTTTTTTTTAGAATAATTTTGTAAATCCACTGCTAACCATAATCCAGGGATTAGGGTTAGGGTTGAGTGTTTGGGACTAGTGGAATTGGGATTAGGGTTAGGGTTGAGTTTTTGGGACTATTAAAAGTGGGATTAGGGTTAGGGTTGAGGGTTTGGGACTAGTAGAAGTGGAATTAGGGTTATGGTTGAGAGTTTGAGACTAGTAGAAGTGGGATTAGGGTTGGGGTTGAGGGTATGGGATTATTAAAAGTGGGATTAGGGTTAGGGTTGAGAGTTTGGAACTAGTAGGAGTGGGATTAGGGTTAGGGTTGAGAGTTTGGGACTAGTAGAAGTGGGATTAGGGTTAGGGTTGAGTGCTTGGGACTAGTAGAAGAAGGATTCCCAAAACATTAACACAAAAAGTAACAGTAGCTAAGTAAACTCCATTTTCTCTTTATTCAGTCTCTTCACCCACGAAATACCAGGAAGTGTACGTGATATATATGGGGTGGGTTTTTAAGCTAACACTTCAAAAACGCATCAAAAACGCTTGAGCGTTAGAGCTTATTTTAGCGCTAATGCTGTAAAAGCACGTCTAAAATGTGGCAATAGCGCTAGGCGTTAAATAGGCTTTTTTAAATGCTTCAGTGTGAAAGTACCCTAAGTACCAGGCTTGGTTGAGAGACATCCTGCACTTTACAGAGATATGTTGATTAATTTAAAACATTGGGAAAATATGTGAGATCTCCCAAACAGTAGGGATCACCAGTTTAAAAAAACATTATTGACATTTCACTGAAAGAGAAATCTCTATCTGAAAGTGATATCTTCTCTAGTGTGTAATGTAACCTACAACTGTTATCTTTGAACCATCATAACAGTTTGGGTAAAAATAATGACTTGTTTAATTTTTAACCACTTGCTCACTGGGCACGTATACCCCTTCCTGCCCAGGTGAAATTTCAGCTTCCGGCACTGCGTCGCTTTAACTGACAATTGCGCGGTCGTACGATGTGGCTCCCAAACAAAATTGATGTCCTTTTTTCCCCACAAATAGAGCTTTCTTTTGGTGGTATTTGATCACCTCTGCGGTTTTTATTTTTTGCGCTATAAACAAAAAAAAGCGTCAATTTTGAAAAAAAAAAAATATTTTTTACTTGTTGCTATAATAAATAGCCCAATTTTTTTTAAATAATTTTTTTTTTCTCAGTCTAGGCCGATATGTATTCTACATATTTTTGGTAAAAAAAAAAAAAATCGCAATTAGCGACTGGTTTGCGCAAAAGTTATAGCGTCTACAAAATAGGGGACAGAATTTTTTTTTTTTTTTACTAGTAATGGCGGCGATCTGCAATTTTTATTGGGACTGCGACATTATGGCGCTATATGCTATAAATATGCACTAATTACTGTAAAAATGTGACTGCATTGAAGGGGTTAACACTAGGGGGTGAGGGAGGGGTTAAATGTGTACCCTGCATGGTGTTTCTAACTGTGGGGGAAGGGGACTGACTGGTTGAGGTGACCGATCTGTGTCCCTATGTACAAGGGACACAGATCGGTCTCCTCTCTTCCTGACAGGACGTGGATCTGTGTATGCTGTATACTGTTTGCAAGGAGGTTTGCACCTTGAGTCAGTATAATCACTTACTTTTATGTGGGCCAGTCCTGTTGTGGAAATTTTATGAAGATGTATTGTCATAGTGTCGCCCAGTGTTAGTACTCACGGCAGCCCACTCTAAAGAGCCGACTGGGGCAGACTGAAGCTGGTTGAGTCCTGTCTGGTAGTGAAAAAACTTCCTGGGGTTGGAGAGAGGTGTTTGCAGAGTGGGGATATGTCCGCCAGCAAAAGGCAATAACAATAATATGCATTGCACAGACATTCGTCTGGGGGGATATGTTCACCCTGCAAGGACATTATCATTTATAGGTCAGATGTACACTCTTGTCTCTGCTGTGTGTCTGATCAGTACATGTCGGGACTCATAGCGTGCACCTGCAGATAACCTCCCATTCACAGGAACGGTAGTATAATACGGGTATGCGTTGTTCTCTGGAACAACACAGAATAAAGATTCAGACCATTATTCATTGGTTGTTTGTATTAACTCATCCTGTTGAAAGGATTTCCTGTTAGGTCATTTCCTGTGTGAAGGCAATTTCATGTGATGTCACTTCTTGTTTGTGATTGCTATCGTTGTCTCTGAATAAAAAGCCAAGTACACTGCTCGCTGGGGGCAGTCATGCGATTGAACTGAGAATGTAAGCTGTGGTGTTGTCTGTTTACTTGGAGATATACGGTAAATAGAGTGATAGGTAAGATGCATTATATCATTAGACGGAATGTGTGCTTATTAGCACAGGAGATATGGTGTGCGCTCATCGTACAGCCATATTTTCCATGACAGCCCTAGTTGATTGTTTTCTTGAAAGAGCAGCATTGTCATCCATAGGACATTTTCCCAGAGGGGTAATATTTTTTATAAACCATACTGCTATTTTAGTAAACTCATTGATAGGTGAATATCATTATTTTACACCCTATTACCAGCTCACAGTTTAAGTTTGGGAACATGAAGTTACACATTTCTGCACTATACATTAGTGCACCATTACTGTGTGGCAGCTCCCCACATGCCACTGTCATCAGAGAGTGCTTTGGGAGGCTGATGCCAGTCATTTTTAGCGCAAGACTCACAGTAGAAATGGGCCAGAGCAGGATTACGTTGATGAAGATGGGCAATTAATTATGAATTACATTATATGTCAAACCCCCAAAAAAAATTCTTAAAAAAAGTTTTGCTAAAAGTATGTAATGTTGGCATCCTGCCCTTCTAGCACCTAGAGCATTATATGTAAAATGCTGTGCACAAGTTTTAGTCAGGTGTGAAAAATGCTTTAAAAAATATATATATTTTAATTGTTTATTTTTTTATAAATTTACAAAATGCAAAGTGAGCAAACAGAAGAAAAATCGAATTAAAATCAAAATTTGGTGTGACTACCCTTTGGCGTCAAATCTTTGTCTCAATTCTTCTAGATAATTGGCAAACAGTTTTTGAAGGAACTCGGCAGGTACGTTGTTCCAAGCATCTTGGAGAACTACTGTAACCACAAATATTCTGTGGATGTAGGCTGCCTCAAATCCCTTTGTCTTCATGTAATCTCAGATAGACTTGATGATGTTGGGATCAGGGCTCTGTGGGGTGCAAACCATCACTTCCAGGACTCCTTGTTCTTCTCAATGCTGCAGATAGGTTTTAGTGACACTGACTGTATATTAGGGTCATTGTTCTGCTGCAGAACAAAAATTTGGGGCCAATCAAACACCTCCCTGATGGTATGGCATGATGGATAAGTATTTGCCTGTATTTCTCAGCACTGAAGACCCTGATCATGACTGTTGACCTTAACCTTGACCTTAACCATGACACCTTGACCTTAACTAGATTAAACCCTGATTGCAGTATTTAAAAAAAAACAATTTTGTTGTGTACATTTTCCTCCAACAAGGAGAAAAAGATAAAATGTATATTTTTGTCCATTCAAGACGAGAAAGAAAATAGTACTGATCACTGATTGCTAATCAGAGGCTATAACAGCAATCAGTTGATCGTAAACCTGTCCTACCACTTCCTGATCGTTAGAACGAGACCCATAGCTGTTATGGACAGCTTAGTCTCTGTTAGGGATGAGACACACCCCCCCCCATTCGGTTTGCACCAGAACCTGCGAACAGACCAAAAGTTTGTGTGAACTTTAGAACCCCGTTAAAGTCTATGGTACTCAAACGTTTGAAATCTAAAGTGCTAATTTTAAAGGCTAATATGCAAGATATTGTCCTAAAAAGTGTTTGGGGACCTGGGTCCTGCACCAGGGGACATGTATCAATGCAAAAAAAAGTTTTAAAAACTGCATTTTTTTCGGGAGCAGTGATTTTAATAATGCATAAAGTGAAACAATAAAATATTCCTTTAAATTTTGTACCTGGGGGGGGGGGGGTGTATAGTATGCCTGTGAAGCAGGGCATGTTTTCCGTGCTTAAAAAAAATCATTTAAAATCACTCGCGGCTATAATAAATTTTCGGCTCCCGGCAACTCAGAGAAAAGTCATTCATAAAAATAAAAAAAAAGGGTGGGGGTCCCCTCCAAATTCATTTACCAGGCCCTTCAGGTCTGGTATGGATATTAAGGGGAATTGGCTGTCAATTTTTTTTTAAAAAATGATGTGGGCTTCCCCCCAAATATCCATTCCAGACCCTTCAGGTCTGGTGTGGATTTTAAGGGGATCTCCACCCAGTGCCGGCCCAAGACATTGTGCTGCCTGGTACCAAGAATGAAATGCTGCCCCCCAAAAAAAATTACGCCCACCAAAATGCCCCCACATCCATTATTTGATATCATTATAACTAAAGTGGACCCATCATGGCTCTATACATGTATATAGGAGTATAAAAAGGACCTGTTATGCTCTATTCATGCAATTAACCCCACAGTGGAGCGGAGAGCGGAACGGGAGGAGTGGTCGGGCAGAAATTAGCCCCACAGTGGAGTGGAGAGTGGAGCTGGTGGAATGGGATGGCGTGCGGGCAGGAAATTTGCTGCCCCCCTGAAAGTGCTGCCTGTTACAATGGTACCATCGGGTCCCATGGTAGGGCCGGCCCTGACTCCACCCCATATTTAAAAAAAAATGGTGTGGAGTTCCCCCAAAAATCCACACCAGACCCCTTATCCGAGCACGCAACCTGGCCAGCTGCAGAAAAAGAGGGGGGACGAGAGAGTGGCCCCCCTCCTGAACCATACCAGGCCACATGCCCTCAACATTTGGAGGATGCTTTGGGGGTCTGTGACCCCTCAAAGCACCATGTCTCCATGTTGATGGGGACAAGGCCCTCATCCCCACAACCCTTGCCTGGTGGTTGTGGGGGTCTGCGGGCGGGGGGCTTATCGGAATCTGGAAGACCCCTTCAACAAAGGGGACCCCCAGATCCCGGCCCCCCCATGTGAATTGGTAATGGGGTACATTGTACCTCTACCATTTCAGTAAGAATGTGTAGAAAATTGTAAAAATAAAACACACACACCGTGGAAAAAGTCCTTTATTAAAAAAAATAAAAAATCCAGCAGTGGTAATCCACTCTCTGTCTCCGTTCCAACGTTGTCGGTATCCTGCGACAGTTGATCTCCTCTCCGCCAGGGTCCAGCGATGAGAAGATCTCTTCATCCAGGTTCGGGATCCAGAGCGCATGCATTGCCGGCCGCCTTTCTCCACCGGAGACAGCCCGACGAATGACGCAGCTTGAGCCAGTGACAGCTCTTATATATATAGGTGAAGCGGGGCCACCCGTCACGTGACCCCGTCCCCCTCTGACTACGTCACTGGGGAAGCCCAGGTTCTCCCTTGCGTCAGAGGGGGCGGGGTCACGTGACGGGTGGCCCCGCCTCACCTATATAAGAGCTGTCACTGGCTCAAGCCGCTACATTCGCCAGGCTGTCTCCGGTGGAGACAGGCGGCCGGCGATGTGTGCGATCTGGATCCCGGACCTGGATGAAGAGATCTTCTCAGCGTTGTCCCCCGGCGGAGAGGAGATCACCCGTCGCAGAATACCGACAACGTTGGAGCGGGGAGCGGGGACCGAGAGTGGATTACCACCGCTGGATTTTTATTTATTTTTTATTAATAAAGGACTTATTCAACGGTGTGTGTGTGTGTGTTTTATTTTTACAATTCTTTACACGTCCTTAGTGAAATGGTAGAGGTACAATGTACCCCATTACCAATTCACATGGGGGGGCGGGATCTGGGGGCACCCTTTGTTAAAGGGGTCTTCCAGATTCCGATAAGCCCCCGCCCACAGACCCCCACAACCACCGAGCAAGGATTGTGGAGATGAGGCCCTTTTCCCCATCAACATGGGGACATGGTGCTTTGAGGGGTCACAGACCCCCAAAGCATCCTCCCAATGTTGAGGGCATGTGAAATGGTACGGTTCAGGAGGGGGGCCGCTCTCTCCTAAGGGGTCTGGTGTGGATTTTTGGGGGAACTCCATGCCATTTCTTTTTAAATTTGTGGTGGAGTACCCCTTAAAATCCACACCAGACCTGAAGGGTCTGGAATGGATATTTGGGGGGAACCCAACATCAATTTGTTTTTAAAATTGATGGCGGGGTTCCCCTTAATATCCATACCAGACCTGAAGGGCCTGGTAAATGAATTTGGGGGGACCCCCACACTTTTGTTTAATTTATTTTTTATGAATGACTTTTCTCTGAATTGCCGGGAGCCGACAATTCATTATAGCCGCAAGTGATTTTAAATGACTTTTAGATTTCTCCTATAGACTTTAACAGGGTGTTCCACGGCTTTTCGAATTTTCCACGAACACCCCAAATTGTTTGCTGTTCGCCGAACTTGCGAACAGGCAATGTTCGAGTCGAACATGAGTTTGACTCGAACTCAAAGCTCATCCCTAGTCTCTGTGCTGAGAGTGTTCTGTGCAGCACATTAACAGCAAAAACACAGTAGTAAATATATGTGGCCCAACGGATAAGGACCCACTTTTGTGAGGCTGCATATATGCATATGCTCGGCAGGAAGGGGTTAACTTAAACACTACCACCCACTGTTTCCACTGTGTGCCAAGTGACTAAAGAGTTATTTCAGATCTGTATTTACATATTTAGAGGGCAATTGAAAAGATTTTGAAAAAACTGTCAACATTTTTACATACCTCCCCGATTCTTTTGGACACTAAGGCCTCATACACACGATAGGATAGCCAGAGGACAACGGTCTGAAGGACCGTTGTCTTAGGTTAACCGATGAAGCTGACTGATGGTCCGTCACGCCTACACACCATAGGTTAAATAACCGATCGTGTCAGAACGCGGTAACGTAAAACACGACGACGTGCTGAAAAAAACGAAGTTCAATGCTTCCAAGCATGCGTCGACTTGATTCTGAGCATGCGTGGGTTTTTAACCAATGCTTTTGCATACTAACGATCGGTTTTGACCTATCGGTTAGGCGTCCATCGGTTACATTTTAAAGCAAGTTCTTATTTTTTTAACCGAAGGTTAAATAACCTATAGGGCCCACACACGATCGGTTTTGACCGATGAAAACGGTCCTTCAGACCGTTGTCCTCTGGCTATCCTATCGTGTGTACGAGGCCAAAGAGTAAAAAAAGTTTGCAGTGGCATGGATAGCTCATCCATCTTAGGATAGAGCAGAGGTGGGCAACCTAAAAGAGGTGGAAATCTACCTGAACAACATGGGTGAAGTTGCCAGTGTCACCCAATGTCATCTCCTCATGCCTGACTTAATCTTATACTTGCATTGCACAGCAATTATAGGTTTAAATTAGGTGGTGAGGAAGCAACATATTGCCTCTTTCCAATGGAAGCTTATATTGAAAGATCCTATCCATCGTCATCCATCCTGGGAGTTGCAGATGGGAACTGTGTGAGCCTAGAGAAAGGGGGTGCCACAGAAGCACTAGAAAGGACAATAAACTGGCAGTCATGTTCCCCCAGCTGCAGCATACTGCCAAGTTTGCTCCAGTGATGAGGAGGGAGGGGATGATGAGGTCACTGACTGTACTGCCTGAGAGAAGAAAAGAGAAAACAAGGAAGAATGTCCTCTAGGGGCAGCTTATGGAAAGCCACTCTATTGCATCCCACCGCAGAGCTCCACAGGTGCAGGGAGCTGCTGACTCCCCACTGACTTTTAACAGATCTTGGTGTGGGCCTTTTTCGACACATATTCAGCAGATCGCAACGTTGCTGTTTGCAACCTATGTCTAAAGCTGATCGAGCATGGCCAGAACAGCAGCCTCTTGGACACCACATGCTTGACCAGACATATGACGACCTGCCAGTCCGTTGGTCAGGGGAGCTTGGCTTCTTTTCACCATGCCAGTGGCTACTGATCAAGTGAGTGAGTGAGTGAAAAACTTGTAAAGCGCAGCACATGCGAACCGAATCGCCTCTGGGCGCTGTTTCCATTCCATGGGAAAGGAACCCCCTTGACCTCAGAAGAGATGGGTTTTAATCAAGGATGCATACACTGTCCTGTCACCATTTGAGGATGACACAAGGATGGTGAACAGTGACAATGCATGCATTAGTGACACGGTCCCTCTAGTCTTCCTGCTGGAGCACACGCTTTTTGGAATCATGAACAGGGCACGTAAGGCAGAATAGTGGGAGAAAGAGTAGGACTTCCTTTCTCCCAAGGCCCCCTTTATCCAGATAGCATTCCTACAGGCCAGCCAAACACACAGGAAGAAGAGGAGGAGGAGGATTGTGTCAGTATGGATGTAGAGGACAACACTCAGCAGCAGTCTTCAAGGCATGGTTTTCAGTGCCCAGATCCCAAGGAGTAGTACGTGACTGGGAGGAGGCAATTATAGATCATGTGATCCTTAGTGACCCAGAGGACTCCGAATTGAATACCTCTGTAAACTTACGCTGCATGGCCTCCCTGATTCTGCAAAGCCTGTGAAAGGACCCTAAGATTCATGGTATCAAGGAGAGGAATCATTACTGTCTGGCAACCTTTCTTGATCCAGGTTACAAGGGTAAGGTTGCAGGACTCATCCTGCCTTCGCAGAGGGAGCAGAGGATGAAACATCTTCAGGAGGCCTTGAAGAAAGGTTTGTGCAATGCATTTCCAGACCCTGGGAGGTTACCATTTCCTGGTGCTGTTGGACAACGTGTTGCTGAGGCTTCGTTCAGTCAGAGGAAGAGCGGTGGAGAAGGTGGCTGTCTGACCAATGCCTTTAAACAATTTCTCAATCCTCAGCACCAAGGTCTGATCGGTTCAAGCCAGCGTCTACATTATATGGTGCAGGAATACCTAGGGGCAAGAGCAGACTTTGAGACCTTTCCAACAGAGCATCCACTGGGTTACTGCATCTTGAGGATGGACCACTGGCCAGAACTTGCTCAATATGCAATTGAGATACTGGCCTGTCCTGCATCCAGTGTGCTTTCTGAACGCACATTCAGTGCTGCTGGAGGGTTTGTAATGGATCAAAGAGTGCGACTGTCCACAGACTCTGTTGATAGGCTCATATTCATAAAAATGAATCAGTCTTGGATCAACAGTAGAGTTGAGCGGACACCTGGATGTTCGGGTTCGACAGGTTCGGCCGAACTTCGGAAAAAAGTACGGGTTCGGGACCTGAACTTGACCCGAACTTGACCCTGAACCCGAACCCCATTGAAGTCAATGGGGACCCAAACTTTTCAGTACTAAAATGTCTCTAAAACACTAATGGAAAGGGCTAGAGGGCTGCAAATGGCAGCAACATGTTAGTAAGAGCATGGCAAGTACTCTGCAAATAAATGTGGATAGGGAAATAAATGGATGTTTTTTTAATAGCACAATAGAAGAACACTAGCTAAAGTGTTTATCTCACACGTACAGATATGGAGGAAAAACTGCAAACACTGGAGGAAACACTGCAATTTTTTTATTTTTTTGCCCTAAATGGATGTTTTTTGAATAGCACAATAGAAGAAAAGTATGTAAAGGGTGTATCTCACAGTAACATATGCAGTGCTGATGTAATTTGATTTCTGAAGCAGGACTGACTCCTATATATTTCTGTCCCTATAAAAAGCACAATCAGGAACCTTTCCCTAAAGTATCTAATGCAGAGTATCTCACAGGAACATATGCAGTGCTGGTGTAATTTGATTTCTGAAGCAGGACTGACTCCTATATATTTCTGTCGGTATAAACAGCACAATCAGGAACCTTTACCTAAAGTATCTAATGCAGAGTATCTCACAGGAACATATGCAGCGCTGGTGTAATTTGATTTCTGAAGCAGGACAGTCTGACTCCTATATATTTCTCTCCCAACAAGCAGCAGCAGCCTTTCCCTACCCTAACAAAAGCAGAGTGACAGGCTGTGCTATGGGCCTCTAGCTTATATAGAGGCTGGGTCACATGCTGCACTGGCCAATCACAGCCATGCCATTAGTAGGCATGGCTGTGATGGCTTCTAGGTCACACAATTAAAACAAATGGTGATTGGCTGCCCTGTAGTGCGCCATTACATTGCCGAACACCGAACCCGAACTTGCAGCAAATTGTTCGGGTACGGGTACCAAAAACCCAGTACCAAAAATCCAGTACGAACCCGAACTTTACAGTTCGGGTTCGCTCAACCCTAATCAACAGCTCTCAAGCACCTGATGCTGATGTAATTGATTGAATTTGCTATGGATCTGGGATCCCTTGAAGACTGCCTTTGCTGACTATCCTATTCCTCCTCTATTTTAAAGATGCTAGCGTCCAAAAATATTTTTGGTTTAGGGAACCACCACCACCACCCAAGGCCCAATTTGTCTGCCCCTGTTTAACAGGAGCACGTAGTTACAATTTTTTCTATAATATTTCAACGCAGGGCCTGTTCCTGCGCCCAACGAGAGTAACTACGAGGGCTTACAGTGTTCTGGCACCAACAGCACCCAAGGCCCAATTTTTCTGCCCCTGTTTAACAGGGGCATGTAATTACAATTCATGATATAATATTTCACAGCAGGGCCCATTCCTGCACCCAACAAGATCTGCAAGGGCTTACATTGGGGGGTCCCACACCATTTAAAGAAAGATTGGGCATGGGGTTCACCTTTATATCCATACCAGACCTGAAGGGCCTGGTATGTATTTTTGGGGGGACATTCCCACAATTTGGGGGGACATTCCCCAGACCTGAAGGGCCTGGTATGTATTTTTGGGGGGACATTCCCACCATTTAAAGAAAGATTGGGCATGGGGTTCACCTTTATATCCATACCAGACCTGAAGGGCCTGGTATGTATTTTTGGGGGGACATTCCCACAATTCCTCACTCGCTTCTGACAGACGTGAGTAGAGGAGTAGATTGTTTATCAGCGTAGCCCCTCCCGCTGATGCCCACACTGAACCACCAGGGAAGCCACCAGGACCACCAGGGAAGAGGGCAACGTGGATGGCCAGGTATGTACCACCTGGCCATCCACATGTTAAAAAAAATTGCAATAGATGCCAAACAGTGCCCACAAATGGGCACTGACTGGCAACATGGGCACAACATAGGGAACATTTAAAAAAGTGCCCAGCAATGTCACCATCAGTGCCACCCCTCAGTGTCCATCAGTGCCACCCCTCAGTATCCATCAGTGCCACCCCTCAGTGACCATCCATGCCCATCAGTGCCCACCTATCAGTGCCCATCTGTGCCACCTATCAGTGCCACCCATAAGTACCCATCAGTGCCACCCATAAGTACCCATCAGTGCCGCCTATGAGTGCCCATCAGTGCCGCCTATGAGTGCCCATCAGTGCTGCATACCAGCACCGCCTATCAGTGCCCATCAGTGCCGCCTATCAGTGCCCATCAGTGCCGCCTATCAGTGCCCATCAGTGCCGCCTATCAGTGCCACCTTTATCAGTGCCACCTCATTGGTGCCCCCTTATTGGTGCCCATCAGTGCCGCCTTATCAGTGCCCATCAGTTCAGCCATATCAGTGCTCGTAATTGAAGAAGAAAATGTACTTATTTACAAAAAAAATGAAGAGAAAAAAAAAACTTTTTTTCCTGGCTTTTTTAGTTGTTGCGCAAAAAAATGAAATCGCAGAGGTGATCAAATACCACCAAAAGAAAGCTCTATTTGTGGGAACAAAATGATAAAAAAATTGTTTGGGTACACTGTAGCATGACCGCGCAATTGTCCTTCAAATTGCGACAGCGCTGAAAGCTGAAAATTGGCTTGGGCAGGGAGGTGCGTAAGTGCCTGGTATGGAAGTGGTTAAAAAGCATTAAAAACACCCACATGGTATTATGAATAAGAGAATGCATTGCATACCAAATAAGAATCCTGCTCCATTCCATAAAGTCATTATTACCAGCCAGTAACCAAGATGGTGTCAGTGCATCCTAAGGCCCGGTACACACGTCCGAGAAACTCGACGAGCAAAACACATCGTTTTGCTCGTCGAGTTCCTTGTGAAGCCGCCGAGGATCTTGGCGAGCCAAGTTTCCCCATTGACTAACGAGAAAATAGAGAACATGTTCTCTATTTGGCTCGACCAGTTCCTCGTCGGCTTCCTCGGCCAAAAGTGTACACACAACCGGGTTTCTCGGCAGAATACCGCTCCGATCGAGTTTCTGGCTGAATTCTGCCGAGAAACGGTCGTGTGTACGGGGCCTAAGGGTCCTACATGTTTCGTCAAACATGACATCATCAGTCATCCACCCAGGTCAAGCCAAACAATCAGCCCAGCTCTCCTAATGATATCTGCTGATAGTCCTCCTAACATTAGCCTGTGTTAATAAAATAAAATATTTCCAGGATCCATTTTTAAACACATACACATACATACAAATACATTTTTATTTTGCTACTGAGCAAGATTAAAGTCCTTTTGTAGAAATGTTGCTTTCTTGTAGGAGGTTCTTATTGATACATATGACTTCTTGTGTATAATAATACACCCAATCTCTGTCTATCTTTTGTCTAGTGCTCCATGTACCAGGTGGATAGTAGTTTATCAAAAACTCTTCCAGTTGTCAAATAATGATAGTATTTAGGTAACCCTTTCTTGCATTAAAATAAAAAGCCTTCTGTGTGCAGCAATCCCCTTTGGCCCCCCTAACACTTACCTGAGGTCCCTTTCTGTCCAGCGATGTTCATGAGTGTCTTAGCAGTCTGAGATTCTCCCTCCTGAGAATCAAAGTCAGCTAGCCAATCAGGGGAGAGAGGGGGTAGGGCTGGGCCAGGGCTCCATGTCTAAATGGACACAGGGAGCTGTGACTCTGCTTGGGTTCCCCCCATAGCAAGCTGCTTGCTGTGGGGGCACTGAACAGGAGGGAGGGGCCAGGAGCACAGAAGATGGACCACAGAAGAAGAGGATCCAGGCTGAGGCTGCTTTGTGCAAAACCAATGCAACAGAGCAGGTAAATATAACATGTTTTTTATTTTCACAGTAAGCAAAAAGGAGACTTTACAAGTCGTTTTTGTTGTTCTATTAACCACGTAAGCCCCGGACCATTTGTTTGGTTAAAGATCATGCGACGTGGCTCCCAAACTAAATTTATGTCCTTTTTTTCCCACAAATAGAGTTTTTTTTGGTGGTATTTCATCACCTCTGCTGTTTTTATTTTTTGTGCTATAAACAAAAATAGAGCGACAATTTTGAAAAAAATGCAATACTTTTTACTTTTTGCTATAATAAATATCCCCAAAAAAGATATATTACATTTTTTCCCTCAGTTTAGGCCGATACATATTCTTCTACATATTTTTGGTAAAAAAAATTGCAATAAGCGTTTATTGATTGTTTTTGCGCAAAAGTTATAGCGTCTACAAAATAGGGGATAGTTTTATGGCATTTTTATTAATAATTATATTTTTACTAGTAATGGTGGCGATCAGCGATTTTTATCGTGACTGCAACATTATGGCGGACACATCGGACACTTTTGACACATTTTTGGGAACATAGTCATTTTTACAGCGACCAGTGCTATAAAAATGCACTGATTACTGTGAAAATTATACTGTGTGCCCTAGTGAGTGCTTCTTACTGTAGGGGGATGGGCTGTGTGTGACAAGACAGTGATCACAGCTTCCAATTACAAGAAGCTGTGATCACTGTCATTGTCACTAGGCAGAGCGGGGAGATGCTTGTTTACATCAGCATCTCACCGTTCTTCCTCACTGTGAGACGATCGCGGTCGGCAATATATACATAACTGTTCTGTGCAGTTTTTTTTGCTCTTCTCGAGCTCCTGGCCCCCACAGCAAGCAGCTTTGTCACGTACCTGGTTGACGAGCCCGACGTGCAAGGAGTGGCTGCCCTTGCTCCTCTGACCACGAGACCCCTGATAGAGCAGACAGGGGGCTCGGGGATACAGAGTTGCACGAGTGCCAGTTGCAGCGCTGGTGCTGAGCTGAGAGGAGCTCCAGAGGTCCCGGACTGCGTAGGGAAGCAGGTGCAGGCTGGCGGACCCAATAGGCAGGTGAAGGTGCAGGAGGCAGACGAGGCAGCAACAGCGGGGAAGGTGTATTGTAGTCCAGTGGGGACAAGTCCCAGCAGAGGGATCCGCTGATGGGTATTGGATCCGGTACAGGTGCGGAAGGCAAGCAGAGTCAAGTCCAGGCAGAGTCGGCAACAGGCGGGCAGCAGAAGCACAGTGGGTCAGGCAGGAGAATGGTCAGGCGATCCGTAGTCAGGGCAGGCGGCAGGCAGGGAGAGACAGGTACAAGCCGGGTGATCAGGAATCAGGTATAACAGGAACAAGGATACAAGGGTCACAGGGGGCGCTGTAGACAGGTCAGCAAGAAGTGCAGGGGTCAGGATCCTTTTGAACTCGAGTTTGGCGCCAAAACGGCGTCCTCACGTGCACGCGCGCTGCCGCCGCTGGTGCGCGTGCCCGTGCGCGCGCGCATTACGGTGCGCGAATGTGCCGCGATTGCGAGTGCGCGCGCCCGCGCGCGCCAAAGTGCCGCTACTGCCATCTAGTGGCCGAGATTGTTCATGACATTGCCCCCCTCCAATGGGCAGCCTCCGGATGCCCAACTGAGACAACTTAAGAGGATGAGCATCTTTAAAGGACTGGACCAATCTCTCCGCATGGATGTTACATTCTGGTTCCCATGAATTATCTTCGGGTCCATAGCCCTTCCATTTCACTAAGAACTGGATCTGGCCGCCTCTCTTCCTACAGTCCAGGATAGCTTCCACCTCAAACTCTTCCTCACCGTCGACTAGAACTGGTTCAGGAGGCCCGGTGTCCCTCTGAGGGAAAGGATCAGGGACGTCAGGTTTGAGAAGAGTAACGTGGAACACTGGATGGATGCGGAAGGATTCAGGCAGTTCCAATTCATACGCCACGTTATTGATTTTCCTCTTGACGGGAAAGGGACCCAAAAATTTTGGACCCAATTTCTTTGATGGACATGCCAGTTTCAGGTTTTGAGTGGATAGCCACACTTGGTCTCCTGGTTCTAGGTTAAGCTCCCCCCTCCTTTTCCTGTCAAACACCTCTTTGTTATACTCCTGCGTCTTGGTCATGGTTTCCTGCAGAATCCTATTGTTGGTGCTGAAAAAGTTCAAAGTCTCCTGGACCGCGGGTACCGTACTTTCAGGGACGGAGTTAGACATGAACAAGGGGTGGAAGCCGTAGTTTGCATAAAACGGAGATTGTCTTGTGGCGGAGTGAATAGAGTTATTATACGCAAACTCGGCTAAGGGCAGCAAGGAAGCCCAATCTTCTTGGGAAAAGGAAGAGAAACAGCGTAGATATTGTTCAACAGTCTGATTAGTTCTCTCCGTCTGACCGTTCGACTGTGGGTGGTACGCTGAGGAGAACGACAGGCCGATATTAAGGGCTTCGCAGAGTGCTCTCCAAAACCTGGACGTAAATTGTACCCCCCGGTCGGATACAATATTTGCAGGGACCCCGTGGAGTCTCACAATTTCTTTGATGAACATCCTTGCTGTTTCTGAAGCAGAGGGTGTGCCCCTCATGGGCAAAAAGTGAGCCATTTTGGAGAGTCTATCCACCACCACAAAGATGGTGGTAAAGCCCTCCGACCGGGGAAGTTCAACGATGAAATCCATGGAGATCATCTTCCAGGGTCTTTCTGGTACCGACAGTGGCTTCAGTAATCCCCAGGCTCTAGACTTACTTCCCTTGTTCCGTATACAAGTGGCACAAGACTCCACGTATTTCCTGCAGTCTGTTAAAAGTTGGGGCCACCAGAACGTACGCTGTAACAACTCTGATGTTTTGTGCACCCCAAAATGACCGGCCAGCTTGTGATCATGACAAAACCTTAGGACGGTGACCCGTACACCTTCAGGTTCAAAAATTCTGTCTTGATGCCACAACAACCCATCCTTCAGCTGAAGATCCGAACTAGGTAGGGGAGGAAGGCTGGAAGAGGCTTGCTTGATTTGCGATAGCAGGTCTTCTTGAAGAAGCAAGAAGTTTTTGAAGGACAAGATGGTGTCCGGAGGAGTAGAGATTTCTGAGTCACCATACATACGGGAAAGGGCATCGGGCTTGGAATTCTTTGACCCAGGTCTGTACGTTATGTGGAACACAAATCTTGTGAAGAATAATGCCCACCTGGCCTGACGTGGTTTTAGTCTTTTAGCAGATTTGAGATACTCAAGATTCTTGTGGTCAGTATATATCAGGATCGGATGGGCTGCGCCTTCCAGAAGGTATCGCCACTCTTCCAGGGCAGCCTTGATTGCCAGCAGTTCCCGGTCCCCCACACCATAGTTCCTTTCAGGTTCAGACAACTTGCGGGAAAAAAACGCAACAGGGTGTAAGAGAGCCTTGGGGCCCTGTCTTTGGGAGAGGATCGCCCCAACAGCGGTTTCTGAAGCGTCTACCTCTAGGATGTAGGGCAGGCTAGCGTCAGGATGTCTGAGGATGGATGCTGATACGAACAAGTTCTTGAGCTTCTCAAAAGCCGACTGGGCCTCTGGGGACCATTGAAATCGACTGGCTTGTTTGGTTAGGCTGGTTATCGGGGCAATGATACTGGAGAACCCTCGGATAAACTTTCTATAAAAATTTGCGAAGCCAACAAAACGTTGGACACCCTTTTTGTCCTTGGGTGCCGGCCAATCAAGGATTGCAGAGACCTTTTGAGGATCCATTTTGATACCTTCCACTGAAATTATGAGACCCAGGAACTGTATGTCCTGGCGCTCGAACTCACACTTCTCGGGTTTTGCATAAAGTCCATGCAACCGTAGGCGGCCGAGTACACACCTCACATGTTCCCGATGTTTGCTTAGAGAAGGGGAGAAGATGAGGATGTCGTCCAGGTACACAATAACAAAAAGGTCGAGGTAGTCTCTGAAGATGTCGTTCACAAAATGTTGAAATGTGGCAGGGGCGTTACAAAGCCCGAAGGGCATGACCAGATATTCAAAATGTCCGAAGCGGGTTCGGAAGGCCGTCTTCCACTCGTCCCCGTCACGAATCCGTACCAGGTTGTATGCCCCGCGGAGATCCAATTTTGTGAAGATGACTGCCGCGCCCAAGCGTTGGAATAACTCAGGTACCAAGGGTAGCGGGTACCGATTTTTAATAGTCACTTTGTTCAATTCCCTGTAATCCACACAGGGGCGGAGGGAGTGGTCTTTCTTCTCTACAAAAAAAATCCCAGCCCCTGCCGGAGAGGTGGATGGGCGAATGAACCCCTTCCTGAGATTTTCATCAATGTAAGTTTTTAGGTTCTCAAGCTCAAGTCCTGTCAAGGGGAAGATTCTCCCAAAGGGAATTTCAGCTCCTGGGAGGAGCTCTATCGGGCAGTCGTAGGCCCTATGCGGAGGAAGGGTCTCAGCTCCCTTCTTACTGAACACGTCCAGGAAGTCGTGGTATGCACTAGGGACAACTTGGCGACTTTCAGGGTCAGAGTCCATGCAGAGCAGGGGAGACGAGAAGGGTGATACTTGCAGGCAATGTTGACGACAGTAAGGAGAGTTGAGGGTAATTTCCCCAGAGATCCAGTTGATCTGTGGGTTGTGGGCTTGTAGCCACGGCATGCCTAAGATAACAGGAAATATGGGTGACTCGATAATATCTAGGCACAGAAGTTCGTGGTGGATGTCGGCAATTGTTGTAGCCAGAGGCAAAGTCTCTTGGACAACCGGCCCGGATTTTAAGGCAGATCCGTCTGCAAGATGTACAGAAAGTCCAATAGTCTTAGAACGCAGAGGAATACGGTGTCTGGTGGCGAAGGACTGGTCCAAGAAACCACTGCACGCTCCGGAATCAATTATGGCGTGGACCGGAATATTCCTTCCGGGGAGCTGAAAGACAACGGAGACAGCCAGATGAGTTGAGCAATTCTTGGGGAAGGCGGGTAAATGGACAGACGACAAAAAGAGGGACTTACGAAGCTTCGCCGGGCAGGATCTCACGAAATGTCCGGATTCCCCGCAGTATAGGCACAGATTATTGCTTCTTCGACGTTGGCGCTCTTCTGGGGTAAGAGATGGACGAAGGAGCCCCAGCTGCATGGGTTCCGAAGTGTCGGGTGGTGAAGAGGTCATTGGGACCGGTGGAGCTGAGTTGGCGAAGGAGGGTACTCGCGGCAACATCCAGACTGGACGTGACGGACCGGTGGTTCGTTCAGACCGGCGTTCTCTCAGGCGTCTGTCAATCTGGACTGCCAAATTAATTAAGGCGTCCAAAGTCTCAGGGACACCTACCCGAGCCAACTCGTCCTTAAGTGAATCCGAGAGGCCAAGGCGGAACTGGTAGCAAAGGGCCGAATCATTCCAGCTGGTGTCTGAGCTCCACCTTCGAAACTCAGACACATAGTCCTCTGCTGGTCTGCGACCCTGTTGGAGGGCATGTAGGGCGGCCTCAGCGGTGGCAGCTTGATGTGGATCCTCGTAAAGCAAGGACATAGCTTGAAAGAAGGTGGTTAGGGTGTCCAGGGAAGTGTTTTTTTGTTCCAGAAGGCGATGGGCCCAAGCCTGTGGTTCTCCGGATAGAAGTGAGATCACGAATCCCACCTTGGTGGCCTCCAAGGAAAAGGTCCGCGGCTGCAGGGCAAAGAACAGTTCACAGGCGTTCCGGAAGGCCCGATATTTGCTCCGATCCCCTGAAAACCTCTCCGGTGTAGGGACTTTGGGCTCTGGTGGCAACATGATCACAGAAGGTGAGGCGGCATTACCCGCGGCTGCGGCAGCGGGAGCTGGAACTGATAAGGCCTGGACGCGGTTCTCCAATCTTGTATAACCCTCTTGCAGGGTTCGGACCGCCTGGGTTAGTCCCTCAAGGTGACGGCAGAGTTCCTGCATGGGATCCACTCCCTGCGCGGGCTCGGACATGGCTGACCTGTACTGTCACGTACCTGGTTGACGAGCCCGACGTGCAAGGAGTGGCTGCCCTTGCTCCTCTGACCACGAGACCCCTGATAGAGCAGACAGGGGGCTCGGGGGTACAGAGTTGCACGAGTGCCGGTTGCAGCGCTGGTGCTGAGCTGAGAGGAGCTCCAGAGGTCCCGGACTGCGTAGGGAAGCAGGTGCAGGCTGGCGGACCCAATAGGCAGGTGAAGGTGCAGGAAGCAGACGAGGCAGCAACAGCGGGGAAGGTGTATTGTAGTCCAGTGGGGACAAGTCCCAGCAGAGGGATCCGCTGATGGGTATTGGATCCGGTACAGGTGCGGAAGGCAAGCAGAGTCAAGTCCAGGCAGAGTCGGCAACAGGCGGGCAGCAGAAGCACAGTGGGTCAGGCAGGAGAATGGTCAGGCGATCCGTAGTCAGGGCAGGCGGCAGGCAGGGAGAGACAGGTACAAGCCGGGTGATCAGGAATCAGGTATAACAGGAACAAGGATACAAGGGTCACAGGGGGCGCTGTAGACAGGTCAGCAAGAAGTGCAGGGGTCAGGATCCTTTTGAACTCGAGTTTGGCGCCAAAACGGCGTCCTCACGTGCACGCGCGCTGCCGCCGCTGGTGCGCGCGCCCGTGCGCGCGCGCATTACGGTGCGCGAATGTGCCGCGATTGCGAGTGCGTGCACCCGCGCGCGCCAAAGTGCCGCTACTGCCATCTAGTGGCCGAGATTGTTCATTACAAGCTTGCTATTGGGGCACCCGCGCCATGCTGCAGCTCCGTGTATTCATTAAAAAACAGAGCTGCAACCCAGCCCTGCCCCTTCTCTCTCCTGATTGGCTAACTTATTGACAGCAGCAGGAGCCAATGGCGCTGCTGCTGTGCCCAGCCAATCAGGAGGGAGAGTCCCAGAAGGCCGAGGAACTCGTGGACATCGCTGGATAGAGAGGGGGTTCATGTAAGTGTAGCGCCATGCTCCCATTGAGTAGGCACTATATGTTAAATTCTAGTTGCCTGAGCTGTAGTTTAGCTCAGAATGATTATGCTAAATTGTTGGTTCTGTTTCAGTTCAGCTGGGTTGCACAATATTCCCCTTGATGGTGGGTGTCGCTGTTACCACAGGTCAAGGTTGGACGGCTAGATGCATTGGGTATCTCTTTCCCAGAAGCAGCTCAGGGGGCGTGGTCAACCCGCTGTGCATTCTAGGGAGGGGTACTTAAGGGACAGACGCCGTTTTGGCAGGGTTCGTTTTCCAATCCTGACCTGATGGCCTACTAATCCAGGGGTGGTCCTTCGCTACCTTATTTACGGAAGAAAGCTAAACCAGTGGGATTCAATTGAAGGACGTACCCAGACAAATTTACCTCACTGTGCTGCCGGCCTGGCTGAAAGATTCTTGGTACCGTGAGTCGTGTACTTTATTGGAACTATACAACGTGTGCGAGTGGTTATGCGATCTTATGGCAGAAGATCGTGAGACGGCCTGACAACACTTATTAAGTCTGTGGCAGAGACTTTGACGAGTTTCGCACCAGCTGCTAGGCCAGTGAGAGTAGGCCTATCTGGTGGTTGCTGAAATCCAGTGTGGAGCTGAGTTAATCCGCTGGATCTAAGTTGCACCCGTGATCCGCAAAGCAAAGGTATCTGAGTCTTTCCGCATTCCTCTGGAGAACTTTGTTTAATAAAAACCTTGAAAGAGACTTGTGTTTTGTGTTTGGTGCAGACATTCTTGTAGACAACTCTTCAAGGAGAACCCCTGTAACGAGCGTATGGAACGACAGGCCCAAAATCTAAACAAGCATCTCCTTCGGGGGTAGTGCTACATAAGTATTAGTGGCTGAGGTGGGCTGTTGTACACAGAGGGCTTTTTATCTTAATGCATAGAATGCATTAAGATTACAGTTGAGCGAACCCGAACTGTAAAGTTTGGGTTCGGTACGGACTTTGGGTTTTTCCCGAACCCGGACCCGAACCTGAATAATTGGAAAAAGTTTGGGTCCGGGTTCGGAGTTCAGAAAAAAAATGCACGGAGGTCCCCGCAAATTCAATAACCAGACCCTTTAGGTCTGGTATGGATATTAAGGTGAACCCCGCCGTACCATTTCACACAGGGGGGGGGGTCAGGATCTGGGGGTCCCCTTTGTTAAAGGGGTCTTCCAGATTCTGATAAGCCTCCCGCCCGCATACCCCCACAACCACCGGGCAAGGGTTGTGGGGATGAGACCCTTGTCCCCATCAACATGGGGACAAGGTGCTTTGGGGGCACCCCAAAGCACCCTCCCAATGTTGAGGGCATAGGGCCTGGTGCGCTTCAGGAGAGGGGGGGGGCGCACTCTGTCCCCCCCTCTTTTCTGCGGCTGGCCAGTCCAACGTGCTCGGATAAGGGTCTGGTATGGATTTTAGGGGGAACTCCACGCCATTTTTTTTTTAATTTGGGGTGGAGTTCCCCTTAAAATCCACACCAGACCTGAAGGGTCTGGTTATGGATATTTAGTGTGAACCGCACGTCATTTTTTTTTAAAATTGACGGCGGTGTTCCCCTTAATATCCATACCAGACCTAAAGGGTCTGGTTATTGAATTTGCGTGGACCTCCACGCATTTTTATTTCTAAAAGTCCGTGTCCCATTGACTACAATGGGGTTCGGAGTTCGGGTTCGGGAACCCAAACTTTTTTTTTTAAAGTTCGGGTTCGGACCCGAACCTGAACATCCAGGTGTCCGCTCAACTCTAATTAAGATAAAAAAAAACTTCTGCCTTTAGAACCACTTTAAGAAATACAATTTTCGTCTCTTAAAACAAAAAAAAATAGTGATGTGCTAGAAAACTCCAATTCATAACAATTATTAATTAAAACAGAAAACCGAATATCATTGGCCTGCTAAATAAAATACATTTTCTCAACTTTAACGGGAATGCTCTATTGTTCTGACAGGACGTCATATGACGTCCTGTCATTTAAAGCCTCTAGATCGGTCACCTCCGACAGTCACCCCCCTCCCCCTACAGTTAGAACACACCCAGGATACACATTTATCCCCTTCCCCGCCCCCTAGTGGTTAACCCCTTCCCTGCCAGTCACATTTATACAGTAATCAATGCATATTTATAGCACTGTTCACTGTATAAATGTGAATGGTCCCAAAAATGTGTCAAAAGTGTCCGATGTGTCCGCTATAATGTCGCAGTCCCGAAAAAAAACACAGATCGCCGCCATTACTAGTAAAAAAAATCAATAAAAAAAAAATCATTATGTCCCCAATTTTGTAGGCAATATAACTTTTGCGCAAACCAGGTTATTGCGATTTTTTTTTTTTTACCAAAAATATATAGAATAATACGTATCGGCCTAAACTAAGAAAAAAAAATGGGATATTTATTATAGCAAAAAGTAAAAAATATTGTGTTTTTATTTCAAAATTGACGCTCTTTTTTTGTTTATATCCCAAAAAATAAAAACTGCACAGGCGATCAAATACCACCAAAAGAAAGCTCTATTTGTGGGGGGAAAAAAGGACGTCAATTTTGTTTGGGAGCCACGTCGCACGACCGCGCAATTGTCAGTTTAAGCGACGCAGTGCCGGAAGCTAAAGTCTCGTCTGGGCAGGAAGGGGGTGTATGTGCACAGTAGGCAAGTGGTTAAGTGGTATCCACATGATTTTTTCTCTATTTGCCTGCCTTATTCACTTACCATTTAGATGTGCATGACTAGCTCCATCTAGTGTAATAATTGTTTTAGGTTTAGAACATTGACAATCTTCATAATAATATAAAAAAACATACAAACTCAGCCAGCAAATTTATTTTATATTAAATACATTATCTCACAAAAGTGAGTACACCCCTCACATTTTTGTAAATATTTTATTATATCTTTTCATGTGACAACACTGAAGAAATTACACTTTGCTACAATGTAAACTACCGAGTGTACAGTTTGTATAACAGTGTAAATTTGCTGTCCCCTCAAAATAACTCAACACACTGCTATTTATGCCTAAACCACTAGCAACAAAAGTAAGTACACCCCTAAGTGAAAATGTCCAAAGTGTCAATATTTTGTGTGGTCACCATTATTTTCAAGCACTGCCTTAACCCTCTTGGGCATGGAGTTCACCAGAGCTTCACTGGTTGCCACTGAAATGTCCTCTTCCACTCCTCCATCTCAGAGCTGGTGGATATTAGAGACCTTGTTCTCCTCCACCTTCCATTTAAGGATGCCCCACAGTTACTCAATAGGGTTTAGGTCTGGAGACATGCTTGGCCACTCCATCACCTTTACCCTCAGCTTCTTTAGCAAGGCAGTGGTTACCCTGGAGGTGTGTTTGGGGTCATTATCCTGTTGGAATACTGCCCTGCGGCCCAGTCCCTGAAGGCAGGGGATGATGCTCTGCTTCAGTATGTCACAATACATGTTGGCATTCATGGTTACCTTAATGAACTGTAGTTCCTCTGTGTCGGCAGCACTCATGCAGCCCCAGACCATGACACTCCCACCACCATGCTTGACTGTAGGCAAGACACGCTTGTCTTTATATTCCTCACCTGGTTGCCACCACACACACTTGACACCATCTGAACCAAATATGTGTAACGTCACACCAATAACTTTCCACTAAGTACAACTATAGTTGCTTCTTTCCCAGTCAACTCTCTTCGTATCTTCCTTCTTTTCGAATACCCTCTCACTTCCTGCGGCCTATTTAAACTCCCAGCACTGACAGGAAGGTGTTCCTCTATTGCTGACAGAATGCCACTGTCAGCTGGGCTTCTAGACTCACCTGAACTGAGCTCCAGCTTCCTGAACTGGATCACCAGGACTCCTTGTTTGCAGCTACCGCTCTCATCAACCAGGTCCAGGCTCCCAGGACACACATCCATGCCCAGCTATCTGCAACCGCAAGTACTCTGCTATAGAAACCAATTACTAAACGCTGATCTCCATACTTGCCGCTTGCTTCCAAGTTATGTGCACTGTTAGTACTTTAGCATAAGGACTTTCACTTAAGGTTGTACTGCAGCTCACATGTTATGCTCACTGCTACAGATACCAGTTACCTGCTTTGCTTCTATGCCTGTGTTCATTATTGACCTCTAGTGTGCAGTCCCAGTACTGCGCTACACCTATCCTTATACCAGTTCTATACCATTAATACCAAGATTTACTTTTATGTTGCTGTAACGGACCTATGAACTATTCTGCCTGGACATCTATAATAATCCTGTAGTGAGACATACACAGGGTTAATTGTAGAGTGACTCTATTCTAATGTCCCCCCTTCCTCAGCTAATTGACTCTCCTTTGTGTAGTTAACAGCCTCCTGTCAGGTGTATGCTAATGGAATCATCTGTGAGTGTGTAATTGTTCTAAAGGTTAATTGAATTCTATTGATAAAGGAATGTGTCTGATCAGGTCATGTTAAGTGGATCTCGGGTCCGAAACGTCTAGAGACTGATTAAGTGATTAATTCAAGGAGATGTCATTATTTCAAAGTATCTGTATTGAAGCCCCCCCACTGTGTGAGGGGGGGGCGGAGATTGTCATTGTTCCTGTAACAGTTTTGTAACCACATATAAGCTAGGTGTTGTACCATTAAAAGTTCAGTCCTACTTGACCCTTCAAAACGTAGCCCCGTCTCGTTCTTGAAAGGGCGTTCGATGGGATTGTTATTCTGCTCATTTTATAGCTGAACCGGGGTAGCCGTTACATTGGTTGGCAGCAGCGGGATGGTCCTTTTATCCAGACAGCAAGTTCTGAATGGAGTCGCAGTACGCCAGGCTAAAAAGATCCACACTAAAAGATTTATTGGAGAGTCATGGTAGGAGTGCCAGTAACAGACCACGGAGGGAGCTGATAGCTGACCTGCTGGAGCTGGACGAAATGGATGGATCTATGGAAGGAACGGAGCCCCTTGCACTGGTCAGCGAGGAAGATGTAATTACTGGGATTGTACAGCGGAGATTATCCTTGTATCCAGAAACGTCCGTGGAACTAATCAACCAGCTGTTCCGGGAAGCAAGGGAAGAGATACAAACTAAGAGGGGACAAGAACTGGAACTGGTAAGAGCGAGACAGCCCATTACACATGCAGTTCCTACTCCCCCACCCGTGGCTACAGGAAAGAAAATACCGTTCACTGCATTTAAAGCTTTTGTAGAAAGTGAGGAGGTAATCGATGGATATTTGGCGGACTTTGAGAGGCAATGCTTACTACACCAGGTACCACCAGACCAATGGGTCACTATTTTGTCTGGGAAATTGTCGGGCAAAGCCAATGAAGCCTTTCGGGCCCTTGCTCCAGAGGATATTTTACAATACCAGCAAGTTAAAAAGGCGCTGCTAACCCGATACGCCGTAACTCCAGAAGCCTACCGCCGTCACTTCCGGGAGTCCAAGAAGGAGGCTGTGGACTCCCACATGGAATGGGCCAACCGGTTACAAAAGGTGGCATCCCTTTGGGTCCAAGGGTGCAAGGCCAACACCGGGGAGGAAGTATTGCAGCTGTTCCTAATGGAACATTTCTTCCAAGACCTGGCCGCAGACATACAAGACTGGATACGAGATCGCCGTCCCGCTAACTTAAACGAGGCGGCTCGGCTAGCAGATGAGTACGCAGAAACAAGGAAAGTAAGCCAGGATACTACACGGCTGGCTCATAAGGTAGAACCGCGCACTCCAACCGTCACCCCACGCCCAGAGTTTTGGGCTCCAGTCCCACCAGGACCACCATGCCCTCAGGGGCCTAACGACTACCCCCGGGATTCGTCGAGGGTGACGTGCCATCACTGCAGCAACACGGGACATATTGCTCGTTATTGCCCTTTGAGAGCTACAAATAACAACTGGAGACGCACAACACCCAACACAGAGGTCACTCCATCACGTCCCTCTGCGGCCCACTGCCTAGAGACCGAGGGGGGCCCTGAGGAATGTCTGGGAATTTTGTATGAGGCAGACCCAATACAAGCTGCCTCTCCAGATAACCGTCAGCATCACCGTCAGGAGGTCTGGGTGAATGGACAAGTAGCACAAGCCTAAGAGATACCGGGACTACTATCACTTTGATTCAAAAACATCTGGTAAAGCCAGAGAACGTGTCCACTCGCACAGTTGCTGTCCGGGTCGCAGGGGGTGCTGTATTTCGCGTACCCACCGCCCGGGTGCACTTAGACTGGGGAGCCGGGTCAGGAAAGACCACAGTTGGTATCATGGATGACCTACCTGCCGAGGTTGTGCTGGGCAATGACATTGGCCCTCTGACTTCGGCTTATTTACCTACACCTGCTGCTGCTTGTCCCGTGACCACCTGCGTTGCTGGAATCAACTCGCTTGCTGCTGAGACCCGGGTAAGACTACCTTCCCCGACATGTACTGTAGATCCGGCACAATATCACAGTCTAAAATGGGAATGTGACAAGTTGGCCAGTGAGAAATCAGAGATGCAACGACACTATGCCATGTATTATGAGATGTCCCGTGGCTTGAACATTGAAATGCACAAACAGGCGGAAATTGTCAAAAGATTAAATGGGATTTGCATCCAGGTGGTGCCTTATCTTTCCCAAGAGCATCAGCAACAGGTTTTGGGAGCCATTGAGAGAGCAAAGCAAGTGACTGTTCCAGAACTGAATTCTATTATTCACCATCACCATCAGCTACCGACCTGGTAAGCCAATGGGAATGCCGACGGACTGTCCAGGCAAACGGAACTTTTACCCTAACAGCAGACCGGACATCCCCAAGTTGACCCGAAAAGGATCAATCCGGGTCTGCCGGAGTGTTCCACAAAAGGGGAGTAGTGTAACGGACCTATGAACTATTCTGCCTGGACATCTATAATAATCCTGCAGTGAGGCATACACAGGGTTAATTGTAGAGTGACTCTATTCTAATGTCCCCCCTTCCTCAGCTAATTGACTCTCCTTTGTGTAGTTAACAGCCTCCTGTCAGGTGTATGCTAATGGAGTCATCTGTGAGTGTGTAATTGTTCTAAAGGTTAATTGAATTCTATTGATAAAGGAATGTGTCTGATCAGGTCATGTTAAGTGGATCTCGGGTCCGAAACGTCTAGAGACTGATTAACCACTTAAGCCCCGAGCCTGTTTTTCAGATTCGGTGTTTACGAGACTAAAACATTTTTTTTGCTATAAAATTACTTAAAACCCCCCAAACATTATATATTTTTTTTCTAACACCCTAGAGAATAAAATGGCAGTCATTGCAATACTTTTTGTCACACCGTATTTGCGCAGCGGTCTTACAAGCGCACTTTTTTTGAAAAAAAACACTTTTTTAAATAAAAAAAAAAGACAACAATAAATTTGGCCCAATTTTTTTACATATTGTGAAAGATAATGTTACGCCGAGTAAAATGATACCCAACATGTCACGCTTAAAAATTGTGCCCGCTCGTGGCATGGCGTCAAACTTTTACCCTTAAAAATCTCGATAGGCGACGTTTAAAAAATTCTACAGGTTGCATTTTTTGAGTTACAGAGTAGGCCTCGGGCTAGAATTATTGCTCTCGCTCTAACGATCGTGGCGATACCTCACTTGTGTGGTTTGAACACTGTTTTCATATGCGGGCTCTACTCGCGTATGCGTTCGCTTCTGCGCGCGAGCTCGTCGGGACGGGGCGCTTTAAAAAAAAATTTGGGGGGTTTTCGTATTTATTTTTATTTATTTTACCATTTTTAACACTGAAATAAAAAATAAAAATAAAAATATCACTTTTATTCCTATTACAAGGAATGTAAACATCCCTTGTAATAGAAAAAAGCATGACAGGTCCTCTTAAATATGAGATCTGGGGTCAAAAAGACCTCAGATCTCATATTTAGGCTTAAATGCAAAAAAAAAAAAAAAATTTGAAACTGTCATTTTTTTAAATGACAAAAAAAAAAAATGTTCCTTTAAGACGCTGGGCAGGACTGACGTTTAGCCCAGCAGAGCTATGGGCAACCCCAGTCAGCTGCCGAGCGCACCCGATCTCCCGCAGTTATCGCTGACAGGACCGCCCACTGAAGATATGAATATCTCGGTTGTGGCAGCAGCTGCTGCCGTTACCGAGATATCCATCTTTAAAGTGATGACGTATAACGACAGTGGGCGGTCGGTAACTAGTTAAATGATTAATTCAAGGAGATGTCATTATTTCAAAGTATCTGTATTGAAGCCCCCCCACTGTGTGAGGGGGGGCGGAGATTGTCATTGTTCCTGTAACAGTTTTGTAACCACATATAAGCTAGGTGTTGTACCATTAAAAGTTCAGTCCTACTTGACCCTTCAAAACGTAGCCCCGTCTCGTTCTTGAAAGGGTGTTCGATGGGATTGTTATTCTGCTCATTTTATAGCTGAACCGGGGTAGCCGTTACATTGGTTGGCAGCAGCGGGATGGTCCTTTTATCCAGACAGCAAGTTCTGAATGGAGTCGCAGTACGCCAGGCTAAAAAGATCCACACTAAAAGATTTATTGGAGAGTCATGGTAGGAGTGCCAGTAACAGACCACGGAGGGAGCTGATAGCTGACCTGCTGGAGCTGGACGAAATGGATGGATCTATGGAAGGAACGGAGCCCCTTGCACTGGTCAGCGAGGAAGATGTAATTACTGGGATTGTACAGCGGAGATTATCCTTGTATCCAGAAACGTCCGTGGAACTAATCAACCAGCTGTTCTGGGAAGCAAGGGAAGAGATACAAACTAAGAGGGGACAAGAACTGGAACTGGTAAGAGCGAGACAGCCCATTACACATGCAGTTCCTACTCCCCCACCCGTGGCTACAGGAAAGAAAATACCGTTCACTGCATTTAAAGCTTTTGTAGAAAGTGAGGAGGTAATCGATGGATATTTGGCGGACTTTGAGAGGCAATGCTTACTACACCAGGTACCACCAGACCAATGGGTCACTATTTTGTCTGGGAAATTGTCGGGCAAAGCCAATGAAGCCTTTCGGGCCCTTGCTCCAGAGGATATTTTACAATACCAGCAAGTTAAAAAGGCGCTGCTAACCCGATACGCCGTAACTCCAGAAGCCTACCGCCGTCACTTCCGGGAGTCCAAGAAGGAGGCTGTGGACTCCCACATGGAATGGGCCAACCGGTTACAAAAGGTGGCATCCCTTTGGGTCCAAGGGTGCAAGGCCAACACCGGGGAGGAAGTATTGCAGCTGTTCCTAATGGAACATTTCTTCCAAGACCTGGCCGCAGACATACAAGACTGGATACGAGATCGCCGTCCCGCTAACTTAAACGAGGCGGCTCGGCTAGCAGATGAGTACGCAGAAACAAGGAAAGTAAGCCAGGATACTACACGGCTGGCTCATAAGGTAGAACCGCGCACTCCAACCGTCACCCCACGCCCAGAGTTTTGGGCTCCAGTCCCACCAGGACCACCATGCCCTCAGGGGCCTAACGACTACCCCCGGGATTCGTCGAGGGTGACGTGCCATCACTGCAGCAACACGGGACATATTGCTCGTTATTGCCCTTTGAGAGCTACAAATAACAACTGGAGACGCACAACACCCAACACAGAGGTCACTCCATCACGTCCCTCTGCGGCCCACTGCCTAGAGACCGAGGGGGGCCCTGAGGAATGTCTGGGAATTTTGTATGAGGCAGACCCAATACAAGCTGCCTCTCCAGATAACCGTCAGCATCACCGTCAGGAGGTCTGGGTGAATGGACAAGTAGCACAAGCCTAAGAGATACCGGGACTACTATCACTTTGATTCAAAAACATCTGGTAAAGCCAGAGAACGTGTCCACTCGCACAGTTGCTGTCCGGGTCGCAGGGGGTGCTGTATTTCGCGTACCCACCGCCCGGGTGCACTTAGACTGGGGAGCCGGGTCAGGAAAGACCACAGTTGGTATCATGGATGACCTACCTGCCGAGGTTGTGCTGGGCAATGACATTGGCCCTCTGACTTCGGCTTATTTACCTACACCTGCTGCTGCTTGTCCCGTGACCACCTGCGTTGCTGGAATCAACTCGCTTGCTGCTGAGACCCGGGTAAGACTACCTTCCCCGACATGTACTGTAGATCCGGCACAATATCACAGTCTAAAATGGGAATGTGACAAGTTGGCCAGTGAGAAATCAGAGATGCAACGACACTATGCCATGTATTATGAGATGTCCCGTGGCTTGAACATTGAAATGCACAAACAGGCGGAAATTGTCAAAAGATTAAATGGGATTTGCATCCAGGTGGTGCCTTATCTTTCCCAAGAGCATCAGCAACAGGTTTTGGGAGCCATTGAGAGAGCAAAGCAAGTGACTGTTCCAGAACTGAATTCTATTATTCACCATCACCATCAGCTACCGACCTGGTAAGCCAATGGGAATGCCGACGGACTGTCCAGGCAAACGGAACTTTTACCCTAACAGCAGACCGGACATCCCCAAGTTGACCCGAAAAGGATCAATCCGGGTCTGCCGGAGTGTTCCACAAAAGGGGAGTAGTGTAACGGACCTATGAACTATTCTGCCTGGACATCTATAATAATCCTGCAGTGAGGCATACACAGGGTTAATTGTAGAGTGACTCTATTCTAATGTCCCCCCTTCCTCAGCTAATTGACTCTCCTTTGTGTAGTTAACAGCCTCCTGTCAGGTGTATGCTAATGGAGTCATCTGTGAGTGTGTAATTGTTCTAAAGGTTAATTGAATTCTATTGATAAAGGAATGTGTCTGATCAGGTCATGTTAAGTGGATCTCGGGTCCGAAACGTCTAGAGACTGATTAACCACTTAAGCCCCGAGCCTGTTTTTCAGATTCGGTGTTTACGAGACTAAAACATTTTTTTTGCTATAAAATTACTTAAAACCCCCCAAACATTATATATTTTTTTTCTAACACCCTAGAGAATAAAATGGCAGTCATTGCAATACTTTTTGTCACACCGTATTTGCGCAGCGGTCTTACAAGCGCACTTTTTTTGAAAAAAAAACACTTTTTTAAATAAAAAAAAAAGACAACAATAAATTTGGCCCAATTTTTTTACATATTGTGAAAGATAATGTTACGCCGAGTAAAATGATACCCAACATGTCACGCTTAAAAATTGTGCCCGCTCGTGGCATGGCGTCAAACTTTTACCCTTAAAAATCTCGATAGGCGACGTTTAAAAAATTCTACAGGTTGCATTTTTTGAGTTACAGAGTAGGCCTCGGGCTAGAATTATTGCTCTCGCTCTAACGATCGTGGCGATACCTCACTTGTGTGGTTTGAACACTGTTTTCATATGCGGGCTCTACTCGCGTATGCGTTCGCTTCTGCGCGCGAGCTCGTCGGGACGGGGCGCTTTAAAAAAAAATTTGGGGGGTTTTCGTATTTATTTTTATTTATTTTACCATTTTTAACACTGAAATAAAAAATAAAAATAAAAATATCACTTTTATTCCTATTACAAGGAATGTAAACATCCCTTGTAATAGAAAAAAGCATGACAGGTCCTCTTAAATATGAGATCTGGGGTCAAAAAGACCTCAGATCTCATATTTAGGCTTAAATGCAAAAAAAAAAAAAAAAATTTGAAACTGTCATTTTTTTAAATGACAAAAAAAAAAATGTTCCTTTAAGACGCTGGGCAGGACTGACGTTTAGCCCAGCAGAGCTATGGGCAACCCCAGTCAGCTGCCGAGCGCACCCGATCTCCCGCAGTTATCGCTGACAGGACCGCCCACTGAAGATATGAATATCTCGGTTGTGGCAGCAGCTGCTGCCGTTACCGAGATATCCATCTTTAAAGTGATGACGTATAACGACAGTGGGCGGTCGGTAACTAGTTAAATGATTAATTCAAGGAGATGTCATTATTTCAAAGTATCTGTATTGAAGCCCCCCCACTGTGTGAGGGGGGGCGGAGATTGTCATTGTTCCTGTAACAGTTTTGTAACCACATATAAGCTAGGTGTTGTACCATTAAAAGTTCAGTCCTACTTGACCCTTCAAAACGTAGCCCCGTCTCGTTCTTGAAAGGGTGTTCGATGGGATTGTTATTCTGCTCATTTTATAGCTGAACCGGACTCTCTCTCTGGATCTCGTGGATGGGATATACCGGCTGTACCTGCATATCGCAACTTGCCAGGGAAAAGGACGTCTCCAACGGCTGATACCCTCTCACTACCTGGGTAGCCGTTACAGTTGCTTATGCTGGAATAAGCACTATTTACTTTACTGAGGCTGTGATGATAGAACCCAAACTCTTAACTGAGTTAAGAGTGAAACCTGGGTTCGAACCTGAGAAATCTCCGCAGTTGCGATCCATAAACCTGAAACTAATTTGGCATATTGTTACAATACGTTTATCTTGGTCTCATCATTATTTTACTTTATTTTTAATAACACTGACCCAGAGAAGTTTGTTAAGGTGTCCTGGAGCACTCTCATGTTTGATAGTATCGAGGAGGAATGTCAGACCTCCCCCGAGGCTGTCATGTTCCTACCATAGATCACCAAAGAGGCTGTAGCTCCAGCATCACCTGTTCTTACCTCACGTGGTTACTGACCTCCAAGAAGACCACACCACCCTGCGGACGCTTATCTCCCGTCAGGGTTGGTTCCCCTATGCCAGAAGCTCACCCAGTTATCTTGGCTCCAAAAGTACAGTATGTTGACACTCACATTTTTAACTCATTAATACATTTCTTCATATCTCTTCACCGTTTGCTCTCACCTTTTTGACCAAATTTTTACCTAAAAGTGGGGTCTTCTTTGTCATGGTTGTTCTACCTTTCTCCTTTTTACTAATGCTCTTAATCTGCCACCATCCTCCACAATCCCACAATATATGTATGAGATTCTCTCAAAAAATTATAAAATATATAGTGCTATCCATATGGATAACTATATTTTTATTAAAGATGAAAATTTACTCAATTTATATTTTGCACTAATACTGGTGCACATCGGTATCCAGGCATATATTATGGATAACCTCCAAAACCTCCACTTCAGATGAAATTAAATGAATTGTCACTGTTACACTTTTCAAATAATTAGGACAACAGTGCTGAAATGACACTAAAATATATCAATTACACATTATATTGGGATTATAACAGTGTTTCCCAAACCTTTCTTTTAAATTCCATCTAACGGGTCATAGTTTCCAGTTCTCTTCTTGTTTTTCTAGAGGATGATTAAAGGGATGCAAATACTGCTTAAGGGCCAGTTCACACCATATACAGTTCTGTGCTCCTTTTTTTCTGCACTAAAAATGCATGCACAGGGCCAGATCCACAAAGAACTGCCTATCGAGGGGCGTGGCCGGACGCTGATGGCAATGGATGCTCTCTGAGGGAGCTCCGTCCTAGCTGAACTGAATCCGAAGCCATCCGGTACCGAGGATCGGGAATTTAAACTTCTAACCCTTCCATCCTGACTCGGGGAATCTCCCTGCACAGCCCCATACCATTATTGTGCCTTTTGATGGTCTGCCGGCGGTGTAAATCAGTCCGTGACAGAGTTCAATTGCAGACGTCCCGCCGCCATCTTGGGGCCTATGAAGCCTTGATCACAGCCGTGCTCAAGTGAGGTAAAAACAGCAGAAAAAGACACAATCATAGTGTCATCCTCCTCATATGTGTAGCGATCTACGTGGTGGCCCAGAGACATAAGCCTGAGCGGCGATTTGAAGCGGTTATTAGGTCCGGGAGCAGATCTTTAACCTGGAGACCTGCCGCCATTTTGGGGCCCAGTAAACATTATACCCCTCGATCTAAAGTACTGTGACAGCGGGCTAAACGAACACAGCTTCCGATCGTTATGTGGATTGAAAGCTAAAACTGTGACAGTGATCCTTACACCCTGTGGGGTGTCAAATTATCACCTCAGAACTGGATGAAATACCTTGGAAAGATTTTATAACTAAACTGCAGAGGTGACACCGCCATCTTGTAGACTGTAAGTATATTACCACAGAATTCATAAGCAATTCAACTGCGGAGGTGACACCGCCATCTTGTGGCCTGCAAGTTTATTAACACAGACTTGATATATATTTAAACTGCGGAGGCAACGCCGCCATCTTGTGGCCTACAAGTATATTACCACAGATTTCAAAAAAAAAAAAGTGTAACTGCTTTTCTGAGGCGAAAACTGCTGAAATTAAACACTTTTCTCTTATAATCCACCTCAGTGACTAAAACTCAGTGTGTGGTGACTTGTGACCATTATCCTGCAAAACTACTGCGAGGATCTGATAGAGTGTAGATGGATTTTATCCCCAGTTCACCGTAACATCTTGCAACCTAAATAATCCATTATATCACACTATTTGGAATTTTTATTATATTTATTCCTTCTCTACACTGAGGTAATTTTTTGTACACTGGATACCTGACTGCAATAATAGACTAATCACAGTAGTCAGAGATTGGTTACCAACTCGATACGGTCCCCAGGGCCTGTGTTATACAATATCGGATTATCCTATGATTATTCCTGCAATGGAAACTTACTGAGGGGTTCCTGATCACCGTCCGATGTTAGTCGAAGATAGCTGCAGACCTATCCACTAATATGACACCTGCATGATACGTAATTTGAGACATTTTTATGATGCTGATCTTTTCACAATACTTACTGTAAAGGCTCAAATCTGGACCTGGTCAGTTCACATAAGCAATACCCACTGTAAGATGGTGGTTATAAGACTGTTATGCCTATAGGAGCTGATATAGGAGTGAACTGTTGATTTTACGATATAGAACAACTCTACCCCTGCTGATAAGAATTCACTATAACACTTATTTTATATGAAGGGGAAACAGGGCAAAAAAAATAAGAACTCAATTATCAAGGAGAGTCTTTTTGATATGGACACCCCTCCTCATACAAGTCCTCAGGTATCTGTGGTGGATCCTAAGTTTACTGAACATTTCTCGTCTCATGTGACACCCTCCTCATCACCTCCTACCTTAAGTTCTACTACATCTTCAGCTTTATTTTCATCTGTAGTAAGGGAGGGTATAACACCTATAATGGCTGATCATGGGATTCCTATGGTTTCTCCATCACATGACCCTATACAAGTAACTACTAACGTTGAAACTGCTCCAGAAGTTTCTTTCAATGTTGCTGATCTCTATAACAGGATCTCTGAAATGCTGGAAAGGGGTTTAGCTCACACGGCTGAGAAAATTACTAAAGATATTAGGGCAGACTTCCAATGTCTTGGCAACAGGATAGACTCAGTTGAGCATAAATTGGACATTAACGTCTCTAAAACTGAACAACATGATGATCATATCCATTTCCTACAAGAACAACTGGAGGCTGCTCAAACTAAGATTGACGATTTGGAAAACAGGTCAAGAAGAGAAAACTTCAGGGTTAGGGGTCTTCCTGAGTCCATTATGGACGTTCATTCAGCAATACGAGACATTATGAGAATCCTCCTTCCATCTGCACCTGATATAAAATTGGAAATTGATAGGGCTCATAGATCATTAGGTCCAATGAGAAGAGATGGTTTGCCCAGAGATGTGGTGGTCAAGCCTCATTATTTCTCCACCAAAGAAGACATTATGAAACGGTCCAGACAACAGGAGAATCTTCAATACCAAGGTACTAATATACAAATATTTTCTGACATTTCACCATATACCATTCAGAAAAGAAGAGCAATGAAACCGTTATTGTCTGCCCTCATCAACAAAAACATCAAGTATAAATGGGCTTTCCCCTTCGCCTTAAAATTCAATTATAATGGTAGAAACCATATAATACATAATTTCCAAGAAGGTGAACGACTTCTGTATGATCTGAAAATTATATCTCTTGATCCTGTCATGGACACTAATCCGCCTCAACTTCCATCTGCCAAGAGGAACACACCTACTAGTCCGACTCAAAATCCTTGGAACAAGGTCAAGTACAGGAAAATTGGAGGGGACCAAGCACCCTGATATTGAATAGACTTATCCAGGACGTATCTCTTAATCTTTAATTCAGATGATTTTTTATCCCGGATGCTTTTTAAAAACAAAGAAGATTCCGGGTTTACATGTCTAGTTTAATGCCGTTTTTCTTTAGATTATTCTCCTACTGTTTTTGGGCCATCCTATGATTCACTTGCCTTTTATCTTAAACTTGTTTTAAGGTGTAATGTTTAATCTGTCGGCAACTGACGACGGTGAGGTATTGAACCTCAACTTACCTCTTGTGTCGACACTTTGTCGACCCAATGGGTAAGAATATAGTCCTTTTCTGGGACTATACAAAAATTTCTTGTTTGAATGAGGGAAGGAGAATCATTCTCTTCCCCCATTCTGGGTCACGAATTGACCTTGCACGATCTAATAGTTTATTGTGCCATATGTTTTTTTATTTTTCTCTTTTTATCTCTCCTTTTCACTTCTTTTTCTTTCTTCTTCATACTCTCTTCGTTTCTTCAGCCTGCCTGCCATTGTTCGTATTTGCGAGACTATTGATGATATCTGTACGGTCCCGCATGTTCATAGATGTAGAAAAGACTTATGGCTGGATCGAATGATGTATCTAAACCCCTTAGTGTTGTTACTCACAACACTCAGGGGTTGAATTCTCCTGTTAAGAGGCGCAAAGCCTTTCAAGTATACAAGTCTCTCCGTGTGGATGTGGTTTTCCTTCAAGAAACCCACTTTCCTAAACGATACAACCCTTCCTTTATGCATGCCCACTTTCCATTGTTTTACCTAGCTAAAGCAGAAAACAAAACTAAGGGTGTGGCCATTTTGTTTTCTAGGTATTGTAATTTTAACCTGACTAAAGAATTTGGAGATCCGGAAGGTAGGTTTCTACTGTTACAAGGTACCCTTGATGGCAGACTATACACATTTATCTCTTATTATGCTCCTAACAGAGGTCAGAAAAAGTTTTTCTCACAGATGCTTGATACCCTCCGACCATTCATGGAGGGGATCATTCTTATGGGTGGAGACTCTAACCTAGCTTTCGACACGGGATTGGATAAGTCCAAACCTTCTGTCAAGGGAATCGTCAGACCGACTAAACTTAGTCTACAAGTAGCACGCATTCTACATCAGTCTAGATTAACTGACATCTGGAGGGAGATGAACCCCAAAATTAAGGACTATACTCACTATTCTAACCCTCACCACTCTTATTCGCGTATAGATCATATATTAATCTCTAACCATCACGTCCCAGCTGCCATTAAGTCTCATATAGTTGATGTTTCTTGGTCAGATCACTCGATGGTTCTATTGTCACTGAGGAGAGAGGACACTTCTCCTAAAGTGTCTCATTGGACACTAAATAAGTCTATTTTGAAGGACCCTGTCCTAATGAAGGATATTGAGCGATCTCTTCTAGAATACTTTAAGCATAATGATACAGAAGATGTGTCCCCTGAAACTCTGTGGGCTGCCCACAAGGCTTCTATCAGAGGCAAAATTATACAAGTGGCCGCTGGCCTCAAGAAACAAAGAAACATAGACATAAGGAAGCTGGAAAACAACTATATAGAGCTACGTAAAAAACATAAATCTGATCCTCTTAACTTTCCTACTCAGGCACTTGATGCAGCTAGATCTGCCCTAAACTTGGTACTTACCACCAAAGCTGGGGAGGATATGAAATGGACTGGAGCTAATTTCTATAAATTTAAAGATAAAATAGGCCCGATGCTAGCTCATAAACTCTCACCCAGATTTCAATCGCGGTCTCTCCCTAAAATAAGGATGACTGATGGTTCTCTTACCCTGAATCCTAGGAAGATAATGGAGGCCTTTCATGATTTTTTTCTAAGCTTTATGCATCCACTGATGATTCTTCTTCAGAGGGAATGGATGGTTTTCTAGACAATTTGATTCTACCTCAATTGACTGAAGTTCATAGAGAAATGATGGAGTCTCCCATATCAGCTGAAGAAGTATTGTTAGTAATTAAAAACCTAAAATTAGATAAAGCCCCGGGCCCTGATGGGTTTTCAAGTGCTTATTATAAAACATATTCGAGCATTTTAACACCCTACATGGTTAAATTCTTCAACCACATGACCGGTGGAGTTCCCATAGACAGGCAACTTAATTTAGCTTATATTTCGGTTATCCCAAAGCCAGAAAAAGACCATAGCCTGGTGGAAAACTATAGACCTATATCCCTCATTAACAACGATCTTAAGATACTCACTAAGGTAATGGCCAATAGAATGTCCTCTTTCATTGGCCAGTATGTTAGTAAAGATCAAGTAGGCTTCATCGCTGGAAGGCAAGGTCCTGATCAGGTTAGGAGGGCTGTGGATCTGATCTCCATTTTGAACTCGGGTTGGACTGGTGATACTAATCAAAGGGGAATGCTTCTTTCTATTGATCTACAGAAAGCATTTGACTCAGTATCATGGCCATTCATGTTAGAAGTGATGAAACGTTGGGGGTTTGGCACGAAATTTCTTGGAATCTTATCTGCACTTTACTCTCATCCTAAAGCTAATATACGCTTTCAGGGTATCTTTTCGGAACCTATTGAGATTCATAGGGGTACTAGGCAGGGTTGTCCTCTGTCTCCCCTGGTGTTTGCAATAGTTATGGAATCCTTGGCTATAGCTATTCGTGAGAACACAAACATCAGAGGAGTTAGATGTGCCAAAACGGAACATAAATGTGCCTTGTTTGCAGATGACCTTTTACTGTTTTTGACCGCTCCAGATACATCCCTACCGGAATTATATTCTCTTTTAGACAAATTTTCTATAGTTTCAGGTCTAACTGTGAATATGGCCAAGTCTAGGGCCCTCAATGTTTCTCTTTCTGAATCCACGGTTTCTCTACTAAAGGAAAATTATGGATTCAAATGGGACACCTCTTATATCAAATACCTAGGTATCTATTTGACTCCCAACATCCAAAACTTGTATTTGGCCAATTATCCACCTATGTATAGAAAACTTGAGAAAGATTTGAGAGATTGGGGGACTCAGAATATAGGTTGGATTGGTAGAATTAACTCGGTTAAGATGACTCTTCTCCCTAGGCTTTTGTATCTTTTTAGATCATTACCCATACCGATAATTAAAAGTCATCTAAAATCCTTTCAAGGAAAGATTATCAAGTTTATTTGGAACAATAAGGGTCCACGCCTTCCATCTCGCACTCTCTATAACTTGCCTGAACAGGGGGGTCTGGGGGTACCCAACTTATTATGGTACTATCAATCAGCAAGATTGGCACAGTTATCGGAAACTTTTCTTAAACATGAACGCCCTGACTGGTTAGATATAGAAGAGCAGGCGACCCCGAATCTAACGATAGAGGAATTAATGTGGAGTCCTACCAAGAATAGGCCTTCTATTTTATCTCCGACTCTTTCTCAAACCTTTGTTTTATGGGATTCACTTAAAAACAATCCCTCTCTAATTTCTAAAGGCAGACCTTTATCGAGTATTTTTCTAGACCCACTCTTTGTTTCTAAAATTGAAGTAGATTCGTTCAAATGGTGGCATGACAAAGGGTTGTATCGTATAGGCCGTTTTTTTTCGCGCTCGGGTCCACTTCCTAAACAACACTTCATTGACAAGCTAGGTCTTCCTGTCTCAGAAAAATTAAGATTTTCTCAACTACATGACTATGCACAAAGCCTATGGGATAGTGGCTCGATCTCTGGACTATTGACACCTTATGAAAGTAATTGTGATCAGGGTTTGATCAGGAAGGGGAATATTTCAATCATATATCAATCGCTTGCTAATAATTGCACCAAATTACCTCATATGCTGGCCTGGGAAAGGGAACTTAATAACAACTGGGATTTATCTGACTGGTGCAGTAATTATACTAGATCCATTAAAGGATTTGTGAATATATCCCTTGTAGAGGCTAATGTAAAAATTTATACTAGGTGGTATTTAGTTCCCGTTAAACTGGCTTCCATGTATCCGTCAATTTCGCCCCTTTGCTTCAGAGGTTGTCAGGGATTGGGGTCTATGGTACATATATGGTGGGAATGTCCCAAAATACATGGATACTGGAATAAGGTGTTCAACATAATAAGACGTGTCACAGGCTGTAATTTGCATCAATCCCCCACTATCGCTTTACTTAACGGGATGTTACCCCAAACCTCCAAGGTTACTAGAAAACTCATCCTATACATTCTGACAGGTGCCAGGATCACAATTGCAGCTGCGTGGAAAAAATCTACTGTCTCCATCCGGTATATGAAACAAAAGGTTACATGGATTATGGAACAAGAAAAGAGGGTCTGTTCCATGTTGGATATGTCTACTCTTTTCCATGAAATATGGGAACCGTGGATGAAATTTATGGGAATATCTTTTATCCCATAAAGGCTGTGGTGATATTTATATCCTTAGGACGATGTTGTTCATTGACAGGCAGGCTGCCATCTCTTTTTCCTTTTACTTTCCCCTGATCTTCTTTTTTTTTTTTTTTTTTTTCTTCTCTTTTTTTCTCTTCTTTTCATTGATTGTTATTTGATTTGATAATTTTTTTTTTTACACGAGGATAACATCTTTGTTATTTCTCATTCTCAGAGTGTTATGTTTAGAAAAAAAAAAAAAAAGATATATATAAACATTTGTATTAGCCTATGTTTGGGTTATCAAAAGATTCCACCAAATTTTTGGGGATGTTAGGTATGTTAAGGGTTTTGAAAATATATATTTACAGTGACTGGGTGGTATTGGTGATAATTATTGGAGGGAGGGAAGGGGGATTTAAAGGTTTGCTTAACCTCTTGGACACAGACTGTTCCCAGTGGGGGTGTCAGAGAAGTCTTTGTTATACAGAAATCCTGTCCTTTATTAGTTCCATGAAATTAGACCCAGTACACACATGGGGTTTTTTATTGTGTGACAACAATAAGCCTAAGGAATTATATAGTATATAGAAATATCCTTTTATTTATTTAATTATAAATTATTGGTTATACCTAGCTTTTCTTTTTAACTATTACAATCTGTTATACTCTCACCGTATGGTGATAGCATATGATATGGCTGTATATGATAGTCAGTTTCTATGACAAGACCATCTTCTATGTAAAGCAATGCATTGGATTTATTATTTACTGTGTATTACTGAAATGTATACTGCTGTTTTAGTACAAATGTATGTACTTTTATTGAAAATAAACATAAATTTGAATGAAAAAAAAAGAACTGCCTATCTTTAGGCAGGCGTAGCGTATCTCAGATACACTACGCCGCCGTAACTTAGAGCGGAGGTTCCTTATCCACAAAGAATTAACGCCGTAAGTTACGGCGGCGTAGTGTAAATGTGTCGGCGTAAGGGCGCGAAATTCAAATGACTGAGGCCCCATACACACGAGAGGATTTATCCGCAGATACGGTCCAGCGGACCATATCCGCGGATAAATCCTCTCGAGGATTTCAGAAGATTTCTATGCGATGGCGTGTACACACCATCGCATTGAAATCCGCGCTGAAATCCTCTGCCGATGACGTGTCGCGCCGTCGCCGCTATTATGACGCGGCGACGGGCGCGACGCTGTCATATAAGGAATTCCACGCATGCGTCAAATCATTACGACGCGTGCGGGGAATCCCTTTGGACGGATGGATCCGGTAAGTCTGTACAGACGAGCGGATCCATCCGTTGGAATGGATTCCAGCAGATGGATTTGTTGAGCATGTCAGCAAATATCCATCTGCTGGAAATCCATCCCAGGGGAGATTTATCCGCGGATAAATATCCGACGGAGTGTACACACCATAGAATCTATCCGCAGAAACCCATTTGATGGGATTTATCTGCGGATAGATTCTATGGTGTGTATGGGGCCTGAGATGTGGGCTATTGATACGCCGCCGTAAGTTCTTTGTGGATCTGGCCCACAGTGTTTTCCATGTATTCCAATGGCTCTATTTCACACCATGCAGTCAGATTTCGGTGCAGAAACTGACCGGAAACAGACAACATGGTGTGAACTAGAGCCATTGGATTAAATGGAAAACACTGTGCATGCATTTTGTGCAGAAAATTATGCATGGAACTGCATCTGGTGTGAACTGGCCCTTAAAAAAAATGTATGGCGACTACTTAATTACTTACAACCGTTGGTTGCTAAGACTCCCTCCATCCTTAGGGACACTTTAGATACAATAAATGCTTTAAAACGTGAGGTGTGATCAGAACTGTCTTTTGGTCACAGCTCATGTATATTTGTTATATACAATAATTCCTCACAATAAGGGTTTAGAAGCAGTAAAACATTATAGTTTTCCCTATAAACACTGACAATTCATTTTTCATCCTTTAGATCGTGAACCACAGGGCGATCTGGGGCGATTTAGAACACGACTTGAAGTCGTCTCCAGGACAGGAGACTTTCCAGAGGGAGAGGTTTGCCTGAGAAATGTATATTATCTTCCTGGAAAGTCGCTTCAGTTAAGACAGTGATCAGACTTGGATCAGACTTCCATTGAAATCAATGGGTACAAATCGCCTACAAGTCGGATTGAAGTAGTACAGGAACTTCTTTTGAAGTTGGAGCGACTCGAGTCGTGTATATTAAAACCGCTCCCATTCACTTGCATTGTTTTTCTCGACAGCGCGACTTGGGACGAATTGAGGCGACTTCAAGTTGGATCCCAAGTCGCCCCAGTGTGAACCGGCTCTTAGGCCCATATTCTCTCTAAAAATCTGCGGGCTGCGCTTAAGGCACTTACACTCCGCTGTCCCAACTTACAGGAGCAAGTGTTGTATTCCCCAAACACTTGCTCCGTAAGTTGGGACGGCAGAGTGTAAATGCCCCGGCGTAGCCTGGCGGATCTCCAAGGGGGCGGCTTGTATTCAAATTAAGCGCGCCCCCGATTCTAATGAACTGCGCATGTGCCAGGCTTCAAAAAGCCCAGTGCGCATGCTCCAGTTCTCGGCGGAAAACGTCAATGACGCCGACGTGTGCGTCATTAACGTAAAGTCGTATTCAAGAACGACTTACGGAAACGACGTACCCGACGAAAAAACACGACGGGGACCCGACGCCATCCGTAACATGGCCTACGTGGGACTTGCGGAAACTTACTCCTCATATAGCAGGAGTAAGTTTCCGCTTACGCAAACGACGTTAGCGACGGTTACGCGACGCAAACTCGTTCGGGAATCGGCGTAGAAGGATCATTTGCATACGCAAATGAAACCTTCACGTAAATGCCATCTAGCGGCGGCCGGCGTCATTACATTTAAGATCCGCCAGTGTAAGTGACTTACAGATGGCGGATCTTAAGTGTATCTATGCGAAAATGATTCTAAGAATCAGTCGCATAGATACACGGGCCAAAAAAGGGAGATACGATGGAGTATCCTGAGATACTCCATCGTAACTTCTATGAGAATATGCCCATAGTCTTTTTGATTAAACTACTTTTGGTACAGAAATAAATATTACTTACAAAAAAAAGGTGCTGCCATAGTCAGTAAATTTGTACCTTGCAATCCTCTTTTAAATCTTATTGGGAATGGGATGCCATTTATAATTGCCAGAGACCTGAGATTTCATCATGAAAATTGTATATTGGCGATGCCCTCCTTTTATGGCAGGTCATTGTTGAGACTCTTCACACTTTCATGGCCCAGCTGAAGAGCATGGAATTACATGAAAGTGATTTTTTGGGATTTGACTATATTATTATACAGGATTTATATTACAATTAAAATACAAGAGGATTAAGAGGGCCCTGCTCAGAAGAGCTTACAATCTAATAGGGTGGGGAAGGTGGTACAAAAGGTTTGTAACTGTGGGGAATGAGCTGATGGAAGTGGTAAAAGATTAGTTGGAGATGTGGTAGGCTTCCCTGAAGAGGTGAGTTTTCAGGGATCGCCTGAACGTAGCAAGAGTAGGGGATAGCCGGACAGGTTGAGGTAGCACGTTACAGAGGATGGGAGAGACTCTGGAGAAATCCTGGAGACAAGAGAGCTTGACAGTAGGACAGCGGTCCCCAACCTTTTTGGCCCTGGGGACCGGCTGCGCGGACGAAAATTGTGCCAAGGCCCGGGGGGTTTGGGCTGGGGGCATGCACTGGGGGGTAAGCGATTTTTCACGGGCAATTTATCGGAGCAATAGCTGGTGTTGACACAACTATCATTACGTCACCATGGTTGTTATGGTGTCAGGATGATTGAAGCACATTATTTCTATTACTACTTTATATATAATGAAATAGTTCAACTCACTATAATGCAGAATCAGTGGTAGCCCTGAGCGTGTCACTTGCCACGTCATCTGCCATTAGATGCAGCTTGTCACTTGCCACGCTGCCTGCCACCAGATGAGGAATGTCACTTGCCACGCTGCCTGCCACCAGATAAGGAATGCCACTTGCCATGCTGCCTGCCACCAGATGAATTCCACTTGCCACGTCGCCCGCCACCAGATGAATGTCACTTGCCATGTCGCTTGCCACCAGATGAGGATTGCCACGCTGCCTGCCACCAGATAAGGAATGTCACCTGCCATGGTGCCTACCACCAGATGAATGCCACTTGCCACGCTGCCTGCTACCAGATTAATGCCACTGGCCATGCTACCTGCCACCAGATGAATGCCACTTGCCACACTGCCTGCCATAAGATGAATGCCACTTGCCACGCTGCCTGCCACTAGATGAGGAATGCCACTTGCCACACTGCCTGCCACCAGATGAATGCAACTTGTCACACTGCCTGCCACCAGATGAATGCCACTTGTCACACTGCCTGCCACCATATGAATGCCACTTGCCACGCTGCCTGCCACCAGATGAATGCCCCAAATGAATGTCAATTGCCACCGTGCCTGCAGTGCTATGGGCAGGAGACTGGAGAGCGGTGATGTGAAACCAGCGCTTTGAGGGCAAAAGAGCTGTTATGCGCAGCGGGCGTAGAGAGATGATGTCATCTCTCTGCCCCACCATACCTCCAACACCAGCGCTGTAAGGACGGAAGAGCTGTAATGCGGGGCGGGCGCAGAGAAGCGGGCGGCTTCTCTCATATATATAAGCACCAGCAGCACCAGGCCCAGAGAACAGGGAACAAGAAAGGGAAAAGCACACATGGAAAAAAAAAATAGAACAGGGGAAGTCTTGGACGTGCCTGTCTTAAAGGGGAATCCTACCTATGATGTGCAGTTGCAGAAAGAATGCATACATATTACACAAATAAATTACAATATATTTACAAAGATAAAACAAACACAAATATTTCAACACTCTGTAGCCAGCTGCTACAAAGAGATAAAAGAGGAATGGAATAAGCGATCTTATGCCACGTACACATGATCGGAATTTCCGACAACAAAACCGTGGATTTTTTTCCGACGGAATGTTGGCTAAAACTTGACTTGTGTTACATCCACACGGTCACACAAATGTTGTTTGAAATTCCAAACGTCGGGAACATGGTGACGTACAACCGAGAAAAATTAAGTTTAATGATTCCGAGCATGCGTCAAATTGATTCCGAGCATGCGTAGGATTTTTGTGCATCGGAATTGCATAAGGACGATCGGAATTTCTGACAAAAACTTTTGTTGTTGGAAAAATTCCGACAGCAAATGTCCGATGGAGCCTACACTAGGTCAGAATATCCGACCAAAAGCTCACATCGAACATCTGTTGTTGGAATTTCCGATTGCGTGTACGCGGCATTATATTATTGATTGTTAAATGGCAAAGTAGTCATCTAACATATACAATCAAAGTCAGGTACATTACTCTTATCAGCACTCTGGATAAGCAATAGTTAAAGCAGAAATATAAATGATTACTCAAAAGGGGTAACCTATGGTTGGACTTTAAAGGCAAGAACACAATAGAATTTAGCAAAAATATAAATTTATTAGACAAAAAATACAAATTGATTAACACAGTGTTCAAGAATTAAAACCATACACAATATTGTGGAGTATAGATTTGGTCCCTTATGCATTTACGCATTTCGCTGTGAGACTTCTTCAGGGCGAACAACAAAAATAGCAATAATAAAATAACAGGTCTCGTTATCTTGAAACGGACAGGATCTGATATACAAAGATATCCGAATATCTGAGAATTTTATATAAATGAGAAACATTTCCATAGGAAGTGTAGTAAAGACAGCATGTATGTCTGAAATTCTGCTCATACGTAAGATATAAGGCCCTATATGGGAAATATCCAGTATATGAGATGCTGTGTATTGAGCCCTAATAGACATATTATCCATAAATCTGCTAGTATATCAAATATAGGGCAAAGATTCCCTATGTAGGGAATATCCAGTATAGGAAACGCTGTGTACGTATGTAAGCGTATTGTCCGTACATTAGTAACTAACGGGTATGTCGCTTAATGGGGGCAGATGTCCAAAAACATATAGCCAGATTCAGGTACGGCGGCGCATCTTTCAGGCGGCGTAGCGTACGTATTTACGCTACGCCACCGTAAGTCAGAGAGGCAAGTGCTGTATTCACAAAGCACTTGCCTCCTAAGTTACGGCGGTGTAGCGTAAATGGGGCCGGCGTAAGCGCGCCTAATTCAAATGAGGATGAGGGGGCGTGTTTTATGTAAATGGGTGGTGACCCGACGTGATTGACGCACATGCGCCGTCCGTGTACATATCCCAGTGTGCATTGCTCCAAAGTACACCGCAAGGACTTATTGGTTTCAACGTGAACGTAAATTACGTCCAGCGCCATTAACGCATGACTTACGCAAACGACGTAAAATTTTCAAATTTCAACGCGGGAACGACGGCCATACATAACATTGGCTACGCTACCTAGGGGGCAGCTTTATCTTTACGCAGGCGTACCTCTTACGGAAACGGTGTATCTTTACTGCGACGGGGCACGTACGTTCGTGAATCGGCGTATCTAGTAATTTACATATTCTACGCCGAACTCAACGGAAGCGCCACCTAGCGGCCAGCGGAAAAATTGCACCCTAAGATACGACGGCGTAGGAGACTTACGCCTCTCGTATCTTAGCCTAATTTAAGCGTATCTGGTTTCCAGAATACGTTTAAATTTAGGACGGCGTAGATTCAGAGTTACGTCGGCGTATCTACTGATACGCCGGGCGTAAAGCTACCTGAATCAGGCTAATAGAGTTTCCATGATCTGCAGGCATCAAAGGGCAAGCTCAAAAAGTCCCATAGGGAAGAATAGAACTGGTTTGCTGGAATATAGCCACCCTCGGTGAGTGAATCAGGAAATGAAGCGTTGCGGCTTCACTGCCTTGTTCCCTACTGCGCATGCGTGAGCCACGCGGCGCGCCCTCACTGGTCCCCGCTGTATCTTGGGACCAGTGTGTTTCCCAGAAGACAGCGGGGGGTGACGCGAAGCGGCGTGACTCCCGCAACAGTCTGTTCCCAGAAGTGAGTGCAAATACCTGTATTATACAGGCAGGCCTCAAAATTTCAAGTCCTGAGCTACTAGCCAGGCCTTAAGAGTTACTCGCCACCTGTTGCCCCACCCAAACCCTACCTTGCCCCGCCCCTTAAACACGCCCTTGTATATGATCTCATGAAATAACACTGTTAAATGTTTTATTCAGTATTAAGTTACAAAAATACATAATGCCTCCAATTCCGTCCCCCTGCCCCCATTCTATCATATCTATGCCTCCAATTCTGCCCCCCTCCCCCATTCTATCATACCTATGCCTCCAATTCTGTCCCCCTGCCCCCATTCTATCATATCTATGCCTCCAATTCCACCCCCCTCCCCCATTCTATCATACCTATGCCTCCAATTCCGTCCCCCTGCCCCCATTCTATCATATCTATGCCTCCAATTCCGCCCCCCTCCCCCATTCTATCATACCTATGCCTTCAATTCCGTCCCCCTGCCCCCATTCTATCATTCCTATTCCTCCAATTCCGTCCCCATCCCTCCATTCTATCATACCTGTGCCTCCAATTCCTCCCCCCATCTATCATATGGTATGATAGATGTGGGGGGGGCAGAATTGGAGGAATAGGTATGATAGAATGGGGGGAGCTGGACGGAATTGGAGGCATAAGCATGATAGATTGGGGGGAGGGGCATAATTTGGGGCATAGGTATGATAGAATGGGGGGAGGGGGGAAGAATTGGGGGCATAGGTATAATGGATTGGGGGATGATTTAAAGTCTAAATCTGCAATTACCCCCCCCCCCCCAATCCAGCACATGTTCCTTCAATCCCCCTCCCAGCAAACTCCCAGTGCCTCCAGAACACACATCACACATCTATCTTAATAAACATACAGTTTTACTGCGGGCACGGTGCACTCCTTGGATGTGTGAGAGCCTGGGAGGTGGAGAGGGGCGGTCCTGGACAGCGTCTGGTATAGTAGTCGCGTGCTGTGACTGTGAGACTAGTGTGAGAGGCGGAGAGGGGCGGATCCGGGCGGCAGTTCTAGGTTAATTTGGACTGTACTATTGGACTCAGGGGCGTACCTAGAGTATTTGGCACCCGGGGCGGATCCTATATCTGGCACCCCCACCTTAAAATGTAAAAACACCCCACTGTGCCCCCTGCATACCACTGCATCCTTAAATATATTTTTGTCACTACTGTGTACCCCCTCTCCACAACTGCACCTCTGGACCACTTTACATTACACAGCACCTCACAGCTCTGGACCCCTTTACATTACACAGCACCCCGTACCTCTGGACCCCATTACATTACACAGCAGCCCTGGACCCCTTTACATTACACAGCACTCCGTACCTCTGGACCCCTTTACATTACACAGCACCCCTGGACCCCTTTACATTACACAGCACCCCGTACCTCTGGACCCATTTACATTACACAGCACCCCTGGACCCCTTTACATTACACAGCACCCCGTACCTCTGGACTTCTTTACATTACACATCACCCCTGGACCCCTTTACATTACACAGCAACCCTGGAGCTCTTTACATTACACAGCACCCCGAACCCCTTTACATTACACAGTACACTGCACCTCTGGACCCCTTTACATTACACAGCACCTCTGGATTCCTTTACATTACACAGTACCCCAAACCTCAACCCCTTTACATTACACAGAACCCTGCACCTCTGGACCCCACAGCTCTGGATGCCTGCATGTTACACAAACACCCCCTACAGTACAGACCCCCCCTCCATACAGTACAGACCCACCCCCTACCAATACAGACCCACCCCCTACCAATACAGACCCACCCCCCACGGTCCCACTATGTACCTCAGTCCTCAGATGATCATAGCACTAGTGGGGTGGACCGGACTGGTGCTCCCCTCCCCCTGTGTCGACATAAAGGAGGAGGGGAAAGCGACCACGAAGAGAAGGGGATCTGATGGGTCAGGTGTCGCACACACTTCGGTGCGGCTCGCATCCCTCCCCCACAAAGCCAAGCCCCCACCTCAGGTTCTCTGCGTGTGACACGCCGTGTGTTCAGCCTCACGCGCTGCCGCCAAAAACCCACCCGCTGGCTCTTCAGTTCAACCCACCCACTCAGCCCCGCTGTCTCTGCTTCAGTCGCGGTGGGGGGGTGCCTGCCGCAGTCTAAACCCGCCCGCTGCCTCTGAAGTTTAACTCACCTGCTCACTGTCTCCGCTTCAGTCGCGGAGGAAGGGGGGTGCCTGCCGCTGCCTAAATCTGCCCGCGATCTCCGCTTCAGTGGGGGGGGGTGCCGGCCTGACACCCCCCCAGCGTGTGGCGCCCCGCACTTAGTACACCTCTGATGGGACTGTAGGCAGTGGAGAGGCGCGGTCTCGGGCGGCATGGAAACGTACTGGCCTATGAGAGGTGGATAGGGGCGGTCCCGGGCGGCGCGCACTCGTGTCCAATCTGCAGCTAGCCTGTGAAGGGACAGCACGGCAGCTTAGTTGAATTACTGGCCGCAATGTGTGTGTCTGAGCGGCACTCGCACTGCACATGAATCTCCTCGCCGAATGCGAGGAGGCGAGCACAAACTTTGAGCCATGATACAGGTATCTGCACCCCCCTCCCCCCCTGAAAGGTGCCAAATGTGATACCAGAGGGGGCGAGGGTTTTGAAAAGCGGAAGTTCACTTTTTGTGTGGACCTCTGCTTTAGTACGAGATCAGGAGCTGTTGGTGACAGCTCAGTCTCCATACTGGAAGCAAGCTATTACAAACACAAATGTGCCTATAAGGTAGCGCCCTGGAAGAAGATCCACCTCCATGATGCCACATATTAGTGGAATGACAGTGTCAACAGTTTAATAAAGTCTGAGTCTATTTAAATTCAATTTACAGTGGCACAAATAAGAGTCTAATATGAACCTTAGCACGAAAGATTCATTTTTTAAAATATTAAATCTTTCATTCCTTCCTTCTAGCGACCACTTGGATGGACTTGGTACCCTGAGTACTGGTAGCGATGTTTTTGCACACAGAAAAGACACAGCTACTGAGTGGAGAAAGTTGAAAGGGTTACCATCCCTTGGCTGCAATGCTAGTGTTAATGGGACATGCCGAGCCAGCAGCAGTCTGCAGTGGGGTTTGCATGGGAACGCGAATGTTGAGTTTCTGTTGAGGTGCCATGAAATGTGACAATACTTCTACTTCTGGCAGGTCTGGAAGAGTGGACTGGCTTGGGACTACACAACCTCAAGCATACTCAGCCACTAGCATGCTTTTGCCGGGGAGGTGGGCGTGTGTGCCAGCAGAAATTGTGTTGAGTTTTGTCTCTGAAATGCGTGTCAGGGTAGCCAAACCCTAGTCTACAGCAAAGCTAGAACATCACAACTGCCTGGTGCTCAGATATGAACTCCTGTCAGTCTTGCCAACCTACCAGATTGAAATTTACTGACACAACTCCCAAATTTTACTGGCACAGCCAAGTTTTTACCGGCATTTGCAAAAGTAACAAAATTACAGTTTTAAGTGCAAAGTATTTAGGCTACAAAAAATACAATATGATTTAACCTGCCTAGCGGTATTTCCGAGTCTGGCTCGGGGTGGAATTTCAGCACCAATAGAGGTAACCCCCGAGCCAGACTCGGGATTGCATTGCAGGATACAGGCAGGGAGTTACCTTGTCCCTGGATCCTGCGATGTCTCCCCGCTGTGTGAGCGAGCTGTCTCCTCGCTCGATTCACACAGTGCCGAGTGCCACCGAGCTCCGTTACCTGCAACGTTACGACGCATGGGGCGGAGATCGGCGTCAAAGTTAAAACACAGTACACATACAGTATACTGTAATCTTACAGATTACAGTACTGTATAAAATAAATACACACCACCTTTGTCCCTAGTGGTCTGTCCAGTGTCCTACATGCACTTTTATATAATAAATACTGGCCCAGATTCAGGTACATTTGCGCGATATTTGCGGGGGAGCAGGGCCCCCGCAAATATTTTGCGCTGCCCTCGATTCACGGAGCAGTAGCTCCGTAAATTGCGAGGGCGCGCTGGCAAAATTGCCCGGCGTAAGCGCGCGCAATGTAAATGATCCCGCCGGAGGCGGGAATCATTTAAATTAGGCGCGCTCCCACGCCGAACGTACAGCGCATGCTCCGTCGGGAAACTTTCCCGACGTGCATTGCGGCAAATGACGTCGCAAGGACGTCATTTGCTTCAAAGTGAACGTGAATGGCGTCCAGCGCCATTCACGAATCACTTACGCAAACGATGTGAAATTCAAATTTCACGTTGCGGGAGCAGCGGCTATACTTTAGCATTGGCTGCCCCTACTATTAGAAGGGGCAGCCTTGCGCTAAAGTTGCCGTACGGAAACTCCGTACCTGGCTTGCGCAGGGCCCGCGCAAGTTTGTGAATCAGTGGTAGTATGCAATTTGCATACTACACGCTGATCACAATGGGAGCGCCCCCTAGCGGCCCACGCAAGAATGCAGCCTAAAATCTGCGTGGCATAAGAGCCTTATGCCGCGCAGATTTTAGGCTGCAGTCGGTGTAACGAGGTTCCTGAATCAGCGGAGCAAGTAAGCAATTGCGCCTTGTAACCTATGGTTACACGGGCGCAATTGCTTCTTGAATCTGGGCCACTGTTCTTTCTGCCTGGAAACTGTAGATTGTCCGTAGCAACCAAAAAGTGTCCCTTTATGTAAAAAGTGCTTTTAGACCAGCTAGAAAACAGCGATAATTAATTTGAATCACTTGCAGAATTGAGCGATAGCGATTTGTGGGGAAATTCATCATCAAACACTAAATCTAATGACAGCGACAATTCTGCAACTGAGCAAATTTAAGTGTTTTTGATTTGATTACGGTACATTATTGAATAATTTTTATTATTATTATATTATTATTTGTTATAATTATTTATAGTTATTTATTATATTATAATTTATGATTTTGTGTTTCAAACTTTATCATACCCGGGATGTCTACTAGACTCTTGTTTGGACAAAATTAAGCGAGTTATTCCTAAGAATTACAGGCCTACAAAATAAAACGCCAAATTTCCATGCAAAATAATTATACCACTTTCAGCACTTAAAATCTGAAAGACTCATACCGCCAGGGAGATTAAGGTAGAAAATAAGGCAAAAAACATATTTCTTATTTTATTTTTGATATAGTAATAAGCTCAGGGACAGGAGACAGAAATGCAAGAAATTAGAATGGGCGGCACACACACAAAAAATGTACTCTCACAGTGACGCTGACAGCAGTGTGCAGCAGCACAGATGATGATGAGACCTCTCCGACACTACACATCCCAGTGACAGTCTCTCTCCAAGCCAAGTGGTACCTCTAGTCCACTCCAGTCTAAACAGCACTGACGGTCCTGGTCCCAGCCTGCATTGCTCCCATACCGCAGACCCGCGCACACGAGGCTCTGGACAATAAGCCTTGGCTCTATTGCGCTATGACATCACACAACATGCTAAGGCACCGCCTCCACCAGAGCCACCCGATCACACTGTAGCAGGCACTCGGATGGTCTCAGCCAGCTCTGGACCAAACCGAGCGTCACAGCCATATTGTTTACTGGCAAACTTTTTCTTTTATAAAAGGTTAGTGCAGCGCATACAAATCAAATGATGCATTAAAGGTATAGGTGAAAAAACCCAGCGAAAAAAACTGAGCCAAAAAGTTAATAAAAATCAAAATTAAACGTGAATAATAGTCCAAAGAATTATGTGACGAACAAATTCCAGAATCCGCTACAAGATTCACCAGTGACGTAGATTCAAAACAATAAGTGATCCCTCCACCATTATGAATGAATGAAAATGAATGAAAAAACTTATATAGCGTGGCACATGCGAACTGAATCGCTTCTGGGCGCTTGATGTTTCGTGTCTCATGACATCAAAAGAGCAGAGTTTTGATCTGTCTTCTGAAAGTCAGGTGGTTTTCCTCCAACCGAATGCTGGTTGGTAAAGCGTTCCATAGTCTCGGACCTTGAAAAGCAAACCTTCTTTCTCCTTTGGACTTGTATTTGGTTTTTGGCACCTTGACCAGATTTTGGTCAGTGGATCGCAGAACGCGATTAGAATTGTGAGGTTCTATCTTGTCGCAAAGATATTGCGGCGCCTTCCCATGGATGCACTTATGTGTCAGGCAGAGTGCTTTAAATACAATTCTGTCTTTTACTGGCAGCCAGTGAAGGGTTCTCAGCGAAGGTGAGATTGATTCCCATGTCCTTTTCCCAGTCACCAGTCTGGCGGCCGTATTCTGTACGACTTGCAGACGAGCGATTTGGTACTTTGGGAGCCCGAGGTAAAGGGCGTTAGCATAGTCCAGTCTGGAATTCACGATTGTTCCCACCACGACTGCTACGTCTTCTTTGGGGATAAATGGAATAAGTCTGCGTAGTAGGCGCAACAAATGGTGCGATCCGCTGACTACTGACCCTATTTGTGCGTCCATTGTCATGAAGGTGTCAAAAATGACTCCTAGACTTTTGACTTTGGAGCTAGGGGTGATGATTTGGCCCAGAATGGGCGGCGGTGTCCAGGTTGTTGCCAGTTGACTCTTTCGGCTGGCGTGAAACATAAGAAGTTCTGTTTTGGAACTGTTGAGTTTAAGATAACTCTTAGTCATCCAGTTTTCTATTGAAGAGAGACATTTCTCTAAACTGAGATGATGATCCTTTTTGTTGCAGATGCGAAAATACAGTTGCGTATCGTCTGCATAAGAGTGATAGAGTAGTTCTTGGCTACTGATAATATCAAAGAGAGGGCGAAGATAGATGTTGAAAAGCACCGGCGACAGGGGGGATCCTTGGGGGACTCCACATGGCACCGTGCGTTTTTCCGACGTGAAAGATCCCAGTTTCACTGTTTGTGATCGGTTTTCAAGAAAGGAGGAAAACCATGGTAAATCACCTTCTGCGATTCTGGCTACCTCGGCCAGTCGCATCAGTAACATTTTGTGGTCTACTGTGTCAAAGGCTGCGCTTAGGTCCAGCAGAACCAGGAGACAGGATTCTCCCTCGTCTGCGGCCTCGAGGGCATCGTCCCATATTTTGAGTAAGGCCGTTTCTGTCCCGTGTCTGGGACGGAAACCTGATTGAAATGGATCGAGTAGATTGTGGGTATCCAGATGCTGTTGCAGCTGTTGTACCACTACTTTCTCCATTATCTTGGAGAGAACATTTAGGCCTGTTATGGGGCGGCGGTGAGTTGGGTCCTTGGGATCCAAGTTAGGTTTTTTCAGGATGGGCTGGATTGTGCCCTCTTTCAGCAGGGATGGCACTATGCCTTCCTTAAATGACTGATTTATAAGCTGTGTGATGGGAGGCGCCAGAATGTCGGCGCATTCCTTCAGCAGCTTGGTGGGAATGATGTCATTGGGTGCTGTGCTGTTCCGCAACGCACCAATGATATTTTTGGTGGTATCGATGGAGATGGGTTCCAGAGTGAACTTAGTTGATTGTAGAAGGTTTCTGTTGGTGTTTTGTAGTTGATTGAAGAGGGGGCTGAGGGGGGTATTATTTTGCAGAATACTTACCCGGATTCTTTCGATTTTGTCGATGAAGAAATCCGATAGTTCATTACAGAACTCTTGGGTGTCTGAATTGGGGACTTCAAGACATCCCGGATTCATGGTCTGGGTGACCATCTTGAATAATTCTCGGGGGCGGTTCATGGCGCTGTTAATCGTCATAGAAAAATGATGTTTCTTTGCTTTGAAGATTTCTTTATGATATTGTGTTGTTATTGCCTTGTAGATGATGAGGTGATCTTCTGAAGGGCTTCTTTTCCAGGCGGCTTCCGCCCTTCTGCGCTCTTGCTTCAGTAGGGACAGCTGGTTGTTGAACCAGCCGGACTTTTTTTTCCGGATGCGGACTCTGCGTTTCGGTGCTACTAAGTCGGCTGATTGTAGCAGAGCGGCATTTATGGCATCCAGTGTATCTGAGGCTGTTAACTGAGGATGAATAGTTTCGATTCGGTTTCCCAAGGTAGATTTGAAGAGTTCCGAATGGAGCTTCTTCTGAGATCTAGCCCAGTGTATTGTCACCGGCTTGGGTGCTTTTATCACTGGTGGAATTTTGGAAATTATGAAACTAATTGCATGGTGGTCTGTCCATGGCAAAGGTTCATTTCCCAAAATGTTTATTTTCAGATTTTGTCTGAAAATTAGGTCGAGTGTGTGACCTGAAGCATGCGTGGGTCCGCATATAAGTTGCTGTAGTCCTAACCCTTCCAGGTGGTCGATGCAGGCGTCCGCAATGGGATCCTGTGAGGAGTTGGCCCACAGATTGAAGTCCCCGAGCAGCAAAAGATGTTTGCTGTTAAGGGTATAAGTGGATATGAACTCCGTTAATGATGGTAGAAGCTGCGATTTTGGCCCAGGTGGCCTATAGCAGAGGAGAATGTGAACAGTCTCCTGGGGGTTAGTTTGAAGTTGAAGAGTAAGGGTTTCCATAAATGGAAGAGGATTTTGAAGGACCGGCTTAGTGATTGCAATATGAAACTTATGGATCACCGCCAGGCCTCCTCCTCTTTGCCCTATTCTGTTTTCCGTTATAATGCGATAGTTTTCTGGCACCAATTCTCCGAGAATGGTGTTGCAGTCGTCTGAAAGCCAGCTTTCTGTGATAAAGAGGCAGTCTAGATCGTTTTGTAGTAAGAAATCATGGATTTCTGATCGGTGTTTTACTACCGATCTTGTGTTGATCAAAGCACATGATATGTGCTTGAGCTGGGTTAAATGGTTGAAATTTTTGATGGTCGATCGTTGATCGAATCTCAAAAGTTGGTCTATTTTTAAGGCCTTTTTGGTGACGGCTGGTAATACTGTTGCGAATTGTCTCAGACCCCAAATCGTTTCTGCAGAGTATCGCAGTTTAACCATTGTTGCCAGTCACCGGGGGGGGGATTAATTGCAATAGAGGGAAGATTCGCTGAATCCTCTCGCTTGGCCTTGGTCCAGAGGAAGGCAAAAAAAACCTGGCAGTGCTAAGCCAATTTGCTGCCGCAGGGAAAAAAAATCCTTCCTGATCCCTGAAAGGCGATCGGACGAAACCCTGGATCAAGTACTGTTTGGAATGGGGGGAAGGGGGGGAAGAAGGGTGTCACTGTAGCTGAGGAGTACCAAGATGGCCGCCGACCGGGCCACAGGCCTCAGGTTTGGGGGCTGTTTGGCTTGGTGGGTATGAGCTGGTTGTTAATCCAGGGGAGGATGGGATCCTCCAGGGATAGGGGGATGATCCCTGACAATTCCAGGAAAATTTCCAGGCTGTCAGTGCTCCTTTTTGCAGCGCACCGCTAGGCCGCGGCTGAAGCCGCGGTCTTTCCTAATTGCGGCGGCCGCGAATAAGGCCTGGTCTGGCGCGGATGCGGGAAAGAGCCGCAGATCGCCAGAAAAAAGCGCTGCTATGCGCGGCGAGTGGCCGGGGTGATTATGGGTGACTGATTGGGGTGCATGCGGCTCTAAGAGAAGGTAAACAGCCGCAATTTGGATCGCTGGAGTGGCTGTCCTGAAAAGGACGGTCACTAGCGATTCCTGGGGGTGGAAAGATGGCCCTGAAAGACAGGGTCTTACCTGAAGAGAGGGGCCCACGAAGGGAAGGAAGGAGCCGGTCCTATGGGCTGCAAGTTGATTCATGCAGCAAAGATTGTAGGAGCCTGCCTGTCTGCGGTGTCTAGCTGGCTATCTGTCTGGTCCCTGGAGAGAGCAGACTCGTCGGGAAGCGTCCTACTCCCTCACTGAACTGACACTGACTGATTATCCAGCTAAGCCTTATAGGATTGGCCACTCTCACCTTAAGGCATGGACTCCTGTTACCTGTGTTACCAGTGCTCTCCGTTTCAAAAATGCTAAAATGTATTGGATAAGCATAAAACTACTCACAACGATCTGAACGATCAGTAGCATAAAAGAAACAAATGACAGGTTTGTTTCATTAAAGGACGGCAGCAAGCGACGTATGTGTGCTCCTCGCCCGTATGCGTTACGTTTTCACGAACTTCCTCAGCGGGGTGAAGCCAAAACGTCGTCTGCCTACCTTTATAGTTGTCGTCACGGAAACCAACAACAAAACGAACGTGTCCGCATAAGGCGTCACATGCAAATGGGCGGAAAAACGTTGTTACTATATTGTCGGTAAACTACGGGACGATCGACTATTAGAACTTATAAAATAACTTCTTATAAAGTGATCACTTTGCACAAAGTACAAAGTGATCACAACAGCCGTATTACTGAGCTAATTATAATGATACAATACAATCAGGCTATCGCCATCATGTGGTCAAGAATGATATTAACACCTATTCTTCTTAAATAAATAGATTTATATAAAATTAAATAACAGTCGCTCGATACCGTCCTTAAGAAACATTAAAAAAAATGATACAATCTAAAAATATTACATATGAAAATATTAAAAAATATATATATAAAAATTATAAATTAATATAGGACAAAATAAGTACAACCCCTTAATATACAAAAATCTATATCTAAGAAAAAAACATTTATTTATCAGAAATAAAACAATTCAGATCAAAATCAACATTGAGTCCTTCAGGGGTGAGAACCTTGTCCTCCACAATCCAATAGGATTCTCTTTGGCTAATATGTCGAAGATAATTTCCCCCCTCCAATGTAGATCTTGTCTTGGCTGAGGAAGTTTGTGGAAACATAACGCGTACGGAGGAGGAGCACACAGACGTCGCTCGCTGCCGTCCTTTCGTGAAATAAACCTGTCATTTGTTTGTTTTATGCTACTGATCGTTCGGATCTTTGTGAGTAGTTTTATGCTTGTCCAATAAATTTTAGCATTTTTGAAACGGAGAGCACTTAGATCTATTTTTCTTCCATACATGGTATATTATCCTGCTGCGGACTACTGAGGGACCTGATAATACAATTTGCCATCGGGTGTATCTGCATTTATGTTATCTGCTTGCATGACTACCTGGTAACACAGGAATCCATGCATTAAGGTGAGAGTGGCCAATCCTATAGTGGTGGAGGGATCACTTATTGTTTGGAATCTGCGTCACTGGTGAATTTTGTAGCGGATTCTGGAATTTGTTTCGTCACATAATTTTTTGGACTATTATTCACGTTTAATTTTGATTTTGATTGACTTTTTGGCTCAGTTTTTTTCGCTGGGTTTTTTCACCTATACCTTTAATGCATCATTTGAATTGTATGCGCTGCACTAACCTTTTATAATATGTACTTTTCTGGATTTTGTGAATTTCCTTAAGTGTTCAGCTTGCATTTATTTGGGGAGGGGATTTATTTATTTATTTACACATATTTATATATATTTTTGCGCTGATTGCACCTCTTGCTATTTGTAACCTTTTACTTTTACTGCCATTTACTGGCAGGGGAAAATTGCCTGTTTTTTACTGGCTGCCAGCAAAAACACTGGCGGTTGGCAACACTGACTCCTGTGATAAACTTGGACCTTGCATGTGACAATTAACACTAAATCACAAAACTGTAATACACATCTTAGAGAGAAACATTCTACAAAAATGTAACTGTCCTTATTTTCTGTTTTGACCTTTTATTAGACAATTGCATGCAAAGAATAATTACAATTGCAACCTCAAACTCAAAATATTACAAAGTATTATTGGCCAAAAGAACAAGTACAATTACAAAACAGCTTATTCTTCTAACAGTGCACTGCTGGAATATGCAAAATTTGTTAAAGCATCATTATGGCTTCACAAGTGTGCACAAAGTGTGATTATGTTAGCAACAAAATAGAGGCTTTGTCAGCTTTTGACACATGAAGCTAACTGCTGCTAAGCTGGATGTATTTTTAAATAATGTCTGACACAGACAGAGATGTCAAGCTACCTTGAGTGGAATAAAATAGCGTATTAAAATCATAATTAGAAGCATTTGCTTAAACAATAAAGTGTTCCACATAGCAGTTTATTTCTAAAGACTCTGTCACTGTAATTAGTCATCCTGGTACTTATAAAAGCACTTTAGCTTCAGGAAGTTGTGATTTCGTAAATTTTAGGTTACGAAAGGTTATAACACCTCAACCCCTTCTGTTTAAAACTTTCTGACCTTGGGTGGTTTCAATGCCCTATTCGCATTCATGTGTTATTTCTAGATCTGATTTATTGTATTGGAACATAACAGAGTATGTGCTGAGCAGTATAATGGTTGCCCATGCAGCATTTTTATTGTATACACGTGAATGCATTATTAGTGCAATGTTAGATTTGTTCCACATCTATTTAATTTAAAGTTTTCTTCAGCTGTTTTAAAAGTAAGTCAGTTTGAATACGCACTCCACTGTGGCCTGAAAATGGAAAAGCTTTCAGTTTTTAACATATATCACTGCCTGCAAAGTCTTCTCCTAAATAATTTAGAGCTAACAAACTCAAATGACATTGGAAGTGCAATCGCTTTAGATCTGAAGGGAAGATCTGAAATGAGGGGAAGCTCTGCTGTTTTTATCATCCAATCATGTGCAGGCAAAAATGCTGTTTTTTATTTTCTTTGCATGTCCCCCCCTCAGATCTACAGCGACTGCACTTCCAAGTGTACTTCAAGTGTAAAGTTGATTTGCCTTTAGTAAATAAACCCCATTGTGTTGGTGGACCGAATGTTGTTTAATTCCTTCCCCCTTTCAGCAGCCCTTCAACTGGGTGGTAATTCCTGATCATGTGGCCACTGGCTGTCAAAGTGTTCACATGATGTCTGTCCTTCCGGAAGCACACAGTGAGAGAGCTCCTAGCACAGAAACCTCACCCACCATGCCACTAGGGGGCCCCATCAGGGTTGCCAGCCTCAGTAAAAACAAGGGACAGTATGTAAAAATCTGTGTTTTTAAAAAAAAATCCAAAGATTATAGCTGCTCCGCCTCTCCAGTACCTTTTCAGTTTGTGTATGTGTATTCTGTGTGTATGTATAATGTGTGTGTATATTGTGTGTCTACTGTATATGTATACTGTATGTGTGTATGTGTATACTGTGTGGCCCCATAATCTCCTATTGCCTGGGGGCCCCATGAGTTGTCAGTCCGCCCCTGGGTGTTAGGTAGGGTTGCCACCTGTCCGGGATTCCACCGGACAGTTCGGGTTTTGAATCATGTGTCCGGGTTTCAGTCCCCCTGAAACCCGGACACAATATTCAGACAGGAATGTAACTCAAAACAGTGCCTGATAAAAGGGTTAACCCCTTTCCTGCCAGTGTCATTTACATAGTAATCAGTGCATTTTTATAGCAATGATCGCTGTATAAATGACAATGGTCCCAAAATAGTGTCAAAAGTGGCCGATATGTCCACCATAATACAGTCACGATAAAAATTGATGATAGCCGCCATTACTAGTAAAAAAAAATTGTAATAAAAATGCCATAAAACTATCCCCTATTTTGTAGACGCTATAACTTTTGTACAAACCAATCAATATACGCTTATTGTGTTTTTTTTTTTTTTTTTACCAAAAATATGTAGAAGAATACATATGGGCCTAAACTGAGAAAGAAATGTGTTTTTTTTTTTATATATATTTTTGGGGGATATTTATTATAGCAAAAAGTAAAAAATATTGGGGCAGATTCACAGAGCAAGTACGCGGCGTATCTACTGATACGCCGGCGTACTTTCAAATTTCAAAGATACAACGGCATCTGGGTTCGATCCGACAGGCATGCGGCTTCGTACGCCTTCGGATCGCAGATGCAATACTTTGGCGTCCGCTGGGTGGAGTTTGCGTCGTTTTCCGCGTCGAGTATGCGAATGAGCTTTTTCCGACGATCCACGAACGTACGCGCGGTCGTCGCATTCTTTTACGTCGTCTCTAGTCGAAACGGAGCATGCGCAGTTCAATCGGCGCGGAGACGCGCTTCATTTAAATGAATCACGCCCCCTACCCGCCGATTTGAATTACGCGCCGAGAGATACACTACGCCGCCGTAACTTACGGCGCAAAATCTTCCTGGATTCGACTTAAAGCCAGGTAAGATATGGCGGCGTAGCGTATCTCTGATACGCTGCGCCTTTCTAAATCTATGTGAATCTGCCCCATTGTTTTTTTTTCAAAATTGTTGCTATTTTTTTGTTCATAGTGCAAAAAAATAAAAACCGCAGAGGTGATAAAATACCACCAAAATAAAGCTCTATTTGTGGAAAAAAGAACGTCAATATTGTATGGGTGCAACGTCGCACGACCACGCAATAGTCAGTTAAAGCGACGCAGTGCCGAATCGCAAACAATGGCCCGGTCATTGGGCAGCCAAATCCTCCGGGGCTGAAGTCGTTAAAGTCGCATTTGGAAGACAGGGACAGAGTGTTGCCAACTTATAACAGGAAGTACCTAAGCAAGGACCTTCATAACAGGACCAACAGCTATTATTTGAATCAAAGCTTCAGATGTCAACTTTTTGATAATTGCTTTTTGAAATGACAATAACACATTAACCACTTAAGCCCCGGACCAAAATGCTGCCTAAAGACCCAAGGGGTTTTTACAGTTCGGGACTGCGTCGCTTTAACAGACAATTGCGCGGTCGTGCGACGTGGCTCCCAAACAAAATTGGTGTCTTTTTTTCCCCACAAATAGAGCTTTCTTTTGGTGGTATTTGATCACCTCTGCGGTTTTTATTTTTTGCGCTATAAAGAAAAATAGAGCGACAATTTTGAAAAAAATGCAATATTTTTTACTTTTTGCTGTAATAAATATCCCCCAAAAACATATATAAACATTTTTTTTCCTCAGTTTAGGCCGATACGTATTCTTCTACCTATTTTTGGTAAAAAAAATTGCAATAATCGTTTATCGGTTGGTTTGCGCAAAATTTATAGCGTTTACAAAATAGGGGATAGTTTTTTTGCATTTTTTTTTTTTTACTACTAATGGCGGCGATCAGCGATTTTTTTCGTGACTGTGACATTATGGCGGACACTTCGGACAATTTTGACACATTTTTGGGACAATTGTCATTTTCACAGCAAAAAATGCATTTAACCACTTAAGGACCACCCCATGTACATATACGTCCACAATATGGCACGTACAGGCACATGGGCGTATAGGTACGTCCTCGCCTATTAGCGGGTGGGGGGTCCGATCGGGACCCCCCCCGCTACATGCGGAGGTCGGGTCCGCTCGGGGAGCGATCCGGGACCACGGCGCGGCTATTTGTTTATAGCCGCTCCGTCGCGATCGCTCCCCGGAGCTGAAGAACGAGGAGAGCCGTGTGTAAACACGGCTTCCCCGTCCTTCACTATGGCGGCGCATCGATCGCGTCATTCCCTTTATAGGGAAGACACGATCGATGACGTCATTCCTACAGCCACACCCCCAAACAGTTGTAAACACATACTAGGTGCACCCTAACTCCTACAGCGCCACCTGTGGTTAACTCCCAAACTGCAACTGTCATTTTCACAATAAAGAATGCAATTTAAATGCATTTTTTGCTGTGAAAATGACAATGGTCCCAAAAATGTGTCAAAATTGTCCGAAGTGTCCGCCATAATGTCGCAGTCACGAAAAAAATTGCTGATCGCCGCCATTAGTAGTAAAAAAATAAAAAAAAATAAAAATGCAATAAAACTATCCCCTATTTTGTAAACACTATAAATTTTGCGCAAACCAATCGATAAACGCTTATTGCGATTTTTTTTACTAAAAATAGGTAGAAGAATACGTATCGGCCTAAACTGAGGAAAAAAAATGTTTTTATATATGTTTTTGGGGGATATTTATTACAGCAAAAAGTAAAAAATATTGCTTTTTTTTCAAAATTGTCGCTCTATTTTTGTTTATAGCGCAAAAACTAAAAACCGCAGATGTGATCAAATACCACCAAAAGAAAGCTCTATTTGTGGGGAAAAAAGGACGCCAATTTTGTTTGGGAGCCACGTCGCACGACCGCGCAATTGTCTGTTAAAGCGACGCAGTCCCGAACTGTAAAAACACCTTGGGTCTTTAGGCTGCATATTGGTCCGGGGCTTAAGTGGTTAAATTGCATTGTTTACTGTGAAAATGACAGTTGCAGTTTGGGAGTTAAACACAGGGGGCGCTGTAGGATTTAGGGATCACTGTGTATGTGTTTACTAGTGTAGGGAGGTGTGGCTGTAGGAATGACGTCATTGATCGTGTCTCCCCTATAAAGGGGATGACGCGATCGATGCGCCGACACAGTGAAGCACGGGGAAGCCGTGTTTACACACGGCTCTCCCCGTTCTTCAGCTCCAGGGAGCGATCGCAACGGAGCGGCTATAAACAAATAGCCGCGCCGTCGTCCCAGATCGCTCCCCGAGCGGACCCGACCTCCGCATGTACCGGGGGGGTCCCGATCGGACCCCCCACCCACGTCTAGCAGAGGACGTACAGGTACGTGATTGTGCCTGTCCGTGCCATTCTGCCGACGTAAATGTACATGAGGAGGTCGGGAAGTGGTTAAAGTCCTTTTTTTTTAAATAACAAACATGTTATACTTATCTGCTCTGTGTAGTGGTTTTGCATAGAGCAGCCCAGATCCTCTTGGCCCCTCCCTTCTGCAGAGTGCCCCCACAGCAAGCAGCTTGTTATGGGCGCATCCGAGCCGCTGCTCTGTGTGTCCATTCAGACATGAAGCTGCGGCTTGGCCCCGCCCCTCTTTTTCCTCATTGGCTCACTGACTTTGATTGACAGCAGTGGCAGCCAATGGTCCCAAACAACAGAGTTTCTTGTGTAACATCGCTGGATCTAGATGGGGCTCAGGTAAGTATTAGGGGGGCTAAAGGGGATTGCTGCACACTGAAGTTTTTTTAGCTTAATGCACAGAATGCGTTTAGATAAAAAAAACGTCTGCCTTTAGAAACCACTTTTAGGCTGAGTTCACACTAAGATCGCATGCGGCTCACAGCAGGGGTCTAGTGTGTCCCTGTTATCCGTTTCAGGGACAAATCAAGCCAGAATTTTTGCCTGAAATTAGATCTGAAACAGAGCCAAATATGCACAGGGCCCCTGTGCAATCCGCTCCGCAGCCGCCATGGAGATGTGGGAACCAGCTTCAATTCGCACTAGTGTGAACCCAGCCTAAAGCTTACTGTATGTAAGGCTGGTTTGACACCTATGCATTTTTAGTGCTTTTTAAATTTTGCTGATTTGCACTATGGAGCGTGTTCCATAGGAAACCAAATCTGCAAAATGCAAAAAGCACTAAAAATGCATAGGTCTGAATCCAGCCTAATAGTTTAGTGATTGGTCTTACATTTTCATTATTACAAAAGTGATACACTTTAACTAAGAAGTTGTAAAGTGGTATAATCTAGAATTATGGTTGTATGTAATTCTTTTATACTAGAATCACTATCATTTGTAATGTTCTTTGAAATGGGTATTCATGGGGCAACAGCTGTCAAATGATTTTCCCTAAAAAATACAATATCTTTCATGGAACCTGATAACTTTCTTTTAAAAGTCACAGTTGTAAGATTTGTAGCTATACATTACCTTTATCTCATGTTTTCTGTTGAAAGCCTGCATTTGTAACACCTCAAGGCCCCTTTTACACTCATACAACTTGTCCCACGATTTTGGACTGCAAAATCTAATGACAAGTCATTCTCCATGATTTTCAATGAATACCATTCATATTGGCACAACTTTAAGTTGTGCTGACTTCAAAGTAGTTCCTGCACTTCTTTTTTTCTGAAGTCGAATCCCCCTATTAACATGGCATGCAACCTGTGCATGAAGGGGAACTCCACGCCATTTTAAAAACAAAAAACGGCATGGGTTCCCCCTTCATGAGCATACCAGGCCCTTCGGTCTGGGATAGATTAAGGTGAACCCCATGCCGAAAAAATGGCATGGGGGGTTCCCCAAAATCCATACCAGACCCTTATCTGAGCACGCAGCCCAGTCGGTCAGGAAAGGGGGTGGGGACGAGCGAGTGCCCCCCCCGAACCATACCAGGCCGCATGCCCTCAACATGGGGGGGTTGGTGCTTGGGGGCAGGGGGGCAGGGGGGCCCCCACATCCCAGCCCCCACCCTATGTGAATGAGTATGGAGTACATCGTTACTACCAATTCACCTGAAAAAAGTGTCAACAATAAAACACACTACACAGGTTTTTAAAGCAATTTATTAGGCAGCTCCTGGGGTTTCTTCTGACTTCGGGGGTCTCTTCCGACTTCCACTCTCTCCGGCCTCTTCTCCTCGCTCTCTGGTTCTTCTCCTGCTATCACGTGTCTCCTGCCCGGTTCTTCTGCTCTTTTACTGGCTATTTTGCTAGCTCTTGCCCAGTCTTCTCTGTTGTCTTCTTCCCTCTGCTCTTCTTCCGATGTTTACTCAACGCTCTCTCCCGCTGTAATGCCGTGTGCGCGGTGCACAAGACTTATATAGGCATGGGGTGGGGTCACCGGGTGATGTCATCTGGTGACCCCGCACCCTTATGACATCAGGGGCATAATATGGCTAGTACGATTCAGGAGGGGGGGGTGCTCGCTCATCCCCTTTCCTGACCAGCCAGGCTGCGTGCTCAGATAAGGGTCTGGTATGGATTCTGGGCGGAGCCCCACATCGTTTTTTAGGCGTGGGGGTTCCCCTTAAAATATATACCAGACTGAAGGCCCTAGTTTGCTCATAAAGGGGCAACCCATGCCGTTTTTTTTTAATTGGCGAGTTCCACCTAATTATTGGAAGATCAAAGTCGCGTCCCTGGGTCTTGAAGTCATACTTCAAGTCATAGGGCAAAGTCAGATCCACAGTGGTATGACTGTCGCGCGACTTTGGAGTACCACAAGTGTGAATGGGGCTGTTGACTTGGTTGTCCGTAGAAGCCAAATAATTGTTTATCAACTGAAAAAAAAAAAAAGGAAGATATATAGGAGACAAAAGCTTACTTTTGTTCTGGTTTCCTTTGTTAAAAGATTTTTTTAGTTTTTTTTTACAACTAGCCCCCTATAGTGTTAATTAGGTTTTCACAGATCAGAACTCTGAAGACAATAAGAAAACTATTCTCTGAGAAAAAGCTTATATTTGTGTCTAATGAGGCCTTTCTTTCCTGAAGGGCATATTTATACACATGCAATGTAAGTAATCACAATGAAGAAAACTGTGAAAAAAAGAATGTTTAATTTTGTTCATTATATGTTGGCATTTTAAGACACGGTGAGGCATCTCTAGAGTAGAGTGGAAAATTACTAATAGAATATAGATAGAAGTGTTACATAAAATTTTAAAGATTCTGCATTTCCCCTTAACATATTTCAAAATACGCTTTCATGTTTGCATTCTGCAATATAATTACTATACATTTTTTGCACAAAAATTAAGATTTTGCCATGATCTATATAACTAAAGTCTGTTGTTAAAATCAGCCAAAATGGTGGTGCCAGCGTCATCATAACTTACCTTTCAGACTCCTGAATGCCTGGACTTGTAGAGCACAGGAAAGTATTTACTGTATACTGGTTCCTCCATAGGAGCCTGGTTGACCAGTTATTGATGATGTAAGCAGTCACCATTTTGGTCACTATTTAATATTTCCCTTCATCGCCATCTTCATCTTGAGACTCATTCTTTACTGCTCATATAGATACTGCTGCCCAATAACTTTCCTAATCCAGAAATTAGCTTCTCCACACAGATTCGCTCTATTTTGAGTCCATTTAAGGTCTGTTTTTTTTAAGTAAAGCCCTGAAAAAGAGGGGGGGGGGGGGTTATTTTTGATTCCCAAAACACATTGGCTGTTTTTTAGTATAAACTAATAAAATAAATAAAATTGTCCTTTTTCATCTTGGTGCTACTTCCAGTAGTCCATGTTTCTCCTGAGACTCCTTGTAACTGAAACTTTCTAGAACAATCCTATTTAATTTGAATCTAGCCAAGACTTCATGCGTACGTGCAGGCAAGCCACTGGACTTGGCCAGGTCCAGAATGCTTTAAAGAAACTCATGACATGCCTTTGTATGCATTGAATTTCATGGCATGTGCCCCTCACAGCCTCCTGTGAATTGTGATATAGACATCCCAAGAGGCAAATGGGGAAGCCCTATGTCATTCTAAACTAGGCAGTAAATCAGGGTGTGGTGGGCCACAACACTAAAAATTAAGCAGCTGAGTCAAAGTTAATCTGATGACTAAAGGTCCACTTTAAAAACAGAGTTTAGTTAGCAGACCATGGCAAAAACTTAGTGAAAAAAAGGTATGCAATTTATGTTTGTGAATTTTATATATTGCTGATTTAAAGGGGTTAAAAAACACTGCTTGTTCGCTTATAATAAAGCTTACCTGTATGTATAAGTAATGGCCCAGATTCAAGAAGCACTTGCGCCCGCGCAACCATAGTTGCGCGGCGCAAGTGCTTACTTGCTCCGGTGTAACGAGTGCTCCTGATTCAGGAACCTCGTTACACCGAATGCAGCCTAGGATGTGACAAACATAAGCCTCCTTATGCCTTCACATCCCAGGCTGCATTCTTGCGTTGGCCGCTAGGGGGCGCGGCCTTTGTGATCGGCGTGTAGTATGCAAATTGCATACTACCACCGATTCACAAAAGTTGCGCGGGCCCTGCGTACGCAAGGTACGGAGTTTCCGTACGGCGCCTTTAGCATAAGGTTGCTCCTGCTAATAGCAGGCGCAGCCAATGCTAAAGTATAGCTGCGCCTCCCGCTCGCGACGTTCAAATTTAACGTCGTTTACGTAAGTGAACCGTGAATGGCGCTGGACGCCATTCACGTTCACTTACAAGCAAATGACGTCCTTGCGACGTCATTTGCCGCAATGCACGTCGGGAAAGTTTCCCGACGGAGCATGCGCTGTTCGCTCGGCGCGGGAGCGCGCCTAATTTAAATGATTCCTGCCCCCGGCGGGATCATTTACATTAGGCAGCCTTGCGCCCGGCTGCTTAGCATATTGCCCGCGCAATTTACGGAGCAACTGCTCCGTGAATCGCGGGCAAAGCGCAATCCGACTACAGAGCCAGGAAAACCCGTAGGAGAAGATTCCCAAGATATACGGGCGCTGGAGACAGGGAGAAGAGGGGAGTATACACCTATCACAAGTGCAAACGGATTTCCCTCGGAACCGCTCTAAAGTGACGTAGTCACAACTTAGGGGCAAGGATGACCACAAGGGGAAAAATAGTGAAAGGCGGGGCAACCCCAAAGGTACCCCGTTTAAGTCAAAGCCCAGGCCCGATGTGTAAATTTGTGACCCAAGTGATAAACGGCGACAACCAGCACATAGAAAAACCATCGATTGGCAGAGCAGGCCAAGCAGAAAAGGAGAAGAAAAAAGATAAGAAAAAAGGGCTAGCTAATATCCTGGCGGACCCAGAAACATTTTCAGAATCACTCCTAGAGAGCAGAACAGATCAAGATAGGGAAACAGACAAAGAAATAGATCTAGAACAGAGGAATAAGGAAGAAACGCAGGATATGACACTTTTGCCAACAAAAAGGGAGATGGAAGGCATGTTCGCTGCGTTAGAAAGATCACTCAAAACGCAAATGGAAAAAATGGAGAAAAACATGGGGCATATATTGGAAAGAGTGGAAGAAGTGGAGAAAAAAGTTGACCACAATGTAATCTCATTTAAAAAACTAGAAGATGAAATAAAAGCATTAAAAATAAACCAACGAGAACAGGCGTATAAATTAGAAGATCAAGAGAACAGAGATAGAAGAAAGAATATAAGAATACGCGGTGTTCCAGAAACGACACAAGCCGAGGACCTTCCAGAAATAATAAGAAAGATCTGCAATCCAATATTAGAGAGAGAAACAACTTCCCCACTCAGAACAGAACGAACACACAGAATAAGACGTCCTAGGGGGAGAGCACAGGATTACCCAAGGGACATTATCGTGCGTTTTGAAAGCTGGGAAGAGAAAAACCAGCTATGGAGAAAACTGAGAGGGAAGTCGCCGTTAGAATACGATCAACATAATATTCAAATTTATCAAGATCTGTCACAAGAGACGTTAACACGAAGAAGAAGTTTAAAACCATTGCTGGGTGTTCTGCAGGAGCATGGTGTTCGGTATAACTGGGGATTTCCAGCGTGCCTAATAGGCAGGAAAAACGGTGTTTCGGCAAGACTGAGGTTTTTGGAGGAAATACCAGAATTTTGTCATAGTTTAGGCATCCCAATACCAAAAAATTATTAGTGTTGATCGGCTGGGGAGGAGGGGAATTGAGGGGGGGGGGCTCTGGGTGGGGGGGAAATGGGGAGGGTCATCATAGTAAGCTATCGGAGTGGGACCAGGGAGAGGGGAGACCCAGAGAGTGCTTCTTCACCAGTTCCCTAATATAGGGGGACAGGAGACCGGGCTAAAATAGAACTCCACCTCAGCCTGAGGAGCAAAAGAGCGCCAGGAGCGCCAAATAGAAAAAGCTCTAAAAATGACCAGATGGTCAGGGATCGAACGGGGGGGGGGGGGGAAGGGAGGAGAAAGCCCCAAAAGAAGAACAAGGGGGCAAGGTACAAATGGAAGGGAGGGGGGGGAGGGAGAAGGGAGGGGGGAGAGGAGATTGGGTGGGAAGGGAGAGGGGAAGATTAGAGAGGGGGGGAAGGGGATTCAGATCTGTGTGTCATGCAGCAGGAAAGAACATATATACCCAAGACAGAGGGAAAAAAAAAAAAAAAAAATATGACAAACATAAATTTCTTAACATACAATGTAAGAGGTCTCAGTTGCCCCGAAAAAAGGCATATGGTACTAAGAGAAATTGAAAGGTATTCCGCTGAAATAGTTTTCCTGCAAGAGACACACATAACGCTGGACTCTAATGTCAGATTGTATTCTCGGGCAGTTCCTAGTTGGTACTACGGGGACTCCCCAAAGAAGAGAGCAAAAGGGGTCGCCATAGGAATAGGAAAGAATATCTCCTTTACAGTGGAAGATAGGAAAGTAGACCCGGAAGGTCGTTATTTGTTCCTAAAAGGAGTACTCCAAGGGAAAAAATACACGTTAGCAAATATTTACTGCCCAAACAGCCAACCACATAAATATCTGAGGGGGATTTTGAATGCCTTAATGGACTTTAAATTAGGACATGTAATACTAGCAGGAGATTTCAATCTCTCAATGGACTATCAACTGGATAGTACATCCGGGGCTCAGAGGCGAAATATTAAACAGCTTAGAATATTAAGAAAAAAAATGCATAGTTACTGCTTAATAGATCCCTGGAGGATTACATATCCAAATAAAAGAGACTATACTTACTATTCCTCCGTACACGGAACATACTCAAGACTGGACTATATATTGGTAGACCATGAGTTATTGGAGGAGGTAGTTAAAACTTCAATAGGGGTATCTACAGTCTCAGATCACGCTCCTGTAATAGCGGAAATTAGATTCAAAGAAATAGAGCAAAGAAAAGGATCATGGAACTTGAATGAAGAACTCATAGAGGATATAGAGGTAAACAACATAGTGAGAATGGATTTGGATCAATATTTCACCCTTAACAACACACCTGAAGTAAGGGTAGCTACCGTTTGGGAGGCCCATAAGGCATACATCAGAGGGAAATTAATCTCAATAGGAGCAGGGAAAAAAAAGATAAGGAAATTAAACATGAAAAAATTAACAACCGAGCTATTTGAACTGGAGCAAACGCATAAAGAACGAGGAGAAAATGAAATATATCATGAAATTATTGTAAAGAGGACCCAGCTTAGAGATCTGATGAAGGTTGAAACAAGAGACATATTTAAAAATGTTAGAAAGGAGAGGTATAAATGGGGGAACAAACCAGGAAAACATTTAGCCAAAATATCCAGGGAAAAAAAAAAAAAAAATTACATCGAAAAAATAAAGAATCAAGACGGCCTTATGAAATATAAAACGTCTGAAATAGCGGAATCCTTTCGGACTTTTTATAGTTCATTATACTCAATAAGAACCAAGGAAACACAAGAGCAAGAAAAGATGAGAAAAAGGAAAATCAGGGAATACTTAGAAGAAGCGAAATTACCTAAAATTTCTCAAAACGACATTGAATCCCTAGAGGCCCCAATAACTCAAGAAGAGGTACATAGAGCCTTCAGGGAAACCCCGTGCGGGAAAAGTCCAGGCCCAGATGGCTTGCCGATCAAATATTATAAAACATTTAGCGAACTCTTGGTCCCAGAGATGTGTAACTATTTTAACAAAATAGGAGAGGAAGAAGAAATAAGAAAAGAATCTCTTTTGGCAAATATTTCTATTATCCCTAAAACGGGAAAAGACGGAACGTTGTGTTCCTCCTATCGTCCAATAGCACTGTTAAACGCAGACCTGAAAGTATACGCGAAAATATTAGCAACCAGGATAAAAGGTTTAATGCCGCAATTAATAAACTCAGATCAGGCGGGCTTTGTAGCAGGCAGAGAAGGAAGAGACAATAGTATAAGGACCCTGTTACTGTTACAACAAGACCCAAAAAAGAAACCCCCAGTCGTACTCATGTCCTTAGATGCCGAAAAAGCATTTGACAGAGTCGACTGGGGGTTTATGATGGAAACTTTACAAAAAATAGGCCTGGGCCCAAGGTTCATGAAATGGGTAAAGAACCTGTACAGCCACCCGACGGCAAGGGTGAAGGTCAATGGGAGTGTGTCATCTGTGTTCAATATGGAAAACGGAACCAGACAGGGGTGCCCGCTCTCACCTCTCCTATACGTAATAGCCTTAGAACCGTTGTTAGCAAAAATCCGGGAAAACCCGGGGATAGGAGGGGTGAGAGTGGGAGATGAAGAACACAAGGTGGCGGCGTATGCGGATGACATACTCCTATATTTGACCAAACCTAGAGTATCTCTCCCTAATGTTATAAAGGAAATAAAAAGATAAGGAGAACTTTCAAATTTTAAAATAAACCCGATAAAAACGGTAATCTTGAATCTGGGGATAGAAAAAAAAGAAGCAGAAGAGCTACAGAAAGAGTTTCCATTTACATGGGAAAAAGAAGCTATAACGTACTTGGGTATAAAAATTACATCTAAAGTTGAAAAACTCTACTCGGCCAACTTTGTCCCTTTAATTAACGACATTAACCAAGACCTGAAAAACCTAGCAAAAAAACATATCTCCTGGATAGGCAAGATTAATGCGTTTAAAATGATGATTTTACCAAAGATAACATACAAACTTCAAATGCTCCCAATAAAAATACCGCAAAGCTTCTTTAAAGTAATTAAAACAGTAATTTTGAAATATATATGGGCAGGTAAAAAGGCTAGATTAAGCTATTCACTGTTGAGCATGAAAAAAAAAGGAGGGGGGTTGGGGCTCCCCGATATAAAAAGATATTATTTTGCTGTAAACTTAGCCAGGCTGGTAGAATGGACAAACGCACACACACAAAAAAAATGGGTACATATGGAAGAAACATTAAGTGGGACACTATTAAATAGAAACGTATGGATACCACCGAAAATGAGGGAAATGAGCACGAACACACACAACATAACAAGGAACGTATTTAGGATATGGGACATAATATTGAGACGGGAAAAAAGGGAGTATAACTCCCCATTAATCCCATTAGCAGGCACAAATTTTTTTCCACCAGGTAACGGAACACGTTTTGGAAAACACTTAGGGGAGAAAAAATTAAAAGACATTGTTACACGGGGAAAAATTAAACTTAGACAAGAGATAAAAATAGGGGAAGGGGAACAAAGCATGAGTGAATGGGAGTATATGCAGTTAAAACACTTTGTGAGTACACTACCACAACCAATTAGGGAAGATAAGGCACTATATCCAATAGAAAAAATATGCAGCATGGACAAGCCCCTGATACACGGCATATCAAAGGTATACGGGATACTAACAGAACTCGAGACCCAGGAAGCATTGCCCTTTTTGGGAAAATGGGAAAGCGACATTGGTAAAAAAATTGATAAAACACAAATGATAGGTGCAGTATATAACCATGCTGCGGACATCACCACCATAGAAGCAAACTATAAATGTATGGTGCGATGGCACATGACCCCATCAAGAATGAATAAGATCCACCCTAGAAATTCAGAGCTATGTTGGAGAAACTGTAAACAAAAAGGAACAACGCTACATATATGGTGGGACTGCCCGAGAATACAGGAATTTTGGAAAGAAATCTTGAAATATATCGTAGAAATAACAGGAGAGACGATTCTATGTAGCCCGCTGACCTGTTTGTTTCACGGAACTGAAAAAACAAAAAAACAATATGGAACAACTCTGGTCCCAGTGTTGTTAAACGCAGCTAAGGCTCTGATCCCCAAAAACTGGTTACACCCAAAGAGGCCATCAATTAAAGAATGGATAGAAAGGGTGGAATATATAGAAGAGATGGAGTATCTTGCATGCAGAGAGTCAGGAGAAGAGGACAAAAACAGGATGGTTTGGGAAAAGTGGAAAGTGTTCAAATCCACAGAGAAGTTCGTCCAGGGAACGCTAGAAGCAGAGAGCTGAGAGACCGCGGAGAGGATTGCATGGCACACAGATCCGGGGGGGGGGGGGGGAAGGAAAAGGGGGGAGAAAAAAGGGGGGGAAAAAAAAAAAAGGGGGATTAATTAATATAAGCTAATTATGAAATGCTATCAAAGAATATAGTCAGATTCGTCAAGCGGGAAAATATTAACATAACAGCTTAAAAATGTTAAATTCGTAATGTCAAAAAAAAAAAAAAAAAAACAAAACCCACGAATGATGCGAAGCCGCAAGAGAGATGCTAAGGGCGGGCGAACCGTGAGCTAGCCTCTCGGCTATATGTGAGCAGAGTCTGACGTGAAAAAAAAAAAAAAAAAAAAAAAAAAGCGCAATATTTGCGTGGGCGCAGAGAAAAAAATTTGCTCTTTGCCCACGCAAATATTGCGCGATTCTACTTGAATCTGGGCCAATGTATGTAAATATATATATATATATATATATATTCACTTCTTCTGCAGTTAGTGACATGCTGTCCCGTCAGAGCACTGTGCCTCCGCTGTGGCTCCTGTGCACATGCGTGACCATGAACTCATCACGGCTTGGCCATTCAATCAGCAAAAACCGTGAGAACGGAAGAAAGGTGAAAATGGAAGCCCTATCAGTGGTGACAGTGCACTGCTGGAGGGCTTTGTTTTAAGGTGAGTCTTTCCTTGTCAAAGTATTTTATTGATTGAATAAGCAAGTAAATTACAATACAGTTGTAATAAATATTACAATGAGCCATGCGTGTTTAACAGAAATGGTAAAACTATGGTCCAACAGTAAACTACCGATAGGTAGGTTATTTAACTACTATAGAAAAAGAAAAGTACATTAGTTAATAAAACGTGAGATAACTGACTTTGGTGGAAATTATGCTATAGTAAGAGGTAATAGCTTGGACCGGAACTATTAAAACCGTTAAGTAGAATAATACTTTATTACTCTTCAGAAAATAGGGAAAAAAATAAGATAATACCAAAAATTAATTTTAAAAGAAATAGGGGGGAAGAGAGAAAATAAAAATAAAAAATTGGGGCACACAGGAGGAGTTCACTGGAATAGCACTAGTAACATGGCTTTTTGTCTGAGGATGTAAAAAGAGCATTATGATCTTCACAGTAAAGAGTAGGGTAAGAGCTAGGTTGTTTGGATTTGGGTTTGTAAGTCACTTTTATCTGGGTAGGGTTGTCAGCTACCATGACATGAGAATTCTGTTATCGCAGGATGGTGATAAGTGGTAGTTAACCGCTTGCCGACCGCCCACCGCAGTTTTACGGCATCAGGTTGGCTGCGCAAATTCACGTAATATAACGTGATTTTGCTTTGCGGCCACTAGGAGCGCGCACGCCCCCTTCTCGCCCCTGGTGCTGATGGGTAGGGTTGTCAGCTACCATGACATGAAAATTCTGTTATCGCAGGATGGTGATGAGTGGTAGTTAACCGCTTGCCGACCGCCCACCGCAGTTTTACGGCATCAGGTTGGCTGCGCAAATTCACGTAATATAACGTGATTTTGCTTTGCGGCCACTAGGAGCGCGCACGCCCCCTTCTCGCCCCTGGTGCTGATGCGAGTGCCCGGCGGGTGCGTTCACCGCCGGGCACCCGCGATCGCTCGTGACAGAGCTAGAACTGGGAGCTGTGGTTCTTTCAGGGGGAGAAATGACTGATTGTATGTTCATACAATGTATGAACAGTGATCTGTCATTTCCCCTATTCAGTCCCACCCCCCCTTCAGTTAGAACACACTTTAGGGAACATAATTAACCCCTTGATCGCCCCCTAGTGTTAACCCCTTCCTTGCCAGTGCCATTTTTACAGTAATCAATGCATTTTTATAGCACTGATCGCTATAAAAATGCCAATGGTCCCATAAGGCCACAGTACTGATAAAAATCACAGATCGCCGCCATTACTAGTAAAATAAAATATTAATAAAAATGCCATAAAACGATCCCCTATTTTAGAAGACGCTATAACTTTTGCGCAAACCAATCAATAAATGCTTATTGAGATTTTTCTTTACGAAAAATATGTAGAAGAATACGTATCGGCCTAAACTGAGGGAAAAATATGTTTTTTTATATATTTTTGGGGGATATTTATTATAGCAAAAAGTAAAAAATATAATTTTTTTTTTCAAAATTGTCACTCTATTTTTGTTTATAGCGCAAAAAATTTAAACCACAGAGGTGATCAAATACCACCAAAAAAAAGCGGCGTAAGTGTCTTACACCGTCGTATCTTAGGCTGCATATTTACGCTGGCCTCTAGGTGGCGCTTCCGTATATTTCCGCGAGGAATATGCAAATTAGTTAGTTACGCCGATTCAGAAACGTACGTCCGCCTGGCGCAATTTTTTTACGTCGTTTACGTTAGTCTTTTTCCGGCGTAAAGTTACCCCTCCTATATGAGGCGTATCCTATGTTAAGTATGGACGTCGTTCCCGCGTTGAATTTTGAAAATTTTATGTCGTTTGCGTAAGTCGTTCGCGAATAGGGCTGGACGTAATTTATGTTCACGTCGAAAGCAATGACGATTTGCGGCGGAATTTCGAACATGCGCACTGGGATTTTTTCACGAACGGCGCATGCGGCGTTCGTAAAATACGTCAAATACGTGGGGTCACAGTGAATTTAAATAAAACACGTCCACATCATCCACATTTGAATTACGCGGGCTTACGCCGGACCACATACGTTACGCCGCCGTAACATAGGGGGCAAGTTCTTTCTTAATACGGAACTTGCGCCCTAAATTACAGCGGCGTAACGTATCTGAGATACGTTACGCCGCGCGGAGAGATACACCAATGTATCTGAATCCGGCCCATTTAGTCTACTTTCAGTCTGGGGTATCTCTAGGTCAGGGGTCCTCCACGCCTTAATTGTTTGCTTAGCCGCTGTGGTAAGGTGGATAAGGAGTTTAAATTGTCTATATGTGTCATGGTCTTACCTCTTTGCAGGCTCCTTATCACTGACATGTGCTGGCAACCATCGTGCTTCATGGGGTTCTTGTAACCTGCCACACCCTGCGGCTCCTCCTTTCCACTGGGAGGAGCTGGCTGCTCAGCATATATATAGGACGGCAGCTGCAGCATTTCCTTGCTTGGGCCTCTTCGTCTGGCATCCCTTCTGTGCTCGTGCTGCCTGCTCCTGGTTTCCTACCCGGTCTTGGACGTTCCTCCTGGTCCCTGATTCCCGGCTTCGTTTCATCCGTCTCTGGCTACAGACTCCGGCTTGGCTGACTCTCTTCCCTGGCTATCGACCCTGGCACCGTAAGACGACTCTCCTGGCTGTTTCGATCATCTGTGTGGACTTTGACCTTGTTGTTCGTTTTATCAATAAATCTTCTTATTCATTTATCTGGTTTGTACGATTCATGCTTCCATGACAATATGTGATACAGTCTGGTTTTAGATTGAGCAAGGCAGTGGCTGGGTCTGGTTGCGCATTGAGATTAAACATTCTGGCCCAGATTCACAGAGTGTGGGCGCACATTACACCGCCGTAGCGCAAACGCTGTACGCCGTGCCAACATAGCGCAGAGAGGCAAGCATTGCATTCAGCAAGCTATTGCTCCCAACGCTGCATCAGCGTGCCGTAGGTTTCGAGGGCGCAGGCCGGTGTAGGTGGAAGGGGGCGTGACTCATGCAAATGAGGCATGGCCCAATGCAAATGATGGGCCAAGCGCCAGACAGATACGTATCACAAACTGCTCATGCGCCGTGACGTGGACGCATCCCCCTGCGCCTGCTCACAACCACGTCGGAACAACTGCCTAAACTACGCCGGATCACTGCGTACGGCGTGAACATAACCTACGCCCAGCCAGACACACGTCCAACGTAAAATACACCAGCTTGTGTTCCCTGGTGCAGACCTTTGCATGTCTGCTGCTGGGTTGCACCTCCTTTATGGGGAATAACTTTACGCCAGACGTACAACTTACGTGCACCTCGCGTAGCCTGTGTTGGGCGCACGCAGGTTCGTGAATCGCTGTATCTCCCTCATTTGCATGTTTGAGTGGCTAATCAATGGGAGCTGCACCATGCACCCACGTACGTCGGCGGGGTGTAGCCTGGTTTTAGGCGCATATCTGTTTGTGGGTCTGGCGCTCAGATACGACGGTGCACATTTGCACTTACGTCGGTGTAACTTGTTATACGTCTGCGTAAGTGCTTTGTGAATCTGGGCCTCTGGAAGCAATTCCAAATATCTTTTAAGGTAAGTCTTTCATACTGTGCTAGTATTCCATGCATACTAGCACATTATGACATTAACTTGCAGGGAGAAAGTTTTTTTTGTGACACTTTACTACCGCTTTATTAACGGTGCTAGGCATACTACAATATCATTTTTTTTTTCCAAGAAAGGTGCATTTTTTCTTTCAGCTTCCAATATTTTTCTTTACTAAATTCTGCAGGGATTTGTTCCATGCAATCGCTCCACAAGCATATCGTTTACAAGTGTTCCATGAGTATTATTACAGATACCCCATTTTCTCTATGATTCAGGAAAGTAATAATAGTTTCATTGGTGAAAGGAAATTATATTATAGAATCCTCTGAGAGCAAGAACTGATGAGAGTGTATGTTTTTAAAGTATAATCAGAAGAAGAGATGTTGATAGATCAAGCTGAGGTAGAAGAGAGAGGTATAATGCAACAAGTACCAGATCCAAAAAGGGAAATAATTTACTTTGATGCCCTGTACACACGACCGGTTTTCCTGACTTGCCAAAACCCAATGTTTTTCCCGACGTGATTCCTCTCAAGCCTGCCTTGCATACACACGTTCAGTCAAAAAAACACTCGACCAAAGCGCGGTGATGTCCAACAAGTACAATGACACTATAAAGGGGACGTTCCATTCAAATAGCACCACCCTTTGGGCTGCTTTTGCTGATCCTTGTGTTAGTAAAAGTTTGGTAAGAGACGATTTGCGCTTTTCAGTATTCGTGCTTTTCAGTCCGTTACAGTGTGACGAATGTGCTATCTCCATTACGAACGCTAGTTTTACCAGAACGAGCGCTCCCGTCTCATACTTGATTCTGAGCATGCACCTATTTTCCCCTCGGAAAAGCATACACACAAAATTGGCAGTTTTCTCACTGGGAAAATCGGTCGTGTGTACGAAGCATAATAATTTGGCTGTTTTATTTTGTAATGCTATCCATTTATATAGACATACATATATTTTACATTATACAATCAACAATCTCTTTCATTAGGAGTAGGGATGAGCTCATGGTTTGGTCTTAATACAGGTTTGGACTGGACTTTGGCTGTTCAGGAACTCCTTGACATCTATATTAGATTCTCATAAAAGGTAAAAAAAAGGCTGTTATGTATTTTTAGGTGAAACCCCATGACATTTTTAACTTGTGTGGTAGTTCCCTATTATTCTAGTCTGGTATAGATGAAGGCAATTCCTGGCTGCAGAAGTAAACATCTGTGAGCTTTTATTTGCTGGAAATATAACCCCTTCTGGCTCACCATGGCCCTTTAACCACTTCATCCCGGAGGATTTGGCTGCCAAATGACCAGGCCATCTTTTGTGATTTGGCACTGTGACGTTTTAACTGACAATTGCGCGGTAGTGCGAAATTGCACCCAAACAAAATAGATTTTTGCTTTTTTTCCCTACAAATAGAGCTTTCTTTTGGTGGTATTTGATAACCTCTGCGTTTTTTTTTTTTTTTTTGCACTGCAAACAAAAAAAGAGCAACAATTAAAAAAAATAAAAAGCAATATTTTTTACTTTTTGCTATAATAAATATCCCCAAAAAAGATATAAAACAATTTTTTCCTCAGTTTAGGTCGATATATATTCTTCTACATATTTTTGGTAAAAAATCGCAATAAGCGTATATTTATGGGTTTGCGCAAAAGTTATAGCGTCTACAAAATAGGGGATTGTTTTATGGCATTTTTATTATTATTTTTTTATTAGTAATGGTGGCAATCTGCGATTTTTATCGTGACTGCGACATTATGGGGGACACATCGGACACTTTTGACGCTATTTTGAGACCATTGTTATTTATACAGCAATCAGTGCTATAAAAATGCACTGATCGCTGTGTAAATGACACTGGCATGGAAGGGGTTAACCACTAGGGGGCTAGGAAGGGGTAAAGTGTGTCCTAGGGAGTGATTCTAACTGTGTGGGGGCTGGGCTACGAGTGACACAACATTGATCACTACCCCTGATGACAGGGAGCAGTAGATCAGTGTCCTGTCACAAGGCAGAACAGGGAAATGCCTTGATTACATCCCCCTGTTCTGCATCTCTGTGACACGATTGCGGGACACTGGCGGACATTTAGTCTATGGGTCCCACAAGCACGGCCACGGAGCTCGCGGCAGGGGCAATAGCGCACACGGCGCAAAATTCAAAGCGGTGTGTATATATACGTTGCTTTGCGCAGCTGTGCCATTCTGTCAATGTATATGTTCGTGACATGGTCGGCAAGCGGTTAACTGGGTCTTAAGATGGGGGAAGGATTGACTTCCCAATCATGTGACAAGTGTGATTGGTCACAGTGGTCACATGATTGGGAGCCTGTCCAACAGGCTCCTGATCATAAATAGAGACCAGAAGCCAGTGTGTGAACTTTCAGCACAGAAACATAAGCTGGATGCATATGTATGGAAATTAAGGCCCAGCCCCCTTCCTGACTATGGGCCAGATTCACCAAAGAGATACGACGGCGTTTCTCCTGATACGCCGTCGTATCTCTGTTTCTATCTATGCGACTGATTCATAGAATCAGTTACGCATAGATAGCCAGAAGATCCGACAGGTGTAATTGTTTTACACTGTCGGATCTTAGGATGCAATACCGCGGCCGCCGCTGGGTGGAGTATGCGTCGTAAACCAGCGTCGGGTATGCAAATTAGCAGTTACGGCGGATCCCCGACGGATTTTCGCGTTCGCTACGTCGCTGCTAGTCTAGTTTCCCGTTGCAAAGTTAGTCGTCGTTTGACCTGCCCTAACTTTAGTCAGCAATCGTATTGCTGTCTAAAGTATGGCCGTCGTTCCCGCTTCGAAATTTAAAATTTAACGTTGTTTGCGTAACACGTCCGGGAATACGGAAGTACGCTATGCGCGTCGCCGTTCGAAAAAATTATGTCACGGCGCGCAAAGCATGGCGGGAGTTAGGAAACGGAGCATGCGGGAGCGCGCCTAATTTAAATGGCACACGCGCATTTGAATTGGCCCGCCTTGCGCCGGAGGCCGCCGGCGTAGTTTTCATCGCAAGTGCTTTGTGAAACAGGCACTTGCGATGAAAACTTGCGGCGGTGTAACGTATCTACGATACGTTACGCCGCCGCAGTTCTATGTGAATCTGGCCCTATGTTACTTGGCCACCAAGAAGTTAAATGGCATTGTTTTCTTTACAAATCTAAATTTTGCTATAATAGGTTGTATACATTGTACCGATGCATCACTTTACATGCAGGTTCAGGGCATCTCCCAGGCATTTTCTTGTTCATTGTGGCTTGTGGGCGTGTCCTCTGCAGTTTTAGGATTGCCATAATCTCATGGGACGTAGCTAGCAAGAAAGCATTAACATTGAAGGCTAGTGCTGTTACCTCCAGAAGTGACGTATTCCTGGGCTGTTTTTCGACAGTGCTCCCATACAAATACAGTAGGACGCCCAACAGACATATCTGTTACTGCAGTGGCTCCACAGCTAGAGGAGGAGGTTCGTTTCTCAGCAGACTCAAACACAAGTGTATTTATGTGTCTGTGCTGATGGACGGGAGAGACAGGGGTTGTGCTGGGCGGGATGGGGTGGGGCTACTTGGTCAGACAATAGTTTAGGGAAGTGCCTGTGAGCTGCCAAATTCAGCTCAACAGGCAGACCGTTGTTGATAAAGAACAAGAGACTGCTGATTGTATAGCTTAGGCTACTGATTCTAAGCTAGGCAATCAACAAGTCACAAAATTCTTAATATAAAAATGTATGTTATATGACATTTTTGAGTGCAATTCCACTTTAACCTCTATTCAACACTGCTCTCTCTTGTCTTTATTTTAAACACATTTACACTTTTATTTTTCTCGATATATTCTTCACATTTTTCCTTCTTTCTCTTCAGCTATACCACCAACAGTCCCAGAATGTGGAAGTTGGCAGATGGGTCTGTGTACTCTCTCAGAAGCAGAACAAATATTAGCATACAATACTTTTTACACTAAGTTGTGCATTTAAAGAAAATTATGGGCAAGACTGGCACAGTGAGAAAATACGTATTTAATTGAGGATGAGTCAGTCTCTCCAATATTTAATTAATAGATTACCTCAATTATATGTTGTACACCAAACATGCTTATCCTCTATTCAACTGCCCAAAATCGTATGTATGGTCACCTCCAACTGTATATCCTTTCCTACTGTAGCCCAGTATAAATCATTGATTACCGTAATTAGATGTTACAATACCATTATTGTATATTCATGGTGTCACTATGAGTGATGTGCTCACCACACTACAATCCATTGGTTCAAAAAAAGTACATATCTCGTAATGAATAAAAAAAGAATTTGACTATATATGCAAATATGTTTAAATGCTCAAAGCTGAGAATATTTGTTCAAAATGTATAGGCATAATCTCATGCATATGTGTGAATGTATTCACTTCACAGATGTCTAATGACTAAAATATGCCATTTCATAGACATCTGATAAAAAGGCATAGATATTTTACAGACTATGATGACTGGAATATGTATGTATTGATACAGTCGCTGGCTGTGCAAGAATCAGCATGGCATGTAATATTCTCAGAATAAAGATGCAATTCAAGAAAAGCTGTTTGAATTGCAAAGTAAGACTACTAGGGTTCCTTCGGTTTGGTGCTATACTTACTATGCTTTATGAATGCAGTTTTAGAATTCTGTATTTATACATATGTTCATAAGAGGAAAAGTTGGGGTGTTACTTTGCATTTTTATTAACTTCTTAATTAGACATTTTTCATCCTGTAAGTTTCCATGTCGACAGGTTGTCACTTCACTTGCACTTGGGAGCTGATTGCAACATTTACACCTGGGTCTTGGCTGATTGAGCAGCTGCTCCTCTAGGAATATTATCTTTGTACTGGGAGCCAAATGCAAAGTTTAACACACGTCTGTTTTATACCTGATTATAATATGTAATGTTAAGAGTCTGATATTGCAGTTTTTATGCCCGAAAGGACTTACAGATTAAATAAACATAGTAGAGTAGAAATGTTTGCTTAGGAAAAAAGATACTAAGAAGAAGGTTTAAAATATAATCAATGGCAAGGTAACAAAGCAAAATATTGTTACACTGCCTATGCTGATGCTAATGCTGCTATACAGCTTATTTCACTTGGCATGTTATAAGTGTACCATGCTTCTCAGACTACGTTGACGAGGTGAACATTTTATATCATCATTACAAGGAAGGTCCGACACATGTTGAAAGAGCCTCTCTCTATGAACAAGAAATACAACCTAAATATTGTTGTAGGGATCTACTGCTCTCTACTGTCTGTATTTGTAAAAAGCAGTAGCTTATATTTTTCAGTTATTTATGTACATCGCTTTCTGTCTGTGTTCCTGGGTTAGAACCCCCAGAGGAAGGAAAGGGAGAGAGAGAGGAGCTAAGACCAAACCACGTGTCCCCATGGAAGAACTGTTGCACTGGCTAATCCAAACTAGAAGCTGGGGTTTTTGGGCAAGTGTTACTATGTTAATAGTTTACTATTGTTGCCCATAGCTTTGGAGTGTATATTTATATGTGTGCGTGTATACTGTGTGCATTTACAGTACATATACATATATATATACATAGGCGTGCACACGGGGTGTGCCGGGTGTGCCTGGGCACACCCTAATCCCATGCTGTCTCCCATTCACTGTCAAATGTCCCATTCAAGCAGTGTGTGGACCGTGCTGCCTGTGAATCACTTTCACATACAGCAGATCCGATCGTGAGGAGAGAGCCGATCACTGTGTGTAAAACTTCTTGCAAGGTAGAGAGGAGCTGTCAAAGTGATTTCGGGGGTGGGCGGGCCGAACAGCCATCAAACACCAGCCAATAGGCTGCTCCACCCCTCCACTACCTCCTTAGCCAATAGGAACATGGTGTACACGCCCCCCTTCTCCCGCGCGGCTTCTTTGAATACAGAGCAGGAGAATATTGCCGACAGCTGGAGGAGAGGGAGGGGGATGCAGCATGGAGTGTGGGATGGACTTCAGGCTGATCCAAGGTAAGTAAAATGTCGTTTTATTATTATCAGTGCTTTCTCTGGTGAGGGGGAGGCTGTGTTTCCTCTAGGAGAGGTCCTGTCTCTGAGACTGTTAGATGGTGTTTCTGTGTGTGAGATATGCACTTCTCCTGGGGGAAGCATGGTCTGAACTTCTCCCCTAATCTCTGCTACATCTCCCTACTGACTGCCTGCCCATCAATACACAGGCTAACCCTCCACTCACTCCTGTATTACAACTAAACGTGTCTGTATACTGCTGGGGAACTACAAGTCCCAGCATGCCAGGAGATGGGGGCAGCAAAGTGTTCAATTAGGCTGATTTCTAGATGAAAATTGTGTATACTGTGTGTGTATGTATATGCTTAATGTGTGTGTGTGTGTATGTATATGCTTAATGTGTGTGTGTGTGTGTGTGTGTGTGTGTGTGTGTGTATGCTTAATGTGTGTGTG